>NC_070560.1:4559162-5974993 GCF_026914185.1 Puccinia triticina | reverse complement strand
TATTACCAGCCCTAGAACTAGCCTACAGAACATCAACCCATGCATCAACAGGAAAAACACCAGCTATTCTAGAGAAAGGATGGAACCCCAGACTACCACAAGACAGCTTGAAAAAGGAATTGGTAGAAGTACATCCCACAGCAGCAAGCTTCAAGAACATGCTGGACAAAGCCAGAAAACACGCTCAACAAAGCATGGATAATGCATTTGAATACAGCAAAGAAAAATGGGACAAAAAGCACAAAGTACCCAGCTTCAAAATAGGAGATTTAGTATTAATATCAACTACAAACTTTACTAATATTAAAGGACCTAAGAAGCTTAGGAACGCATTTGTTGGCCCATTTGTAGTCAAGGCATTACATGGACCAAATGCAGTAGAAGTGGAACTATATGGAGAATTAGAAAAGAAACATCCTACATTCCCAGTAAGCTTACTCAAACACTATAATGAATCAGATGCTGAATTATTCCCTTTACGCAAGGAAATATCTGAAGCAGAAGTACCTCCACTTGAAGAGTCAGAGGAGAAGAAAATTCATAAGATCTTGAAAGACAAGAAGATCAGAGGAGAGAAAGATAAATTATATCTTGTAAGATACAGGAACCCAATTCATGAAGATGAATGGCTACCAGAAAAAGACATTAAAGATGCGGATAAATATCTAAGAAGATTCAAGAAATCTAAACACAAAGATTAAATTATTTCAGAATTTAACCTTTTTTAGAGGGGGCAAGTGTCAGCCTTAGAGATACATCAAGTATCCAAAAGACTGCAATAACTCAGTAAATAATAATAATCATTAAATTATTATTGCAGAATCAGATTCCTCATCATAAATTAAGGGGGGTCACCCACTTAAAGTACCCCCTTATTCCTATTCCTTCATGTACTAATTGTATAAATTAGAATTGGCCACAGAAAGCGCCCAAAAATAGTATTACATACAAAAAATTAGTAAAACAATTAAAGTACATAAAATTAAACTGTTGTACAATAATGAGTAATATTACTCGTGTAAAAATACCCCGTGAAAGTATTATGTAGACTTCTACTGAAGCTCTTTCACATGACAATTGGTTATAAACATGTCATGTGACAGAGTCAGGGAAATTAGTCTATTTTAATACAATTAAAATACCCACAGCCAAGCCCTTTTCACGGCTACAGCCCTGGATACTCCCATAGGGAGAAAAGGACTCAGTGTTTATGCCCACTGAAGTCCCCTCTATAAATAGAGGCCTATTTGGCCCTCAGGAAAAGATCCCCCAGACTATTCACCCACCATAACCTGTAAGTTACTCGTGAATATTCTCCTCCTGCTTTCAAGAGCAGTGTATCCCTTATAAAACCCCACCTAGCACGTCAAAATTACTAGAATCTACACTTTTAATTCAACAAAATCCCTTATATAGCAATTTTTAGCGTAAATTCTTTAAAAATAGTTGCAGTAAGACTACAGCCTCTGTCAAGCAGCCAATCAGCTTAAGCTCTTACCAGCTATTTTTACGCCTCAACTCCCTGTTATTAATAATTATATATTATTAATAATAAAGCCTTCTACCTCTTACATAAAGAGAGAAAAACCCTTGTAGTGGCTAATTACCACGTAACAAGCTTGGTATTATTTTTACCAGTGTTTTATTTCAGCACAGTTATAGTGCAAGGGTCTACAAACCTTAATTACATATAAAATTTACGGTTTTGACCTTTAGTTTCATAAACAGAGCTGTCACATGCAAACATTTTTGCTTAACTCAAACCAAGACTCAAACCTTTAGCTTGAACAAAGAAGAGTGGAATCAAGCCAGACACATCATGTCACTCCTTGAACCGCTTAGCGAGGCGACCAATATGTTATGTGCATCTAAATACCCAACCTTGAATACAGCATTGCCTGTCTACATGCTGTTGATGAAGCACCTCCACACAAATAGGCGAGGTCGTTACGATCAAGCTCAACTTATCAACCCAGCCGCCAAAATGATTGAAAAGATCAATGGTTATCTCACCGATGCCCTTGCCAAACCCGTGTACATGTGCGCAATGATTCTAGACCCCACCTTCAAAGCCTCATTTTGGAAATCCCATGCTCAGTTCATACACGACCATTACAATCTCTCTATTGACAACCTACTCAACACCTTCCATGCGGCTGCCGAAGTCTTTCATGAAAAGTTTCAATCTGACAAAAACGGAGCAAACAAAGAGAGCCAGGCCCCTAATCCCTCCAGCTCTGCAAGACCGAGTTTCTTCTCAGCTGCACTGTATCAACGGTGGGCCGCTATGCTACGCCAAAAAATGAGCTAACAGTAGATTACGCGGCCCTTTCCACAGCATTGAACCACTTAAACTGGTGAGAATATTCTAGGAGCCTCCCTGATCAAAATGGTCCAGCAGGACCATTGCATCAGGGAGTCAGGACATACTGGTTACCAGATGCAGAGCCAAAATTCCATCTTGAGGACAGTTCAGCTAACATGGTCTGTTTTGCAGCATTCAACTGCTTGCCTTGTGTGGATTGAACTATAAGCCTCCCTGAGGGATCAGTCCATTAAGGCTGCAAAATTCAGGGAGTTTGGAAAATCCTGTTGCCAGCTGCGCCTCTGTAATTGGCAGTTAGCTGATTTCTAGCGCAGTGTAGCGGCCCACCGTTGACTGTATCAACCAAGCACACCTGTCAAGGGCATCAAAGCCAAAATAACACGCTACTTGAAGGAAGATACCGAACCGGAAGGGGTTAAACCCCTCGACTATTGGGTCGGTTGTCAAAAAACTTATCCTATCCTTTCCAAAATGGCTCGCCGTTACCTTTCCATTCCGGCAACCAGTGCCGCCTCTGAACAAGTTTTTTCCAAAGGCCAAAGAATTGTATCATGGCAGCAAGCCTCCCTCAAGCCAAGTAGTATCAAACACCTTTTGTGCCTCAAGGGGTGGTACCAAACCTTTGGTGGTCAGTTCTAGGTGTTTAAATAACTTTCCTCTTGATTTAAATACATTGTACATAGAAATATGGTCATTAGAATTCATAAAAAATAGTACAAAAAAAATACTTGACACCGTGCCACTCTCCCCCTCCCCCCCCCCCCCCCCCCCCCCCCCCCCCCCCCCTCTTGGCAGTGGTCCCATGCCCCGGGGCTTTGGGGTTTTCAAGAGCGCCAACCCAAACCCTGTTCCCCGGGGTCAGACCACGGGGCTAGACCCCGGGGTCAGACCACGGGGCTAGACCCCGGGGTCAGACCACGGGGCTAGACCCCGGGGTCAGACCACGGGGCTAGACCCCGGGGTCAGACCACGGGGCTAGACCCCGGGGTCAGACCACGGGGCTAGACCCCGGGGTCAGACCACGGGGCTAGACCCCGGGGTCAGACCACGGGGCTAGACCCCGGGGTCCCAGTTTGGGTCACAGCCTTATCTTCATTTCAAGCACCTCTCAAAACTTTGATAAATCTTATGATTTTATGTAAAATGATATTCAAAAATTAATTTTGAACACCCTAGATATGACTGTCTGATTATGTAATACAAAATTTCCTCACCAAAATATTTTTATGATTTTATGATTTATGTATGCATAAAATTATGCAAACCAACTTTGAACACCATGGTTTTCAACTTGGAGAACCCTAATTGCATCACACCCTTTCATGCAAAGTCACTGTGCAGCATTAAAGCTTGGTTGAAATAACTTTTGAGAAAGGCTTGAGTATAATCACCCCAAGCTTCCTTTGGGTTTTTACATGTCAACTTGTTTGCAGTTTCTAGAGTATATGATAATGTATGTGTTTTAGTGCACTAGACATGTGCCAGTACCCCAGTCTGCCACTCTCATGAAAAAGTACAATTCCCATTAGGGGGGTTCACAATAGGATAAAAATAAAATTTTAGAGTCAATTCTAAGGCCTTTATCAACAAATTTTTAAAAACCTGGCAAAATGTACAGAACTGGGTGTCCCCTGAGACTCAGAGCAACTTCTTCATTTTTTCAAAAATTGTTCATGAAGGCCTTAAAATTAGCTCTAAAGTTTTATTTTTATCCTATTGTGAACCCCCCTATTGTTTTTTCCCTTAAATTTAGCAAGCTTAAACCTGAAACCAAGCCTGAGGTTTCTTGACCCGGGATTAGTCCGGACCAATACGATTGCCGGCCGGGTTACGTTCCCTGAAATCCTCAGCTTTACCCAACAAATGTGAATGCTCTGAATGAAGGTTTGGTGCCCTGGTCCCCCTTTTTGGGGGGCTTGCCGGGGTCCTGGCAGCAGCCAGTGATGAGGTTAAAAAAACAAGGTCCAATTTGTGAATATCCACTTTGTTGCTCCGGAATCCGGATGTCCATGTGACATCACTCGACACAGCCCCATGCAAGGGCGGAGACATCCTCAACGCCCTTTGCTGAGCTCTCAACATCAATCAACCTGAACCTTCCCCAAATAGATACGTAGAAATCATGGACAGCTTTATGAAACTGGTAAGCATTCTTTTTTGCTCATGTCCATTGCCTATCAAGTACATACCAACATCAACGTTGCACACCTGGTCTGTCTTAATCCAGGGCCAACAAGCCTATAAGCAGTACTCCGATAAACAATCTCACGACAACACTACAGGCAGTGGTGGTAATGATTTCAACGTTATGGGAGGAGCCCATCTCAACCGACCAGCGGGTGGTCAAATGATCGATACTGATGGTGATGGTCAGTACTTCCTCTGAGCGTATTCCCAATCAACCAGCTCCCGATCATCGTTGCAATCGGCAGTTCGATCATGTTGTTTTCTCTGCTGGATATAAGGCCAAAATTGATTTTGTGCTCTACATCCCCATTCAAATGGTCTATCCTCACAGGTATTCCTGACTTGGAGCAGGCTGCAGCGCATGCGTCTGGAAACGCAGGAGACTCAGGAGACTCTTGTGAGCACCTATATTCTCATCCCCAACAATCTTTGTCATACATCAGTGCCGCTCATCTGTCACATCTGATGGTGACGTACTTGTTAATTGCAATAGCTCTATTCAAGAGCGCAGTGTCGTTCATGAAATCACAAGCTCAAAAGAAAGGCGACGACGACGATGATGTTGACGAGGAGAAAGCGGTTGAGGCACATGATCGAGCTTATAATCAAAAGCAAGGTAGCTCGCTTGATGCGAAGTCGATGGGTACCGCTGCTGCTCTACAAGCCTTCAAACAATTCAGTCAAGGTGGAGGTTCAAACGAGCCGAAGCATAATGAAGATGGTAAAAGTAAATTAATCGGTATGGCCATGGCGCAAGCTGCTAAATTGTTTGACTCTAGCGGTGTGTATTTCAAATTCGGACCTTTCCTTTGTTCTTCCAAGGTATGGTTCTAATCCTATTTCTTATGGCTGCTTTGTCAATCAGGTGGAGCATCATCTGGCCAAAAGCAAGACGCTGTGAACTCCGCGGGCAACATGGTCATGAAGGTCAACTGTTTTTTTTTTGTCTGTTCAAGCCTAAAACATTTGATCAACACGATAGACTTGAAATATCCGCTCAGATACTGATCGTATATAAATAAATAGTTATTGATGAAGCAAAAGCTACAACAGATGACCGGCGGTGGTGGCGGCGGTGGTACAAGCGGTGGCGGCTTGGGCGGATTAGCCAGCATGATTGGCAAGTAAGCAAGAAATGATGATTTATTTCACATTCCATTACAACAATGTTCATGAATAATTTAACCCCATGTAGATTCGCTTAGGAGAAGCACCAAAAATGGTAATCCAATTGGATGTATGTAGGGGAATTTGGAATCCTACGAAAAGTTGAAAAAGTCCAAAAAAAGCATTTACCCGAACTTGTAAACAGATTGTAGCTTGCATGTCCAGAGATCGATGACCTTTATTTTTGCTTTATCATTTGCTTTAAACACGAAAGAATGCAAGATGTCATTCTCGTCTTTGATTCATGACCAACGAGACCGATTAGCCCCCTTTTTTTTCTTGCCAAAGAATGAGACACCGAGTGTCATGATACTCCTAGCTTAACGCAAGCCTTAGTTCGCCCACTGAGAGCATGCTTTGATATAATTACCTGGCAATGCCTTGGTTAAAGGGGCATTTTGTCCATATCAGAAGAAAGTCGAAAAGGTCATTTAACAAATATGAAGGAAATGTATGAAACAACGTAAAATGACAGACACACTTTTTCCTTAATGAGTGAGTTTGGTTACAAAGGCCTAACAAAGCATGACAAATGCCACTGACGGCGCCGTAATGTAGATTCAAAGGTGGTAGACCCCCTTCCGCGAACGCTTCCAGATATATTTCAATCATGGTCAAACTCGCCTCAAAATGAAAAGCAGACCGCTACCGCGTGACATGGCAACTTGATTAGATCATAGATCCCCAATGAATCAGAAAAGTCACCAAGAATCTAAAAGCAACCATGATCAGAACATAAGACCAGTCAAGGTTTTGATTGATGAGCTCTTTGTTTATCTTTGTCTTCAGATGCTCATGAAGTTGTCAAACAATGGTAAGCATTAGGCCGACATGAGCCATACCAGGAGAATGCACTGTGAAATCGACCAGCATTCTGGAATCATTGTTTTTTTGCTGTTCATTTGCATAACATCTATGTAGGTTTCAAATTTTTAAATATATTAATAGTAATCCTAGCTAACAAATGCGTAGAATTAGACTGCAGATCGAATGGCAATTCAGTAAAATGAGCGAGTTATTGCAAAACATAAACTACAGAGCACGACAGTTGTTTCATTCTTATTCCCAGTAAATCTATTGGGTATCCTCCTTTCAGAGTGGCAGGCTGAATTCTGATCGGCGTCCTTGTGGTCAATCAATGAGTGGATAAGTTTCGATACCTTGGACCAAAAAACGCTTGCCAGATTGTTGATTGAAGTTGCGTCCGTGCTTGGATTCAGAACAAACCAGATCGGGAAGGTGGTCGACAGTTGTCATACGCAGGGTCGTAATATCCGCCAAACGATTGTCGATTACCCGGATGATCACGCGCGCGAGAGGTGGAACGGGAACTGCTGGATCCTTGCCCGTAATAGCTCATCCCAACAGATCCCTCTCGTCTTGAATCAGTCATGCTGTGGGATGAGGAATTGCTCGAGGAGGGGCTTCGAATATCATTCCTGGACATACGCCCAACGGGGGAAAGTCTAAGAACCACGTATGTATGCCGAAGACTTTCTGGATCTGAAGGATGTGCGCCAAAAGCAGAGCCAAGGTATGCTTCAAATTTGAAGGGTATCCATTTGTTGTTTGCACCTCGCAAGCGGAAAATGTGGGTGTGCACTGCAGCCCCTGAGAGTCGACCTGTCAACTCTAGCATAGAAACTTGATGGAGTCGAGTAGCAGACACAGGTACAGGACGACTAGTCACACCTGGATATGTCAGAAGTCCGATCGAGAACCTTGCATACTCCTGTTTCTCATCAGGATGGATAAAGCTTGAGAAGGGTTGCTCAAGCACAGTCTTCAATGGCTTTGAATGCGACAATAGGCAGATGTCAGCGTGAGTTTTTAGCGGATACCAAAAAATCTTCTTGACATTGGCAAAAGAAAAACCACTAACATGCCCTAGGGTTTGTACCAGTGATGAAGTAAGGCGCGCACACCTCAAAGATGTGCTCATGATAATAACAAGATCCTCGGATTCGTTATGAGGACCATTTGGGCCATCGGTCGATAACTCCTGCATCATGGATGTTACACCAACCGCTGTTATGTCAGAAGCGCGAGGTCGACCACGTTTTTTTGGCTGTGGTCAGATTTTAGCGCAAGAGAAAGCGTATATAAGAACCAATGAGTTGCCGCTTGCACATCGGGAGGTAGTACTGCCTACCTCTACATCAATGCATGTTGCGGCCCGGCCCGTTTGCAAGCAACGGCGACATGGACGACCGTCTGAGCAGGCCAGGTGAGCTGAGCGGCAATTTGTGCAGGCAACTGACACGCTAGTGATGCAAGTAAGAAGCAAGCGAGGTTGATAAAAAAAGATTTCAGCCATAGCGAGAGATATCAGAACGTTAGGACTTTACTTTTTTTTTTTTATAGAAAAGCCAAGTTGCTATTGGTAAATGAAAAGCTCACGTAGATCTAGTTGCCGTCACAGGAGGAACATGCGTACTGGTACTGATGGAAGGGTGCCGGGTGTTCATCCCAGCCGACGCATTCCCGGGAGACGATGGCAAGAGAGTCGGATGCGCATTGATTGTAGCAGAGGACCCATAACGACGACCATCCGTTGAAGGAGTTCTTATCATGGAAGACCTGTGGGCACTTGCTGAGGTTAAGGAAGAGGATGAGATCGATAGCCTTCTCGACCCTGATTCGGAGGGTCTCCCGGTGTTGTGGTGGTAATACGAGTGGTGAAAATCAGGATGAGATGAAGTTGATGACTCGGGAAGGTACTCCCCCACTTGTGAGCGCAAAGATGGCAGCGTTGGACGAGGGCACATGGTCTCAGGAGTTTCGGCATCATAAAGACTTTTATGATAGCGTGAGTGGCTCATTGCCTTCGATTCTTCCGGATGGGTGTGCCGTTGGTATAACCCACTGGGTGATGAAAAATCTGTCGGAAACCCCAGGCAATATCGATTGGCGTCTTTGAATGACCAGCAAGGTCCCTGTGTCATTGGGGATAGAACCACACAGGTTTGTTATTTAACAGATGTGGGTTGAATGAGCCGCGTCAAATAGCCCGGGTATGAATGGTTGATGTATGCGACCCAGAGGTTAACAAAACATGATTGGGATAGTGCAGTTAGAAAGGAAGAATGTTGGGGCATTTTAAGGCGAGAATTGAGGGAAATAATGTAACAAGTTTGCATGGCGACGTGTGTGATGGAGGAAGCAAAACCGGGGTGACCATGCCCATCATTCAACATTGGTAGTTATGTCAAGAAAAATCGAAGCCAGCAAGGATTGGAATCTGTCAGTGACGTGTTCGGGCACTCCTCCATGAAACAAAAGCTAAGTCGACCGGACACTCACAGCGGAGCGAAGGCACCGAGCCTAAACACCAAATCGCCGCAGGATGTGTAGTGTTAGAAAGAAGTAATGGACAACAATACACGAAAACCCACACGACTTGCGACGCAAATGGTGTAAGGGCGACCAAGCCAGCAGCGCGAAGTTGACTAGCGCGGGTTTTCTTGACACAGACTTTTTTTTAAAGCTTCGATGGTTGGTGTCGGAGCGGAAGTGTCGCAAAGTATGGCTTTGAAGTTAAAGAGTATCAGGGAAGGCGGCTGTTAGCATTCGACAGGTCGTTTGACTAAAAAAAGCGCGCAGTTGGAGGATTCTCGTCTTCCAGACTTCCTTTGAAACTTGAAAATGATGGATCTAACCGCCTATGGCGTCGGGGGGATGTTTGTCGGCAACGAAGCCGAAGAGACGAAAAATGTCTCCACTCACTTCCTAGTGGGTGCTTGCTAGCGTAATATGTACTCAACCTGTAAATAAGAAGCGATCAGCTCGACTGAATAATACGTTTGGTTTCTCCTTGAATGATTCCATTTTTCTAATGCTCCGTGCCATTGTTTTTCTTCACACTATGGAGCCGAGCCGGCGCAAAACTTGTGTGATTTGCGTAGAGCTAGATGGTATAGTATACTTTTGGGAACTGAACATAGGCTTGCTGACTGATGATAGTGCGCTGCATACAAACACGCGGGTCAACAGTCGCCCACTTCAGTGTTTCTGGTTCTACCTGGTTGAGTTCTACACCCTATGTATATGCAGTGTGCACTTGCTTGACAGCGAACTAACAGTGTAATGAGCAGAAGTTCAGGATTTAAAAGAGCCGCAAAAAAGATGTGATGGTACTTTTAGTACATAATGCTCATTTTTTGGGTGTATGTAGCACATCGACTGCAATTACGTAACTCAATAGCTGAGGATGAGCTTGTCCAGAATCAGAGCGCGTCCGGGGTCAAAGTCTGCTAATCAGATACGCGCAGGCATGAAGAACTGGGGGAGTGCCACATATGTATTTGATTGTATGTAGCCGATCGTGAAGGTGAACTTGAGTAACTTAAATAAGTTGTGAGAAGTTTGGCAACATCTACATATTTCTCAACTCAGAAAGACGCTCGACTGGGGTACCAAACCTAATTAACTTGGAAGGATGGAAGCATGCAAGCGTCATACATACATACCCTAAATAAACTCACTGGCCCATTTTTCCTCTGGGGGCATAGTACATGTATGTACATATAGTTGCAAGAAAACCCGGCTTCATTTTGTGAAAGATAGACATTAACCCTGAGATCCAGATGTCGCCACTGGGCTATCAGAGGATGAGTGCAAGGAATCAGGATACAAGCGAGCTTGATAAAGCCTTCCAGTGAGGCAGCCCCGCAGCCGTCTCTGTTGGCGGGAGGTCACACTTGATGTGCGAGGCGCTTCGTGCCGCGCCCACTTGTGCTGAGTAGTTTTTTTTTGCAGTGAAGCTTTTTTGTCTATGTTGTGACCTGGGTCAAGTCTTCTCAGCTGCGGCTCTTGTTGGAATTGATGGAATATGTTCCTCATGCCCAATATTTGTGGCTATCATATGCTTCGTGATCGAAGTCTTTTCTCTTCGTTCACTCAAGAAAAGATTCTCATCAAAACCGGCAATCCTGATTCTCCTCTTGTTGCGACTGGTCACGGTACCGCTGAAATCTTCACCAATGGACGCGTCGTTAAGTTGGCCAATTGCCTTCTTGTCCCTACCATTTCACAACAGTTGATCTCTTTGGTTCGCTTGATTGATTCCTCTGTAAAAATTGTGAAGAGCACCCAGTTTTTTGACATCTCCGATGCAACTGGTTCCATCTTCTCTGGGGAAATTATCGACAATCTTTTACATGCCAAATACATCAAGTGTCCGAAAGCTCTGGTCAATTTCAAGGAATCGGATCATCAGTTGTGGCAATCTTCGACTGGGTCATCCTGGCGATCAAGTCATGGAAGCAATGGCTCCCTATCTCAAAGATCAACTTGTTATGTGAGGTATGTAACTGCTCAAAAATGACACTTGTCCCTTTTCCCAGTCATTTCTCGCCTGTTCGATTCCCTCTCCAACGTCTTCACATGGATCTCGTTGGACCAATTACTCCCTCTTCCCTTTCTGGTTTCAACTACTTTTTGACCATTGTGGATCAATACTCATCGTTCAAATTTGTTTGATTTCTCAAGGCTAAATCCAATTCTTTTCACTTCATCAAACACTTACAGATTTACTGTCTTGTAGCTCATGAGTGAATTGAATTGAACATTGGCAAAAATCCTTGTTATTTATATAACTCTAGAAACTGCTTGCAGTTGAGATGCAAGAGCTCAAGGCATGCTGTGCCTCATGCAAGAATCAAGCACTGGTTGATTCCATGCACATTGCCTAATTTATGCAAGATTGAGTGTAAGGTACAAAAAACTGAGTACAGGAGTTGATACCTGTGCAAATTCCCCTTTCATGTGAAAATTCCCCTTTCATGTGCACATACCCCTTTCATGTGCACATATCCCTTTTGTATGCATTCACCCCTTTCAAAATTTGTACATAGCCCATATCCCTTTCATGTACAAATACCCCTTAATGCACATACCCCTTTCATGCATACATACCCCTTTCATCATGTGTACATATCCCTTTTATGTGGTAATACACCTTCTCACATTTGCCTTTCATGCATACATATTTCTTTCATCTATACATATTCCTTTCATGTGTACATACCCTTTTTATGTTATTCTGACTGGATTCAATGGTGCATGGAGTGTTTAATAAACCAAAATAAAAGGGCGCTCAGGGTAATGCTCATTTGCCTCAGCCTACTGCATGAGCACTACAGCATTTTCAACATTGAGATGCTGAACAAGGTACACACTCAAGTGCACCAGCACGGAATTTGGGTGCTTGACTCCAGCTTGAGCTGAGGCTTGATTGAAGCTTGCTTCATCTCAACTGCAAGCAGTTTCTAGAGTTTTTCTTGCAGTGATAATAGTGAGAAGAAAGAGAAATGGTGAAGACATACCTAGCAAGGAGATAAGGATCTCTACCAAGCTAGGTAGGTGGCGGAGGAGTCAGGACTATATGGGTCCCGCTCAGTATCTTGTGATTCTTGTTTACACCCTAGGAGGGGGGCTCACGCCTGCAGCCTTGCCGCTTCACAAGTCAGAGTCAATCTCAAACGGACTATTGGTGAACATTCAACAGATACCGTATGTATAAAAAGAGGGGGTTGAGAAATCGACTCCCATAAATTAAAATATCAACTCCCAAATGGAGTTTACGTTGCGCGGACCGCTTTCTGATGTCTCCCCCGGGTCCTCATGACCAAATTTTGACCCGGGGGCGTGAGCTGATCTTACATATGTTTATTTCAAGCCTCAACATCCGTTTAGTGGGTGATTAGATTGTAAGCTTATTTGCCACAACTTTTGTAAATGGTTTTTTGCAAATGCTTGAGATGGAATTATCCTTGGGCAAAATTATAAATCTTTGCAGTGGCAGGGAAAACAAGTGATGGTGAGGCAGTGTGGGTTGAGGCCATTCTATACCCCCCGCAGCGGCAAAGCCGCCTTGGTCTCTAGTGTAAACTAAGGATGCGCAACCATCATGCCTGGTGGACTGTAATGGTCTGTCTGTGGGGGTGGGGAGGCGCTGTCTGGTCTGTCTAGCCAAATAGTTGATTGCTAGATGGGGAAGCAGGATGATCTCCCCCCGGGTCCCTCTAATGCTAGGAACCTGTGACATGTACATACAACAAGTAACATGCCCTCTGGAGTAAGCTAGGCGCGCAAGCGCAGCTCATAACATTACTCCGCCCTTAACGCCCAAGCCCCCGGCTCTGCGTCCTAGTCCCCGGGCGGCGTCAAAAAACCTTGTAGGGAAAAAGCCAACCCTCATCTGAATCTTCGTGGCCTCCGGTGTTGATCCGCCGCGTCGGGGAATTTTTTGTTGAATTCCTGTAGTAGTTGTTGATGGGTGAGATTTGCACTTGGTTCCCATGAATTGGCGTCCGGTCCGTAACCCTTCCATCCCACAAGGTACTCTGTTTTCCCTTGCCGTTTCCTACTGTGCAAAATTTCCTCAACTTCCCACTCTTGTTCTCCTTCCACCTTGATTGGTCCTTGTTCCGCCGCTGCCCTTCTTTTGATGGTGTCCTGACTAGCCTTCCTGAGTACAGAAATATGAAAGTTTGGATGTACCCCCTTCATGGAGGGCGGTAGTGTTAGAGTATACACGGACGTGGAGACCTTATTAGAGATGAAATACGGTCCTAGCCACCGGTGGGATAATTTTGGGCTGGGTCGCATCGTGGAGATGTTCTTGCTACTGAGGCAAACCGCGTTGCCAACGCTCCACGATGGTGTTTTCCGCACCCGCTTGTCGAAATGCCTTCTCATGGTACCTTGTGCTCTCTCCAGGTTTGCCTTCAGTTCTTGTTGCACCTCAACGAGAACTTCTAGCCTCTTCTCAACTGCTGGAAGACACTGCCCCGACGAGGGTACACCCCCTATTGTCGCGTTGAAACAGTAATTAGCTTTGAATGGCGACATGCCTGTTGAAGAATGGTCGTGATTGTTGTACGCAAATTCTGCGATGGCAAGTAGTGGCTCCCAATCGTCTTGACGGTAATTCACAAAATGTTGTAAATACTGCTCAACGGCTTTGTTGACTATTTCTGATTGGCCATCGGTCCGTGGGTGGAACGCTGTTGAGGGGCAGAGTCGTATGCCTAGCGCTTTGCTAAGTTCTTTTGTGATTTGTGAAATAAAGATGCTCCCTCTATCAGATACGACTGTTTTGGGCGTGCCGTGAAGTTTCCATACGTGGCGTAGGATCAGATCCGCTAGCTCCCCTGCAGTCGTGGTCTTCTTACACGGTATGAAATGGGCCATCTTCGTAAGCCAGTCCACTACAGTCAGGATGCTATTGGCTCCATCCGAATTCGGCAGATCCGTGATCAGGTCATAAGAGATGTCAGTCCACGGGCCCGCTGGCATGGGTAACAGTTCAAGGGTACTGATTGGCTTCTGTGTTGAGGCCTTGACCCTCTGGCACGAGTCGCACCCGTCAACATATCTGTTCACAAAGCGTTTCATCGATGGCCAAGTGAAACAACGCTGGATCAGCGCTAGTGTCTTAGCCCTGCCCAGGCGTCCCACCGGCCAACAGTCGTGGAGACTGTGCGTGATGGCTTGTTTGATTGACTTGTCCGCCGGCAACTTGATTAGCCCGTTCCAGTATAGCACCCTGTCCATGTGTGCGTATTTGTCCAGTTTAGTGTCACCTGCCTGCATCCTTTGTAACAAGGCCGTCAGTCTTTGATCCTTCTGTGTGGCTGTGCGGATGAGACTTATCAGCTCGGCATTTGTTGGCGCTACATCCGTGTCTAAAGGGTCCGGGCGGTCCTCTTCTCCGCTGCCGAGTACATCCACCTCAAAGTATTTTTTGGAATCCTCCAAATCAATCGTCTTGTCGACAAACCACTCATCCACCTTGGCCCACTCCAGTTCGGAGACCGCCGCAAATGTCTCCGGTCGCAGTAACTGGCCAAATGACAGCTTATCCTCCTTGCTGAGCGCCAGGTCTGGACGCCTAGACAGCGCGTCTGGCTTCGTCACTTGTCTCCCAGGGCGGAAAACAATCTCGAAATCAAAATTCCCTAGAGTCTCGGCCCAGCGCGCTTGCCGAAGGGATAAGCTCTTGGTGGTCATAAAGCTCTCAAGTTTTTGGTGATCTGTGTACACTATAGCCTTCAACCTATTGGGGTTGCCCTCCAAGTAGTGGCGCCATTCCTTGAAGGCAGCCACGATGGCCAGGAGCTCTTTGTTGAATATCTCGTAATTCCGCTCTGCTTGGATGAGGGATCTCAACAGGTAAGCTACTAGGTGTAATTTGTTGTCCTTTTTGCATACTTGCGACAACACCGCCCCTAGTGCAAAGTCCGAGCAATCACACTCCAGCAGGAATGATCGGTAAGGGTCCGCAATCTTCAAAATCGGGGCTGTCGTAAACACTGTTTTGAGGGATTCAAACGCTGCATCGCAACGCTTGTCCCAAATGAAGCGCGTTTCAGTTCTTGTGAGCTCATGTAGTGGCCGTGTCCTTCTCAAAAATTGATCTATGAATCGTCGGTAGAAATTAGCAAATCCCACAAACCGTTGCAATTTGGTGATGTTAGTGGGGGCTGGCCAATCCATAACCGCTTTGAACTTTGCCGGGTCCATCCTCACTTGATTGCACGATATGAGCAGGCCTAGGTATTCGACCTCTTCTTGCAAGAACTCGCACTTCTCCGGCTTAAGCCAAAGCTGGTGCTTACTGAGTGTCTCTAGCACTCCACAGACCACCTCTTCGTGGTCGGTCCCGCGCTGTGTATAGATCATGATGTCATCTAGGTATGCCGCCGTATCTTTGCCAATCCTGCCCAGCAGTATATCCTGAATAAAGAATTGGAATAAGCCAGGCGCTCCCGTCGTCCCAAACGGCATTGTCAGCGGTGCAAACTGGCCGGCGCGGCACACAAACACCAACTTTTCCTTGTCACCCTTGGCCACTCTGAGGTTGCCATAAGCATTGCGCAGGTCGAGTTTGGTGAATCTGTCAGCGTCAAGGAGGCTATCCACCAAGTCCATCGTCAGGGGGAGCGGGTACTTATTTTTTACTGTAATTGCGTTCAATTTCCAATAGTCAAAGCACGGTCTCAGGTTACCGTCTTTCTTCCCCGTAAACAGCATTGGTGCTGCCCACGGAGACGTAGTCCGCCTGATCATCCCGTTGTCTAGGCCCTCTCTTATGAGCTTGTCCAACGCGTTGTTCTCCGCCGGGGATAGCAGGATCACTCGGCTGGCTTGCGGTACCGCTCCCGGGACTAGATCCACCCGGAAGTCATACTTGCGCCTGGGTGGTACTCGTTGAGCCTCTGTCTTGTGAAACATGCCAAGGTAGGAGTGGTACCTCGCTGGCACCATGTCTTCCAGTGCTTTCGCCGATTTGGCCCCCTTAGCCTCAGCTGCCAGCCTCGCCGACGTGGACCAGGAAGCCTTAGCCGCACAAATCAACCCGGGAACCTGTTCTGTCACATTCAGAAGGTGTATCCGCTTGCCAGTCGTCCTTAAATCTGCTGGATATTGGGGTGATGAGGGTATGGTTGGGGACTCACATTGCCGGGGCGTTGTTCCGCATAAAGCGCGCACCCCCTCGTCATTTAACCTCGCGTACCTCCCTACGGGCTCCTCCCCGTCGGTGGAGGTTGATTTTGGTATAGACAAAACCGCCGGAGCGGTCGCGATGGTCCTCTTTGGTGTCTTGCCCAAGGGCGGTCCCGCCGGGACTTTGACGTCTGCCAGCTCCTGATGATGGGGGGTTGTTGTCGGTACCTGTGTGGGAAGTTTTAACGGATGTATCCGCTTGCCAGTTGCTCTTACTTGGGCGATTGAAGTGGATGGCTGGTGGACTCACATCGCGGGGGTGTTGATTGGCATAAAGCACGCACCCCCTTGTCAATTCTCCTCGCTTGCCTCGCTACGGGCTCCTCCCCGTCCTGCGAGGTTGTTTTCGGAGTTGACGACACTGTCTCGGCAGTGGCGATCCCAGTCGAAACATGACAGCTCTTTTTATGAAGCTTAGGGCAAAAACCCGTCCAAATTAAGGGTTTTGGGCCCTAGCACTATAACTGTGCTGATGTAAACACTAGTAATGTAAATTACTAAGCTTGTTTCGTGGTAATTTGGCCACTACAAGGGTTTTTAAACACTCTTTTAAAAAGAGGAAGATTTATTATGTAATTAATAATATATAATTATTAATTACAGGGAATAAATTTGGCGTAAAAAGTAGGTGGTAAGCGCTTAAGCTGATTGGCTGCTTGTCAGAGGCGGGGGTCTTACGGCAACTACTTTTAAGGATAGAGCTTGTAAATATGCTAATAAGGGAGTTTTGATATTTAAAGGTTTAATCCAGTGGATTTTACGTGCTGGGGATGGTTTTAAAGGGAAAAGGGGCTACAATAGTAGCTGAGGAGAATATTCACAGTAACTTACAGTTTGTAGGCGGTGAATGGTCTGGGGATCTTTTCCTGAGGGCCAAAGAGGCCTCTATTTATAGAGGGGACTTCAGTGGGCGTAAACACTGAGTCCTTTTCTCCCTCTGGGAGTATCCAGGGGTATAGCCGTGAAAAGGGCTTGGCTGTGCGTAATTTAATTGTATTGTAATAGACTAATTTCCCTGACTCTGTCACATGACATGTTTATAACCAATTGTCATGTGAAAGAGCTTCAGTAGAAGTCTACATAATACTTTCACGGGGTATTTTTACACGAGTAATATTACTCATTAATGTACTACAGTTTAATTTTATGTACACTGTTTGTTTTACTAAATTTATGTATGTAATACTATTTTTGGGCGCTTTCTGGGGCCAATTCTTATTTATATAATTAGTACATGAAGGAATAGGAATAAGGGGGTACTTTGAGTGGGTGACCCCCCTTAATTTATGATGAGGAATCTGATTCTGCAATAATAATTTAATAATAATAATTATTTACTAAGTTATTGCAGTCTTTTGGATACTTGTTGTATCTCTAAGGCTGACAAAACAGGTGTCAGTCGGCGGTTGTTCCATTTGATCCGGTGTCTGTGCTGTTTGATCCACGGCATCCCCAGGATCCCGTCTTAGCTGTCTTTTAGGGTTGTAATGATGAATGTTGAAGGGCTCTGGTCTTGGTCCAGTATGAGGTCCACTTCTTGAGAGGCCTGGCTCCTGGAGCCGTCAAAACCAGATATGGTCCTCACGGCAGCCGAGACGGTAAGTCTCAGGCCTACTCTAGCGGCAAACGCTCCACTCAGAACGTTGTGGGTGGCTCCTGAGTCTATGAGAAATGTGGTGGAAAGGGGGGTTGTGGCTCAGGGATCATGTAGTGTGGAGAAAGTGAGGCTTGCAAACAGCCGTGAATCCATTGCATTCCGGACAACTATTTTACAAGTTCCCACATTAGCTACTACAGCATCCCTGCTGCTCGGGGGAGGCACAACCTTCA
The DNA here is from genome assembly GCF_026914185.1 of Puccinia triticina. Taxonomy (NCBI): domain Eukaryota; kingdom Fungi; phylum Basidiomycota; class Pucciniomycetes; order Pucciniales; family Pucciniaceae; genus Puccinia; species Puccinia triticina. The sequence continues at coordinate 5,956,971 of NC_070560.1, read as the reverse complement.
CTCCCAAGCATCGCCATTTTTTGATTTGTCCGCTCTTCCCGCTCTGCCGCTCGTCCCCTTGCCCATGGTTAGTTGTCGTACTTGGTCCTCCAGTTCGGCGATCCTCGCGTCCACCTTGTTCTTGCCCTTCCCTTTCTTCGGGCATCCTTTCGCCAAATGGCCCTTTTTGCTGCAGTAGAAGCATAGGCCGGCCCGCATCATGGCGGCTTTATCCGGTGTTGAGAGAGTTCCCTTCATAGCCAAGATGTCCATGGTGTTGGGGTCCGTCGTCGCGGGGTTCGAGTTGGCCATGCCCGTATTGGCTCCATTGATCTCATTGTCAATCTTCAGGGCCAGGTTGCTGAGGTCGGTGAGCGCGGTGAATTGGGTTCAAGCAAGAACCAGCGCCAATCAAATGTATTTCTTGAGTCCCTGTTGGTACTGGCTCATGAGGGTTGACATCTCCCATCCCGGTGTGGAACTACTCAAAGGGGAGAATAGAGCTTGGAAGGGAAATGTATAGCAACACTAGTACTAATGTAAGCTATGCAAGGGTGCTGATGAGGCTGCCTTCCTGACTAATGCTGAGGGGATGAGAGTAACACTAAGAAAAAGAAGAAAAGGTGTGGCTGATTTCTACTTGATCTTAGGAGCTAGTACTATGAGCTGACTGCTGACTACTGAGGGTAAGAGAGTTGGAGGAGTGATGAGAGTGGGGAATGCAATGGCAAGGTTTAATGGCAAGGGGTTGATGAGAATGGGCACTTATAATTTCTGTATCTAAAATTATCTATAAATTCTGCATGAGGTACAAGTGAGGGGGGGAAGACAGTTCTTATAGTAAGGAGGGATGAGCACAGACAGTGGAGGCATTCTGGCTATGGGAATAAAGGAATGTACAAATGGGGAAGATTGATGTGAAAATAGTAACAGTATGTAATGATGAGCAATGCTGAAAAGGGAATGCTGGTTATGGGAATAAAAGAATGTACTAATGGGGAAGAGTGATGAAAACATAGTAACAACTTGTGATGATGAGCACTACTGAAAGAGGTAAGCACAGATCCAATGATGTAATGTGTAAAATAGGTATAGTACATAATGAGAAATGTATGTAAAGGGTTTAGTATGTGAGAATAAATATGTAAAAGGAATTTACTGTAATGATTCAAGTAGGTTACTAATGAAATGAGTATTGTAACTAATGAAGAATGTAGGTTGTCTGTAAGTCTTATATCCTTTATAACTACTGAACCATTGAAGATAAGGGGGTACTATGTATGAGTGACTATAGGTAAAATTTGGCGTAGAATCTGAATATGCAATAATAATGAATTATTTGTGAAGGGTTATGGGGGGAAATGGGAAATGTAATGATGAATGTATGTAAAGAAAAGCAATAAAATACTACTTATGGTTTGGAATGGAGCACCACATTCTCCCCCAACTTATTGTCTGTCCCCAGGCAATGCACCAAAGAGAAGAGTGATCCAGAAAGAGTTGAAGAATTTTGAGTCCAAGAGTCCAAAGTCCAAAGTCCAGAGTTCTTCCTCCAAAAGGTGAAATCCAAAGTCCTGAGTAGTAATCCAAATCCAAAGTCCAGTGTCCAAAGCCAATAGAATCCAAGTATAATCCAAGTCCAGTATATCTGAGTCCAAGGTATCCAAGTCCAATCCAAAGTCCAATAGTCCTATGTATCCAGAGTATCCATAGTCCAGTATCCAATCCAAAGAGTCCAGTATCCAAAAGAAGGTCCAATTATCAATGAGGGGTGAATGTTTAAGAAGATCTAACTCTGCTGAAGGCAATATCCTTGAGACAGACACATATTAGACTAGATTCCATTCTGAAGAATACACTAATTTTCCTGCCTAACTGAGGCAAATGGAAGAATGCAATGATTGATGATGATTGATTGATGGGGTTGATAATTGTAATTTCTGAAGGTTGTGAATGATTTGAAGTTGAATGACTGAATTTCTGAGTATCTGAATATATATTGTAGAGTTCTGTGAAGAGAAGTTGAAGTCCAGAGAAGTTGATAAGTTGTCCAAAGAATATTCTTGCTCAAATTGAGTGGTTTCTGAGCTGCCATGTGTTGGAAGAAATTGATTATAATGGTGAATGAATGACTGTTTGAATTGATGGTTCAATAATTCTTAGAATACATGGTGAAGATGATGAGGAAATTCCAGTATTGAGGTGGTTGGATGTCCAGTAATTGCTATGGGATGGTAAGGAATGATGATGGATGATTAGATTGATTTATGGAGGAGTGAATTATTGATGGATGAATGCTGGGGAATGGTCCATAATTTTTCTCATGATGCCGGGGAAATGAATGATTGATGGTTCCTCTTCAGTACTGGGCCTTTTGGAATTCACTTTTTTTCGAAGAAAAAGCCTTAATTTTGTCCAGATGGGGAATGGAACATGTTTCCATCCGCGTGTACTGTCGAAAGAGGGGTCCTGATGTCTGAGCGGGGGCTCCATGCGGGAGGCACGCGTGTGGAATATAGAAAAGAAAGAAGGAAATAATCGGCCTGTAGCTTTGGAACGACTCGATAGATTTTCTTGAGACCTAGCTCAAACGAAAGAGGAGATTCTGAAGATGAAAATGGTATATACTAGATGGTTTTAAGAGAGGTTTAACAATTGTGTAGAGTAAATTGAAGATTCAAGCGAGGTCCGCGGCCGCGTGTAGTAGGAACGCCGTGCATTTAAGAAGACGTCTTCATTCGCATATAACTCAAGGATCCGTCGATGAAATTGGCTGATTCCGAGCTCATTAGAAAGGCAGGAAGAAGCGGATGAATAGTCAACCGAGCAATATTTAAAGATTAATTCGGCCGATGGGCAGCCGTGAATGCTGAATGAAAACCGTAAATGAGTCCGTGGAAATACTAGGGGAACTTTGAGCGCGTATAACTTTTGAACCACTCGATAGGATGAGCTGGAACTGAGGTCAAATGAAAGGCAAGATCGGAAAGATCCATTCTGAAACCGGGAATGTTAATTTTGTGACCGGCCGAGGGGTTGTTGAAGCCGTTCAGAGTATCATTATGATTTCCCGCGGTTTTCATCGTATAGGAGTTGAAAAAAAATGAATACATGATGAAATAATCTTAAGGTAACGCCAAGGAGCTGTCCGATTAGACTCCTGAAGCTGGCAATTCGACTGAAAAAGGTTATAGGCGAAAAGAATGACGTGAAAGCGATCCAAAAGCAATCCAAGAATTAATTAAACTGGGTCGAACACCAGAGTCAACATTAAGAAAATGAAAGAGAATCCGCGCCACACAATTCTGAGCGGTGAAGGCGTCCATAGTGACGTCATAAAGCGGAGAAGGAATGGTATCTATAAGGTCCAGGTCATCGGTTAACGGAAAGTTCCCGTTATCGCTGTTCGTTTTCCGTAATGTTTTCCTCCAGCGCCACTTCCACACCTTCTTCGCCGAAAGAAAACCTCAATAACTCATTAGATTATTCTTCAAACACGTCCATAACTTCATCTCAACTCGACGAAGCAGCCGTTATTAGCCCCTCTTACGATATCCCATTTTCCATTTGTTGAGCGCACTCGGCCGTAGACAACGTCCACGCATATAACTCCGGCATGCGGGACAGTTTCAAACCCGAAGAAATCTACGCCTTGCGCCACTTTATCCAGCAAGGACTCCTCGCCTTCGCTCGTGAGGACCTCGACAACCCAATTGCCGCGCGAAACGCACGTCTGAGGTTGTATAACCGATTTCACGACGCCTTTGCACATGTATGTCGAGTGGATTCTGTATGTAGATGAAGATGAATTAGGAAAAGAAGGATTGATTATAATACTGATACTTAATCCTGTCTCTATTTTGATTTATAGATGGATACCCATTCGATCATAGATGCCATGATAGAGGAAACTGAGGAAAAGAATGCCCTGGAGTTGTTAAGGGTGAGGGACCAAGTGGAAGAGGAGGAAGATGGTTGGAGGGTAGAAGCAGAAATGGAGAGGATAAGAGCTGAGGGTAAGTTCTATTTTTATTCTTTATTGAGGATTTTTACTAATGTTATGCTTTAATTTTCTTTTGATGTCTTTTGAATTTTTATTTTTTTATTTTTAGATAAGGAGAAGGGAAAAGAGAAGGAGAAGGAGAAGGAGGAAAGTGAAATGGAAGAGGGTGATGTAGTGATAAAAGAAGAAGAGGTGAGCTTTTGATTTTTATATTTAGTTATTTTATTTGAGAGTGTTTTGAGACTGATTTATATATTTCTGATTTGTTTATAGATTTTATTTTATTTTGTTTTTATGTTATTTGTGTAAGAAGATGAGAAAGAGAAAAGAGAAGAGAAATGAATTGATTATTCCTTATTTATTATTTTTACCTAGAGTGGTATTCCTTGACATGAGTTGCAGCAAACCTTCTGGCTAATTCTGTGCCATCCAATTCTTCCAAGATGTAAGATCCTCCTGGGTTTTGAGCCTTGATTCTGTAAGGGCCATTCCATTTATTTTCAAAGAGCTTGCCAAACTGAGAGTCCAAAGATTTATTATACACTACTACTAATTGACCTTTCTTTAGTGGCTGCCTTGATGTTTTCTTCTTGTTCCAATAGTCCACAGAGTTCTTCCTGGAATCCATAAGCTGCTGGTGTGCTTGCTGCAAGATGGTATCCCTGTTTTCAAGCTGCTGAGTCCTAGCCAATAAAAGATCCTGAGTTGATTCTACCTCTGACCAATCCACTCCAAAGAAGGTTTCCAATTCTAGGTCAATGGGTAAGATGGGGGGCTGTCCAAGAACTAGCTCATAAGGTGAGTAACCAGTTGATCTCTTGGTGGAAATTCTGTCTGCAAATAAAACTAAAGGTAAATAATTCCTCCACTTCTTGCCTTCTTTTCCACAGAGCTTGACCAAGGTATCCTTAATTGCCTGATGTCCTCTTTCTACCATACCATTTGCTTCAGGATGATAAGGGGTGGTGACTTTGATTTTGATTCCAGATTCCAGAAGGGATTTTTGAAATTGTTGTCCAAATTCAGAGCCTCCATCCACTGTGACTGACCAAGGGGCTCCATATCTGTAGATCCAGTTGTCCAAGAACCACTGAGAGATTTTCTTTGCCTGAATCTTTTCTAGTCCAACTGCCTCTACCCATCCAGAAAGGTCATCTCTTGCAATTACCAGGTACTTCCATTTGCCAGCTTTGATGTGAACTGTATCCAAACTGACTCTTCCAAAGATGGTTGCTGCTCCTGTAGGTTTCTTGGGTTCCATTGGCAATTTTGAACTCCTCTTCTGGCAAGCTTCACAAGACTGGACCCACTTGGTAACACCTCTCTTGAGACCTGGCCGCCAAAATCTGAGTTTAATTCTTCTGTAGGTTTCAGCAATACCTCTGTGGCCTAAGGATTCATGAAGGGAATTGAGGATGGATTTCTGAGCTGAAGGAGAGGTGACTACTATCTGGGAGAATGGTTTGTTGATCCTGTGCAAGACTCCATTGGAAAGGAAAAAGTTGGCTGATTTGTGCAAAATTTGCTTGAATTCCAGGCTGCTGCATCCTGGAGGTTTGTTCATGGTTGAAAGGTATTCCTGGAGATGCTTCCAAATTCCTTGCTGCAAGTTACTTACCCCCTCCCCCAACTGAGCTGATGTCCCCAGAAGCAGGCCAAAAGAAGAATGTTTAGTTCCAAATCCAGGGTGAGGTTTGATCCAGGTTTCATCTTCATCAAAGCTAGGACAATCATCTTCATCAGAATCAGGGGGTCTTCTTGAAAGTCCATCAGGTAAGGTGAAAGTTTTTCCAGGAGTGTGAACAAGGTCATAGGAGAATAACTGAATAAATCCAATCCATCTGTTCATAGGGGCATTGGGAAGTGAAGGGTTGTTGATCATTCCAATAAGGCACTGGGCATCCACTCTGAGTTGAAAATGTTGACCCCACAGTTTGGTTTGAAGTTTCTTGAGGATCTTGGCAACACCACAGAGTTCTAATTTGGATTGTGAGTACTTTGATTCCCTGGGTGAAAAGACTACTGACTCATATAACACAGGCCTATCCAATCCATCAGAATCCTGTTGAGTAAGAACAGCACCTGCAGCAATAACACTGGAGTCCACTGAGAGTTTGATTAAGCCAGCATCAGGTCCATAGTCCAATTTCTTTAGGGTGATATCAGTTCCAACAATCCTTTTAAGGTCCTCAAAGGCATCCTGGCAATCTTCAGTCCAATCCCAAGAGGAGTCCTTCCTGGTGAGTCTTCTGAGTGGAGCAGTAATGGTTGAGTAATTTTTAATGAACATTCTAACATATACACAGATACCTAGGAATCCTCTGACATCTGAAGGAGTGGTGGGAGTTGGCCAGGTTTCAATTTTGTTGAACTTCTTGATGGATATCCTTCTGCCTTCCTTACAAACCACATGGCCAACCAGATCCAGAGCAGGTACACAGCAAGCAAATTTCTTCCCAGAGATGGTGAGTCCAGCTTCTTCAATCCTGAAAAGAATCCTTTCCAGAGTAATGGCATATTCATAGATAAATCTTCTGATCTGGGGGTTGTCCTTTAGAGTTTCTTCATTGTAGTCAGAGGTTGGTCCCTTTATTCCTCCATCATCCACAAAGATTCCCATATGTTGAGGTAATTCATCCTGGAGTATCCACATCATTTGGGCCTGGTAAACTGCAACTGAATTGGTGGCTCCTTGGGGTAATCTGGTAAGTTGAAATCTTCCAAGGGGTGTTTCAAAGGTGGTCAAAGGTCTGGATTCTGGAGCTAATTCTCTTTCATCATATCCTCCCATAATATCACCTAGTCCATAGCAAGCCCTTCCAGTGAATGATTCAATGAGTTCCTCTGTCTTTGGTGGTAGTCCAGCGTCCTTAATGGTGACTTTGTTGAGTTTCTGAAGGTCATGTACAATTCTGAGCTTACCATCCTGCTTCTTTACACAAAATATAGGGCTGGAATAACTGGAAAAGGATTGTTCATAGAGGCCAGTGCTGAGTCTTTCTCTTACCAATTCTATAACCTGGTCTTTGATGGGTGCAGGGATTGGAATTGGTTTCTGTTGCCAAGGTTCATGGGGAATGACTGGAATGATATAAGGCTGTCCATAGGTGTGTTTAAGAAGGCCTCTTTCTGTTTCTACAAAAGCCAAAGCACCTTGTCTAATCACAATTACCCATACCAGCAGGAGATATTCTTGAGGAGAAAGCCATCCAGGAGGTCCAAAATTGATGAGGTCCAGCCTTTCTTGAGTAATCTTGGAGGTAGGAGTGAATGGTGGAGGAAAAGGGCTTAAAGGAGTGAGGTAAGGATCTCTTGAGAGTGGTGGCCTTGATAATGGGGGATTGAGAGATAATGGCATTGGTTGGTTTACTGGTTTTATTTTTTTTAGAGTTGATTTATACTTTGCTGAATGAGTGACTACAGTTTGTTGCTTTTGGTTGTTTTCCAGGGTTGCAGTTGTAAGGGAAGGGAACTGAAAACCTGGTCTCAATCTAAAAAATTTACCAGTCCAGAATTGGAAGGTATGCTGGTTTCCCACTTCTGATTACTGGGGAGTATGATTGGAACCAAAAAAGTCTGACCAGCTGAATCCATGATTGAAAGTGCTTCCCCTCTGGCTCCATTGTAGTTGATGTTAGCTGAGACATCCATCAAGAAAGGCTTTCCAATAATCATCTGAACTGGTCCTTTGGCTACCCAGAAATGAACTGTCCTGACTACTTTCCCAATGGTTACCTCCACATCTTCAGCAATTCCAGGTATATCAGTAAGGTGACCTCCAATTCCTTTGAGCTTCATAGATTTAGCAGTGAGTACTAATCCAAGTTTATGTGCAAGAGTTTCAGGAATAATGTTGACCATAGAGACAGTATCCAAGAGTGCTTGATGTTTCTCTCCTCCAATAGTGATGGTGATGTATCCAAGGGGGCAGGAGTAGTGAGTAGTGGGTTGCTCCTGTGCTGGTTCTTCTCCATCCTCCATGTCTGTGAAGTTTGCTGATTTGACACCATCCAATGGGACCCTTCTGTTGGTTATCTTCTTCCTGATACAGTCAGTAACTCCTGGTGATATAGCAAAGATTTCTCCAAAGGCCAACTCCATCTTTCCTGCAGTCAACATCCTACTAGCCACTTCCTCCTCAATTCCTGGGTACTCCTTGGCCAAAGTCTTTTCCAAATAGGTCTTCTTAACTGGTTTGTCCTTAGGTGCAGTGGTTGAATCCTTGTCCTTATCCTGGAATCTGACTTGAGGGGAGCCTTTTGAAGTAGGGGATTTGGAAGCACTAGGAGTAGGGGGCTGGGCCATGTGAAGTAAGTCCTCTGTATCCATGTCCATTAGGTCCTGTTTTTCCTTTCTGATCCTTTTGTCTGACTTGGCTGTTTCCTCCTCATCCTGATCCTTAGAATTGTTTCTGGTCCTCTTTCCAAGGTCTGCTTCATAACTATGGGCTTGATAATAGGCTGGGTCCTCCTCTAATTGGCCAAAAGAAGATGTGAGCTTAGTTTTAGAGTACTCTTCCACTGGGGTTCTGATTGGCCTGCTTGGAATCCATGGAATAACTGATTTGTCTGGAAGTCTGTAATCTCTTCCATCCTTGATAACAGCACCACTAGACATGTCCTGGGCAAGTTGAGAGCAGCTGTTGGTTCCATGGGTTTCCTGGTGACAATAATAACATTTGAATGGCCAGGTCCTAGCAGGTTTGTCCATGTGGGGAGGTAGTCCTTTGCCAGCAGTGAGAGATGCAAGTTGTTTGGTAAGGAGTTCCACTTGTTTGTCCAGAGAAGTAGAAGCAGTAGGGGCAGCTCCCTGAGTAGCAGGTGTGGGTTTGGAGGTCCTAGGTGAGTTGTCCAAAGTGAATTTCTCTTCTGCCCTCCATTCAGTCCTTCTGTTGACCACTGATCTTGAGTAAACTTCCTGGTGAATGTAGGTAAGAAGAGTTTCAGTGTCTGGCAAGATATCACCTCCATCCTTTGAGGCTAGCATTTGATTGTCCTTCATCAAGCTCCTAGTAACCCTTTGATCCAGATCCTTGTGAAGAGTTTCCAAAAGAAGGTGTCTAAATTCCTCCAGGCTGGTACTGTACCCCATTCTTACCAAGTAGTGAGTGATGGTTTCAAACTTGTTTCTGAATGTGTTGAAGGTTTCCAAGGTGCTGATTCCTCCATCCTGAGCTGATTTGTAGACTAGTTTCCTGAGATCCTCCCTGGTATATCTGACCAATGGCTGAGAGGTTCCAAATCTGGTGAGTAACTGTTTCTTCAGGGTTTCCCAATCCAAGTTTTCATGGCCTGACATGTCTTCCACTTCATCCTTAAGGTCCAACCCTTTGATAAAAGCAATGATTTGTCCAGCCAGTTCCTTAGAGTTAGCACCATCATCTCTTCCAGCACTTTCATACCTTCTAATGAATTTCTCCACAGGCATGTTGGTTCCATCAAAGAAGAGCTCCTTGTCCATGGGTTTGATCTTTACTCCTCTGCTGACAGGATCCTGATACCTAGGCATAGCTGGTTCCTTATTTAAAAAGTGAGTGTTGGACCTGGTGGAGTGTGTTGAGTCGTCCCTTTGGCTCTGGAACCTGGGAAAGCGGGGTGGAGGTGCCTCTAAATCTTCTGAATCTTCTGAAGGCTGATTGGTATCTCTATATCCTATGTATCTAGGAATACCAGAAGTCTGAGGTCCAAATGGAGGTCTGTAAGAACTGGAGTTGACTTGTGGAGTAGAAGAAACCTGAGGATCTGGAGCATTGGAAGAAGCCTGTGGACCTGGACCAGTAGAAGAAGGTTGGTAACTTGGACCAGTAGGAGGAACCTGAGTCTGACCAGCATTGGAAGTGGTGGAGTCCTGAACTGCAGCATTACTGGATGGATCCACTGGAGGGTAAAGACTGGGAGCAAAATTGGTGTTGGGAGATCCTTGGGCAGACATGATTGAAGCAGATAAGTTGACTCTAAATCTGAAGGGTGTTGAAGGTTGATAGTGGAGATGCTGATAGTGTTACTGTTGGTTGAAGTTGATTCTAAAAGCAGGGAGTTGATTTGTAAAGAAAGGAGTATGAGGAGTGTAGGTGAAGTAGTATGTAGCTGATGGTAAGAGTGTTACTAGAGCTGAAGATATCTGAAGTATAGAAAGGCCACTGTTGGGACACCACTTGTGGAACTACTCAAAGGGGAGAATAGAGCTTGGAAGGGAAATGTATAGCAACACTAGTACTAATGTAAGCTATGCAAGGGTGCTGATGAGGCTGCCTTCCTGACTAATGCTGAGGGGATGAGAGTAACACTAAGAAAAAGAAGAAAAGGTGTGGCTGATTTCTACTTGATCTTAGGAGCTAGTACTATGAGCTGACTGCTGACTACTGAGGGTAAGAGAGTTGGAGGAGTGATGAGAGTGGGGAATGCAATGGCAAGGTTTAATGGCAAGGGGTTGATGAGAATGGGCACTTATAATTTCTGTATCTAAAATTATCTATAAATTCTGCATGAGGTACAAGTGAGGGGGGGAAGACAGTTCTTATAGTAAGGAGGGATGAGCACAGACAGTGGAGGCATTCTGGCTATGGGAATAAAGGAATGTACAAATGGGGAAGAGTGATGTGAAAATAGTAACAGTATGTAATGATGAGCAATGCTGAAAAGGGAATGCTGGTTATGGGAATAAAAGAATGTACTAATGGGGAAGAGTGATGAAAACATAGTAACAACTTGTGATGATGAGCACTACTGAAAGAGGTAAGCACAGATCCAATGATGTAATGTGTAAAATAGGTATAGTACATAATGAGAAATGTATGTAAAGGGTTTAGTATGTGAGAATAAATATGTAAAAGGAATTTACTGTAATGATTCAAGTAGGTTACTAATGAAATGAGTATTGTAACTAATGAAGAATGTAGGTTGTCTGTAAGTCTTATATCCTTTATAACTACTGAACCATTGAAGATAAGGGGGTACTATGTATGAGTGACTATAGGTAAAATTTGGCGTAGAATCTGAATATGCAATAATAATGAATTATTTGTGAAGGGTTATGGGGGGAAATGGGAAATGTAATGATGAATGTATGTAAAGAAAAGCAATAAAATACTACTTATGGTTTGGAATGGAGCACCACACCGGGTTGGATGCGTGTTGATTGAATTGAAATGTGTAGTGCGCCACCAACTTTGTCTGTTTCAGCTGTCGGAGCGCCTTCTCGGCTTGGGACTTCTGTTCGGTGTTGTAGTACATCATTTGGAAGGCTGTGGCGAATTCAAGGTACAAGACTGGCTGCCCCGCGAAAAGTTTGATCATGTAGGGTTGGGCCCACTCGCTAGCTTGCCCGGTCAGGTACGAGATTGAGAAGATCACCTTCTTCTGGTCATCAGGGAACATGCGGGGGTTGGAGAGGACGTATAGGCCAATCTGCGTCACGTAAACCTCGGCTTTTGGCCCCCTTGTGCCGTCGTATTTGTCCGGAAGGCCGACCTTAGGGCCTTTTGCCGGGAGCTCATCTTGCATCGGGGCCGCGTTGGGAGGCTGTCCTGGAACAATAGGTACTACGGCAGGTGCGACCATACCTGCTCGTGCCGCTGCAAGTTTGGCCTCAGCTTGTTGTTGAAGTCCTCGCTCCTCCTGGATCAAAGCCGCTAGCTCCTCAATTTGGGCCCGTAGTGCTGCAGCGCCGTTGGCCATTCGGTGAGTTGTTGGCGTGAAGGTCGGAGTGTGTGTGTAGTGCTGGGATTTAGATAATCGAGGTAGCCGTTCTGGGGTGGGGTTCTGTCTTTCTGGAGTCTGGTTCATTTGGTTCTGTTTCTTTCTCTTGTCTTGGTTCTTTCTGGCTTCGGCCTCGTCCCCCGTTTGGCGATCTAGCAATATGTAACGGTCAGTCTGTCGGGGTGGGGAGGCGCTGTCTGGTCTGTCTAGCTAAATAGTTGATTGCTAGATGGGGAAGCAGGATGATCTCCCCCCAGGTCCCTCTAATGCTAGGGACCTGTGACATTTACATACAACAAGTAACATGCCCTCTGGAGTAAGCTAGGCGCGCAAGCGCAGCTCATAACATGGACCCTGGATGTGCAAACCTGCAGATATCTGCAGATACTACACATTTAACCACTCAAGTGTTTCATTATGTTGCAGATAGAAAATTCAATTGTGCATATTATCAGAAAATCCAAAAATGGATCTTCAGAGCAATGTAATATCCTTCAGGAATCCTTTGACCTTCAAAGTGGACCCCTTCAATCAGCTTTGGAGCTTTTTGCTCAGAATTTTGTGTGAAGGTGCGCATCAGCACTGCCAATGAATCTGTTTATTCAGTTTTTCCTGTACATATTTTGCTGATTTTTAAATAATTTTAAAGTGATTTTGGGGTTGAATATCCTTCCTTTCCCTGCCAGACTTCAGACATTAGGCATAAGCCTCTCCTGCGGAGAGCCCTCCGGGAGGGTCCCCTGGATTAGAGATGGTTGTTTCACATCCGGATACCCGCTCGTGTTTGGGTATCCAATGGTGTATTTCCCCCATTCTTGGCATCCGTATCCGCATCCGCATCCGCTGGCAGATGCCCCCCTGTGTGAGCGGATATTTGCCCCTCAAAAAGGAATTCAGAAAAAATCAAATCATGTATGTATAATTACTTAATTGACATGTGGTGACAGCTGATCACTCAAATGTCACCACATCCTGTACAACAGCCTTGTTTTTTTCATATTGCTCTTGGATTTATTCTTGCGCTTTTCAAGGTATTTGTGAAGAGCAAGAGGTTTGATCTTGTTGTTCTTTGAGTAGAACGACAAGGCCATACCTCTACTTACTGATTTCGGATGGAGGTTGTGTCTCCTGATGGAGACATAGTCTTGTCCAAAGTTGAATGTACGCTCCACATCAACCACGGTTGCTACATATAAGCAATGATTAATCTAGACCTGCCTCCCGTGGGTCCATTTCCCCAGTGCCGGAAACCCCAACCTCTGCAAGGGTCTTGTTGTTTGAGGGTAATTGCTGCTTCCTCAAACATCGGCCGGCATGAGCAAGGAGATTACTGCACGATGATTTGTACGTGGGTTGATTGATGGTTTTACCACACCTGAGATTGATTGCTTTAGCTGTTGTACTTTGCAGAAATTAAATCATCAAACACTTATATCTTACATTTCCAAGCAATCATACAGCAACGGAATTTATCAACCTGATAGGAAAGCTCTGGCGGACAATAAGCAGAATACGCCGAACTGACTTGATTACGTGCAAGTCTCTTTGCATGTTCTAAATTCAGAGGTTTTTTTTTGTGTAAGAAAACAAGTGTGTACTAAAAAAATAAAAAAGAGAAGAAGTTATTTATTCAAACTGACCAAGTCACTGCTCATTGGTCATATCAGATCCCGCAGGTGTTGAGTTGTCATCTTCCTGTTCATTGTTTGATTCCACGGTGTGGTATCCTGCTTGGTACACGCGGGAACAGTGTTTCATTTTTGGGCGCGGCGCATGGAAGGACCTCAAGATTAGATCTCCAAGGCAGTCAGCTCACTCATGGCGCGTGGCATCGTGGCGTATCAGGTTTTTTTTATCATTTATGTGTTGTTTTCTTTCCTTTGTTCTATTTTTTAGTGCTTTTCTTTTATTCTCTTCTTCTGCCTATTATTTTTCTTTCTCTATGCGCGCGTTGGAGGGTTGGCTTTAATTCTGTTGTGTTGCTTTTCTTTTGTTTCTTTTTGTTTTGTTGCTGTTGGTTTTGGTTGTCTGTTGTTTGGGCGCGCGGGGCATGATGATGGGCCCGCAGTGCGCGGCGCCCTCCCGGAATTCTAAGTTCAAATCGAACTTAGACGAAGGGGGGGCATAGAACCCTTCTGATCCCATTAGGAAAAATCTATCACTGAGCTGTTATTCCGATCCTGATCCCGGCGTTAGCGACACGCCATTTCTGAGCTTATTGATCCATAGGACATTTCAACGTTCTTCTGATTCCCTGTTCCGCCACGAGGCACCGATCTTTTGATTACGTATAATATCCCAAACCTTCCTGATCTCTGGCGAAATTGAGTTTGAATTCAGTCTTCTTCTGGATTCTGCCAATCCCTTCCCCAGATTCTCCTACTCTCTCACTGGTGCTCTCTCCAACTACCCGACGTGATTATTATTCTCAGACCTAATCTCTATTCTCATTAACTGAACCGCCGACGCGCCTTCCCAGCCGTCGTAAAATAACAACCCCAACCGCTACTACCGATTCTGGACAGCTTATCCAACCAAAACCCCGGAGGGCACTTCTCCATCAAATTTTCTCATCCCTCCAACAACTGCCGCCGGCCTGCACCGGACGGAGTTCCACAACGGCTGGCCCATCAGTTTTGTCTTTGGAGCGTTGTTGGCAGAGCCTCTTACATTGGTTCATGATGTGGCTGTCGGGGGATATGTGGTGGCTGTTGGAGGATATGTATTGGCGGATGTCCTGTTGATATTCGTGTGACATCCCTCTAGATCTTCTAGCAGCCCCAGTCTCAACTGACGTCATTCGGCTCTTGGTCCTCCCAAAACTATCCCTGCAAGAACTCCTCTCAGACCTCCCTACCTTTGATATATGAACTCCTTTCTTCTTCAACTACACTTCCTTCCCTTGGGGAACCTGCAGCGTTCATCATCTGCCATCTAGCTTTTACTTATCTTCAAAGTTGTTCCTCCACCTTGACATCATCATTGGTCAATTCCATCTCATTGTGATTCTGATCACTCCTATTTTATCTTTGGCCTTGTTGCGTCTTATCCCTTCCTCCAACAATCCACCAAATTTAACCTGACCGTTGTGTCATATCCCTTCTTTCAACAACTGGCCGACTTTGACCTCAATCATCAACCTATCTCATTTGACTCATAGGTTCAGACTGATCCCTTTCATTCACATTCTCCTTGTGGTCATCAATATTAACATTACTTTCTTTTTGGCTTGTTGTTGTGTCCTGTGTCCCCTTGTGTCCGGTGTCTTCTATTCTCTTGTGTGTCCATCATCATTGTTACTATTGCCTTTAGATGTATTTTCTTTTCTTCTTTTCTTTATTTTATCGCTTGTATTTCTTCAGAAGAGCTTATTAGAAATACAACCTTTGGTTTGTTGATTAACAATTCCACCGGGGGTGGCGGGCCAAGGGCAGGAAAGCCGGTTTGGAGCTGTTATCCGCTAGATTTTCACAGGATCTTAGACATCCGCATCCGCAGGCGGATACCCGCAGGGCCCAGCAGATTGCGGATACCCGCAGCGGGTGCAAAGTGACCATCTCTACCCTGGATGGGAGGGGCCGCTTTGCGGCCAGCCACAGCAAGCCTCTCACCAGGGGGGACTTGTGTTAAGTTAAACGAGTGGATATGTGGGGGATTCAAAGTTGGCCAGGCACAACTTGCATGTACTTTTTCAAGTTGGTCTTCAAGGCTTTTCTTGAACACCAAGTTTCAAAAATCAAAACACCATTTAAGCAGGCTTAGGGGGTGTAGTAAAATGTGGCTTGCATGCACTTTTTGCAACTCAGTGTTCAAGAATGAACTTGAGCACCAACTTGCACAAGTGCACCCACTTGTCAAGGAAGAATCATCCTTGGCTATCCTTGGCCAATTGGTAATGTATAGACAGCACCGACTTGCCGAGAAAGAATCCTTTGGCCCGACGTAGGTTCAGTCTATACTCGAGGAGGAAGAGTCATCCTTGCGCACGGGTGGCTACAGTATGTACATACCTCGACAAGGATATATTCGGCGTCCACAGTTTCAGGGTGCGGGTGGAATGTACCGTGATTCAGACACCAGTCAGTGGGGAAGTCCAACTGGCATCTTCCAAGCTGAAACGGAGTGACGCCGGTCCAGGGCTTCCGTAATTCCTTGTTCTCATTGTGAAACGGACTCAGTCCCTGATCTGGTGTTGACTGCAGTTCGTTGCGCGGAAGTACTTTCTGTTTGCACGCTCCAGGTCTTCCACCCTGCTCATTTGGACCTCGAAACCAACCCAACTACTCCCTTTTTCAGTTGTACCCTAACAAATTCATAAAATGGTTTGTCATGGCATCACACTTAGGAGTTGATGAGTGCTCCTCCGT
This sequence comes from Puccinia triticina, assembly GCF_026914185.1. NCBI lineage: Eukaryota > Fungi > Basidiomycota > Pucciniomycetes > Pucciniales > Pucciniaceae > Puccinia > Puccinia triticina. Next base: position 5,940,925 of record NC_070560.1, on the reverse strand, counting down.
TATGATGAGTTCTCCGCTGATGACACTTGTTTGCATGTTTAGTCCCCTTGGTAGCTTCGGGTACCGATTCTAATTTTAAGGACAGATGAATACCAATCAACTTGTTTTCGCTGCGATTTTCGGCTGGTCGTTCTTGGTCGACCACGGCATAACATCCGAGAAGCTTTGCCTGCCCGCGGTCGTGAAGCTAGATGATGACCGCAACTTGGGGGGAGCCGGTTCATCCATTGTTGACACTATCATCGAGCCATCTCATGTCGCTCGACTGGGGGTTCGAGAGAATCAAAAAATTACTTCAACAATTTCGCCTACGCAAGCACATAGGGCCGCGAATACGAGAGAACGCAGCAGAGGGCCAGGAGGAGCTAGCTCTGCTTCTGAAGGTCACAGTCCTTCAACCGACGAAGGGGAATATTTGGATTTTTTTTTACAACATTTGAAAAACTACGTTGACGCACAACGGTTAGGGTCTGGCAAACCAGCGTTCGGAGAAAATTGGGGATATTGGTCGGCTTTCATAACCATAGGCACTTCCGGCGATCGGAAACTAAAAAAGGCAGCAGTAGACATTCTAGAAAAACAGCCGGAATGGCTGGAACCATCGGTTTTTCCGATGGCAGCAAACCGTGAAACAAATTCAGGACGCAAACCGGCGTCTTCTACTCCAACTCAGCAATTAAAAGATGAAGTCGTTCTTATTTACAAAAAATATCCAGGATTACTGAGCCAGAACGCACGGAAAGAGTTAGAGTTTTACATGACGGCGTCTGAGTATGATTCGCTCCAGAAGAAACATGGGTGGGCCGCTGCTAAGTCTATTCTAAAGTTGCAAGAAGACCCGAAGAAAGCGTCCAAGACTGGGCTAGTACCTCCATTGAAGCGCAGCGCGAAGGTGTCTCCAAACCCGGGACTGTGCAAGGCATTATCGGTCATTGTAAGGAAGCGGCCAAATTTGCTCAATGAGGACACAAAGACTATGGCAAACAACCTAGGAGTCGATCTTAGGCGCACACTGTGGTATGGCGACACGCCGGAAATAACCGCCGCATTGGAGCTCATTCGCCAAAACTATCCAGACTTGTTTACCGATGCAAAACCAATGGATCAAAACAAAACGCCCATGGACCCCCGGTCCCCATCTGGAAACTGAATCATACATGCAAATTTTGGTACATCTTTATATAACTGCCGGACTAGTCATAAATCCATGATGTGCATTTTTCAAATTAATATCAACAAATCATTTGGCTATCTCACTTTTGGGGGTTTCAAACCTCAAAACTCAGACTTACAGGAGAAAATCCAGGACCTCAATTTTCAGGGAAAAAAGGGAGCTGAGTCTGCTCCTGCAGACCTGAACTCCTTACAGCATCAAGCACGCCTTAAATAATCAACCATGCAGGAGAGCAGGAAAATCTATTTTCTGACTCTCTCAGAGGCTTTTTCCTGCTCCCTCAGCCATTTACCAAGCCCCACCCCCTCCACCACAGGTTGACCCAGGCAGCTTTGAGTTGCCATTTTCTGTCACTTAAATGAGTTGGCTGACTAAAAGATGCCGCAGATGTTCTTTTTTCAAAGGCAACCTGACAGGTGCACTCAGCTTGATACCCCAGGAGGTTAAAGTCAGAGAGTTGACTTTTAATCAGGCTGACTTCAACATTTCCCTAGAAATGAGTCTCCCTGGCTCTTTCAAAGCCACCACAACAGACTATGAAGTAAGTTTAAGTCAGCCTGGCTCCAAATTCAAAGCATCACCTTGTTAGCAGAGTTGTCCTCAATGTGGCTTCAAAATCGCATCAAACAGGCTCTCAGCCTATCTCAAGGTGCATGAGGCTTTTGAAAAATGGTAAATTTCACACAAAATCTGCCAAAGCACACCAGTTATACATGGCAAAATCTCCTAATTTTTCAAGTCCTTATTCTTGCAACAAATGGCCAAAAGGTTCTGAAGGAGCTTTGTATAGATATCATGATTCAATAAATTATTTAGAGTTTTTGGCATTCTGGAACATGAATTCCAGGTCCCCCAATGACTGTACTTCTTTTGTTTTGTGATGGGGCTTTCAGCATACAAGGAAAAAAAACTCAGAAATTTACAGAGGGCAATAAAAGACCTGTCTACTGATTTTTCAAAAAGAATCTTGAAAAATTTGCTTCCTTCACCCACAGTGTGTGTGCAAAGTGTTTGGAACTGCGTGCACTGCACCATGTGCAAATATAAAACCGCTGAAAACAGCGGCAGTGCAGTTGAATGACCGCTGACTGCTTTTTCAGCATCAGCATGCTGATTTTGCGGCGCCCCAACATGGTCATAAGGAGGGCTTGAGGATCAGTCTAGGGCCAGCTTTTTTTTTGGGGTAGGCTAAATGCACTACCAAATTTTACTACATTTGCTCCAAAATATTGAAGTGTAAAGTGTTCTACTCTAAAAATGGGGTCAATGTTGGAGTGCACCATGTGTGCACTTCAAAGGAGCCAAAGTGCACCACATGTGCACTCCAAAGGAGCCGGAGTGCACCAAATGTGCACTCCAAAGGAGTTGGAGTGCACCAAATGTGCACTCCAAAGGAGCTGGAGTGCACCACACGTGCACTCCAAAGGAGCTGGAGTGCACCACACGTGCACTCCAAAGAAGCTGGAGTGCACCACATGTGCACTCCAAAGGAGCTGGAGTGCACCACATGTGCAATCCAAAGGAGCTGCAGTGCATCATGTGTGCACTCCAAAGAAGTTGGAGTGAATCATGGGTGCACTCCAAAGAAGTTGGAGTGCATCATGTGTGCACTCCAAAGAAGTTGGAGTGCATCATGTGTGCACTCCAAAGAAGTTGGAGTGCATCATGTGTGCACTCCAAAGGAGTTGAAGTGCGCCATTTGATCCTGTGCAAAGGGTGGAAGATATTGTAGTGCACAACTGTGCACCACAAGAACTTGGAGTTCATCAATCAGAGCCAGAAAAGAATGAAAATAGATTTCTTAACCAAACCAAGAACTAAGGCCCTATACCATAGCCGGTTGAAAACCTGTTTTTGCCATGGAAATCAATTTTTTATGCAAAAAAAAGTTTTTGCAAAAAAGCACATACCACAGGGCCTGTTATTTGGGACATCCAGAAAACAGTTTTACTCAACAACTAGAGGCCAAGGCGGCTGCGCCGCTGCAGAGCCCACATGCCCAGCCCCACTTTGTTTAGTCAGCAACAGTAGCTTTTTCACTCAGCAGCAATGGGTTTTTTACCCAGTAGTGGTATTTTATGCGACCATGTTTTTGAATGCTGAATGTACACATTTCTTGAGGTGATACATATGTAATCACCCAGGTTAATTTTTCTGCTGGGCAAAAAAGACTGGCTTTGAAAATATTTACAGTAAGGGTGTTCAAAGTTGAAATCATATTTTTTTCAAATCATAAAATTATAAAATCATAACACTTTTGAGTGATCATTTTTTATGTACCATTTTAGAATTGTTGCTCTTTTTTGAGTGATTGGGTGTTACACATTTTTTTCAGATTAAAATTTTATGAATTTATGGTGTTACTAGAGGCCAAGGCGGCTTCGCCGCTGCAAATTTATAGTTTCAGGGCCAGCACCTCCAGCATCAGACCCTCTCCCCATTCTCGTCCACAGGCCAGTAAATGCCCTATGAAAAGCACATTTTAGATATGAAATGCATCCATAAACTCCAGGTTGTGTTAAAGGATAGATACATAAAATTATAAATAAAGTTAAAGGATAGATACATAATATTATAAATAAAGCCCTGAGTCCCATAGGACTTTATTGAATTTACTTATCTTATCCCAGCACTGATGGGGTTTTTCCATCTCAATTGCACAGGCATAGCAAGTATTGCTGGTTTGAGTAAGGCAGTGTTGGTGCCTGGAACTGGGAGTTGAAGTGTTGAGATTAAAAGGAAACCTAGAACCAGTACACTTGATAAATCCTGATGCCTTCCCACCATCAAAATCTAAACCATAACTGCTGAGCAAGTTTTTCATTCCACCATCTCAAATTTTCCCAGTCTCCAGCAATATTCAACAAATCTTTCAGTGTGCCTGAGTGGCTGGAGAGTTTCACAAAACACAGTTCAATATGGATCCCCCGTCCAATCTCCCCAGCCACTTCCCAAGCCCACAAACACCACCCACCCAGCCCACCCCCACGCCTATAAGCCCCACCAGGAAGGCGAGGCGCGATTGAGGTCAAACACTGCCTAGTGTGGCGGGGGGAGCTTTGAAAAAGTGGACACGGAAGCGGCGGGCTTGTCCACATTCTTCCCGCAGTTGTGGCGCTTGATAAAGCCTACAAAGCCAACCAACCATCCGATCAACATCTCTCGCGACCAAACAGCACAAAAATAGAAGGTGTTTATGTACCTGTGCTTAAGGCCGCGGGCCGGGGCGTGCCGTGCAACTTGACAAAGAGGCCGCAGGCTTTACAGAGCGGCCGGCCATTGACGTAGCGTTGAGCGTTGTTTCCTGCGTCCGTCCGTCGGCCTGTCCGTCGGAAAACGAACCCACATCGTGGTGAGCTCGGGATCACCGTTCACTGCAAGAAAAACTCTAGAAACTGCTTGCAGTTGAGATGCAAGAGCTCAAGGAAAGCTGTGCCTCATGCAAGAATCAAGCACTGGGTGATTCCATGCACATTTTCTAATTTATGCAAGAGTGAGTCTAAGGTACAAAAAACTGAGTACATCAGTTGATACCTGTGCAAATTCCCCTTTCATGTGCACATACCCCTTTCATGTGCATATATCCCTTTTGTATGCATTCACCCCGTTCATAATGTGTACATAGCCCTTTATGTGCACATACACCTTTCATGTGTGTATATATATCCCTTTCATGTGCATGTATCCCTTTCACAATGTGTACATACCCCATTCATCATTTGTTCATGTCCCTTTCATGTTTACATGTCCCCTTTGAGTTTTTTAGGTCCCTCTTAGTACCCCTTTTACCATTCAGGTTTACATACCCCTCTGATGTTTACCACTGCCCGTATAATTGGCTGGTTTGAGGTTATCCCAGTTAAACTGGGATGAACTCAACCAATTTAAACTTGGTTCATCTCAACTGATGAAATATAAATCCAAGGTACCCCCCTTGGGTTTATATTTCATTGGATGAGATCAGCCCATTTTAAATTGGTTGAGTGCATCCCAGTTAAACTGGAATGACTTCATCTGAGCCAAATATGCTGGCAGTGTACATATCCCATTCATGTGCAAATGCCCCTTACTGCACATACCCCTTTCATGCATAAATACCCCTTTCATGCATACATACCCCTTTCACCATGTGCACATATCCCTTTTATGTGTCAATACACCTCCTCACATTCCCCTTTCATGTGTACATATTTCTTTATCTGTACATATCCCTTTCATGTGTACATACCCTTTTTATTTTATTCTGGCTGGATTCAATGGTGCGTGGAGTGTTTAATAAAATAAAATGAAAGGGTGCTCAGGGGGATGCTCATTTGCCTCAGCCTACTGCATGAGCATTGAGCACTCCAGCATGTTCAACATTGAGATGCTGAACAAGGTACACACTCAAGGTGCACCAGCACGGAATTTGGGTGCTTGACTCCAGCTTGAGCTGAAGCTTGATTGAAGCTTGCTGCATCTCAACTGCAAGCAGTTTCTAGAGTTTTTCTTGCAGTGGTTGGAGAGGAGAGAGAGAGGAGACGCACGGTGGTTTAGCAGTCCAGATACTGGATGGCGCTGGGTCCGGGCCCCACCGGCCCATGCGCTCCGGCCCCGTCCTGGTTGGCGGCAGCGTAGGTAAGCTGCTTGGAGCGCTTGCGCGTCTTGCTGATCAGGCTGGGATGGTTGCTCCTGTCGCCGCTGAAGCTGATCTTGGACGGCCCCTCGTCGTTGCCGGTGGCCGCAGTAGCGGCTCTGCTGCTGCAATTTCTTTCTCTATCTTGGGGCTGGTGTTGGCGGTGTTGATGCGCAGCGAGAGGCCGCCGCGACTGGAGGCCTCGCTTGAGGTGCTTGGGCTGGGCACGAGCCGGACGAACTTGTATTCGCGGGCACCGGCTCGAGCGGATCAAGGCTCCTCCAGCTGCAAAGAAGAGCTGCAGAGTCGCTCTCTCGCCTCCTCGGCCTTGGAATGCCAGATCGTCTGACGAGTTTGAGTGCGAGCTCGGACAAGGGGACTGGAAGTGTGTGTTAAACTTGCCCTTGTTTGAAGTGATTGGGGACAATGTTGAGTTGAATAAATCCAAGTAGTCTGGCTGGGCCTGCTAAAAAAACCATCAACTTTAAGAGAAATGCCTACGACCTCTGGAATCTACGCAAGACAGCTGACCTTTCATATCCAGACGGATTGAGGCCCATAAGATACTGGCCCTCCTGGGAATCGGTCGCAGTGTTGGGGCAAACCAAGGACTGGTTAGTCCGCAAGCAACTAAGGTTGTCGAAGCAAGTAGGCAAGCGGTCGGCCGAGTCGGGGGCGCGTTTGGGATGGTGCTGCTGGGGGAGGATCTCGTCGAATTGGTCTTGCGGACCAGTCTGGGGATGTAAACATACTCGGCAAGGTATTGGCAATGCCAATGCCAGAGAAGTCCTGGGTGAGGCCGGGTATTGAGCCGAGGAAGGAGTCCTGGGAGGACTTGATGGGCAGGTGCAAAGAGCCACACTAAACTTGCCCAGCAGTCGTCAGCTTCCCCGCTGCCAGCCTTGGCGCACAGTAATGTTGGTCTAAGAAGCAAAATATGTACTGATGAACTGGAGCTGATGTGGGTGGCAAGGCATTGTGATACGGTTGAACTGTGGCGCGCAGGGCAAGTGATGGTTGCAACTTGCCAGTATGGTGGAGGGGAGCAACGGAGGCGCTAGCGGCGTGGTTTGGGTGGCCAACGGGGCAGCGGTGGAGACGAGGTCAGCTGCACCAGTGTGAGGCTTTGGTCAACAGGTATTTAAAGGGAGTGTGAGATGGGCAATGTTCCCCCGGCCCAGGGGTTCCGGTTTTGTCCTGGCCCCTCCCTGCAGGCCCCCTACTTCGCTTGATTAGGCCCCTGCTTGAGACAACAAAATGCTGACTCTTTTTTGCTTGTTGCACTGTCACAAGCTGGAGAGTCTATCCGTGGCACCTAGTGTTCGGGGGTAATCTATTCAACAGTGGCCAAATTAGGCTGCACCCCAAAACTTAGATCTTTTTTGCCATGTTTTTGTGAATTTAATAAACTTGGATTTCTATGTCACAGTGGCTCTGCCATAGTAGCCAGCTGACCCCTTCTGAGTTTCAAACTCTCAGCCCGCCCAATTCCTTTTGCCTAGAATCCGTTTAGACCACATCCTCCGGCCCCCTTCATCAGATCCCATTTTTAATAAACCACCACCAACAGGAATCTAACTCCCATTGTCTCTCAACAAATCCCAACCCCAAATTCCGCTATCTATTTAATCCCTGGACCACTTTGAAGGCAGCGCCAAGGGTTTTTCTTCATTTTCTTTTCTTTGATGAGATAAGAATTGATCCTCTTTTGATACCCAGATGCAAAAGAAAAAAAATAAATAATCAACCGCTAGATCTTCTGACTTCAAATGCGCGTACCAAATCAAATAGGCCAGCACAACGTCAAAAGTTGACTTGAAAGTTTGATAGTCCTTGAGGGTAGCAATCCCTCCCTTGGCAGCCCATTCATCCTTCAATTTCTGGAGGTTGGCGACTGTGTATTGGACCACGTTGACTTATCCACATTGTTCCATCATCTGCGCCTTGCGGGTGGCCCACGACTGGCTTGTGTAACCTCTCATATCCCACAGGGCGTCCTGAATATCCTCGCTCCCAAGGAAAGACAGAATCTGGAGGACCTTATCCTTTTCCAAAGCACCATCCAGGTTTGCAGCCAATTTGTACTGGCAAAGGAAAGCCTCCAGGCAAGTGCTGTTAAACTTCAAGGCCAAATCTTGCAGCTTGATCTTATATCACGTGGTTGCTTTAGTGTAACGTAACTACCCTGCGCTGATGCTACAAGTACAAGAGTTGGCTTGGTTGGGGATTTCCAGGGTCCTCTCATTGCATTGAGATTTCAAACAAAAAATGATTGGCAGGTTTTTTGACAGTTGATCAGGTCAGCTTCCAACATCTCTCTCTCAAAAAAAGACAGACTTACTTTGTGCACTGCAAAAAACTCTTTGCATACTGTACAGTCACTGGACAGAAACATTGGTACCCCCAAAAGCTCATTCTGAAGGCCGACCCACAAACTTGAAGTCATGAGGATTCAGGAACAATTTTGTAAAATGAATTCAGAAAAATGAATATAAAAAAATACAAAGTATTTGGAACATCACAAGATTTACAAAATTGCTTGCATTAAATGACAATTTTGGAAAATCTTCAATACCATTCCAAAAAAGAATTGAATAATCACAATCAATTGATTGACATGTGAAATGAATGATAATAATGAAAAAAATGAAGTCCAAAATCTAAGTTTATTAAAACCACAGTTTCACCAAAAAAAAATTCAAGGGTTTCCCCTATATACAAGCTGCAATCACAAAAAAAAGCAAAAAAAAAAGCTAAATAAATAAACGGACTTACTTCGCGCACTGCGAGAAACTCTTCGCGCACTGTGGGGGTCGTCGTCTCAACGTCCCGCCCCCAGTGCGCGCTTTTGCCACGGCTCTTCGCACACTGTGCATTCCCCCAAAATAACGGCTTGCATTTCTTGAGATATTTTTTGATGAATCAATAGAATGACTTTTTATGATCCCCCTAAAATATAATCAAGTCATTTAGGGGTCTCCTTGAGCCTAGAGAAAATTGACATGAAAATATCATATTTTAACGCGGCAGGGACCTGTAATATTTCTTCCTGTGCCCCAGTAGCCCCAAAAATTTCACAGTATCATGGTACATGTGCAAATTCATGACCTGATAATTTTCAGAATTTTCACCAGCTTTCCTTTAGCCCAAATAGGTATTGCGTTTATTATTTTGCGTATATGTATAACTTTTTTGTTACACACACCAAAGGCACAAAATTTTGAGAGCACAGGGAAATATGCTTCAAATTAATTACCTCAAATTCCTAGCAATAGTGTGTCACTAGAGTTTAAAGCGGCTTCGCCGCCGCACCCACAAAGTTTGGCATACACAGCCCTCCAGTAGCCCTCCTCAAAGGAATGGCTATTGGTACTCATACACACCCCCAGTAGATCACAACGTGCAAAGCGTGGTAGGTAGAGGCCTGAGCACTGCAACCGCTGAGCGGGAAGGCTACCAGAAATGTATGAAGGATGGGATGTGACACTTTTCCCCAGTTTGCATAGTAACCTCACACAGCTAACAAAAATTCCTACACAAACAGAAGCCAAGACTTTCTACCCTAAAGTAAAACACCAACTCATCAATCAGCCTACAGATTTACGGGTGAAGAAGTGCCTGAATGGGCCAGTCAGAAATCAATGTTCAATGAGCTGGAGCTGCCGTTGGAATCATTGTTGAGTAGATCCTCCAACAAGACCGTTGCATGGGCTACCTGAAGGGAGTGAAGGTTTAAAACCGGAGGATGGGCATCTGATTCACCAATTAAGAGAGTCACTCACCTCAATGACCATTCGACAAGATCTCCTGCCAAACCCATCCAATAAACCCTTATATTTGATCTTGCTGCTGTTGAATAAAAGCATCCCTCGCCAAAAATTTAGAAGCCAACCCTGAAACACAATGGACGCAAAAGACTCCGTTGTCGGCAAGCTATTCAAATTATTAGTATAACTCAGCGTACAATTCCTGAGCAAATTGAGTCCAACACCCACCCCGCCTAAATGTTCCACCGTTATGTCAACCAAAATCTCATTTCTATCCGGCCAGGTATTTTGGTCTCAATCTTAATTACCGTGCCAACACCGGAAACACGGACCCGTTCCCACTTAGAGTGATGTTTGCTCAGATTGGACTGCCTCTTGTCACCTGCGCTTCACATAAATTTAGGCACCCGCATGAAGTTCACACCTTTTATTTCCCCTTGAATCACATACAATTTGCCTGTTTTGAGAGGTGTGTCCAAGTAGTCCGTTGTTGTCAAGTTCAGAGGACAAACTTTTATCCTGCGAGTCCATCTTCCCGACAAAGTAATGTAGCTTTTACTTGCAAGCGGAGTACTACCATTGCGTAGCCTGAAAAATTGGCGGGCCTGAAAAATTGTAGTAGTCTCTTTTGAGAGAGCAATATAAAGATGACTTACCACGGTGACCGCCATGAACTTCCTGACAAAGTGTAATCTGTTATCCTCAGTAAACGTACCGTTTGAGGCAAATATCATCTTCGTCTTTAGGAGCATTTTGGTGAGGTTGAAGCAAAGAAGATTAAAATTCAGTTAGTCTGATTTGTGGTATTGAAGTTGAAGGCCAGACTACGGATTGTACTCAGTGTTTGTCGCGGTTCAAGGTGGTAGCTACTTAAGGCAATAAGATTAGTTGAACAACCAACCACACCACCTCATTGTGTTGGGCAAAAACCCTCCTCAAGCAGCCGTTGCCCTCAGGTTTAACAACAATCTTAATGCCACGCTCCCCGTGGCGCCTTGTTGGAAGGGGTGCCCCACAATAAATATTTGATGACGGTCCCATGATTCCAAGTTGCTGAGAGTTTCACTTACCACAGGGGAAGTTTGCCTGAGGCGCTGGCAGACTTGAATGGGGGGGTTTGACTGTCAGTTGCTGGCAGACTTGAATGGGGGTGTTTGACTGTCAGTTGCTGGCAGACTTGAATGGGGGGGGTTTGACTGTCAGTTGTATGTATGCTGCACCATCATTCCGCGGAGGTTCACTCAAATTGGTTTGCACCGTTGAAGAGGTTCCTGCCGACGCTTGCGAGTGTAGGGGGTGGTGATGAAGTTGCTAGTATAGTACGACAACCACGCCTCCCCTATCCTTTCCCCGGGTCCGGGTGGCTGACACGAGAGGAAGTCCCCCCAACCGTCTCCCCGGGTTGAGCCGGCAGGAGTATGGCTCACTTCTAAAACCCAAAAAGAGCGGTCTTGCGACCAATCCACTCTGGCCTCAGGTGACGGGAGGAGCCATGGAGTCCTGGGCCTATGTTTAAAAGGCGCGAGTGTTACCGCGTAGTGCACAGGGTGCAGGGGTTAGAGTATGCTGCAGAACATGTTTGATACCTTGCAGTTTCTAGGAGATCCTGGGAAACGGGAGTGGCCCCCTGAGATCGCTGTGTACGGGTCATAGGAGAAGAATGTCGCTTGTGGGTGGCTAGAGGGACTCCGCCTCTCTCTTTCAACCACCCAGAGGTTGCAAGAGGGCTCGGAGTCTCGGGTAGAGAAGCCCAGCGCCTTGTGGCAACTCAAGGGGAAGAGATGGGAGCGGAGGTACCTTCCTCTCTGGAGCAGCACACACGGCAGTGTGTTGGCAAGGGTGTAAGACCCTCACCCTATCTAAATACATCTTCGGATTCGATCTGATCGGAAGGGGGACAAATCAAGCCTGGGAGTGTAGAGTGGATTGGAGCCAAGTGGAGGGGAAGGGAGGAGAGCAGGGACGAGAGAGAGAGACCTGGTCAAGCTCGAGTCTGGACTCTCTTAGGAGGCACCTCCCTGTACTCGCCGTGTTGCCGCCTCTTGCTAGATAGGCGAGGCATGCCCCTGTATGCTTCAACCGCCTTGGTGCTTGGCTGCACCGGCGCTTAGGTGTTTGGACCCACTTCTGCCAGCTCGTACGGGGTAACGGCCCCGTGGACCAATCCGACCTCGCGTTTCACTCCTGGTAAAAGAATATTCCAGGTTAAGGAAGGTTTGCACGCATGCACTCCTGTTTGAAGGGCTCATTGAAACAGGAGCCGCTAATTAAACTGTGGGTTGGGAGGGCGGTCTGAAGCGGGAGCCCCTGGTTCCCAGTTTGGGCAAACAACACAGAATACAGGTTGAAATGCTCCTACGGAGAGTTTCCTGCCGGAAACATTTTTTCGGCGGAGTAAGTAAACAAATATATATCGACCCCCCCCCCCCCCCCCCCTTGCCAACTGTTTTCCCCTCGACAGGTTGAGCTCCGCTGTTGCATTTGCACAGCTTGAGCAGACCTCGTCCTGTTCCCCTCCGCCTCTGCAGTTGCATTAGGCCCGGGGGGGACATAACCCCTTTTACTTCCCTGTCGCGTTTGCGCAGGTTTTCAGCCCCTCCCCCGTCATTTGCAGTTGCAATTGACCAAGGGAGGTGCTTTTACTCATTTCGGCGCTGGGCGCATTTAACTTTTGCCCCCCTCCTGCCCTTGCATTTGCGACAGGCACGAGGGGGTTGAATCCTGCCCCTTTTCATTTCTGGTTCAGGAATTGGGGGGCAAGTCCAAGGCATTTATGTTCGGGGACTTTAAATTTATTTTCTTGCGGTATTAAGCGTAATGTGCTGGTACCTGAGAAAATTGGAGGTTGGACAGGAGTTCCAATTTTCCATTTGTGGGTGTGGGGCTAATTTTTTAGCCCCTTTTCAGAAAAATGCAGGGAGAACCCATGATCCCAATTTCCACAAAAGTGTGGATTTAATATACTTGGATTATAAAATGAGATATAAGGTGTGCGCAGCAGGCTTAGTAGGAAAATTACTGCTAACTGTATAGCTTTTTTGTTACACACCCAAACAGTCCCAAAATTTCAGAAATGTTTTCATTGTAGATATTCTCCGCGCCATAAATTTCTTGGCAATAGTGTGTCATGATAACATGAGATATAAGGGGTGCGCGGCGGGCTTAGTAGGAAAATGGCTGCTACATGTATAGATTTTTTGTTACACGCTGAAACAGTCTGAAATTTTCAGTAATGTTTCAATTTTGCATATTCTCCGCGCCATAAAGCTCTTAGCAATAGTGTTTCATTAAAACATGAGATAAGTTAGCAGTCATTTTCCTACTAAGCCCGCCGCCCTACATCTCATGTTATCATCACACACTATTGCCAAGAAATTTATGGCGGAGAATATCCACAATGAAAACATTTCTGAAATTTTGGGACTGTTTGGGTGTGTAACAAAAAAGCTATACAGTTAGCAGTAATTTTCCTACTAAGCCTGCCGCGCACCCCTTATATCTCTGGGAAAAATTCTGAAAATTATCACGTCATGAGTTTGCATATGTGCCATGATACTGTGAAATTTTTGGGGCTACTGGGGCACAGGAAGAAATATTACAGGTCCCTGCCGCGTTAAAATATGATATTTTCATGTCAATTTTCTCTAGGCTCAAGGAGACCCCTAAATGACTTGATTATTTTTTAGGGGGATCATAAAAAGCCATTCTATTGCAGATTCATCAAAAAATATCTCAAGAAATGCAAGCCGTTTTTTTGGTGGAAAATGCAGTGCGCGAAGAGCCGTGGCAGAAGCGCGCACTGGGGGCTGGACGTCGAGACGACAACCCCCACAGTGCGCAAAGAGTTTTCCGCAGTGCGCAAAGTAAGTCCGTAAATCCAAGTTTATTAAATTCACAAAAACACAGCAAAAAAGATCTAAGTTTTGGTGTGCAGCCAAATGATGGCCACTGTTGAATAGATTATCCCCGAACACAGTATGTGCCATGGATAGACTCTCCAGCTTGTGACAGTGCAACAAGCAAAAAAGAGTCGGCATTTTGTTGTCTCAAGCAGGGGCCTAATCAAGCGAAGTAGGGGGCCTGCAGGGAGGGGCCAGGACAAAACCAGAACCCCTGGGTATCAACTTGTCTGTGGTCCTTCCTTCTATTTATGTCAAAACAACTGGCCAACACCAAGCTCAGTTGTCACCTCACCCAAGCGGAAACGCACCCCTTCACCTTGCTCTTCACAACGGTCATTGCAGAACAAATGCAATTCCTGGCAACGCAAGCCATTTTCTCCAGTGCAACAGCAACCAACACAATCATTCCAACAACAAGTTGCTATAACCATGCTCAAGCCACCAAGCCACACCTTGTTGGGACCATCATCGCCAGCAACCCGGGCGCCATCTTTGGCTACAGCCACAGCCCGCTGCGGTCCCAGGAGCAGATCATCGTCCACTGGAAGGGTTCTGCCAGACCATCTTTAGCCTACAGACATTGTTGGCTGTGCGACGCCGTAGTCTGCTTCTCGCCCCCCTCCCCACCAATAAAACAACACTGCCCTTTGATGATCCGCGTCAGATGGGAGCAACAGCCTGTAGTCGGACGGCCTTGGCGGGCCAGATAAACGGAGCCATCCAATCAAAAAAGCCCCACAATGGTGTCTGCGTTTGTCGCCGCTGTCTCGCCATTGTCCTCCGTCATCAGGCCATCACCTGTCCGCCCCCATCCCTCAATTTAGCTCCACACCAGTCTTAGAAGGCTCCAGGAGGAGATGGAGCGTGCGATGCCAGAGTTACAGGAGGCTTTGGCCGGCGCCAGGTCATAATCAGTTGCTCTCTCTCCTTCTTGGTTTTGTCCTTGAAGTCTCCACGACACTGACCCGTGTCCCCGGTTTTTGTGGGCCAAGCAGCCCAGCTCGCCACTCAATCAGACCTCCTCGGCGCCCGGCCTTCGGCTCCAACTACTCATCATCCAACGCAAGCTACTCACCAACCTATCCCTCTTCGACGCCCAGACAAGGAAGCTTGTGGCGCTGATGGCGGCGGTGACAGGAGGGGCCGCAGAGGCCTGTCTGGTGCATCGCCGCCCCCGCCGGCCTGTTCCTGCGCGATCAAATGGGCCTGCTCCGTTCCTTAGGTCTGCTCGACACGCAGTCCTCACCCAACCCTCCCCCTCCTCGATACCGGTACTGCCCTCTGTTCGCCAACCTTCTACATCAAAACCCTCGGCCCCGCTTCCTCTGTCGACCCTAATCAGCCCGGTGGCGACACTCATGCCTCCCTCGTCAAGCTTAACGTCGTGCTGCAGCAGGAGCTTCAGATCAAGTCCTCCCTTGCCGCCGCCCGCGCCAAGAGTCAGTTCGAAGACGTTGCCAGCCTCTCAGCCTCCCTCCTCGACCTCTACCTCCCCTCCTCCTCCTCTTTCTCCCCCCTTCTGTCGTGGGTGGGGACACTTATATCATTACTTTGTCTTTTTTTGATTAGCGGTGAGGAGATTGCCGCGTTCAAGAAAGTGCTCCTCTCGGCACCCACCCTCTTTCTCTGATCAATCAATTACTACCATCCCGGCCCGGCGTGGCACACATTCTGCTTGGAATGAATTGGGGCCAGCTCCAACCCAATTTTATTTCTTGAAGGGGGGGGGGGGGGGGAGGGGGGGGGGGGGGGGAGGGGCAAGGAGCACTGGTCGGGCCCTGCCGCAAGGCACATTTTTTACTTACCTTATCTTAATCTAGCTACATGGACATGGTATAAATGCACCTACACCTGCATTGACTTCTGTGCCGCTGTATGTATTCATAGTTTGGTTGTGTTTTTTGTAGCTCTACTGAGGAGGTTACCTGGAGAGTCAGAATGGTTAAAAATGATGGGTGGATTGCACTGTAGGACCATTTGGACTGTGTGGGATTACTAATCTTATAGAATTATCACTTGGCTGTGTCCATGATGTCAACCCAAATCAATACAAAAAAGCACACAACATGACTCTCAATTGCCTGGGTGAAATTGGGCCTTGAACCAAAACATTTTGCTTGAACAATTATGTATGTATTCTTCCATCAGATGTTGTATGTAAAGCCTGTGATTGGATGGTACAGGAGCCAATGCAAGTATTTCTGGGCACAACACATCTTGCATTGGTGCAAGGAGCCAAAAAATCCAATTGTCTGGGTAATATCTCAGAGAGGTCCTGATATCCCAGAAATTGACAGGCGCTCTGAATCAAAAATTTCCCTTCTCACCAACGGAAAAAACCCTGATTTGTATGCCTGCTTACTTCTGTTGCCACCCTCATTATCAACCAGGTTTATTACACTGTTAATCTAATCCTACCCCATCCATAAATAGTTTTATCTAACATCAGGAATGTAGCTCACGAGTTCACAACCAGAAAGGTTATTCAAGACAATCAGGCATCCTCCATAGTTATTCTCCCCTTCCCAGTCAATCTCTTAGCCCCTGGGTCATGCTGAATCAAACTTGGTTTTGCTGTGACCGTGTGAAAGAGACATCAACATTTTCTGTGCTCATGAGTGGTTGTTAATTGTATAGTTGGGGGGGGGGGGGAGGAGGGTTGTTTGGAAGTATTTTGTTGAAGAGCTGATTTTTTTGTAGGATTAATTGGCTTCATCAATCATTGAGGTCATTGCGAGGGGGTGCATTTGCTTGAAAAAATTGACAAATCATGTACGCCAGGGACCCAGATTATGTTTTGTGGAGTCATTGTTGGAGGGAGGGAGGGGGGGGGGGGGTTCCAGTGAACCAAACAAAGTTGAGGGGCTTTGCGCTTATTGGGTTGTAAGCTTGGTAGACCAAGCGTGTTGGGGAAGGGTGTGCTGATGGAAAAGCCAATGGCAAGGCAGTGGATGGTGGGTTGGGTCTGCACGGGAAACTTGGCTAGATTGCCAGGGGCTCTGCATGTATGTACTCCAACAGTTTTGGAGCGGGTTTATTTGTGTGGTTGGTGCCAGGTATGTTTGTGGCTGTGACAGCAATATCTGATTGCTGGGACTGCTTGAGGGAAGGGGTGAAAAAGGGCTCAGCCGGAGGGCTTGTCTGGGGGTGCCTTGGGGTGCTCATTCCGCCATGTGTGTTATGGGGTGCAGCTGGACATGGGGCGTGATTACTTAATGGTTTCAGTGTTGTTCAAATGACACTATCTCTTTATTTTTCCACTTAAAATGCCAAAAACTTTTATCTCCACACCATGGAGCTTTTTTGGGGGTGGCTCCCTGGAGATTGCAGCGGCGCAGCCGCCTTGGCCTCTAGTAAATAAATAAAACAATACAAATCATAATTGACTTTATATTTATATACAAAAAAAGAAAAGGATTTGACAAACTCCCAGCCTGTGAAATGCCACAGGCGAAAAGAGACCGGTGTTAACCCGCTCAGCCTGGCGCAAGTGCGTGGGGCAAAAGTTAGGGCTGGAAAACTCTCAGCCAATTGCAAGTGTAATCGGGGAGGGGGAGGATCACGACCAGTGCTCTGCAAATGCAAGAGGAGGGAGGATCACCTGAGGCACAAACCTTGGTGCAGGAGACGCCCCCTTATATGTTGAAGATTTTGTGATTGCAGAGCACTTCATCATCACCTTGCGGCCCAGGATGGTCCAGAAAGCCACAATTAGCCACTGTTAATGTTGCCAGGTGATGGCTGCAATGTTTCATGCAGCGCTGATTCCAATTGTTGGTACAGCCACTGTCACTGAAGCCTACCAACCCAAGCCAGCGCCACGGCAATTGTCAATCTGGCAGGGAGCCGAGCGCTTTGGGAGTCTCGCCGACTCCCTCAGCCCTCTTTGTCAATGTCTCCTCGCCTAATATGAACGGCCTTTGTGGCCTTCAATCTAAGAACGCCTGCAACCACCACCTCTGCAATGTAATCCGAGCCCGCGACCCATTCCCCTCTGCCGCCAATTTCTACTCAACCCATCCCGACCTTCTCGTCAAGTCGTCAAGATCCCTTGATTTGTCCAACAGCACTCATTCTTGGTTCTTGCGCGACTTCTTTCTTAGGCTGCTTGAGACCGAGGCATTTGATTCAAATACAATTACTGCAGGCTGGCTCGATTGCGTAAGCAATTTCTTCACATTCCCTCGGGCGAGATAGCAAGGAATCAACTGACACAAATTAAGACTATGCCCCTTACAAAATTGGGCACCCTCAAACTTGAATGGACAAAGGAAGGCAATGGCAACGCGGCTTGCCAATTTTTTGCTTGTCCATCAAGGGTCTGTATTCACTTATGTGATTCCCAAAATCAGTAGGAGTATTGGCGACTATGTCGGCCTCAGACTCCGCTTCCACCACTTCGCCCAGCGCAGATACCGCGCCCATCGGTGGTGGGTCTTCTGCCTCAGCAGAAACGGTGGATACATTGGCGGCCCCGGAGCATAAGGGGGCACCGGCTCTACTTCTCTGCGATTTGGAGTAAGCGCAGTGTAATGCTCCAAGAGCAAGAAATTTCAAGGCTTGGTCAGTGCCTCAGGCTCATCCCTACTGCTGTGTGACTGCTCAGTGCCAAATCTTGGGGAGAAGTAATGGCACTATCGGCGGGGTTGCCCTGGGAAACACCGCGCCTGCCGTTGGTTCATCTTTGTCAGCTGCAACAGGTGATGTGATGGCGATTGCGCTGGTTATCTTGGATAGCATGAAGCTCAGTGGCTGTGCGGCTCTTTCAGGAGAGACAAACCTTAATCTAGCGCAAAGTTAAACTGTTTTCACCTGAAACCCCAGTCTTCATGAATTCTCGCGTGTTTGGTTTGCAATTATTAAACAAGACTTCTCATCTACAATCTCAGCCCCCCCCCCCCCTGACAGCCTCAGAACACATCATGGGTCAATCTTGTCCCAAGCTGAGCAGGGTGTTTTCCTTGAATCTCACCCAGCCCACAACTTGCAAGTTTCAATTTGAACAACCCACCACCCGCTGTTGGCCCCTGCTGAAACTGTTCCCAGTTCCACAAAATCTATCCACACTCAACACTTCACTGCAGTTCTCCCACATGCAATTGGACCAAGTGGAGGAAGGCTATTTGGGATCCATGTTTGATGATACTTGATGGAGGTTGCATCTCTCACCAAAGGGGTCATATTACCACGGATAGGCTTTCCAAAACTACATGCAGTACTAGCCAAGAAGAATGAAACATTGCTGCCATTTCTGATCTTCTCTTCTCTCCAGGTAAACAATATGATGACATGCTATGATCAAACTAACCCTTTGAGACAATCCCTTGTTTTTGTTTTAACTGTTTTGTAATTGAACTTTGAAATGTATCCAAATATTAAATGAAAAATAAACAGATGGATAAATGGCACTGGGCCCTTGAAAGTGCAACGGCGTAGCCGCCTTAAACTCTGGTGCATTCTGAAATTTCATGGGAAGTGGAGGACTTCCCGTGTGATCTGGGACTCTTGCAGATGTCAATATAGACCTGAAAAGTCTAGATTTTTGCAGGGAAATCTAGCTTTTTGGGGTCCAGATCACTTCTGGGAGACCCACAGATTCCAACAGGAAGTCCTCCAGTGAAAACACATCAAAAAGTGCAAAACCGCACTACAGCCAACAAAAAACCAGTGTTTGATGTGTTTTCACTTCCCATAAAATTTCAGAATGGATTTTGGACTTCATTTTTTTCATTTATTATCATCTATTTCACATTTCAATCAATTGATTGTGATTATTCATTATTTTTTTGGAATGATAGTGAAGATTTTCCAACATTGTCATTTAATGCAAGCAATTTTGTAAATTTTGTGATGTTCCAAATACTTTGTGTTTTGTTATATTCATTCTTCTGAAGTCATTTTAGACACTTTTTCCTGAATCCTCATGACTTCAACTTTGTGGTTTGGCCTTCTAGAAGGGGTACAAATGTATCTGTCCAGTGACTGTACAGTGGGCACATGTCCAAACACTTTGTGGACTGCAGGTGAAGGAAGCAACATGTTCAAGCTTTTTTTCTATGTAAAACAATAGACAGGCCTCTGATGGTCCTCTGTGATTTTTTTTTTGGAGTTTTATGAAGCTTTGTTGTGTGCTGAAAACACCCATTAAGAAACAAAACAAGTACAGTCATACAGGGACCTGGAATTCATGTTCCCACAGGCCAAAAATTCCAAATAATTTGTTGAATCATGATAGATATATATCCAATTGTTTCAGAACTTTTTGGCCACTTTGTACAAGACTGTGGCTTTGAAAAATTAAGGCCCCCTTTAGACGCCCCAAATTTGTTGATAAATTGTGCAACATCACCGGGGGGCTCGGGGTATCACACCTGCTTATTTTGAGTTCGGGGCAGCCAGCAATATTGTGAAATACATAACCTGGTACAGCAAAAGCGAAAAAGCTTGCGGTCCGGCAGGCCCAATTTTGGAATCTCAGCCACTGCCTTTCAAGCCTGTATAGGTCCTATATGTCAAGCTGCATACAGGAATATCATTGGAAGAAAAATGCTATTTCCTTCACTATCAAAATTTGGGTATTGAGGGTTGCACCATTGGAATCCTGGTGCAATTTTACCCCCACCGGCCGCTTCGCCAGGACTATCTGCCCCACCCAACAGTCGGCCCAACACGCAAATCAAGCTCAACCAGTCGCCCGGGGGCCGGAGGCGATGTGACATCCTGTACAGCTCCGCTGTACAGGTGTGTGGCTGAAATGCAGCAGGCAATTTTCGGCCTCCCGCACCCGCAAGCTTTTTTGCTTTTGCTGTATGATGGAAAATTTATACCTCCCACCATTTTGGAAATAGAGGTCCTGACCTCTATTTACGGATGATATTTTCCCATCACTACCTAGCAAGTACACAAGCTCTGGATGACCAGTTCAACTGGTCATCCAGAGTAGTTCTACACACCACCTCAATGACCGGTCCACTGGTCATCTAGAGGAGTCATACAGACCACCTTGATGACCGGTCTGATGAGCGAGAGCAGGCAGAGAGCTGAGAACAGCAGGCACGGTGCGTGGCGGTGTTCAAGGTTCGTGGAAGGATGAATTGCTGATCAGAAAAGGGAAGGAAAAAGATAAGAAAGAAAAAGAGAAAACAAGATGAAAGAGAGGAAAAACTTGCCTGAGGACAGCAGGCACGGTGCGTGGCAGTGTTCAAGGTTTGTGGAAGGATGAGGAAAGGTCCTTCCACGCCTGCTGCCTCAGGTAGACTAACTACAGCTTGTGAAAGGTGTGTGACAAGAGAGGAACATGGGTGAAGCATAGAAAAGGAATAAACTAGAGACAAAACCTGAGTATAACTCAACACCCCCCCTTGCTGAGACCATGGATGAGAAGAAAAAAAAGGAAGAAGAGAAAGAAATAGGGGTGAGGACGGGATTAACAAGGAGACAGAAGTAGATGAACAGGAATGGGTGGAAGTGTGAGCCGCGCCTCCCGCGTACTCACAGGAACAATCATCAGCCTGTCACAGACGCCGGACCGGGCGCCCTCTTAATCCCAGTTCCCCCGCCCCCTCCTAACTCAGTAGGGAAGTACTAAGACTTCCCCTGAGTTAGGTGAGCAAGATCCCTTTTCCATTCCTCCCTTCCCTTTCCTCTCTCTCCTGTTGTAGTTACGAGGGAAGTACTAAGACTTCCCCTGAGTTAGACCCTTTGCAAAGCAGATACAGAGGTTCTAGAACTCCCCCTCGTGCCCCTTGTCCTCGTCCTCGCCTCGTCAGTGAGCGCTTACAGGAAGAGGGAGGGAAAAGAAAGAAAGAGAATAGACGGGGACAAGGCGGGGAAGATTATACCAAGCCAAAGAGTTCACGATGCCGTTCCAGAGCTACGCGGGGTAGGGGTTTAGTGAGCATGTCCGCCAGCATGTCGCTGGTGGACATGTGCAGTAGAGAAATTTCGCCGTCTCAAACACACTCCCGTATGAAGTGATACCTTGCGTGAATGTGCTTGGTACAAGCGTGGTGCTCCGGATTTTTTGCCAGAGCCTCGGCTCCTTGGTTGTCAACGTGGAGCGGGACCGCCGTGTCGGGGCGAAGGTGGAGTTCTGTTAGTAGGTGTCTGAGCCAGAGGCCCTCCTTGCAGGAGTCTGACAAGGCCTTGTACTCGGCCTCTGTGCTCGAGAGGGAAAACGTCGCCTGTTTGCGAGATTTCCACCAGATGGCCCCCTCTCTGATGCGGTAGGTGTAGGCCGACGTAGAGCAAGGATTGTCCCGGTCTTCCGCCCAGTCAGAGTCGGAGTAACCGGAGCAGGTGAGACCACCGCCTAGACATGGTCTCTGGTCGAGATGATGTAGTTGAGAATTCTGAGGCCCGCCTTCCAGTGATCGGACGACGGATCGCGAAGATGTTGAGACAGGCAATTTATGGCGAAAGCTATGTAGGGTCTTGTGCATTGCAAAACCCAGAGAAGCGATCCGATCAGCTGGGGGTACGGCCCCGGCGACGGCGGGTCGGATGGTTTACGCCTCCCGAGGTCCTTGAAGCTAGAGTCGGTGGGAGTTGGTACTGAGGACGTCTGACCGTCGAGGAAACGGACGCATAGCTTGTCTATGTAGTGAGACTGGTTCAAATACACGAACCGTTTTGACCTATCCCTGGTTATCTTTAGAGAGAGGAAGTGGTGGAGCTCTTCGTCGGCCCCGATCTTGAATTTCTTTCCCAGGGCCCCGATTACTGAGTCTACGGTCGAGTTTTCACCAACTATTGCTAGGTCGTCAACGTGTGTAGTAAGGGTGCCCACCAACTTGTTGTCCGCGATCTTGAAGTACAGGGTTGGGTCGTAGGTCGAATTTTTCCACCCTATGTCGCAGAGGGCTTTATGGAGCTCAATTTTCCATTGTCTCGGCGATTGCTTGAGCCCGTACAGGGAGTGGCTCACCTCGCACACCCAGTCGGGATGGATGGGGTCCTCAAAACCGGGGGGTTGTTCCATGTATATGGGAGAATCTAGATGTCCGTTGAGGAAGGCAGTCTTGAAATCCACCTGCCTTCCTTTCCAATTCCTGCTGGCGAGCAGGCTGAAGATCAGCCTGAGTGTTTCTAGTCGGAGGGTGGGCAAGAAGACCTTGTCGTAATCGAGGCCTTGTATTTGCGAGTAGCCCATGGCTACGAGTCGAGCTTTGAGTTTCTGGATGCTACGATCAGTGCGGCGCTTCACTTTGAAGACCCACTTCGACTTGATAATTTTTTGTTTGTCGGGCCGCGGGACTAGTTTCCAGGTTTCCATACCTAGAAGAGAGGCAAATTCGTCGTTTGCCGCCTTAAGCCAGCGATCTTTGTTGGGGGATTACAGCAGCTGTTTCCACGTTCTCGGGGTGTCAACATCTGCATCGACGGAGGTTGATTTGGCCCAGTTACCGTAGCGCTGAGGAGCTTTGCGCTCGCGGCCTGAACGACGACGGGGGGGGGGGAGGGGGGAGAGGGACGAAAGGGAGAGGGCGAATTATTGATGGGGCTGGCGGGAGGAGGTGAATTGACCAAAGCGGGAGGAGACCTGGAGCGCGAAGTCGGTACTGGTGAGTTGAGTTTGGGGAGAGAGATCACTGTCACGTCTGGGGAGAGGGGAGATAGAGGCGAATCCGACTGAGCCGAGTCAGTGTTGGAGGCGATTTGCTGGGGTGTTCGGACCCTGTTACCCGGCGCGTGTATGGATGCCGTCAGTCGTCTGTCAAACCTGGGTTTGAGCGGAATGTCTAGGGGAAGATCTGGCGAGGGGGCAGGGTTCCTACCCCGGACGGGACTTTCAAGAGGCGCCTGGTTGTCCTGTTCTTGCGGGGAAGGGGGGTCTCTGTTGGGGAGTGAAGGGACGGGGGACGGATTGGGGGGAATGGGTAGCGGAGGAGAAGGTGCTTCCTCGGGCGGGGACAAGGGCCACGTTACTTCTACCCACAGAGGGCCAGGTGACGTAGTTAGCTTTGACCCATAGGGAAAGCAGGAGTCATCAAATATGACATCACGGGATTTGACTACGGACCGCTTTTCTAGGTCCCAGAGGCGAAAGCCATTCCCTTCCGACAGATACAACAGTAGTATCGACGACCGGCCTTTTTGATCTAGCTTCTTCCTGTTGGCTTCTGGAACTTTGTACCAGACCACACACCCAAAAGGATGCAAGGCTTTCAGGTCCACGTCCGGTGTTTTAAGAATTGAGTTTGGAGATGCAAAACCAACAGGAGTGTGACAAGGAAACGAGTTGTAGGCAAACAACAAATGTCGCAGAGCGTCTGCCCAGAAGGATTTGGGCAGCTTCGCGCTGAGGAGAGACGACCGTACCAAGTTGCTGATTCTACGGTTTGTTCTTTCGGCCACTCCGTTGAGTTCTGGCGAGTGCGGAGGGCCTGGCTCGTGTTTGATGCCGGATGAGGAGAGGTACAATGAGAATTCACTGGAGATATACTCTCCGCTGTTGTCTGACCTGAGCGCTAGGATTTGGTGTTTTCCTTCTTTTTCAAAGAAGGCGCGGAAAATTTTGAAGCACAAGAAAACATCGGATTTTGATTTCATAGGGTAGACGACAAGATACTTCGAACAATCATCGATGAAGGTAACAAAATAAGAATATCCCTTGCGGGACTTTACCTCGTACGAGCCGACATCCGAGTGGATCAGTTGGCCCGGTGAGGTTGAGCAATAGAGAGAGTGTGACTTGAGGGCTTTCCGAGGCATCTTTGCTTGGACGCACACCGGACATTTCTGGACCTCAATTTCGTTCATCACTGAGGGCGTAATGTTATTCAGTTTTAGTAGATGTTTAAGAGGTTTCAGACCGATGTGGGAGAAACGGTTGTGATATCCAAGCAGAGACCAATCAAAAGAGGGTGTGGGGGAGATTGAAGAGGAATAGGAGCTCACAGGCTCTGCAGGTAGGTAATAGAGATTACCCCTTCTGTACCCTTGCCCGGCAAGGGATCCGTCGACCTTGGTGTCCTTTGCGGTATAGAAGTCGCAGGAAGTCTTGGTGAACACCACGGTGAGGCCTTCATCGCATAGTCCGGCCACAGAGAGTAGAGGTTTGTGGAGCGCGGGGACGACCAGAGTCTTGACAGGCTTGCTTCCTTCGATGGGGAGATGGGCAAGCCCCCGATGGGTGGCCTCGACGACAGAGTGATCAGCCAGTCGGACCGGGGTACGGTCCACCTTGAGGTCGGCCAGAGACGAGGGGTCTGGTGTCATCGACATTGAACATCCGGAGTCTATGTTGGCGTCCCCCCCTTGTTGAGGGTCGGAGGACGCGGACAGGGATGCGACCGCATTCCCGGCTGTTGTGGTGACCATACTCGCGGCGCCGCCGGCGCGCAGGATATCTGGCGGGACTTCAAGCTCAGCAAGACTTCAAGACCTCACGCTCAGCGTCAAGATCAATTAGTCCTCAAGGCGTGTCAGGATCAAGAACCCCACATGTTTTTCTGCTGGTTTGTTTTGGCTGTTGTGTCCTTGTCTTTTCCTTGTTTTCTTTTCCTATTTTTCTTCTGATTCTTTTCTTTGTTTCTATATGCGCGCGTTGGAGAGGATTGGTTATGTGGAGGGTTGGTTGTGTTCCTGTTTGTCTTAGTTTGTTTTGTTTTTGTTGGTTTTGTTTCCTTCTTTTCCTTTCTCCTCTTGTTTTTGTTGCGCGCGTGTGCGCGCGGTGTATGATGACCTGTCCGTAGCATGTCACCAACTCCAAGGTTTGAGTTCAGTTCGGAACTCAGGCTTTGGAGTGGCATGGACTTTGTCTGAACCATAATTTTTTGTCTCAGATCATCCGTCAAAACTGAAGAGTCCCAAATCTTAATTTTATTGATCTTTGTTTGCCAATATACTCGCGGAGCTTCTGAGTTCACCCTCTCAGCCCCGCCCCGATCCTCTCGAATCCCTTTCTTAGATCACTTCCACCGGCTGAGTTCGCCGGCTTCCTTGTCTCCAGATTCTCAAACACCAACCACCGCCGACGGAAATCAACTTTCCGTTGTCTCTCATAAAATCCCCATCTCAAAAACGCTATCACCTCAAATCCCAGAATCCTCAATCTACCCGGACCACCGCGAAGGCAGCGCTCAAGGCGCAATTTCCCTTCCAGTAACTGCCGACGGCCCAGCACCGGTCGGAGTTCCACATTTGGTCCCCCGAGCCGGGATCGAACCAGCGACCTCAAGATTTACAGTCTTGCCATACAGATTTCGAGACGGTCGGCGGTTTTGAGGCGCCCTCTCTTTTTCGAATATTTTCAATTGTTCCCTGTTTTCCCGGATCTTTCTTTCTTTTCTTTGTGGACGGCGTTTGGCGTCTTTGTTTCGCGGAGGCCAGGAGAGATAGAAGTAAGTTCTCTCCATTAGTGCACCTCCGAGGGTTTTTGCTACACGTTTCAAAAGCATTACATCGCCACGCAAGTGAGCCGTACCGGATCTCCCCTTTCCTTCTTCAGCATTTTGGACTCCTCCCTCTCGCGCAATGGCCGACGCATCCGCAGCGACATCCAGCGTTCGGATGGTGAAGATCAAGCCTCAGGACAAGACACTGGGGTTCGACGGAACCAACGTCGAGCGGTTTTTGATGGAGTATCAGTTGGCTGCCAAGTTGGATGGCGCATCCGAAGCCGATATGGCTCAGCAAATTCGGTTCTTTGTTTGCAACGACGCAGTCAAGGACGTTCTCGAGACGCTGGACAGTTTTGAACCACCAGTTTGGGCAACCCTGAAAGCTGCTATGATTGCGTATTGGGGAAAAGTGGATACCGCAAGATTTACGACGCGGGATTTGGAATCTTTGGTCCAAGAATGGATGGATAAAGGTGGCGTTGCAACGGTGGGCCAGTATCAGGCTTTTCGGCGCGTGTGGGACCCGATCCAGTCATATCTTCTCCGCAAAGCTCACATCGACTCTGTTGAGGAATTGCGGACTTGGTACTACAAGTCATTCTCAGCGGGTGTCCAGGAGCGTATCAGAGATCAGCTCATCAGGTCAAAAGAGATGATTACCACCTTGGACAATCGGTTTAAACTGCCTGCTTTCGAGGTTCTCAAAGTCGCCCTTGACGAGGTGATGAGGACTCAAACGGCCCTCACCTTTGAAGATTCTAGATCAGCCGCTCCAGTTGTCGACTCTACCTTCAAGAACTCGAACGAGATCATGCAGAAGATGGAAGCGGACAGGAAACCCAAGCCAGTGGACTCAGCGTCGAAGGCTCCAGCCACCGTGGACGATCTCTCGCGCATGCTTCAGTCGTTTGAACAAAGGATCAAGAAAGAACTGGCGGCTTCTCAATCATCTTCCGTTCCGCGCGGGCCTCGCGGACCTTTAGTGTGTTGTTACTGTCATAGGGAGGGCCACGGTACTGCCCGCTGTTTCGAGCTCAAGAAAGATAAGGAGGAGAAGCTGGTCGAGCAAAAGGGAACCAACTTTTTCCTCCCAAATGGCGCTCTTATTCCTTTTGATGCGTCACGACCGATTCGGCACGTGGTTGCTTCTTTCCAGCCTCAGTCAAACGCAACGACCGCAGAGTACAAGACTAGTTGCGGGTCGTTGGATCCTTGGTACCCCCCGGCGGTATCTTCTCAGTCATTTACAGGAGCGTATCAGTCTGACCCGGCGCGCAAGAAGCACGAGGTGCCCAAACCATACAAGGCGCCAGCAGTTCCGGCTTCAGCAGCCAGACGTCCAGTTAAGAAGGCGCCATCCCCAGGCTCTGGATCTGAGGCGGAGGATATGGACGCCGAGGCGGAGTTGTTTGAGAGATCCCCTGCAGCCCCTGCGGCTGGCCCTACCCCTTCAGAGTCAGTTCCATCGACGCCGGCTAGTAAAGTGGGTCCGCCACAGCCTAGGGTCCGTTTCGAACGAGGAATCGCTAAAGACCACCCGAAGGCCGTGGACGGGCTGCTCCAGAGGATTTCTGACCTGCCAGTACCCGGTGTCACTGTCACGGAGCTTTGCGCTGTCGCTCCCGCCATTGCGGACGGAATGAAGAGATGGGTGTCAAAGCGGCGCGTGGAAGTCAACGAGGAGGAGGTTCGAGTCTCCTCGGGTACTCTTGTGGAGGAATCATCTGAACAGGCGGACGACAATCGCCTCTACTCCTGCCCGCTGGGGTATCTACCCTGTCTGATCGGCGAGGAGGAAGGCAACGCAGCTCCTCTTGTGGATTCTGGATCGCAGCTCAATCTAATCTCAGATGCCAAAGCAACGAAGATGAATCTCAGCCCACGGGTAAATTTCAGTTCTGCTGTCTACGGGATCGGTAATCAAGCATGCGAGCTCGTTGGTGTCGCAGAGGATGTCCCCGTTAGAGTCGGCAAAACCATAGTGGGATCGTGCCACTTCTGGATTACTCGGATGGACCAAGGGCCTATCATCTTGGGTAGACCCTTCCTGATGGATTTCGACGCAACCTTAACTTTCTCAGGCCAGTCTGGTGAGAGGATCCTGCTTCCGGATTCTAATGGGAGGCGGATTGAAGTTTCTCTCTGCAATATCGACACCGGCCAATGGGAGCGCGATTTTCCCGGTGGAGGAAGGAAAGCGGTGTTGACCCGTGCAGGGAAAGCTCGCGACGATCCGGTCGAGGGTCGCCATTTTTTGTAGAACAAGTTGACTCGAGGAGCGGCGGACTTAATCTAGAGTCTCGCAGTCCTGCCGCGGGGTCAACTTCTAATTCAGAGTCTCAAAGGCGCTTTTCTTCCCCTCTGTGTCTTAGACTTTCCCACGACTACACGGAAGCTTCCCAAGGAGTCTAGGGACAGACTCCAAGTGGTGGTGTGATGTGGTGACCATACTCGCGGTGCTGCCGGCGCGCAGGATATCCGGCGGGACTTCAAGCTCAGCAAGACTTCAAGACCTCACGCTCAGCGTCAAGATCAAGTAGTCCTCAAGGCGTGTCAGGATCAAGAACCCCACATGTTTTTCTGCTGGTTTGTTTTGGCTGTTGTGTCCTTGTCTTTTCCTTGTTTTCTTTTCCTATTTTTCTTCTGATTCTTTTCTTTGTTTCTATATGCGCGCGTTGGAGAGGATTGGTTATGTGGAGGGTTGGTTGTGTTCCTGTTTGTCTTAGTTTGTTTTGTTTTTGTTGGTTTTGTTTCCTTCTTTTCCTTTCTCCTCTTGTTTTTGTTGCGCGCGTGTGCGCGCGGTGTATGATGACCTGTCCGTAGCATGTCACCAACTCCAAGGTTTGAGTTCAGTTCGGAACTCAGGCTTTGGAGTGGCATGGACTTTGTCTGAACCATAATTTTTTGTCTCAGATCATCCGTCAAAACTGAAGAGTCCCAAATCTTAATTTTATTGATCTTTGTTTGCCAATATACTCGCGGAGCTTCTGAGTTCACCCTCTCAGCCCCGCCCCGATCCTCTCGAATCCCTTTCTTAGATCACTTCCACCGGCTGAGTTCGCCGGCTTCCTTGTCTCCAGATTCTCAAACACCAACCACCGCCGACGGAAATCAACTTTCCGTTGTCTCTCATAAAATCCCCATCTCAAAAACGCTATCACCTCAAATCCCAGAATCCTCAATCTACCCGGACCACCGCGAAGGCAGCGCTCAAGGCGCAATTTCCCTTCCAGTAACTGCCAACGGCCCAGCACCGGTCGGAGTTCCACACCGTCACCTTGACTTCGGATCCCGAGTAGTGTGATTCTTTGTCCTCATCATATTTGTGTGATGATTGACCAAGCGTTGCAGCCGAAGTCCTTCCGGCTTTGGCATGAGTTTTGGGTTGCTGACCCTGTTGCTTCTTTTCCAAGCGCGATTTTTGGTTCTCCTTGACTTCTGAGAGAACTCGTTGAGTATTCTTGCAGTTGTTGAGGTCATGACCGTCAACTTTGCAGAAGTAGCAGGGGCGAGTCTCTCTCGACAAACTATTGCCCAAACGTTGGGGAATAGGGCCTTTTCCTTTAGCCTTTGCGGTGGATGCGGTGGCAGGCAGTTCGGTGTGGTGATTTATATAGGCGAGCGCGGTAGAATGTCCACGGGGGGAATGCACAAAGCCGCTCAGTTAGAGTGCATTCTGGTGACATAAGCACTGAGGATGAGGTCAGGAAAGCACGCTAAGAAAGCTTACGGAAAGTCACGCGCGGACTGGAATGCACGGATTGCGGATCGCGGAGTTCGGATTGGAGCGGAAAAGACAGGGCTGGACTACGGCGGGACTACACACGTGGACTGGTAGCAGCGGCGCGTCAGCGGGTGAGCCATGACAGCCAGAGCGGGTGGAATCGGGGTGAAGGCGGTGGCGAGAGAACGACTGACGGGGGCTAGACAGAGGACGGTGGGAGGGCAAGTGTCGGAGAGGAGCGGAGTCTGGGAAACTGACGAGCGGGATAGCGGGCGGAGCAGGCGGACTAGTGCGGTGTGGTAGACGGAAAAGTGGAAAAATAGAAAGTTTTCTCTATGCCACATAATTACTCATACTAGGCCTCAAGATACCATCAAATGGATTCTACGGCCAATTTTACCCCTAGACACCACTGGAAGCGTCACTGGAGCCCCTCTGGAATGGAACCTACACGCCCTTGGACAATGGACACCCATCACACGTTCAGCATACCCAGTCACCAGCCTGTCGCAAGTCTCAAGTCAAGGATCACAGTATTATGCTTATACACATCACAGGATACAAGCATACATCTCCTCATCAGACTATAGTCATCACATAGTATCAAGTACTCTTCTATTTCCATATTATGATGTCATCCCGCACTGATCCTGCAGTTCAGGCGTCATTTATGCACCCCCTGCATCCACCTGTCAACTAATGCAGCCAACTGTCACTTTACGCAGCCTTCATGCAGCCCTAATGCATGCTTATGACATCATTTATGTACCCCTGACACATTATGACATCATTTGTATCTACTCCCACCAGCTAAAATCCCTCACACTGTTGTCCAGATCAGCTGAAACCCTAACCCACAAGCCCTGTGGGGCTCCACTTCTGTCTATATAAGGAGCTCTCTCCTCCCCAGTTGTCAGCGGGGGAGTTCATCACTCACCAATCACAGTCACCCCCAATATTCACCCTTACCAATTATAACCAACCCTTATATAAATCATCAGCTCTATACCTTGTCAATCAAACAACTCATCTTGAGCCAACCTACCCTATCACTTGAATAAAACTTGCCAAGCATAGCTTGGTGGGTCTTGTTGACTGACAGCATAGAAGGGCAGAGTTTGCACCTCCATCATCCCCTTCTCCATTCAGCAAAAGGGTTTCACAATCACTTTTGAGTCTTACAAGGGAGTCCCCAACGTGATAGGATAATCTTGTTCGATCGACAACGTATAACCGATTTCAATCAAAAATACCGAAACCTTGTCTGCGGATCTCGACTTTGTGCGGTTAAAGGAATCAAATTCATCACCAAATCTATCAAACTCAATGGCATATTCAGTTATTCTGTTGAACAACTAGTCAACTATTAGGAACCATCTAAGGAACCAATTACAAACCTCTGAAGAGAACGTATAACCACCAGACCTGAAAGGAGTCTTTCGAAGGAAGCAGCTTATTATATACTGGAAGACGGTTTGTCGTACCTAAGGATCCGGATAATTAGATACTGTTAGAAGAAAACTCTGGAGCCCACTCGAAGGAAGCAGCCAATTATATACTGAACGACGGTGTGTAGTACCTAAGGATTCGGATAATTGGATACTGTTTGAAGAACACTCCCAGCACGGTGAAGTTATTTATATCAAATAGTGAAAGAATACCCCCAATTTGCCCTGGTAAAGAGACCAGAGACCAGATAATATTGTTTCTTTTTCAGAAGCACAGTAACAGGAAGCCAAGGATCAACATAATAGAAAACTAAGAATCAACAAGATGAACATGAATTTACCATTCAGCACACCGGATGTGGAAGATGGATTCGCTCCCTCTACCCCGTTTAGGAACAGACCATTGGCAGGACCCTCAGGATCGTTTTGGACTTTGGAATCCCAGAACCCTCCGCTGCCTCCACGAAAAGAAAAAGGGAAAGAACCAGAAAATAAATTCAGAGATCAAGCTGAAGAAGGGCTGTCCGACTCCGATGAAACTCCACAACACCAGAATATCCCTCCCAGACAAACAACACCACGACAACAGCCGTCAGGGTATGGAATTCATAACACTGAAAATGTCAGAGAACCAATGTATCAGCCTCAATTTCAACAAAAACAACATCAGTCTCAATCTCGACAAGAGCCTATGAGGCCACAACCACGGGTCCCGACTCCACCATTTCAGCCGGCGCACCCCTCCAAACCAATCATCATAAAAGATCCAGGGCTCTATTACGAAGGAAGCCAGTTTATGAAATTCCTGACCCGGTTCAAAAGAACAGCATACGCACACGGAGCTTCAGATCATGACAAAGTAGTCCAGATCTTACGATTCATACGGACGGAGGAATTAAAATGCCAACTCAAAGAAATGGACGGATACGATGATTACGACTGGGCAAAACTTCGAGCAGAAATGGTCACAGCTTGGGGAGATTTGGATAACACCGTCATGTATACTGTGGATGATCTAATCAAGGTGGCAAAAATTCAAGCAAAAGAAGGAATTTCAAGTCACCGGGAATACAAAGCGTACCTGGCAAAGTTTACCCCAATCCTCAAATATCTAGTAAAAAATGAACACATCAGTAAAGAAAGCGATGCCGGAATCCTATTTTTAAGTGCATTCTCAGCGGAAAGTCAACGAAGTATCAAGCGCACCCTAGTTAACAAGAATCAACTCCCAAGAGCCAAGGACGGAAGTAACAAGGCACCAAAATGGGAAGACTTAACTAAGGCTGCAGAAACCGAAGTTAGGGTAGATGAAGGCTATAATAGTTTCTCGCATTTCTCCAAATCAAACCGACTAATGCAGAAAGATCTGGATACCAAGAAAGGCGACGGAAGACGACGAGAACAAATGCTGAAAGAAACCCCAAACGACAAAGCTGTGGAACAAAAACTTAACGATTTGCATCAAGAATTGGCAGCTCTCAAGCAACAGATGAAGAGTGACCCACCATCAAGTTATAATAGACAAGGCCAGTCTGACAAACAGGAATTTGCCAGAGGAAACTCCCGACCCTCCACTCCACTGTACGAGACGATGGTTTGCTACTATTGCAAGCGGGAAGGCCACTCCACATCAAAATGTCCGGAATACTTGAAAGATGAAGAGCAAGGGCTGGTTAGACGAGCAGGAAAGGACTGGTTCCTACCAAATGGGCAGCACATACCCTGGGTGCCTTCTAGACCAATACAAACAGTGGTAGCCACAGAATCTGCAAGACCAGAGATGCAAGAATCAATCAGGAATCTGGCGAAATCCCGCCAAACTGGAAACGGTAACACTCCAGTAATGAAGGCTTCAGTACAAACCGTGGATTGGAATCCCCCGTCCTTAGGATTGGAAAATTTTATGAAAACTCACGCAGTCACTAGAGCAGAAGCTCAGAAAGGACGACGCGGAGTTAGGATCCAAGAACCGGAAAGAGACACCATGGATATTGATGAAGAAGAGGAAGACGATAACTTGCCAAAAGAAACGCCAAGGAAAGCACCTGGGAAAGTTTGGAGTCGAGAACAAGTACCAACTATCCTGAAAAAAGATTCACCGGAAGATACCCTTCTACAGGACTTGGATCACGTCAAAATTCCAACGACTTTTGCGCAGCTCACAGCAATCTCACCTTCATATACGGAGCGAGTCATTGCAAAGCTACAAGGACGACTGCCAGGGAAGAATACCACCACTTACATGGCAACAAAAGCCACAAAGGTAGCAGCAGCAATGGCCACTCCACCAGTAGAAGATCAATCAGATCCATGCTACTACAGTTGCGCCTTGGGATATGTAACAGCCGAAGTTGGGGGAGCTAAAGTCGATTTTATGGTTGATTCTGGGTCTATGGTAAATGTCATGCCCCAATCAGTAGCAGACAATCTGGATCTAGAGAGGATACAAGTCGACATACCCATGAAAGGAGTTGGTGGAGCCAGGTGCGACATCACGGGAGTAGCAGAAAACTGCCCAGTAAGAATTGGTCGATTTGCTGGACCTGCTCATCTCTTCATATCACCAAAAGCGCAAGACTGCATCCTGGGATGTCCCTTTCTTTTTGACTACGGCTGCACATTGGAGTACCATGATACCGGGGAGACACTCTCTTTCCAAGGAACCAAAGGAAGGCGGGTGTCAGTACCTCTAGCACGTATTGGTCAAGGGCGAGGTTGGGATAATCGAAAGGATCTCAGTACCAACGTCGTGAAGCCAGACATGGGCCAGAACCCCACTTCTACTATCAACAATGAGGAGCGAATGTTCAAAAAGAAGACAAATGATCATTTTTTATAAATACCGGCGTTCATCTAGGGAAAAACTCACTCCAGCTAGTCAAGCGGGTTATATCTCGAGCGCCGGGTTTCTTTGACTGGCTTAAAAAAATAATCCTCAAATCAATCAAAACTCTATCAAGTAAAACAAAAAAATATTTCTTTAAATTGATGCTAACAAACAAGAATATTCTGAACAGCTTTCTCACATTACTCAAAATGTTCAAGACAAAACTACGGGAAACTCGGGCAAATAAGCCTGCATCAGAAAAACTAAATCACCACACAATGGTTCTTGTCAAAACCACCACCATATCGTCAACAGTTTCTAAACCCAGTCCCACATACAAAGAAACGGAGGCACTACTCACAAAAGGGCTAGGCATAACGTTTCAGGATCAGTTATGTCAGAGCTGGAGGGAGGGACAGCTATGGTGTATGACTAAGTATAAACCTGTAGCAAAGAAGATCAGACCAATCAATCAACCAATTCCTCAAGCATTAAATCCTCCGCTTCAACGACCACCACTTTCACGGGATCCTTACAACACACCACTTACGCCAAACCCTCCGGACTTCAAGCCTACCGCGAGGATTACGGAAGAACGCCTGAAGGTAGTTAATTTTGGACCGGAAGGATGGCTATGGGAAGAAGAGTTGAAGCTCTTCAAGAATCTAATCCTTATTTGGGAAAAAGCCTTGGCATTCAGCCCGGAAGAACGAGGACTCTTGAAGCATACCTATGGGTTACCGTATATTATTCCCGTGGTGGATCACGTGCCTTGGCAGAAGAAACCAATTCCTATACCGGCTGCTGTAAAAGACGAATACGTAGAATTGGTCAGAGAACGAATTCGTACAAAACTTTACGAACAGTCTACCTCCAGTTACTCGAGCCCGGTCTTTTGCGTACTTAAGCACGACGGAAAATTAAGAATAGTCCATGATCTACAAGAAATGAACAAAGTCACAATTAAAGACGCAGGGCTGCCACCGGCAACAGAAGAATTTGTAGAATCATTTGCAGGACGTGCATGCTACGGATTAGGCGATATCATGGGAGGCTACGATGAGAGAGAATTGGCTCCGGAATCAAGGCCTTTAACCACCTTTGACACACCTTTGGGTAGATTCCAGCTCACAAGACTTCCCCAAGGTGCAACTAATTCGGTAGCCGTGTATCAAGCGCAAATGATGTGGATTCTTCAGGATGAGATACCAGAACACGTAGGCGTATTTATTGACGACGGCGGCATCAAGGGACCATGTTCAACATACGATGACAAAGTACTAGAGGAAAATCCAGGAATACGTCGTTTCATTTGGGAATATGCGCAAACGCTTGAAAGGGTTTTGTTTTGAATTGAAGAGGCTGGACTAACCATTTCCGGAAAACAATTCGCCTGCTGTGTGCCTGCCTTGGATATTGTTGGTCACGTGGTCTGTAAGGAAGGAAGAAGGGTCTCAGTTCAGAAGAAGAACAAAATTACAACATGGCCCACCCCAAACAATCTTACCGAACTACGAGGATTCATGGGAATAGTAACTTATGTTAGAATCTTTGTGAAAAACTTATCAGAGATTGCGGCGCCTCTCAGGAAGCTCACAAGAAAGGATACCAAGTGGTGCTGGGACAATGACTGTAACCACGCTTTTGAGCGGCTCAAGCAAATAATTGGAGAGGACATTACACTGAAGAAATTGGACTACTCGGAACACGGAGGACTTATCATTTTGGCTGTGGACTCCAGCTTCATCGCAGCAGGAGCAGTGCTCTCTCAACAGGAGCTTGAAACAGGGTTAAACCGACCAGTGTTATACGAATCAGTGGTATTTTCACCAGTGGAATCAAGATATTCTCAGCCAAAACTTGAACTCTGTGGCGTGGCAAGAATCCTCAAGAAACTACAAACACTTCTCTGGGGACAGCACTTTGAACTGCAAGTTGACGCTCAATCTTTGATCCAAATGATTAACGCCCCCTTGCTTCCAAATGCCCCTATGACCAGATGGGTATCATTCATCCATCTCTTCTCCTTCGACATGGTCCATAAACCTGGGAAAACATTCACAATGCCGGACGCGCTCTCAAGGAGACCAATAAGCAATGAGGAAGACGAGTTCTATAATGACGCAGAGGATTTTGACGAAGACGAACCAGTAATTAAAGCTTGCGCTCAGCTCCAATTCTTTTCGGCTGCATCCACCGAGCTCTTGGAATGGGAAGCGCCTGGATTTTGGACAGATCTTAAGGAATATTTAAGGACATTACGCAAACCCCACGCTATGGATGTGGACCAGTTTCAGAAACTCAAACGAAAATCAGCAAATTATTTCATTCAGGATGGGAGACTTATGCGAAGGCACTCTGTTGAAATGTTGTAATCCTCAGTGGTCAAAATCAACACATCAGGCATGGACTTGGTAGCCTAGTTGGTAAAGGCAGCACTTCTAGTATAGTGTCTTAGCTTTAAGCTAAGGTTGCTGGTTCAAATCCTGCCCAAGTCAATCATTTTCTGCTAAGTGTCTGCAAAATGCATTGTTAGTTTTAACACGATTAACAGTCGAAATGTGCTATGCGCATGATATGCATTTACATGAGATTATGCAATATTGTACTTATGCAATATGCAGCTTTGGGGTATAACCCTACTTTGGAATATGCAAAATCCACTTCTGCCATATGCAGCTTTGGGGTATAACCCTACTTTGGAATATGCAAAATCCACTTATGCAATATGCATTCTCACTGTATAGACTAGCTCAGGAATGATTGACTTCAGGGTCTCCTATTCTCCCACTGTGGATTAAGGAGGTGTGTTGAAATGTTGTAATCCTCAGTGGTCAAAATCAACACATCAGGCATGGACTTGGTAGCCTAGTTGGTAAAGGCAGCACTTCTAGTATAGTGTCTTAGCTTCAAGCTAAGGTCGCTGGTTCAAATCCTGCCCAAGTCAATCATTTTCTGCTAAGCGTCTGCAAAATGCATTGTTAGTTTTAACACACTCACCCATGGCCCCAACTAGTTATATCCAAAATTGCCTACCAAAGTAAACTTTTGAGAATGACTCACGAGGATCTTGGGCATCGAGGACTTGAGGAAACATACCAGCGACTAGTTTGCAGATTTTGGTGGCCAAGCCTGAAGAAAAAAGTGAAGTTATGGGTTCAGAGCTGTGCACCATGCCAGAAGCGGGACCCCTTAGTACCTCGGGAGATACGACATCCAACAGGAGAAAGCAGCTTATTTGGACGAGTAGCCTTGGACGTCTGCCACATCAAAGCCGGACGATACAAATACTTACTGGTGGCCAGAGACGACTTATCCGGATGGGTAGAAGCAGCCCCTTTGGTCAAATTAACAGCGGTCACTATTGGAAAATTTCTCTTGGAAGAATGGGTCTACCGTTATGGCGTAATCAAGACAGTCTCGGCAGATAATGGGCCTGAGTTCAAGAACGAGTTTATAAAAGCTGTGGAAAAGATTGGAGCGGCTTTCAAACCACCCACTCCGTATTATCCGGAGGCTAACGGAATGATTGAAAGAGGACACCGACCAATCAAGGACACCTTAATCAAGATGTGTGGTGAATCTGGAGGAAAATGGAGAGAGTATCTTCCATTAGTACTCTTTGCTGATAGAATTTCAACCAAGCAAACGACTGGGTACTCACCCTACAAATTAGTCTTTGGCCAAAAGGCGGTTCTTCCAGTCGATTTAGAAATGGACACCTATCTGGGAATTGATTGGACTGAAATCAGCACAACAGCGGAACTCCTGGAAGCCAGAACTATGCAGCTGGAACGTCGAGAAGAGATCCTGGGAATAGCTCACGAGAAGTTAATGAAAACTAGGAATTCTTCGGTCAGATACTGGGATCGAAGGATGGCGGCTAGGCTCCGTAAACCTTTAAACCCAGGCGAATTAGTGCTTATTTATAATAAGAGTTTGGAAGACCAATGGGGCAAGCGTTTTGCCAATCGCTGGAATGGGCCTTTTCGAATCAAGCAACAGTTACCAAAGGGTTCTTACATTCTGGAGGAATTGGACGGGGTAGAACTGAAGAGGGCTTACGCAGCTTCACATATTAAACGGTTTTACCCACGAGGACAAAGCTTGGCCGATATCCAGCATGACGAGGATCCCGCTCAACCTGAATTGTCTGATGATGAAGAGGCAAACTCCAACACGAACTCTGACAATAATGCATCCAGTATTTCGAACTAAGTCTTTCTCCTGGACAAGAGACTAAACTGTTCAATGATAAACACTGGTCATTTTTTTCAGTTGGGGGAGGAACTCACATTCTTTTTCAAAAAAAAAAAAAAAAAAAAAAGACCACATCACCTGATCAAACAGACAAATAGAACAACTTACTCATTCAATTGACCTCGCTCACTTCAAACAAACACTCTTCTCTTTCTCTCCTCTTTTCTTTTTTTTTCTCTCTCTCTCAATAGGAAGGTTGGGGACAACCTGTGAAGTTGGGGGAGGGGGGACTGATGGATTAATTCTCTGTTAAAGGATAAACAAAAGATAACAACATAGTTAAATCAAATAGAATAACTAATCATTTCAGGGGTTACATTTTTTTGGGGGGTTTTCTAAAGTATATGTCGATTTTTTTTGGCTTTCTTGTGGAAATTTTGCCCCAGGAGTCACGAAAAAAGAGAAAAAGGACAGGTAATCTAAAGAACGAAGGAGAAAACACGTTAGGATCACGAACTAGACCGTAAGGAGAAAGAAAAGATCAACTTACAGGATCAGTCATCTTGAAGGTCCGGTCGAATTGCGGATCGATATTCATCCGCCATGGCTCTGAAAAGGAAGAGGCGTTGGATCCGCTCGTCGTTGCTGGAAGGTCGACAGCGGCGGCAGAACCTCACAAAGAGAGAGGCAAAGGTTTGGTAGAGACGATGGTAGGCCGCTGAATCGATTGGATCAGCGTCCGGGTCCTCCGGAGCATCTTGATCAAGGAGAAGAGCGATTTGCGACTCTTTTAAAAAGGGATAGTCGGCAAGACGATACTCACCAGGGACGTCAGGCAATGGAACTCGATGAGAATCGGTCATGCTGACGTCCCCATCAGAGTCAGTAACCTCGTCCGCGTGAAGGTCGGGGGTAGTAGCCCGGGAGGCCTCAGGGATTGGGTTCCAGGTGCGAGACTGGACAACGCCGGCAGGAACCTGAAACAAGTCAATACCTTAACCCAAGGAAACACAAGGTGGACGAAATTTAGCTTACCCCGGATCCCCAACCCTCGAAGTGGCTGGCACCTCCTGTAGAGGACGTTGCTGATTCGGTCATTGCCTTCTGCGAAGATTCGTCGGATCCAGAGGTCTCAGGAACTCTATAAGTGCCGGTAAGGGCCTCGGTACCCAACATCTCACAGTCCGAGGTCGGTGACGTGAGGTTACTGGGGCATGGAGCCGGAGGGAGAACCCAGCTCTCATCTAAGAAGACCCGGTTAGAGGACAAAAACTACCAAGAATGAATCAGTCTTGGGTTTGTTAAACACAAGAGGACAAAAAGAGAGTACTTACGTCACGATCCGAGTCGGTCGCCGGTGGGAAAACAGGCGACCCAGGCAAAGGACCCGGGTTGGGGGTCTGGTGCCGAAATACTGGTGAAGTCAGTGGATTGCCGGCGGCTTCAGGAGTCGGGGCGGTCTGAAAGCAAGGGTGCAACCCCACAAATCCCGGGGGAACCCGAGGCGGAGACGGGGTCCTAAAAGCCGATCCCGGACGAGTTGGCGAAACAAGCTGAGGGCAGGAGAATCAATCAGATCCCTGAGGCAAGAACAGTCGGAGCGGATCAGAACTTACAAAGGGGTCCTCGGATTGGGAATGCAAGCCTGGGGGAATTCGAGGAGGAGACGGAGTCCTCACTGCTGAATTTGGGCGAACCGGTTCCGTAAACTGTAACTGGACCGGATCAGCGGCCTGGGGAGGATGAAAGATCCGGTCGGATACTTACCGAAGCTACTCTAGCCGCCGCGGCCGGATCAACCACGAATGGGCGGGCTCTGGGTTCCCGAGCGGCCCGGTTTCTAGTGCCGTTGGGCCTGTTAAACGCGTCCAGGCGAGCCTGGGTCCACTGGATCCAGGTTGGCGTGATGGTCTCAGCGTGATAAAGTGGCCCATCCAAAATCAGGATGGGGTTATGAACGGAAGACCCCGGCTAATACAAGCAACACAAGTTAACAGAAGAGTAGAAAGAGCTGCGCTACGATATAAACCCCTACTTACACGCTCTGAAGCGCCAGCGGAGGCCCCGCGATTTCTTAAAGGATAAGGGGTAGGGGGAAAGTAGGGTCTATAGTATGGACGATGGGACATAATGGTAATCAGTTAATAAAAGCTGGTCTATAGTAGAAGTAGACGAGGTGAAGAAACGACGAGGTGGATGATGAACAGAGAAGGGGGAGAGGGGCTCGCCTTTTATACTCACCTTGAATCCTGTGAGGGGCCTCTGGCACTTGAAAGAAGGACCATAGTACTTTTGCCCCATGCGCGGGCTCTGAACGGAAGCCATGACCCAGCCGCGACTAGAGGAGGTATTGTTCGACTCGACCGATTACCGATCCCAGATAAAGTCGAGTAGAACGGAGTGCGGGGCCATCTCTCTTGCCGGGACTTTAGGTGTACGGACCCACGGCTGAGCATCATCAGCTGGCCGGCCACCTAAACAACCGGCGATAAGTGGCATCTCAGTAATTTCCATGTTGCTGCTGACAACCACATACTTTTACAAACTGGGAAGTACATACCGGGTCGGCGAACAGATCTCCAACCAAAAGCCGCGTAGACCTGTCAAAATCAATGGTGGTGCGAGTAGTAGCGGCAATCAATCTGAAAGTTACATAATTACCTCGACCAACACCATAACGGCTTGACTATCAAGAGAGGACAAAAGAAACTCACCTG
This sequence comes from Puccinia triticina, assembly GCF_026914185.1. Taxonomy (NCBI): domain Eukaryota; kingdom Fungi; phylum Basidiomycota; class Pucciniomycetes; order Pucciniales; family Pucciniaceae; genus Puccinia; species Puccinia triticina. The sequence continues at coordinate 5,900,207 of NC_070560.1, read as the reverse complement.
GAAAAGGGACCCTGCTCAACAGCAGGGTTTAGGCTGGCTGTGTGGGGGTGACTGGGTCGAGACCTTGAGGATACCTGGGGTTCAAATATTGGCGGCTGCGATGACGTATCGGAAGGGTCCGGAAGATCGGCGAAGTCGCTGGCAGGGGTCGAGGTGCAGACATATCAATACCCCCCCCCCCGATGGGGTAAGGTCGATATACATATATTTACATACATATACCCCGTGGCGAGGTAGGGGTATAGATACTCGAGACCCGAACGCGGGGCTGGAAATTCGCAGCACCGCAGTCCTCTTGTTGGATTACGCGTAATCCGACAAGACAACTGCGGCGCATCGGACGACCCCGCGGGATCAGGAATAGCTGCTGGGCGGGTACAACCAACACTAAGTACCCGGGCCCGAAGCCCGATCAGTCAACCATCAAAAGCAGGTGCGAGTCCCCGATCACTACTCGGCACCCGAGGCCCGCGGCTTCGACAGCGCGCACCCTAAGGCGCTGGAGCAACAGCTGCGGCCGCCACCATAGCACAAGCAGCACCACTGCTCAACTGCGCACCTGCGGACTGCGGACTGCGGACTGCGCGCAGCACTTTGACTCCCAGAACTGACAAAAAGTTCTCGTCAAGAAAAATCCCAAAATTGACAAAAATCAAAATTTTGGCCAATTTTCACCCTGCGGACCCTCTCATGCCGCATTGCCCAAGAGAAGTAAAAATAACCCAGCCTCCAAGGATTCAGCTAATCCTCATGTAAAGTTCCCACGTCACAGGGTCAACAGTTGGAGAAATAGCACTTTTCACGTCAAAATTGTCTGGGGACAGACAATAAGTTGGGGGAGGATGTGGTAGACGGAAAAGTGGAAAAATAGAAAGTTTTTTCTATGCCACATAATTACTCATACTAGGCCTCAAGATACCATCAAATGGACCCCAGAAATGGATTCTACGGCCAATTTTACCCCTAGACACCACTGGAAGCGTCACTGGAGCCCCTCTGGAATGGAACCTACACGCCCTTGGACAATGGACACCCATCACACGTTCAGCATACCCAGTCACCAGCCTGTCGCAAGTCTCAAGTCAAGGATCACAGTATTATGCTTATACACATCACAGGATACAAGCATACATCTCCTCATCAGACTATAGTCATCACATAGTATCAAGTACTCTTCTATTTCCATATTATGATGTCATCCCGCACTGATCCTGCAGTTCAGGCGTCATTTATGCACCCCCTGCATCCACCTGTCAACTAATGCAGCCAACTGTCACTTTACGCAGCCTTCATGCAGCCCTAATGCATGCTTATGACATCATTTATGTACCCCTGACACATTATGACATCATTTGTATCTACTCCCACCAGCTAAAATCCCTCACACTGTTGTCCAGATCAGCTGAAACCCTAACCCACAAGCCCTGTGGGGCTCCACTTCTGTCTATATAAGGAGCTCTCTCCTCCCCAGTTGTCAGCGGGGGAGTTCATCACTCACCAATCACAGTCACCCCCAATATTCACCCTTACCAATTATAACCAACCCTTATATAAATCATCAGCTCTATACCTTGTCAATCAAACAACTCATCTTGAGCCAACCTACCCTATCACTTGAATAAAACTTGCCAAGCATAGCTTGGTGGGTCTTGTTGACTGACAGCATAGAAGGGCAGAGTTTGCACCTCCATCATCCCCTTCTCCATTCAGCAAAAGGGTTTCACAATCACTTTTGAGTCTTACAGCGGGAAAGTGTCAGACATGCGGGATCAGATGGGAACGGCAATGTGCGCGGAGGGAAGGAGGAGAGGAGGGACTTTTCTTCTTCTTTCATCATCATATTCTATCATCTTACGGATTACTCATTATTGTACTTACAACCACGGACGTACTAGAGTTATTAGGAGATTATCTGTGTTCTTATCTTTATTCGAGAGTTACTTGCGGATTTGTGCCTACGAAGTGCGGAGCTTTAGCCACTTGCAGATTATTACGCTATAGATCAGGCTCAGTAGAGGAGCGCTGAAGACTAGCGGAAAGTAGCAGTGCGGAGCCGAGTTACCGACAATCACACAGCCTGGACATCAATATTCTTGAAGGAGGCGGCTAGCGGACCCTTTCTACCGACTAACCAGCTTTCATTCTCACATCGGCCAGGTGGTTCTTTCGTCGGAGAGATTCTGCCTTGAGTGCTAGGACCACTTTTCCGGCTGAGACGTCTGGTTCGTTCATGAGGGATGATACACAACTGACCCAGTCGCTGGGAAGAGCTTTGAGGAGAGAGGCCGCGTGAATATTGTCCGTAGTTAGGGGTTTCCCCGGTTCGACAAGCGCGTTGAGTTTCTCGACCGAGGTTGCGAGCTCGTTGATGAGGGAGTCAATGTCATCTCCATCCATTTTTGCATTTACAACCTTCTGGAGCCAGTACATTCGGCCACCGGCCGTTGAGTTTTGATGGGCCTTGTGTAGAGCTTCCCATGTACTGTGGGCGTTTGAACCGTGTTGGCGAATGAAACGCAGGTTTACCGGTTCGACAATTTGAGAGATGAGGGCGCAAACTGCCTTGCTGTCTCAATCCCAGTTGGCCGCTGCGCGTTCTGGTTTTATGGACTTGATGATGTACTCCACGTTGTGAGTATCAAGGTGGAGTTTGAGGACGTACACCCAATCCAAATAGTTTGATTTGGGACCGGGTGCAGTGAGGGGAATGATGTGAATGTGATTGAGTTTGGGGACTGTTGTTAGATCGACAACAGGGCCGGGTGCGGGGACGTCCGCCATTTTTTGATGATTGATCCTTCCCAAGTGTATTCAATAGATGTACACTTGTTCGAGCCTTGAGTTGAAACACCAGAAGACCTATCTTTTAACCTGCCGGTAGCTGCAGGCTAACGCGGGCTCATAACCTGATGAGCGAGAGCGGCCAGAGAGCTGAGGACAGCAGGCACGGTGCGTGGCGGTGTTTGAGGTTTGTGGAAGGATGAATTGCTGATCAGAAAAGGGAAGGAAAAAGAGAAGAAAGAAAAAGAGAAAAAAAGATGAAAGAGAGGAAAAACTTGCCTGAGGACAGCAGGCACGGTGCGTGGCAGTGTTTGAGGTTCGTGGAAGGATGAGGAAAGGTCCTTCCACGCCTGCTGCCTCAGGTAGACTAACTACAGCTTGTGAAAGGTGTGTGACAAGAGAGGAACATGGGTGAAGCATAGAAAAGTAATAAACTAGAGACAAAACCTGAGTATAACTCAACACGGTCAACCGGTCATCAAGGGGGACATAGCCCGTGTCAGGGCGGGTCTCTAAAGTGACAACACCCTGAATAGAAAAGAACAACTGGTGAGTTCCTAAATAGGAAAACACACTCAACTCGACCGTGGTGCGGGAGGAGAAAGCCGTGCCTGCGGTGAAGGGGCTGGTGGATCTGAGTTGTACCTGTTAGGGTAGCAAGTGGAAAGAAGTAGAAGGAGAGAAGAGCTGGTAACGGTGGAGGAGAACGGGGAAGCAAAGGTGAAGGCAGAGGTGGTGGAGGCAAAGAAGAAGAGTCTTGAGATGTAACTAGATATATGCCCTGGTTGTTTTTGTATCAAACAAGGATGAGGGGCGTAGTAATCTAATAATAATCTGAGGAACCTCCTTTTGCTTGGAGGTCCCATGTCTTTATACCCTAGGAAACTGGACACGTGTAGGCTTCCTGTCCTCACAGTCTTCTTGCTTGATCAAAATCCACGTGGTTTTTGCTCACTCAAGCACAACAACTGGTGGGAATCACCCAGCCAAGCGCAACAACTAACAGCAGGGATTCACATGTGGTTGAATACCCAGCTTATTTGTGCTTATGCGTGCACGCATCATCTGTGGTGTGTGTTTTGCCCGGGATTGCATTTTGCGCGCACCTGTCTTCTGTGGTGCGTTCCGTGTCAGCGTTGGCACTGTCTGGACTAGCCAATGGCTGACAACCTGCAACTTGAACCTCTCAATGACCGGCGACCAGCCGTTCATTGAAGGGGGCACAACCCCTCTATGACTGGTCAATGGGTCATGAAAGAGGACACAAAACTGATAAACAGTTGACCAGTCATCAAGGGGTTGTGTGCTCCTTGAGAACCGGTCAACCGGTTCTCTTTGATGACCGGTCAACCGGTTCTCTTCAATAACCGGTCAACCAGTTCTCTTTGATGACTGGTCAACTGTTAATTGAAGAGGGTTTTGTCCTCTATGATGACCGGTCAACTATTCATTGAAGAGGGTTTTGTCTTCTTTGATGACCGGTCAACTGTTCATCAAAGAGGGTTTTGTCCTCTTCAATGACTGGTCAACTGTTCATCAAAGAGGGTTTTGTCCTCTTCAATGACCGGTCAACTTTTCATCAAAAAGGGTTGTGTCCTCATTGATGACCAGTCAACTGTTCATTGAAGAGGACAACTCTTGAAACCAGTTGACCGGTCATCAAAGAGGAAAACTCTTGAGACCAGTCAACCGGCTCAATGACCGGTCAACTGTTCATCAAAGAGGGCTATTTCCTCTTCAATGACCAGTCAACCGGTCATCAAATAGGACAACTCTTGATTTCAGCTGGCAAGCAAAACCAAGTTACCCCTTAACTTGCCAACTTTCTGTTTTGCTACACCATCTGCAATTATTACTAGTTTCACACTCATTTCACATGTTTCTTCACATTTTACACTCTTTTATTTTATCATTGACATAGCTTATGTATGCTTGTATCTAGTCAAACTCAAGAAGCCTGATACATAACACTGCAAAAAAAACTGTGTCAACTGTGAGCAGTTGACATGTGGCAACTCTGAGGAAGCTTGTGGTGTTACACCAGCCTTACTCAAGGTTTGACTCAACCCAAGCTTCAATGCACAGTCACTGTGCACCTTGCACAGTGACTGTGCCAACAAAGGCACTTCTGCATTCATGTGGAGTTACAATGGCAGCTTGGCTTGAGTATCCTGCATGTCAACTGCAAGCAGTTGACCAAGTTATTTTTGCAGTGTAAGTTGTACTCCTCAAGCTCTATTTTTCCCTAGACTTTCAGAAGAGACAAACATAATAAACATCTTTTATTCATTCCTCTTTATTTGAAGACACATCAACACATCACTACTCCAAATAGCCAGTTTCCCTCATATCAACAAATCACTGTCCGGAAACTCAAGCCTGACTGTCTCAAATACTTATCACTGGCTGGGCGCAAACTCTTTGGATCAGATTCAACCCCATCTACTACTCAGAGCCACTGGATTATCCCAGTAAACTTCCATTGAATGGATTCACATCTTCCCCGGAGTAACCCACCACTGGCACTTGAGAACAGCCAACCAGTCATCAAAGAGGGTTGTGTCCTATTTGATGAACAGTTGACCAGCTCTTTGATGACCAGTCAACTGTTCATTGAAGAGGGTTGTGTCTCAACCGGTCATCAAAGAGGACACAACCCTCTTCCATGAGACCAGTCAACTGTTCTTGAGAATTGTCCTGTTCAATGACCGGTTGACTGGTCATTGAAGATGACAAAACCCTATTTCATGAACAGTTGACTGGTCAACTGTTCATCAAAGAGGACCTGGTTGATTGGTCATCCAAATTCTATGCCCTCTTTGATGGCAGGTTTTGAACAGTCATTGAGAGCCTCTTTGATGACTGGTTAACTGGTCATCAAGATGGTGAAGTGTTCTGGATGACCGGTCAAACTGGTCATCCAGAGGTTGTCTACACCTCAATGACCGGTTGAGAGGCCCAAGCCCTCTGGATGACCGGTTTGACTGGTCATCAAGAATCATGCAGGGGTATGTACTCCGGTTGAAGTCCTAACCTCTGGATTACTGGTCAAACCAGTCATAGAAGTTGTACTATACTCCCAGGGGTGTGTAGTGTACATAGCCAATGCTTGTCTGCTCTGGTTTTCCAAACAGCCTGTTGTAAACGTACAAATTATTCTGGAGTGGATGTGTGAGCCCCACGCGTTCTCCACGCGTTCACAAATCAATCACAGGAATATCACACACTCAAATCCACTCAAAGACTTAGTCTCAGCACCTCCACCTCCTTCCTAGCTCAGTAGAGAACAATGCTGATTCTTCTACTGAGCTAGGTAAGCCTTTTCTTCTTTTCCTTTTCCTTTTCATTTCTCATCATCACCAATTGTAAATAGAGAGAACAATGCTGATTAGAGAATAATGATTTGGACCCAGGTACGGTTGGCACCCCGGTACCAAGTAAGTTTTTTTCCCCAAGCAGGGACCAAGTACCGCACCCGGCACCGCCTGGCGGGTACCAGCGGTACTTTGTGCCTTTTTATCACGTACTTGGTGTATGGGACTGGGGACACCAATTCCCCAAAGTCCAGCTTGCCAAGAGGTATGTCTCTTGGCGAGCTGGTAAGTCCAGCTCACCTAGATGAATGCACACCTCTCGGCGGACTGGGCTTTGACCAGCTCACCAGGAAGAACACCCTTGGCGAGCTGGTGTAAAAATTCAGCTCGCCAGTAGGTGTGTATTTCTCCCGGAGAGCTGGACTTTGACCAGCTTGCCAAGAGACATACCCCTTGGCAAGATGGATTTCTTGCCAAGAGGTGTAGATTTCTCCTGGCGAGCTGGTCAAAGTCCAGCTCGCCGGGGTGGATGAATTCTTCTTGGTGAGCTGGTACAAATTCATCTTGCCAAGAGGTGTGAATTTCTCTTGGCGAGATGCTCAAAGTCTGGCTTGCCGGGTGCAATGTATTAGGCACGGGCTCCAGCCCCTGCCGCATTGGTAGGCACTTGAGCGGGTACCTCAAGCAGTACCCGGGTACCCCCCCACTTTTCATAAAAAACAGGCACCTGGCACTGCCCGGCGGGTGCCAGCAGTACCCGCCAGGCAGTGCCAGGTACCTAGCAACAGGTTCAAATTGTTATTCTCTAATGCTGATTCTTCTACTGAGCTAGGAAATAAAACACTGTTGGGTTCTAGAATTCTCTCCAAGACATTGGTCTTGCCTCAAGGCCCTTCTTGATCCATTTGGTGGATCCCATCCCTTCAACCAGGTCCTTGAGTGAAGAGTCTACTTCAGACTCTTACCGGATGTGCCAAACAGTCATGTTATAAATCTGATCATTTTTTTATTGGCTTTATTACAGTTGGATTGCACATTGGGCTGTATTATATTAGGATGCAATTTATCATGTCACACTGGGCGTTCAAACAGGGCCTAAGAAGGTTTGCATGAAATCTGTCAAAGTGCGCCAGTATGTGGTGCAATTTTTCAAAGCTTTAATCTTGCACAAAGTGTCCAATAAGTTCTGAAACACTTGAATATGGATTTATCATGATTCAGTAAATTGTTTGGAGTTTTTGGCATGCAGGAACATGAATTCCAGGTCCCTGTATGACTGGTCCTGTTTTGTTTCTTGATGGGTGTTTTCAGCACACAAGTAACTTCATAAAACTCCAAAAAAAATCACAGAGGACCATCAGAGGCCTGTATTGATTCATCAAAAAAAGTCTTGAAAATGTTGCTTCCTTCACCCGCAGTGTACAAAGTGTTTGGAAATGCGCACACTGTACAGTGCAAGGAGAGTTTTTTGCAGTGCATGAAGTAAGTCCACAAAAAGATACGCAATTGGAAATAAATAGCACACTTTAAATTTCGAAGACTAATGCATTCCCATCATCACTACAAGAGATCAGTTTTTTATGATCACTCGTCAACTTTGCCATGTGAACGACGTCTTGGTGTCCCGAGTGAACCTTCAACTGTTCAGCTGTTTTTAGGTTCCATGTAGACAGTGTCTTATCCAGGGATCCAGTTGTCATTTGGCCAGTTGCTCGATGGATCACTAAGGTGGTAATGGCGTCCTATCATACCGAAAGACATTTTTTTTCGCATTAGTTTGATCATCAACCCTTTGTTGTTGTGGGGGCGCGTGCAGCAAAGATAGTTCGTAAATGGAAGGCATTTGACACTTACCTGGTGACGAACGGAATTTCGTAACTTGAACGAGGCAGCATCGTGAATGAAAGCTGTACCATCTGTTCCTGCACTGATCAGCAACGGTACACCTAGACCTGTGGGCTCGAATATTTCTACTTCTACCGTTGCATGGCTTTCGTGTTCATCTAGAGCGGCTATTATGGTTCCCATCTTCAAGTTGACCAGGCGCACTCCGCCGTTGGCAATACCACCCAGGACACATATAGTGCTGGCTTGGTTGATGACGAGGGAGTTGACGCCAGATTGATCTTGCTGTGGCCTGAAAGCAAATTTTCCTTGGTTTAGGTTGATCTTATGCTGCGTTTTACCAGTCTTGGGGTCCCAAATGAAAAGCATCCCTGAATCGGTAGCACTTAAAATTTTCTGACCTAGTATCAAAAAATGGACAACATTTAGTTACGTCGAGGTTTGTGTGGAGCAGGGTTAGGTGAGAGAAAGGCCGAGTGGGCGACATACCATCCGGAGTAAACCTGCCACAAGTAGTCATTGAATCGTGACCTGCAAAAACTTGCATCGAGCCCGAAGGGACTGCATTGTTACAAATAAAAAGGAAAACCCTTAGGAATTACAACTTTGTTCTTATATGGGAAGTGAGCGCTATCTAACCTCAAGGTACAGGAGTGAACGACTTTACGAACTCTGCCACATGTAGATCATTCCATCGGAAAATCCAGCCAGTAAGACTGTCTGTTTAGGGTGCCATGTAAGCCACTTGTTGTTTGTTAACCAAAAAAAAAAAAGAGAAAAAAAGGAGATTAATCAGTGAGTGAGCAAGTTGCAAAACTTGAACTTTGGAGGATGTGATCTTACTGTGACTTCTTCGGGAGCTTCGAGGTCAAGAAGAAATTCCCATTCCGAGAATCCCTGAGGATCCAGATTTTTCCAGATTTTGATGGTGGCGTCCACGCCACCAGTTGCCAGATATTCCCCATCGTTACTGAACTCGATGGACGAAAGGGAATCTTGATGACCTTCGAGTTTAAGAATTTCTTCACCAGTCGATGTATTCCAAATGTAACCTAGATCGTCCGCCCCGCCGCTGGCACAGATCTGAGGATTGCGCGGATGAGTGGCCAGACAGAAGACCGGTTCCTGGTGCTTGGTAAAGCGTGTAATCGAACTATCGAAAGGTGGCTCGGATTGTTCGTTGGCTTCCGCCATCTCTTCATCCGTGTCTCCGTCTTCCATCGGAACTTCTCCTTCAACGACCGGGCAATCAATGCATTCGGCGATATCTTCTTCGTTTATTTCTATTTGCTCTTGAAGATGCTGGTCGTCATCTCCGGTCAGCTCCACTGCGGCCATTCCTGGATTTGATGTTTCGTTTTCATCCATGATGTGTCTGGTTTGTTGTACGAGATGATGGACAGCAGCTACAATTTGGGTATTTTCACATTCTCAAAACTGCTCTGGGTTTCTTCAAATTGCATAACGGTAGCCCTCAAGGCCCAAAGAGGGCCTCCATGAACAGAGAGAGCCAACAACCGAGTCACGGACGCTGGAATGCCAATAAATAGCAGCTTTGTATTGGAAACATCACACCAGGTAGGTCCTTGTTCCTCAGACAGTACTTGTAAATGTGACCAAAAGCTGAATGGTTTTAACTTTCATCTTTATTTGCACAGCTTGCTGGGTCTTCATCCCATTTCTCCAGTCAACGGGAAAACGTGGGTTGACTAAGATTAGCCAGTTTACTTTTTGTTTGTTACATCTAACAACATGAGTTACTGAGAATTAAGTTTTGTGTTTTTTTTCAGGCTCTTTGAGACTCTTTCAAGAAAATGTCAGAGCTACAGAATTACTATTCGGGTGGATCGACTAATAGGTTGTCCTGGATGAGGCAGTCGGGAAGATTTCTTGGCTCAGCGCTTTCCGATCCTCAAGCCAGATTCATTCTCTTTCATAATCTGAAGCTGTTGGTGACTGACCAGCCGTCTGAGTCGATAGATGGCTTCTCCGTATCCCACAAGCTATCGTCGCTCCCATGGCAAGAGGCGGCTACCATCTTGAGTCCCACTGATTCAACGCTCGTCGACCCCGAGGAGGTTGTGGATCCCACAGGTACCATGTGGCCTAAGCAAATTTCTTGTTGCGCTGCGGAGTCCATCCTAGACCAATATCCGATTGTCATCTTTCTTGGTACGGACGCTTCGACCGAACATCCGGATACAGACAAATTGCTCCAACCTGAACATGGCTCCCCGGTTTGGGCTATTGACGTAACGGAAATCTATAAAAGAGCTTCCAAAACACTAAGTCAATATGGAAAGTTTTTGGACATGAAGAAAGTCACTCTTGCCCCCAAACAAGCCAATCTTGCTGCTCAGGCCAGGGCTTTGATCGATTGGAATATTCGCAATAAGTTTTGTGCTGCTTGTGGCAGAGCGACATACTCCACATGGGCCGGGTGGAAGTTGGCATGCACCTCAAATGTGGAGAAAAAGGACCAAACTCATGATGAGGATGACCCAACAACTACCTCGCCTGGATGTGTGACAAACAGCTTTAGCATCCAAAATTTTTGGTAAGTTTTTTTAAGTGACTTGTACTCAAGAAAGATCGGCACTTGCAACTTATTGAATTTTTCACTCATACAAAATTTATTTCATCACCCGCTTTACCTCAACAGTTATCGTAAGTGGAAGGAAGGTTTACTTGCATGCTGTAGTCTCATCAAGCCATTGAAGTCACCTGCCGTGTCGTTTTTTTATAGCTCGCACTGATCCAGTGTGTATAATGGGAATTACAAATCCCACTGGAGATTCCATTTTATTGGGACGCAAGTCAGTTTGGCCACCTGGATTTTATTCGTGAGCTAACCCTACTGTCTGCCATGAATGATCCGCAAGGAGCCCAAAACGTGAAGTAACTGTTATGAATGACGTCTTTTCTAGTTGCTTGGCGGGTTTTATTGAGCCTGGAGAATCAATCGAGGACTGTTGTCGACGTGAAGTGTTAGAAGAAGCAGGAGTTGAAGTGGATTCAGTACATTATCGTGAGTGCCGTAACAATGGATAAAATCTTTCGCTTGCTAGAATCTGTTACTTGAATATTCACCAAGGTATTATCTCCAGATTCGAGTCAACCATGGCCGTTCCCTGGTGAGTTACATTGTACTCGGAAGAAAGATCCACTGCCATTCGTGCAACCACTGTTGCATCATTTGCTCGCAACATACTCACCGTACTAATAAGCGCAGGAAGTTTGATGATCGGCGTCATCGGCCGGGCTGCAGAAAATCCACGCATACGTCTTGATCTTGACAAAGAACTTGAAGGTATAAAGCTGTCCATAATTACTACTCTTCTTTTTCGTGGAAATATCTCAGACTCTATGGGCTCGTTATTCATTTATCTCTTCTGGTTTTAAAACTTGACTTTTATATGGCTCACCATTTGAAATTTGCAGACGCGAAATTTTTCCCGAGATCAGTTATACTTGGAGTTTTGGATTCATCCCAAAAGATAGAACTGACTGAAGACGAATTGCGGCGTTTTGATGATAACTACAATCCATCTCAATCGAATGCTCCCTCAGTTGATAATGCCCAAACTCCCAGTTCGAATAAAATGCATTTAACTATCCCGCCACCAGTTAGTTCCCCGTTTTTCTGCGTTTGTTTAGGCTGGTCCTTGCTGTGAGAACGTCTTCGCTGAGTTTTTTGTTTTGGAAACTCAGACAGCAATCGCTCATCAAATAATCAGAAGTTGGGCGATGGACGATCTTCCAAACGACAGTAATGCGAAGGTATCCCCGAGACGCGCGAATTTTTAATTTCTGGCGATTCATTTTCAAAAATGCAAAGCAATAAATAGAACATATCACACAATCAGTCAAAATCATGAACAGTTCTACCAATTTGATTCTTAACAATTGTACAGTCGTCGTAATGAAATCATTCTTGTATCTGATCAAGTAATCTATGGCAAATTGAAATTTTCAGATTTGAAGGAACACTTCCCCTCATCAAAAAGCCAACTATTTCAATGCAGACAATCTCCTAATTCGACCCTATTCGAGACTTTTCTCCTGCAAGACTCTCACGACCTGTTTAATCCCAGCATTGTGTTTGCATCAAGTGTTATACATTTTTCTGGGAGTTTGAAATCTGGATTGTCTTGCAAGTATGCCACATACCTAGGCCCTGTTTGGACACATCATAACTGGAAGACTTCCCGTAGGATCTACGCCCCCCGTACAGACTAAAATTTCACAGATCTAAACCTTACTTGCTGGTGAAAAGTGATTGAGATCAAGTTCTCACCAGCCAGTAAGGTTTAACCTGGCCTGACAGATCTGAATTTTTAGCCCACGGGAAGTCATCCACTGAAGGTGTTATGCACAAATTATTAAATACAAAACAAACTATTGACTGGGTTGAAGTTGTATTACTAACACAATAACCACCAGGCATCAACTTCCAGAAGCAACACATTAGGTGCTTTAAAGCACCTTCTTCCAATTAATAAGAAGCGCCAAAGGTCATAATGACTTGTGCAGGGAGAACGGGGCATGGCACAGATTGTTGAGTCATTTGATACCTTTAAAGCGAAACAAAAAAGAAGCCAGCAGAAAGTAAAGAGTCACCCCAGCACGGCCGCTTAGATACGTCGGCTAGATAGGCTGGAGAATGTACGTAACATTTGCAAGGAAGAAAACGGAGTACTTCTATGTATTCATAAAGATAACAAAAACATGAAGTGAAATGAAGAGGTTGAGAGAAAAGAGCAAACAATTTTCAAACAGAAGGTCAAAGGAACCAGCGATGTAAAACTATACCAAACAGGAAGAACCAACTCCAAGGAAGAAATTGAAAGAGAAGAAGAGGATAAACCGCCTCCTTTTTTGTTTGAAGAGTGCTTGGAAAAAGTTTTCAAGCGATTGCCGACATGACAAGTTGGACGGCTTTTGGCTTCTCAGCCCTGGCGGACATCTCGATGGTAACCCCTTGATCGGCACTAAACGTCATTCGAGTTCGCACCAGGATATTCCCTTCACCGCCGCACAGAATCCCGGCCAATTGAAGTGTATGGACCGTGGTCGAACTGGGATTCTCGGTCCCTCCCAACGGCTCCATGTTCAACAGCTCAATTAGTGTATCACATGCAGCTAAGATGCATGCGATCAATCAGTTGTCGTTCATTTTTATTTTATTTTTGTTGACGTTGACAATCCTGAAATCACTCACATTTCAAGCTTTTCAATGCGCTCAGTTGGAATGTTTCAGTTGCAGTTGCCCCGGTCCGTAGTCTATCCCATTCAGTAGTGAAGGTGACATAAGTCGGAATGATGTAATCACCAACGCCTAATTCGACGTCTTCGATCTGATATTCGTCCTCGTAACCCTCTTCCTCCGGTTCGCCACTGATCGGATCAACCTCCTTGGAGATAAATTTCAAGGTACAGTTAAAGCTGCCAAGGGCGTAGTTTTCAGGACTTGAACGTGTGTAGGACACGTAGATTATCCCAGGCTCATTTGACATCTTGGGGATTGGAATGATGAAATCTTCACTCAAGCCTTCTTCGGGTGGGTTCGTCAGCACGGAAACCTGCTCCAGGATCGTGTCTGGCAATGTATTCGTCAAGTTGAACTGCGTATCGGGAATAAAAGAAAAAGTGAGTTTCGTTTCCCTCGTTAGCCGATTTCATCCTTGGGATCAGTCAAAACCGGCAGATTTACCTGAAATACCACATGCTCAGCAAATATGTGTTTCACAACACTGACAACGTATTCAGTTTCATGTTCAGTAAGAGGAATCGGCTTAGCAGAGCTTTTGAACACTTTCCCGTAAGTTGAAAATTCTGGGACAGCATCAAGTTGGATGGCATATTCGCGTTGACTTTCGGCGGTGGTTGAGGCTGAAGCCGCAGGTGCGGCCGACTGTTTATCGGTGGCTTTGCTAGTGTTGTTGAAACCGGCCACATCTGATGATGCTTCTTGGCGGGCACCTGATTCAAAAGTGTCACCCAGATCAGCCAACAAAATAAGCAAAACAAGAAAAAATGGCGCACGAAGAGCTTCTTGGCAAGCTTGTTCACGACTGATCCTCGGAATACTCGTTATTTCGAATGGGGCTTGAGACGACTCCTTTTGAGAGATGTAAGTGGCCAATTTCGATTCCAATGTGGCTAGAGAGATCGTCGATTCTAATAGATCAGTGCGACCATCGGCCCCATTGAATGATGTGAGCATTTCATCGCATGATAGAAGTTCGATTAGAAAGAAGGCTCACCGTCTTTCACAAATTTCTCGGCCAGCGGTTCTTCTTCCAGCACCTTGAGATACAGCGCCGCTCGGTCACGAACCTCGTCATCCACGTCATCCAAGCACCTAAAATATGAGTTAGCAAGTATTACAAACATAAGTACTAGAGGTAAAAGTTGAAAGTGGTACAGACCTTGTCAGAAGTACCTTGATACTTGCTTTCACCCTAAGATCGGGTACATTAACACCAAACTTGGCTAGACTTGATACTGCAGCCGCCCTTACGATGGCGTTTTCTAAGATGACTCGGTTATAAATATATCGGATGTATTTCGAAGGGTGGAGCGCTTTGGGACCCTCGATCCCCAATAGATGTAAAATCCTAACAGACAGTTTGGTGAACTCGCAATCTTCAATGAATTCACACAGTTGAGCCAACGCTAGAATAAGAAATAGAGTTAAAAAAAAAATCTCAGTTCAAAAGCCATTCTTCGAAAACTCAATGGAAAAAAGGTTTAGCCTGAGAGTCACCAGTTTCTTTAGATTCGCCAATGAACTTAATCATGTCAAAGATAGCTTCAACAACGGCTCGTTTGAAATCATAACCGCCTTCATCACGTAAGATTCCAGAAAGGAAGTTTAACATGACTGCTTGTTTGGCGGGGAACTTGAGACACAACGCTCGGATCGCGTTGACGATAGTTACTTTGAATTCATCCGAAATTTCCGACATGAAGGCCGAAATTTGTTTCATGAGGCGATCAACTGACGCTTCATTTCCAGTCTACAAAGAAAAAAAGAAAAAATTTACATCCGTCCGGTGCTGACAATAAGCTTGTTCAAGTTTGAAAAAAACTTACTTTGAGCAAGGTCGTGATGGCAAAGGTGGCAACACCTCTATTATCATCATTTATCAATCTTTCCATATCGAGGTTGCAGGCTTGAACCGGTTGGGGATGAGTCAAGGCTAACTTGGCCAGCGTTCTGATAGCGCAAAACTTGAGCGCGCCTTTGGGAGAAGATAAGAACAACTGAAGGACGGCCACTGGCCGGTATAACTCTGCTGAAGTCACGTTTCGCATCTCGCAGATTGCCCGAGCGGCTTCGTAGTTGACCATATCAGATTTGTGCCTCAAAAATCCTTCCAGAAGTTCGTGCATCTGTTTGTGTAGACTGGTTTGGTCACATGGAGAACAAAAAAAAAACGCGGAGGGAGATGTGTAAGGTATACTGAAATAATTGGGGGATGGATAGAAATGAGTACAAACTTTGGGTCTTCGTCCATGATTTTACTAGCAAATCGAATCAACATGCAGAGGGCAAAAGGACTTCTAAGAGTGTTACTCTTTCCCCCGCCCAACTGTTGGATGAGCTTGGAGACAGCCATTCGATCCTGCTGTCTGATAGCATACAAAAGCCCCAAGGCATGATACTGGGTGATGTAGCTCGAGCTAGCGACAGCTTGATAACCGGACTGAGTTTGGCCACCACCACCACCAAAGCTACTCAAATAGCTTGAAGCGCTCGCGGGGATAAAGCCAATACCACCACCAGATCCTTTGGCGTTGAGAGACTCCTGAGCCTCGTTCGCCCATCGTTTGATGACGTCCTTGGCAATCGGGAAGAGGTGATATGAAGAAACGAGTGCGGCAGAGCTGATGGATGAGTTTCGATCAACGATCGCCGACTTGTAAAAGCGTTCGATACCCTGGATCATCGAACCATCGATCACTCTACAGAGTGCTCTAATCGCATTCGGCCGATAGATCACCTCTAAATTCGGCTGCATGTCTTTCATGATCGACGATGTGACCATGATCACATCTTGAGCCAAATCGGAGAGTTCCTTGATGACCAAGTAAACCATTTGTCTCAACGCACTCTGTTCAAATAAGCAAGGATGGAGGTCAGTCCATTGAAGAACACGTCCAATTACATACAAATGAATTTTACCGACATCCTTATGTTGAAAGAGTTTGGTGACACCGAAGAATAAGGTGGTAGCCTCTTGAGGGCCGAAAGTTTCGCCAACATAGAGTAGGTAGATGATTTTGGTGAGAAGGATTCGACATTTTCTAGGCGAGATGGGCGATTCATTGAATACCCTAGCTTCCTGGATGACTGTCGTCTTATCTTGCATGAAATGGGCCACTGTTCGCGGACAAGTCGAGAGGGGCTGGTATTAGCTGGTCAAATCCTCGAGAGGAAGATTAGCAACGTGGAGGAGAGATGCTCACCACCGGTTTCTTCATCTTTCTTGAATGACATGATACAATCTTTCTTCAGCCTCTTTTGGACAGTCTTCGGGTGCTTTCTTCTGAACGCGAAAGGGCTGTGTTTGATGAATGCGATGCTGCTGTTGTTGCCCAGATCGAGTGACGCAAGACGGAGGGCGTGGAAGTTAGTGGTGGTCTCGACTCTGGCTGGCTGGCCGGGCGGGAGGGAGTGGGATTACGTAAGACAGGCAAACTTTTGCCTTGAATCCAGCAGAGTGACTTGGTCACTTGGCAAGCCTGAGGTGAATTTATCAGGGGGTTTCAAAGTTGGCCAGATACGACTTGCATGCACTTTTGCAAGTCGGTGTTCAAGTTCATTCTTGAACACCAAGTTGCAAAATTGCATGCAAGCCACACTGCACTACACCCCATAAGCCTGCTTGAATGGTTTTTTTGAAATTTGGTGTTCAATAAAAGCCTTGAACACCAACTTGCAAAAGTGCATGCAAGTTGTGCATGGCCAACTTTGAATCCCCCTATCAACTCAGCTTATGTCTGGTCATATACCCTTGGCTTGGAGTACCAAAATTGATACCATCAAAAATGAAAAAAGGATGGTGGATTCTCTTGCTTGATCTCCCCACCCATGATAATTTGATCATGAAATTGGTCATTTCAAACCAAATGGCAAAGCATCCAGCAAACATGGAATCTCATGAATCCCCAAAATTGGTGTATGTTGCAATGGGTGTTTCTCAACACTTGAGGGGCCATCCTAGCACCAAAGACTCCTTGGGTTCCTGAGAATGGGATTTCTGACTAATCCCATCAAATTGTGTTTTCCTGCTTGTTTTAGAGTCAGGCACACAAATCTCCTTGCAGGCTCTAGATCAAATAAGCCCCTCTGTTGGAGGGGGGACACCATCCCGCAGTCAACCCCACGGGAGTAGAGAATTAAGAAAACTTGGATTTTTTGAATCAGTTGTAGTAGCTTTGTCTGCTGTCAGCTGACTAAAAAGGTGCCCAAAAATCAACGGGGCTTATCCATGAGATTCACATCATCCCATGCTTGAGGTTGTGAGGTCCCTTTCTGCTTTACTGTAACAAGATTTCTTGATTTCCTTGCTCTGACAAAAATTTGAGGCTGAATCTGTATTTTGTGCAGTGTTTCATGTTCAAATATTTCCGCATGAAATACAGTGTGTGATTTACCAAATTTCACACAAGAGCCAAAAAAACTGTTGGATTTCCATCTCTTCCCTCTTATCAGTCCTTGTGTTCCATCCTATCTCTTCTTATGCCCGTCTCCACCTGTGTTGTCCCATGTGTTGTGGTCATACTAGCTTGTCTTGACAGCCTTGTCACATCGATCCCAGCCTGTACTTGCCTGATTAGTTTTCCATCTGTGTCCGACTCTCTCGTATGCGTGCTCTGTTTGTGATAGTCTGAATCTCACCAATCTCTTCCCGAGTTCCCTTTGTTTCCATCACATTTCTATGCATATTCATTTCAGTCTCAACCCACAACTTGGTTGCCTATACATAGTCTATATAAGATAGTCTAGTACCCAGCAATAAATCTCCATTGGTTCTTCTCTATAAAAATTCACTCCGTCCTCGAGCCACATCCGGTGAGCGTCCCCCCTTACTGCCCCTCCTCTCGAGCCTCACGGCTCCTCTTTTTGTGTCCACTTGAGCATCTGTGTCCTGAGTCATAATCCAAACAAAAACTCCATGCTATGGATTCATTTTGTTTACAGAAATAGATGTGTCATCAAGGACACTGCATGATGTAATTGCAAGTTTTTGAATGTTAAAATCATCATTGAAGTTCAAAAAGAGGGTTTAAAGATTTGAAAAAATGGTAAAAAGATTGGGAAAGCCTGGCCCATCCCAGAAATGAAAACTAGAGAAAAAATGGTGTGGACACTCATACCAGGGGGGGATATTCTCTGCCAGAACATGACTTGATAAGGGAATTTTTCTGATTTCATTCCAATTTCAGTGCTGATTTCAAGTGAAAACTATGTCAATCCACATGTTCAACTCATCATGAGACCTGTGGGAGAAGTATGATGAATCTATTTGTCTGCCGGTTTGAATTTTTGAGTGAATTGTCCTGATGTGATCTTTCCCTTTATTCCATCCTAATTATCTTGAATTAGGGGTTCTGATCAATTTCAATGTGACTGTAGATGATCTTTCAGACAAGCAAGCCACAACAGTGCTGGATGGCCATCCATTTCCTCAAATTAAATCAAAATCCAAGTCATTTTTCTTCATTCCTTGATATTTTCCCATTCTTGGAATATGAAAAGGGTCTGGAAGAAAAATTATTCAGCTTCCCATCTTTTAGTCACATTAATATATAAGATCCAAAGAAAATTTATGTTCATATTCTTGTTGATTGTGCCTTCCTCATTCAGATTACATATGTGGGTGTTGCCCAAGCACACACACCCTTCTGGGTACCCTTTTTCAATGGAGCCATAAATACACTGCCAAGGGGGTTGTATTGGTGACAACCCCCCACACTGAGTTTGACCATTGGTATCCAATATAATATTTGTCTCCCACACCAATATTATATTGGTGGGGCCTACCAATACATTATCCCTTTGTTATAATGTTATGGTGGGCCTGCCAATATAAGATTGGTCTGGGAGACCAATATTACATCTGATCCAAAAAAGCTTGGCTTCCTTGGAAAGAATTTCCAGCAGAAATTCTTTTCTTATTTGCCAACCTATGTGCATCCAACATCAAGGTTGGAAACATGATATTCAGACCTGCAAGAACAGTTGCTTGCAGGATGCCACCAACCAAGCTATTCAGTAGTGAAAAGGAAAAATGCTGGCCACTGGGACTGGCACCATCTAAACTCACAACTGGCAGTAGTGTGGCATCCAGAGTATAAGCAGCCAAATCACTCAATTACTCTCAATTCTGAAATCAGAATGGGCAAAAAATAGAAGGAAGTGGCTGATTGGGTTTACTTGGCTGCTGTATATCCACCCTGCATACAAGAATGAGGTGGGCATGAATATAATACATATGTTCAACCTTGAAAGTGATTATTGGCAAATCCAATACATAGTTTGGGTGGAAATTCCTTCCAAGGAAGCCAAGCTTCTTTAATGGATTGGCTGTATATTGGTTGCCCCCAGTCAACCTTACCATGGGGGGTTGCAACAAATGCAACCCCTTGCACAGTTATAGTGGAGAACTTCCTGCCAATTAGGGTGTTCAAAGTTGACTTGCATAAAATCATAACACCATGAAATCATAAAATTCTAAGCTAAAAAAAATATGTTGCACCCAAGCACTCAAATTAGAGAAACATTTCTAGAATGGTACATATGAAATCATCACTTGAAAGTTTTATGATTTTATGATTTTATGCATTGAAAATTTTACAATTTCAACTTTGAAAACCTTAAATTTAGAAAGCAGGCTATTCTGTATTTTATTTTTCCTAGCATACACCAGGCCGGGGGAATCTGTGGAACTTCCTACAGAGTTCCCTAATGTGATTTCTTTCTGTAACTGGTACAGAAGTAGACTGGTTTTGCATGTGTAAATCAATCCTGACTAATTCTCATCTTCTGTTGAACTCATGCTTATGTATTTTCTAACCAATAAATCAGCTACCAGGAAAGTATGTGGCAGATTTTATTTCAATTGAACCAACCAAACTACTAGAAGATAAGAGAGGAAAGGTGACAGAAATTCAATTTAAATCAAACACAAACTATTTGTTGCATTTATGGTGTTCAAAGTTGGTTTGCATAATTTTATGCATGCATAAATCATAAAATCATAAAATCTTTTTTGCAGAGGATATGACTGTCTGATTATGTAATACAAAATTTCCTCACCAAAATATTTTTATGATTTTATGATTTATGCATGCATAAAATTATGCAAACCAACTTTGAACACCATAATTCTCCAAGCCCCTCTCAATATGGGTTTTTATGCCACAACTCACTTCCTCTTGACATAAGCAGTTAAATTACCTGCCATAAACTCCTTTGTTTAGTGGGAAAATCCAAGTATCCAAGTTTATTAAAATCACAGAAACACAGAAGGCAAGATCAAAGTTTTTGCCTCTGCTCATTAGCAAAAATCCCATAAAAGTTTAAATTAATCCCCAAACACCCCGGAGGGCACCTCGGATTGACCCTCCAGCCTGTGCCGGAGCAACAGGCAAAAAAAGGTCGGTCAAAAATGTAATCAAGGAGGCCCTAATCAAGTGATTAGTGGGCTCCGGACAAACAGCTTCCCCCACACCCTTTAAGTATCCGACCCAGCTGCACAAGACCTGGGTCCTCATGCTTTGCACCCTGAGCACTGGTTGCCAGGGCCCTGCGCCTGGGCAGACACAATGCTGGCCTGTACACACTTGTCGAGTGGTTACAGGTCAGCTCAAGGGTAAAGAGGGGACTCAGTCGTCAGTACATACAGCAATGTCAGAAAAGCTTGCCTAATTTTGTGGCTGAAATGACTTCTGCATTTCAGCCACAGGCCTGTACAGCTTCACTGTACAGGCAGACAAAACCCGTTCGGGCAGCTGGTTGTGCTTGACATGGGTGCCGGGCCGGGCAAAGGGCGAGGGGGGCAGGGGCGGCGAAGGGCCGGATCGCAGTAAAATCGCTCCAGGAATCCAATGGTGGGGCCCTAAAGGCCTCAAAGTGGAAAACAAAGAAACTGGGTTTTTTCTTCTGATGGCATTCCTGACGTACAGGAGCCATACAGGCTTTGAGGCTGAAATCAGCGGCCCAAAAGCTGGCCGCAATGTAACGACTCCTATTTGTTTTGATGACTTAACGGTTGATGATTGTGGTTTAGCTCATTGAAATATGCTGCAGGACAATCGAGGATCGGGTTCCGGTTCTCCGGTTTGTTATGATTTTGCGGTTCATAACTAAATGATGTGTTTCATTTAAATGTGACGTCATCGTTGTTTTGCGAGTGTTGTTGTTACCTTTCTATTTTTCCAGCTACTTTCTTCCTTCTTTCCTTTCCTTTTCCTATCGCGATATTATTTGTCACTATTATTGTAACCTTACTTATCATTATCTATCCGAGCTCGTTCTCGGAAAGCATATAAATCAAATCTTATTATCAAATCATATACTTTGACTCCGAAATCTTAATCTATTGCTTAAGCATACGGCGAACTATCCTCTTGGATAAGTTTCATAGCCACATAGCAAATTAGGTAATAGGCTGGACTTCACATTTATATCGCGATCTTTTTTTTATATACTACTTAAAAAAAAAAAAAAAAAATTCGCCGTTACAACCATGTCCGACAATTCCGAAATTTCTCCAATTTCCCCTATTCGAGTTACTCCAAGATTCAGTCCAAGTCCACCGATCAATCCCCCCACGCTTCCGGTACACGATGTTCAACAATCCCCTTTCTTTTCAGGAAACTTTCCTTTGCCTATCGATTGAAACTCCCCTTCTTATTTAAATTTTTCCCCTCGCCCAATTCCAACTGTATCACCACAACCGAACATTTCACAGCATCAACAACAAGGCTCTTCTCGTAATCAACCGGCTGTCGATTTTGCAAATCATCAAGAGGACAATATGTCGGCTTTACTCGCTAACTTGAGGGTCGATAATTCCACTCAATCTTCTTTACTTCAAGCTCAAGCGGCATCAATTGCTCTCCTGAACGCTCAAGCACGACAAGATAAGCACGCGATTTCGGCACTTCAAGCAGAAACTAAGAACATAAAGGATATTTTTCACTCGGAACTCTTGAAAAATCAATCGGTCAACCAACAGTCGATTGCACATTTGCGGGGAGTTTTGGAGGGTTCTAACGAGGCCTTGGGTGGACGTATGGGTCAGCTGGAGGTTTTGAATACTCATTCCATTTCTGAAAGGCCGAATATTTTCGTTGAACCTCCTCATCAACCTCACATTTTCTTTACCGGGGCGCCAAGAGAAACTAACAACTTTTGTTTCTCGTTGAGGAACACTTTTGAACGTATTGGTGAACAGTTCAATACGGAGAAACAAAAGATTCTATGGGTTTCGGGATATTTTCGAAATGGACCGGGTTCAAAAAACGCGGAGATTCTTCATTTACCACCGCTCCGTGCGTCGGCTAAAATGGATTATGTAATGGCTGAGTTGCAGGATTTGGACT
The DNA here is from genome assembly GCF_026914185.1 of Puccinia triticina. Taxonomy (NCBI): domain Eukaryota; kingdom Fungi; phylum Basidiomycota; class Pucciniomycetes; order Pucciniales; family Pucciniaceae; genus Puccinia; species Puccinia triticina. The sequence goes on along the minus strand of NC_070560.1, from coordinate 5,877,645 downwards.
CCTTTATTGATGCGATCAAACATACCTTTGCTAATCATCATGAGTTGGAGGAGGCCAAATCCACTTTCTATTCTGCTCGCCAAGGGAATAAGTCCATCGAGGAGTTTAACATCTTGTTCAACTCCCTCCTACACCCGTTGAAGCTCGATGATCGCTCACAATGCAAGGCTTACGACAAAGCGATTGATCCAAACCTTGTTAAATTGGCGCTCATCAGAGGGCCTTGGACCGACGTGGAGGATTTGGCGGTGAAGCAGGAAATTGCAGTGGCGGTTTCTCGAAATTTGGCGGGCGTCAGCAAGATTTTGGATCCGAAGCCGAGTCAGTTTCGTCCGGTTACTCAACCTGCTCATCGCGCTCCGGCTTCTCTACACCCGCAAGCAGCTAAGGTCCCCAATGGTGATGCGATGGATTTGGACAAGGTCTCTTCGGCGATGAAGGATGCGGGGTTTTCGTATGCGGATTTTCGCCAACAGTGTGTGGATCGTAATATATGTATTCGTTGCGGCGGTTCCTTCGATGAACAACATTATCAGAAACGTGGTTGTACAATGGGGAAGGAGATGCGGATGAGCATGTCGGATATGTTGGATATGTGGAAGGAATGGGGCGGCTCGGTTCAGAAGAGAACGGATGGAAGAAAGCGAAGCGATTCAAAATGGGCTCCGGAAAATTTGTCGACACGCAACTCGGGCTCTCGCCGTTCAATCCCTCAATCTCGTCATAATGACACCGATTCGGACACTCCTGTCCAGCAACCTGATAAAGGAAAGAAGCGCCAATCTGCGGCCGAGATTGACGAGTTGCCTTTCAAGAAACAGGCTTCCAATGTTCAGGGGCGAACGGAGGATCCAGGGTTGTCGGCGGACATGATCACCACGGAAGAGATGTCTGCCGGGGAAATTTTTTTCAACTCCTGCATGGCAGAAAAGATGAGTGCCACGGACTGTAAGCAGGCTCATTTTGTTGATTTGGTTCTACGTTTGGACAATCGACCTTTTTTTAATGGTACTTTGCTGATAGATGAAGTTCGAAATACTGACGCATTTGTACTTGTTGATTCTGGCGCGTCCGCTTCCTTTATTGACATTGATTTTGTTCAGAAACATAAAATACCGACCTTCCCGTTGGCGATGGGACTGCAATGCAAATCCTTTGATGGCTCTTCGGCGGTTTCGGGGCAGATTGTATCATATATAAAAGGGGATGTTTCTATTCCCACTAACTGCGGTTCCTTTTTACGTTCTCGCATGACTTTACATTTAACAAAATTAGCATCGGCAGATATTATTCTGGGGAATTCGTGGCTGAAGGAGTCAGGGTCTTTTGTGGGAGGGATTAATTTGGATGTAGTAATGTATGACTGTATTCAAGAGTTATCCCCAGTCTCGTGTAATGAATCAAAGTCACTTACAGACAAGTTTTGTGATGTTTTTGTCACCAAGTCTTTGGCCTGCTTGCCCCCGCATCGGGGTGAGTTTGATTGTAGGGTCAATCTAAAAGCAGGCGCTGAGCCTCCATTTGGGAAAATGTATAACTTAAGTAAACCTGAGCGCGATGAATTGCGAGCCTATGTTGACGATAATCTTGCAAAAGGTTTTATTAGATTGTCCTCTTCTTCCGCGGCGGCGCCTATCTTTTATGTAAAGGTGGCAGGTAAGGCAAATCGCCCTTTTGTTGACTATCGAATTTTGAACAACATGACTGTACGGGATTCTTATCCGTTACCAGTCATTGCTCACCTTCTTAACAACTTGCAGGGTTGTAAATTCCTTTCCAAAATCGATTTGAAGGCCGCTTTCAATCTATTACGGGTGGCGGAGGGCCACAAGTGGAAAACTGCTTTCCGGACCCCGTGGGGTTTGTACGAATATCAGGTTATGCCATTCGGGTTGGCTAACGCACCAGCAACTTTTCAGCGTTTCATCCAGCATGTCTTACGTGAATTTTTAGACGTTTGCTGTTTCGTGTATATTGACGACATTCTCATTTATTCAAAGACTCGCGAGCGGCACCTGGCGGATTTAGATTCTATTTTGCAGAAGCTGCGCGAGTATTCACTAAAGGCATCGCTACATAAGTGTCAATTCTTTTGCTCAAAAGTAACTTTTCTAGGGTTTGATATTACTGACAAAGGGCTAAAGATGAATCGGGACAAGCTCAAGACTATAGGGGATTGGCCTTTTCCGGCTACAGTACGGGGTCTTCAAAAGTTTTTAGGGTTCACAAACTTTTATAGGAGGTTCATTCCTCGATTTTTGGAAGTAGCAGGGCCTTTAACCATGCAGACTCAGGAAAAGTATAGCGACGCTACCCTTTTGTCGTCCACGGCGGCTAAGGTTGCGTTTGGCGCTTTGAAGAAGCTCTTTGTTAACGACCCCCTTTTGTTACATTTTGATTTTGAAAGGGACAGGGTCGTTCATGTAGACAGCTCGGGTTACGCCATTGCGGCGGTTTTGAGTCAGCCCAACGATGAGGGTGACTATTTGCCAGTGAGCTATTTCTCCAGGAAGTTGTCCGACAGGGAACGTTCTTGGAAGATTTTCGATTTGGAACTCCTTGTGATTGTTTCGGCCTGTGAGGAATGGAGGGCCTGGTTGATGGGGACAATAAATCCAGTAACTATGTACTCAGATCATTCCAATCTTTTATATTTCAAGACTGCTAAATACCTCTCTCCCAAGCAGGCACGCTGGGCTTTGTTCTTAGACAATTTTAACATGCTAATTTATCATATAGTCGGTTCAAAAAACCCAGCCGACGGCCTGAGCAGAAGGTATGATTATTTCGATGGTAAACGATTGAGCCGTGACGCGGAGTTGATTACAAAGCGCATGGTGGATTGTGGGGCTGCGGGGTGCGATAGTAATGTATCTCCGTTTTCTTTGCATGACTTGTTTTTCCAGCGGCCGACTGCAAGCTTGTTGGCCCTCTTCTCCTCCCGTTACAGTGGACTAGAGAAGTCTGCTAAGGGATTTGTGTTTACAGATGATGCTTATTGGTTCCAACATAGGATTTTGGTCCCCATTTCTTTGCGGACACGGGTCCTGATTATGTATCATGATGCACCGGCGGCGGGTCACCCCGGCATTGCGCGGACGCTCTCGTCCTTGACTAGGACCTTTTCGTGGCCAGGAGTAAAGTCTTCGGTGATTGCATATGTCAATAGTTGTGATTCCTGCCAAAGAGTCAAAGCGAGGCGACGAGCCCCCGATGGCAAACTGGTTCCAATAGTCGCAGATCCTAAGCCGTGGAGTGTCATCGGTATGGACATGATAGTCAAGCTCCCGTTGTCGGGGGGGTTTGACTCTATCCTAGTTGTTATTGATTTGTTAAGCAAGCTAACTCACTTTATTCCATGTAAAGAGGCCTCCACTTCAGCGGTTTTGGCGGGTCTTTTCCGAAAGAACATTTTCCGTTTGCACGGTTTGTCGGATAAGATTGTGTCGGATATAAGGGGGAGTACGTTTGTTAGTGAGTTTTGGAAAGCGCTAATGAAATCTTTGAGTATTAAGTCAGCCTTGTCGACGGCCTACCACCCTCAGACTGATGGCGAGACTGAGAGGATGAATCAAGTGGTGGAAGATTATCTTTGCCATTTTTGCTCTTACTACCAGGATAATTGGGATAAGTGCTTGGAAATGGCTGAGTTTTCAATTAATAACTCCGATTCCGCTAGTTTAAAGATTTCTCCATTTTTCTTTACTTACGGCTTTCACCCTTGTTTTAATATTTTGACAGAGAATACGGGACGCAAGGGATTAGATGAATTTTTAATTGATTTGCAAATTACACAGGAAACCGCGATGGAATGTTTGCGGCAAGCGCGGATCAAGCAAGCTCATTATTACAACAAGGGGAAGAGAGATTCTCCTGTTTACGTTGAAGGGGATGATGTTTTTCTGCTTTGAAAATTTATTCAGTCTTGGCGGGTTAACTCAAAACTGGACTACAGATACATAGGACCATTTAAAGTGATCGGTATGGTTGGCTCCAATGCGGTAAAGTTAGATTTGACGGCTGATTATCCAAAACTTCATCCTGTTTTCAATGTGTCTTTGCTAACCCGTTATGTATGGCCTGATTTGGTTGAGGGACGCGGCATAAACCTGAGAATTAAGGAGAAGTATTATACTGATGACCAGATCGTGGATTGGTCCAAAATAAAGGCTGTTCTAGATGTAAGGAACGTCAAAAAGGGTAAAGTAGATTATTTAATCTCTTGGCTGAATTCAACGCCGGGGGAGGAGACATGGGTTTCCCAGAATCACATCCCGGTATCGGCTGACAAGTACTTAGATGAATTTAGGCGACAGGCGGAGATTTGAGCCAAGAAGGTGAAGAAGAGTTTGACGGTTAAGGGTAAAATTTAAAATTTTGCGGTAGTAGCCGAGTCTCATTTTGTAACGGCTCCTATTTGTTTTGATGACTTAACGGTTGATGATTGTGGTTTAGCTCATTGAAATATGCTGCAGGACGATCGAGGATTGGGTTCCGGTTCTCCGGTTTGTTATGATTTTGCGGTTCATAACTAAATGATGTGTTTCATTTAAATGTGACGTCATCGTTGTTTTGCGAGTGTTGTTGTTACCTTTCTATTTTTCCAGCTACTTTCTTCCTTCTTTCCTTTCCTTTTCCTATTGCGATATTATTTGTCACTATTATTGTAACCTTACTTATCATTATCTATCCGAGCTCGTTCTCGGAAAGCATATAAATCAAATCTTATTATCAAATCATATACTTTGACTCCGAAATCTTAATCTATTGCTTAAGCATACGGCGAACTATCCTCTTGGATAAGTTTCATAGCCACATAGCAAATTACACGCCGGGGGTACTTCCTGGAAAGCGAGTTCATGGATGCGACGGGTGACGCCGGCTTTGTGAAACCCACGTGGATTTCACTGTGCCCGCCGTCGGTATCACCAACCCGTTGAAAATGGGTGGAGACAACGGGATACCCAGTCGTCTCCACCCTCCCGGGGTCTCCTCGTGATAAACTCACGGTGGAGCCGACAAAACCACAAAATGTGTTCGACATGATTCCCACGTCGTTCCCACCAACGAGGATTCCACGGCTGCCCTTGGGCTCCCGGTGGAGCCGACGGGAACCTCTATCTTTGCTCAACGGGATATCCTCGTCGTTCCCACAGACGAGGATTCCACGGCTGCCCTTGGGCTCCTGGTGGAGCCGACAAGAAGACAAATTGACGGGATCCCCACGTCATTCCCCTGGGAAAACAGATGAGCGGGCTTGCAAGTTGAACCGGCTGTTGATTGCAGTAATTTGTCAGTCTCATCACTTGCTCCCCCAGTTAGGTTCCCCCACCTCCAGAATTCAACAAGTCCCACGCAAGCGGCCCCTTGCAAGGGCAAAGGGACTTCGCCTGACGAATACGAGCCGTGATCGTTATGTCCGCTACTCCAAGCGCAACTAAACCCTCGACTTTGACCTCTCCATCGCCTCCGTCAGCAGGGGTCTCAACCTGACTGCCTACGGTATCCAAGCCCTCAACCTTTCCATTGACCTCTGCTCTGTCCTCTCGGGCCTCCTCTGTCCCCTGCCCACCTACAACTTCACAGACCCCAGCCAGTACTCCATCCCCGCCATCCCCGCACTCGCCTGGTCCGTCCCCAACATCAAGGCCGTCTTCACCATCCAACTCGTCGACAGCAACTCCAGGCTCCCTGCCGCCTGTCTCCAAATCACCCTCACCAACGTACTCACCGCCACAGGGCCGTCACCTGGCTCTCCGCCTCCTTCCTCATCCTCGCCGCCCTCATTGCCCTTGCCGCCGTCACCATCGCTCCCTCTTCCTTCCTGCTCACCGCCCCGCCGTGTGAGCCCTGTGGGAAGTCATTTAATACTTTGGTCGCCCAAAACAACCATCTGGTCATCAAGAAGCACCATCAGACGATCAATCAACAACCCAAAGAAAACAAACACCAACAAACTAAAATTGGCCATCTAGCCGAGAGCTCCTCAAATCCAATAGCCCAATTGGACAGCCTCGACCTATCCGAGAAGATCGAAGTAGATGCAATCCCATCTGAACAGAAGAAGGCCGACTTGGAGCGGCTGATCGAGCTGCAGATTGCCCAGGCGCCGCGGATCAAGCCAAACGAATGTCTTTTCTGTCCCCGCTCGAGCTCGGTCCGCTTCGCCGACCCAGACCAGGCCCTGACCCACATGCTCCGCCCCCACGGCTTCTTCCTACCCGACCAGGAATACCTCGTCAATAGGCCCAGCCTCCTTGCCTATCTCGCAGAAACGATAGCTGTCTGGAACGTCTGTCTCTACTGCGGCACTGGGTTCGGTGGTAAGATCACCGCCGATCAGGCCCTTCCAGATCACGCCTCGTTGACCCGCAAAGGACTCGAAAGCGTCCGCAAACACATGTGTGATAAAGTATTTTTTGTTTTTACTTCGTTGATATCAGTCACACATCCATACATACTACACTCTTCATACTGAATCATTGCCGGCTTGTTCTATTCTCAGAATCATTGCAAGCTGGCTTGGGATACCGAAGAGCAAAGGCTAGAGTACTCGGACTTCTTTGATTATCGAGCGTCGTATAAGAAGCTGAAGCCGATCAAGAACAAGGCCAAGGCGAACAGGATCTCGAGTATGGTTGAGGAGGCCGAATGGGAAGATATGACGAGCAAGTCGTCGGATGTATCGGACAACGAAGACAACGATTCGCTCCTGGAGGAGCGACAGGCCGCCCTAGGCGACTCGGCCTTCGAGCCAGTCCTACCGAACGGGGTACGGCTTGGTCATTGGTCGTTGCGGTACATCTACAAGCAGAACCTCCTACCGTACGCGGTGGGCTCACAGTCGACTCAGGCGGGGAACCGCAACATCAATCTGATCACCCGGCTCGCCGTGCTTTCCTCTCCTGCCGGCACGCCGTCGGCACTCACAGACCACACAGAGGCCTCCTCGGTCCTCATACCCAGACTTGTCGGTCGACCTAACTCAAAACAGGCCCATGAACCACCAATTTGCATATTCAGTCTGCCTGATCTCCAGCCCAAGCACTAGTCAAGCAATCAACGATCTGCGCGACCGCACCGGCAGCAAGGGCTTCTCGACCACCCAAGACACTGTTGCCTTTATCTCCCAGCTATACTTGCCCTTCAACCAGCAGCACGGCACTGTTGACTTCCCTTATTACCAAAACTCCTCCTGATGAAACATAAATGTTTTCTTTTTTATTTTCCCTGTTTCCAATGTTTTCTTTTTTTCTTTTCTCCCTTTTTGCAATGTTTCTTATTTCATGATGTTATCCTTCCTTGTCTCTCCACCAACAATGCAATGCAGTGTGTGTGATAACATATTCTGCTATATCTTGGTCCAGCAGATTCAATCCGCTCTGTACCAACGACCCAAGCCATGCCACCCACAACGGACCACCTGAACCGGTGGAGCCCACCAATGAGCCACGTGGAATCCACGGGTTCAGATGGAGTTTTGATTTGTGGGCCCGACGCTTCGGTCGGGATCACGGGGAGCCCACGCATCAAGTACACCTGGGCCCGATGATTCCGTCGGTATCACGAGGAGTCCTTGGGGGGCCCACGGAGAGCTGAAAGCACTTGTGGAATCCTCGGAAGCATCACGAGGTGCCCTCGTGATGGGGTTGGTGATGCCCACGAGGGCGTGTGGACCAAATGCCGCTGGTCCGACCTCGCGCACCCCTTCACCTTGGGATCCACGTGGATTCGCGGTGGGCCCCACGTGGAGGGACTTCCCGGGTATAGGTAATAGGCTGGACTTCACACGCAATCTTTTCTGACATTGCTGTATTATGCAGTACAGTTATGTCTATGACCGATCTGGACCAGTCATTGAGGGGACTCACATCTCCGCTTGATGACCGGTCTGTACCGGTCATTGGGACTCACATCTCCTCTTGTAACAAACAGATAGCTGAAATTCATTCAGTTTAGGTTTTCCCAGGATCATCAAAGACATTCTGAACAAGGAATATTCGAGAAGTGCACCGGTGTTGTTCGAGGAATTTCCTTATTTTTCTTTTCCTTTCCATTTTTCCAGGAATCCTTTCATGTTGTAGTTAATTCTGGAAATTTCCTTGTCTTGTGTTAGATTATAAAAAGTCTTTGTAGCCACTAGGGAGCTCTTTCTCTCGTGGCAAAATCTTTGTATCATTGCCTTCTTCAAAACCTGAAATCAATCTCATTTACGAATCAAAACACCTTGCACCCGCGCAAAGCCTATTACTAAAAATACCTTCAAAGTTACATTGTAAAAGGATATTAGACCTTGAAAACAGGTCCGGAAATTCTGGTAGCTCGTCTGTAGTTTTCCGTTATCCCCGGTTCCCCGGAAAACCCTAATACCTCAGGCTCACAATCATTTTGCCACCAAATTTTTTCAGCCGGTATCATCATGTCGTCTACCGGTCATCTTCCTGACTCCTCCTTTATCGGCCCCATCGACACTCGAACTCCACTTTAAATTAAGGTAGCACAACTCTTGGAACAACTCTCTTCCCTCATAATCAATAACTCCAATCATCGCATTGACCTCGACACGCTTTTTGATCAGTTGAAGAACATCAAGAACTCTTTCGACAGTTTGGCTGAAGACATCAAAGATATCAACAGTATGAAGACTTTATATTCGGATTTTGTTCAGCTTAAACTCAGTTTCAACAACGAGGTCAATAGAATCCAGCACTCCATCAACGGCATCCTCCAGTCTATCGAGAACAACAGGATCGCGATTCAACAAAACTCCGCTCAACTAATCGAAATGGCTCGCGGCCCAACTGGAGAGGTCCCCGAACTCCAATACGCTCAATTCACAGGCAACACTAGGGAGACGAAGCGGTTCGTCTATTTCATTCGTGAAAAATTGCAAGAAAAAAGCCATTGTTTCCCTTCCGAAAAATCGAAAATCAACTGGATAGTCCGTCATTTTTGACACCCCAACGGTAACCTTGGCGAAATTTTCCGGCTTAAAATTGGTGGATGGCGCTTTTATTCGAAAACGCTCGTACTCAAAACCTTGCAACAGATTCAGCGTCGGTCAAAGACCCCTATGTCCTCGACGTTCTATCATCGGCCAAATCCTTTCTGTCCCATCTCAAAGAAGTGTTTAACAATAAACATGACGGAGAGGAGGCTAAGAAATGCCTCTTTGCTTTCAAACAAGGAAATCAAACGATCGAGGAATTCAATGCCCTCTTCCGCTCCCTGGCTTATCCGGTTGATTTGACCGAAGAATCCCGCTGCGACATCTACGAGCAGGCTTTGAATCCAAAGGTTTTGAAAATCGCAGTCATGCGCAACAATTGGAAGAGCGCAACAACCCTCAAAGCAAAACAAATCTTGGCCGTCTCGGCGGCCGAAGCTCAAGATAAAATCTCTTCCATTGATTCTGGCTCACTTCCTTCCATCCATTGTCGTCCCCCTCAATATCGCCCAAACCCTCCACCCCCACCACCACCTCCAGCTCGCGTACCCGATGGAATTGTACCCATGGACCTTGATGCGATCTCGTCTGACGAAACATTCTCCTTCCCCAAGTTTCGGAGCCTCTGCGTTCAACGAGGTGTCTGTCAACGCTGCGGTCGACAATTTGATGAAGCACACAAGAAACTTCGCGGATGCAATCTCCCTAGCAACGAACACATGGATATTAAACAAAAGCTCGAGCTCTTCCGTCTATGGTCTTCTCCTCAACACTCCAAGCATTTGGTGTCCCAGATTGAAACCAGCCGAACGGCTCCAGCCTCGACCCCTCATTTGACTATTCCCTCCTCTGAATCTCGCCGAGGTTCTTCCGCGGTCGCTGCAGGCTCCTCTAGCACGGCTGTCGACTCCTCCGCGGCCTCTACCAGCAGGGTCACACTGGACCACGTCCCTCCCCTCAGTTTGGCGGATTACTGCCTCGAACAGGCTATTGATGAAATGGAGGTGGACGGTGATGCTTTCTGTAAGTCCTTAAGCCCCTTCTTTACCGTTCCCTTCCCTTCCTCTCGACCCATCTTAAAGGCTTCCATCGTCCATTCGGGCCCTAAACCCATAGAGGCTTCCGTACTATTTGATTCTGGTGCCTCTGCGTCTTTTGTTGACTTTAACTTTGCCCATAGGAACCTCCTTTGCCTGACCAAACTCACCCAACCAATTCAATGCCGAGGATTTGATGGAACCTTGGCCAAGTCCGGCACCATATCCCTTTGCTGGCATGGGTATCTTGACTTCTCATTTCCCAAAAATCCCTCTCAATTCCCAGTTCTACTATTTGTCACCGAGTTAGCGTCAGCCGATATTATACTTGGCTTCCCGTGGCTTGCTAAGCATCATCTATTTGTAGGGGGCTCCCCCCGAAGTCTCCTTGTTCCTCAATCTTTTAAATTATCCGAAATATCTTCCACTTATGATCTACCCTCTGAACTCAAGCAATATAGTGATGTTTTTGTAACTGATGCTTTGAGTTGCTTACCACCCCATCAAGAGGGGTATGATTGTGAGATTAACCTCAAGCCAAATTCCAAACCTCCGTTTGTTGGTATGTATCACTTGAGTGAGCAAGAAAACAAACAGCTTAAGCGGTATGTTGATGATCTCCTAGCCAAGGGATTCATTCGGGAATCCTCTTCTCCGGCTGGCGCTCCAATTTTTTTCGTTAAAACTCCCGGGAAAGAGGACCACCCCTGTGTAGATTATAGGCAGTCAAATTCAATTACGGTACGAGACTCTTATCCATTACCCGTAGTCGCTAACTTGCTTAATAGCCTTTCAGGTTGCAAATTTCTTTCCAAGATTGATCTTAAAGCAGCCTTTAACCTCTTACGGGTGGCCCCAGGTCACGAGTGGAAAACAGCATTTTGGACTCCCTGGGGCTTGTTTGAATATTGTGTTATGCCGTTTGGCCTTGCCAATGCACCGGCCATATTCCAGAGGTTCATTCAGCATTGTTTACGTGAGTATCTGGATGTTTGTTGCTTTGTTTATATTGATGACATTCTGGTATTCTCCAAAACTCGTGAGCAACATTCTATAGATTTACAGAATGTATTAGGTAAATTACGACAACACTCCTTGAAGGCTTCTTTTCATAAGTGTCAGTTTTTTCAATCTTCAGTTAAGTTTTTAGGGTTTGTGATTTCCAGTGAGGGTTTGCGAATGGATGAAGCAAAGGTTTCCACTATTCTAGAATGGCCGCTTCCAGACACCCTACGCCAACTCCGTTGATTTTTAGGTTTTTGCAATTTTTATCGCAGGTTCATTCCAAAATTTTCAGGCTTGGCACGACCGCTGACAGAATTGACAAAAGAAGGACAGTTCACTTCTGAAAACATTCAAAAGGTAGGTCCCCGGTTGGCTTTTCTGGCGCTCAAGAAATGTTTTTCTTCAGCCCCTCTACTTCGTCACTTTGATTTTCAACTCTCTAGGGTGGTTCATGTCGATAGCTCTGGGTATGCCATAGCTGCTGTTCTAAGTCAACCAGATAATTCTGGCAAGTTGCACCCAGTGAGTTTCTATTCCAGGAAGCTAACTGATAAGGAACGGGGTTGGTCTATATTCGATCTTGAGCTACTCGCCATTGTTTCTGCTTTTGAGCAATGGAGAGTCTGGCTCATGGGTACAAAGGAGCCAGTCCGTGTTTATTCAGATCATGCAAACCTTCGCCATTTTATTACAGCTAAAAATTTGACACCCAAGCAGGCCCGATGGGCATCTATCTTAGATGGCTTTAATATGGCGATTTATCACATATCAGGAAAGGCAAACCCGGCGGATGCTCCTAGTCGGCGACCGGATTATGTGGGAGATGGCCCGTTGATTCCCTCACATGCAATTGCCCGACGGATGGTTTCGGTTGATAATGTAGAAGGCATTACTCCTAGTTTGTCTTTTAACCTTTATGATCTTCAATTTCAGCGTCCGAAAAAAGAAGTGTTAGATTATTTTTCTAAGAACTATGATAAGGTAAGTCAGGAGGAGCAAGAGGATTTGATAGAACGTGACAGCATTCTTTGGTTTCAAGATAGAATTTTTGTTCCAGCTCCTTTTCGCACCCGTCTGATACAACTGTTTCACGATGCGCCAACTGTGGGACATCCGGGCATAGCAAGAACATTATCCTTGATCACCCGCTCCTTTTCGTGGCCTGGGATCAGGAAGGAAGTTATCACTTATGTAAGATCTTGTGATTCTTGCCAGCGCATTAAAGCCCGAAGGCATAATCCAGAAGGAACGTTGAATCCCCTCCCAATTCCTCACCGTCCCTGGAGTGTAATTGGGATGGATTTTATAACCAAGCTACCGGTTTCGGGAGGTTATGATTCTATCATGGTGGTCGTGGACCTGCTCAGTAAAGTCACTCACTTTGTTCCCTGTAAAGAGACTTACACGGCGGAGCAATTGGCGCAGCTTTTCAGATCCAACATTTTTAAGCTACATGGCATTCCTGAAAAAATAATTTTGGATAGAGGCTCCACTTTTGTAAGTGAATTTTGGCGCTCACTTATGCGCTTACTGTGCATTACTCCAGGATTTTCCACTGCTTATCACCCTCAAACAGATGGGCAGACGGAGCGCATGAATCAAGTTTTGGAAGATTATTTGCACCATTTCTGTTCTTACTATCAAGACAATTGGGTCAAGATATTGGATATTGCCGAGTTTTCCGTTAATAATTTAGACTCCGCTTCTTTGGGAACTTCTCCATTTTTCTTTGCTAACGGCTTTCACCCCAAGTTCAGTACTTTGACAGAAAATTCAGGTATTCGCTTGCTGGACGACTTCATTGTTGATTTACAGGAAATACAAGAAAAGGCTATAGAATGTCTAACTCAAGCTAAGCGACGGCAATCTCTTTACCATGATGCACATAAGAAACCTGCTACTCAATATCAACCCGGAGATTTGGTCCTACTTCTCCGGAAGTTTATTCAAAGCCGACGGATCAACGCGAAGCTTGATTACCGATATATTGGCCCTTTTAAAGTTATTGAGATGGTAGGAGAGAACGCGGTCAGATTAGACATTGCACGTGAGTACCCTAAGTTACATCCAGTTTTTAATGTGTCTCTGTTGGCAAAATATCACCCTCAGAGTCAAGTCGCTGGTCGAGGGGTTCTTGAAGGTGTCAAAGAAATATACTATGATTCGGGACGCATTGTAGATTGGTCAAAACTATACCAGATTCTGGATGCGCGTCCAGTGAAGGGCAAGACTTGAAAAGGTAAGTTTGATTTCCTTTTACGTTGGCGCAATTCAACACCCAGAGAAGACACTTGGGTCTTTGAAGACCATATCCCAGCGTATTTTCAACATTTTTTGCAGCATTACCTCATACAATGGCGCCAGTCTCAGGATCCCAAAAAGAAGAAAACTTAATAGGTCAGTCATGTTTTGTAACAAACAGATAGCTGAAATTCATTCAGTTTAGGTTTTCCCAGGATCATCAAAGACATTCTGAACAAGGAATATTCGAGAAGTGCACCGGTGTTGTTCGAGGAATTTCCTTATTTTTCTTTTCCTTTCCATTTTTCCAGGAATCCTTTCATGTTGTAGTTAATTCTGGAAATTTCCTTGTCTTGTGTTAGATTATAAAAAGTCTTTGTAGCCACTAGGGAGCTCTTTCTCTCGTGGCAAAATCTTTGTATCATTGCCTTCTTCAAAACCTGAAATCAATCTCATTTACGAATCAAAACACCTTGCACCCGCGCAAAGCCTATTACTAAAAATACCTTCAAAGTTACATTGTAAAAGGATATTAGACCTTGAAAACAGGTCCGGAAATTCTGGTAGCTCGTCTGTAGTTTTCCGTTATCCCCGGTTCCCCGGAAAACCCTAATACCTCAGGCTCACAACTCTCCATGACCGGCCTTTGCCGGTCATCGAGGGGACACATCTCCGCTCGATGGCCGGTCTTTGCCGGTCATCGAGGTGACTCACATCTCTGGATGACCGGTCAGACCGGTCATCAAGGGGACTCGCATCTCTCGATGACCGGTCTTTGCCGGTCATCGAGGGGACTCACATCTCCTCTCGATGACCGGTCAGACCGGTCATCGAGAGGACTCGCATCGTCTGTGCCGGTCATCGAGGGGACTCACATCTCCTCTCGATGACCGGTCAGACCGGTCATCGAGGGGACCCACATCTCCTCTCGATGACCGGTCAGACCGGTCATCGAGGGGACTCACCACCTCTCGATGACCAGTCAGACCGGTCATCGAGGGGACCCACATCTCCTCTCGATGACCGGTCAGACCGGTCATCGAGGGGACCCACATCTCCTCTCGATGACCAGTCAGACCGGTCATCGAGGGGACTCACCACCTCTCGATGACCAGTCAAACCGGTCATCGAGGGGACTCACCACCTCTCGATGACCAGTCAGACCGGTCATCGAGGGGACTCACCACCTCTCGATGACCGGTCAGACCGGTCATCGAGGGGACCCACATCTCCTCTCGATGACCAGTCAGACCGGTCATCGAGGGGACTCACATCTCCTCTCGATGACCGGTCAGACCGGTCATCGAGGGGACCCACATCTCCTCTCGATGACCGGTCAGACCGGTCATCGAGGGGACTCACCACCTCTCGATGACCAGTCAAACCGGTCATCGAGGGGACTCACCACCTCTCGATGACCAGTCAGACCGGTCATCGAGGGGACTCACCACCTCTCGATGACCGGTCAGACCGGTCATCGAGGGGACCCACATCTCCTCTCGATGACCAGTCAGACCGGTCATCGAGGGGACTCACATCTCCTCTCGATGACCGGTCAGACCGGTCATCGAGGGGACCCACATCTCCTCTCGATGACCGGTCAGACCGGTCATCGAGGGGACCCACATCTCCTCTCGATGACCGGTCAGACCGGTCATCGAGGGGACCCACATCTCCTCTCGATGACCAGTCAGACCGGTCATCGAGGGGACTCACCACCTCTCGATGACCAGTCAAACCGGTCATCGAGGGGACTCACCACCTCTCGATGACCAGTCAAACCGGTCATCGAGGGGACTCACCACCTCTCGATGACCAGTCAGACCGGTCATCGAGGGGACTCACCACCTCTCGATGACCGGTCTCACCACCTCTCGATGACCAGTCAGACCGGTCATCAAGAGTAGATGTGAGAATTCGACTCCCCCACCCTGCCATACCGCTCGCGAGTCGAAGGCCCCCTCCCAAACTTAGCTACAAAAGTCCCTCCTGGGTGCTTCACGCCCGCCTCCGAAGGGGGGAGTTCTCAATCAGTGGACATTTTTGGTGTGACGAGTTTTTCAGATTTTGCAGAGAAAATCCTAAGTCTGCAATAACTTTTCCAAAACAATAGCTATTGTGGCACTGTAAAGACCATGATGAAGGTGCACACTTGGCCTACAACCTCACAAAATTTTGGGGATGTACCACCCCTCCCTCAACAAAAAATCAGCATCAGAAGATGACCTGTGAGACACTCCGCCAGGTACCCCAATACAGTGAAGTACACACAGTTCCTTTGAGGCAAAAAAGTGACACATCTGTCTGTTTTTTTCCATAGCTCTGACAGGTGTATGTACAGAGGATGAAAAGCAATTTTGCTTTTTTTTGATGACACTGACATCAAATGGATTTCAATCTGTGAGACAATGCTCCTGGGGACCCCTGTCTGACCCATTATGGGGCTTTCTTTCTAGCTGATTTCTTAACAATTAGGGTGGGGTGCTATATAAAAAAACAAATACTGATAGATGTTCAGGCTTCTTGCCTGTAGATGTGCATACATTGAGCAAACCTGTCATGCCAAAAAGAAAAGAAAACTCTTTTTTGTAAGTCCCTCCTTTGGAGGCGGAGGAGGGACTTAGTTAGGTTCAGCCCCCTCAGACCAAACCCCTTTCCCCTGCGCAGGTGGTACTTGCACAGACCAACTTGCAAGTGTCAATGGCAATCCCTGCCGCCCCCACTCCCAATGCTTCTCCCTGGGGCCCTCCTCCCGGCAACATTGATCAAACTCCAGACAGACCGGGTCACACAAGAATGGTGGGGATCATGGAAAGAGCTTGCTTGGATATGGAGGAGTATGAAGTGATTAGATTAATCATAACTAAAGTGTCCTTGGATTTTTTTTAATTGTTTTTGCTATATATTAAGCAGTCTCACAGAAACATCAGGGCTTGACTTATTCAGATTAATTAAAGACTTGTGCAATCCAATTTCTTTGCATGAAATTGATTTGAATGAGAAATATGTATTTGTTACATGGATGGGATGCAATGGAGTGTGTGTTCCTTAGCAGGGAATGGGATATGCTTCACAACAGCCTACTTAGCCAAATTTAAAATCATTTTTGCCTGTCTAATATGGCTAGCCTGTCAAGGGGGGGGGGGATAATTGAAAGAGGCAGGATGGCCATTGAATTTGCAGCGGCGAAGCCGCCTTGGCCTCTAGTTTTATGTGTGGCATTGCAAGAGCATCCAAGCAGTGTCTTTTTAATCATCATGAGATTCAAAGACAAAGAAGACTACCTCACAATTTTTGCTCAAGTACAGAAAAATTTTGAAATCAAAGAAGGAGATCTGTCCCCAAATTATTTTAAAGTGTTCATTTTCTAGTTCCAACTTTGTGCCACTAAGCTACACTACCCTATGGAGCCACTTTGCGTTAGTGTAGCGGCGCTAACAGTGGCCCTTTTTTCTGTAGTGTTAGTGTGCGGCTACTGCTGCTACACTACAGCACTTTAGCTCCAAAAAATGCCAAAAAGCCACTAAAAATTTCTGTAGTGCAGCGTAGCAGGCCCTTCTTTGCACCCTGTGCGCGTAGACTTAGTGCTGTCTCAGATCCCCTACAATTTCACTAACACTACACTAAATGTCAGCAGAATTCTGCTACACTACACCATGCTAATGCTGCATTGGAATAGCTGGCCCGCCATTGACATCTCATTGGTAAAGATCTGTTGATTTTCTGGCCTTCTCAAAATACAGATGGGGTTCCAACCTACCAATTTCCAATCATTCACATCATAATCCTTGTGAGGTTGGTTGTGGAAAGCGAGATCTCACATAACTCTGAGCAAACAGGAATTACACATTTAGCTGTAGGGATCACCATAATTGGTTTGAATTGCTCAATGGCAGATATTTTAGATGTTTAAGCTTTTCTTAATGGGCATCATGAACCATTTTAAAATGATGGGAGCAATGATTGGGGTGGGTAACACAAGAAAAATTTCTTCTTTTGCAACTGTTGCAGACGGCGGGTGCCTTTCTCAGATGGTCCCTGTGTGATTGGGCAACATCTCCTTTTACCTTTTGACTTTGGAGAGGACAGGTCGCCACATGCAAGCTGATTGTGCCCTCACACCACAATTTTCCCTTAAAGTTGTGCATCAGAGGCCAAGGGAGATCTGCTTCACAGAAGCATTCTCAGATGCCATGTATGTGTATTGCAGGGGGAGATGTTTCAAGCTTGTGACTGAATCCTGGGTGGGCCCAATGTACAGCTTGGGTACCAGAAGAAGAACCCCTAACCCAAACACCAATGGGTCTTGGGTTGGTTTTGGGTCAGCCCAACCCATTTACACCCTGATCTTGACCTAGCTTAACTAAGCCTCTCAATCAGAGGGTACAGGAGACCCGCCCAGGGGCTCTCTGGAATAGAATCTTTTGCATAATGTCTGCAGGATAGCAGGGAAAGGAAGGATACTCAACCCCAAAATCACTAGAAAATTATTTAAAAATAAACCAAATATGTAGAAAGAAAACTAAATAGACAGATTTGTGGATGTTACTGATGCACACCCTCACACAAATCTTTCAGTGAAAATTTCAAAAAATGATGGAAGGAATCTGTTTTGATTTTTGAAGGAATCCTGAAGGATTTTCCATTGCTCTGAAGATCCATTTTTGGATTTTCTGCAAATCTGCAAGAGTGAACATCATCTCTACAAGAAAATTCAGCAATTGTGTGGCTACAGGAGGATCTGCACATATATTTTGGTTTTGAATCCAAGATCCACAAGGCATGAGTGTTGCAGATTCTTGTTTTACATTTCTTTGTGTTTTTTGTTCTCATTTTTAAAAGATTAGTGCAGTGAAAATGGTAGGGATTGGGGAGATGAGACCAGCACCAGTTGAAAGCTGAGATCTGGAAGTATATTTTGGCACTGGGGCAGGTCCACAGGAGCTGAGGGGGGGGGGGGGGGCTTGGTGAGGCTCAATATTTTTCCTCTGGCCATTTGGAATTTCTTTCTCAGCCAAATTTCCCTCCCTGCAGGAAGGGGCACTTTGTGGCCAGCCACAGCGATTCTCCCACCAGGTGGGACTTGTTCTGAGTTAGGTGTTTGACAGTGCTCAAAGTAAGTCTGATTATTTATTGTGTAATAATCACGCTGCCAAACACGGCCATAGTTTTTCCATTTTCAAGGATCACTGTTTCTGGAGTCCTTCTGGGCAGTCCCCTTGTTTCAGGGGCTGGGGGAGCCGGCGCGCCGAAGGTGCTTCGCGAAGAAAGCCTCTGAAAGAGGGACTTATGAGAAAGTCCCAGCCATGGCCAGAGAGCTGTGGCTTTTTGTGGCTTTTTTGCCTTTTTGCAACTCAGACACTTGTAACTACCAAACCATCAAGCCAATCAACATGCCGTGAAATTTGGCATGTATTCTAGCATCTTGGCTTTATGGCCATACCTTTTTTGTCATATTTTGGGCTAATAGTATCCATTCCCTGGCATTTGAGTGAGGGTCTCTCATGGAGGCACCTTGTTCAATTGGCACAGGGGGCATATCAGCCGCGGATCCATACAGTTACTCAATGACAAGATGTTTCAAAAGACAATGGAGCCGTTTCAATGATATACACAGGAAAATAAAAACTTCAAAAATTCATTGACGGGGAAGTTGACAACCCCGGGTGGTCTGTCTAGCGCGGAAAGATAGAGAAAAATCAGGCCTTTTGGCCGGTTCTTTTGGCTGAAGGGTTTTCATCCAGGATGGTGGGGCAGATGTGAGCTTAACAAAGCCTCTCAAACGGGGGTCCCAAAGGGACTCTCTGTAGGAGAGGCTTGCACCAAAAGTTGTCCCCGCAGCCTGAGTACTTTGAGAAATTGGCCTGATTTTCACATTGTTTAAACTCAACCTCTATTTAAAAAATACATAACATCTCAAAGATAATTCTGAGTAGACAAAGCTGTAGCCTTGCTTCTCAGGTTTATCCCCTTTTTTTTTGGAAAAAATTGGCCAAAAATAGCCAGTGGCTTGTGATTTGTAGTCCATCATTCCCTGGTTTTTTGGGAAGTAGATTTTGACTAGGGATGAAACCGGGTCGGGTTCGGGTTGGAAAACGGTGCCCAAACCCGACCCGGGTATAATTGCGGGTCGGGGCGGGTCGGGTTGGATTCAGGTTAGCACTGCCCAAACCCAACCCTGCTTGTGATGAAGTCGGGTCCGGGTCGGGGCGGGTCGGATCGCGGGTCAGGATTCGGGTCAAGCCATATTTATGGCTTATTTCCATGCCAACAGCTCATGGAAATCATTCAATCAATCTCATTCTTATTTAGTAATTCTGTCTTATTTATTCAATGTAATTCTGTATATATAACACGATATCGATATTTTTTCAATGAATGTGAAAGAGGTTGGATAAAAAAACATCAGAACTTATACTATATCAGTCGGAGTTAAGCTCAGATTCTTCGGGCTGTTGGTCAGAGAGGCCCTTGTTGGTTCTAATCCAATCTTGCCCGCAGACAAGGGCTTCGAGTGTTTCGGGATTCAGCCGATTTCTAGAGGGGCTGAGCACTCTTCCCCCAGTTGAGAAGGCTGACTCGGATGCTATTGATGTCATCGGTGCTATTAAGAAGTACCTCGCCAGTTTTGAAAGGGTTGGGAATCGGAATGCGTTTGTTTTCCACCAATCGAGGATATCGAACGACGGAGTATCGACGGCAACCGTGCCTTCTTGCAGATAGAGATCAAGTTCTGCCGTAGCCGTGACTGTTGGTACAGTCTTTGTCATCTTGCTTGCAAGGTACTCCTTGAAGCGACTTTCCTAAATGTCTTCAAACGTATTTTTAGAATCTAAAGTGTTAGAATTTAGAACTTTCAGGCACGAGAAATAAAAGGGCTAAGATGAGTATTGATAAGAACTCAAGAATTTGGGCAGTGAGGATGACTCTCTCACCGGATGCGGCTCAGCGGGGCGCGGAGAAAGAATGAGGAGAACCAATGAGTGTAATTTCTTGTTGTAGGCTGGCTTTAAATAGACTAAAAACAAGCGGCCAACAAGTGGTTGGAAGACAATAGAATAATGAAAAAGTTTGATCAAGACAAGTTTCATTTATACTATCTCTGAGACTATGCGTGATAACAAGTATGACAAGATATTATCTACTACACACGGTTCAATGACTACTTGGTGTGATAAAATCTGTACTAACAAGGATACTGGCAATGCTTTTGAGAATGACATGAAACAATGTTTTAGAGGTGTAAGTAAGAGGAAATGGCAAAATTCCAACATAAAGTTGTACTATTGTTGATCGATGTGGTGTGCCGCATGGTACAGATGTAGACTCAGTTCAAAGCATTGCGCGCTGGCGCGCGGCTGGTCGAGGTGCCCCAGGATTCAAGCTTCAAGACTCAAGACTCAGTTCCTTTCAAGATCTTGCAACGCGGCGCGCGTCGCGCCTTCAAGACGTGTTCAGGATCACCCTTTCCTTTGTTTGTTCTGCTTGTTCTCTCAGGTTGTTGTTTTCTTTTTCATGGATCCTCTGTTTTATTTTCCTTTTCTCTACTGCGCGCTTTGGATGGGTTCAGTGGGGAGGGTTTGGTTTGTTCTCTTTTGTAGCCTGCTTGTGGTTTTGTGTTGTTTTGTTTTGTCTTTGTGCGCGTGCGGGGCGTGATGACGGGTCCGCAGTCCGCGGCGCCCCCTGGAGTCTGAGTTCGCCCACGAACTCAGAGGAAGGGGGGCATGGAACCTAGCTGATCCCAAATTAGGAATCCATCAGAGTTTATTGTTGATTATCCGACGCCCTCCATAGCGCCATCCTGAATCTTATTGATCATCTGGAGTCCTCTTCTTCCCTTCCCTGTCTTTCCACTTAATCCCTCAAAAAACAACCAACCGCCGACGCGCGCTCAACGCCGTCGTAAAATCTCCCCCCCCCAAAACCTCATCGCTCAACCGATCCTCTCCGCTCATCCCGACCATCACCCGGAGGGCACACAAACCTCTTTTCCCCATTCCCCTCCACCTAACTGCCGCCAGCCTGCACCGGACGGAGTTCCACATCGATTGAGAGCCTTGAGAGGCATTCAAAGTGTTTGATTTTGGTTTTGCGTTGGAGGCGAACTCGTTGAACAAGGCGTAGAGTCGTTTTGTTATGCCATCGATTTTTTTCGGAACTTCACATTTGTCTGTGTCCGAATCACAGTTTTCGAGGAGCAGAAACTCGATGAGCGAAAGCTTGTATCGCGGATTGAAGACGAGGAAGATTGCGGCCGACTCTTCAGGGTTTTTCCAATATTTGTCGTACTTTTCTTGCATCGGTTCCACTAGATCGCAAAGTTCAGTCGGTCCGGATTGAAGAACATTGTTCAGCTTCTTTTTTATTCTAACTATATTCACATAAAGCATGTGGGCTGTTGGACAATGAGTCATGCACAGCTTCAATGTTGCTGCGGGTTTGAGAATAAACAATTGAAAATGAGTACATTATTCAAATGGATAGAGTAAATAAAATGAATATGTCAACTAACCAGTGTTGAATATTGAAAGAAAATCTTTCATTGCCGTGATCTCCTCCCACTCTTCGGCAGCAGGACAGTTGTTATAGTTCGCATCTTGCAGGGCTAGATTCTCAAAGGCCTCTTGGTACGGTATAGACGAATTGAGCATATGAAATGTCAAGTTCCAGCGCGTTGGCACATCGAGTACTGGCTGGGCTAGATTTCCAATATTTGTCAACTCAAGAGCCTCTTTGAATTGTCGCTTTCGGGAGGGGGTACTTCTGATATATCGGACAGAGTCTCGGATCTTGCTGATGGCGGGAGAGAGCTGATGCAAACCATCTTTGACGATCAGGTTGATGATGTGTGCGGCGCATCGCACATGGAAGAACTTCCCTTCCATTATCGGTGGGGATCGACTTTTGTCTTGAAGTAACTGTTTGACTCGAGCCACGGCAACATCGTTTGCAGCGGCGTTATCGACAGTAATAAAAGAGACTTTGTCGATAGCTTTCCATTCAACAATCGCTGAGAAGAGCTGCTCAGCGATTAGCAATCCGGTGTGAGGTGGCGGAAGTTCCTTGAACGAGATGAGTCGCTTTTTCAGAGTCCAGTCGGACGAGAGGAAATGCGCTGAGATCACCATGTAGGGGGTTTGATTTGAAGTCGTCCAGAGGTCAGTTCTTAAGGCGATTTGATTCGCTTCAACGATCTCAAGGGCAATATCGGCTTTGGTTGAGTGATACATCTCCAAGATGTCTTTCTTGACGGTTATTCGACTATAGAGTTTGAACTGAGGTTGTAAGCTCGCCACAAATTCCCTGAACAGCTTACTCTCGACCGACTTGAACGAACGTTTGTCAGTAACGACCATCTTTGCAAGAAGATCGCGGGACTTCTGCTGAGAAAACACCCAATTGGCCGGTGTCGAATTCTTTGAGATTTGCAGCATAGTCTGCCTGCTTCGTGATCAATAAGAGGTGCATCGTTCGAGGTGTCGCCAAAGGTGTTTCGTTCCGCACGAGCTTTTGGCAGATAAAGTTTGCTGGCAGTACCGACATTGTCCTCTTTTCTCTTCACCTGTTTCAACATTCAAACAAAATAAAAATAAATAAACATTAGAATATTTTTGATTCAGAGAATAGAGAAAGTAACAACCAACCTTCCCCACTGGGTTTGAAGTGGTTCCATATCTTGCTCGTGGTTTTACGCGGTTTTTGGCCTTGAGACGAACTTTTTTCTCCGGTTTGGGAAGCTTCGTTTGCCGAGCGGGGAGCTTTTTCTTGGGATTCACGGGGCTGACTGGGGTCCAGGACTTGGATGTCGTCTTCGGCCTCACTTTCCGCAGGTGACTGGTGGTCTTGATCAATAGAGCCCTTGGCGTTGTTAGTTGCCCCGGTATTGTCTTTGGTTGAGGAGGGGACGTGCTTCTTGCGCTTGAGGGGGCATACTTGTTGAGAGCGGGTCCTGGCCATGGTGAAGTCGTGGGTAACGGGCCGGTAGCTGAGAGCGGCAGCCTGAGTATATACATATATTCAGTGCTGACGGGCCACGGCCCCGCAAACTATGATTGGTGGCCCAGTGGGAGCGCCGGCCGCGCAATTGATGTAGTCTGGGAGCGCGGGGCCACGTGTTTTACATGGGTACCCGCCTGCTGCGCGGGTCTGTAAACGGGTCGGCGGGTCGACCCGACAGCCAAAATGGCTGCCCGAACCCGACCCAAAAATCTGGCGGGTCTGAGGCGGGTCGGGTCAAAAATGGGTTTTTGTGACAAAGGTCGACCCGAACCCGGCCCCAGACCCGACACGGGCCGGGTACCCGCCGGGTCGACCCGACCCACTTTCATCCCTAATTTTGACAGGTGCAGATCCATTTGGATCATCAGTCAATGGACCCTCTCATGGGTTTTTGACTCAATACAGCCAGTTGGCAGTGTTAAATCCATAGATTCTGGAATCTATTGATAATATGTATGTACATACAATTGTGGCTCCTGTGTGATACTTGTTCATGCATTTAGCACCGGATATATCTATTGGGATATCCGGGCTTGAAGAGGTCGGATAGCTTACAATGTTATTTTATTTACACAGGGATTATTGGGAGAGGATAGAGATATTTGGGCTTTTCAAGCTGGAATCAGTATGCTGGACGTCTTGCGCTTCTGATGGTGCCAAGGGCCAGAGGTTTAGACAAGAGCTACTGGGGAAAAGAGGGGGGGATCACCTCCACACCTTTTGGCTGGTAGCTCTCTCCCTCGTAAGCCGACTTTAGGTGCAAGTTCTTCCCTTCGGGAGGCGGGCCCTTCGCCCCCCCCTTTCCCCCCCCCCCCCCCCCCCCCCCCCCCCCCCCCCCCCCCCCCCCCCCCCCCCCCCCCCCGAGCGTAGGCGTGAGGGAGGGACTTGTGTTAAGTTCGGGGCAGATGTGAGGGTAAGATTTTCCCTGCCAAACAGCCCCAAGCTCGCGCGAGGGGCGCTTTGCGCCGGCTCAGGCTACACCCGGGCCCTCCGAAGCGAGGGACTTGTGTTAAGTTAGCCCTCCACCGCGATGCCTCTTCACTTGCGGCGATGGCCAACAGCTCGCCCATCACAGGGCTGCAGTATCCCAGATGGATAAGTGTCGAAGCGGCGGAATTTCGTTGAGTTTACCTCCTTCGTGCCAGTGCGATGTTTTTTCTGGAATGCTGGGCTTGTTGCCGCAGAAAATTTGGGGCCATTGACACCCGAGAAGGAGGTACTCGTGCCACTGGCTGGCTGTGTTTCTACGTCGGGCAGTCCCCACAACTGTTCCCCACAACACTCCTACCCCTTGGAAGTGACAAGGATCTCCTCGAGAGGAAATGCTTTTCTCGAAAGCGCTGTTATGTAGCTATGCACGTTTGTTGATCGGGGTTTTTCCTGGAAGTGTTTTGACGAGACATGAATTCGAGGGTGACTTCAGAACGGGCCATCGGTGACAAAAATCTCTGGGCAGTGCTTGGTTACCGTGTCGACCATATCACTGCACGGCACTTGTCGGGGAAAAAAACATCAAGAGACTGATGTCGAGAGACCCACCAGCACTTGCCATTATAAAGTAAGCAGATCTGAGGCCAATACCCCTACAACCAGTCACATCAGGTCTTTGCGAGTAGCCTCTGTGATTCAACCATCCCGCCTGATCAGTGACACCACAATGCAGTCTCCCAAATCATTCATCCTCTTATTGCTTACACACAGTCTGCCAGTAGCTGTCATTGCAGACATGAATGACCCAGGAAGCTCTTCGATTTTCACGTGCGGCAATGGGAATACCGGTTATTGCCAGATGAAAGTCCCAAGGAAACAAGATGACTACTACAGTCAGTAGGGATTTCATTACTCTAAAAAAGGAATGGACATCATGCTGACTTGATATATACGTCTCTGTAGTGATCGGGGCTAGAAATGAACCAAAGGGTTCCACAACGTATGATTGCAGTGAACAATCGGGGACTGATGGCTATTGCTGCAACCAAAATTTTCATTACACCGATGTGAGTAGATAAAGAGTCATAATACTCCTCGGCTCGACTCGCAAGCGCTGGTGCTGACCGCTTCTTTGATAATTGATCCATCCAGGCCAAGCATCAGATTTCTACCGGCACCATTATCAACAGGGCCTGTAGCAAAGGCAAAAAGACTCAGTAAACTGTTGATCATACAACGGATCTTGGGCGGTCAACTGTGCCTCTTCAAGACAGGCAACAGGCCCTTTTCAGATTGACCTTATCTCTGTGGATACGATCAGCAAGCATGTTATCATAGAAAAATGGCCAGTTATGATTTGTAGAATATATCAAGCACGGTCATGTTGTATTTGTGTACAGTCTGAGTAGATTACTTATTAGGACAAACAAAACTCATTTTGAAACTCGGCTATCTCTTCTTGACGTTTTCATTTTATTTTTTTGAAGAAATACATATTTACATCAGAAACGGAGGATATCATGCATGATGATAGTGCCTGATAAACATTTACCTTTGGCATCCTCAATTAGATCACAATGCTTCATTGCTGTGCAGGAGAATAGGATCTTGGGGGGCATTTGTTTGTAATGCTTGTGAGCAGTATTGGGGGGATATTTCAAGTTTGTCCATTCATGCTTGATGCACGGATCGATGATACGTAATATGCACAGATTCAAAATGAGTTGAGAGGTTTGTAGAAGAGCCTCAAGAGGAATCTCCGCTGAATGTGTGGAGTTGCGAGTAGTGCAGCTTGCAGCTGGCCAAAGTGGTCGATGCGGCGAGCGTTCAAGAGGAAGCGGCTGCAGCTTGAATCGACCCGGAACTAATCGAGGGAGAAACGGTAAGGCTCTCTTGACTCCTCTCTGGCTCTTATTTATCCTGTTCCTCCTCCGTTGACCATCTCCTGACTGTTTCTTCCCTTTCCGCTACCACAGCCGATCAAGAAACGCTCGATCGGTGGCCATCAGCGTATACCGCTCAGCTATCATGCTTGTCATCAGTGCAGCGCTCATCGTCTTCCTCTCAACCTTCCTTCAGCTGCTCTTGTCTCCCTTCACCAAAGTAGAGGAGTCCTTCAACCTTCATGCCATCCACGACTTCATCCATCAACCCGCGCTGTCGGCCGTCGCACACGCCGGAGACCATCTCCAATTCCCCGGCCCACTTCCGCGGACATTCATCGGCGCACTGTTCGTAGGCGCGATCTCCAGGGCGCTCCTGCCCATCCTCAGATTCATCGGCCTCGTCCAATCCAAATTCGCCGAACAAATCTTCGTCCGCGCCCTCCTCGCTGTCTTCAACTCTAGCTCGTTGGTCTACTTTGGACTCTGTACTAGATTCGTCTTTGGCGATCTCGTCTCAGTCTCCATGCTCTTGCTCTCGGCCATTCAATTCCATCTCGCTTTTTACGCAAGTCGCACTTTGCCCAACATGTTCGCCTTCCCATTCGGTCCGCTCTGTCTTCATTCGATCGATTCATCTTTACATACATACATCCTTGCAGTAGCACTGACAAAACTAAACATACTCATATTCAAGAGACAATAATATTGACGAACTTTTTTCATTTTATCTACCCCACCCTCCGCTCTAATCACACACACACAGTCCAAATTGCATTAGGTCAATATATGATTACCATGAAGAGGGGAAAAACGAACTCGGTGCGAAAACAAGGGACCTTAAATGCGTGCTCGTTTTTGACTTTTGCCGCGGTGATCTTTCGACTCGAATTAGTCGCTCTCTTAGCTCCGATCGTCCTCCTGAGCTTGATATCTAAGCGGGTCACATTCTGGCAGCTTGTGAGTCGAGGGTTTTTGGTTACTTTTGCTGCGTTAGGTGAGTGATTGATCTTCTTTTGGCTGATTCCAATCAAACGAAGAATAGCTCAAGATCTATTTTCCCCAATTGGCCTCTACAACTCATCCCCAGAGATGACCTTGCCTATTGATTCATATTTTTGGCAAAAGTTGACCTGGCCCGAGGGCACTTCTTTAATTTTCAACGTACTTGAAGGCAAATCTGCTGATTGGGGTGTGAGTTGGCTTCATGCTGTCATAGTTAACAATCTCGCCTTTGAGGTTAATTTAAGCACTTAAACCATTTTACCCTGCCTATTCCATCAGGTGATGCCATGGCACTTTTATTTCACATCATCGCTTCCCAAACTCTTAGGAATCAGTTACCCACTCGCACTCTTGGGATTTGTTTTGAATCGCAAGATATTCCTCTTGGGCGCTTGTACCCTAGTGTTTATAGTGGCAATGTCGTGTCTGGGCCACAAAGAGACTAGATTCATCATCTACATCGTCCCAGTTTGGAATCTTTCCGCTTCAGTGTCCGTGCATCGTATGTCAGTCCAAGACACTCAAGAAATCACCCATCATACTCAAACATTTCTGACGCGATCAAGGCACTGAGCTTATTAATTTTGACCGTTTTTTCCTGAATAGGAGCAGCCCTTTCCGTCACTCGAGATGGATCAAGTTGGGAATAATGTCAATCGTTGGGGTGATTGCTACGCTAAACACAGCCTTAACCACTTATCTCTCAATGTACAACTATCCAGGAGGAACAGCAATGGTATCATTGCACTCGCTTGAAGGTTTTTCTGGCCAGGGTATGTATAATCGATCGCTTTACTGACTGGTCATGCTTACTGATGAGATGGCAACGACGGTTCATCAGACCTCAACATCCATCTGGACAATCTAGTGTCCCAAACTGGCGGATCACGCTTTCTGCAACTGAACGACCTCGATGGAATCCGAACCTATCCACTGTCCAGCAAAGGCCGGGCATGGCACTATGACAAGCTAGCCAACTTGACAGAAGCGAGCCAGCAATTCGATGTGATTCTTTCGGAACAGCCAGAGCTTCCTGATTTTAAAGCTTTGGAACATGTCTCAGCTTTTGATCGTATTCGTCGGCGACACTTTCAAACTTCCCTATCCGATAGACTGGTTCGCTTTATCCAAACTTGTCCGGCTAGGAAAACTTGCTTCTCACTTAACTCGATATTCGAGTCGTTCAGCCCCGTCGAAACCTCTTTCAATCACAAACGAGTCTCTATTTTCCTCAATCAATCAATAAATCCTCCCTGACACTCTTCCCTGCAAATTCCTCCGCCTCTGAATATTTATCAGCCTGATTGAGAAACAAAACAAATTAAAGTTTGGAGAAGTGAATCAGTCTTCATGCACACTTTTTTCTCTCTTTATATTTAATTATTGCAGTACATATAATCAAAGGTGAGAAGATCTTGCTAATTTCTTGGAATAGAAAGAAGAAAAATTTGAAGTGAATCAAGAAATAGCATTATGTACATATGCAAAACAATATGTACTGTGACTGGAGGTAGGTCAGTTAAGTGGTTTACTCACATTTGCTTGTACGCTGTGTTACAGCGCTTTTTAGCGGGGTTTTCACCTTTTTTGCCACTAGAAGCGCTGTAGTGTAGCGCAACGCAGCATACTACATAGCGGCGCGCTAACACTACAGGAAAAAGGGCTGCTGTTGGCGCTGCTACACCAATGCTAAAGGGCCCTGAAGTGTAGTGGCCCACTGTGGCTGCTGCGCACCCCATATATCTCATGTTTTGATGCCACCCCATTAGGACAGTTCATGTTAAGTTGAGTGCTGCTAGTTTGCTTATGTGGCTCTGCTTGCTGGTTTTTGGAAATTACTCAATTCCCAGCCAAATTGGCTGGGACTGGTAGGTGAAAAGCTGACTTGCTCTGCTGATTTGAAATTTTTGCATTGCTGAAAAATTTCAAATGTGAACCCCACTACATATTGCTAAGAATTTCATGGCACAGAGATTATGCAAAATAAAAAAAACTCCTGAAATTTCTAGAATGTTTGGGTGTGAAACAAAAAATCTATACAGTTGAAAGTTATTTTCCTACTAAGCCTGCCACAAACACCTTACATTTCATCTTCTGATGACAAACTATTGCTTAAGATTTGAAAGGAATAATTTTATGCACATTTCTCTGTTCCCTCAAATCTTAATGCTTCTAGTACATGGGAAACAAGTCACAAATAAAAACAAGTAATCAAAATCATTTGGCAAATTAGTATTGAAAGCTCCCAAATGTTTGCCAGTTTTGGTCAACATCTTCCAAAAAAGGCGTGACCCAACAATGGGCCCCAAAGGACGGTGTGATGATTTATATCAACAAGCATGACAGAATGTCCACTTGGCAATAGTGCGCGCGGGAATGCACAGGCAGCTGAGCTAAGTGTTCATTTGGTGACATAAGCACAGGGGATGATTTCAGAAAAGATTACAGAAAGTTGCATGCACAGAAAGCACAGATTGAGGACCGTGGAGTTTGGATTGGGTGGTGGACCGGAGTAGAGGGCAAGAGCTGGACTGCAGCGGACCAAATGTGGGGACTGCTAGCAGCAGCACATCAGCAGGTGAGCCAGGGAAGCTGAAGCGGGTAGGGATGGGGCGGAGGCGCTGGTGATAGACTGACTGATGGGGGCTAGACATAGGACGTGGGAGGTCAAGCATTGGAGAGGAGTGGAACCTGGGAATGTGACGGGCGGAGATGGAGGGCTAGTGCAGAAAAGTGTCAGATTGCTGGATCAGGTGGGAACAGAGACAGATGTGCGTGGAGGGAAGGAAGGGGGGGAGGGCTCACAGTTTTTCTTCTCTTTTTTGGGCCCATCATCTTACCTATACTCATTATTGTACTTACACTTACAGATGAACTAGTATTAGAAGAGTTTGATGTGACCCTTATTTTCTACGGCTCACCTTGTGCTTGCGGAATGTGGAGCTTCATCACTTGAGGATTATTAGGCTATATATCAGGCTCATTGCAGAGCACTGAAGATGAAGGCTAGTGGAACATAGCAGTACAGAGCTGAGGCATCAATAATCATTCTTGAAGAAGGTGGAAGCGCTCATTTCTACACCACAACCCACCTTTATTTCTAAAACATTTGACAGCTGGTCCTCTTGATCAACATAAACCAAAATTTGGGAGTTGTTTTTCAATCTTGGGGATTTGTTTTTCCAACCCTCTAATTCATGGGGGTCAAGATGTTGTGTGTATTCTTAATTTCAGCCAATCTGATGAAATGGAAGGAAGAGATAATCAATAATTCCCTCATCACTGTGGAAAGAATTTGATCTTTATAGAGATGGCCCTTTTGCACCCGCAGCCTTTTTTGACCCAATCCTGAAATCTGCACCCGCACTGGTCAAAGAGGCTGTATGACCTTGGAAACTAGAAGGAAACCCTTCTGGTTGCAAGATAACTCCAAGAACCAGGAGAGATTCTTCTGGTCTTCAAGGTTTTATAACCTCTGCAACCAGGAGGTTGCCTTCTGGCAATGCTGCAACAAATACAATACATGGAGCCTATATGGTAAACATATATTTCATTGAATATGCATACCTAAATCTCCAATTTTTTGTTTTTAGCCATTATCATATGGATAGGGGCTATAAAAAAAAATTGGACATGTAAGTATGCATCTTCAATAAAAACCATTTACCATATACGCTCCATGTATTTGTTGCAGTGTTACTTCTGGTTGTGTGTCAATGTTGTATAACCTCTGCAACCAGTAGGATTTCCTCTTGGTTGCCAGGGTTTAAAACCTCTGCTACCATGAGTATTTTCCATATTATGACGTCATCCAACACTGACTCTGCAGCCTCAGACTTCATTTATGCACCCCCTGAATCCACCTGTCAACTTCTGCAGTCTACTTTCACTTAAAACAGCCTTCATGTGTCCCTACTGCATTCTTCTGACATCATTTATGTACCCCTGACATGTATCATGACATCACATGTATCTACTCCCACTAGCTAAAATCCCTCAAACCTCTGTTCAGGACAGCTAAAATACCTCAGCCAGCCCAGGGGCCCCCTTGTAGCTAAAATGATTCACATTTGTCTATATAAGGAGCTCTCTCCTCTCCAGTTGTCAGCTCCTCAGCTCAGTACTCCCCAGTTATTTACATACATCACCGCAACCCTCATATTTGCAAATGACCACTGAACTCACTATCAACTCTCACATATAGAGATTGTCATTTGACACCTGTTGGGGGGTACCTGCAGTGCCACACTTCAAACCATGCTATCCACACTACCAGGCACCAGCAATGCAGGCAGAGGGTGCAGTAATCCTCAAGGTTAAGTCCTGGACCCTCTGCCTTCATTGCTGGTGCCTGGTAGTGTGGATAGCATGGTTTGAAGTGTGGCAGGTACCCCCCAACAGGTGTCAAATGACGATCTCTACTCACATACCTGTCATTGAACAACTTCATCTGGAACTAGACCAGACCTATCACTTGATTAAAACTTGCCAAGCTTACCTTGGTGGGTCTTGTTATCTGATAGCAGAAGGGCAGAGTTTTGCGCCTCCATCATCCCCTTCACCATTCAGCAAAAGGGTTTCACAACCACTTTTGAGTCTTACAACGTAAAACTCTTCTAATACTCTTGTACGTTGTGGAACTACTCTTTGGGGGAATAGAGCTTAGAGAGGGATGAGTGCGTGAAAAGCTGCCTCTCAGGTTGGGAGAGTAATATGGGACAAGAATAAGAGTATGGACTCTTAAAGAAAAGTGTGGCTGATGAAGTATTGAGAATAGTGCTTTCTAGACGAAATCAAGGGGGAAAATATACTGTAAAATATGTGGTAAAATAGGCTATGTAATTCTTATTCTGTGACCAGGGATGCAAAGTGACAATCTGATGGGGGACAAACAGAATGGGCCAAAAGGCTCTACATTTATAGTGAGGGGACAACAGGTGGTTCTGAGACGAAGAGAAAGATGGGAACAGGGTACAAAAAGCCTCCAACAAGGTGACAAGGCAACAAACCAACAAGGCATCTACTACATGGCTTGGGATGACATAAGAGGAAAACAATAACCATGGCGCATCAGCCGCCATGCATCTGAGAAAGAGTTACGCCTTGCTGGAATATAGAGGAGTTAATTCTAGTGAACACTCAGGGTCCTTCCTAATAGTCTGGCTCTGTTTGATGGTGGACTTTCTCCCACTTTGACCTGATTTTGTACATATTTTATTACCCATTGTGGAGGGCCATCCATGAAAGTGAATACTGAGAAGTTGAGGCGCCTTGTAGAGATGGTTCTAGGCTATTATGAAGTGTCTGTGGGCGTGGATTACATGTACCAGAGTGATTTCTAGAGGGCGTTTGGCGGTGATTCCTTCCTGGTGAGTGTCTGAGTGATGTAATAAGGTTTTGATTAGGCTCACCACATCCACCCCCAAATTAGATGATGTCCCCATCATCCAACCTTGAGTGAGGTGTGACGAAGAATAGAAAAAGAAAATAGGGCAAGGCAAAAGAAGGCTGTGACGTGGCAAGTTTGATTGGTTTTTGTGCAGATTTTTTTTGTATGTTTGATTTTCCTTCTAGCGTAAAAAATTTGAGATGAGTTTGAAGAATAGAAAAGCTATGAACAAGTGAGGCAGAAATAAGATTTGGTTGATTTATATTCCTTTAGTGATTTTTATGCTGTTTTTCTTATTTGATTTTATAGTAATTTTCCAGGAAATAATGTGACGATGAAAAGGTATATCTAGATGAAGAAATAAAGGAAAAATGTAACAAGAATTTTTAGTGGAAATGGGTGGAGAAACCACCCCCAAATTGGTGTGATCCTTGCGGCGTAGCTATCCTTAGTTTCGTCTCCAGGGCTGTTTATGTCATCCGCGCTAGAAGTTCCAGACCTCGGCGCTCCTCCTTCGTCGTTGCTCGCGCTTCCAATAGCAATCCGTCGGCTTTCGCGCCATCAAGAGCTCCAATAGCTTTATTAGCTCCCTCCCGACTTGTGAACACAACCAGCGCAAATAACTCCATCCCAGATCCGACGTGTGGCGTAAAAGATTCTCTTATAGCTCCATGCTCTTTCAAGGCTTCCGTGATGTCTGCGGCAGACGTTCCTGGCGCGATATTAAAGAGGTAGATGGGCCAGAAATGTGCTAAAGAGGTTTCTGCTGACTGATACGCAGGGACTTTAGAATGTTCACTCATTTTGAAGGTGCTGTATTGAGTTGATCACGAAAATGTTTATCCAAATAGGTTGGCGAGATGTAAGTGTGTCGTGGTAAGAAAGCTCTCGCGAAAAGGGGGAAAGAAACTGGGGAGTGCGCTGGTCGGTCGAACCCCTCAAACAACAAGCACCACGCGAATCGTCTCCAGTCTAGCTTCTAGATGGTATTGTGCGCCGCGTTGTTAGCAAGGCCACCTTTGAACTGAGGATGGCGCTACCGCTATCGCCTCAAGCATCATTTCCAGTTCCAGTTGTGCAAGCTATGCTTGTTGTTTTCGTTTTTGGACCGGCCTAGGCCGGAAACTTGTCTTGTACGTTTGTTGATTCGATTTTGGACCGGCCTAGGCCGGAAACTTGTCTTGTACGTTTGTTGATTCGATTTTGGACCGGCCTAGGCCGGAAACTTGCTTTCTTTAATTTATACCGACGTTATTGTTACTGGCCCGTCGAGAGCTCGAAGTCGGCGTGGTCGCGGAGATGTAGGCCAAAGATCATGTTACTGGCTAGACAAACGCTTGTAGTTCGGCGTGGTCGCAGAGATCTAAGCCGATGGTCTTGTTCCCAACTAGACGAAAGTTCGAAGTCCTCGGATTCTTCCGAGCAAAAGGAGAGCACCCAAAGCTATATAAAGGGGATTGAAATGATGGCAAAATCCAATCCACTAACTCCTCATTACTATCATTCCTTGCTAAGCCAACACAACCACTTCGCCTCTTTCTCCTGTTGACCATGTCTTTTATTCCTGAATCGCCTATTGATGGTGCCTGGGATCCAAACTCCCGAACAAACGCGCGCAGCGGTTACAGCGAAACCAATACTCCCTTATCTTTAGTAAATAATTATCCCCTTGGTTCACAAAATTATCCTATCTTAATCCACTCCGACGACGAAGATTTCATCGCTGGAGTACATGTAGCAGCCTCCTATGTCACTTGGGTTGTTGAACTCCCGCAACTTCATGTTTTTTGGCAACGCCTCCGCCTCCTTGTCGCCAGAACACAATTCCAACACAATCAACCGACTAGAAGAGCTCGTCGAAATGGCCGTGCCCGCGGCAGTCGTCCGGTGGTCCTGGAATTCCGCCATGTTGAGCGCGAACTTGAGGCGCTGATAAATGGTAGCTTTGAGATTCAAATGGCCTACTAAGTAAGCCCCTAATTTTTTATTTTTCACTGAAATTTACTCCTTTATTTTACTAATTTATGCTTCCTATCGGCAACACCAGTCCCCCACTTCTTTTTCTTTTTTTTTTTTCTTTTTTTTTTTTTTTTTAAATCTTGAAAGCCCTTATAGATCTAACTGTCTGAAATGTGAATAGCCATAGAAAATTTAATCTTTCCCAAAAAAAGCAACGAAGCCAGAATAAAATCAGAGTTTTCTTGAATGGAACAGCTTCACATGCGGCGCCGCATACCTGCGCTTGAGTTCTTGACCGTCAAGTTCTTCTAAAGTATATGAGCCACTTTTTTCTTGTGATTTTATGCGGTACGGCCCATTCCAGCGGTTTTCAAAGAGCTTTCCCCACTGACTTTCTAGGGATTTATTGTACACAAGAACTAGGGATCCCGGCGTAAGCGGTCCTCTGTCTGGTTTCTTTTGATTCCAATATTCGACAGAATTTTCCCTGGAGTCCTTCATGTTCTTGTAGGCTTCTTGCAAAATTGATTCTCTCCTCTCCAGTTGGCGAACTCTGGCAAGGAGAAGGTCTGCGGTTGATTTTACTGACTCCCAATCAGTCCCTAAGAAAGTTTCCAGTTCGAGGTCAATTGGTAAAACCGCCGGTTGGCCAAACATGAGTTCATAAGGCGTATAACCAGTGGTTCTCTTCGTAGAAACTCTATCCGCAAAAAGGACAAGAGGTAAGTAGCTGCGCCATTTCTTTCCGTCCGTCCCAGCCAGTTTAACCAAGGTATCTTTAATGGGCTGATGACCTCTTTCTACCATCCCGTTTGCTTCCGGATAATATGGCGTAGTGACTTTTACAATGGATCCTTTCTGCTTTAAGCAATCCTGAAGTTCCTTCCCAAATTCCGCCCCGCCGTCGACTACAACTGTGTGAGGTGCACCATATCTGAAAATCCATTTGTCCGTAAACCACTGCGCAATCTTTTTAGCTTTAAGAGTTTCCAATCCCACAGCTTCAACCCATCCGGAGAGATCATCTCTTGCAATCACTAGATATTTCCACTTTCCCGCTTTAATATGTACTGTATCCATACTGACGCGCCCAAAAATGGTAGATTTCCCTGTTGCGTGCTTATGTTCCAAAGGTTTCAAGGGGCTTCTCTTCTGACAGGCGTTGCAGGACTGGACCCAACTCTTGACTTTTCTTTTCATGTGCGGCCACCAAAACCTAAGCTTAGTCCGTTTGTAAGTTTCTTCCACTCCTCTATGGCCAAGTTGTTCGTGAAGCGCCTCCAGAATGTGTTCCTGGTATTTTGGATTGCTGATAACTAGTTGCGGGAAAGGTTTATTTCTCTTTTTAAGTTTGCCGTCAGAGACCATGAAGCCGGCAGATTTATGCTTTATTACTTTCCAATCCGCGTCAGAGGTATCTGTTGGCCTATTTAGAGTGAGCAAATATTCTTGAAGCTTGCCCCAAATTCCTTCTTGCTGAAATTGACCGCGCTCCACCCCCAAATTTAAAGTGTTAACTTCTTTGACGCCAAAACCGGGATGAGGCTTAATCCATTTCT
Organism: Puccinia triticina; assembly: GCF_026914185.1. Lineage (NCBI taxonomy): Eukaryota > Fungi > Basidiomycota > Pucciniomycetes > Pucciniales > Pucciniaceae > Puccinia > Puccinia triticina. The sequence goes on along the minus strand of NC_070560.1, from coordinate 5,841,691 downwards.
CATCTTCGTCAAAACTGGGCTGCTCTCCTTCATCATCGTCTGGCGGTCTTCTAGATAATCCGTCGGGCATAGTGAAAGTTTTCCCAGGGACGTGAACCAAATTATAAGAGAATAATTGAATAAAAGCCACCCAACGAGTCATGGGAGCATTTGGAAGATCAGGTGAGTTAATCATTTCTATAAGGCTTTTAGCGTCCACTAAGAGGTCGAATTGCTGGCCCCAAAGCTGAGTTTGTAATTTTTTTAGGATTTTTGCGACGCCACAGAGCTCCAGTTTTGATTGAGAATATCTGGATTCCACCGGCGAAAAAACCACGGATTTGTATAAGACTGGCCTGTCTTTCTGGTTATCTTCTTGAGTGAGTACTGCTCCTGCCGCAATGTAGCTAGAATCCACCGCTAATTTTATTTTTCCTGCTCCTTCAGAGTAGTCCAATTTTTTTAGAGTTATATCATAACCTACTATCCGTTTCAAAAGATCAAACGCATCCTGGCACTCCTTTTTCCAGTTCCATTCCGCGTCTTTTCTGGTTAATTTTCTAAGCGGTGCGGCAAGCTCTGAAAGTCCTTTAATAAACATCCTGACATAGACGCAGACTCCTAGAAAACCTCGAACTTCCGTTGCATTTTTTGGTACCGGCCATGTTTCAATTTTATTTAGCTGTTTTTTCGAAATTTTTCTGCCCTCCCTGCACACAACGTGACCCACAAGATCCAACGCGGGGACGCAGCAGGCAAATTTCTTTCCGGAAATTGTGAGTCCAGCTTCTTCTATTCTAAATAAGATCCGCTCCAGAGTGACGGCGTACTCCCAGATAAATTTCCTGATGCCAGGGTTTTCTGCCAAAGTTTCTTGATTGTAATCTGAAACAGGACCTTTTATACCGCCATCATCAATGAATATACCAACATTTTGAGGAATTTCGTCTTGTAGAATCCACATCATTTGCGCCTGGTATACGGCGACAGAATTGGTTGCTCCTTGTGGTAATCTGGTAAGCTGAAATCGTCCCAGAGGAGTTTCAAAGGTGGTTAATGGCCTAGATTCTAATGATAACTCTCTTTCATCGTAGCCTCCCATTATATCTCCCAGACCGTAGCAAGCTCTCCCGGTAAAAGATTCAATTAATTCTTCCGGTGAAGGCGGTATTCCAGAGTCCTTAATTGTTACTTTATTGAGTTTTTGTAAGTCGTGGACAATCCTGAGCCTTCCATCTTGTTTTTTGACGCAAAAGACCGGGCTAGAGTAAGAGGAATAAGACTGCTCATAAAGACCTGTTCGGATGCGCTCCCGTACTAACTCTATGAATTGATCTTTAATTGCGGCAGGAATTGGAATAGGTCGCTGCTGCCAAGGTTCGTGGGCGATGACGGGAATGATGTAAGGTTTCCCGTAAGTGTGTTTGAGAAGTCCTCTCTCTTCCTCCCAAAAAGCAAGTCCTCCCTGCCGCATTACGATGATATGTTTGAATAATTTAAGTTCTTCAGGTTTGAGCCACCCGGGTGGACCGAAATTAATGACTTTAAGGCGGTCTTCTGTGATTTTCCAAGTAGGGGTAAAATTAGGCGGGTGAGGAGTTAAAGGTGTTACATAAGGATCTCTAGATAAAGGAGGACTACATAAGGGTGAGTTTATGTTCTGCGGCATGAACTGATTTACTGGCTTGATTTTTTTTGACGTTGATTTATATTTTGCCGCAAACACTAACTTTTCTTCTACACTATATTTGGGCACCTTCCAATCACCTACTTCTGGAAGGTGCCAGAAGCTAAAAAATGACTCGAAGTTGTGGCGGAATTGACAGGAAAAGTGGTCTCGTATTTTTGGTTTGATGGGTTTAAAATTGGAACCAGGTAAGTCTGACCATTTTTATTTATTGAGAGGGATTCCACACCGCTGTCCTTGAATTGAATAGTAGCTGAGACGTCTATCAACCATGGTTTTCCTAGTATAGGCTGTACCGCCGCAGAAGAGACCCAGAAATGCACTTCTTTCGTAATATTTCCTACTTTAACCGGTACATTTTCCGCAATTCCCAGAATGTCACTCTTGTGTCCGCCAATACCGCGCAGTTTCATAGGTTTTTGAGTAATTATAAGCCCCATTTTCCCCGCTAGATCCCTAGGTAAAAGATTAACTTGAGAACCGTTGTCTAAGAGCGCCTGAATTTGCTTCCCATTAATGGTGACAGCAACATATCCTAAGGGGCAAGCGTAATGCGCTGGACCGCTATCTTGCGCTTCCTCCTCTTCGTCTTCAGAGTTGACGTCGACAGCGTTGGTTGTCTTAGGTTGATCTATAGGAACTCTTTTAGGACTAATCTTATTTTTGAATGCATCCACGGCGCCGTTAGATATGGCAAAAACTTCTCCAATGGTGAGTTGAATTTTCTCATTTAACATTTGTGAGACCAACTTCTCTTCCGTGTCGGGGAACTGTGTAGCTAATGGTCTTTCCACATAGGTTTTGCGGGCAGGTTTCTCCTTTGTTGGCGCGCTGGTAGAGTCCTGAGGCGTGAGGATTTTAACCTTCTTCGGTGCGGGGTTTTCTTTTCTTGAAGATGCAGGAAGAGGAACTGGGTCATAATCATCCTGTCGAGCAATCTCCAAGATCCTCTCGTCGTCGACGTCCATGAGCTCTTCCTTTGTGTTTCTGACTTTTTTTGCTTTCGAATTGTCTGACCCTTCAGGATATTCTGCACCACTTCTGGTTCTCTTTCCAATGTCGCAGTCAAAAGTGTCTTCCTCCGCATATTCAACCTCCTCAAGCTTTCCAAAAGAGGTCTGGACTTCTGGTGCGCTATCTTCCTTTTTTCCCGTATGCGTTCCTGGCGGTAGATTGATAACTCCCGCTGTTTGTGCTCTGCTTTGGTGATAAGTGTCAACTACGGTTTTAAAAGGCCTGGTTCTATCATAAGGTATTTGAGTTCCGTCTGGTAAAATAACATTGGTTCCTTCCTTCTTTACTAATCCGTTGATTTCGTCCAAGTTAACTTGATTGCACCTGTGGATGGTATGTCCAATCATGTGACAGTAATTACATTTATAGCTAGATGGGGACCGGTCTAGTTGGGCGGGTTTATAAGGAACGTGACTTGACGACACAAATGGAGACGGCTGCTTTTGTACATTCCAGCTAGAGAGGCTTTTAGTAAGTTGATCCATAGCATTATCTTTTGGTTGAGCTTTCTGCGCCGGTGGCTGAATTGTTTGAATTTCTTTCTGAATGTTTTCGTCGTTTAAAATAGCCATAGTCCTAAGTTCTCTATTAATATAGTCCAAGATAGTGTTATACGGCGGAAGAATGTGAGATCCATCCAAGGCCATTTCCATGTGGTTATCTCTTATGAGTTCGCGGTTTACGGCGATCCGGATAGGAAAAGATAAGCAATTTAGAACCGAGTGCCTGATTTCTTCCGCGCTAACCATGTGTCGACAGCGTACTAAGTAGGCTACTAAGTTTTCTAGCTGGATACTGAAATCCTGGAACTCCTTCTGGGTTTTGATTCCCTTCGCCATCGTGGTTGAAATAAGTTTGTCCAAATCATTCCTTGTGTACTGCAGAAGCGGAAGCATTTTTCCCCAACGTTGAACTAATTTAAGCTTGAGTTTTTCCCAGTCGTGTCTTTCCCGCTCTGCCATTTCCTGTACTTCTTTGATTAAAGATTCCCCTTCCAAGAAGAATATAATTTGTAGAGCAATATCAGATCCTTGGGCGCCATCCAATCTAGCCGCATATTCCAGGCGCTTAATAAAATCTCCAATGTCCATGTTTGTACCATCAAAGATAAGTCCTTTGGCGCCAGCTTTGATTTTAACTGGTTTCCTTCCAAATGGTTCTGGGTTATAGGCGGGGAGCTGAATGCTAGTTTGTAAGAAATGTGGCGTAATTTGAGCTGCTGCGCCTGATTGGCGAGTCTGGTTTACGTATTGCGGCGCAGGGCGGTATTGACTGTTTAAAAAGTTATTTCCTAGGAGTGGATCCAACGCTGCGCTTCCTGTGGTCGAAGGGCTAGTATTTCTCATTGGTCCAGGATTAAATGGCACTGAGGGCGCTTGATTTGATGAAAATGTAAGCCCGCTATTCACTATTGGCATAGCTCCGACGTTCCTCGGCGTAACTGACAATCCAGCGTTCCCCGGCGGAACCGACGATCCAACGTCCATCGGCGCAGGCGCTAATCCAACATTTGCTTGTCTAGTATTTCCTCCAAACGGCGGAATTTCCATATTAGATAAATGGAACCTAGGGTACGGTCCGGAGAAAGAGCTTCGTCTGCCGGTGTTAGGCATTTCTTGCGGTATTTCTACGGTTAAGTTTCTAGAGTCTACTAAGTTGATGATATAGTTATTTAAGGTAGAAAGACTTGGGTGCGTCGAGTTTAAAGGTATTTCAGAAGAATTCTAGGTCGGAATTTTGTTTGAAAAGATTTTAAACTAAGAGTAAGAGTAATTTTTCTACTAAGATCAATAGAATTTTTAGAGTAATTTTTAACTAATGTATTTATTTAGCCTAGAAATGACGAGACTATAAATCTAAAGATCTTCAGGCCACTGTTGGGACACCACTTGTGGAACTACTCTTTGGGGGAATAGAGCTTAGAGAGGGATGAGTGCGTGAAAAGCTGCCTCTCAGGTTGGGAGAGTAATATGGGACAAGAATAAGAGTATGGACTCTTAAAGAAAAGTGTGGCTGATGAAGTATTGAGAATAGTGCTTTCTAGACGAAATCAAGGGGGAAAATATACTGTAAAATATGTGGTAAAATAGGCTATGTAATTCTTATTCTGTGACCAGGGATGCAAAGTGACAATCTGATGGGGGACAAACAGAATGGGCCAAAAGGCTCTACATTTATAGTGAGGGGACAACAGGTGGTTCTGAGACGAAGAGAAAGATGGGAACAGGGTACAAAAAGCCTCCAACAAGGTGACAAGGCAACAAACCAACAAGGCATCTACTACATGGCTTGGGATGACATAAGAGGAAAACAATAACCATGGCGCATCAGCCGCCATGCATCTGAGAAAGAGTTACGCCTTGCTGGAATATAGAGGAGTTAATTCTAGTGAACACTCAGGGTCCTTCCTAATAGTCTGGCTCTGTTTGATGGTGGACTTTCTCCCACTTTGACCTGATTTTGTACATATTTTATTACCCATTGTGGAGGGCCATCCATGAAAGTGAATACTGAGAAGTTGAGGCGCCTTGTAGAGATGGTTCTAGGCTATTATGAAGTGTCTGTGGGCGTGGATTACATGTACCAGAGTGATTTCTAGAGGGCGTTTGGCGGTGATTCCTTCCTGGTGAGTGTCTGAGTGATGTAATAAGGTTTTGATTAGGCTCACCACAACGTTTGTAAGTTGTAAGTGTAGTGATGAGTAGTCCGTAAGATGATGCCAAAAAGGAAAAAGAGAAGAGAAACCATGAGCCCTCTATGTCAGCTACCTGCTACTCCAGAAAGCGCAAGTAGCCAACAACAGCCTCAGACAGGCCTCTCTAAGCCAAAGCAAGTCACAGGACTGCAGATGAATTCAAGTCAGCTGTGGAGTAGAGCCCACTGCCGGGACAAACCCAAGCAACTTATGTATTTCAATTGAGTTCTTAGTCCCGCTGAACAGCAGGCAAGAATATGGAAGAAGGAGAAGCAAAAGAGCCAACACTCATTTCTCCCATATAGTAGGGGGCTCTCCGGCAAGGAGAGTTTCTCACCCAGAGTTCTTTGGTACCAAGCCCGCTTATATTGTTGAAACATCAAAAATTGGGGCCTTTCCACTTGGCTCCACACTTTTCACTACCTTATCCGGTTTATCCACCACCTCTTTCCCTCTTTCCTTACAACTTCATCCTTCCTTGCCCAACTCCGGCTCCAGTGTTTACCTATCAGATCCCCTATTGATGCCAAATAGGTAAGCTCACTGGGTTCTCCTTTCTCTCCATTCCCTCTGCAGCAAGAATCTATTAGATTCAAGCACGGAGTTGCTCTGCTAGGCCCCTCTTACCCAAGAGGTGTGGCTCCTCCTGCCTTGTTATCAATTGAGTAGAGATAGACTCCGGTATAACTGTTTGGTCATTTCTGCTTTGCCAGCAACATTCTCATTGATACTCCGTATCATTTACATTCAGAGTAATGTCACCTCAGAGACGTACCCTGACACTCCATGTGCATCCGTCTCCGTTCCCACCCAATCCCGCAATTCAATGCTTTCCCGCACTAGTCCGCTGTCTCCTCCCGACTTCTGCATGTCACATTCCCATGCTCCACTCCTCTCCAACACTTGACCCCCCACGTCTTCTGCCTATCCTCTGTGAGTTGGTCTCTCACCAGCACCTCTGCCCCAGCTCCACCCGCTTCAGCTGCCCTGGCCCACCCACTGACGCGCCGCTGCTATCAGTCCCCACGTTATGGTGACCAATTCTGGGACTCGTGTCAAATTTTCCACGGAGCAATCAGTGCGGCGCACAGGCGGTGCGGAAACAGTGCGGAACGGAGCGCACAACTGAAGGCGGCGGCGGAACTGGACTCAGACTAAGCAGGCCAGCGCGGACTGGATAGCGCAGGTGGTGATTGGGGGAAGCCGTGGCAGCCAGAAGGGTGGCGTGTGGGATCCTGACATCATAGGCTAGACAGGGGCGTGGAAGCTAGAGAGAGGAGTTTGACGGCGGACAAAGGCAAGCGGCGGAGACGACAGGAGTTGGCGTGAGAGCGGAGCTTGTCAGATGACGTGCGTGTGTGTATAGCACTTGGCGGATGACGAGTGTGCGTGTGTGAACGGAGTTAGCGGATGGTGTGCGTGGGAGGCGGGCGGAGGATATCTTTTAGTTCTCTTCCTTTTCTCTATAAAACCACAGTGGTGGAGGGAGGATTCTGCATCATGATACTGCCCACAGACTCTCTTTTTACGGTTTTTTACTTTACTTTGCGTATTGTTGTGCTTCTTTTTACTTTGCATACGTTGCAGACTTGCTTTATGTGTTACGGTTGTGCTTTGCGAAATTTTGTGTTTGCTTTACGGCTGTTTCTTGGGGTTTTTGCGAAATTTTGTGGCGGAGTTATCTTCTTTATGCGGCGGAGCTTTATTTTACTGTTTACTTTGCGGAGCTAGATTATTTTACGTGCTTTACTTTATTTATCCCACTCAGAGCCCTACAACGCGCCGAAGCTTTGCAGCGGAGTTTCTCCAGATCACCCGACTTTACCTGGGAATCATCTTGGAGCGGCGGGGTCTTGACATTTCTACGCAGTGACCACTTTTGTTCATTACAACGTTTGGTCCACCACAGTCCAGCCCTACCCGTCTGCTCAGGTCTTCCACCCAATCCAAACTCTGTGGTCCGCAATATACATATCATCTGATCTGTGCTTTCCATGCGCAGGTAAGCTTTTCCTGACATCATCCTCAGCGCTTTTGTCACCCAATGTACTCTGAGCTCAGCTGCTTGTGCATTCCTTCCCATGCTATTGTTGAGTGGACATTCTACCACACCCGTCAATATAAATCACCACATTGGTAATGTTCCACCAATTTCTGGTCTGTGTAGAGCTGCCCTTTTTGAGATGTATGGCTCAGGCCACCCTTTCCTATCTGAGAATCTCTAGAGGGAGTTCCCTCAAAATCAAGCTGCTGTGATCTGCTGTGCTTGGCAGGCCACACTGAGTTGGTATTCAAGAGCACATGGAATGAACCTGGACTCACTTGGGTAAGAGCCAAAGTATGAACCTGGATAAACTGGCGGAAAGGTCAAAGGATGAAGGTTCTTGCATGTCAACTAACAGTAGTTTCTTCAGTTTTTTTATAGTGAATGTATGCTTGAATCCTGAGTGTCAAATATTAGCGGGATTCAAAGTGGACCCGCGCATGCCACTTGCAAGGCAAGGCAAGCCGGCATTCAACTCAAGTGTTGAACGCCAACTTGCAGTCTCCCCGCAAAACTGGGTTATGCAAAGTGACTTGCATGCACGCGCGAGTCTACTTTGAAACCCCCTATTGAAGTGAAGCTTCTACATTTTGAAGTCTTTTGCATGTACAGCTCTATTCAGTGCTCTCAACTTATGAGACCTGTTATCTTTGCCCTGTCAATAAGACCACTTGTCCTGCTATCCTCACAGCTATCACAACAGTCTGGTATTTGTCTTGTTAAAGTAAGACAACAGCCCATGGATTAAACCAGTGGTTCAATGGTCCAGCTGTTACCACAAAGGCATGACACATAAGCCTTATGTGAATGTTTCAAGAATCTTTCTGCGCTGTTTTGTGTTCCATTTTGACTGGGAACACCTGATACCTGCTTGCTTAATGTGTTGCTCATAGCATAGTAGATTGCTTAATCAGGTATCATCAATTGACCTCTGAAACTGGACTCGTCTTTGGAAGCTAGGCATGCTGTACTTGATCAACAATGGTATTCCGTCTGCATAACCATATTCCATTAATGTGGGTGAAACTTCCTCCAAAGTTCTCCCAGTTGGAATCCAGTCAAGGATAGGGGATTCGTGGGGTTACTGCTTTAGGGACATAGAAAACTAATTGAAGCGAGCGCTGTTTGTGAACGATCGTGCTATGAAAAATTGGGGAGGGGGTAGATCCAGCAAACTTTAAAGCCCAGAGGATAACAAAAGTTCGGAGGAGTCTAGGACCTAACAAGGATTTTCAGGCTTTAATAAGGATTTAACAAGGAAAAGCTTATTCAAAGACATGTGACTCGATTGCGGAGGTTCAACGGAAATTGTTACAGTGCATCAGAATTTCAAGCTGTAGATGCGACAAATTGGCTGGCAGCATCATCAAACAGGGCGCTTTGTCGATCCAGATCTACAATCAGCGGATGCTTGGGATTAAGGGTTTTCAGTTTCCTAAATCAAACAAGCGTAAGCTGGGTGTCAAAAAACCTCCGGGCTCAGGGAACTAGCTGTACGCACTGGATTGAGGTAGCGATTTCCGTTGGAGGCGATTCTAAGCGTGCGCTGATCACAATCGAATTGGCCAATGTATTTTCGTTTTCTGGATCCTGTGGAGAGGTGGGAAGGTAGGCCACGGATTGAGAAAAATAGGAATAATTGGCTCGAAAAAAAGGATGGGAGGTTGACTGACCACTTTGAGAGCTTCGGCCAGGTTGGCTTGTGCCTCCTCAACATGACCCATTGCAAGTTGTGTGATGGCCTTACCGTTCAAGCCCACGACATTGGGCTTAGCGGCGGTTGTGTTGGTGACCTCATCGAAAACATAGAACGCAGATTGATAACCACCCGGTTCCCTTCCGTTGCTGTTTCCGGCAGCCGAGCCTGTGGTCGCTCCGATCCAGGCTTCGGCCATTTGAAGGAGAATTGCGTCATCGGCCCATGCCTTTGCCGAGATGTATAGGTTACGAGCGAGGTCGGGGCGACGGAGTCGAGGTGAGAGGTAAAGGGAGATGAGAGCAGCAACAGCTTCGAGTGACTTGAGTTGGACGCCTTGTTTAAGTATAAAGACCGCTAGCGATAGGTTCTCCGCAAGCGTCAAGATCGTTGCAAGAGTGACACGAAGCACCGAGTCGGGACCGTCATTCTCTTCGTCTGCGATCTCTTCGATCAGTGCTTCAGCCGCTTCACCAAGCTTATCAGTTTTCGCCTTCGACATGGGTGAATCTTGGTAAAATTCAGCTAGAAGAGTCAGGGCACGAGCAGCCGGTTCCGATTCGTGATGTTGTTTGAGTAACTTGATGGCTTCGCCAGGTTTCTTGAGACAGATCAAACATCTCGCCGAGAACAAAACGAGTTGGAAAGACGGATTCTTGATGGCACTGATCGCATCATGCGACTCAGAATATGAGCCTATGAATTGCAAAAGAATGAACCACAACATAAATCTTGAATCTAGACTGCTGGATGGCAAGCTACAACGTAGGAACTTTGGAATACTGACCTTGATAGAACAAGGTTTTGATGTGAAAATCTTGGTCTGAATCCTGTTTATTCGATTCAAGTCAGCATTCATCGACCCAGGGATGCGTTGCCAGATCCGGCGAAGCTCACCATTAGTCGAATAGAGTTCGTGTGGTTTTGCTGGAGTCTGAGAGGTGGTGGGACTGGTCGCCACTGGTTGCAAGATGATGTCAGCTCACAGACCGGAGCAAGATCTGCGCAGCCCGCGGTCGGCCGAATTTAAGCACCCGTTTCAGGGCCGAAGGACCCGGCGCGCCGAAGGCGCCTCGCGAAACGAGCTTCTGAAAGAGGCTTCTGAGTAAAGTTCCAGCCATGGCCTGAGAGCGTTGGCTTTTGGTGGCTTTTTTTGCCTTTTTGCAACTCAGACACTTGTAACTCCCAAGCCATCAAGCCAATTAACATGCCATGAATTTTGGCATGTAGTCAGCTAGCATCTTGGCTTTATGGGCATAACTTTTTTTTGTCATATTTTGGGCTAATAGTATCCATTCCCTGGCATTTGAGTGAGGGTCTCTCATGGAGGCACCTTGTTGGGCCTATCAGTCACAGATCCATACAGTTACGCAGGTAGTACAAGCACACAGGAAAATGAAAACTTCAATAAAATTAGGGAGGTGAAAAATTGAATTAATAAATTGACTCCCAAAAGTCGTTTACGTCGCGCGGACCGCCTTTGGATGTCTGTCCCCGGTCCGCGGGACCAAATTTTGACCCGCGTGCATTTTGGGCATCAGAAAATTAATTCTACTCTCCAGAATGGGAGTTGGAATTTTAATTTCACAAAAAATGATGGAAAATAAAGAAAAATTTATACCTCTGCACTGGGGCACCTGAAGCCCCCCAAATTTTTACAGTGGCCATAAAGCACTCTGAATAGCACCTGATGAGCTTCACAGCATTGTCACACCCCAGGAAAGGGGTGTGCTACTGTGGGTCTGATTTGGTGGATTTCCTACTAAGGAAATCCACCAAAGCCTTAGCTACAGTGCCCCAAAGCCCCCCAAAATTTTACAGCGGGAATAAAATCCTCTGAAAGGCACATGGTGAAAGTCTAGGCAGTAGGAAGCCCCAGGAAAGGGGTGTGCTACTGTGGGTCTCATTTGGCGGATTTCCTACTAAGGAAATCTGCCAAAGCCTTTGCCACAGTGCCCCAAAGTGCACCAAAGTTTTGTATCATGAAATAAAATACTCTGTAACCAAATGGTTAGCTGCAAGGCAATAACAAACCAGCATAACATAATTTTGAGGCAGCTGGGGCTTTTGGTCATATCTGCTACTAATTGCCTCCACCACAGTTAATCACTCTGAAAAAAAACTCAAGAAACTGGTGCCAGTTGACATGCAATATTACAAAGGAGCCTTTTTAATATTGCATGTCAACTGGCACCAGTTTCTTGAGTTTTTTTCACAGTGAATAGTGCCTCAGCCACAGTTAATAGTGCCTCAGCCACAGTTAATAGTGCCTCTGCCACAGTTAATAGTGCCTCTGCCACAGTTAATAGTGCCTCTACCACAAACTGTGGCGGAGGCAATTAGTAGAAGATGTGACCAAAATCCCCAGCTGGCTAAAAATTATTTTATGCTGGTGTGTTACTGCCTTGCAGCTATCCATTTGGTTACAGAGCATTCTATTTCATGATCCAAAACTTTGGTGCACTTTGGGGCACTGTGGCAAAGGCTTTGAAGGATTTCCTTAGTATCCACTGCGGCTGCCGCTCTTTGCCTGGCACTTGCTGCGGCTCTTTGGCGCCGCTAGCAAGTGCGGGAGGAAAAGCAGAAAGGGCTAATGACATGACCCTTTCTGACCTTTACCAGGAGAAGAGGATGCGCCTGCATCTCATCTCTATGTCAAGGGAACATAGAGTTTTGGGGATTTGGGCGTAAGCCCAAAGAACCCTGCATTTGAATAAAGGAAATATGGCAGAGGCCTGAGAAGGATGAGAGATGATCTGAAGAAGATCAAGTGCACAGGATGCACAGGGACTCAGAACAGCAGTGCAGAAGTCTCCAACGGAGCAAGTCTGGCTACTATGGGCTCGGAACTAAGTGCAGGTGTATTTCATGGGGAGCAGAGGAAATACAACTATGGGAAGGGGCCTAGAGAGGTGGCCTAGTTGGCTGTGGAACCCTCTGGAAAGGAAAAGAAACACAACAGAAATAAGCCCTCTTCTGGGCATGAGAAAGAACTCTAACAGTGAAAAGGTGGGCAGGTGGTTTTTGTGAGAAAGATGAGCGGCTCTAGGTGATGATGGGGGGGAAGAGCGCTGAGGGATTTGACGCCATCAGCACCGCGGGTTCATACTTATATGACCCACGTGGCCGGGATTCTTCAATGTGCATGACTTGGTACCCGGCCCCCTTCAGGCACGCCCAGGTCCTTGTCCACTCATACCGCCTCCGTGGACAGGGGGGAACTGTTTGTTCCTCACTCGCTCCCCTGCAAGGAAATCCGCCAAATGAGACTCACAGTAGCACACCCCTTCCTGGAGCTTCCTACTGCAAAGAAGTTCACCATGTGACTTTCAGAGAATTTTATGCCCATTTTAAAATTTTGGGGGGCTTTGGGGCACTGTAGCTAAGGCTTTGGTGGATTTCCTTAGTAGGAAATCCACCATATTATACCCACAGTAGCACACCCCTTTCCTGGGGTGTGCCAATGCCGTGAAGCTCATCAGGTGCTATTCAGAGTGCTTTATGGCCGCTGTAAAATTTTGGGGGGCTTTAGGTGCCCCAGTGTGGAGGTATAAATTTTTCTTTATTTTCCATCATTTTTTGTGAAATTAAAATTCTGACTCCCATTCTACTATAGAGAGTAGAATTAATTTTCCAATTCCCAAAATGCGCACGGGTAAAAATTTGGTCCTGCGGACCGGGGACAGACGTCCAGAGGCGGTCCGCGTGACGTAAACAACTTTTGGGAGTCAATTTATTAAGGGTCAGCCTTTCTGCACACCAAAGAAATAACACATTCAAATCATTTTTGGAGTGCATTGTTGTGCACTCCAAAAAATTGGAGTGCTCAATCATACACTACAAAAAATTTTAGTGCACACTCATTCACTACAAAAAATTGGAGTGCACACTCCCACACTCCCAAAAATTGGAGTGCACACCCAATCACTTGAAAAAAGTGGATTGAAGCCATGTGAAATCAATACATCCAGGATTTAAAAAAGAGGCTGAACTCACCAAGCTAAAAGAAGTGACCAACTTGAGCAATTACATCCTGGTGAGACTAATATTCAATAAGCTAACCAAAGTGTTGGTGTGGTGTAGTTTTGCATGATTCTTATGGCAGAATTGGGGGAATTGCATCTTCTCTGCTCTTATCCAACTTGCACAGGTCATAGAAAATCCTTCTACACTTTTTGAAGCTCTTTGGAGTGGGTTTTTGGGCCTTTTTTGCTGCTAAACGCTCTGTAGTGTAGCAGCAGTAGGGGTGAATTAACACTACAGGCAAAAGGGCTGCTGTTAGCACAGCTTGACTAACACCAAGTTGCCCTCAAGTGTAGTGTAGCATAGAATTTCTATGCTAGACTTTCTACTAGAAGCCTACCATTGGTGAGAGTAAAGAGAAATCCACTACCAATCAGGTAGTGCATGAGTGTGCACACCAATTTTTTGGAGTGCATGAGTATTTTTTTGGAGTGCATGGGTGTGCAGTGGTGCACTCCATGTTTTTGGAGTGCATGGGTGTGCACTCCAATTTCTTGGAATGCATGGGTGTGCACTCCAATTTCTTGGAGTGCACACTAATACACACCAAAAATGGTGTGCATGTGGTATTTCTTTAGTGTGCATAAAGGCTGACCCTTTATTAATTCTTGGGAGCCAATTTTTCAACTCCCTAAAATTATTGACGGAGAAGTTGAAAACCCCGGGTGGCCTGTCTAGCGCGGAAAGATAGAGAAAAATCAGGCCTTTTGCCCGGTTGTTTTGGCTGAAGGGTTTTCCTCCAGGAAGGTGGGGCAAATGTGAGGGTAACATTTTCCCTGCCAAACAGCCCCAAGCTCTCAGGACAAAAATTTCACTAATGTCCCCAGCCCCTCCTTCGGAGGCTCGCGTTTCGCGCCAGCCCAGGCTACACCCGGGCCCTCTGAAGCGAGGGACTTGTGTTAAGCTAGGAGGCGCCCCCCTCTGATCCGCGCTTTGCGGCTTCATCGCGCTCTTATCATCCGGGCCAACATGCTTGAGAATACATATTTTGGCATATTCCCTCCTTGAAGGATCGTTCCCGCGCGCGCGGGAGACATCCTTCAAGGGTATTTTACAGGAGAGCAGCGACATGCCAAACTTGCCAAACATGGCAGTTTGGCTGCCATACCTCGCGCGACTTGAAGTTTTCGTCGAAATCCGACAACATCCCACCTCTTAACCACCCCAACCAGCCCTTAGGTTAGGTCCTGGGTTAGGTCCTGGGGGGGATATGAAAAAATGTTGACAAGAGGAACAAAGTGGAATGACTTTTGCGAAGTCAATCGACTGTAAATGGCAGCCAAACTGCCATGTTTGGCAAGTTTGGCATGCCGCTGGTTGAGTGTAACACACCGGCCTTGAAGGATGTCTCCCGCGCGCGCGGGAACGATCCTTCAGGGGGGGAAATGAGGACCGGTCAGGTGATTTCACCCATGTCAGTACTTGCCATGCCCCCGTTGCGACCTCACCAAAGATCTACATAAATACATAGCTAGGGCCTTGGGTATGCATTTACATATGTGGTTCCCAAGGGGTCTGTAATCCTCCCAGGTTTGGGTCAAACTGGTATTTTCGCATACCAAGTACCAGCAATGGAGCGCAATATTTTCCCAAAATTGATTCAATTGTCAGGGAAACATGTTGTCATCACCTTGCCGGCTGAAACATATCAATTAATGCGTCAATTCAAGGGGGCCCTTGAGGGCCCTTGACGATGATTGTCTGGTCATCAGCCAAAAAAAAACTGCTCAACCGCATTGCGTCACATAACTAAGTGATCAAACCTCAATCAAGGAGAATATGGTTTTTCTGAGCCTTTCTTCGCCCAAGGGGTTGCTTTAACCAGGAAGGTGTTGCTGTTCATTGAAATGTCAATTGCGTTTCTTGAACGACCGAGGTCATGCATGGCACAGCCTGCTGAAATTTTGCCTGCTAATTTGAATCTAATCGCACAAAATTGCAATCCGAGACTGGTACATTTAAAAGAGCCCTTCTGACCCCTCAATCGGAGCCTACGCACCCTTTTCTGATCCCATTAGCAACTTGTGCCAAAATTTTCATCGAGTTTAGCTAGAATCCCAAACTTCACCACAAATCAATCTGTTAACCTAATTCAGGTATTGAACTGTTTTTAGAATCCTCGGAGTGAAAAATGTGGATCCTAAATACATCCAACTTTCTGTTGCTCACAATAGCTTTGATATTTGTTTTGGCACAAACCAAGAACCCAGTAGCTTTTTTTTGTAACTCATCTGCAGAAAAACAGAAAGGTCAGACACTAGGCATTTGCGCTTTGAAAGCGGAGCAAAATTTAGAGGGTACAGTCACCACTAAATATTTTAGTAAGCAGTTAATTCTACACAGGGCTTGCCACAATTGTATATTCCCACTCACGACTGTATTGGTTTAAACTTCAGTGGTAGCTGCAAATTATCAAAACAAAAAAACTGGAGAATACACCTGTAAACCTATTCAACAAACAGAGAGTGCCTGGTGTTGCACTCCAGGAAAATTCAAGCTGTCTACCACTGTTAAGCTGTTTTGTAATCTTGCTTTATTTTCAAACTGAGAGCTGATTGTCTTGTTTACATTTTCCATTGGATGAACACAGGCCCCAAACCCTTATGTAGAAAATCCAGTCCCTGCTGGGACTGTCCAACAGTTTTGTACAAAGGAAACATCATGATAACCATAAATTTTGAATCATGATTCATAAACACATAAGAATGTGAATTGATCTTCATCATTAATGAACTGCCTGTGAATTAAACTCCCTGATTTTGATTGAATCTTTCTTAAAATGAGTTGCTATAGAATCATACTAGCTTATAGAATCATGACTTTTTCCCAATTTCATATTAAGAACGGAACACTCTATGTAGCAAACAAGCCATATAACTTGGGGTTTGAGCCGCTTCCCTAAAAATTGGGGATTCCATACCAGCACACCAGTCAGCCCCTTGCCAGGCAACATTGGGTTGCTACTTTACGGCTATTGGTAATGTAACAGCATTGTAGCTATTTTTGGTCCCTCTACACTCACCTGAACCATAGACACAGTGCAATATGGTGTGATATTGATATTGCACCGGAGGGGTGTTTTTTTTAAAGGCCACTACAATATTATCTATGCCCAGAGCAGCAGATATTGAGCAATAACAGGACATTTTATGGCTGGTTGGGCCTTTCATTGCTCAATAGCGTTTTACTTGGCTGGATAAGGGCTAATTTGGCCTTTCAGTGCTCAATAACACATTAATTTTCTGGATAATTGTGTTACTCTGCTTGATAATGCGTTAATTTACTAGTAACAGATGTACCAAAAAAGGCCAGTTACAGTAAACATGACACAAATATCCAGGCGCTAGCGTCAACAATGGGGCTTAAAATGATAAGAACAGGTTTTTACTTTACTCTACAACCCCAGCTGTGGCAGAGTAAATCAGTGAACCACCGTTGCAAGTTTCTGCCTTAGGAAAGAGGCCCGGTGCTAGTTTAACTTCACCCCCTTCTGCCTTAGGGAAGAGGACTACACCACATGTCCGTCTCCTGGGATGCACTGCGTCAGCTTGGCTGCGGGCTCTCAAACAGGGCAGGCTTGACCTGTCCGCCTTGCATCTGACAGCAAGGGTAGGTCAACCGCAGTGATGGGTCAGATGTACATTGGTCTGACCCATCTGACCAAAGTGTCATGCCAACCCTTCCAACACATCACGTCGGCATTGTACTTGGGTTGAACAGGGGAAACGTGTTTGCCCAACCAACACCATCTGGCCCTGGGGAGAAGGCAAATGGCATCCGTAGGTGGGGCCAGTCTGAAATCCATGTTGATGTTTCCAACCAGTAAGAACAAGTCCACCAGGACTTGCCAGCTGACAAGGGCTTGCCCAACTGAGCAAGCCAACGCTGTTGGCTGGTTTGGTCCACAATGAACCAAGGTAATGAACACCACAGTGATCATTCCCTTGTTTACCAACCCCATTCATTGGTCAAGCCAAGGAAGAATTGAAAAAAAAAGTTTCTGTTCCTTTTTCCATCTAAGGAAAAAGGCTACATAGGAGAGAAATTACACAAAAAAATAAATTACATGTGAGAGCTTCAAGAATTCAAGGATCTTCTGTGATGAGAAGACTTGCAAAATTGATATTTTGATAGTACTTACTTGCTTTGACCAGCATCTTAGAAAACAAATATTGATTAGTTGATTGGCATAGTGCCGCTGCACTGATGTGCCTGTTGCGGTGTATAAAAGGCAGGGAAGGAAGGCTTGGGTTCAAACCTGGGTATGGTTATTTTTGGTGATATAACCCTTGGTTGTCAACCCAATACCCACCATGGCACTTACGGCAGGCCCACATTGGATAAGTGGCCAACCGTGTTGCCCCAACAGAAGGCCAGCCTTGGTGTTTTGCATGACTGCAGGCGTACGCGAGGGTCTTAAGTTGACCCTATTCTGGCAGTCAAGCCAACCACAGGTGCCATCTTTTCCCGCTACAAAGCCCGCCCAAATATCTGGCGGGACGCGGGAGGGGCGGCCCAACCCCAATTTTTGCATTGAGCCACAGTTGACTGCGCTCCGTAGTGTACACCAGGAAAAATCAATTGTCACCAGAAATCAGGTGACATCAAGCAATAATGGCTGTCACTTTTTTCCAGCTCTGGTACTACCGGCTACAATGGCCCCTTTGTTTCCTACAGGGGGCTGTACATGCGGCCAACTGTGCAACTTGTGGGTAGCTCAGTGGACTTAGGCTGATGTCACCTGTAGTCCAGTGACAATTTATTTTTCCTGATGGTAGATATGTTGATTAGGGACACTAGGGATTGAAAATGAGCTGTGCTTTCAATAATTGGGGCAATAGCTTGCTGATTGAATATGCAGTATCCACTCTGCCTCAGGGTGCCGGGAGGACGAAGAGAGGTCAATAATCCTCCTCTCCGGAGCAGCACACACGGGAGTGTGACGGCAAGGGTGTAAGACCCTCACCCTGTGTTCTAAATCTGCCCTAATGGCTTAAAATAAATCAGCCCTTTTGGGCTCTTTTGTTATGGGTGGGTGGGTGGTACTGAAAAAATTTTCACAATTGGATGGGGAGTGATGGAATGGAAAATCTTTTGGGAACAGGACTTGAGTAGGTTGTGAGTAAAGGAATCCTGGAGTCAGGGTGTAAACAGGTTGGGTTTGGGTCGAAAAACAGCGCCCGAACCCGACCCAACATTTAGCGCGGGTTGG
Source organism: Puccinia triticina (assembly GCF_026914185.1). Taxonomy (NCBI): domain Eukaryota; kingdom Fungi; phylum Basidiomycota; class Pucciniomycetes; order Pucciniales; family Pucciniaceae; genus Puccinia; species Puccinia triticina. The sequence goes on along the minus strand of NC_070560.1, from coordinate 5,823,341 downwards.
GTCGGGTCGGGTCAGATTTTAAAATATGCTGCCCAAACCCGACCCGATGTCATACTATTTTGGGTTGGGTCCGGGTCGGCTTGGCTCGGGTCTCGGGTCGACCCGACCTCATAGGCCCCAAAAGCCCCCAACTTGACTGTCATAGTCGGGTTGCAGGCTGACCCGATTAGGAAATAGGCTGCCCGAACCCAACCCAACAATTTTACAAGTCGGGTCGGGTCGGGTTCGGGTCATGTCATTTTCTTCAAGAATGTGCCCGAACCCAACCCGTAAACAGGTTGGTTTTGGGTCGAAAAACAGCGCCCGAACCCGACCCAACATTTAGCGTGGGTCGGGTCGGGTTGGGGCAGATTTTAAAATATGCTGCCCGAACCCGACCCGATGTCATACTATTTCGGGTCGGGTCCGGGTCGGCTCGGCTCGGGTCTTGGGTTGACCTGACCTCATAGGCCCCAAAAGCCCCCAACTTGACTGTCATAGTCGGGTCGCAGGCTGACCCAATTAAGAAATAGGCTGCCCGAACCCAACCCAACAATTTTACAAGTCGGGTCGGTTTGGGTTTGGGTCATGTCATTTTCTTCAAGAATGTGCCCGAACCCGACCCAAAACCCGACGGGTCTCGGGTCGGTTTCGGGTCGGCCCAAACCATTTACACCCTGATCCTGGAGAGAGGGAATGAAAGGAGGACTTGGTGGACCATGGCCCGAGTCCGAGCCTCTCCTTGGGTGGCTCCTCCCTGTACTTGCTTCAGCAGTGCCCACGTGCTAGATTGGCAAGGCGGGCTCCAGTACAACTCGGCTACTCAAGTGCCTTGCTGTACTCTCAGTATGGGGACAGGTCCCCATCTTTCCTTCTTGTATGGTGTAACTTCCGCTGAGAGTAAAGCGAGGCAGTGCTATTCAACCGCTAAAAAAGCTAATAGCGCTGTTAGCGCCCGTTAGTGTAGCGTAGCAGCCCGTAGCGGGCACTACAGATAACGGCACTGTTTCAGGAACTATGCAATGCTAAACTAGTGGATAGCGCACGCTACGGAAATTTTAGCGTAGCAACCCACCGTTAGTAGTAAGTAAGATGATTCCTCCATGCTTGCCTGCTTCCATCCCCACCCAAATACACACTATTCCGCCATCTCCGCCCAAATTATGCATGCTACACTCCCAGCCTCCGCTCCTCTCCAATTCTTGACCTCCCACGCCCTCTATCTACCCCCCATCAGTCAGTCTCTCACCAGCGCCTCTGCTTCAGCTGCCCTGGTTCACCTGCTGCTGCGCTTCTGCTATCCAGTCCATGCATTTGATCAGCCGCAGTCCAGCTGTTGCCCTCTGCTCTGCTCTGCCTATCTGTCTGACCTCCCATGGTCCGCAATCCACAATTTTTCCTGCTCTGTGATTTCTGTGCATTCACCTTTCCACATGCTTTTATTTGTGCTTTCTGAAATCATTCTCAGTGCTTATCTCACAGAATGCACAATGAACTCAGCCACATCTGCATTTCTGCCCGCGCTATCACCAGGTGGACATTCCGTAACGCTTGCCAAGTCACCACACCTCCATCTATCTAATATCCAACCACTATCTACCCAAATCTCCCAACCATCTCCTAGGACCCCGGCCAGCCCCTACTAGACACCCTTACGTAAATTGTTTCAAAATGATTTTTTTGGCAAAAATGATACTTACGTAAACCTGTGAAACTTGTTTCAAATGGACATTTCTGGGAATTTTTTCTTCTGGGACATACTGATGTGCCCTGTTTCAATCTGGTCTTCCCTTCCAAGGGAAAAAATGACATACTTACGTGTTTTGTTTCAATTTGTTTTTGTGCTTGAAGGTGCAAACATAGTGTGCATACATGTTAGTTCCTCCCTGTTCTCTCCTGCTCCCATGTTACATTATAATGGTTGAGGAAGGTCTGAAAGGCACCTAAAAGTGATTCTTCATTGATTTTAATCAATACATCAGCAATGACAACCAGAACATCAATTTTGGACTTTTCTTATCCAAAACCCCCACAAATGGCTGCAGATGTTACTTATGTAACTTGTTTCAATCCACTATTCCAAAATTTGAACATACTGACGTAGTTGGTTTCAAACAGTTGGTTCTCTCCAAAAAATCAAAACTACAGCCGTTTCAAAATGGCAAATTCCCGGGGTATCACGTAAGGGTGTCTAGTAGGGGCTTGCCGGGGTCCTCATCTCCTCATCTTCCAGAATCTACCCAGGAGGTCCTCCTGATGCTAAGCTTTGGCCAAGTCCTTGCCCAGCTGAGTCTAAGATCTACCCGTTGCGGGTACCTGCTGCCCACAAGCGGGTACCCGCCAGTGGGTGCGGGTGCGGGTGCGGATGTGTGATGTTCTGCCATAAAACAAGCGGGTACCTGGGTATTTTGTTTCCACACCTGCTCACGGATATAGCTGAGCTGTGCAGGCTAGAGAATGTCAATCTATACCCAGGTACCGGTTGGCACCCGCGTACCACACCACTTTTTGCCAAAAAATAGGCACCCGGCACCACCTGCTTGGACCCGCCCTGCACACTCGCGGCACCACAGCTGTACTGTCAAATTATATGCCTCCTGGGTTGTACATATCAGGTGGGATCCAAACCCTGGGTCCGCTCATTGACTTGAGCCAACAAACAATCCCTCGATCATTTAAGCGGGCCCAACCCCCTTAGTGCATTTTAAGCGGCGGGTACCCGCAAATACCCAGAACGGGTAAAGCCAATACCCGCTCCGCGGGTACGGGTGCGGGTGTCTCATATTAGGCAAAATACGCTGCAGGTATCCGGATACAAACGGGTACCGGGGTTCAAATCAACCAGCTCTACCACATACTGGCGCACTTTGACGGATTTCGTGCAAAATTTCCTGATTTTTCACACCCATGTTCCTGCACAAAGTGCACAAAAAGTTCTGAAATACTTGAATACATATTTATCATGATTTAATAAATTATTTGGAATTTTTGGCATGCGTGAACCTTAATACCAGGTCCCCAAATGACTGTACTTTCTTTGTTTCTTGATGGGTGTTTTCAGCATACAAGGAGGCTTCAAAAAACTCCTAAAAATGCACAGAGGACAATCAAAAGATTTTCTATTGATTTGTCAAAAAAATCTTGAAAATGTTGATTCCTTCACCCGCAGTGCGCGAAGTGTTTGGAAAGTTGTGCACTGCACAGTGTGCAAAGATTTTTCTGCAGTGCACGAAGTAAGTCCGTAACTTATATGTAGTATTGTGTTTTGAATAAAGCTTGGATGATTTGTCAAATTTTCTGGTTTTGTTGACCGAGCTCAACTCCATATTTTTGATATCCTTTCCACATGGTGCATCTTGACAGATGTCAGGTGAGGCCCAAGGCTAAATCCACCCCCGGAGCCAATTTCCTCCAGTAGGGGGTGAAGGAGTCGGGCTAGAGAAATACCAAAGAACCAGAGCATCTTCTTTACCCTACCAACCCCAGGCCATGATCATTGGCTGTTGCCCTCTGCCAGTATGGGCTGGGCAGGGAGAGGCCGACCAAGCGCTGGGTCGTGACACAAAGACATCTCGGGCGGAAGTCAATTTCAAGGTTTTGTTTAAAGTTGGGTCTGGCTTTTACAGTTTGGTGTGAAGTTTAAAATAAATTTACTACATAACAAAACCAGAAAATTTGAGGAAAGATCCAAGCATTATTCAAAACACAATATGTAATATAAGACTAATTTAATAAAGTAACATGTTGATTGATCTTACCACACTGTTTACCAGTAAGTTCAAGTGGGGGAGGTCAAAGATTTAAGGAAACAAGATAAAAGAAAAAGAGATAGATAAAAGCACCAATCACAATATTCAAGTTGGCCAAAACTAAAATCAATGTGGGTGTGGTATATTCTAATCTGAGGAATCCTTGGTGGAATTCCTCTTACTTGTACTATATGTTCTGTTATAACTTATATGCTTATTTGATCCATTTCCTGTAAATGTCACTTGCTTTCAGTGTTCTCCCTTGCGAGGAGACTATGTATTTGGACCACTAATTGGAGCGGGATTGTCAGTTGCTGTGCTGTCTGAACTAGCAGATGGCTGACAGCTGTGCCAGCTGATGATCAGTAAGGGGCCAAAGATGAGCATCAGCTGGACCATGGCCAAAGCTGAGCATCAGCTGGACCATGGCCAAAGCTGAGCATCAGCTGGGCCAAGGCCAAAGCCCTACAAATTAACCACTCAAAAGCTGTGGGCTGGGGGTTTAAATTATTTCACAAGAGGGGTTCTGCCCAAGCCTTCATGGTGCAGTGGGGTAGTGCTGTTGCACATGTGCGGATCATTTGTGGGTTGAGTTTGATCCCTGGTGCTGACCAATTTTGGCAACCTGGTTTCCCCCTAACTTAACACAAGTCCCCCCTGGTGGGAGCGCTGTGGCTGGCGGCGAAGCCGCCCCTCCCGCAGGGAGGGACTTGCGCATTATCCCAAATTTTACGCGGGAGCAGAAAGTTCATTTGGCTGAGAGGTTTTTAAAATTTTTATAGCTCCTCCCCCAGCCTCTCCACCAATATGCCCTATCTGTACCCTATGCTACTTTTCTTTCTCTACAATTTGGTCTACTCAGATTTTTTCTATCCCAATCTGTTGACCTTTTCAAAAGATCAAAAATGCACAAGTCTTCCAAATGAGGCTCCACTTGTTTGGGACTCCAGGAGTAGTTTTTCTGGCTACAAGATAAATGAGTGGCTCAAATTCCTTGCAAGAACAGAACCTAAAACTCTGTGTATTCAGTTTTTCTATATTGGTTGGGATTTTTAGTGTAGCAGATCCTTTCTGCTCCTGCTTAAATCAAGACATAACTCATAAGCCTCTCCTGCGGAGAGCCCTCCGGGCGGGGTCCCCCGGACCCTCCGCTCGAGAGGCTTTGTTAAGCTAGGGTTTCCCCCTGCTATTTTTTCAGTGCCAGGGAATCAAAGTTTGAAATCATGAATTTCATTTTTTTTCAATAGTAGAAGTCAAACTTCCGCATTAAACAAAAACCAAAAAGATGAGAACATGTAGATGTATAATGTGCTAAAACCTAGAAATAATTTATGCAGTAGTGAAGGTAGAGATGGTCATTGGCACCCGCTGGCGGGTACCTGCCACTATTCAGCAAGTCCTTTATGCCCTGGGAAGTGCCAGCCAGCAGGCTTGAGGTGTTCAATTTTGGTAAAAAGTCAAGCATGTAGCTTTGCACCTGCCATGGTTGCCTGTAGGGGCAGATAGCTACCTGCTAAAGAGTGGCAGGTACCCGCCAGCGGGTGCTAATGGCCATCTCTAAGTGAAGGAGTGGTGATGAATGCAAGGGTGCTCCCACCAAAACCTTGGAAAACACTCATGCAAGAAGGGTGTTTTAGCATATGTAAAAGTCCCCCCCTCCGGTCGGGGTCGCTTTGCGACCAGCCAAATGCTGCAAGGCCCGCAGGAGGCTGGGACCTTGCGAGCAGCAGTCAACTGTCCAGGTTTTTTAAAAGGTACTCACAAAAATTGATGAATTTCTTGACTCAGCCCTGAGTCTACACACAAGATATGTACGAAGGAGCTCATAAAATGTACAAATTTCCGAAAAATCTAGGACTTTTGGTTACAGCAATGTCAGAAAAGCTTGCGGCCAGCTTTCGGACCGCTGATTTCAGCCTCAAAGCCTGTATGGCTCCTGTACGTCAGGAATGCCATCAGAAGAAAAAACCCAGTTTCTTTGTTTTCCACTTTGGGGCCTTGAGGGCCCCACCATTGGATTCCTGGAGCAATTTCACTGCGATCCGGCCCTTCGCCGCCCCTGCCCCCCTCGCCCCTCGCCCGGCCCGGCACCCATGTCAAGCGAAACCAGCTGCCCGAACGGGTTTTCTCTGCCTGTACAGTGAAGCTGTACAGGCCTGTGGCTGAAATGCAGAAGTCATTTCAGCCACAAAATTAGGCAAGCTTTTCTGACATTGCTGTACTGTGTTCCTTGGGGGCTTTCCTGGGTCCTATCGCCGCTGCGGTATGGTATGCATAGTAAAGAAACATTCATGCATAATGCATATTCATCGGCTCAATAATTCTTAACCCCCGGTACAGTTCCCCCAGAGATAGCAGGTAAACTGACCAGCAAGAAAAACCCAGCGAAACCTCAAAACCAACCTCAACGGACAACATGGCTTTAACTGCCATCCAATCAGAGAGCATAACATCTACTACTGCGCAGAAGCAGCAAACGATGATCACTGTCAGATTGACAACCAAGTCGATTCGATACTCAATACCCAATGCCAAGTACTTGGTTCCCTCTGATTGGAAAAGGTTTCAACTTAGTCAACTGATCAACAAAGTGCTTCAACTTGGTCAGTCAAAAACTTTACTCCAAGACGGTCCTGATAAAATTGACCCGCTGAGTGTTTCTATTGTATGACATTTCCTCACAGATCAACCCGTACCGTTTGATTTCGTGGTCAACGATCAACTTCTCAGGACGTCTGTGAAAAGCTTCATAGACTCTCGTGGTCTATCAACTGAATCAGTCCTTGAAATTGAATATCTCGAGAGCGTCCTGCCGCCCAAATTTATCCAGAGTTTAGAACACGATGATTGGATTTCGGATTTATCTATTTCCAAGCAAGGGTCAGCAATAGAATTGATTAGAAATTGAACTTACTTTGGTAGTTTCTGATTCATTCTCTTATCGTATTCTCTTGGGGAAACAGGACATTTTTAACTGCTTCGTACGACTCAAATCTCCGATTGTTCTCGGCCTCTGACTCTACAAAGCCGGTACTAACGATATCAGGTCATGAACAGCCGGTCCTATCGGTCAGCTGGATTAACGGTCCTACTAAAGACTCTTCGGGACCAAGTCGAATTGCCAGTGGGGGACTAGATCGAGTCGTCAAAATCTGGGAAATTTCTTCGTCCGAAACAAATCTGCTGCAACTCGAGCAAAGCTATTCTTACAAAAACACCCATGTCTTACCACTTCACAAGTCGCCCGTCAGTACAATTCAATCATGCGAGCATGATCAGTCCGCTGGTCAGTTACTCACAGGTGACTGGGAGGGGGTGCTGGCACTCTGGGATCTGTCCTCTTCGATCGGGGACCGTCAAACCGAACCTGAGAATGCTGAATTTCCAAACGAAGACCCTCGCAACTTGAAACGGCGAAAAAAGAATCAAAATCTCAAATCATCTGGATCTTCCGTGATATCCAAGCAGCCGGTTCAAGTCGTCAGTGCCCACCAGTCCAAGATATCTCGAGCGATATTCTCAAAGTCCGATTCCAACAAGGTCTTTACTGCTTCCCACGATCACACTGTGAAACGATTTGATCTAGAAACTGGATTGGAAGAATGGTCCAAGTTGGCTGGACCGGAGAAGTGTTTGCTGGATATTGACGAATGTCAAGGTCGGGAAGGTCTGCTTGTTACCGGGTGTATGGACAGAACAATTTGCTTTTGGGATTGCCGAGATGGTAAAGTGCAAATTGCCTATTCAGGACACCAAGCATATTAGCACTCAAGTGATCACTTCGCTGACATTTTTCGTTTCATTTCTGCTGCTCCCTCTATGGGCGTGTGTGTTTTAAACGGTAGCGACTCAAAATATTTCATTGGTATTACATGGACATTCAGCACCAGTATCGACAGTTTCGTCTAACCCATCACGAGCAAATTCACTCCAAATTTTGTCCGGATCGTACGATGGTACATGTAAGATCTGGGACACTCGTTCGACCAAACAATCTCTTTACACTATTTCAAATCCCAGCCAAACTTCAAAGCAATCCACTTCCAATCCAAACCAAAAATTATCGAACCAGAAAATCCTCGCCGTTGGATGGAATTCTGATGGTAACTTATTGGGCTCCGGTGGTGAAGATCGAAAACTATCGATCCACTCTGTCAATTAAATGCTGGTCCATCTGTTTTTCACCCTCTCCTTTGGAAAGCATGCCGTATTTTCCACAAAATCCATTTTGTTTGAAGTATCTTTTATTGACAACCCCTGCTACATCGTTGCGTAAGATTGAAAATCATAATGAGAATTTGATGCAAGGAAGTCATCATATTTCTTCTTTTCACTACATCTTTTTTTTATGATGGGTCTTCTCAATGTACCCAAAAAGGATGCGATCAGACCTTGCGGTCTTGAAGCAGAAATAATGGTCATCTGACAAATCCCAAGATAGCGTTTGAATGGTGAGGGGTTGCTACGTTCACAATTTGGTACCGTTGAAGCTGAAGTCCACTAAGCTACACATGCCACAACTTCCTCTGATTACCAGAGCTGAGGGCTTAACTTCGTCTCGATTACTCTTTTTTTGACGCAGGTTCAAGTTAACCAAGCCTTGAGTTTGCCTACAAATAACTCTGTGTGTTCGAGGCGTATCAGCTACCGCAAGGATATGGTGGATACCTTTTTGTAGTACCAGATTTTGCCTCTTGTTAACTGGGGGTCTTCCCCGAACTTAACACAAGCGTACCCTCCTCGGGGGAGCGTAGCTCTCCTTCGGATCGGAGAGGCTTTGTTAAGCTCGGGTCTTCCCTCTCAAAAGCCAATCACATATTTTCTCTTCGAAACCATGGACATAATGGTATGTATTTGCTTGCCTGGAGTGACAAATTAACATGATTCTCCCTAGCAACATAATATATGTATTGTTTCCTTCTTTCAGTGAACAAGTGGTAGAATGAAGCAGAACAGTAGAAAAATGAACATAAGAACGATAGGTGTGATATAGACAATGAGGCTTGCATGGAGGCCGGAGTGTTTTGCCTTTTCTCTGCGTTGTAGTTGACTGAAAAAATCGGACCTCTGCTTCTTGTAATATCTGCAAAATATGGGTAACAACAACATCAATCGAGTAAATAGAATGGTAATTGAAGTAAAATTGATACGCTATAATCCTGCCTTGCCACGCAAGAACGATCAGCAAACACGAGAGATTTATCTATGCTATCAAGCCATGTCATGGCTAAAGTGATCAAATGAGACAGATTGCAAATGCTTTAATATCAGACCCAAGAAGTTTAAACAACGCTGGATAGAACTGGAGTATTGATGTGCTGGATAGGCCCAGTGGGACTGGCGTTGTTGATTTGATGGTTTGCCGCTTGGTCTTGATCCGACTGAATCCGAGTATGCTTTTCATTCAATAATTCGGCGATGGGTGATGGAGCCGGAGCCTTTCCACAAGGATGATCTTCAGGAGCAGGTTTGCTTTTTTCATCATCCACTTGCATTGAGTTGTTTTGCGAGTCTGCTTCAAATAGATTCGATAAAGATGGATCATGCGTTGGTCCTTGCTCAATTTCTTTCCCGGCTTTGCGATTGGTTGATATTGTATCCTCCTGCATGCAGTTTTCCGGGAGATTAGTGATCTTCTCATCATCATCGTCATCATTTCCTGCCATGGCTTCTAGTCGGGCCTGCAGCACTGAAAGTGAATGCGTCGTTGAATCGGCTGCGCTGTTCATCTCTGATGATACCATGGGTTGGCAGGCATCTATAGGATTAAAGAGTAAAAGTTAAAATAGATCCTTCACGTTACTGACCCGCTGGAGAGACGTTACATTTATTCTTTCCAGCCACGTATATCAGCTTCCCGCGACTCCAGACACTGACGTTGCCATTCAACTCGACTGGGTCCGCACTCGCTCCTTCCACATTTTCACTATTCGACGGCGAAGCTGGGGCTCTAGAACGGGACCAGGTGGAGGCTGAAGGTTGTGATTCTTCCTCGATGACCACTGGCTTAGGTTCTTCTTCCGGTTCAACCTCTACTTTCGTGCGTACCCTTAGACTGCGCCTCTCCCCTGGAGCAGGTACTTTCTTGGAAGCACACAGGCGTTTACGCGATGGGCGACCGGTCTCGGTAGTTCCATCAAATTCCTCGTCGACTTCGTTTGTTCCAGCCGCGCTGGCATCTTGGCCAGTATACTCGGAGTCTTCAGAATCGCTATCTCGACCACCGGCGGCTTTTCCTTTGCGTTTGCGCTTAGAGAGTTTAGTTTTGCTACCAGAGTCGGATCCACCTGCACTTGGATTCTCATACTGTTGAATCGCGCGTTCGAGTTGTCGATCTAATGCGTCTGAGTCAACGACGTAATCTGGCTTGGTACGTTGTGATCTGAGTCGTGAACGAACTCCAAATCCAGGCGTCGACCGAGTGAGATCCGGATCTCGCTTTGGAGCATTTGCCAAGGCTATCCTGCGCTGTTTCCTCGCCTCGAGTTCTTCCAACCGTTCTGCTTCTCTCATCAGCTGCTGAACTCTCTGAAAAATTGAAAGTAATAATATACGTGAGAAATAATTACAACTTGAATCCTTGTGTGGTAAATTACATGAATTTGGAAGATGGGCACACCTGCTCTCCTGCTTCAATGTTGGCCTGTGCAACTTCGGCCAGCGTCTGTCTCAACTGCCATTCAGCCTGTAAGTGTTGATCTTGCAAAGCAGTCCTTTTACGAGTGTTTGTAAACATCGAAGGTATCTTAACCTTTTGGGTGGAAGATTCTTTGGTTGTAGATGTAGCAGCTGCACCATGAGAGATATCAGAGGATTGGAGTGGTGGTGGGAGTGCAGGGTTGGCATCTAGCTTGCTCGTTAATTCGGCGTATTCGGGTTTAGTGGTTGACAAGACAATCCAGTAGTTATCAGGCTTATGCGGGTTCCCAGAACCGTAAATCCTGGGAGAATCTTCAAAAAAAAAGAAAGAACCAGTGTGAGATCAGGAAATAGCTGAGATCGAGCCATAGTTCGTCTCTCACCATCAATCTGCCACCAATAACGTGAGTGGCGATCTGTGCCTAGTGGCTTAATCGACAATGGATTTTGGAAGGGTTTCGTATCGGCAGCTTGTTTGGTCGGCTTGGCTGAAGATTTGTCATGATTTTCATCGATAATTGACTTGATCTTCGCGGAATACGTAAGTTGATGATCGACAAGTATTCGAAGCAAGTGGACCTAGAGAAGCAAACGCAAATCAAGAAAAGGCGTTAGAATGATTTCTTTGAACGGAAACAAAGGTAGGTTTTGGATTCCTTTTATTTTCTCTCCAGAGAAATTACGGGCTGAGACGGTGTCCAGGTTTCGAGCTTACTTTCTCATGCCAATCTAGGTCCCAAAATCCATTCTCTCTGGTCTTTAAATAGTTTTCCTTCCACTTGAGTATCGAGAACACCGGCTGTTGGCGCTCATGCTTTACAAGGTCTTCAATAAAAGTCTTCAGCCATCTCGCCCACGAGCTAGCGTTCGCTGTTTTTAAGTTGTCGTGAAACGTAGTCAAAATCGCTGTGAGAATTTCGCGGGCATCCGACGAAGTAGCGTCTGGTTCATCACTTGGTTCTGATGAGACCGTTCTGGTATCTACTTCTAGTATACGCTCAAGCTGTAAATTATTAGAGAGTACAAATTAATCAGTGGCGGGTCATTTAAACATTATTTCATTGATTTGGAAGAAAAAGAGACAATGAATGCAGAGCAAGCAATGATGAGAAAAACTGACGTCCGGAGCTGCACGGAGCTTTAACCCGGTTTTAAGATCGTGACACAACGAGGTGAATTTGTAAATGAAGGCGAAGACATACTGTTGAAGGCAAGAAATACCAGTTAGTACTTATCAATGAACGCCACAATAAGAAAATGCCGCTTACCGCAGTCTCCCAAGATTCACTCGGCTTAGATGGAACTGGCCCAACCCCGAGTGATGATGAGCTGGACTTCGCTGAAGTCAGCTGAGAATGTGGCGCGCTGGTTGAGGAACATGCTCCAGCTGTGGATCCACCGGTTCGTGTTTTCGCTGAGGGTTCCATAGGCACGGGATGGTGGTGGTTGGTGGGGATGGGATGTGCTTTGGATTTTTTATGTTTCAATGCGGAAGTTCAATTTTTCAGAGGGATAGAGCTGGGAATCCGCCAGTAATTTTGCTGCTGGTGCTGCTGAAGCACAAAGACAGCGTTGCTGCTGCTGCAACAGCTTATGTAATCACATCAACATCAAGTTGCATTTGGAAATACAACCAGACTTGGATATGCTGGTGCAGTTGGATCTGTGGAAAATGGAGAGGGAATTTTGGACAACAATCCTAACACAACTGCGCTCTACCCCACTTCCAGGCATAGGAACTGCTTGGGAGGGAGAGTCCCAGGTGCCAAGAGATTGGACCAGTTGATAAGCCTCGCCTGATTGCTGACACTCTAACTTAACCTAACTTGACACAACTCCTGTCGCTTCAGGTCTTCCAAGACTGCTGATTCAACCGTCGGACAAGAACGTCTCAGTGCCGTGTCAAGGACCAAAAAGACATCACAACAGATCCGGTGTGACGCTTTTTTGACGGAGGATCTCAATTTTAAACAACTTTGGATGCCTCCGTGATAATATTTTGAGCGTGCCCTTTATAGCAGCTCACTTTCCCACTACGCACCCATGGGCTCAGCGGAACTGCAACTTCCATTCAACCCGGAAAGTTTCACAGATGGATTGCCATTCTTGTTCTGATTTTTTTTCATGATTGTCATCACGCATTTGTTACTTTTTTAGATAAAAAAAATGGCAATGATATATTGGGGGAGCAGGAGTCATGGATCATGTGTGTAGCATCACTGCTATCATCTGGGCTATACTTCCTAGAAAGCATAATTTTTATAAACTTGGCAGCTATCGATGGTTTTTAATTGATCAATGGATTTTTTCACTCACAAACCCAACCAAACCTATTTACACAAGTTTGCTTGCCGTTGGCGCGGCGCGAAGCGCCTCGCACGAAGTGCGGCCTCCTCTACTGTGAGACAGGAACCCCGCGGGGCTTTCACTTCGAGGCTTTGTTAAGCTCAAAGCTCAAACTGCTACCGAATGCGAGTTAATCCATAAGCATCTTGCTAACTTGATACAAGTCGGGAGGCTCGCCATGGCCAGCGGCGAAGTGTAAGAGCCAAAGGTCTTCACTGAGGCAGGGACTCTGGAACAGGGGCGACAGAGGTCTTGAGGGTTCTGTTAACAACGGTTGGGGATCTTCTTTCTACTTAGCTCAGCATGAGGGTCGAAGGGTTAGTTGAGGGGGGTGACGGAGTGCAGGTAGGTTGTTCTGTGAAAGGGTTGTGAAACCCGTGGCGCAGGGGTTTTACACGAAGCCGCCCCTCCTCGCCCCTCCCTACTGAGAGCGCTCCGCGTGGCGTACAGCGACTTTCCGGTGAGCGCTTAATTAGCAGTTTAACATTAAGCGGACCGACAAGCCCACCGGAAAAAAAAACCGCCAGCATTTCCCCAGGCTGCCAGCTGTACAATTATTTCACAGGTACAAAAAGCCCTGGACCACTTGGCTCTTTAAGCAATTGGCGCCGAGCAAGAGCCAAGCGGTGACCTCCCATACTCCACACGCCCTCCCTTTTTATACCTTTCCCCCCATGCTCAACTGACCACGAATTATCCTTATCCTTTTGCTTTTTCCGATCCTACCACTTCCCCCTCCGTTGTCTGTGTGCGCACAATCATCAAACTTCCATTTCCATATTGTAGCTGAGGTCAATCTCCTAATCTGGGAAACTGAAAACTGAGACTATTTAACGGCAAATGACCGTATCCCAGGATATCAGGTCTCTGCGCCCCATGCCACCATCCCGGAAGAGGACGTTCGCCATTTCCGGGAAGCTGCGACCGGGTCCCGGAATTGGAACCTCAAATATTTACAAAGAGTTTGTTCACCATTTTCGGGACACTGGACCGTGTCGAGGGATACAGTGTTTGCCTGGGCCTCGCCAATTCCTTGGAAGAGGACGTTCACCAATTCCCCAGGATGTCATCTTTCTGCCGCCTATGCCACTACCCCGGAGAAGACGTCCGCCAATTCCGGGAAGCTGAGACTGGGTCCCAGAAACGGAGACCCAAATATTTAGAGACAGTCTGTTTGTCATTTCTGGGACACTGGACGGTGTCCAGGGAAACAATGATTGCCTGGGCCTTTCCAATTCCTTTGAAGAGGATTTTCACCAATTCCGGCAATCTCAGACCGCATACCGGGATAGACCTATAAATGCCCCCCTCCTCAATAAACTTCTTGCGGACAGCTGACTAACCAACCCCAGTCCCGCATTGTTGTTGCATTTAAAAGGGCAATAGACAGCTTGACTCTGGATCAAGAGAAGCACACAGACGCTGAGAAGGGCCAAGGACTGCATGGGTGAGGCGCAAGTGGATTTTGAGTAGTGGAGGGAGGTCTGGGCGGTAGAGGCGAGGCTAGGTAGGATGTTGATGCGTGCTGGATGCGATACCCAGCTGATTAAGTATAGCGCGATGTGATGACGACTGTTTCGGTCGCAAGGCTTGTTGGATCCAAATCAATGAGGCTTGGAAGGGCTTGGATGTACACATAAGGGGCGACCCTCTGAAGGGAGTTCGCGGCTGGCAAGGAAGCTGCTGGATGGTTGGACTATCCCAATGAGAGGAGGCGAAGTATGTACAAAAATAAATAAAAGCTACCAGCACCCTGGCTAACAGTGTCTGCATGGACCCCGGTCCTGTTTAGGAAGACGCAGCCGAGCTAGGAAATCAAGTGCAAGGTCTGAGGGGTGAGTGGTGAGCAAGCAAGCGAAAGGTAAATTACCCACCGAAAGACATCAGCGGCGATCCGGCATGGCCAAGCTAAGCGACCTGCCCGCCGAGGCAGTCCGGCTCATAGTCCAGTGCTTGTCCTCGCCACCCGCCAACCCACCCCCCAACACCAACAAGGCCCATCGCAGCTTCAGCCTCGACCACACCGAGATCGAACCGCTCCAAGCACTCCCGAGGCGGCATTGGCATGACTACCCCCCTCCGCCCCCAAACAGTCAGCCGCCATCTCTTCATCTGATTTCGATATGATACATTGAACCACTCTCACATTTGCAGAACTCCCAAAGAATCCCTTGTTGTCGCTCGCGCTGGTCAGCCCGACCTTTCGAGAGTGCGCCCAGGAGACGCTCTTCAGCAACGTGGCTTTTGACAACCCATGGGAGGCAAGTTTATTCCTTCGGACGCTTACTCGCCCCTCCGCAGAGGACGAGCTCCGGATGGCGGAGGAAAAGGACGAGGTCGAGAGCGCCCGCGCATTGGCAATCGGCCGTCGCCCGCGTCTGCACAGGTTAGCCGCACACGTTCGCTCGCTACAGTTCCTGTGGGGCGGGCCCTGCTCGATGGGCATGGGCGGCGGCTCGGTGTTCTGTGAGGTCCTGTACTGCTGCCCCCACCTAGAGAGCCTCGCGATCAGCGTATGCTTCTTGAGCCGATTCAAGGAGCCTATCATGGAAGCCCTCGCCAGCCGTCGAACCATCACAAAGTTTCTCCTCCTCCAGAACCCTGACCGAGACACCCCAGGCTGGCTGGCCGAAGACATCGTCGGGCGCTTGTTTTCCAGCTGGAAAGACCTCAAGATTCGGTCAACCACCCGGTCCTATTCAATGGCTTCCCCAACAGTCAGCTCATCAATTCTTCTATCAAATCTACGCCGTGTCCCGACGCAAGACAACTACATTACCTATCTCTATTCCCCAACCAAAGCTCCGTGCCCAACACCTTCCTCGCATCTTTCTGATCCCCTCTATAAAATTCGCCTCCAGCGGTCTAATGAGGATCCTATTTTTGGGAGGTTGTGGCTCTCATTCAACGGCACTCTGAAACTCGAGTCTTTTTCTAACTCCTCCATTTGCGTTGAAATAATGGAGGGGTAGCTTGTTGGGCCATTACTTCTGACCCCCTCTATTCATCCTTTATTCGGCCAAAGATTGTTGGCCGCTTATCCATAACCAGTCTATCAAACAAGATCCGCGCATTTTCACCGGTCACTGGCCCGGTGCGTTTGTTAGACGAGGTCATTCACCGTATCTCAGTGTGATGCCAATCTCCTTTGCCGTTGTGCCATAAAATAGAGGGAAAAATAAAGGAAAAAGTGACAGTTTTTGGTTACATAATTGTATAACTACATGATATGCAATAGTGGTCACGGGGCGGCGGAGCCGCCCTTAAACCCTAGTGTGACAAATGGATTACTACTCCCGCTGGGGAGGCAGGGAATCAGGTAAGATGGGCTGACACTGTGCTTTGAAACAAATTCTGATTAGGTTCCAGTTTGCCCACAATCGATCCGCCATAACTCCCCAAAACTCTCATGAATATGACTCCAGCTTACGTAGTTGCAGCTGTTTTACCTAGATATAGATACAAATGTTTGGTCTCATATTGCAATGTGGCGGCTCTTTCAATTCTCAAAATTCAAACAAAAAAAATAATCTGAATGCTATTCCTTTTTCCACAAAAAAAGCACAAGATTTGCTTATCTAAAAATACCTTTTGTTCAGTAGCTGCTTTCAGTTCTGATGTATATATCCATAAAAACCAAATTATCAGTGAGTTTGATTGGGGTCATGTAGGCAGGTCACGGCCAAAATTCATTCATACTTATGCTTATGAATCTATCAACTATGCAAAACATTTTACTACCCCTATTATTGGATTGCAAAATGAAATGAGTTTGACAAACTTAAGAAACATTCTTAGGAGCAGAAAATTTCAATGGATTGTTCAAATTATATTTATTTACTTTGAAAATTCAGTATAGAAGAGTTTGAACTGATACAATAAAGACAACCAAAGTAAAGATAATAAGAATCCCATCCAAGAAAAATTTAGGCAAGGAACAAAAAATTGGCCGGCCCAACGGATAGGTCCCTTCCATCGTGGTCTGAGTTGCCCTTTGGCATCTGAGTGTGGAATAGAAGGAGTACCGAGATTCCGAAGGACAGCATCGTCTTGCATCCGCAAGATCCGAAGTCTGGGGTGCTTTACTGAAGTTTTCGGAGAAAATTTCTTTTCAACTAATAACCTCAAGGAAATAATTTTGGCCTTCGTATTTATGTATAGGTCTTTCTTTGCTTCGCTGCGAAAATAACGTTGATAAGCTGGAGTTTTCGAAGCGCGCTCGTATGCCATAAGCAAACCTTTGAATTCACATGTGGATAAGAAGAAGGAGTTTAATTAGTAAGAGAAGCAAAAAAAAAAATCCACAATTACCACTACAAGTTGCTCACGGTATATTTTGGACGCTTCAGATTGAGCAGAATCCTCCATATTTGAAGCTTTTCCCTGAGGTCGTTTGTAGTTCTGGAAAAGTAGTAGATATTGGAAGGTTGATGGAATTCAATTTTCGGATTGGAGATTTGGGCTGAGATTAATTTGAAAGCTTGCTTACCTAGCAGTAGCTTCTGGGTGAGTTGGACAAGTTAGGGAGAGTACAATGCCTTGGGAGTTGGGCAGTGTTGATGAGGAAAGGACGGATCGATTTGGGGCCATACTTATATGATTCCAGTTACTGCTGAGTCTAGCTGCTGCTACTTCCTTTGTGCTGTATGCTGCTCCACAAAGGCATGTTCGATGCTGAGCAGGAGGCGGGCTGTAGCAGCTGAGCCCGGGCAAGACTGCCATCTGCGTGTACCCCAGTGAAAAGCTTCAGCAAGAAAGCTTTGGACTATGGCATAGTCTAGGACTCTAGCGTCGGATCTGGCTCCACAAGATTTTGACCAACCTGTGAAGCCATGATAACGCGCCATCCTGAGACCGCTTCTGCAGCTCACTTCAATTTTGCGGCCTTCTGCCTGAAGTGATTCCTGCTGGATGTCCATATCCCCATGTAAAAAAACTCCCTGAGTAAAAATTAGCTGCTGGGACCGAACTGATCAAAGTCCCGCCGAGGAGGGCCCGAAGCGCGACCTTCTCAGAGGGACTGTGTTAAGTTCGTGCTCGGACAGTCTTGTCCGAGCAGTTGGCGGACAGTTTTTGTCCAACGAGTTCAAATTCTGCACTCTGCTGGGTCCGGATTGCAAAACTTGTCGGGCAAGCCCTTTCCGACGACTTCTCGGACAAGCCGGTCCAACAGTTAGTCACTCCTTACGGATATCAAACAGCAAGAAAGATAAAAAAGAAGAGTTCTCAAGTCGCCAAAAAAAGGAACAAAAGCCCAGTATGCGGCCTTACGGGTGCTGTCGAGGTCGGGCAGTATCGAGTAAGACTTGTTAGAAGCCGCTCTCCTCGTGCCAATTGGCAAAGTAAATGAAGAGTCGGCTGAAATTTGAGGCAGCCTTCTTAGCCACGATCATCATGATAGCCAATATAGTGGGATAGGTCTGGGCTTCAAATATTTATGTGTTTGATTGTCAGGCGCTAATATTTTCTGCTAGCTAGATGCAAGGCAGCCGTTTTCCTCCTGATGATTCGACATTTCGTTCCTTGCCCTCTGTGGTTGCCAGCCTTGGAGCCAGCGTATACCTCTGAAGGGCACGGCATCCCTCTCTCTCTATGAGCCTAGAATTGGTTTGGCATTTCACAAGCAATTCACCAAACGAAGAAGTGTGCAGCCCGCGGAGGATGACGTCACTCATTGTGATCAGATAATAATTCTGTGTGCGCGATCGCAGATGGAGAGTGAAAAAAGAAGGCTGTGCAGTAAATAGGTACCAGCCTCTGCCACTCAGCCTGCCCCATAGAGCCCCTTGGTAATTAATATAAGCCGCCCACTACAAAGTCTACTTGCTCGTCATTATCTCATCCAACCTCATCCACCAATCTCCCAAGAGCTCATCGAAGCCGAACCCGCGTAAGTGAATTAAGTGGTCATAGTTGTACGCTTCTTTGTTTCCAAAGCCATTAAAATCGACTGCCGCTTCGTCCCATACGAACTTAAAATACTCAAGCCGAGCTTCACAGATATACTATCACCAAATGGAGGCCACTTTTCATGATTCGAAGGCCGATCAAAAGGGCCATGATATCAGTGGGCGAGAGATAGAAGAAAAAGATGCTCGGCGGATCGCAGAGAACGAAGATCGAAAAATGCATGGCGAGAAGACCGTAGGCGGAAGTGCGGGCCGTGCACAAGTGGCCGATAAAGATCCCAAAGGTATGTGGTTTGATCTGATGTGTGTTAAGGTGAGGAAGTGCTCGCTCAGTGCTAATTTACTCTTCTTCTTTTGTTCAATTCTCACTTATAGCCCATGACGTTAAAGTCGGTGGCCAAGGTGACCATCTACCAAACGAAAAACCAATCATCTGAAAACTAGGAGCTGTTCTTTGTCGGGAAGCAGGAGTCCCCTCTAAAGAAAAAAATGCAGTTTCCATGAGACGCCTCTCAATGTGATTTTTTTTTCTTCATGTGGCTTGAGCATCAATGTAAACGATTGCACGCTTGACTGTACAAACTTTGAGCGTTGCCTTCGATTATTTTCCTCCTACTTTGCTCCCAAACCGGTTGTCCAACTAGTGGGTCAATTCATTCTAATTCGCTCTTGGAAGACTCGAGTCGCTTCCCTCTTGTAGTCTTTGTCTAAAAAGTTTCATGGTCAAATTTTCCAACCAGGTCTACAATGTTAGACGGTTTGATAATTGCATTAATTCATAGCCGTTTGCAGTTGCATTTTTTTGACTTGCAATTTGCAAAGAAGCCTCTTGCGCATTTTGTAACAAAGTCTAGTAGTTGGTAGAACTAGGCAGGATTAATTATTCACATTGTGATATTTTCTGGCAGCTGCTACTGTCTGTGAGTTCAGAGATGAAACTTGAGGACTTCAAATAACCTAACTGACTTGATTTAGAAGTGCTACCTAGACAAGTCTGTAAAAGTAAAAGCCAGTTTGCGGGATGGATGGGTAGAAGTGGCCCCAAATCCTCTCCGCACTTAAAGGGCAATCCAACAGTAGAGTAGTAATATCAACTGTGGGCAGTTACATTACAGATAAAGGTAACATAACAGTAACGTAACATTTTTTGGCGGTTACAGTTACTGTTACTCATAATGGCGGTGTGTTACGTTATCATGTGAATTTAAGAGCCTCTTTTTTGGGCTAGTTACGTCATTGGAGGACGCGGAGCCAACGGTGGGCCGCTACAGTTAAGCATAACTGTAAAGTATCGTGAAGTATTGAAAAATAAGATACAATGCAGGAAATTTTGATTATTGAGCGTTTAAAATAAGTTAACTATAACACTCACGGGTGCAAAAATACGCAAAAATACCCTAAATAACAGCAAATATTGGCCATTTTTCACAGATACAGCCAAAAACGTATTGTAATTTATCGTAAAGTATCAAAAATTGGATATTTTTTTGATAAAATTAACACATTTTTCTTAAAAATAACGGTCAATACTTTACGCATTTAGGCCC
Organism: Puccinia triticina; assembly: GCF_026914185.1. Classification (NCBI taxonomy): domain Eukaryota; kingdom Fungi; phylum Basidiomycota; class Pucciniomycetes; order Pucciniales; family Pucciniaceae; genus Puccinia; species Puccinia triticina. The sequence goes on along the minus strand of NC_070560.1, from coordinate 5,803,172 downwards.
AAATATTGTAACGTAACACATTGGCCGACCGTTGGCGGAGCGCTAGATAACAAGTCAAATTTGGGCTAAAAACAGTAGTTTTGGTTTGCCTGGAAAACACCAGTGATGGCCCCAAAAAATGAGGTCTGTTACATTAGTTGCAAGGCTACAAATAATCTGTTACTAGAGGACTTCCCTTCAATCTCAAAAGCCAGATTTTCTCACATTTTGGAGGGAAATCTAGGCAGATCTGGGATTTGGGAGGATTGAGCCCAGATTTCCCTGCAAAGTCTGGAAAAAGCTGAGCTCCCAGATTGACAGGAAGTCCTCCACTAATAATGTAACGGGCCGCAGCGTGTAAGACAGTTAATGGCACGTGCATGCCTGTCATGATTTGTGACAGGACTGTGTAACCCGTACTGTAATCATGAAAGAGATTTGCGCAGGGTGTATGCAAAACACAAAAATTCCGCGGGGGGCATGTTTTGAGTCATACATGCATGGTTTCCCCTTTTTTGCACCTTAGTGTTTTTCTAGGAGCCTGAGGATGATCCTGCAGGGTAGTATATTTGACGTTGGGACTTGGTGTTGTGGCTCTTAACCGCGCAATTTGACACCGCGAAGTACGCCAAGTGGTTGCAGTTTTTGCAGTGGAATACTTCGGTATCAATCATATACGCGCATGTTCTAGCGTTGACGTACAAGTTGCCGCAAGCGATTCTACGGTTATGAGGAGTGGCTGGTGTGAGAACATGACTTTGGCCTGCTGCAAGACACTTGCCGCATAACTCGTCTGACATTGCTCTATCAACAGTAAATGCCAATGAAATCAACATGATACAGATGAGTCCCCTGCGCACAAGGGCAATGAAACTCCCCATGATTGGTGGAAGTTGTTTCAAGAGGGGTGGTGTTGACAATGGGACTTGATCTCTGGGCCAGCAGCAGCCGATGATGCAACGCAGATGGACCTCGAGGTGTGAGTTGTTAACAATTGTGCCAATGAGGTGTATTAATTCACTGATATTTATGGCTTTTAAAGCCCAGGTTTGAGGCCCAGAAAGGTTTCCTGCCCTATTCAAAATTGGCCCGGGTGGATGGAAACTTGTATTCTTTCCCCTAAGGCTGTAAGCTATTTGCCACCACCACAAAATGGACACCAAGTAGTCAGGGAATAGCCACAATGTAGGCAGTGGTTGACTCCACTTCTACTACATCCCCAAGCAATAAAATCAGCTTCATTTATCACACAAACTATGCATCAATTCATGCATGCCTGAAATTCAAAAATACAGAGGTACAAAGAAAATTATTTTTCAGCCTCAAAAGACCAAGAGACAGTAGTGATAGAAAAGAAACTGGTTGACCAAAAGGGGGGGAAATAAGAAATGGAGGTTAAGGCGGTTTGACCACCACCCTGGAGGGGCTCAATCATGGTGTTCAAAATTGCACATCAACTCATAAAACCATCAAGAGAATACAAGCATGGAGATGCCAGGGTGGCAGGCCACAAAACTTGAAAACACAGCTCCTAGCCAAAACAAAATTTCATGTTGTTATGCAATTGTTTGAATATGGGATTTTGAACCCCGCAAATGGTGGATATGGCCTTTGCATTTCTTACCCACTGATATGTGCACTGTTCAATTTTTACGTTCTCTTAATATATCAAAAAAATGGGCTTTCTTAGGCCCCCAATGCCCATCAACTTCTTGTAGGCTTCTCAGGGCATCTATCAAATATAATAAAAGAAGCTGCCTGGGTGTGCAGCAACTTTGGTAGGCCTAATCTCGCACAAGAACCAGAGCTCCAACAACACATTCGCTGGGCCAGATCATGGCCACTTGAACTCTGCATTTGCCATACTGATGCCAGACAAACCCATCAGCAGGACTGTTGAAAAAAGGCCTCAGCAGTATCAAAGAAACATGTGATCATGAGTTTTTATCCAACGATCTATCAAAGTAACAGAGAGACTGTTGGCAAATATGTTGAAAGCCTCATACAGAGTCATCTACCATGAGGAACAGCAGCTTGCTTGTTGTCTGAAAAAGGTGCTGTTTCGAATCATTACACACTAGGTAGGGCTCTTCCTCCATGTTCAAAAAAAGACAGGCAAGGAGACGAGCCTCCCAAAAAAGACTGGTGATATTCGACGACAGTAGAAGATCATGTAGTTCAGAGCACGAAGGAGGAAGATAGGAACAACGAAAAACAAGGATCACATGGCTATATACAACACATCGACGCACAACACAAACACAACATCAGATGAGTACGACTACCGGAAAATAAAAATGGAGGAAAAAGTCCGAAATCGAAGATACAAAAAGACAAAGACGGAGAAGAAGGTAGTATGAGTAGTAGTAGCAGGAATACACACATATAGACTACAAGACTACAATAATTATCGCTGTAAAGAGGCTAATAATTAAGAGAAAAGTGTACGGTAAACGGATAATAATAATGCGAAGCCCTATCGTGGGGTAACAGAGATGGAAGGGAAAGGGGTGCTAAGACTATATAATGACGATAGATCTGATAGGTAACGATATTTTAGGTGAGTAAAGCTGCTCTCTATGGACATCTGGTTCTTACTGCGACAAAAATTGTTTTTCTTCTGGGAGATCCCAAAGGATTGGAAAAGAGAAAGGAAGAAGATGCAGAGATAGAGCGCGCCGATCGTCCGTGATGGCGGAAAAGAAAGCCGCTCCGAAATGTCCTTATCACCGACCTCCCCCAAAACGGCGGTCTTCTGGGCCGAAAAGCGGGCTCCTAGTTGTAGATGGCCAACGGAGGGATCCGGTCTTTTTGAAACAAGAACTATTGGCGATGGCCATAAACACAAAACCAAGTTAATTTAAAAAACCCCATAAGATCAATAGGGGGAGAAGACGTGACTTACGTTATTGTTCAGGTCCTCGTTTTCCATAAACCGGGTCGGAAACAAAACTATCCAAAAAAAAAAAGGAAGATCATCTATCAGAGAAGACCACCAAGAGAAAGAGAGAGAGAGAGTGGCGGACCCAAATGGCCCTGGACCTCGGTCAACATCTCCTCCATCTGGTCGCGTTCAGCGGCAGTGAAGCCAGCGCGCTCGTCGAAAGCCTTCTTACTTTCGGCGGATTTGCTGGTGCTTCCGAGCGATTTCTTGCGAGTGGTAGACGAGCCGGCCTTCGAGATCGTCCCGCCGGAGGAGGCCAGCCCTGCAGCCCCGGAGGAGGGCTCCTTGGAATGGGCCGTGTGGACGCTGCTGTTGAGGTGCTCGCTCTCGCCCGCCGTCGTCGTCGCTGCTCGGCCATGGCCCTCGCCTACTACCCGCACCCCGCCGCCCAGCGTCCCCCCACTGGCCACACTCATCCCGCGCGCGCGCGAAGAAGACTGTTTGGCCTCCTTGCCTGTCGGCTGATTGGACTGACCTTGCGAGCCATTCAACAGCGTCGCGGGCTGCGAGGGCTCGCCGCCCTTATTGGCCGTCCCTTCCCCTCCCGCCGCGGCACCATTATTGGCCACGTTCAAGTTATCCTCCTCGCCGTTTCCGCCACAACTGTTCCAGCTGGCGGGGCGGGCGGGCTCCCTCAACGGCTTCCCGTGCCGACTCTCCCACGCCGCGAACTCCTTGTATCCCTGCCAGGTCGTCACCTTGTCATCCGGCACACACTTGAACACCGTCCGGAAGATCTGCGTGTTTCGACTCGCAATCGCCGTCCACACCGAATCGTAGAATCGGTCGTCAATCGGATCTTCGAACCCATTCGGATCCACCTCGATCGACGGCGTCGAGACCACGAACTGGGACTTCTTCGGATTCAGCGTTCGATTCCGTCGGATGTTGGGCTCTGCATTCAAGAATTCATGTTGTGGTAGACCCGTCGCTTTGGGTTGGGATTGGGTGGGTGTCGCGGAGCGAAGATTGGCGTTGGACTCCTCGGTTGGCGATCGAGAGCGAGCCTTGCCGTTACCGTTGGGAGGGGTCTCTTTCTCGCGCAAGTAGTCAGGCTGCACGATGACTGGGGGCCGACCCGTCGAGGTTTTCCCACTAGATGCAGCTAGGGGCTCACCGCTAGAAGCATTCACCGGGCGGTCGATTTCTTCTAATGTGGCCACTAGTCGCGAAGTCGGTTCAGCCTCGCCACGCTTGGACTGGTCCTTACCCTTGGCCACCTGTGGATTTTCGCGCGTTTGCTTTAAAAGCCGATCATGAACTGAGATGTTCAATCCTGGATCGCCACCCTTGTTAATATCGTTGGAGTGAGGGTCCAACTTGTCTTTGACACTTTGCCCCATCGACTTGATTCCGTTCACAAATCTGGCGCCAGGTGGGATGAGCTGGGTGATTCCCTCACGCGAGGTAGCTCGCTCTCGTTCTTCTCGATCCGGATCCCAAGCTTGAGAAGCCAAGGAGGTCGACGAAGATTTGTGGTCAACCTTAGGTGTCATCAGAGCCTCGGCCTGGTGTTGGGCATGCTCCTCTTGGGCTTTGACCTGATGATCAATCAAGTCCATATTTGCGTCTTCAGCATCCATCGCATCAACATCGATCCCAAGGTGTTCCCGCATCAGACGGACGCGCATGGTGTGCGCAAATCTCCCGACTTTGTAAGGCTTCCCGGCCATCTTACTATCGATCATGTCGGTGTCTCTGATCACGCATGCCAACTCCGAATCCCGATCGCCTCTTTGCGATCGCTCGTTGATATTAGCCGATCCTATGATCACACACCGGTCATCGACGATCATCGCCTTGGCATGGATGTAGACTCCCTCGGTAGTCAATTGGCCGTTCTTCAGCTTTCCCCATCCACGAAGACTAAAGAAATTGATGTAATCGTTGGGGTTGATTCCTTCAGCACGTAGACGACCAAAGATAGACGTTTCTCCTCGACAGATCGACTTGTTTTGACAATCAACAATCAGACGGACAGAGCCTGCGGCATCTTCATTCAACGGAGAAGGATAGCCAGGCATGGTTGGGATGATGATGACTGCCTTCCAAGGAGTTCCTTCCTCATGGGCTTGTATGATTCGGTTAACTAGGGCGTCCCCGATCTTGTTAGTGATGACCGTTCCCTCGACAATGCAGGATGTGATAAAGAACTGATTTTCGATGTAAACAAAATGTTCACTGCATTGGATCGCCTTGACATAAGCGCTTTGGATCGAATGTTCGACTTTGTTAGGGGTCCCAATTGACCATGGCCCACACGATCTACAGATCTGAGCTTCGCAAGTCCCGATGATTCGACGCTCTGAAAGCTCCATCGGTGTAAAGTCCGATGGCGGGATGAGGAAAGGCATCAGACGAGTATGGTTCTTGGTACGCAAAAGATAATTCCATCGCTGAACAAAATGCCGGCACAAGTCACGCGCAGGCTGGCCAACCAGCTGTAGTCCGATATCATGCCTAGGAAGTGTGTTTAAATAAAATAACGTTCAATTGATGCAAGGATGAATTGAATAATCGATTTCACATACCAGGGTTGTCGGGGTACTCGGTCACGGTCATACATATCTTCTTCAGGTTTACTTAGATTAAAGAAATCAGAAACGCGCTGGTTGCTGTAATCTTTACCAGGCCAGATCTGGCCATCCGCAGCTTCAGCGGATTGAGGATGGACAGATTCGATAAAGTCCAAGCCACCTGTAGCGTCGTCAATGAGGGCATGTCCAGGCGTATCCCAGCGCCCAAAACACAGATCGAGTCCGCCCATGAACGCGATCGTTTCATCAATCACACACAGCTTTTCGTGGTGAGACCACAGAAGGTTTCCAGTCCCCGTGTGCGAAGGAGATCGTTGCATGTGAATATTAGGTGATAATGATAAAAGTCGGGATTTGGTGTAGCCTGATTCGACGGGCGTGAAGCCATTAGATACTTCTTTGTAAACGATCACAAAGATCTGAACTCCTTCGTTCGCCTTGCGCTCGAGCAGTTTATCCAGTCGCCATTTTTGGTTTTGTGCCGGCGGTCTTCTCAAGTAGAGTTCTGGCGACTTTAACGCGTGCATAGCGGAGGGAGAGGAAGAGAAATGTGGGTCATTCACACGTGAAACCTCTCTTCAAGACGAATTTGAGTGGATCACTCACTAGCCACCAGTCATGGATGTAGATCCGCTCCTTTGCCAGTAGGATCGCTTTGCTGAGATTCCAAAAATAGTCTCTACCATCGATCAGCCACTGCGCAGAGACGTTCATCCTGATAGGCGCATAACTATCGAATCGGTTCTTTCCGTGCCAAATGGACCTAGCCACCATACGTTCGATCGAGGCGATAAATTGATCCATCTGTCTCTCATTCTTGGCAATCAGCTTGACCTCGCGCTCCGAGTTGGTGATGTAAAAGACGTGTGATGATGCGTGTTGGACTTGACGAGAGTCGGCGGCTAGTTCAGCAGTCACGCCCTCGTCAGGATCGCCACTGCCTGAGGGATTGCCTTGGGCAGACTGATTGGGATCTACTTCATTTTCAAAGTTGAGTGCTGGTGCGTGTTGCTCCTTTGATGCATCATGCCAATCGAGGAGATGGATACCTTGCTTGAGGAGACGGGTGGGCCGCTTCAGTTGAAACTCGTCATCTACCAAGAAGATGTCATAGATTTCGGTCTGATCTGGCTCATCGACTGAGATCAGGTAAGATTCCCGAACGATAAACCACTTGGGTTCGCGGCGACCTTTGAATTTGAATGGATGGAAACCGGCTCGCTGGCGCCTGGAAAATGCGCCGTTGGACATGATTCTGAGGTATCCCTGTTTGCCTTGGAACCCGCCTCGATTGGCCAAGGCTAGAGAAAGCGCGGAGATCTCGAGAAATTTGCAGAGTCGATTTGCTTCCGGAACGAACATCTATCACGGAAGAAGAATGGGTTCAGCACTAATTTTGGCAAATGGAAAACGTCTTGTTCGAGGGCAGACGAACGGTAGCCTTGGTGAGCTTGATGAGATACTCCTGCAGGCCGGCTCGTTGGAGTCGAGCGAACTCTGCCTTGCCTTCAGCCTTGCCTTCGCGCTTAAGTAAGTTGTAGTACGGCAAAGAAGTCCTAGGGAAGTTGGGTAAGGTGACATCGTTGGAATTCCGAGAGACGATGTTGGATGCTTTATACGCGGCGTGAAGATTGACAAAGTCGCGTAGTTCACGATAAATGACCCACTGTCGCCAAAGAAAGAAAAAAGGAGAGAGTGAATAAATCAGGACGGCAGATGTAAGATGATCGGAGACACTGACGTTGAGTAAGCCATCTCCATATTCCAGCTCAATCTTGAAGACGGCGTGAGTTGCATGGAATGGATGGATGCTGTCACTGATTTTTAGTTTGAGATAGTTCATGAGGATCGGGATTCGATGCTGGCCATGTTCATCTCTGTCCATGGCCATTTTGAGCATAATTCTACACACACAAAGACAGCATTCAGAAAGAAGTGATAGCTCAGTAAATGATGAGGAGGCACGCTACGCACATTGCTAGTGATCCACTGGAGAGTTGGGCAGTAAGTGCGGGCCCACTGAGGGTTTTCTTGTCTTTGGATTTGATTCGGATGAGTTGGTTGATAGCGGTGGCAGCGCGGCCGGAGCTGTCGCGAACGACGGGGCTCAATCCGACAGACGAGCCACGGACCAGCTTGGCCTTGACAGCGCCCCAGCGTTTGGAGGCCGAGGCGGGCGCGGAGTTGGGGCCCTCTGGGGGGTCGAGTTGGTTGGTGGTGGTGATGATCCTGCTGGTCTGGGGGTGTTCTATTTCTTCGGTGACCTGGCTGTTGCTTCCGGGCGCATGAGTGGTGGTGTGTGTGGGTGTTGCGGGTGGTTCGGTGGTGGTGTTTGGGGTGATCGAGGGGTGGTTGGGTTGTGTTTGGCTGGTGGTGGTGGTAGTTCTCGATTGGGCTGGGCGAGTGAGCGAGGAGGGTGACATCTGGTGGTCGGACTGTATTGTAAAGAAAGCGGGAAAGAAGAGAATTAAAATTGTTTAAATAAGTAAAAAGAGGAAGAAGACGAAGAAGAAGTGGAAGGAGAGAAGACGGACACTTGAAGATGCCCAACGGAACTTAAAAAATCTCCACAGCGCAGCCCCCCACTCTGAGAGAAGAGAATCGTCCACTCCACGCCATGCAGAGACAACAACCCATCATGCAGAAGAAGTTCAAAAACCAGCGTCCCTTACCGAGGCCGTGTAAAATATGTATTTAATACAAGAGGCCGGCATGGCTCATGGCTCATGGCTGAAGCCTCAGAGGGGAAGCTCAAGTGCTGTGAAGAGCATTTCCCTCCTCCCATCAACTGACGTCCCAGTATCAGTTACATCTATCCAGCACAGTCCACTCAAAACAATCTGCCGTCCTTCTCCTTGGGGGATAAGCCACCCAACAGAAGGTACACGCTCAAGAGAAAACGGTCAATGGACTACCTTGATAAGGAAAGCTTTCTTGGCTTGGTATTTATGTACAACAAACGACGAGAACGTGCAGGTATGTAAAGAAAGAAAGAGAGAGAAAGGATGATGTATAGGCTAAGACAATTCGTCCTCATTCGCGCCGATCAGCCATCCGACGCCAGACGTGAACTTGTTACTGAGCGCGGCCGTCAACCGATCCGTGCCAACAGCGACGCCAAAGCCGGCGGTCTGCTGGTCTTGATCGGGCTGGAGGAGGCCTTCGAGGGCGCCGCTGAAGTCGCGTTGCGGGTGTGGATCAGGACTGGCCGGGCGAGCAGGCGGACGAGCAGAGGACGAGTGAGCGGCGCCCATCGAGGTCGACAGCGCCATCCGAGGCGGACTAGAGTCGGTCACCACCGATCGGAACCCGCCCAGAGGGGGCAAGGTTTTGCTCTTGAAGGGGAACAGCGAGGCGGCCCGTTCGAGCGTCCGACTGGCCAGCTCTGTCCCCGCCAACAGACCCAGGTGAGTCCCTCCTCCCGAAATCACGTTCGAGTCGCTCAACGATTTCTCGAGCTCCGTCGAGTTCCACATCGAGCCCGCCCGGGGCACCGAGTCCGACCTCGTGCTTCTCTCCACTCCGTTCCTCTCCTCACACGCCTCCCTGGCCTCCGCTTCTTTGCATTCCACCAGCAGCCGCGGGATCTCTTCGGGTGGACAGATGATGATCGCATGGGCCATGAACTTGGTCTTGAAGCCGTGCAGACTCGCGTGGTTGGCCCCATAGCCTCCGTATCTGCTGATCCCCTCACACGTCTTCCAGACCACTTCCGAGGCCTCCTCCACTCTGGATGATAACCCTGCGCGGTCGTCTTGTCTCAAGCGCTTCTTCAGGCGTTCAAGTATCCCAAGCATCCGCTCACATGTCTCAGTCCCAACCGACAGATTTCCCTCCCCGATCGCAGATCGAACTACCATCGACAACGCTTTGATCTGAACAAGTGAATCTTCGCCATAACCCAGCTTGTTGACCAAGTCGATGATCATGTCTTGATGCTCATACGCCGTACGGTTAACTTCGAGTACTTTCGCAATAAGATCCAATTTGTTGGGTTTCAACCGAAACTCGATGGGTGTCATGAGAACCCCTGCTTGCGATTCAATCTTGAATGAGGCCAACCGACTGGTTGCTTCGATAAAGTCTCGCTCCTTTTTGATGTTTGAAGTTTGAGGCACAACAGTAAGACTGGTATAAAGCACCATTTGTTAATTCACACTTTGTTCTGAAGATGTATTGTGCGTACAGTGCTTCAGATATCTGACGTACCAATCATAAGCCATCTTCATTTCCTTTGTGTGTAAGTTGCCTGATTCGGCATTGTCGTAAAACTCGCGCGATGCAGCGATGACAAGCTCTTCCTGAGTTGAGGCCTCTAGTAAAGGACCATCGGAGGTCGAAGAAAACAAGGACTTGGCAAGCTTGAACTCTGATTAAAAAAACGCGCAGAACAGATCATTAGAATTTTGCTGATATCTTGAGCCCACAGAGACTAAAAGAACGGAGGGAAGAGCTTACTTCCGGAAGTCAGTAAGCCAGAGAAAAAAAGCTTGGGGATTTCTTGTTTGTCCAACAAATCCAGTGCGCGGCCGGGCTGGGATAACTCGATCATAGCTTCCAGCAGCACTTCCCACTCTTCCTCGCTCTCCATCTCGATCCCACCCTCTTGTCGAGCAATCCTGGTCGCCAGTTTCTGCTGGGCGGTTTTATTTCCATGGAACCTGAGCACGAGATCGGCAAGTCTGAGAGGCACGTTCCAACGAGCTAGAACCTCTGCAGTCGTTAGATGTTCGTCCAGGCCATCTAAAATGGATGACAGTCGTCCCGTATCAAGCAGTCGCAACGCATCGTAGACAGAAGTGGCCCCCCCTGAGCTCCATGTTGTCGAGCCTGTGCTGCTAGTCGTGAAAAGCCCATGCAAGTAGTCTGCCGAATTGAACTCGTCAGAGGAGGGGATGTTATCGGGAAAGGCAGGCATGCATTCAAACATCCGCCCCATACATTCCCATTCATTAACGGACGAGCTTGTGTACAGACAGGCGACGAGGATCCGGGCGAGGTCTTCGTTGCTTTTGATCGGCCGCTCAGGGAGCTTGTTCGTGGGTGAACTGGCTTTGATGAGGGCTTCAAGCATCGGCAAATGATTAGCCTGGTTGAGGGCCCACGTCCGAAGTGAGTCCGGAATCGTAGATTCAGCTCCGGGGATCGAAGCTCTTGCTCTTCGGCTTTCGAGTACCCCGAGGTACGGTAAAACCAATCGATGGATGTCCTTGATCAAACTGGAAGGGCATGATCCAGCGAGGTAGGCTTTGACTATTTCATCGGGAGACTTGGCCGACCATTCCTCCAGGGTCCAATCATACTCACCTGATGAGTACGGGGCATCATAGAGGAGCTTGGCTAGCAGACTTAAATCTTCAGCAAGCGATTCGAGGCCAGGTACTCCTGAGGCCGCACCATGCTGGATGATTTCGATGGCAGCGTCGATACAGCCGGTGAAATGATCAATAGCCTTGACACGTAACAAATACCAGTCGGTTAATTGCTGCTCAGCTAGTTCACTCGAGAGAGATCGTTGCTGGGTAGGATTAAAAATCGAGGTGATGACGTCTTTGGAGGATATGGATGACTTGGGTTTGGGGATAGGCCGGGGCAGGAGAGCAATGAGGTCTTGTCCATAGTCCAGATCACCCGGTCGTGCGTGCAATGGAATCGAATCAAATAGGGTAATTGAATCTAGGCTTAGATGGTGGGTGTCGAGCAGTCTTTTCAATCGATCCAGCTGGAGTTGAGACGCAAAGAGCAATGCCAGTTCATCTAGATCTGATTGAAGGAATGAAATAAAGGGAGGATTTGAGTCTGGTTGATCGACAGCCTCGCCCAGATCTTCGATTGGATCAAGCTCGAGGTCCCCCCAATCAGCGGTCTCCTCCACTTCATCTTCCACGGCTTCATTTTTATCGTGTTGATTGTCTTCATCCGCTTGTTCGGCCTGATAAATCTGATTGTAGACCTCCCATTTTGATGACGCCTGCACTGAAAACCATTTCGCCGAACAAGCTTCAGCAATTTCCGGGTTTTGTTTGATTAGCTGCTCGACTCTATCAATCTTCGTTGCGTCCTCAGGCTCTTCTACGGGTTCGCCGAGGGCTTGCTTGAGTGAAAAATCGAGGTGAGCAGACGAAAGTTGATCGAGCCAAAGGTCTGTCGATTCGGCTAGGATCTTGATCAGCTTATGTTCTTGAGGGTACGAATAAGTTGATTTGGATGTTGATGGCAGTGAGGGGGTAGGTCTGTTGAGGTAGTTGACTATCAGCCGAGCCACCCAGGTAGGATCTGTTCCGAGCACGGTTTCGAGTGAGGCTAGGCTGATGGGGCCTTGTTCGGCCGATGCTAGGTGGTGGGCGAGGATGTGTTTGTGGATGAATGCTGGCTCGATGTCGAGTGAGTTTGCTAGTCGTTCTGCGCTTGGCCAGTCCTGTCGGCTGATGGCTGCCTCGAGGGAATCCATGACGGTGTCCTGCGGCGGTGGTGCAGTGCTGTGAAGTCCAAGTGGGCGATCGCTGGAGCAGACAACCAGCTGTCACTGACTGTTCACAGCCAACACCCATGCTGTCACAGATTGCGCACATCTTCGCAGAGACTGAGAGCAATTGGCAATTGCTATCGGCAGGTGGTGAAAAAACTCAGCAACTTGAGTCTTGGTGCATTCTCTCATTCTTTCTCGTTCCCTCCGGTATCATCAGTTGAGGCAACAGCGAGAGATGGATCCAGTTGGGCATATCCACAACAAATCACCGATCAATTTTTTCTCACAAAGTCATCAAGTCAAGGAGACCAGTGGTCAAATGGGTGTTACAATTTACTTGACACCAGACAACCCAAGAAAACTATCAACATCGAGAAAATGATTCTGCAACAGTATACGAGAGAAAAATGTATTTCCATGAAGGAAACTGCTTTGCTATTCAACCATTCACGGCGATCGACACTCTTGAGACCGGTGAATGTGGTTATTCACCACTTTCCCAGTCAGCAGTGCGGTCCTCCGATAGGATGATCAGTGCTAACCGAGAGCGGAGAGCAAGATAACAGATCGAGACGAGCCAACGAAGGAGAAAAATATAGTCTACATACAACACTGCTCGATGTTTACCATCAATCAGTCATTCAAGCACGAGGAATTCGCATCTCGGCCACCAATCAGAGCTTTCCCATAGATATCGTAACACACTTGTTACCCTTACTCGGGGTCGGAATGAGGCTGGGGCTTGCGATCGATCGCATAGCCGGAACACGACAGATATCGGTCGATTTGCGGGATTTCGGAGACGATCGATGACTATGAGGTTCTTGCTGGAGCCTCTGGGGAGCGAAGTAATCGTGTATCGGACACAGTGATTGTGAAGCCCGTGTATGTTGAACCGCTGGAGATTGGGGGTATGCGGTACTCCGGAGACAGTCGATGGCAGGCAAGGTTGTTGCTGGAGCCCTGTCCATGAATTATGAAGCGGTCGGGGAGCCGGCAGCGAGTCCAAAGCACAACATCGAGGCAATTCTTGCGCCGGGTCATCCTCTCCTGTTTGTTTGGCGAGGGAGCCTTCGGAATATCGAGTGCCATGAACTGAGGAAACCTTTGGGATATCTTCCCAATCAACTGCTCAGAAATCTTGACTGAGTGCAACAAGCGCAGAGTGCCCGAGTGCGAGCAGAAAGGCCACCTGACTCAAACATGAGCAGCAATCGAGATCTCATCGGCAGGATCCTAATCCCCCGGATCAAAAGTTGATGGTTTTGAATACGCCCGGGGCAAGGGGAAGGATGAAGGGGGCCTGAGAGCGAATAGAATCATCAGTGAGAAGAGTTGATCCTGTACTGGTCAGTCTGATATGGGACAGTGAGATCGAGTACCTTTAAGTTTAAGGTCAGTTCGGTGGGTCGTCCTGTCTGGGAATTTCCGAAGTGGCCAGAAATGAACGATGGAATGTGGATTGATATACTTGTTCGGGACTGGCTCAGCCAACAGATTGGTGCAAAAAGTAGACGAAGGGAGTATCTCGCATGTCAAGCCGAACTAGGGATGCTCAAGAAAATTTAAAATTACGTTAGCGCGTCCTAGTAAGAGCAGGACTTCCTGCTGATAAGAGAGGAGAAAGGTTAGAGCTCACATGTGTCACCCGACGCGCCGAACGCCCGGCAACAACAAAATAATGAGTCTTTGAGTGTGTTTGTTGGGTATTGCGAAGAGGAGTCATCAGGTGACATCGGGAGTGCATCGCAGATATAATCTGCTCGCCCAGCCCTGGGATAGAAAGCAAATCGAATCGCGAGATGGCCGAGAGGAAAAAGCATCCAACTCGAACAGGATATTTACCCTTCCATCCCATGAATGAGGATTGAACCCCGATCAGATACACCTGTCGCGACTTTATGAAATGGATATATAATCCAGCATATCAAGTGCGATGATCCAAGTGAGAAACGTTCAAATGAGGATAGAACCCTGATCAGATACGCCTGTTGCGACTTTATGAAATGGATATATAATCCAGCATATCAAGTGCGATGATCCAAGTGAGAAACGTTGAAGTGCCAGGATGTACCCTGCTTGCACCGGATGAGAGATTGAAGCAAATCAATCTTGCATCATGCATCCTGTAATAGAAACGTAATAGATTTGAGCGATGACTCTTTGAGAAAGATACGACGACACTTGGCTGACTTGAGATTTTGGTTGGTCAGTCATGATGAATAGGCCATTAGTCCCGTTTGCGCGCCCATAAACTAATCTGGAAGAATAAGAATGAAACAGAATGCATCGTGCAAGAGTAAATGAAATGTGATGCTTGACGAGGACGTCATTTCAACGACTAAGGGCAACTGATAGCATGGTGCCATAATCTCCCAGCGCCATACCAACAGGTATCGAAAAGCCGTATTGAAGGAGTGATGGAAGAGTAATCACGTCTGCTCCGAACCATGATAGCGAGACGGCTTGATATACATCCAGCCCAAAATAAAACTCGTTGAATCGCTTCACGAAAGATCCGTCTACACTTGTTTCATCGGTGAATACGCGGTGGCTAAGGGCTATGCCCCAGTATGGAGGGAGCGACGTGGAGAGAACGATCAAAAGAGGGACCTGGATCCACAGGTGATATAAAAGGGAATGGAGGTCTGGGAAATCTGGCTTTTGAAGCCTCGAGTCGACTAGTCATTCCGACTATCAGGATTGACGGAGTGGGAAAAGTTAAGAGAATCTCGAGGATGAGAGCAAGCAGGAGAAGGCTATGTGAGTCTGGCTTCACCAGAAATATGAAGGGAATCGTTCTCGAACCGGAGGAAGTTGGGAGTAAGTTGGGTGGGGGACAGAACCGAATGGGCTGCCTGAGCCCTCCTTTTATAAGCCAAATCGACCGCGGAAACAATCTCCGTTCAGCAAGCACATCACTGACGCGACCAAGTAAAGCGCTGTACATCATGGACTGAGGTTCAAAACGAAGTAGACATTGTTTTTTTGTTTGTTGGATTCTACCATTGCTTAAACTTCTACTGAGCCAAACGATTCTTATTTTTCTCTCATTCCATAATCACTGCCACTACAAAGGAATCGTGATACCAACTACATATGTAACGGTGCTTGATTCCAACTACCTTTCGATAGTGCCAATCTATGTTCGCAGCGGTGGCTATTTATCATATCACCGATAAAATTCAGATTGTGAGACGATTTGTTCACTCCCGGGCACAATACAACACCCCAATGATTCTTGTCCACGATGCAGGAGACAGTTCGCCGTCATCAGGTTCACAAATCCCACGAATTTATACTCTCAGGGGGACGGATTGTTTCTTTCAACATGAGCCGATGTCACCTTATGTTGGCATCATGGTCTAGGCGGCATCAGTCGACCACCGGCCGCCCTGAACCTGTGGACAAAGCTCATAGTATGTATCTATCCTCTATGTACATTCTATAATCGAAGGTAAGCAATAATAGCCTCGGCCGACACCATTCTTTAGTTCAATATCTGTCTCTCAAGGTATAATTTCGACGGTGCTCAAATGTTCCATGGATGGACTATAGGAGGCAAGATTTCCGATCATAATCGCGTACATGCCTGGTTGTTTCTTGGCTGAAGGGAAAAGATACATTGGGGAGACGGTCGGGAGGCTGCACAGGACACATATTGTGTATTTATGTTGAAAGAAAAAACGGGAAGGATAAGGGAACCAAAGAAAATAAACTGGGGCAAACGCGTGTTGCATCTTGCGCACATTCGGGGTACACTCATCTAATAGTTCCCATGAGCAAAGAAAAGTAAATGTCACGAAACGTCAAAATAGCGCCAGCAACCAAGAAATCCTCACCCGGGCTCCGCTCGTTTGGCTGCGAGTATAAACCAAGCCTCTCTGGATAAGTATCTCGAAGGGTCTCTGTCTCACAGTATACCCGTCACCTCAGTGACAGAAGGGAGGGGCCGACTAAGAGCGAAATGGCTCTCCCCAGCAAGTTTTCACGGGACCTGGACTTGGAAAAATTAGCTTGAAGTGGAGAGACCAGGCATGCAAGTTGGGACATTCACACAGGGCTCACTTGCGATACATAGTATTAACTCAGTCAAGGTGTCGCGTTGGCTAGAAGGAACTCAGACCCATTTGGTAATGCCATATCTTCAGCGGCATTAAGAAGGGCTGTCTGTAACATGAATTGACAGAATCCGAGGCTTGCTGTGATCAAGCTAGTCAAAGAACGCCAACAAGCAGTAGAACATGTACAAACAAGAAAACAAACACCAAAAAGAAAGAAAAAGTACCAACGAGAAAAATGACACCACCAAGCAAAAAAACACCAAAAAGCAATATCACACCAAAAGGGAAAGGAACCCCAAGCGAATGAACACCAGCAGTTGTGAAGATAACCACAAATTATGCAACTAAGTCCCAAAAGCAAAATATGTAACCAAAAGAAAGATGATGAGTTCCCGATAGTAAAGGAAGGTAAAAACCGGGATATGTTTGTCAAGGAGCAGGTGATGAAATGTTGATTTAGGATTGGTAACTTTTTCATGTGCTTGTGTGAATATAAATATGCTGTTTCCTGATCCTTTGAGCGGTTGTTCTTTGTTGAGCACATTTCCAAGAAACTACCGGGGGTCCTACTCCGTGGCACGCGGGGTTCGTCGGGAATCTGGATAAGGCAGTTCTCCGCCCATCTTGCGGATTGCCTCTTGAACCATCTCAACGAATTCGTTTTCATTTATCCCATTTTTTTGCGCCCATGCCTTCCAGGTACCAATTCCCTTCAAGTAGTCATCTTCCTCTAGACGTAGAGGCGCGGTAACGTCTTGTCGATTTCGATAAATAAGTCCAATCAGCTTTTTTTGTAGCTTCAGGATTGCCTGGACTATGTATTTGGTTACCTCGGCAGCTCCTTTGTCAATGTGTTCATGGCTTTCCTTTGTCGCCGTCTTCCGGTTAACTTCGTCATTGTAATCATGGTTTTCCATTGTCCCCATTTCCCCGGAAACTTCGTCATGGTAGTAATGGTTTTCCGTTGTCCCTGTTTGCCGGTGGTTGTCCATTATCCACCTTAATTCTTCCGCCTCGTTCACCCTGACCTCCCATTCATCAACCCGGTCGAGGATCTCCTCTGTTTCTTCGCGGTCTTTATCTTGGACATCGCTTAGTTGCGCATCAATTTGATTGAGAATCTTGGTCATATCTTCTACTATTTGGAAACCTTCCGTGTTGGTGAGTGTCATAACTTCCTCGTTGGAATGATTATCGAATTCCTCCCTCAGTTCACGAAGAATCACGTTTTGCTCGCTGTCGGGATCACCTTCCGGCTTCACGGGTTCGGGTTTCTGGCGACTCGCGAAGTTTAGGATATCATGACTAATGCTAGCTGCTAAATGCAGAAACAGTTAATCAATAAGATGTTTGACTTTTCTAAAAGGAAAATTGGATATGCTATTATTTACATTGGTCCTTCAAGTCTGAATGTTTGATACCCTGCTGCCCATCTAGGTTAAATCCAGTGACTTTTCTAGGGCCTGACACACCCATCTGATGAAAGTTTCCGGGCGAGTGCCCACACCTTGAAGATGCTACCTCTTCCGTCTCTTCTGTTAGTACATACCAAAATATGAGGGATGAGCAAATCAGTCAGAGTGCAGAATCACGAACTCAATGCAAGCAAATCTCTTACTAAATGTATCCATGGGAGCACACTTTAAAAATTGAATGGCCCCTAGCATTTGGATAGCAGTGTAAAATACGCATTTCTTGGCGATGATGATCATGATCTCGTCTCCTTTGAGCTTGATATGAAAGGAAGTATGTATGTATCGGTCGAGCGATTTTGCTTGAAGCTGCTTGAATCTCAATTATTTTTCGGGACTAGAGAGTGGTGGGGATGCCCTGGTGTCTTGAGTGCCGAACTTGAGCGGGCTGGAAAGCGCTCTGGACATCTGTCTATTTATGTACACTACGGCTGGTATTGTTAAGACCGAAGTGAAACGTTTTCGGTTGGGAATGGCTCAGAAAATGCTTTGCGTGCAGTCATGTACGGAAGCCTAGAGGGACACGCATCCACCGTTTTGAAAAATCAAAAAATGTGATTTCACAAAATACAGATGCATGAAACGTGTACCACATGTATACACCTTCCAACTTCGGGATTCCATGAAACAAGTGTTAGAGTGTTTAGATGTCCATTAAGATTACAAAACCTTCTTTATCACATAAGTATGCACTTAGATCCCAACCTAGTTAGCAATACTCAGATCTTCCACACACTTAGAGCCCAATTATAAACAAGTTTTGGGATAGTTTTGGGTTTGGTTCAAAATAGGGGGGTTCACAATACGATAAAAATAAAATTTTAGAGTCAATTTTAAGGCCTTTATCAACAAATTTTTAGAAATCTGGCAAGATGTGCAGGACTGGGTGTCCCCTGAGAATCAGAGCAACTTCTTCATTTTTTAAAAAATTGTTCATAAAGGCCTTAATTATTTTCGGACATACTTCGCGCACTGTGAAAAACACTTTGCGCACTGCACAGTGCGCGGATTCCCAAACACTTCGCGCACTGCGGGTAAAATACGCAAATTTTTGAAGATTTTTTTTGACCAATCAATAGACATGCCTCTCATTGGCCTCTCTGAATTTTTGGGAGTTTTTCAAAGCATTCTTCTATGTTAAAAAAAAATCATTAAAAACCAGAAGAAATGTAGGATTTGGGCGCCTAAAAAACAAGGTTCTCATAGCCCCAAAATTCCAAATCATTTATTGAGTAATGAAACATGCAAGAACACCTACTTCAGAAGTTTTTAGCCACTTTTTGCAAGAATACAGGTCTGAAAAATCAGGATAATTTAGATGCAATGTGCTAATATGTGGTGAAGTTTGTTATTTTTCAGACCCGTATGCTTGCACAATGTGGCTGAAAACTTTTGAAGTAGCTGTTCTTACATGTTTCAGTACTCAATAAATGATTTGAAATTTTTGGGCTATGGGAACCTTGTTTTTTAGGCGCCCAAATCCTACATTTCTTCTGGTTTTCAATGTTTTTTTTTTTAACATAGAAGAATGCTTTGAAAAACTCCCAAAAAATTCAGAGAGGCCAATGAGAGGCATGTCTATTGATTGGTCAAAAAAAATCTTCAAAAATTTGCGTATTTTACCCGCAGTGCTCAAAGTGTTTGGGAATCCGCGCACTGTGCAGTGCGCGAAGTGTTTTTCGCAGTGCGCGAAGTATGTCTGATTATTTTTATCCTATTCCGGTCATCGAGGGGATTGTTTCCTCCGGATGGCCGGACTGCTTCACCCTGGCCACCTGTCACCACACAGAACCCCTGTGTGCAGATATTTTTTTGAGGGGAGCTGGTGGCGCGCACGGAGGGGGGCCCGACGTCACGTGACGTCGAGTCAACAGAAATTCCCGTGTGCAACAAGTTTCCCTCCGTGCACAAAGTAAACCCAAATTTTTATTAATAAAAAAGTATTTGGTTGCTAATGAGAACTTTAGAGACCAACAAGACGTTACTCACCTCTTTTTTATGGCTTTTTCTAGAGAATTACAGAAGTCGATCAAACACAAAATGGTCAAGCAAGACCTGATTCCCTATGGCAAGGATGGCTATCCCAAGACGCCCCACCTAGAAGATTTGATGGATGTAGCTGAGGATGAAGTCTGTTGCTAGTGAAAAGAACAAAAACCCTTGACTCTACATTGCTCCTCCCTGCCCGCCTCTTGGACACTCCATACTCCAAAAGTGGAGTTTGCACACCCCACCTCACTACACCCCCCCTCAAACTCCACACCCTAACTACAAAAATGTGAGAAGAACATGAAGAAAGACATGAGATAAAAAAAAAAAACTAAGAAACAGAAGGAGTTGAGGATGGAAAATTGGAAATCAATCAGACAAGCATGAGATAAAAACGTAAGAGCATTAAGGAAATAATTTTTTCATTGAATTTGAGTGAATGGTTGCCTTCACCGGTTTGGTCAGAAAATTGGCTATGTTTGCGTCTGTCAAAACCCAGTGAAGCGTTATTTGATGTTCACGGACGGCATCATTGACAAAAAAGAAATTGCGCTCCAAACTTTTCATCCTGCCTTTTGAAGCGTTGTTGTTGGAAATCAAGACCGCAGCCCTATTATCGCATTTGATTGATAGATTGAGATGAAGGCCGAGTGATTTGAGAATGGGTAAAAGGAAAAGAAGAAAATCGACCGATTGTCCCAGTGCAATGAATTCTGCTGCGCATGTTGAAGTTGCCACTACTTTTTGCCTCCGCAAACCCCAAGCCACCGGAGCACCAAACAGAGTGATGACGAATCCCAATGTGGACCGTTGAAATTCGCCACCCCAATTCGCATCCACCCACGTCACCATCTCATCTCCCGAACTCGATAGTTTTAATTGTTTGGACCTAGTAGTGTGAATGTACTGTACTAGATGTGATAAGGCATTCCAGTGTGAGGTATTTGGATTAGCACTGAATCGGGCAAGATAATTGACCGCAAAACTTATGTCTGGTCGACTGCCGAGCGCGAGATAGTTGATGGAGCCGATAAACGATTGGTAAAGAGTTGCCGACACCGGCTCTCCGTCCGAAGTTGTAAGATTGTCGCCGGTTAGAGGAGTGTGGGTCGTGATCAAATGTTCATTAACCTCTTTCTTGTATTTGTCTACCAATTGATCGATGAGCATGTGTTGAGAAAGGAAGATAGCGTTGGATTCATATTCAAGTCGAATTCCCACGAGCTTGTCAGGCCTTGAGTCCCACTTGAGGCGTAAATTCTTGTCCATGTTCTGTCGAAGAAGGTCAACGTCTTTTTGATTGTTACCAAAAACTATACCGTCATCAACATGTATCCAGACTATGATGATGGAGTCATCCTTCCTGTATTGATACAAACATTCCTCCACCTCATCACACTCGAAACCCCAGCTGTGCAATAATCCCTTGAAGTGTTTCCACCAACACCGGCTGGCTTGCCGAGTACCATATAAGGCCTTCTTGAGTTTGAGAACTTTTCCTTCCAGATGTGGAAAGAGTTCAACAGGAGGATCGACATAGATTGTTTCTTCAATAGGACTATGAACGAATGCTCCGGTGATGTCGAAAGAGTTTATAATCCATTTATTTCGTGTCGCCAAGGTAAGAAGGATTCGCAGAGTTGACAGAGACGCCGTCGGAGCAAAGGTCAAACAAACATCTTTTCCAAGCCGTTGTTTGAAGCCTCGTACCACAAACCGCGCTTTTAACCTGTTGACCGAGCCATCGGTGTTGCGTTTGATGTCAAAGACAAAGCGGGTTCCAATGGAATGTTTGCCTTCCTTCTCCAGGATGTCGAAAGTGTCGATTTCAGTAAGTTGATTCCATTCAGATATGCAAGCCTTTCGCCATTCGGCGCCAGCCGGAGAACGTAGCGCATTCCTCAGAGTATTTGGAATATCAACATTGGATGTTGCTTGAAGAAGATCGATCTGACTGTCTTGATCGTCACAAATTTCCTTGGTGCGTTCTTGTCCCAAGGTCAGAATTCTACGGGCAAGTGGTTTGTTAGCTAAGGACGGTGGAGTTGGAAAAATGATTTTCCCTTGAAAATCCAAGAAAGTGGCACACTCAGAATTAATGACTTTCTGAGTTGTTGGATTCCAAAAAAACCAGCCCCTCTCGTCGTCCTGGTAACCAACAAGATACCCTGTCCAACCTCGTTGATCGAGTTTTCGACGCCGCTCTTTAGGAATATGAACGCTGGCCCGAGAACCAAAAGGATAGAATGCTTCGGCACATGGCTGTCGTCCAGCCCATTCTTCAAGAGGAGTTGATTTACAGCACTGGTTTGGAATTCGATTGACTAGATAACATGCGCATCGATACGCATAAGACCAGAGCTTCTGGGGTAGGTTGGAATGAGCAAGTGTTGTGCGTGTGATATCGCCTAGAGTTTGGTTGAGGTGCTCAGCTTCCCCATTTTGCTCCGGTGTATAAGGCAAGGTGAAGATTATTTGTGAACCCACAGAATTGAGATAGTCTGAGAGAGGCTTGACAGTGTATTCCTTTGCGTTGTTGGATCGAATGAATTTTGGAGATGTCTTGAAATGAGTGACCAGTTTCTTCACAAGTGCAATGATAATATGAGGCACTTCCGAGCGGGATTTCATAGGGTACACAAAGGAATAGGTGGTGGCGTGGTCGCGAATAGTGAGGAGAAATTTATTGCCAGAAACATCAGGGTCAAAAGGGCCCATGACATCCGTAACAAGAAGATTGAGCCGATTCTCACGAGGAATGACTTCGGGTAAGGAATGCCGATGTCGTTCACTTTTGGTTTGTTTGCATGTTTCGCAAATGAAGGGTGTCCAGTATTTTAGATCGAAGGATGGCACAAAGCGTTTTAAGAATTCCCTTACTACTGAGTCGGAGATGTGACCTAGCCGACAGTGCCATTCGTATGCTGGAGAGATGACTTGGCTAGCAGAACGAGTGGACACCGCGCGGACAGAAGAAGAAAGGAAATTGAATGAAGCCGGAGTTAAGATCCAAGATCGATGATGGAATTTGGCGGTGATGGAAGCGAAACTAGATACTAAGTGAATGTCGTGGTTTGGGAGAAAGAAAGGTTGGAAACCAGATTCGATTAACTGGCCGAGACTAAGGAGTGTGCCGGTCATTTCCGGGCTGTACAGTACTTTCGGAATCATGAGGGTACCATCCCCATTGACCATCTTGAGGTGTCCACTATGGGTTGCCAGCATTGAACCATCGGAAGACGCCAATCTTAGTTTCATCGGCGGCGTGATGGGAGATAAGGAAGAAAATGATAAGAGAGATCCGCTCACGTGGTGGGTCGCCCCTGAATCCAAAACCGTGCCAGCGTCAACGGCACCCTTCGCATCCGCACCCACAGCCAAACGAACTGCCACATTCCGATCCGGGCCTGTGGGTGGGTCGTTCGGGGGTGCAGCCAGACGGGCGAAACCGGAAGTGGGGCAACCAGGTAGAAGAGTGTTTGGGGCCGGCAACTTGGCATTGTCGCGGAGTGTCGGACATGATGACCTCCAGTGCCCCTGCACTCCACAGTATGAACACGGCTTGCCGTTAAATAATGTTGGATCCGTCGGGCCTTGGTTGCCTTTCCGGATGTTGTTGAGAGCTGCCAATATGTCGTCCACCGTTGGGTTTCCAGGTTTTCCCACATTTGGTTGGCGATGTGTCGTTTGATTACTTGATTGTGCCGGTCTGTTGTTGAACCGGCCCACAGGTTGCTGAGAAGGTTGTTGTTGATATCTTGGCGTTTGCCAGTTAGGTTGAAAAGATTGAAAAACGGAGACGGTCGAGGGCTGATTATTATCAAACCGGTTGCTTTCTCCATATGCCGAAGTAATGATGGTCTGGATTTCGCGGGCGGTGACGTTCTTCCTATCCCCCAGTTGGAGGGAGATATTCTGAAACAACTGAGACCGAGACATGGTGGGCGAAGGTGGTGCGATGGCCTGAAGAATAAGACCCTCAACCAAAGGGGGCAGTGCAGCCTGAACATTCTTGAGATTGGCAAATACGTCGAACACCTTGTTGAACAAACCTTGGACTTGCGATGGGTCAGTGGCGGGTCCAGTAATCCTGAATTCAAGGAGTCTGTCGATAAGTTCCATTTGACGAAACCGAACTGTGCCTTGAAAATTTGCTTGAACCGCATCAAAAGCCTCAGTTCCTTTGGTGTACCGGTCAACAAGGGACGATAATTCATTGTGTACCGTAATTTGAATGAGATAGAGTAAGCAGGTCTCTTCCTGTATGGATATCTTCTTGTAGTTGTCCGAATTGTTGAAGAAAGCCGCATGATTCAGTGTTAACAAGATAACCCTTGAGAGATCACGTTTCCACTTGTTGAAGTTTGATCTGTCGGCCGTGAGTTGTTTGACTTCCGACTTGTAAACGCTGGGCTGCTGAAGGAACTTGTTCCTTGGAGTGACCTCGGATGATGCCGTTTGTGACATGGAAAAAAGATGTAGTTGATGACTCAAATCCTCGTCAGAGTCGTTGAACTGTAGAATTGGTGAGGGGCTCGGGACCCTTGACTGGACAAATGACAAAGTATCGGACGAAGTTTGATCCGGAGATGTCGACCGTGGTTGATTGTTGCGGGGTCGATACAAAGATGCCGCACCAGATATAGATCCTATGCCGGGTGTTGATGTCAGAAGATTGGATGCTGAGAGTAATTGACCAGATTCAAATTGTTGAGTTAAGAACTGGGAAAAGATGTGCGAGAGTGCCAATGTAAAAGGGGAAGGAGGACGATCTGCCTCTGATGGATCGATTAATTCTCCAAACAAGGGCGGTGGTAGCGGTGGTAACTTGAGAAGTTCCTTGTACTGTTTTGTTTGCTTTGGGTGTTTTGCTCGAGTCGGAGGGGGTAGCGGTCCTACGATTTCAGGTCTATCCCGACGAGTGTTTACCATACACCAAACCAATTATGCCGAGGACTCGATCCAAATGTGCTAGCGAGTTGGTGAGCAGTCGAATCTTAATCTGTTGCTAGTGAAAAGAACAAAAACCCTTGACTCTACATTGCTCCTCCCTGCCCGCCTCTTGGACACTCCATACTCCAAAAGTGGAGTTTGCACACCCCACCTCACTACAAAGTCCAAGCTGCAGAAGACGAGACGTTTGTAGGAAGCAGGTTCAGTGAAGCCAATCGAGCAATGCAGAAGAAGTTGGATGAGAGAAAAGGCAACAGCAAGAAGCGGGAGAAAATGGTTGAAGAAAACTCACCAGAGGTGCTTCAAAAGCAGGTTGACAGTTTGGCAAAAGCAATTGATGCACTAACTGGCAAGTTAGCAAACCCACCAAAGGCGGAATACTCTTGCGGAAACAAACAACCAGTTGGACAACTCTACAAAGCTCAACCTTGTGCTTACTGTCATCGAGAAGGTCATCCAACATCCATGAGTTATGAAGCACAGAAAGATGAAAGAGAAGGCTTAGTAAAACAGGAGGGAAAGGACTTCTGCTTACCTAATGGGGATAAAATTCCTTGGAATCCTTCCAGACCTATTTGAAAGGTGGTAGCTGCCGACTCCGCAAAACCTAAAACACAAGTCAACGCGGCATTCAGAACCAATCATACGGCTGTGTTTTCAATCAACAATGAAGAAACTCAGCAAGAATCCAACTGTATCTCTTCAATGCACAAAATTGACTGGGAACCACCAAGACTTGGGTCAGCAAACTTTGAAAAGGTTAAACTTGAAGCAAATGCAGCAACAACTAGAGCAGAAGCGCTCCGTGGACAACAAAAAACCCCGGCACAAAAAAACAATTCAGCAATGGACGTGGACCCAGAAGACGGACCAGAAGAGGTCATTCAAGAAGTACCGGCAACTAGGAAGACGCCAGGGCAGATCTTGGACCCTAATAAAAAACAACTCTCACAAAGGTAGAAAAGTCAGCGGAAGCGGCCTTAGTCACGGAACTGGAAAACTTGAAGATACCAACTACATTTTCTCAACTTACAACAATTTCTCCAACTTATGCTCAAGAATTTATCAACAAACTTCAAACTCAAATTCCAGGGTACAAAACCTCTGCAATGTCATACATGGACAGAAAAAAATCAGATCCCAAAGTTTTGGCTTTGATGTTACTCAAACAAGAGGAAGAAGACTCAGAATATAACTTTTACTACAGTTGTGCCTTGGAATTTATCGACACTAAAATCTCTGGACAAAAAGTACCATTCATGGTGGATTCAGGATCGATGGTGAACGTAATTCCCAGCCAGGCAGCAATTGATCTAGATATAGAAGTAGTCAAAGTAGAGATCCCAATGAGAGGCATTGGAGGGGAAAGATGTGATATCAAGGGAGTAGTGGAAAACTGCACCATTGGAATTCGGCAATTCTCCGGACCCGTACACCTCTTTGTTTCACCTCAAGCCAAAGAATGTATCCTTGGACGACCTTTCCTTTTTGACTACGACTGTACGTTGGATTATCCAGGCACTGGCGAATTTATATCTTTTCAAGGTGACAGCGGACAAAGGATTACGGTACCAATTGCTAAATTTGGACAAGGATGGAATCAATTGAAACATTTAGGACAAGATCCCACACAATTGGCACAAATAACAGCTTACATGACTCAGCATTTGAATCAGTTGCGCTTCTCAAACAACACCGACTCCATCAAATTTTGATCTAAAATATCAAGGAAGCTGGGATGGGTTAAGAACATGTGCCTGCGTCTCAGGAAGAAACCAGAAAAGGAGAAAACCTTACCTCAGATCACAATACAACCTCCAACTTTGGACAAAGACTTACAAATCAATAGCTTACTACACCACAGGAGCAGCCCAACGTTAGGTCATCGCAGGACCTGGAGGTTACTCAAATGTTGCACTCTTGCTTGCAGGGCGACGTTGTCACACGGTTGGCGCATTCTTAACCAACAATTGGTTTTGGTGGTTTTGGTGGGGAGGACATGTGTTTGACCCTGCCACTCTGGCCAGGCAACGTTGATTGAACGTTGCCCAGTAAGTCGCCCGGGCCAAAAGGGTTTGGCACAACTCAAGAGTCGAACCTGCCACCCTGAGGGTGAGGCTGATGACCTAAGACTGATGCTTTACCTGATAAGCGATCAGCAATCATTCTTGTCGGGAGCTGGGTTTCTCCACATATCTACCGTCTTCCTATGAGATTCCACTATGAACCTCACGCTTATCAATTTGAGTTTTTGTTCAAGTACTTTTTTAACAAAAAAAAAACTTATCAGAGACTTTATGGGGCATCATGCAAAGCCCAAAAACAAACAGCAAAAGGTGCTTTCATGCCCTTAAGCTAATTTTCTAGCATAATGTTGACTGGACGCAAGGGTCCCCTCAACGCCCTTCCAAAACTCTTGGAGAACAGCGGCCCGGGACCCAATTGTTCTTCCAATGCTCCAGTTCCCTCAACAGATTACCAGACGTTGAGGGAACTGGTGCATTCAGATAACAGCTTGATTCCGGGCCACTGTTCCCTCAACACTTTGGCAGAGCGTTGAGAGAACTGGTACATCCGAAAAACAGGCAGTCCCAGAACCGCCCCGATGTTAAAACAAACTTCGCGTTGAGGGAGGGATCTGACAACGTCACAAAACCCTCAACGCAAAGCCCATGTCTTGTGGGTTTAACGGACGTTTTGCTCCCTCAAGCGTCCAGCAGACATTCAATATTTCGTCGAGCGTCAAGGGAACACTTGAGATTTCCTTGATTTCTCCTGTGGTGCAGTCACCAGACTAGGGGCCTCAGCGCAGCAAGATCTCTGTAAAAATTGGAAAGAGGATAACTTGTGGTGTATGACTAAATAAAAACCGGTTGCCAAGAAAGTTTGACCTATCAACCAAGCTATGCCACAGTCAATTAATCCACCTCTTCAACAACCTACCTTATCACAAGATCCTTATAAAACATCTCTAACACCAAATCCACCGGAGTTTCAACCTACAGCAAAAATAACCAAAGAACATTTGAAAGTCATCAATTTTGGACCTGAAGGTTGGCTCTGGCCAGAGGAAATAAAATTATTTAAGCATCTCATTACTATCCGACAAAACGCTCTAGCATTCTGCCCGGCGGAATGTGGACTGTTGAAACACTCCTATGGCTTACCCTATGTCATACCAATGATAGAACATACTCCATGGCAGAAGAAACCAATACCTCTTCTGGTGGCAATTAAGGAAGAATACACGGAATTAGTGCGCAAACAAATTAGGACCAGACTTTACGAACCCTCAACCTCAAGCTGTTCAAGTCCAGTATTTTGTGTAGCCAAACATGAGGGAAAACTTAGGATTGTGCATGATCTGCAAGAAATGAACAAAGTGACAATTAAAGATGCTGGCTTACCTCCTGTGACGGAAGAATTCATTGAATCCTTTGCAGGGAGAGCTTGCTATGGACTTGGCAATATCATGGGAGGATACAACAAATGGGAATTAGTGGACAAATCAAGGTAGAGAATGTCAACCGGTACCCGGCACCCGCAGGCGGGTACCTCCCACACCCGCCAGGCGGTGCCAGGTGCCCGTTTTTTTGGAAAAAGCGGTGCGGTACCCGGGTACTGCCCCCAAGTACCGCTTTCCCCCGCCGGGTTAATCGGGTGACCCCAGGACCCCCAGCCCTCTCTGAGCTGCCCTTGATGACTGACAATAGACCGGTAATCAAGGACGGTCCTTGGTGCAATCATCAAGGGGAGTTGTCACTCCCCTCAAGGACAAGACCATGCTGGTTGTTGGGGGAGCACCCTCAATGACCATGACCAACCTGTTTGATGACCGGAACAGGTCTGTCATTGCTTTTCTGGTCATTGAGAGGTCCTCAATGACCAACCTGTTGCGGTCATCGAGGGGAGGACCTCTTGATGACGCGTCTATTCCGGTCACTAGACTTTCAAGGCGGCTTCGCTGCCGCTCGTTGCAGACCTTGGTTAAATTTAAAGTTGAATTCAAACTCTAATTTGAGTATCTGTTGACGGCTTTACAACAGAATTCTGGAAGGAGTAAAATTGAGTTTCCAATATAATAGATTAGGGATGGCCGCGGGTACCCGTGGCTGGCGCGGGTACCCGCCAGCGGATACCGGGTGCGGGTGCGGGTGTCAGGGCTAGCCAAAAATTCAATACCCGGGTACCCGCACGTGTACCCGCCTATCTGACCAAGCAATATGCATGCGAAGGGTTACACATGCATCCTGCACGCAAACGGACAGGACACCAATGTTTTGTCCTGTCTGTTTGTGTGGAGCCAATTTTTTGTCCTGGTCTCCGTCCTGTCCATTTGCACACAAACAGACAGGACGCCGATGTTTTGTCCTGCACGCAAACGGACAGGACACCGATGTTTTGTCCTGTCTGTTTACGTGCAAACGGACAGGACGGAGTACTTTTTGGGGCTGTCTTGTCCGCGTTTGCACGCAAACAGACAGGAAAGACATCGGCGTCCTGTCCGTTTGCACGCAAATGACGAACAGGACAAAACACGGTGTCATGTCCGTTTGCACGCAAACAGACAGGACAAAACATGTTGTCCTGTCCGTTTGCACGCAAACAGAAAGGACAAAACACAGCGTCCTGTCCGCTTGCGTGCAAACGGACAGGACAAAACACGGCGTCCCATGCAAACGGACAGGACAGGCGCCACCCCTAGGGTCGCCTTTTGAGTGGCGGGTATCCGCTCACACACGGAGGCATCCGCCAGCGGATGCGGATGCCAGGAATTGGGAAAAAAACGCCTCAGATACCCAAACATGAGTGGGTATCCAGATTCAAATCAACCATCTCTACCAATTGCACCCCAGTACTGGCCACTTGCACCCGGGTATCCGCCACTTGCACCCGGGTATCCTCCAGGTACCCGCCACTTGCACCCAGGTACCCGCTGGGCGGGTGCGGGTGCGGGTGCGGGTGTCTGATTTTACTGAAATTCTGTCCGGGTACCCGCACCCGTCTGGGTACCCGGGTGCAAAGTGCCATCCCTATAATAGATGCGGTTGAAAGATCAATTGAGAACAATGAGGAGAATTGGGAAGAGGAAAAGCAGATTTACATGTCAGTTCTTTTTTGTCATCTGAAGAGAATGATAAGTGCGTATTTCAAACAGGCACATGGAAAATTGACAAAAAATCAGAAGATCTGCTGTTGTGATAAGATGGAGGGCTATCAAAATTCCCTGGTTTAAGCTGGAAATTGAGGAATTAGCATTCATTGAACTGGCCTAGGAAAAATAAAAACATACTTCGATTATTTAGAAAGACCCTCACTCTGGGCTATAATTTTAAATGATCAGGAAAATCAGCCTCAAGCTCAGACTTATTAATTATGTATGTAACATAAAATTTTCAATAACCACCGTTTAATTGTTTAAACTTGAAAGGAAATAGAAGCTTAATCAAATTTTGAAATGCTACACTAATCACAATCATCTCAAGGCAATTCTTTATTGAAGGAAATTGGAAATTCAGCTTTACAAGATTGGAAACACCAAGGTTACTTGTTAGCTTCACACTTAAAAGAAATCTGTGAAATTAGGATGCAACGGTATCAACCTGATTGGGCCCGCAGGGTCTAAATGATTAAATTGAGTCGCAATGCGGCCGCCATGATCCGAAATCTTGTATCTTGACCAATTGAGCAGTTGGATTTTGAGTTGAATTCCATTTGCACCAGTTCCTAATCAATCGGGAGCCTCAACAATCACCCTCAAGAACCTAACATTGGTGATCCCTACAATCTATTTAAGCTATTTCCTGACTTGTCCGTTGTGAAGATACCCGCTGGTCACCTGAGAAGGAGTCAGGAATGTGTTTTACCGTAAAATTTCACTAATGATTCTCTGCTCACCTTTACGCTCATCATGTCAAGCCTTTGACTCCACCCTCCTAACGTACCACAGAACAAGACTTGTCTGCCAACCGTAAAAGCCTCAGAAAATGTTTTAGCCAAATTATTCCAAGGGACAACGCATTCAACTAGCATGCTTTCATCTTCTTTGTCCTGTTGAGTGGTAATGTCAGTTTCTGATTAGGTCATGCAAGGGAATAACTAACGTCTTCATCGACACCGTCATGGCAAACAACAACGGATATTGTGCCTTCATCTCGTTGATTATCAAGATCACAAAGAGGTTTGTTGATACGGCCAAGGGACCTGATTTGAATGTCTTGTTCTGGATAGTTTGGGGGTACCTCATGTTTTCCGTTGACGTCACACATAGAAAAACACATTTTGTGTCTTTTCGTCCCAACAAGAAATCCCTTCAGCGCGTAAAGTTCCCCATACGTCAACTTGTTGGCAAGCTTTGTGTTATGAATCAGACAATCACAGGCATGGTCGTTCAGCCCAGTCAACCCGCCAGTAAAATTGTATTTCACTCGTGTTATGAGCGTTTGACTCACACAAGTTCAACCATTGCGACCAAAATATTAGGGATGAACTCAAAGGGTAATTGAGTTTGAGGTGAACACCAAAGGAAATAGAATCCCAAGGTTACCAGCGGATGTATTACAAGATGAGGGGGTCCCCAAGAAACGGGTATTCGGTGTTGGATGCGAATCTTTATGGGCAAAAAAGCTGTAGTTGAAGTGTCAGCGGAAAAGGTGAAGGCAACTAATTGAGGATGTGAGCTACAAAAAAAAAACATTACCCCTCATACTGAGTCCGATAAGGCGAAAATAACCATTTAATGCGTGTGAGTAAAGATGATGTTCATTTATGTGATGTTCTTGAACGTTGTAGACGAGTTCGGGGTCGAAATATGTGGTGTTCTTGAGGTTTCCGGACGAGTTCGGGGTTGAAACCTGTTGAAACAACTCGTAAGATGAGAAACTGCCTGGGTATTGAGAAAAAACAGTTTTTATAATTGAAACTAGAACCAGAACTGGATGAAAAACAAGGTTAGAATTTGATAAAGAAAACAAATTGAATTTTTGAAGAGAATGAGCATACCACAATAGGAGTGAGTTTTAGAGGGAATCAGAACAGAAAGACTGAGATAGACAATATCGAACAAGGAGAAATAGTAGACACTGTGAGAAAAAAGAAGTCAAATAGAGGTTAATGGATTGAAGTCGGTGAGAAGATGATGATATCGAGGAGTCAGGTGGTTAGTGTTTTCTCAACAAATTGGAAGAAGCCAATTGATGAGTTCCAACGAGAGAGTAGGCGCGACTAGAATCAACTGTGGAGATGATGATGGAGAGTCGAGCCGATGGCGAAAGCGGTTGGATTGGATGAGTAGTGAGAAGAGGGATAGAAAGTAAAGAAAAAAGGAAGGGAATAGTCGGAATCGAATTGATAGATTGAGGACGGGAATGTTGATGGTTGTGGTGGTTGAGGAGCGGAGGCCGAGCAGTTGAGGCTGAAGATTTTGAGGTGAGGGCGACAGGATAGAGATCGAGATCGCTGAGACTGCTGAGGGAGAGAATGAGGTGGTGAAGTGAGGGTCCTTTTATAGTCTTGATCGAGGGGCCGACTTGTGGTTGAAGGAGTTGCAAAATGTGGCTAGAATGTGGTTGCAATGGAGAATGGTTCTTGAGGCTGTTGAGACATGTTTGAGGATTGAGAAGTTGGAGATAAGAGATAAGAGAAGTTTCGAGGAGAGCGATGAGGCAAGTCTGGCGAGGCAGAGACCGGAGGACAGGGAGCGGAAACGAGAGCGCGCGCGCGATATTCCAACAGGTATTGTGCCGAGTTTGGGGCGAAATATCCCAAAGGGGCGGATGTAGTGCGTGTGAATAAGGGTGATGTTGATTTATGTGACATTCTTGAGGGTTCTGGACGAGTTGGGGTCGAAATATGGGGTGTTGTTGATAGTTCCGGACGAGTTTGGGGTTGAAACAACTCGTAAGATAAAAAACTGCCTGGGTACTGTGCTGAGTTTGGGGCGTAATATCCCGAAGGGGCGGCCGATGCAGTGATAAAAAAGGAGGTGGCGTAGTTTAGGGGGAATTTGAAGACGGTGGAGTGTACGGGAGCGGCTGTGGGTTCCTGGAAACCGGTGGAGAGGGAAAATAAAAATTCAAAAAAAAGAGGACCTCATGGGCATATAAACCTGTCAACCCTTCATGTGAGATGTCTCTCTTGCAGCTCCGGATTTTGGCTTTTTATGCTGCCCGGGGTCGCCTGTTACAATGGGGGCTTAATGGAATGGGGGCTTGAGGCTGGTTAGCGGGACTCGCGCCAGTCTTGTTGATAGATACACAAGGCAATGGGGGCGCAAGAGCTGGGTTAACCAGAGTCATTAGACAAAAGAATCAGGGCAAACCCATGATAAAAATTTCTGTAAATCACTGTTTTATTGAAACTTAGATCCAGGACACCTGGGTACCGCTGATACCCGCCTAAAAGACCGCTGGTACCCGCCAGGCGGTGCTGGATGCGGTGCTGGGTGCCTGTTTTTGGGTAAAAACACACGGGTACCGGCGGTGTAAATTATACCCGGGTCTGTTTTGACATTCTCTAAATCAAGGCCTCTCACAACTTTTGACACTCCATTAGGACAATTTCAACTCACTCAATTACCTCAAGGTGCAAGAAATTTGGTGGCGGTATACCAGGCCCAGATGATGTGGATTCTGCAAGACGAGATTCCTGAACATGTGGGGGTATTCATCAAAGGACCAAGATCAACATATGGAGGACAAACTCTGGAGAAAAATCCTGGAATTCAAAGATTAATCTGGGAATATGCTCAAACACTGGAACACATATTGTTTAGAGTAGAAGAAGCAGGACTCACTGTTTCTGGGAAAGAGTTTTCTTGTTGTGTCCCTGCTCTGGACATTTTTGGACATGTGGTCTCGCAGATTGAACAACAAGTTTCTATGCAAAAGAAAAAGAAAATATTATCCTGGCCAACCCCCTCAAATGTCACAGAACTCCGTGGAATCCTTGGAATAATCACCTACGTACAAATATTTATCAAAACCTGTCAGAAAAGGCAGCACCTTTACAACAGCTCAACAGGAAGGACGCCAAATGGAATTGGACGGTGTGAGAATGAAAGCTGGTTAGTCGGTGGAAATGTCCGCTAACCGCCTCCTTCAAGAATATTTGACAGCTATGTTTATGAAGCTAAGGGTCTAAAACCGTAAATTTTATATGTAATTAAGGTTCGAGGACCCTTGCACTGTAACTGTGCTGAAATAAAACACTGGTACAAATAATACCAAGCTTGTTACGTGGTAATTATCCACTACAAGGGTTTTCTCTCTTATGTAAGAGGCAGAGGACTTTATTATTAATAATATATAATTATTAATAACAGGGAGTTGAGGCGTAAAAATAGCTGGTAAGAGCTTAAGCTGATTGGCTGCTTGACAGAGGCTGTAGTCTTACTGCAACTATTTTTAAAGAAGTTACGCTGAAAATTGCTATATAAGGGATTTTGTTGAATTTAAAGTGTAGATTCTAGTGATTTTGACGTGCTAGGTGGGGTTTTATAAGGGATACACTGCTCTGGAAGCAGGAGGAGAATATTCACGAGTAACTTACAGGTTATGGTGGGTGAATAGTCTGGGGGATCAATTCCTGAGGCCCTAAAGGCTCCTTTAAATATTGGAGGGGACACTGTGCACGCTACACAGTCCCCTTTTTTGGTTATGGGAATTGGCCACAGTTTGGCGTGTTAACTTCCTTGGCTGTGGGCAAAATATTTGTATTTATGTTACTTAACTTCCCTTACTTTGACACGTGACATTTTAGAACCAATTGTTACGTGTAAAAGCTGTATGTGAAAAGTAACATAAATAATACAAAGGATGCTTCACACCCATGCTCTCTTTTCATGGTGTACATGTAATATCTCTTCTAATATAATTTTATGTATTTCATATTTATGTATTAATTTTTTATGTAAGGTTTTTATTTGCAGCGCTCTGTAGCGTGCTCTCTAAGCTACTCCTTTTTTAGTAATGTACCAGAAGGAGTAGGAATAAAGGGTTAATTCAAGTGGGTAACCCCCCTTAATTTATGATGAGGAAACGGAATCTGTAATAATATTTTAACATCCAAGTTTATTAAAGACAGAGAAACACAGAAACAAAGATCAAGGGTTCCCCCTACAAATTAACCAAATTACAAAAAAAAAATGTGAGGGTTCCCCCTTTCAAAAAAAAATAAATCACAAAAAACAGCCTTCTTAAGACAAAATCCAAACACCACAAACTGGACCCCTATGCATCCCTGTCTAGCAGGGTTTAAAATAGTGGGTGGATGGCCCCCAGCGCGCCGCATTGAAGGCATTATGCAAAGGGGGGCCACCAAGTAGAGCCCCTCAGACTGTGCAAGTGCAACAGCGGAGGGGGTTGAGGACGAACCACACGCTGGAAGTACAGCGGCAGAGGACGCCCTGGGGAACACAAACAAGCAATCAAACTCCCTGCTTATATAGACAATTCAGCACCACCGGGCACAGCCTTCAAGATCCATGGCACATTCATCCTGCCTTGACAACCACACCACCGCCACGCCACTTCCGTACCTCTGACCTGCGTGGCAAGCGCTCATTTCCTTGCCAACCACCCCCTCGCCAAGACAACCGCAACAACCGCTAGGACCTACTAAGTAACGGTGGCCAACCTCCGCCCCCTGAACAGCCAGTAACCTGGGCCAAGTTGATTCCGTTTGTGATGTTTTTGCCCCGTGTTCGCATTACTGTGCCTCCCAAACAAAAGCTGACCTTGGGCCTGTTCACCCAGCTTGGGTGGATCCGCTACTTCCAAGGCCTCACACCCAATCTGCACTCAAACCAGCTCAACAAGCTCCTGCCCGACATTGGCACGCTGCGCTGATTTACAGCGGCTTTCCGCTGAGCTGAGACTTAATCATGGTTTGCTTTGACTGCAGTTTGTTATCCCACCCGTTCAGCAAGACTGGCGTTTACCAATCGCCGAGCGGAATTGGTCTGTCAATTTTGCCCCATAAACATGATGCAAACAGGCCCTGCTGATTTCTTCTTACTATCTCATTCATGCCAAGCAGTGATATTCAGCACAACAGAACCCAAAGACGGGCAGAGTGGTCTGGGTGATCAAGCGGAACTGAAGGCCATACATCTGTCACATCGACCGGGCCTTGATCCCAATCTCAGCCCTCCAATCAAGCTCTACACCGTCGACGCCGAAGTTCCAGCTGCCATGGCGTCTTACAAGTGGGTTCAGGAGGCCTACCGGAGGATTTTCCAGACGATTGGGATCCCGTTCACCGTTGTCAGTCAATCTTCTTACCCTTCAAAATCGACCAGTTGTTAACATTTTCGCTTCTTCCTCAGGCCAAAGCTGATATTGAAGCTATCGGCAGTGCGACGTCCCACAAAGTAACATTACCAGTTGTTGTGTGAGTACCAATTCTGCTGTTTTTTTTCCACTGCACTTTTGCCGCATTGGTCCGCTTACTCACGTCCCCCTCCTGTTTTGATCATCACCCCAGCAGGAGAAGACAGGTTAATCCACTGTACCCTATGTTTGAACACCTTGAAACTGGAACTAGCACCATTGAGCCTATCCATGTGCAACAGACATGCATGGGGAAATTTATATCATAAATTTCCCAGAAAAATTATGTGGGTTCCCTTTCCTTGCATAAGAGTGATATTTGAGCATTGGCTATCCCAAAAAAGCAATCACCAACCTGCTTCTTTTGCTATATTTTTCAATGTGAGTCCTGAAGGTTGGACCAGCACAGAAGTAACTGGTACATGTGTCATCTCAATCATAGTGAGCTGTTCTGACCTGTCAAAGTTTGCATCGTCATTGATGCCAACCCCAAAGCAGCCCATCTCCACCACCTGCTTGGCCTGTCCTTCATCCCCCCCGACCCGCAGAACAAGCGCATCTGAGTAGTTTGTGCCCAGATAAAACGTGTGGCCGACCTCGATCGCCGTCAAGGCGTCCAACGCTGAGCCGCAGTCGGGGCAGTGATCTTTGAAAGCGCTCTGCTTGCTTTATGGCCCCGATCCTGGTTTACCGACGGACACTGTGCGCAGGTCGTGGACAGTGTAGGTTGGTAGACTGGGCCATATCGAGAGCGGGGACAGCTCAAGTCGGCCATCTGAGTCTTGTACAGGCGGTGAAAAGCAGCGGCGGAACTGGGAGTTGACGCGCTCGAAGATTTGCTCGATCTCCACGGCTAGACAGCTCTCGTCCACGAGCACCTCTATCTGCTCCCACTGCAATTTGAACGCGGGCAACACATTGTTCTTGAAGGACTGGACCGGACAGATGTCTGGACACACTTTCAACAGCTTGAGCTGATGCAGCTCGTGGGTCGCCGGCAAGACGGCCGCGAGGAACCACCCCGTGCCTGGGGATGAGAAGAACTGAACTTTCAGCCGGCTGGGGTTGTCTCCCCGCGGTGATAGGCTCGATGGTGCTAGTTCCAGTTTCGAGGTGTTCAAACATAGGGTACAGTGGATTAACCTGTCTTCTCCTGCTGGGGTGATGATCAAAACAGGAGGGGGACGTGAGTAAGCGGACCAATGCGGCAAAAGTGCAGTGGAAAAAAAACAGCAGAATTGGTACTCACACAACAACTGGTAATGTTACTTTGTGGGACGTTGCACTGCCGATAGCTTCAATATCAGCTTTGGCCTGAGGAAGAAGCGAAAATGTTAACAACTGGTCGATTTTGAAGGGTAAGAAGATTGACTGACAACGGTGAACGGGATCCCAATCGTCTGGAAAATCCTCCGGTAGGCCTCCTGAACCCACTTGTAAGACGCCATGGCAGCTGGAACTTCGGCGTCGACGGTGTAGAGCTTGATTGGAGGGCTGAGATTGGGATCAAGGCCCGGTCGATGTGACAGATGTATGGCCTTCAGTTCCGCTTGATCACCCAGACCACTCTGCCCGTCTTTGGGTTCTGTTGTGCTGAATATCACTGCTTGGCATGAATGAGATAGTAAGAAGAAATCAGCAGGGCCTGTTTGCATCATGTTTATGGGGCAAAATTGACAGACCAATTCCGCTCGGCGATTGGTAAACGCCAGTCTTGCTGAACGGGTGGGATAACAAACTGCAGTCAAAGCAAACCATGATTAAGTCTCAGCTCAGCGGAAAGCCGCTGTAAATCAGCGCAGCGTGCCAATGTCGGGCAGGAGCTTGTTGAGCTGGTTTGAGTGCAGATTGGGTGTGAGGCCTTGGAAGTAGCGGATCCACCCGAGCTGGGTGAACAGGCCCAAGGTCAGCTTTTGTTTGGGAGGCACAGTAATGCGAACACGGGGCAAAAAAGTCACTAATGGAATCAACTTGGCCCAGGTTACTGGCTGTTCAGGGGGCGGAGGTTGGCCACCGTTACTTAGTAGGTCCTAGCGGTTGTTGCGGTTGCCTTGGCGAGGGGGTGGTTGGCAAGGAAATGAGCGCTTGCCACGCAGGTCAGAGGTATGGAAGTGGCGTGGCGGTGGTGTGGTTGTCAAGGCAGGATGAATGTGCCATGGATCTTGAGGGCTGTGCCTGGTGGTGCTGAATTGTCTATATAAGCAGGGAGTTTGATTGCTTGTTTGTGTTCCCCAGGGCGTCCTCTGCCGCTGTACACCACAAGAGCGATTTCGGCTCCCTCGGACCGACAACCCAACGACAAAGGGACACACGTCGGGCTACCGTGTGAATGCACGGCAGCACGGCGTCGGGGTGTCCCTCCTGTCAGGCTGCCGTGTGAATGCAGGGCAGCACGTCGTCGGCGCCTGCAACGGTCAAGCTGCCGTCCCTCTTGACGACAGGCGACCACCTCGGTCATTCCGCCGCAAGCCTGCCGGTCAGTTGCCTGGCGGCGACCCGGTGGCTCGACCCAACTCGCGCTGCCTGTCAGCCGCCCGGCAGCCGTCCTTGTCCTGGGCTCCCTCGGAGCGACAACCCGACGACATAGGACACACTGTCGGGCTGCCGTGCGAATGCAGAGCAGCACGTCGTCGGCGTCTCGCGAAGGTCAGTCTTTTTTCTGACACATCTAATACTGCAGACTTGAGCTCACAGGGCTGTCAAACCAACCCGGAAGCTGTCTCGCCGAGGCTCACCCGGGTCAGGATGACCGCGTTTTGCCGCCGGCTTGCCGTCAAGGCCTCCCTCAGCGTAGCATTTCCTGCTCATCTCAGAGGTTGTTCTTTCATGCAAGAGCTTGAGAAAAAAAAATTGAAGAGTGTTTTTTTTTTTTTTGACAAAAAATGACTCTGCAAAATTTTGGATCAGCCCATCTTGAGGATGCTAGGCTGTATTCTCAAATTTCACCTATCAACCAATCACCATTGCCCTTTGGCCGAGTTGGAAGATGCGGTGCATGTGGGGATGGGCTTCTGATGGAACATGGGTTCAAGCCTTGCTACAAGGTTTTTTTTGCGGCGCGCCGAGCGTCTCTTGCCTGGACTCTCACGGCCTCTCACGGCAGAGGTGCGAGTACATGATCCCACGCACCCATCAAATGGCGGGTAGCTCGACGGCTGATTGTCAATGGGGCTGCCCAAAAACATAATCTCACGACCTGGAGAGTTGCTGAGAGATTTGTTTGAACAAGGGCAGCCTGTCGACGACCCGCCCCTGCTGCCGTCAGATATGCGGCAGCGCTTGTGGTCGGCCCAACACTGTGGCTGCAAACCGCGACACCACGACGGCGGCCAGCAGGAAGGTTTGGCTGGGTCGGGGAGGGTCAGGTTGCCGGCAAAAACAATCAGCAAACCGACGTCGGCGCACTCCCGTGGTGTACTTCCAGCGTGTGGTTCGTCCTCAACCCCCTCCGCTGTTGCACTTGCACAGTCTGAGGGGCTCTACTTGGTGGCCCCCCTTTGCATAATGCCTTCAATGCGGCGCGCTGGGGGCCATCCACCCACTATTTAAACCCTGCTAGACAGGGATGGATAGTGGGTCCAGTTTGTGGTGTTTGGATTTTGTCTTAAGAAGGCTTTTTTTTGTGATTTATTTTTTTTTGAAAGGGGGAACCCTTGCATTTTTTTTTGTAATTTGGTTAATTTGTAGGGGGAACCCTTGATCTTTGCTTCTGTGTTTCTCTGTCTTTAATAAACTTGGATTACCATTTTTTTTCTTGATTTTTTTGTTATCTATCGATTTTTTTCTTTTTTATAATTTTCTTACCCCTATGAGCTGTCCATCACCAAAGAAGGCGGCATCTGAAGACGACACAAAATTGAAAAGGCAAACAAAGTCATCAGCTTAAGGACCACAAAAAGCAAAAGAACAAAGAAAAGGAAAAACATACTTAGAAAGGAACACGGCGCATGGCAGCGCGGTAACAACAAGAGGCAAATCAAAAGAGTTGCACACGGCCATCTCTCTCCAAAGCGTTGGCCGCCGGGTATCAAGTGAAGTGGCCGACCATGGTGGAGGCGAGCTCTTGATAGAAGACGGTGTAAGCTTGCGGGGCAAATCGGTATTGATCGTACTGGCCGAAGTCGGGGCAATGGTTGAGTAAAGCCTCAACTTGATCAGGGGCAAGGCGATGGTATTCGTCCACGTCATAGAACCCAAATGGAATCGGAGAGGGTACCCGAATTTGTGTACAAACTTGAGGCTCCACCCAGCTGTTGTCATCAGAAGTCCGCGATCCAACGGGCTCATTGGGAACCCAGTTCACATATGGGTGATCAGGATCAACCCGGGGAGCGCTGGCTCTAGCGGCTGGAGGAGGAGTAAGATTTGGGTTGATCATGGCTCAATTGGAAATTATAAACTATGTAATAATGTTAGTTTCAAGTACTAACAAAAGGGTTTATGAAGAAAAAAAAAAAGAAAAAGGGGAACGTACGGGACCGGTATGGGCACGATTGCCGCCAGTTGCACGACCACGGCCTCAAACACGGCCATTTCCACAACCACGGCCTCAAACAAGGCCATTTCCACAACCACGACCACGACCACAAACGCTCCCAGAGGCACAAGCTAATTGGGCACGACCACCTTGTCAAGAGCGGAGAGGAGGCGCCCAATAGATGGCATCCTCCGCGCCGCGAATGGTGGCTCGAACTTCTGAAGTTGGGGGAGAGAGGATTCTCCCAAAGATCTCACGCTCAAGCTGACGGATAGAGCGGCCCACAGGGGCAGGTACAGGCTGAGCAATGGCCTCATCAAGGTCCATGCCGGGAGCAGAACTTGGAGGGGCAATGGGTGAAGCGTTGGTGTTGATAGGAGCGGAGGAATCAGAACTGATGGAAATGGCAGTCAGGTCTTCCATAATCTACTTAGATAGAAACAAAACAAAAAGAGGAGGAAGGTTTAGTAACTCAGTCTCAACTCATTTTCTGTGTCATATATGTCCGGCTGTAAGAATTTGGGGAATTCCTGTGAAAGTGGAAGCAAACTTCCAATGTTATGGTGAATTGTACCCTTCACCTTGAATGTATGGATACCTTCACCTTGATTGTTGAGTGCATCTGACAGCTCTGTTTATGAAGCTTAGGGCAAAAAACCCGTCAAAAATAAGGGTTTTGGGCCCTAGCACTATAACTGTGCTGATGTAAACACTGGTAATGTAAATTATGTGAGAATACGGACCCAGGCCCGCAGCTATCCTCCAGGAAGCTCGCGAGGCTCCAGCAAAACCCAGACCCAGACCCGCAGCAACCCTCGAGGAAGCTTGCGCGGATAGAACCAAAACTAGCCCCAGCTGCAAAAAGAGGTAAGCCCCTCTGCAGACCAGAACCCTAACCCAGTCTCTAGCTGACAAGCCCCGCTCAATCGCTTGCAGACACGGCACCCGCACCGGGAACCGCAACGGGAAGATTAAGCTCAGAAACAGCGTCAACGTACGTACTAGAGGAGAGATAAAGTCGGCATAAACAGCTAACCAACCTTTATACTTGTAGAACCCTTGCAGACCGGATCGGTACCAAGAACCAAGAGTCCCTGCTCCACAGGATCTCAGCAACCACCGTGCAAGGTGAGTATAACAGTCTCCCCAAGAACAAACAGA
Organism: Puccinia triticina; assembly: GCF_026914185.1. Taxonomy (NCBI): domain Eukaryota; kingdom Fungi; phylum Basidiomycota; class Pucciniomycetes; order Pucciniales; family Pucciniaceae; genus Puccinia; species Puccinia triticina. The sequence goes on along the minus strand of NC_070560.1, from coordinate 5,761,797 downwards.
AACAAAACAGACCGCTGACTTAGCCGAACTCCGTTTGATAAGCAGACACCAGCTCATCTCACCTGTATAGACAGGATAAGACCAAGCTCCTCAACTAGCTGGCTCCGTCATCGGTGAGCTTGAAAAGAACAGACTAGAACCAAAGCAAAGAACCCAGCTAACGCAGACGTCTCTCTTAGGAAAGTCTCCATTAGCCCAGCATAAGCAACCATCGCCGTTGCTAGCCGCCAGACAGACAACTCCTAGAAGAATCTCAACCAAAGTTAAGCACCCTACCGTGCTGCTTTCAGGTAAAGAGCCAGATTCTTCTCTTTTCTTTTCTCCTCAACTATACACATTGTAAATACAAATAAATTGAGAAAAGAAACAAAACATTTCAGTTGTTCCAATTCTTTTAAATTACTAAACTTGTTACGTGGTAAATATGGCCACTACAAGGGTTTTAAACACTCTTAAAAAGAGGAGGATTTATTATGTAATTAATAATATATCCCACTTTCTTAAATCCACAAAGTCCTAGACCCCTAGATCTAAGTTTTGGGGTGTTTATTTCTCAAAAAATGCAACAAAAAAAGTCACATTCATCTCACAGCACATGTTGAAAATCCCCAAAGGCCCTATGGATGACCCTCCAGCTGTGCCGTAGCAACAAGCAAAAGTGGGCCGGTTGTCAAAGGTGTCCAGGGAGGGCCTAACCAAGTGGTTAGGGGGCTCCCAGGGAGGGGGTAGGACAAAACCAGATCCCCTGGGGTGCTATTGAGCTCAACGCTTCCCCCCTTTAAATACCCGACAGGCCAGCCACTTGCCTCACCATAGTATCCCGTTCAATGTGTCTCAGTGGCTGATATGTATGGCCGCCACGCTGCTGTTACTTTCCTTCCGCCGGCTGTTTCCACCTTGACCGTCGTGATGCCATCCCCATTTTGTCCAGACCCCACCTCAGGCTCACAAGCGAGAAATGGATCAAGTGGCTGATATCAATGGTCGCCATGCTGCTGTTACTTTCCCTCCGCCGACCGTTTCCACCTTGACCCTGGTGATGCCATCCCCATTTTGTCCAGACCCCATGTCAGGCTCACAAGCGAGAAATGGATCAGTTGCGACCAGGCTTGTTGGAAAGAGTGGATTGCGTGATCATGTGATTGTGGCTGGTAGAAAGCTCCCACCCAATTCTGGCCCCAGCAGCTCATCACCCAGTCAATCATCTCCTGCCTCGGTAATCTGCTCGGACAGTTGAGGCAAGATCCCAATAGACACCATTCATCCCTAGATGCTCTGTGAGATGATACACCAAGCTATTCCGGTTCTGTAGCAGATTTTGTCAGTCAGTCAGAATTGGTGAATGGGTGATTGGTGTTGCTCAACTTGATCAATTGATTGGATATATTCAATGTGTTTCTCAACCAGTAGCTTGGTGGGCAATTCTGCCTTTGCGGCTGACATGTTTCTTGCTCAAGCTGGTTGCTCGACTTGGTGTGGTGTGGTCTCAGTCTGTACCAATTTCTTACACTTTTCGCCAAGTTGGCGAATCAATAAGCCACCTGACAAGCAGGCCATGGACACGAGGCGGAAAAGCCCAACTGGTGAGTGAACAAGCTTCTTGACCAATTATTACAAAAAACTGACTGGCACTTCAGATGCCCTCAAGCCAATCTGGTTCCAAACCAGCGACCCAACTGCATAATCATAATTCTGAAGGAATATCCGAAACACAAACACATCCAAAACAAGTCCCACTTCATGGGTCAAAACTTCAAAGTCCTTCTGGCCGTATCACCCCCACTACTAAGCCGTTGGAAATGAAGGCTCAAGTCGGAGCCAACGGCACGAAGCTCGACCGAGCCACAGCACAACTACAGCGCGCCGGTTAGCCAGTAGGAGCCAAGCAACAAGCCAGCAAACGGCTCAGCCAAGCAGAAGCAAGACGTCAACTCGCCCAGCCATCCCCTCTACTCCAGAACGGCTCTCTCCACCATATGATCACCTCCGCCCCAGACGTTCCCGCAATAGCTAGCACTTTCTCCAACCCCGTCGAGCCCGCGCCCACCAATTACTTGGTGAACTCTGATTCTACACTGCCGTGTTGGCAGCAATACAAGGATCAAGGTCCCGCAGCTCATCGGCATACACGGCGGACGCACTTTTAAGGTTTTTCGCCAAAGGTTCTCCAAAGTGCTGATTTTCAATTGAAGAACCTCCAAAGTCGGGTCCTTTGGTCAATCTTCGAAGAAAATCCAAAGATTTTCCAAAGGTGGGGCAAAAACTTCAAATGACATTCGAAGGTGACAGAAATATCCATCCAACCACCGGGTTGGACTGGATAAAACCTTATTATCTGACATCTTATCCTACTCTGAAGTCCATCTTTGGAGGGCCTTTGGAGGACCTTTGAATGTTCCAGACTTCGATGGATCTTTGGAGGAGGGACCCTCCCCTCCCAATATTCTTTGAAGGGCCTTTGGAGGACCTTTGAATGTTCCTGACTTCGATGGATCTTCGGAGGCGGAGTCCTCCCCTCCAATTATTTTTTGGAGGGCCTTCGCAGGCCCTTCAAATGCCATCCCACAGGCAGTCAGCTGACTCAGCACCTGCCACCCACTGCTGGCAAAGGTCAACAGGAACCAAACAACCGCCCAGGATAACAGCTTCTTTCTCTGCCTCTGCCTTTCTTTCCCTGCATTTCTTTCTCTGCCTCCCTCTCTCTCTCAATTGTAAAGCAATCCTTATCTACCATGTCTTGTCCATCCACCATCTTAGCCAGAAGCAGACTGACTAGCAGCAACAGAGGCTGACCTACCACCCTGCCACACACAGTCGACGAACCGAACCAAGTCATCAAGGTCCTGGCCTGTGATGGGCGGACAGGCGAGCAACGTGAGATTGGCTACACCGGCACTCATGTTGTCGGAAACGGCAAGTCCATCGCATCCTTCTCCTCCTCCTATCCAAGCTCCCCTCAACCTGATCCACCATGTAATCCAGCACGGCCAACACCAACCGGACAGGACTGGGACTGGAATGTAAGCCAAGCTTAGAACTATACCCACCCGTGAAGGGATTGAGCTGATTAATGGCCTGTAGTCGGTCGTGTTTTGCACCCCCACAGCTGCGCTTCAGCATATCGGACTCGACCCTGCCGCTGATCATGACGAAAAAGGTGCACACAAAGGCAATCATCCACAAGCTGCTCTGGTTCATCCGGGGATTGACTTCAACGCGCGAGCTGAGTGAGGCGGGGGTCCGGATCTGAGATCCCAACGGCTTGCGCGCCTACCTTGACTCGGTCGGCCTCTCCTGGTACGACGAGGGCACCCTGCGCCCAATCTACGGCTTTTTTCCCCCTTCTTTCTCTCTCCCCCCCTTCTTTCTCTCTCCCCCCCTTCTTTCTCTCTCCCCCCCTTCTTTCTCTCTCCCCCCCTTCTTTCTCTCTCCCCCCCTTCTTTCTCTCTCCCCCCCTTCTTTCTCTCTCCCCCCCTTCTTTCTCTCTCCCCCTCTTCTTTCTCTCCTCTCTCTACATGTATGTACTACCATACATTAGCCAAACAAGAAATTCACAAAGATATCCTACACAATTGTGAGGGGGGGCACGGGCCCACCCAATCCCGGAACATTCCGTCCAATCAAGCCTCAAGCCCGATCGGGGGGGGGGGGGGGGGCGATCTGAGGAGCCCAACAGGACGCGCACTTCGATTGGCCTTTGAAGAATCTTCCGAGTGCCTTCAAAGGCCTGTTCAAATACATTCGAAGCCTCTTCAAAGTCGGCATTTGAAGGGGCTTCGAAGTACCAATACTTCGAAGTTTTTCCAAAGGCCTGCGGAAGAATATTTGAATGTCCTTTGGAGAGCCTTTGGAGGAGGGTTTTCCTCCAAAGGCTCTCCGAAGGACATTCAAAGTTCCATTGAAATCTTACTTCGGAGGAACTTTGTCAGATATTTTGACCAAGTGCCGACCGTCCGCTGCTGCTGGCGGGTACTTTGGAGGCTCTCTGAAATACTTTTGGAGATACTTTGGAGTTTTGCGTCCGCCGTGTACTTGCTCGTAAATGCCGTGGGAACTTTCATAAATATAGCTCGCCTCCAAACCCGCAGCAATGGACAATTTAACTATTGGTTGATGTTACCACATGTTATCAAAGTGAGTGGCGATGTTCAACATCTTTCACGGCGGCTCAACTTTTGCTACCACTAGCGCGGCCTACAATAGGATCCGCAAACTGAGGTGTTGAGCACATTTATCATTAATCCTCACAATGTAATACGGGGACAACATAATTGGCTGTTGGGCGTGGTTCTTGGGTCAGTTCAACGGTGACAATCAAAACACCGGTGAGCCCATGATTGTCACAAGTTGCAATATGGTGGCATTCAACGTTGTTGAAAAATTTTATTGATCAAGAGGCGGGAATATTGTCTCAGGTGACGTCTGCCCAAATCAACTTGACCACTAACTCCTCCTACCTGCCTGGGTCAATCTCTGGCATTGGCATTCCTTGTCTTTCATTTTTGGTTGGGCAAACAACTGTCAAAGGTGTTTGGAGTCTAGAGGATCAAGCGGCGGCGGTATCTTCCTTGACACCTGTTTGATGACACATTGAACTGTAAAATTCTTTGGTGTACACATAGGAATGTGCTAAATTAAAACTTCCCCTTGCTTTGAACCCTTTCAATTGCTCCACCCAGATTATTGAAAATCTATATATACTGAGGGCTCAGATGAGCTATGAGTCAATTGCTATTGTGCGCAGGGATTGGGCAGATTGACTTTGAGCTGAGGAAATGTCCCAGAACATCTGATAAAGAGACATTGCAGCAATTCATTAGCACTCATTACACATTAACTTGTCCTGGAATAGCATTGATAAATACAATTAGCACAATTTGCAGGATTGATCATTCCTGACTACATAATTTTATTGATTGCAGTCAAGCTAAATGGTTAGCTTTTACATGTCTTATATCTGTTTATGCTGCAGCATACATAGTAATAACTGCCACTGACATTTCAAGTGACACTTGTCAGCAATACTATAGCCGCCCAAGCGCCTTCCACAAATATCATTTCCCAGAGAATTCCACATATCTTTTGAGGCCATGTTGGGAATGCAGCTGCCATTTGGATTGAGGGGGCCCGCATGAATGGAGCGGGAAGCTTTCTGCCTTTGGGGAATGCACTGGCTCACCAGGGGTGAGTAGGGGGAAAGGGGGCTACGCCCTGCGGCGGCGTAGCCGCTTTGGCCTCTAGTAATTATTAATTACAGGGAATAAATTTGGCTTAAAAAGTAGGTGGTAAGCGCTTAAGCTGATTGGCTGCTTGTCAGAGGCGGAGGTCTTACGGCAACTACTTATAAGGATAAAGCTCTAAATATACTAATAAGGGATTTTGGATATTTTTAAAGGTTTAATCCAGTGGATTTTACGTGCTGGCGATGGTTTAAAGGGAAAAGGGGCTACAGTAGTAGCAGAGGAGAATATTCACGGCAAACTTACGGTTTATGGGCGGTGAATGGTCTGGGGGATCTTTTCCTGAGGGCCAAATAGGCCTCTATTTATAGAGGGGACTTCAGTGGGCGTAAACACTAAGTCCTTTTCTCCCTATGGGAGTATCCAGGGGTGTAGCCGTGAAAAGGGCTTGGCTGTGGGCAATTTATTTGTATTGAAATAGACTAATTTCCCTGACTCTGTCACATGACATATTTATAACCAATTGTCATGTGAAAGAGCTTCAGTAGAAGTCTACATAATACTTTCACGGGGTATTTTTACACAAGTAATATTACTCATTATTGTACAACAGTTTATTTTTATGTACTTTAATTGTTTTTACTAAATTTTTGTATGTAATACTATTTTTGGGCGCTTTCTGTGGTATTTATACAATTAGTACATGAAGGAATAGGAATAAGGGGGTACTTTGAGTGGGTGACCCCCCTTAATTTATGATGAGGAATCTGATTCTGCAATAATAATTTAATAATTATTATTATTTACTAAGTTATTGCAGTCTTTTGGGTACTTGATGTATCTCTAAGGCTGACAGCATCTCTGGTTGAGGCATTGACTCCAAGAGATGTAAATGTGAAGTTGCTATTTATCAAGCGGATGGATAGAATGATTTCATTTCCCTCAGGTATATTGTGTTGATATGTAATTTTGAAGATCTGAAGCAATTCAGGGGGTGGGGGTGGTTTTTATAAAGTGATCCTGCCTTGGCGGCAGCAAAGTTAGGTTGTTTATCCTGTGAAGATTATGGCTTGACACTTCACACAACGTCTCACTGCCCTCAAATTTTCTGGCCTCAATCCAGGAGACTCAGTCCAACACCATGCATTTGGTCTGTTCACATGATTCTTGGAATATTTCCGAAGGAATGGTTACCTGTGAAATCATGTTCAAACAAATTTCCAGCAGGAGGATCATTTAAAAATCCTGCTCTTGATATAACCTTCAATCAATTTGTTCCTGAATAAGGCCCAAATCAATTTCAGGTGGGTCATACCAGTTTGTGGGTATTTCCACAGGGGATAGATTTGAAGAATATTCATAAGTTTGAAATGGATTCTGCATATTTCTTGGTGAAGCACTCTGGGAGTTGATCAAGTTGAAAATATCAAGAGGACATACAACCTCTCGATAACCAGTCAGACCGGTCATTGATAGGACTCAATGCTAGTCAAGCCTGGCTCAACCCTCTTGATGACTGGTACAAACCAATCATCGAGAGCACTCAAGCTGTCAATGACCGGTCTGACTGGTCATCGAGAGGACATACAACTTCTCAATGACCGGTGTAAGACTCAAAAGTGGTTGTGAAACCCTTTTGCTTAATGGAGAAGGGGATGAAGGAGTTGCAAGCTCTGCCCTTCTATACCACCAGGACAAGACCCACCAAGCTCCACTTGGCAAGTTTTAATGTGGTGATAGGAGTGGATGCTCAAGATGAGTTTGTTCGATACACCGTATAAAGAGTTGTTATTGATATATAAGGGTTGTTGTGAGTATAGTTGTAAGTTGTAAGTGTCAAGAGTACAAGGTGGTGAGTGAATCACTGATGAGTAATAAACTGAGGAACAAAATTGGGGGGGGAGAGAGCTTCTTCTATAGACAAATGTGAGGGATTTTAGCTCCAGGGCAGCCCCAGTGAGGGATTTTTGCTGGCTTGGGCTGTGTACAATTTATGCAAGGAGTGCATGCATGATGCGGGGAACAATGGCATGTGATGCAATAAAACCAAACAAAAGTGGAGGTGAAAGTTCTAGATTGCAGAGAACAATGGCACAGGCTACAGGGGCAGTGCTGAATGATGTCATGCAGATAGAAAACAAAGGCAAACTAATATATGCAGTGGAGATACCATGGAGTAGGGAAATGTATGTGTATATTGGGGAATGACAGGGTGCTACAGGTTGTCCAGAGGGTCTAACTTCCAGTGCAGTGAGGCTCTAGTTACGCTTTCAGCGGTGACTAGGGGTTAATTTGGCTGTAGAATCTGATTAAGTGGTCTTTTTGGTTGTATCTTGAGGCCTTCTATGGGTGAAATATACTAGTGAGAGAAAACTTTTGATTTTTCCCATTTTGTATACCACACCGCTGAATTCAAGTTTGATCTAGGTCTGATAAGAGATTGCTGCACATAGTTTTCTCTATCATTAGTTTGCCACAACAATAAATAAATTTGTTGCAGAAGCTCTTGTGTAGTATCATAGAGGGGCAGGTCTTTCAAACCACCCGTAACAGTTGTAATAGCTTCTTACATCTTTGAAATATTATAACTGGTATTTACCTCTCGCAGGACTGCCTCCTGTCCCAAAGGATTTCTCACAGTGGTCCTAGTGGTTGCCAGGACGCGTGATTCCTGTGACTTTTTCGGCAACGTCCCAACTTCTCTCAATGTCTCCTGTGGTGTATGTCCTCTCGATGACCGGTCATTGAACAGCTTGAGTGCTCTCAATGATTGGTTAGACCGTTCATCGAGAGGGTTGAGTCCACTTGATGACCAGTCAGAGCGTTCATCAAGAGGACATAAAACCTCTTGATGACCGGTACAAACTGGTCATCGAGAGGGATCAACCCTCATGATGAGTATTTTGCACTGTTTTGTACTAGCCATCGAGTGTGATTCCCCTCAATTACCAGTTTGTACCAGTCATCAAGTAGAATCAAGCTGGCTGCTTGATGAGCAGTTTGTACCGGTCATCAAGGGTACATACAAACTTGTACCGGTCATCAAGAGTACATACAAACCTTGATGACCGGTGGTGGGTGTTGATAGTGCAGTCAGGCAAGTTTGCCATTTGATTTGGCTCAACCGGCGTGGAGTGCCCTCCGTGTTGCTAAATTTGGCTCTTAGCAAGCGGTAATGTAGCTTAGCTTTTAGCTGAACCAATGCGGATGCTCTTAGGAAAGCTATGGTACAGGCCCTTATTTATTCTCGCCAATTTTTGGAAAATTGGGGTTCTGACTCCCAAACAATGTTTATGAATTCGACTTCCAACTCCCAGAATTGCCCCGGGTCAATTTTTGGTCCAACAGACCCGGGGAAGACGCCAAAGTACGGTCCTCCAGACGTCAACAACTTTTGGGAGTCGGGAGTTGTTGAGTTAAGGCCCTAAATTCAATAGCACTTCAAAAAAAAAAAAGGCAGGCCACCGTTGGTTGACGGTGCTGAGTCCTCCCGCTACACCACGGAGCGCCCCCAAGCGCGGTTTGACGTCAGACGCAATGTGGAGACGACCCACCCTGAAGTTTTGGTGTCACCCGGAGCGGGAGTGATTGCCACCCGCGGTCGGGGCGACCTCCCACGTGCGGGGCCCGCGGTTGGCAAATTCCTCAAGTTGGCCCGCCGTGGGCGCCGCGGTCGGGGTCCGGTGAGCAGGTAGCAAAAATATGGCTTGCCACTGGAGTCGAACCCGACAATCTACATTTCAAGGACCAACAAGATAAACTCACTTAGGAGAAGTACCAGCCTTGCCAAGCAGGGCATCACACATTTCTATACTACCAGGGGGTTTATTGTGTGATATGGACCCCATTTCTCCAAATTTTGTCAGACAAAGTCTGCGGATTTGGACAAGACTCTTTTTTTTTTTTTTGTAATTTCTCACTTATGTAGCCTTTTTCCAAACATGGAAAGAGGCTCACAATTTTTTTTTTTTTTTAAATAAAAAACATCATTTCTTGGTTGGCCTAACGCGGGCTCAACCAGAGTACAACGTTGGCGTGCTGCTCAGTGCCAGCCATGATTGCGTTGGCCCACCCGCTGAGTAAAGCTGGTTGGGCTCTTGTCATGCCCAACCAGCTTCCCCTGTGGGCACCCTGATCAGAGCCGGCATGGGTTGGCTGGGTTAGACACGACCAACCCATCCAACCGCCCACGGTGCTGGATGGGTCGGGTCAAGGGGGGCCCAACCAATCTTCAACACAATCCAATCCCGCAGTCAAAGTCTGGGCGGGCAGGTTGGCACCCACCTGGGCCAACCTTTCGCCGACCGCGCCGTTGGGCCCACGTCAACCCAAGCTCAAATTCAAGCGGTGGTGTACACCCGGGGAGTCCGTCCACGGGGAAATCACGTGGTTTCCACGAGGACTCCACATGGTGGCCGCGCGCGAGGTCGGACCAGTGGCTGGAGGTCCACACGTTCACGGGGTCTCCACCAACTGGGCACGGCGAGGAATCCACGTGGGCTTTTGGCTCTCCATGGATTCCCCGTGGATTTCTTGTGGCACCGACGGGATGGTCGGGTCCACGCCGGCCCCACCACACCACCAACGGCGATTCCACCGAGGAAAACCCGTGATCACGACGGGTTGGTCGAGCCCACAACCTTCAAAAGCTGTCCAGTGAAATATATTGTGATCCGATATCATGGCTTGGACTGGTTTGTAATCATTGGGGATGTGACACAACGACAGAAATTGAGACATGGAGAAAGGAGGAGTGAAAAGGCTAGCTGTGAGTCCAAGGGGCCGGAGCCCAGGATTTTGCCTCTTCGGAGGTGGAGGACAATTGGCAGAATGGTCGGCGCTCGCACGTTTGTTTGATTTGGTGTTCAAGTTGAAGGAGACCGCGGCGCCGCCGGCAGGCTCGCGGGGCGAATCCTGTGTGAAGCACACGATGAGCAGAGACAAAAATTTGCAGCATTCAACAGGATCTGACATACACTAACTACCACAGTGACAATGGCAAGATTGTCCTTTTCCATGTTGAGGATCAAGTAGACTGTGGGAACCACGAGGATGCGCTGTTTTACACAGTTGTCGGCTCCACCGTGATTCTATCACGAGGAGATCCCAGGAGGGTGGAGCCGACTGGATATCACATCGTCACCACCCATTTTCGACGGGGTGGTGATGGCGACGTGGGGCGCAGTGAATTCCACGCGGTTTTCACGGAACCGGTGTCACGCGTCGTACAGCAAGGCCAGGAAAGCTTGCGGGTCCGGCAGTCAGAATATCCACCAAACATGCCAGTCCACCTCCGCCACCGGACCTTCCAAACCTTCCAAACCTTCCAATTATTCCCCCATCTTCCACCTTTGTCCGTCCCATTCCCCCCCCCCCCCCCCTCCAGCAACAATGCCCCCCAACCAAATCCCCCCTCCCCGCCCGACCGGACCCACCCACAACCCTGCCAGCCAGCCAGCCACCCCACCGCCGACTGTTTTCTTTTTTCCCGCGATCGGTGAGCCTGCCCCCCCCCCCAAAAAAAAACCCCTCAGCTGACCTCCCAACCCCCTCCGTCCATCGCCCGGCCCACCTTCCAGACCAGCACGAGGCCGTTGACTGCACCGCCGACGAGATCACAGAATCTCCATACCGCTAGTGGTGAGCCGTGTGCCGTCACCGTTTGGGGTGTTTCTTCACGCTCCCCCCACTCACCGATGTTTTTTTTTGGCGCAGATCCGATGGTGTTTGTGAAGTATTCGCGCGACGTGAAGGTGATCGTCGTCAAATTGGCGGTGCGAGGCAAATCGCTCGCGGAGATTAATCAAACGCTCGACCACAAAGTCTCGGAAGACTCCCTCCTCCGGTGGAAGAACTTGTACCGACACACCCGCGATGTTGTCAGAGACCCGGCCCTTTACGCCGAGCGGGGTCGCCCATTGGCGTTCAGCCGCGAGGAGGCTGAGTTCGTCCTGGCTGCGCTGGAGGCAGAGCCCACCCTGTACCTGGATGAGATCCAGAATCACATCCAGGCGATGACCGGCACTCGACATCCCATCAGCACCATACAAGCGGAGTTGAAGTACCGCCTTCTCATGACAAAGAAAACCGCCCGGTCTGTGAATCCGAACCAATGCCCCGAGGCACGGGCGAACTACGTGGCCCGCGTGGGGAATTATCCTGCGGAATTTCTGGTGTTTGTGGGTAAGCCAATCTCCCGAGTATTTCCAGCCCCCAGGAAATCCGTTGTCTGACCTCTTTTCTTCTATAGACGAGGCGGGAGTATTGCTTGGGACTCACTCACGTGACAAAGCCTGGGCACTACGCGGCCGCCGCACCCAACGCATCCCTAAGCCCCTAGGGGCCCCACGTGTTTCGGTTCTCCCGGCGGTCTCGTTGGACGGGTGTCTGGAGTGCATTGCTCAGGTAGGAACGATGCGCCGCATTGACATGGAGTACTTCCTGGAGGATGTCTTGGTATGTTGGCCTCCCTGTTTCCTTATCTGCCGAGATCTTCTGATTATTAATGTCTGGCTTTTTGTGTCCCCCTAGATGCCAGTTATGAATCCATTCCCCGGCCGAAACAGTGTCCTAATCATGGACAACGCCCCTATCCACCATGGTGGCCGGATCGCTGAGATATGCGCGAACGCAGGCGTCCTCCTAATGTATCTGCCGACCTATTCTCCCGATTTCAACCCGATCGAAAAGGTGTTTGCCACCCTGAAAACTTACCTGAAGCGCATGGAGATTCTGACGGGGACCCGACAGGACGCTCGGATCATTAAGGATGTGCTCCCAAACGTCGCCAATCCTCGTATGATGAGGAACCTCTTCCTTGGCAGTGGGTACTCTGCAGGGGGCTTCTGATGGTGGGCATCAGCGCGGTGCGGAGGCCCACGATGTCTCCCCTTCTTCCTTGGCTATTATTTTTTGTTCCTTTTATATTATTTTTCTTCATCATTCCTGATTCAACGGAGGCCCACCTGGTCTCCCCTTGTTCCTTTTCTATTTGTTTGCTTCCTCCTTTCTAAAAAATCAATCCAATCGAGGTAATTTCTAGCAATTTAGCTATATATACCTCCTTTGTGGGGCTCCAGATATTGACGCCCCAGCTGAAGTCCCGCCCTTGCTACGGGCAAGTCCTCGTTGGCTGCGTAAGTCAGCAGTAGTCAGCAGTCGCCCCTGGGGGCGGTCTCGCGAGCAGTTGTTCGCACAAGTCCTCAGTTGCGCCTGGGGGCCGTAATCCGCAAATTCAGCAGTCGCCCCTGGGGGGGGGTCTCGCGAGCAGTTTTTTGCACAAGTCCTCAGTTGCGCCTGGGGGCCGTAATCCGCAAAGTCAGCAGTCGCCCCTGGGGGCAGTCTTGCGAGCAGTTTTCCGCACAAGGGGTCAGTTGCGCCTTGGTCTCTCTCAGTTGTGTATTACTGTGGCAAATGGCGGATAACATCACTATTTGGGAACAAACAGTAGAAAAAATGAAAAACAGCGATATTTCAGTGGGTAACTGCGCGCGGCGCCCGGACATCAATCAGAGCCGGGGTCGATGGTTTTATGGGGACGAGATAAAGAGGGAACAACATAAAGAGGAAATGGGCCATAGCGGCTAGCAATCAACGCCAGGATCACTATTTTTAGTGATACTAGATATAAGTAGTTTGAGAGTTGATAAAATAGTTAAATAGTAGCCCGGCCGGCCACAAAACCAGGCCATGAACTAGACGGTCCCGTCGGCGGTGGTCTCATCGATACCATGGCCCTTGGGGTGATCCTCTGTGTGAGCGGGCGGGCCGCTGGCGCTGGCAGAGTCTTGAGGGGGTGGGGCAATCGCCGTGATGGGCGGTGTGGTAAGCCAATCCTGATCTACCCAGAAAACCAGCAACCATCAATCACAATGCTGTCACACCTCAAGAATAAATCCCATACCTCTGGCCCCCTTGTCAGCAAAGCCCAAGCCCCTCAACATCCCCACTCAATGGACATACCCTGGATAATAGTATTCCCTCTTCCCACACTCCCCCTCTCTTGGATAAACCCTCTTCCTAGTCTCAAACATCTACCCAGATCACATTTTACCCCCTTCTTCTAGTGTTTCCTTAGAACCATGTGCTCAAAGATGTATAAGCACCCTTGAAACCCTTCACCCTCCAAACCCAACATGATACACATTATGCTAGACATAGCCCCAAACCCCACCTAGATTATTACTTCCTGAAACACTTCATGAAACACCTGACTCCTCCTATCTTAGATCCTTAGATTACTTCTTCCTGAAACACTTCCTGAAACTCATAACTCCTCCTATCTTAGATCATAGAATATTCTACCCCTTTTATGTCTCACATATCCCCTCCTCCAACTAGGAAGATTGCACCAAAGCCCCCAGAAGATGGCATCATCCCCACCCACTATTACACCATCATGTGACTCCTTGACCCACTACTCTGACCACATGGCTGTTTCATCCTATAGAAGTAGAATGTTCTATGCTTCCCTTCAGGTTATCCTTGTTTCCTCATGGCTGCTCTTTCTTGTGTATATAAACTGGGTTGTTTTCCTCTTCATTTGTTCCGCATCAGATCCTGTCAAAGTAATTCAGATCACTGGTCACCTATCATTAGCCTTGCTTATGCCAATAAATCAGATTGGACAAGCTTGTTATCTGTGTACAAAATATTAGATTAGTAGAAAAGTAACCCTCAAGACATACCTCAAGAATCCTCTATAGCCACACCTTTCCATAAGAGTCCACACTCTTATATCTTTTTCTTGTTCCCAGAGAGGCAGCCCATTAAAGCACCATTCCCTCTCCAGCTCTATTCATCCCAAGAGTATTTCCACAAGTGGTGTCCCAACAGTGGCCTGAAGATCTCTAGATTCAGTCCAAACCCCATTTTCCTAGTCTAATATAGTTACAGGATTAGCTAGTGAACCCATATATATATATAAATAAAAAATCTCATACTAAAAAAATTACTCACCTTTAACTACATACCTTTAAACACCTCATAAAACTACCACTCTGAACAAAATACCTTCATCAACTTCTTCAGAAAAACTCTTTAGGCCATTTACTTTTAACAACCATATCATCAGCTTACAGAACAACTCCTCAACTCGTTTTATCCATTCAGTTAACAATCAACCCTTAAACATGTCTAGGCACTTTAGATCCAACTCTCAGTCCCAATACCTACCTAGAACCACCTTGGAGTCAGCCATAGAAAGATTTTTTATGCCTTCATTTGTTGGATTCTCCAGAGAAGCAACCCTTGGTCAAATACCTATTACTGGAGGACAACCCAATCTTGGATCAGCTCACATCAACCCTGGATACACAGGACAACCCCAGCAAGAAGCCCATGGACCCATCCACTTTGGAGGAAACAATCAATCTGCAAACCCTGGACCTACTGGACAACCTTGGAATGGAAATTTTGTCCCTGGAAACCTTAAATTCAACTCTGGATCAGTTCCCACTTGGCCCCAACCTCTGCAAGCCAATTCTGGAGCAACCAACCACCAACCCAACCCCCCAACAGTCAGTAGAAACAACTTACCTGCCAACCCTGGACCCATTAGAGGTGCTGTAGCTCCCTCTGAAAGTGAAGGCCTGGAACACATGGTAGAAGAACCTGAATCACTAGCCAGAGCCCAGAAACATCCCTCGTACCGCCAACCTACTGCAAATCAACTTCCAAAATTAACTCCTGTACACTTTCTGGAGAGGGAACCTGTTATGCCAACTTACTCTGTAGGGCCTCACCAAGCTGTCAAAATCAAACCTCTGGACAAGGACCTATGCTTTGATGGATCCAACATGCCTATAGAAAAATTCATCAGAAGATATGAAGCAGCTGGAAGGACAGATGGAGCCACCCCCTTGGACCTGGTCACCCAAATCTCTCCTTTTATCAAAGGCATGGACCTGAAGGAAGAAATGGTTGGCTATGAAGAACAAGACTGGGAACAACTGAAGAAAGATTTACTCAACAGATTTGGCTCCTCCCTTCCACTAGTCAAATACACCAGACATGACCTCAGGGACTTGGTATACTCTGCCATTAAGGGAGGTGGAATCAGTACAGAAGAACAGTTTAAAATCTTTAGGACTAAGTTTGTAGCCATTACTAATTAGCTGGTACGGATGGGATATAGCGGCAGTATAGAAGAATTCAGGGACCACCTTCTTGAAGTTCTCTGTGAGGATGTGGCCAGAGCAGTTACCAAGGACCTTGGAAGGACTAACATGATGCTTGCCACCAAGGATGGTGGGGAAGTTCTACCTGCAACTGAAGTCCTGCTACAGTATATCCACAAGGAAGTCCATCAAAGATCAGTCCTAGCCAGAAGTAGAGTTTGGAGAGGGTTAGAATATGCTGAACCAGCTAAGACCAACCCTCCTTCCAAAAATCAGGTTCAGCAAAGAGAAGTAGAAGACCTCACTAAAACCCTTTCCACCTGGCATACCCAAAAACCTCCCCCTTTCTTTATGAAAAGTCATGTTCCCTACAAACCAGCCCAGCAAGACAAGGATTGGACAACAGTCAAATGCAATTACTGTCACCAGATGGGTCACTCATTTTCCAGGTGTAACCAGGCCAATTTGGATGAACTTCATGGACTGTTCAAAAAGGAAGGGAATGGAGTTAAGCTACCAGATGGATCCTCAGTACCTTGGGACAGAAATAGAGCTTACAAAATAGCAGTGGATCAGTACCACCAAAACATAAAGCAGCCAGGAGTACTCAACTTACCCCCCGGACCCATATTCTCTGGAACTCCCAACCCAAATGCACAAGCAAGTAACCTGGAACCTCAGGTATCCTTTGGAATAATAGAGCACATAAACCAAGATGTGGAAGCCTTGATGATCAGTTCTAGAAGATTACCCTTGGATTCAATGCTGAAGATCAAAGTCAATAGTGAAGACCTGGAAGATGAAGACAGCTCCCCAGTTAGACTTATGACACCTTTCTTGTCAAAAATCACATCCCAGGACTTTGGAAATCTTGGAACCTCAGAAAAATTGGACAACACAAGAGCAGAGCAATTAGGATCAGCCAGTGGAACCAATGAAGAAACTTCTATCCCTGAGATTCTCTCACCAAACTTGATAGTTAAAGAACCTCCAGATACTCTATTTGCCTTTGAAACTAAATTGGAATTAACTGAAGAAGAGGCTACAGAAAATATCAACCAAAATTTTCCCCCAGAAGAAACTCACTCACCCAAGCATGACTCAACCATTGAAGCTACATCTGAAGAAAAGAAAACCTCAAAAGAACCCACCCTTGGATGTTGCCAATCCTTCTTTCTAGAAAATTCTTTCCATTCAAGTCCACTACCCTTGGATATTCTTGGAGCCCAGGCAAATTTTATAGATAGTAAAATAGACTCTTCCTTGGAACAATTCCCATTACTTTTCACTCAGAATTTTGAGCCCATTCATCTTTCCAACCAATCCTCAGCCAAATTAGAGACCTGCATTTTCCAGAAGGATCCTGGTAAACTTATAGACAAAATATCTTCATCAGCCTTCATCACAAAGAGATCAACCTTGGATTTAGTAGGAAAACCCACATTGAAATTTGGTCTACCTTTTTTTGAAGAAAATTATTCCCAGCCAAACTTGCCTTCCTCAAATGATCATGGTGCAAATTTATTACTAGTTGATGAAACCTCCATTCCCAACTCAGCCTCCATTTGTAGTTTGGGAAGACATGTTTTCCACAAAGACCCTGGTAAACCCACAGAAAGAAAATTGGAATCAGCCTCTCTAACAAACAATCCACAGGAATCACATTCTCTTCCAACTCACCAGTTTATCCCTAATCACCTTGAATATCCACTCTTCAAACCCCCTGACACAAGCCAACAGGATCCTGGAACTCAATTTTTTCTGAAATTCCTAAAGCAAATAATCAAGTCAACCAGTATTCAGCATAAACTCCCAGTACCTTGGTTTTCCCCAACTCCCCTTCCAAAAATCCAAAAAATTAATCTATGGAATATTTGGATCCTTGCTAACTTCAAGTTCCATAGGTTGAAGGGTATTTCTCATCTTGGTTTTGGTAAAACTCTAGGAACTTTCATATCTAGACAAAAAGAACAAACAAACAAGGGACATGGACTATACTTACTAGCCAGAATCTCCTAAAACCCTGTAACCTAGTCACAATCACCCAATTTGGGGGTGGCTGCTGTTGTTTCCCCATTTCCCCAAGAGAGCAGTCCCTTCTCTCTGTTTTTTTTTAGATTAGATCTTCACACCCCAACTCAAGTTCACCCAATTTGGGGGTGGCAAGCCAATAGCCTTCCTTTTCCTCTCATAACCTCTCCCCTCAAATTCAAGTTCACATATAGGAAAAATTGTGAAGATGAAAAAAAACTAAAGAAGTCTCCCCCTCAGCCTCCACATAAAATGTTTCTCATCCTCAATTTCACTTTTTAGGCTTTATAAAACCTACAAAACATAGTTTCTTTTTCACTTCAGGTCATCTCTTCCTTGTTCCTCTGTCATAGGCTAGCTTTTCTTCTCTCTTCAGGATTGGCCTCTTTTCTTTTTTTCTGGATGATGGGGACATCATCTAATTTGGGGGTGGATGTGGTAAGCCAATCCTGATCTACCCAGAAAACCAGCAACCATCAATCACAATGCTGTCACACCTCAAGAATAAATCCCATACCTCTGGCCCCCTTGTCAGCAAAGCCCAAGCCCCTCAACATCCCCACTCAATGGACATACCCTGGATAATAGTATTCCCTCTTCCCACACTCCCCCTCTCTTGGATAAACCCTCTTCCTAGTCTCAAACATCTACCCAGATCACATTTTACCCCCTTCTTCTAGTGTTTCCTTAGAACCATGTGCTCAAAGATGTATAAGCACCCTTGAAACCCTTCACCCTCCAAACCCAACATGATACACATTATGCTAGACATAGCCCCAAACCCCACCTAGATTATTACTTCCTGAAACACTTCATGAAACACCTGACTCCTCCTATCTTAGATCCTTAGATTACTTCTTCCTGAAACACTTCCTGAAACTCATAACTCCTCCTATCTTAGATCATAGAATATTCTACCCCTTTTATGTCTCACATATCCCCTCCTCCAACTAGGAAGATTGCACCAAAGCCCCCAGAAGATGGCATCATCCCCACCCACTATTACACCATCATGTGACTCCTTGACCCACTACTCTGACCACATGGCTGTTTCATCCTATAGAAGTAGAATGTTCTATGCTTCCCTTCAGGTTATCCTTGTTTCCTCATGGCTGCTCTTTCTTGTGTATATAAACTGGGTTGTTTTCCTCTTCATTTGTTCCGCATCAGATCCTGTCAAAGTAATTCAGATCACTGGTCACCTATCATTAGCCTTGCTTATGCCAATAAATCAGATTGGACAAGCTTGTTATCTGTGTACAAAATATTAGATTAGTAGAAAAGTAACCCTCAAGACATACCTCAAGAATCCTCTATAGCCACACCTTTCCATAAGAGTCCACACTCTTATATCTTTTTCTTGTTCCCAGAGAGGCAGCCCATTAAAGCACCATTCCCTCTCCAGCTCTATTCATCCCAAGAGTAGTTCCACAGCGGCTCGTGGGAGATATTGCTTGGATGGGCCGCCGGGGAGTTGATGTGTGAGATTGGTTGGCGGGGAGGGCTCGTATGTCCTTTTTGGTTGGGGACAATCACGTGGGTCGGAATGAGCCACATGGCCCCCTTGATCAACTGGCAAGCAATTGCATAGGGAAAGCCGAACTTGGTTTCAAATACCCTAGGGGAGGTCTGCAGGAAAAAGTCCCATCGGCGGATGTGGGACATCGCGAGTAACCCGCGGGTAATAACATCCCCCTTGTCGAAACACAATAAGTCTAGAAAGGCTTCCATTGTGAGGGCCTTCCCCGCGTCGTTGAGCGGGTAGTCGGCGGTGGGCACAGACTCGGTAAACCATGAGGCCATGGAATCAGAGCGCGAACGAGTTGCAGGAGTCTTGCGAGTTGGCGAGGCGGGCCGGGCGCGAATCGGGGATCTGGCCCTCCCAAAGGACAGGCGGCTGATCGTGTGAGCAATGCCATCCCCGTGCGGGCTGCGCGCAATCTTGCGTGCAGGGGATCGATGGACAAACCCCTTCCTATCTACGTCCGACTTGGGCGGCGGGAGGATTTCGATGTCGGTGCTTGCCAAGCTGTTCTGACGGGTCAAACACACATGTACAGATGGGTCCGGGCTAAAAGGAAGCTCGTCTTGGTCTGAGAGGTCGAGCTCGTCTGCGGCCGCCTGAGCCGCCCCGCTTTTCGGAAACAACGAATCCGCAGAGTCCTTTGTGGGTGACGGCAAGGGAATATCGAATCTGGCCGGAGGGCTGGGTTGCGCCCCAGCGGCTGTCAGGAGCACACGTGGCGGTAAAAATCGACCAGACACGGATCTGCGGACCGGCGTGTACACAGGGGTGGAAGGTGTCGATGCCCCAATGGGGGGAGGCAACGTGGCCCTGCTGGGGTCGGCTGTATCCGCAGCCAAGCGCGGGCGTGGGGACCCAGCCCCCACGGAGCTCGCCTGTTGGCTCACCGATGCAAACACTGGGGGCCGAGGGCCCCCCTTATCCACAGCCGGGGTAGATCGAGCGAGCGTCGGGAGGCCTGATGGTGGGTCTTCTGGAGCGGTGGCGGCGGACTTGTGTTTGGACAGGCGATTGGATGCCTGGGCAGCCAACTCGGCCAGGGAGTAAACAACCTCCTTCTCCGAGACGAACTGATCAGTTCTGGGCGGGTGATCCTGATCAACCCCCCGTGCGCCGTGCATTATTGCCATCGCCCAAGTCTTATATCCGTTGGCGGTGACACGGAAAGATCTTGCGGGGTCGGCTGGGTCTTTGATGCGCATGGACTTGCGATTGCCACCGTAAAGTTGGCGGTGATAGTCGTAGAGCTCTTGGGTGATCCTCATGCGTTCCTGAGCATCAACGTCCGCATGGGGCTGACCAACCAACAATATTAGCCCCTCTCCAGTTGAAGAGAAAAGGTTGTCCGCGACTTACATTGCGGGCAACTCGGACACTGGCCCTTTCGAGCGCCAATCGGTCGTCGTTGGACCCATAGGCTATCGCCAGGGCGTTGGACTGAGCGCGCTCCTGCGCAGCATGACACAAGCCGTCAATACTCATGGGAGGGAGCGGTCAGAGAACCGCTGAACTCACAGTTTCCCGGTCTTTGGCCGTTCGGCGGGGGTTGGCCATGATGACCCGGATGATCACCTCGGAGTCGGGCTTCGAAAGGATCGCGTCCACGTAAGAATCAAAGTCCGCGTCCGACGCAATGATGGTGTTCCGGCCGACTCCAAAGACGGGATGCTTCTTCACCGCTCCCTGCCACTTGAGGAGACCGTTGGCATCCATCAAGTCGATGTGCGTCCCGAGATGCGTCTTTGTCTTTCCCAGGGCCACCGCGACGTCCAAACGGAACTGCGCCCAGGTGACCCGCTGCACTACCGACGACAAGACGGCGGTGCCATTCGGGGTCACCTTCTCCCAGTGTTTTTGCACCTCCGCAAGCGCTTGCTTCGTGTGGACGACCGCGTTTGGATTGGCCATGGCCAGCTGGCCCGCCACTGTTCGTTGAAAGATGCAGTGCTCGATGTGAATGTTGCGCGGCTGTGGGGGCGGCTCGGTTGGGGGGCCAGTGGCATTTGGGTGGTTGCGTTGGGTTGGCGAACCCTCGTAGAATAGCCTGCAGGCAGCCGCCTGCGAGTCCGGTGGCTGGGAGGGACCAAGGTACGACTCCTGTGTCTCACCCGGGACGTTCGCAAACGGCAGCGGCTCCAAGGTGCCCCGGGTGAGCGTAAAACGGGTGGTCGCGGGGGCTTTGTTCTGCATGGTCTGATCAGATGGGCAAACGGTCAGCGAGAGTCGGAACAATGCGGGGCGGAGTAGGGGAGGGGAAACGACTCACCAGCTTATCGAATGATGGGTATACAAGGGCCAATAAACTTTCGGCGGTGCAGTCAACGGCCTTGTGCTGGTCTGGAAGGTGGGCCGGGCGATGGACGGAGGGGGTTGGGAGGTCAGCTGAGGGGTTTTTTTTTTGGGGGGGGGGCAGGCTCACCGATTACGGGAAAAAAGAAAACGGTCGGCGGTGGGGTGGCTGGCTGGCTGGCAGGGTTGTGGGTGGGTGGATGGTGGGTGGGTCCGGTCGGGCGGGGAGGGGGGATTTGGTCGGGGGGCATCGTTGCTGGAGGGGGGGGGGGGGAATGGGACGGACAAAGGTGGAAGATGGGGGAATAATTGGAAGGTTTGGAAGGTTTGGAAGGTCCGGTGGCGGAGGTGGACTGGCATGTTTGGTGGATATTCTGACTGCCGGACCCGCAAGCTTTCCTGGCCTTGCTGTATCCACAATCTCGCTCGCCAAATCTCGCTCGCCAGGGGGATTGTGGGTGGGTCCGGTCGGGCGGGGAGGGGGAATTGGGTCGGGGGGCATTTTCGCTGGAGGGGGGGGGGACGGAGGTGGAAGAGGGTGGAAGAGTTGGAATGTTTGGAAGGGCATACAGGTCCGGTGGCTGAAATCGACAAAGTTGTTTGGTCGATTTTCAGGCTGCCGGACCCGCAAGCTTTCCTGGCCTTGCTGTACCCCCGGCGTGTACTAACTTAACAAAGTCCCTCCTCTGCGGGGCTGAGTGGGGAGCAGAGTGCCACCGACCGCAGGGAGGGACTTACGACTTATGTCGGGGTGCTTGCCTGAGAGCATCTCGGAAACTCTGGTTGGCGTTCAAAGGCTTGTAGCTCACTCGTTTTGCGAGCTACATATAAGGTTCCAACCATGGATGGATGCGAATGCATCCTGTCTGTCTTTCTATCGACTCCGTTTTTGAAGAGAGTCACTCGAACAGAAAAGAGAAGGAGAATAAAGAGGAAAGAAACTTTCCCCGCTCGGACCTGCGGGGCCAGGCACCGCCCAAGAAGAGGTGGCCTTGAGGCCTGCAACCTTTTTCAAAAATCCATCAAAAAATCACTTGATGGTTTGATGATAAGTTGATGAGCTTAAAAAATGTGCAACATCTGTATCACCTTAACTCCCGATAATGGGAGGGACAGCGTTGAAGCTGCAGGCTGGAAAATTCAAAGTGTGGATTTTCATCACTTTTTGGTGGATGGCCTCCCACCCAAATGGTGCGATAGCCCGTAAGTCCCTCCCTGCGGGAGGGGTGGCTTCGCCACCACCCAAACTTAAGCTCCACCCAAATGAGCTACCCCCCGTACCACCACCCGATCTCCGAACTCCGACCTCCCGCATGGGGAGGGACTTTGATAAGTTAGCGGCGTGTATGGAACACGCCAAAATATCAAGGCGGGGGCGGGGTGGTTGGCCCCGCGTCGCCTCCGTCAGACCGCGGTTGGGCGCGCTCTGTGGTGTAGCTCGCCGCTCATCGCGCGCGCGGAGAATTTCGTAATTTGCATACGTACATCTTACATGCATATCTAATCTGAGGGGCCGAGTTGTGGGTCGGTCAAGTTGACCAACAGGGTATAAAGCCCGCTCTCTTCTCCCGGCTAGCGACGCTTTCCCCAGATCCTTCCGAGTTTTCAAACTCTGAAGCATGATGAAGCGACCGATGGAACTCCACCTCCCAGCCTGGGCTCGTCCTCGATTCTTACGAACCGAGTTCTTTGCCCTCCGCTTTGGTGTCATGTGCCTGCCATCAACCCTACCTTGTTACATTAAACAGGTGCAACTTGATGTTCTGATCCTTCAACTGTTTGACTAACTTCGGAAGGACCCTTCTCCACAAGTCTCTCTAATTACCATCTTCTTTCGAAATCATGTATCACTCGCTATCATGTTGAAATAGAAACCGAACATATGTAGGACGTCTATCTCATTTCTCCCCATGTTCCATAAGAGCTTTCGCTTGTCCGCGCATCTGGTTCTGCTGCCCTTTCGTGAAGACCCGGAGTGCTACTTGCCTAACTATCCCAACCCGCCACCTCAAGGTACCTACTCGGCCATTGGAGATAGCAGCCCAGTAGGTGTATAAGGTGTTTTGATTAGCAACTGGTTGCTTTTCATTTATGCGAAGATTACACTGAGGCCCCGTCCATGCCTTTGCTTTACCGTTCGAGTGTTGCGAAGGCACGTTCTTGAGATTTACTTGGGACGGCCCACATTCAGCAGAAATCACACCACATATTGAATCAATGCGTTGCTCCGTCGGTATACATAAGCTGGCCTCCAACTAATGTAGGCAAAGTTCAGCCGACACCCTAAAATCATACTGATGTATACCACTGGTTGTTGATTGAGAGGATGGACAGGAGGAGATCTATGTTGTATTTCTGCATTTTATTCTAACGAAGATGTGGACTATCCTCAAAGAGGGACACGATTAAAAAGCTGTTCCGTGCGCTAAGGGCTTCTCAGAGACCACGACGCTGTGTGGAACAGTTGAGGAAGGCAACGGGAAACCAGTCGAGGACTCGAGTCGAGTGAAGTTGAAGACCGAGGTCCGAGATTATTTGAAATGACGTCACAGGCAATTCATTTTACCGCGAACACACAGGAACACACTGCAGGTAGAAGTAGAACCCCTCAACTCGAGTCTCGGTCGGCCCTCAACTTTCTTTGACCATCCACCCAGAAATCAAGCCAAGAACGACCAGGGCCATGTCATCAGTCAGTCTCGAACAACGCTCGAATACAGCTACATCCACCAACGAACCTCCGTGCCATCATGCCCCTCGGTTCGGTCAACCGATGTGAGCACGCCCGTTTCCTAGCGTCAGAATGTTGGTTGACCGCCTGGTTCCACCTCATCACATAGCTCGCTAGGATCGACGATATCACCTGAAGATTACAGGAAACGCAGAGTCGCTTTGATCACTGGTTAGTCTCACTCCTGTCCTCAAACCCAACTCGACAGACATACCTTGGAAAATAACCGTTCTCTTCTTAGGTATCACCGGGCAGGATGGTTCTTACCTTACCGAACTCTTACTCGACAAGGGCTATGAAGTCCACGGCCTTATCAGGCGTTCATCCAGCTTCAACACCGGCAGGATCGAGCATCTTTATAAAGACGTACACGAACGTAGGTAGCCTACTCCTTCCAAACCAGCCCCCATTGGGATGTCTGTTAAGAATCTGACTCGGTGTATTTCCCTCTCGGTTGGTATGTTGGTCAACGATTAATCCGATCTATCAATTTGATATGACAAACATATTAGAACCCAAGATGGTATTACATTATGGGGATTTGACCGATACCACCAATCTAGTATACATCATCTCGCAAACCCAGCCGACGGAGGTTTATAATCTGGCCGCCCAATCTCACGTCAAGGTATCCTTTGACATGGCTGAATATACGGGGGATGTTGATGGATTGGGGACGCTGAGATTGTTGGATGCTATTCGAACCTGCGGACTCACTAAACACGTCCGATTTTACCAAGCGTCTACCTCTGAGCTCTACGGCAAGGTTACCGAAACTCCACAGACTGAATCTACACCTTTTTATCCCCGGAGTCCATATGGCGTGGCCAAGCTTTACGCGTAATTATCACGCCCTTTTTTCTTTCAAAAGTTTCTCTTTCGGCACGCCACTCGCTAATTTATGCTCTACTTGTCTGGATTCCTTATCAACCATTCCAGGTACTGGATCGTGAAAAATTACAGAGAAAGTTATGATATGTTTGCCTGCAACGGGATC
Organism: Puccinia triticina; assembly: GCF_026914185.1. Classification (NCBI taxonomy): domain Eukaryota; kingdom Fungi; phylum Basidiomycota; class Pucciniomycetes; order Pucciniales; family Pucciniaceae; genus Puccinia; species Puccinia triticina. Next base: position 5,736,926 of record NC_070560.1, on the reverse strand, counting down.
CTTTTCAATCACGAGGTCAGAAAGCCATGTTGATGGTTTAAATTTTCTACCAAGATTTAAACTAACACAACTCCCCCTTTTGCACCACCTTGGTTGTTTTGTTTTGCCATGGATACAGTCACCTAGAAGAGGACGAACTTTTGTGACTCGCAAGATCAGTCGAGCGGTCGCTGAGATCAGCCTTGGGCAGCAAGAATGTCTTTATCTTGGTAATCTTTCCGCAAAAAGAGACTGGGGACACGCCAAGGATTACGTGGAAGGGATGTGGAAGATGTTGCAACAAGACAAGCCCGATGACTTCGTGCTTGCCACCGGAGAAACTCATTCAGTCAGAGAGTCTGTCTTTCTCTGTCTTGGCTTGATTTAATCGACCGATCTTCTGATGTGAAACGTTATACATTGCTGGTTTTGTTTATTTAACATTCCTTGATCAGATTTGTCGAAAAATCTTTTGCAGTCGTTAATATTACCATCAAGTGGCAAGGAGAACTTGACAGTGTACAAGAGATCGGAATCAATGCTCAAAGCGGCAAAGTGGTAGTCCGAGTGGATGTAAGTTCTCCCAGTGACGTTTTCTTTTGCTCGTGCCTTCCTTACATGTTGATACTTTTTGTCTATTAGCCCATGTACTTTAGACCGGCTGAAGTGGAGTTGCTTCATGGGATGCCTAAGAAGGCTGAAGCCCTACTTGGCTGGAAGAGAACGGTGGATTTCGATAGTCTTGTGCGCGAGATGGTCGAGGCAGATTTGATCGGCGTGAGCAACCCCTTTCGCCCAGTCCGATTGTCTTTCTAGGATCAGCTTTACTCATCCACTTCTTTTCTTTTTTTTTTTTTTCAGGCTCGGGCAGCAGATCATAATTGAACCGGTTTTGTATTATCAACAAAAAACACTGCATATTAATTTTAGATAGACTTGAAATTTTTCCATATCTTCAGGATGGACTGCATTCAAATTGTGTGATTTTTACAATGTTTTCATGGGCTGTTTTCCTCGATATCTTATTCTCGCATCGTCGTTATAGGTTTTGTCATTTTTGATCCATGTTCGTTTTTATTTGGTCACTTATTTAATTCAGAACACAGTCACCAACTAGGCTGACTGTTACATTTATGTTTGTAAGTATTTGAATTCCATAATGTATTGTGGATATGTTTACCAATTTGATAGCGAAACTAACTGTGGAAAGCAACAACAACAAAACTTACTTCTCAAAGTTGATTGCTGCTTCTGGGCAACAACTGGCCCATAATTGTGTTAAGGGTATCCATCATAAGGATTATCATTTCCTGGATGGATCGTTGCACTCTGGCCTCATGGTACCCAGATAAAATATCCCATTCGAGCATCCGAAAAAGAATTCATCATGGTGTTGCCTAAGTATCTTTTAGTTTCTGTTTTATGAATGGCTGGTATGACTCCGAGCAGTCATTGCCCTGTGGCACTTTCCCCGGTACAAGCATCGCCAGAATCCTTGTAGAGGGCCAGGTGTAAACCGATGGGAACCGATCGAAAGCACATTCAAGCCAGCGCCAGCCCACAAAGACCCAGGACAGAAGCTTAGGACGAAGGAAGCCGGCAGCCGCAGCAGATGGACCTCTCGAGCAACCTAGATGTAAGTCTCGTCTTCTCTCTCCCTGCTCCGACCCGCTGCGAAGCACGATGCCGCCCTTCTCAACTGACAAGCCATGTTCGATCGACTGCTTCGGGTATGTAGTTACATCGGATCGTCTTCGTCCAGGTCGGCCTCTCAACCCTCGCCTCCGTCTCCGTCTCGCCCTCCTATAACCTCCCTATCCATCTCTACGGCCTCTACAACATCGACAATGAGGTCGACAATCCAACTCCCGGTGTCCTCGAAGGCTTACGTCAAGTCAGTCTCCACACACACACACAGAGATGTATACATGTAGCAACCCGGATTTTGCGATATAAAAACTGATTGGAATCGCCATGAACACAGTACTGCATCCTGCTTGTCCTGACGGCCGTGCTGGATTTATTCTGGATGTACAACTGGTCCAGTTCGACGTCCGGGATCCCGTTCATGCTGATTCTGATAGGTCTGATTATCAAGCCGATCAGTCTCTTGACCTGTCTCAACCAACTCAACCGGAACGGCCAAGGCTTGGGCTCCTTCTCTTCCCAGTTCACCGGTAGTCGTCAGCCGGCCTTCCACGGCTTGAACCAGACCGTCGGCGGTGGCGGCGGCGGCGGACTTCATCGTGAAACTCCGGGTAAGCAGCAGTGATTGATAAGGGTTATGGCCTTCTGCAGATCTATCTCTGATCGTTCTTCTCCGCAGCGTGGGCTCCTTCACACTCCACTGCGCCCTTCCGACGTGCTGAAAACGCCCCTCCTCCCGGCCCCTCCTCGGTCTCCCACCAAGCCAGCGCCGCACACGAGTTCGCACTCGACGATAATGCGGATGCCCAGAACCTTTCCGACCACGAGGTCCGCAAGGCCAAGAGGGAGCTCGACCTTCGCATCGCTCAAAAGAAGCAACAGATCCAACAGCAGCAGCAACAACAACAACAACAGCAGCAACAGCAGCAGCAGCAGCAACAACAAGTCATGCCTCCTAATCCTCCTCAGTCTTCAGGCCCTCCTCCAGGTCAACCTGTCGATGGAAGTGGTTACCACACTCTCGAATGAACCCGTCCACTCAAAAGTCTCCCAAATGTCCTCTCTCCTTGGATAACCATGATCTCTTCCCTCTCCCCATCTACATTTCCCATTAACATTATCTTCAAATCCTTCTCTCTTTTTTCAGTTGTATTTTTTTTTTTTGGTTTTGCACTGGTTTTTTTTCTATTCATTTTTTTCAGGGGAGGAGAGGAATAAAGATATTATTTCCTCAATCATGAAGTCTATTTTTATCCGAGCTCATTCTCTTCTGATTGGTTGCCAGATGATCTGCAAATGTATTACCTATCAACGCAAAACCAAAAAAGTTGTGGAAATTCAATCTTTTTTTGCCTCTTCCACCTTTGCTCTTTTGTTTGACAGCATGTCAAAAATGAATTCAGGGCAGGAAAGCCAAGATGCAAGCGCATCTTCCCTCCCAATCACAATCTTCCAAGATCTTCTGCTGAAGGCACTCGCTGATTCTGTAGTCTCAATTTGCTCCCTGCAGTCGGCCAAACTTTTTTCATCACTCAGTCCCACATAGGGCAGGGGCGGGGTTTTGTCCAATTTGATACTTGAGGTGACTTATTTATAGTTGTAAAAAACAACTGAAAGATTGATTAGATGCACTGCATCTAGAGAACACAGTGCATGGAAGGATAAAAATTGCATGAGTAATTAGAAGACTTAAAGAGAGAAAATAAACTAGCAAGAAGAAGAAAAGACACTAATCAACCACATACTTGGGGCCAAGGGAATATGGTGCATGGAAGGATGAGGAGAGGAATACTTTTATGGCCCAGTGTCCCATGCCAGGTATGTCACAAGATCTGTGAAATGTGAGAAACAAATGGATTAAAGGTCTGAGTTAGAAATAACTATAGACAAAAAAAATCAAAGGCAGGAATACAACTGGCTACTCAAAGACAGGTGAATAGATATAGGTACTTGAGGAGTGGACAGTGAGAGTGCAGCGGAAAATCTATCATTATATCTAGTGCTTGTTAAATGATTTCATGTGAGATTTGGACAAGCCTGTTGACTGTTGACATAAGTAAGATAGACAGATGATCTCTTGATTTCTTCATCCACATCTCCCATTTCCACTTGGTCTTTGATGAAATCAGTAATCTGTTCAAAGTTTTTCATTGAATATTTCAAACATCCATAGTATTGTTTTTTTGAATGATCAAATACTATGGAAAGCTGCTCTTCCAATTGAGGAATCTTTGATCTCAATATTTTTATGTAACCTTCAACAGTTCTTGTAATATATTCTTGTGTATCTGTTTTTTGTATTTGGTCATCCCTCATTCGGAAAGAGTTGATGCTTTCAAGCATTCTATAAGTTCCGTATGTCTCTGAATAACACAATATCAATTCTTTTCTAGCTCTGTATGGCTCAAGAAGATGGCCAGGAATAGTCTTTTCTTCAACTTCTTCTACAATCCCTCTGAAGTGATTTTGGGTGAAATTCAGTAATTGACATATTGCAATGCGTAGATAATCTTCAGTTCGGTCTTTAGGATATGCTGTCTTGGGAAAAAACATGAAATGAATTATATCAGTTAATCTTTTGACTCCATGTTGAACCTTTTTTCTTGCATCAAGATTCTTCATGGTGTCAATTTGGAATATCCTTTGACCATCATCAAATTTTGATTCATTTAAAAGCAGGGCCTCTAAATTATTTACATATGCTTGAATGAACTTTAAAATAAAATGGATTTTTTGTTTCAATATTGCTGGTTTGTATGGCATTTGAATATTTATTTTCCCAAACTTCAGGATTTTGGAAGACAAAGACTGAAGTGTTAGAGTCAATGACTCTCTCTTTCCAATAACTGTGTTAAACAGAAGATCACAAATTCACTAATCAGTTATCAATTTGCCTCAGATTCAAGTAAATTTGATAGAATGGAATTACCTTTGAAAATACCTGGCATTAATTGCCAGTACCAGATCTTAGTCACAGATTCTAATATATCAAAAATATAATTTGGAGATTTAAACATGTTGTATGTGTGAGTAAACTGATGGGAAAAATCTTGTGCATAGATAATTGCTCTGTTTGCCATTTTATCATCATGAAAGTATTTAAATGTACTTTCTTGCTGGAGGAAACCTTCCTTATGAAAAATCTGCATTGATTTGAAGAGGTAGTGCTCTCCTGTAGCACCATCTTGATTTTGATCAAAGAATTTCAGATATTTTATTTCAGATTCATCATCAACCAATATCTTTATTATTTCATCCAAAATTGAACAGCTGAATGTATCCCAAGTTCTCCTTAATATCTGGCGTAGTGGATCTTCAGGAAAATGTTTTAACCAATATGGAACTGGAACCTTTTCATCTTTGATGGTTTTTGAAATGATTGATCCAATGGTACTTTGGTGATGTGAAGGGTAATAGAAACCCCCTAACTGTAGAAGCCTGACATCTTTTAAAATCAAGATCTTTTCTTTTGTTTTTTGAAAGAGAGATTTTTTCAAACAAGCTTTCACCTTGGAATCTTCACTCTGTTTGGCATAATGGGCATCAGAAGGATCAAAATTATCCTTCAGCTCAATCTTCAACAAATTTGCCACATCTTTATCAAGAGAGAGCACTTTATCTGAAAATATACACATGTTTATTCTTGTAGTCAGAGTCTATTCACAAATTATTAGGAAGTTCAAATCAGAAAACTGACCATGATTTAGGTCCCAAAATTTCAATAATAGTAAAGCTGATAAACAAAGTGCTTTAATTAACCAAATTATTTATCACAAATTGATAAAACTCAATCTAAGTTCACTGACTTTTCTCTGGATGCAAATGCTGTAGTGAAGGAGATTCCTGGAGCAATTTCTGAAACACAGATTTGCAGTGATCTCTTTGTTTACAAGAACAAGCAAAATTAGGAGCTTTTATGGATTCATAAATTCTCTTTCTGCTTGGGACAATTTTTTCTGCATTGGCAGTACCTCCTTCATACTGTGGAGAGTGAGAAATCTTCCTTCTTTTTGGAGCCTCTTTTTCCATGTTTACAGTTGTTCCTGGATTATGCAAGCTGGAACTTGAAGCCATTGCTAGTTTTTGTTTTTTGGGAATTGGTATAATGTAACACATTTTTGATCAGAATTAACCACGAAAGATTTCAGCATTTTCAGATAGTTTTATTTGTTCTGAGAAAAACAAAATTGGTCTCACCCTGGATACTCCCAGAATCAATTCCATCCACCTCTGGCTTGATGAGGGCATTCATACACCAAGTATTTTTGAAAAGGCCAATAAACAGCAAGTGGGTTTGAATTTTGAGAATGCATACCATATTGAACTTTTTTGATAGATTGAAGCATGTATTGGGGGGTAAGAACACAATTCATACCTATTGTTTATACCTTCAACCACATCCATATTGTACTTCTGTGTCTTGCTGAAACTCTAAACATTTCTTTTCCTCTCTGAAACCTGAGGCTGAAAATTTCACTTTGTCTCCACTTGACCAGCTATCTTTACACTTCAGTATTTTGGAAATTCAGTTTTTGAGGAAAGGCCAGACCAAGGAAAGATATCATTGTGATACTGTCATAGAGGGGTTCAAATTTAATGCTTTAAGTCAACACCTGTTTCAAAATTTGTCAAGCTGCCTTGGGTGTTCCTTGGCAATCAGAATAACTTCTACATTTTTTAAAAGTTGTTCATATAGTTCAAAATTGAATTTTGCAAATTTAAGGTGCTTATTTCAAAATTAATCAGTTGCACTGATCAATCCACAACAGCCAATCCTCTCCAGATGGTCAAAATTTCAACTTTTCTTTTAATGGACCGCCACAGCCTCAGCCAGGGATAGATTCACATCACAATCAATCAATTTGAGATGCTGCCTGCTCAGGCTGCTGTTTGTTGTTGTTTTGGAGGGATCCATCTTTGAGCGGTATTTGCCATTCCTGATACATTCAGAGCTGCTTGATAACCGGCAGCCAGCCGGCCAGCCAACCAGCCTGTTGAGCTTATTTCAGACCTGTTTGATAATGGCAATACCCTTTCCCGCATGAAATCAAACATAGACATGTACACAGCTTATCTGAAACAAGCTTGTCTATCTTTGCACTGCCACTTTTCAATCTTCTGCTTGAGCTGCAGGTGTCAGTCCAGAATCAGAATAAATTTTATGGATGCTCCCAAATTGCCAAGCGCAAGCCTTCATTGAGCACTTTTTACAGCGCCTTGGCCTCTGCGGATGAATGCCGAAGAAGGGGATCAAGGCTGATGGGATGACATGTCCAAGATAAGCTATCTCTGTCCTGTATCACATTTTTTTATAACAGAAATGAACCAGCAGGATGGGTGCCAATAATACAAGCAATTCAACAAGATTTGAATTCTTAAGCAACACGTGCTCAGATCAAGAAAACTCCAGTCTTGACCTCTTGTGTATGAGTGCTTATTGCCTCACCACAGGATCAGTGATTCACTTATAATATATAAAGTGTAGGCTTTGCCAAAGAAGGCAAGAGAGAATTGTAAAAAAATTGATTCAACCAGTTGTCTCAACAACTTGCAGCAATGTGATTAATTTGCACACACCAAAACACAAACAGTAGAAAAAACACACACATTTGAAGAAGAGAAAGAAATGAAAAATGTGAAGCTTTTTTTTGTCCTTAGGGAATTTCAATGGACAGTTTCTGAGAAAGACAAAGGGATTGATTCAGAGAGAAAAGAGAAGAATAAGCACACAAAAGCCAGATATTGAGATACACTAGAGGTCAAGGCGGCTTCGCCGCTGCAAATATGAGGTGCAATTTCTACGGAAAAAGCAAAAGAAAGTACACAAACTACTTTTTTTTCTAGACCACAAGTGGATATGGATGCACAACAAATGAGCAGAAGCTATCTGGAAAGTGGGGAGTTGAAATATAATATGAGATAGTTTCAAGTGGCTAGCTGCACCTCACATCCACTTTTGTGAGTTGGTGTTCAAGTTTTTTTCTCAAAAAAACAAAGTGGCAAAAGCAAGGTAATCTTTACTACATACCAATCCAATGGACAGCTTGATTTGGTTTTCCACAAACTTCCTTAAGCACCAATCTGCAAAGTTAGAACAAACAATTTTTTATTTTCTGTGCTACAGAGGTTATAGCGCTTCTTTGCCCTTCACAAATCATCCATGTTGGTATTTTTTGGTCAACTTGTGACTACCAAAAACTTGCTGGACCAATTTTGGTCCAGGGGACTGCCAGTGGAGGTGGAAATAATGCAGAAAATTAGTGTGGAAAACTCCCAAAGTTTTGCCAGCTTTTGCCAACAACTCCCAAAAGAGGTGTGACATAAAAGAGGCCAGGGTGTTGTCTGGAGGACGGCCAAGAGCAGGTCCCCTTGATGTAAACCCAAATTTGGGAGTTGTCAGCCAATATTTGAGAGCCATTTTTACAAGCCTCTTTATTTATTCAAATGTTCCTTTTTCTATTGTTCTTTAGGTATTCAGATCTGAGACCAAGAAGTCAAATAAATCTTTGAAATTCACATCAATGAAACCTTACCATGTCACAAGAAGCTGAAGTGCGCCTCCCATCAGTGGTGTTGTTAGGTAGCAAGTCAATTATTCATCACAATTGACAGCTGCTGTATTTGGAATGCAACAGCCACCATCTTACTCAGTCTTCAATTCTGCTTGTTGAATTTGTGCTCTTATGTCAAACTTGAACTTGGTGAGTGCCACTTAAATATCTAAAGATTAATCTCATTGAGAAAAGATGTTTATTGTTGTCCTTAAATTTGAAGCCAGTCAGATGGCTTTTAACCTTTAGGAATGGTATGATTGAGTCTTGTAGGGCAACTGAGCCATGGCTAGGACCTGGGGTGGGACCAAACAGCCACAGAGAGATGATTTCTGTTTCTTGGGTAGTCACACTGAACAAATGAGCAATCACACAGATTGGAAAAGTAGCAACACTGGGTCGCTACGCTACGCTACGCTATTTCAGCGCTACGCGTTAGCGTAGCGGCAAAAAGCGCCCGGCTATTTTGCATAGCGTTAGCGCGCTGTTAGCGCCGCTACGCTACGCTAATTTTCAGCGGCGCTAACAGCGCGCCAATTCTTTGTTAGCGTTAGCGCGCCGCTACATTCGCTACGCTACGCTGCGCTGCGCTACAGCGCTTTTAGCGGAAAAAAAGCCCTTTTTTCCCGCTAAAGGCGCTGTAGCGCAGCGTAGCGCGCGCTCTTTTGCGCCCTGCATGTTTAGCGTTAGCGCAATTGCGCGCATCTGCGCTAACGCTACGCTATCAGCTAAAATAGCTGCGCACCGCGTGCGCGTAGCGTTAGCGCATATGCGTGCAATTGCGCTAACACTACGCTAAAAAATAGCGCATTTGCGCTGCGCTACGCTACGCTAACCGCTATGGTTAGCGTAGCGACCCAGTGTTGAAAGTAGGTATGATTAGAACATTCCCTATCTTTTTCAATCCAAGCATCTGGATCTTGTCCTAAAATTTATATTTGGGTACATTGACTTTCCTTAGGGTCTCATCATAGTGCTTCATGTTAATCTTATTGTTGCTGCACAAATCCAATAATATAAAAAAAAAGTGTTGAACCCAGTAATCAATGTACATATCATGAAAGAACATCCTCTTCTCTAGACAAATGTTGTTAATAAATGACTATATCATGGCACAAAATTTGCATCTTTATTAATTGAGTAACCTTTGAATCTTCTTTGAGTGCATTTTCTTTCATCCAAGTTAATCATCCCAAATGGCCCTATTTTTTGGATTTGAGAAACCAACAGCTTTTGTTTTTTGATTGATATTATAGAAGCTGTTTCTTGTCAGTTTAACTTTCAAGTTCTTTTCCGAATCCCACAAGAGTAGGTTCAGATGCACGTTATCAATAGCATCTAATGCTTTGATTTGGTTTTGATGACAAATGCAAAGTTTTGATTGGTGCCTGTCATGGTTTCTTTTAATAGTGAGAGGATACTTCAAAACTACGCATATGAGCTGATTGACTCAAGGACCACAAACCCTAACAGAGACATGAAAGTTTACCATGGTCTCTTTGGTCTTTTTGTGAGCTTTGCAGACAAGAAAAGGGTGTCAGTGTCAACAAGTGAGCAGAAAGATTCAGCTCTCAGCTTGATCATTGCTGGAAGGTCAGCAGCTGTTAACCATGCCCCGGTCAAGCACCTTTGTAGGGTTTTCTTTTAGCCCGTGCTGATATGTGTCTGCTTGATACTCTACAGACGTCATCAACCAGATCTGCGGAGACCGAATTCATCTGCAAGGCCCGCAGCGCCGAACGGACAACGGAGCTCGTGGCAAGCAATCCGAGTCTACAAGAGCATATCTACGTCCTGTGAGTCCCTTTTTCCGCACACAGCTTAGCGTCGGGTTGGGGCGGGACGACAAAGCTTACAAGGGAGAGGGATCCGTGGGCCTGGTCGTCCTCGAACAGGGACGGGTCGGGGAGGATCATTGTTGCGCTGATGCAAGGAAGCGTCAGTGCTGGTGAAGCCTGCGGGGAGGGGAGAGAGAGAGCATATCAAAGAGGGCAAAGGTGTAGGCCTTCAGTGGCGGCCCGGTAGGGTGAGGAGCAATCAGTTGTTGAAGCCTATTGAATGTTTGGCGCATACTTTAGCGGAGGATTCGGACAACTGATGTTGGTTTTGAGCGACTGGTAGTCAATGCCGAGGGTTTGTGGAAGATGGGGCTCGGTTGAGGGAAAGCAGGCGAGATGAATAGTTGCGGGCTAGACTGACCAAATTGGTCAGTAGTGGACACTCGCGTTGTTGTGGCGACGATAGGGGTGGCGCGGTAGGCCCTGGTGAGGAGTCGTTGTGGGCGCGAGGCGAGTAAGAGTTGATGGAGCAGGTGGTGAGGCAGGAGATTGAGGGCCCATGAGTGCGCGGAGGTGGCCGTGAAACTGGAAATGGGGCTGGTGTTGGTGTCACGGTGTGGAGTTTTGGCGTGTACACAGGACCAAGACACCAGGATGAAGGCCTCAAGATCAGCAAGACCTACAATCTCGACGGCGCGACGCGCACGACACTCTCAAGACTTTTCAGGCTCCTTCTCTCATTGATTTCTCCCCCTTTTCCCCTTTCTTTCCCTTTTCTTTCTTTCTTTTCTTTTTCTTGTTGGCTTTGTTTGTTTTGTTTTTGATTCCTCTATTTTACATTTCTTTTACACATGTTATTTTTTTCTGTTTCTTCTTTGCGCGCGTTGGAGAGGTTGAGTAGGAGGAGGGTTAATTCTTTTGTACGTTTTCAGATGTTGGTTTGTTTGTTTTCCCTTTTGGTTTTGGCGTGGAGGTTGTTTCTCTTTGGTTGTTCTTTTTCTTCATCTTCTCATCTTAGTTGTATGGGCGCGGCGGGCACGAGGGCTCGTCGCGCGGCATGTCGCAGGCCTGAATCCAAGTTCAGCCGAACTTGGAGGAGGGATCCGCATGGTATCCACCTCCGAACCACAAGGAATATCATCAAGTTTTTGAGTTCAGAGTCTATTGATCCTGGATTGTGTCGATCCATCCCCGCCTCCTTTTTGAGTTCTGAGTACCCGAGCTTCCTGAGTTTCTTTCTTTTTGATCACTACCCGAATTTTCTGACGACCGCGCCGGCTTCCCTCTGAGCTTTTCCATCCAACCAAAAACCGCCGAGGGTATTCCAACTCCCTCGTTCCTTCTCAACAAATCTCCCCCCAACCGCTATCACTTCGTTCAAATTTTCCCAATACTTTTCGCAGGACCACCGAAGGAGGGCAGCACTCTAGCACCATCCCCTCCACCGACTGCCACGGCTCAGACCCAACAGGAGTCCATAACGGGTGCACGGAGCAAATGTGTTAGTTGCCGGGGCGGGCGTTGTGGGGGTGTGGCTGAGATGACGAGATGAGTAAAATTATATAAACCCTTGCGGACTGGACTTACGCGAAGTTGTTGTTATGTCCATGATAGGGGTGACCGGTGTAGGGACTCTTGTGGGACACTTAAATGTTTATTTGGTGAAAATATCCTCTGAGGGGGAAATAAATTGCTAATAGGTTGAAAGGCTATTACAACTTACGGGTGGTTTGAAAGACCTGCCCCTCTAATGGTACTATGCAAATAACTAAGAGTCTTGTAATCAATATTTATAAAGATGTGGCTGATTCCAAGATAGATCTTACTTTTGTATAGTAATCTCTATCAGACCTAGATTCCTCAAATCACTATTCTTGCAGATCTGTTACAACTTCTGATGCTGGAGGGATAATGTAATCCAGTGGGATCAATTATGTAAAATACAATTGTTGTTGATGTTGGGTTGTTGATGAGAAGGTTGGTAATGATCTCTTCCTTAAGCAATCTCTTGATAAGGCACTTTAATCAATACTAGAGCTCCTGGTTGCTACTACACTACTACTACTTGTTATAATTGTTGTTGATGAAGTTGGTAATAATCTCTTCCTTAACAATCTCTTGATAAGGCACTTTAATTACTACTAGAGCTCCTGACTACTACTACTACTACTGACTCAAACTTAACACTACCACTACCACTACCACTACCACTAAAATACCACTAAACTACCACTGTAACTAAACTAACCACTGTGACCAAACCTCTGTAGGCTGATGGGGAAAAGATCTGATGAGGGGGGGAAAGAGGCCTCCTTATATATTGAAGGGTGAGGGAATTTAGCTCCAGGGGAACTCCTTGTGAGGGCTATTTTCTGCAGGGGATATCAGTTGCACAGCAAGATATGCATGTGATGCACTGCCTGCCAAACAATTAGGTAATGGATTCTGCAGGAGGGGATATCAGTTGCACAGCAATATATGCATGTGTTGCACTGCCTGCCAAAGAATGATGTAATTGATTCTGCAGGCAGGCTCCTTGAACACCTTATCTGCCTGCATATGCTGCACTGCATGATATCATGTGTTTCTAGGTGACCCAAACAACCTTCCGTAACCTACCATATGCCTGCATGTCCAGCTGTTGCCTTCTTCCATCCAGAATATTGGGGGTCAAAGCCTCTCCTCCCACCTTGCTCCATCCTTCCTTCTTCCTCCTCCCTAATTAATACTTACATCCATATCCCATCATACTGAATCCTAGACCCTTATAAAGTAATATACCACCCTTATAAAGATAATATACCCTTACACAAGTAATATACCCTTATAACACTGCCTTACTTGATACACCACACCATCCTCCCTTCCATTCCTGGTTGAGACATGTGCTCCCAATACCTTCCACCTCTTCTATTGATAACATCCTTCCACCTCCCTGCCATCCTACCTAGTCATGGTCCTCCATTCCATCCCTGATCACGCCGTCCATCCTACATGATCCTAGTCTGCCGTTCCGTCCGTGCTAACACTATCCCTCATCCATCTGTCTGTATCTGTAATGAATCCATTCCTCCCATCAACACATACACTGCTTGTATTATATATAACTTCCTCCTCTTATAATGAATGATAGCTGTATCTATGCTGTCTCAATACCTCTGCAATGTGCTTTTGGCATTGTCACGCCAATGGAGCACCACACCGGATTAGGCAGCATTGAGCCATTGCAGTGGGCGGAAAAGAATTGATATTTGATAAGTTGGTTGTATTGCTGAAGTTTCAGGAAAAGCGGGGCAGCGGAGGTGGCCGTAATACAGGTGAGTGACTGTAATTGTTGGGCAAGGGTCCACAAGATGGCAGTTGTTGGAGATTCATTCAGTGGGATGTGGTTGCTTTAAAAAGCAGGCAATGGGTAATGCTGAATGCAAGGGGGATCCAGTTTCGTCCTACCCCCTCCCTGGAGCTGCCCTAATTAATTGATTAGGCCCTCCTTGAAATCAAATTTGACCAGCCCACTTTTGCTTGTTGCTGCCGCACAAGCTGGAGGGTCAATCCAAGGTGCCCCCGGGGTATTTGGGGATTATTTTCAACTTGTATTATGTCTTTTGCTAATGAACATAGACAAAACCCATGATCTTGCTTTCCATGATTCTGTGGATTTAATAATTGAGATACATAAAACAGACAGGTATTGGTATAGACAACAGTTAAGATTGGGTGAGCTTCTCAGCCCAGGTTTTTGGACCAACTGGGTGGCTTAGCCCCAAAGAAGAAGAACAAGATTGGTGAGTATAAAAATGATGAGTATTAGTAATAAACTGATTGAGTAGTTGAAATCAAATGGAAGGTGATGGAGTGGAATGGAATGAGGAACAACAAATGGGGGGAAGAGGGCTCCTTATATATACAAATTTAAGGGATTTTGGCTCCAGGGAAGCTTCTAAGTGATGTATTTTAGCTGGCCTGGGCTGCACAAAATGATAAGGCTGGCAACCAGGTGTTTGGGCAGGGGGTCAGCCTTGTCCCAAATATGGGATCCAAAACCACCCAGGTGGAACGGGGTCCACCCGGGTGGTCACAATTATTTTTTTTACTGTGCCTCTGGGCTGAAATCTTCAATTTATTGGTCCTTGACACCATCCAAATGACCCATAGTGGGGATGTGCTTGCCCCATCAGAGAAATCAGGCCAAAAAAACCTTAATTAACCTCCCAAGCCCATCAAGCAGCCTCCCAAGCCCGTCCAATTGGCCTCCCAGGCCCGGTCAATGGACCTTCCCAAGGCTCAAGCCCGTCCAAATGACCTTGAAAGCCCACCCATCATGCACCTCCAAACCACCCAGGTGTATGGGCATGGTGTAGGCCTCATCCCAACCACCCGCACGCAGGTGGTACTTTTTGGGTGCCAGCTGTAAAGTTTAAGTTTCTAATATAAATATACTTATTACTGTAGATTGTAAGTCTGTTGAGCGAGGCTACCAGACAAATGCTAATGATGATGTGTATGTGTAAGGATGATAATATAATAAGATGATAAAAAAAGGTGTGAATACAACTATGCTGTATACTGGTGCCTATTTATACTAGTGCCCACCACTGGTGGGTATGCACGAGCCCATAAGGGCCTCCCCTTCTATTGAAGCATTTGAGAACACCTGCTTTTTCAGTGTGATTTACTTGTTGCATTCTATACTTTCCAAGTGTTATTCGTTGCTTCTTAGTTTTAGCCCGGTCAGCAAGCTGGGCTTTTCTTTTACGTGCATTTAGTCGTACTGCGGCTTTTACTCTGTCCGCTATGACTTTTGCATTTACGTCTATCATCTCGGAAAGCTCTTTGCTGGAGCTTTCCTTATGGAGAAGTGCTTTTCTCTTATTATTTTGCTTTTGTCGGTAATCCATTACCTTTTGGACATGCTCCGCATCTTGTATTTTGGGTAGTTGGGGGTCCTCTATGTCGAGTTCGTAGGCTCGGATGACACAGGGTGCTTGTGACATGTTCTGTGTAACATCTTGTGATAATGGAGTCGAGAGCACACATATGCTCGCAGATACCTCTTGTTCAACACCAGCCTTACAAAATGAGGGAGTCAAGGTGAAGTGGCTGTGTACAATGGGGCATGCTAAATGCACCCCAAGTTTTTACTTCATGTACACCAACAAAAAGGGGTACATTACTGGGTACACCAACAAAATTGGGGTATTCTTGATTACACCCCAATCTTCAAGGGGTACCCACCTGGCCACCCCAAAAACAATGGGGTACTTGCATCAAAACTCCAAAAGAGCTTAGATATTGGGGTGCAATCCAATTTACCCCAATAGAGATGGTGTACATGAGGGGCACACCCCAAACACACTTCTTGAGGCAGTCATTGAGGGCAGGTGGACTCCGATTGATGCCCGGTGCAGACCAATCATTGGGGAGTTGCTACTCCCACCTCCCCTTGGTGACCGGCACATACCGGGCATTGAGAGGAGGTGGACTCTCCTTGGTCGCCAGTACCTACCGGTCATTGAGGGGAGTAGCAAATCCTCTCAATGACCGACCCAGACCGGTCATTGAGGGGAGTAGCAACTCCTCTCAATGACCAACCCAGACCGGTCATTGAGGGGAGTAGCAACTCCTCTCAATGACCAACCCATACCAGTCAGTGAGGGGAGTTGCTACTCCCTTCAAACTGGTCATCAGGGGTAGTAGCAACTCCCCTCAATGACCAACACCAACCAATCATTGAGGGGAATTGATACTCCCCTCAATGACTGGTCTCATCAAGGGGAGTAGCAACTCCTCTCAATAACCAACCCAGACAGATCATGAAGGGGATTTGCTACTCCCTTTGATGACTTACAGAGACCAGAAATCAAGGGGAGTTTCAACTCCCCTCAATGATAAATCAGTGTTGGTCATCAAGGGGAGTAGCAGTCATTGAGGCAAGTTGCTACTCCCCTCAATGATTGGTCTGTACAGGTCATCTAGGGGAGTTGCTACTCCCCTCAATGTGCGGTCTGTCCCGGGAATTGAGGGAGTCTACCTCCTCTCGATACCCGGTTTGTGCCAGTCACCAAGAGGAGGTGGTACTCCTTTCAATGACCGGTCTGTGCCAGGGATCAATGGGAGTAGCAACTCCCCTTGCTGACCTGTCTGTGCGCTTGGGCATTGAGGGGGGTTATTCTCCTTGATGACAGGCACACCGGTGGTTGAGGGGAGTGCACAGACCGGCCAACCGGTTTGTGCAGGTCTTAGGACAAGACCGGTCTCTCCTCTTGGTGGCAACCCGCGACCAGTGTGACAAGTCGGGATGGGTGCCGGATATGTACATCTGGGGTGTGAAGGGGCTCACCCCTATCACAGGGTATCAGATTGGAGTGCAGGGGGTTTGCACCCCATTATGATGGGGTTTCATGGCCATGTACACCATAGATTTCACTTGTTTTGGGGTACCCTGTGGCTCACCCCAACTTCCATGGGGTATGAGCTGCTGTACCCCATCTTCACAGGGGTGTGTAAGTGTACACCCCAAGTGGTTTGGGGTACACATCAGCTGTACCCCTTTTTTCTGTCCATGAAGTAAAAACTTGGGGTGCATTTAGCATGCCCCGTGTACAATTTATGTAAGGGGCGCATAGATGAGGCGGGGCTGTGCCAGATGATGTCATAGTTTATGCAAGGGGTGCATAAGCTGTGCGGGGAATGATCAGGTGATGTAATAAGACCAAACAAAGTGGGGTTAGAAGGAACTAGAATGGGGGGAGCCATTCAGTTGAAGGGGCAGTGCTGCATGATTTCATGTACATAACAAACAAATCCAAATCAATATATGGAGTGGGGAAAGGTGACTTGAGGTGCCTGACTGGGTGCTACAGGTTGTCTGAAGGGTCTAACTTCCAATGTAGTGGGGCGCCAGTGATGCTTCCACTGGGAACTAGGGGTTACTTTGGCTGTAGAGTCCATTTATGGTGTCCAATGGATGGTATCTTGAGGCCTTCTATGTGTACATGAGAAAAACATTTGATTTTTCACATTTTTGGGTACCACACCGGTTTTTCCGTGTTCATACTTGGTTTTTGTGTACCCCCTTTTCCGCATCCATACCCAGTTTTTTTCTGCTTATTTTTATGCAACACAAATCACATCAAACTTCATCTAAAAGGTGACCCGGGGGGAGTCAATTGGCAGTCCTCAGGACATCAAAACCTTTTGGGAGTCAATTTTTCAACTCCTTTTTTTGGGGTTGGATGGATCTCCTCGGGCCTAGAATAAGCCCGGAAGCCCACGCTGAGCACTCACATTGCTGACTCTAATCTGGGGGGATGTCCAGCAGCAACCGCCGGGCTCAATTCACAGATGTTACAGAGCTGAGGAGCTCAAATAATCAGTCCTCCAGAAAGGAGGGTGACTCAACAAGCTCTGAGAACATGAGAAAGCAAGACGCATAAGGGTCTTGGCCCTACCGCAGTACAGTGGGTCATCTAATGTTTTTGGCGCCACATTTTTGAATGCGGAAGCTCAGGCCACAGCCTTTAAGTCATGAGATTGGACACAGAGGTGGAAAAGAAGTTCCAAAGAATGATTATGAAATAAAAAGAAGTTAAAACAAAAAAATGAAAAATGTGGAAATATTTGAATTTCTTGCAAATTTCTCAGAATGTTCATTACTGTTCAAACCAAGGAGGGAAAATTGGAGAGCAGAGTATGACATACAACAAGAATGATAAAAAATGAAAATTTGTGAAACAATTTTCAATGATTTTTTGTGTGGATGGGTTATCAACCAATCCAAGTATATTAAAGCCTCAGATTTGTAGAAAAAAAATTCAAGGGTTTCCCCTACAAAAGAGCAAAATACAAAAAAAAAAAATCAAAGGTTCCCCGTTTTTTAAAACAAGGGAATACAGGCTCTGATTCAGTACACAACAATTGAAAAACACAAAGAACAAGCCTACAACATTCACAAAAAAGAGCCCGCAACCTACCACCCAGTGCAGCAAGCTGACACACCGTGGCCCAACACCCATCCCTGTCTAGCAGGGTCAAAAAGTGTTGGGAA
This sequence comes from Puccinia triticina, assembly GCF_026914185.1. Taxonomy (NCBI): domain Eukaryota; kingdom Fungi; phylum Basidiomycota; class Pucciniomycetes; order Pucciniales; family Pucciniaceae; genus Puccinia; species Puccinia triticina. Next base: position 5,718,924 of record NC_070560.1, on the reverse strand, counting down.
GAAGACCCCCAGCCCTCAAGCACAGGGGGGTCCACGAATATCCCCCGCCAAACTGCGCAAGTGCAACAGCGGACGGGGGTGAGGCAACCCCCCGGCTGGAATTACAGCTGTGAGTCGCCTGGGGATCCATCCCTCCACAAACACCCGCCTTTTATAGCCACCACCAGCCCCGCAAGCCGCACCCTCCATGACTCAAAGCCTCCGCCCTGCCATGGCCTTCCCCCCACCCAAACATGGCAACAACAACCAATACATCATACCACGCCACCCAGGTCCCTCTCAACCACAAATGCCGCGCGACCCAAAGGAACTTAGCTAACAGGTTCGTGGAGCGGGTTCTCTCCTATCTGTCCCACTCCTCGCTTACAATCTGCCTGCACCCGTTTGTAGAACCGCAGCGAAGCTGCTGTTCTACAAACGGGTACGGCTTATCCCGGCACCACAAGAATGCGAGTACGGTTGGGTCGGGGACGCATCCACAAGTTTTCGGCATAGGAGTGTTGATAGGTCACCGCTGGTCTCAGTTGAGGTTGAAGGAAAACTGGGCTGAGGCGTCGCCTAGGCAAACGATCGCCTGGTTAGAAACAGTCGCGATAAGGATTGGTATACTAATGCTCGCGGAAATGCTTGGTACAGTTTGGGGGTCCAACTTTGTAGTCTGGACTGACAACACCACGACCGAGAGCGTCCTCGTCGCAAGGAAGTGTAGGGACACCCACGTTAACGAAGAATGGAAGCGCATCCAAGCTTTGTTGGTGCAAATACAACTAGACCACACGCCTAAACGGGTTGTTTCAGCGGATAACGCCGCTGACAATTTGTCTCGAGGAATAAGAGGACCACATGAGGCAAAGGACAGGGTCTGGTACACGATCCCTGACAACCTGTCTCCTTTCATGTTTCACGCATGACCGCGACCCCTACTACCGTGTGATCCATCATGAGCCCTTTTGTTGTTTCTTTTTGGTATCTATTCAGGCTTGCCAAGGCACTGTTCTCTCTCCAACCCAAGCATTCGCTTTGGTGGCTATTACAATTATTATTTTCCTTCCAACCATTCTGTTCGCTCCGTTTCCGCCGGAGTAGATAGTACCTTCATTTTCTCTTTCCATAGTCATACACATCAGCCGCTTATGCCCAACAACCCTGTCTCGATGTCGCTCGTGACAACGGTGAGCCGGGTTGATTTCGCCGGTTTCGACGCATTTCTATCCAACGGGTCCTCAACTCTCACGCTTAGTGTTGCAAACATGGTAATCCTCGATGGTTGGAAGCGGAGTACCCTTTCAGGATACAACGCCGCCGTTAAGAAATTCCTCAAGTTCTGCTCCATGACGGGGGAGACCTTCGCGGAGCTACCTATGTCGGAACAGTCCCTGGAACGTTTTTGCGTATGGGCAGGCAAAAACAGGTTCACTGACAACCCCGGGAAAATCAATTCTCTGTCTCTAAGGAAGTACATCACCGGTCTGAAGGCATGGCATCAGTTTCATTCGGTGGCTTTTCCAGCGGGCAATAAGGGCAGGATCGACCTGCTACTGAAAGCTTCCTCCAGGTCGGACGTAAATCATCCAAAACGCACACGTAAACCGCCTGTTATGCTATGGGATCTGATCCCGCTGCTCAACCTACGGTTTCGCGGGACAGACGCAGAACGAGCGATCGCGGATCTATGCGTAGTGGCGTTCTGGGGGCTTGCGCGTATGGGCGAACTCACGTACGAGTCTGATAGGGGGCCACTACGATACGACCAGTCCCTCCTCTCGACTGATGTGTCGTTTTCAACGGATCCCACGTTCGGGAGGGTCGCCACTCTCACTCTTCGCGCGGCGAAGACGGCCCAACCAGGAGCACCTCAGCTACTAATCTTAACGGAACAACACCACGCCTTCTCCCGGTGGCGGCCTTATCCCGTAGGCTGCAAGAGGCGGGAGAGTCGCCTACTTCTCTGTTCGGTTTCAATGTCGCCGGCGCCAGGCGTCACTTAACAAGGCGAGCGGTTATTAATAAGTTGGCCGAAGTTTTCGCGGCGGGAGGCAACCGCGGCATCCTAGGCCATAGTTTCCGCGTAGGAGGCGCATCTTTTAGACACGCCCTTGGGATGAATAAAGATGATGTCTGCCGTCTGGGGCGCTGGGTTTCGCGCTGTTATACATTATACATACGAGAATATTCCGAGGAAGATTTGAAGCGCACGAAATCTTTGTTGTCGGCTCTGCGGGAAGACCAGGTGGTTTGGGATTTGTAGATTTTTTGCTCTGTTCAGTTTTTAAATGGAGTATTGGGTGTTCGCGCGAGGCTCAGGCTCCGTTTCAAAACCTGAGTTTTGGGTTTTCACCCGAAACCCTACTCCATTTGAGAGAGCACCCATTCCTACATTTCCCTCTGGTCGAGGGGCCGGGGAATGATCAAAGACTCTTCCCCATGCGCCTCCCTTCTCTCTTATGTCCTGAGCATTTATCCCTATTTGTTACAGGCAACCTGGCCGTCTCCAACCTCAAGAAAAAGCCCAAGTACTCCATCATGCTCATGTCGCTGAAGTGTGGCGGAGTCAGCCTCAACTTGACCTGCACAAATCGTCAGTTCTCTCTCCCTTTTTGTGCCTTCGTGATCAACGGGCCTTGCTGATTGATCTTATGGGTCGGGGTTTTCCAGGCGTCGTGTCCCTCAATCTTGCCTGGTCGCGAGCCAGCGAGAAGCAACCTTTCCTCCTCTCTGCTGCTTCGCCCGTCCGTCCCGCTGATTTTGTGTTGTTGTTCCACACAGTCGTGCCCATCAATTAGGCCAAGAAAAGCCGATCTTTGTGAAGCGAGTGATGCTCACAAACACCGTTGAGCAGCGCATCTTGGCCCTCCAGAAGGGCAAACAAGACATCACTGACAGCACGCTTGGCGAGGGCACCGGCAAAAGTCGTGTTTTTTTCTTTGGGACACAGCTTGCTGATTCGCTCCTCTTTTTGTTTCTGTTTTTAGAGCTCAAGAGGATGAATGTCAGCGAATTGGCTACTCTGACACCCGCGTCAGTCCTTTCCTATCGCGATCCTCAAGTCATCTGCTCATCTTTTTGTTGCTGTTTTTTGGTTTTACTATCAGGGTGAAGTTTTGGAATAAAAAAAAAACAAAGAACTCCACAAAAGGAGCGTGGCTCCATCCATCAGGAAAATCTTACCATTGAAGTATATCATCTTAGCAGTCTTACACCATCGTCAGAAATCAGATATCATCATCATTATTGTCATTATCTAGGAAAACATGCAGACACCACTGCATCGCCAAGGCTTTTTTTTGGACGGGGGTATATGATGCATGTTCCAGCACGGGCTTGCACGCATCCACACCCATCTGCTTTTTTTTCCTTGTAGCGTTTTCCTAGGTTTTCCTGTTTCTTTCTGCTCTCATCACTTCGCCCTGCTTCCACAAAAATAAATGTATACACACACACAAAAAAAACACAGAAAATCTTTTGAATGGTAGTTTTTTTTGCTCTTTCTTTCTTCTGTTGGGGACTATATCACATGAAACTTGTATTTATCTGGAGACTTTTGGCCGCGGAGGCCCGAGGAGGGCGGGCGGTGATAGTCGTGTAATGATGCAAAGTGATTCTCTATTTGCTTGGTTACAACCCTTGGCGGACTGGGATCTTGTGTTGGTGTCTGGGCCGGCATTTTGAGCTACCCCAGTCAGTACTTGCACAGATGGCCAGGCTGCTGAAGGGTAAGAAACAGGCAAGAAACCCATCCCGTGATGGTTGACCTCCCCATATGCAAGCAGGAACTGACAGGGCTCAGCCTCATCCTCAGCAACCAATAATCCATACCAGTGCAAGCCGTCGTGCACACGCGATCAATCATCACCCAGCGCGGTCTACAATGACTGCAATCCAAGGTACAGTCACTCTTGGCTCCCCTTATCTCGAGAATAAGTTCTTGCCCGCTTTGAATGGCCAAAATAGTTTTGGCGTTATTGATTCTGATGTGAAATCATGAGGCTTGTAGTCATGACACGCTTGATATACACGGCGCCGCGGTACAGTTTCCATACATTCCCTTTGGCACTGTACTGTCAGCAAATGAACCCCGCTACAGGGGACTTTCAAAGGTTATGTACAAACTACCCACCAGAACAACATCAGGAAGTCCACACTGTCCTGCAGACAGAACTCCAAAGGTTGTTTTGCCGTGGACAAATTTTGTCTCAAACATGCAGGGTTTCCAGAAGCGACCAGAGATTGGCGCCCCATACAGCACTCTTTTCAAGGATGTACAACCCAAGGAGCACCAGGAGAGGCCCTCAAGTATTAGGCCAATCACAAAAAACATCCGAAGTCAGTCTCTTGGCCCTTGATACTTTGATCCACAAAACCTATTAAAACTCACAACCACCAACCCTTACCCTAGCTTCAAGCCAGAGAGTGTCTTCATCATTGTCTAGGTAGGACTGACTAAGTCCCCCCCCCCCCCCCCCCCCCCTCAAATGATACCCTGACAATGCTGGAATTCCTGCAAGAACCTCAAGCTCTCCCTCCTTGTTTAAAGGGTAAATTGCCAGCCTTTAATCTGCCACAAGCCACCCATTCTCAAAACATGAATATAGATCTAACCTAATCCACTGCTGCTGGTGACCAAATGGTGAATGCTGAACTGAAGCAAAATAATGAGTAAGAAAAAAACCCTTGTCTCTTAAAAACAGTGCTGAATGGATATGATTAACAAAATGTTGTTTGAAGCACTTTGTTGAAGTTGATAAATCCATGCAGTTTAAGTGAAGAAACGATTTGACAGGATAAGACTACCTGACAGTTAGGTTTCTCAAAGTTTTGAAACACTAGCACATTGCAAAAGATATTAAGACCTTCATTGTGTTTCCTGTAAACTATCTGCTTATGTAATCTGTTTGTTTTCCTGCAAAGAAGGTGTACAAGTACGCCACATTTTTTGTTTTTTTAACTTTGAGAATCCCAAGTGGCAACAGTGACACATTCAGATTAATCCCAGGATTTTTTTTGACAGATCAGGAGTAGAATTGCTGCAACAATACAACACAATTTATGCAGGTTGAATAAAAAGAAAAGTATGAAAACAGGCTCTGGGAGGTTGCAGCGGCGCAGCCGCCTTGGCCTCTAGTTTCATTTGAACTCAGGGACTGTAGCCCAAATCACCACTAATTTGACTCAATTTATTTTATCCAATAAAAATCATTGGCAATGGTTTCAAAAATTTTCATTTTTTATCATTCTTGTTGCATGCCATACTGTGCTCTCTAATTTTCCCCCCTTGGTTTGGACAGTAATGAGCATTCTGAGAAATTTGCAAGAAATTCAAAAATTTCCACATTTTTCATTTTTTTGTTTTAACTCCTTTTTATTTCATAATCATTCTTAAGAACTTATTTTCCACCCCTGTAGCCAATCTCATGACTCAAAGGCTGTGGCCTGAGCTTCTGCATTCAAAAACGTGGCGCCAAAAACATTAGATGACCCACTGTACATGGCCATCCTACACCACGGGTGCAAAAAAATATTTTGAAAACCAATTTCAATGGTTTTCAAAATATTTCCAATACACTATGTGTTGGACATCCTGAGGAACAAGTCGGACTAACCGGTTTCAGATATTTTTGAAATATTCTCGGAACTGCCTCAGGCGGTCCTGAAAATATCTCAAAAACCATCTTGGTCGGAGAAATATTCTGCCAACCACTTCAAATGGTTTTCCAAACCAATTTGGTCTGGCCATTAGTGTCAAAAACCGTTTTGGTTGCCAAATCCGTTTGGGTATCCACAATTGGTCGGCCAAATGGTTTTGATGACAATTTTGGTGTGCCAATTGGTTTGGATAACCAGAAATTGTTGGCCAAATGGTTCTAAGAACCATTTTGGTCGGCCAATCTGTTTAGATAACGAGTTTGGCGGGCCGATTGGTTTGGATAACCAGAAATCGTTGGCCAAATGGTTCTAAGAACCATTTTGGTTGGCCAATAGATTTGCATAACCAGAATGGGTTGGCCAAATGGTATCAAGAACCATTTTGGTAGCTAGAAATATTCCTCCAACCCTCATTGGTTAGAGAGAATATTTCTGTAATCAACTTTGGTTTGGGTGTTTACTGAAACCTTTTTCTTTGACAGAATGGTTTCAAGAAAGGTAGATTGTTGGATTGCCTCTTTAGGTGCAATGGTTTATAAGGAGTACAAGGTAATAGTGCAGTCCTAATGTTGCGGAAGCCGCAGATGGAACGCTTAAGAGCATGGTAAACAGCAGACAGTATCAAGACAGTATCACATAAAAAAACTAGCTCTCTGTGCCATCCACAGTGGTACCTTGTCCACCAGCTTGCGTTTGTTTGTTCATTCTTTCTTGGATCTCGTCCTTGGTAGGCAAGGCCGCTTCTTCAGCTTATACGCTGGCGGCAATCCTCGTTCCATTCCACAGGGCCCTATCCTTCTTGTAGATAAGGGTGGGGCGAGGAGCTTGACGATGCACTCAAAGAAGAGGCACAGCATCGAGATGGCCTGCTTGATGAAGTGGCTGAACAGGCTCTGCGGCTTGGCGCGCTCGTGCTTGAAGAAATGGGTGACGATGGACTTGTGGTGTTTGAGCAGGATGGGGAGGGTAGGGGAGGGGAGGAGGGGGTGGAAGGAGACGATGTACCTGGATGTACCAGCCCACGTTCCGGGCAGCGCATAGAACCGGTCGTGGAGCAGGTCGGGGGGGATGAAGTGGTCGAGCGGGGGCGGGCGGGGTTTGGGATGCGAGGGGTTGTGGAGGGAGGTGATGGAGGTGAGGAGGCCAGAGATGCTGATCCAGCCGTTTGTATTTTCCTGCATCTCGCATCCCAACAAATGATCCCACAAGAAAAGCAGAGTGTGTGTGAGAGAGAAGAGACGGACCAGGACGCCTTCGCCAGAGATGGCGCCGAGGGCCAGCACACATTCGTACATCCCAGCATCACCAGAGGAGTCCTCAAAGGGGCGATGGCCGACAAGGGAGGAGAGGATTTTCCAGCGGCGGAGGGCCTTGTTCCAGAGGGGATCGATGATGGGCGAGTTGGAGGCAATGGTGCGCATGACAAGCTTGGCCCTCTTAGCCTGGGTATCAAAGCCGTGTTGCAACGTCTTCTTGAGCAAATCCTGAGACACGGAAGATTACCCAATCTAAAGCAGACGGAAGCCGAGAGAGAAGGGGTCCTACAAAGAAGAGGGACAAAGGTCTTGGAGTGTTTGAGATGGAGGCAAATGGGGGAATATTTTCAAGTCTCCGGTCGGAGAAAGCAACTGGGGGATTTCAAATATATATCAAATGGTATAAATGGCTGCGCAGCCAGCAGTCCTCGGCATGCCACAATTGAGTTTTCAGAACTGCCTGCCCATGTCAGGACAGTTTCAAAAAATATTTCTGGGAACTTTCATTTGGTTCTGGGAACCGCTCTGCCAACATTTTTGGTTTTGATATCCTTTACATCAACCATTTTGGTTTTCAGAACCAATCGCACAACATTTGGGAGAAAGTTGTGAGATTGGTTCTGAAAACCAAATCTCTTAGAGGATGGTGGTCATTCTCTCACAAAATGGTTTTGGGAACCAAATTGGTAACCAAATTCAGACCAATTTGGTCCCAAAAACCACTATCCAACCATTTTGGTTCTCAAGACCACCTTGGAAACTTTTAGTGCACCCGTGGTGTAGAAGCCCTGATTACTTGCCGCATGCGTAGCTACCATTGCGATGACCATTAGACCCCCTGTTTACCATTACTTATGGTATTCAAAATTGCATAAGAATTTTTTACATAAAATCATAAGCTACTGGTTTGCGACAGACTGGATTCAATCAGCTTGAATTGGACCGGCTTGCCGCCGCGCATCCATTGATCTGCGTCCTTGTTCTTGGGGTAATCCATGTCCAGGTAGGTCGATCTCTGTCAAACCGAGTCCGGCAAAAAAAATTCAATTAGTCACAGGTGGTCACATGGGCCAAGCACTGCAAGCGGTTACATAGAAGGACGGAAAAGTTGACATGCGAAGTGACAATGAATAAAGTCACAAACAATTTTACTGCGCTCTTGAGTGTTCACGTTCTGCTCCCGGTCTCTTCGCTTGACTTGATCCCAATCCACCATGTCTCTGTAAGACAAAATTAATATGAATGCATCAAACTATGCATGCGTACGCGAGAGGTGAGAGATTCTAGCTCACGGCTTGGTGTAAGACATCATCAAACTTGGGGGGCCGAGGGGCAACTCAGGATTTTGGTCGATGTTCCTGTATCCGAAACGGAGCCCTTGATGAGCATGTACACCAAAGAAAGAATTGAGAGCTTGCGTGGATGAAAACACACCAGGTATGTATCACTTTCCCGAAGGTCTTATGAATCGCAGACATCATATCACGCTCCTTGTTCTCAGGCACTTGACCTTCGATACCACTCGCATGCTTGACATCAAACGCAATACAAGACATCAAAAAACAAGCTGAGGCGTTTCCGTGACTTTCGATGAGCAAGAGGAGCTCTGCGACATACCATCTGAATCAATACTCCACTCTCGACCTCATACTTGTGACTATGCCAGTACTGTTTTTCTTCAGCCGGTAATTTGTTGAATTTGTTTTCTGAAATCAAGTATTCGATACCTGGATCAACAGTGAGGACATCGGATTAGTTATACTTTCCCATTTTGAAGAGGCAGAAGAGGGCAGATCGACGTGGCTACTTACCTATTAAACGTGCGTTAGGCTTATCGGAGTCATAGATAATACATTGATGGAATTCGGGCGAAACGCAGCTGCAGTAATGGTGTGAATCGATTTGTCGTCCGTGCTCATCTGCCACCACATGAAATGCACAAAGATGTTGGTGAATCCTGTGAGTTTTCAAACCATGAGATGAACGGGTCGTCAGACAGATAAATCCGGGCAAGATGCCAGACTTTTTTCATCGACATTTAAAAGCCGAGAGAGACAAGAAATTGGGTTCATCTAGCAGCGTTCCCTAGTTAAGCGGTTTACTCAACTTTGCCATAGGCGTTTCGCTAATTGCGTCCAGTTTATCGATCACATTCATCCACCCAAATTCAAGAATCCGCGAGCAGAAAACCAGCAAGCGATCGTCAGAATCCTCATGGAGATGGACGCAACCTTCCTCTAATATCTTACTCACAGAACCGACCAGGGTGCCATATCGAAGGGGAAGGTAGTGGAGCTTGGTGGGGAAGTTGTTCGAGTCAAGTGACAAGGATGCTTGATGCAGGTGCGTTTGGCAGGTCTTTTTATATCCACTGCGTCATATCACACTGCGATGATTGACATCACCATCTTGTGACTGATGGCCGGATCTGACGTCAGCCGCTCTTATCAGCAGCTGCCCGGTTGGATCGGCTTTGACTTGAGTGACTCCAACGAGTGAGCTCACTGGAGCTGTGACACCTGGATCATAAATTCCTTAAATTCACCTTCAAACTCTTGTAAATTTCAATCATTAACCCCCCTGTCAAATGCTTGGATGTTCCATATTTTTTCAGCTTGGATGATAGTGTTATCAGTTTTTGAACACCTTAACAGTAATCAACTATTTGGGTGCTGTAATCAAGACATGTTAAGATTCCTTGGGCCAAGCAGCAGCATTGGGGGCCTCAAGTTTTTGCTAGGGATACCGTGCCAGTAAATTTGTTGGGCCAAACCCCATCATAGCAACAGATAGGTCAAACTTAACTAAGCCGCTCCCAAGTGAGGATTCACTTCAACTATCCAGGCTATGGACGAGAGCGCATCGCGCAGCAATAAGAGCTCAACCAAATTGTTTCTGAGAATGATGATACTGGATTAGTAACGGACAATCCAATCATACGACAAGTTCGCCCTTTGAATTCAAGTTTATAACCATTCTGGCTACAGTGAGTTGTAATCACAACCGTATTCGTACAACAGCTCACAAGCCTGAGCCCCATTAAGCACACCAAATGCGAATGATCAATGGAAACACGCTACACATCATAAACGAGAACAATTGGAATTTGTTTGAACAATGATAAGGTAGTTCGGGTCAAAAGCATATCGGAAGTTAAAAGTGTACAAAAATAATCAGGCTTTGCGATCAGTAGAAAAGAAGAACTTCATATTGATTTGATGGTACAATTGGAATGAGTATTGGAATGATCCATGAATTATCCGACGAATCAACGGATGCTGCATTGTTACATATTAATGGCTTCCAAACTGCGATTCGGTGACTCCCTGTAAACATTTTTTTTGTCTCGAGATGAGTTTACCGAAGATCATCATGTCAAGAAGAAATGAAATGAGAAAACATACCTTGCCCATAGCGGCAGTCGAGCTGACACCACCCGTGCAAGTTTTGAGCAAGTTATCGGCATAGTCTGCGCCCGACCACTTGAAACGCAGTGTACGAAGAAGACAGCCACCCAAGTTAGAGTGCCGATCTTGGTGAATCATCGTAAGAGAAAGACATACTTTTTGATGGGTCAAAACCTCACAGCCGATCTCTCTTTCCTTTCGTTGGATCTCTTCAACGTAGGCTTTCATACCTTCCTTGGCGAACGATTTGGCGAACAGGTCGGATATGTATGCATTAGAGTGAAGACCACCCAATGTGATGAATTGCCAGCACTGTGAGTGAGACGAAAATTGAATTCAAGTTTGAGCTTAGAAGACGTTGGCATGTTTTAAAAGGGCCTAACTTACAAAGCCCATTTTACCCAATTCCCAAACGTAGCTCTTCATTTGTTCGGTCGATAAGCCTGCGGCGTCCCAGTTAAACGAAGGACTTAAGTTGTAAGCTAGCCATTGATCTGGCCAAACTGAGCGAACGCCTTGAGAGAATTCCCGAGCCTGAGCCAAGATCGGACTCTTGGTCTCCATCCACAAGAGGTCAGAGTAGGGTGCGTAAGCTACTGCACGATTGATGGCACAACCGGTTCCTCCTTGGTAGCGATAAAAGCCTTCGCGAGTACGTGGCATGTCCCAGTCCCAAAAGATTTCGACATCATAGTACTTCTTGGCTAAAGACTTTGCAGCTTGGTGACTCAGTCCCATCGAAGATTTCACCCAGTCGGCTATTTTGTTGGGCGCAGCGCCTCGGATTTTGAGTTCTGCCGCGACGGCATCCGAATACAAAACCAAGTTGGCCTTCAAGGTCCAGTCGTCCTCGATGTTTTGTAACGCTTCTCCCGATTTGCCTTCGCTTTGGGCACGATTCATCAGGTCGACTAGATGGCCGATGTTGGGATTAGTTGTTCCAAGGATATAACCGTGGTCTCGTTCATCAACATTTGTGCTCAGTAAGGTGGCTGCTTCAGCGTCAGTTCGACAAACTACTATATTTTCTACTCCCATAATGTCAAACTGAAGACGAATGGCGACTAATCGGTTGATGTGCTCAGAAATAGGTACCAAGACCTTGCCAGCCATGTGGCCACATTTCTTGGTTCCTGGCGCTTGGTCTTCAATGTGAATCCCAGCGGCTCCCTTTTCGACAAACATCTTGGCTAACTTCATAACTGCCGTCAGACCCCCATGACCAGTATCGGCATCCTGAGGGGTGAATAAACAGATCAACACTATTTCATCGAAAAAGCACAATAGGATCTAGATTCTAAAAAAAAACTCACAGCGATGATTGGTCGAATATAGTCAACTGGTGGGATTTTCATTCGCTCTTGAGGTGTCATTCTCAAGCGGGCCTCACGCTGCCGGCGATCATGAAACAACTGGGCCATGAACAAGTGCTCCACTTTATTCGGGACAGTGTTCGAAGGGTAATCTGCGAAGGTCAAAAGATACAGGTACAATCAATTCAAACCAAACTCCAACTGACAAGCCCAAGCAGCCAAAGGAAAGACGGACCCGCAAGATCAGGCCCGGGCTCATTGGTAGAGCTTGCAGTGGATGAGGACTGCCAACCCGAAACATATACGGTTTCTAAGTATTTGGCCATCTGAGTAACCTGAACGGGATCGAGTCTGCATTTCGCGAAGGTAGTTCACAAACCGAAATTTGATTCAATTGAGGGATGAATATCGGGGAAGAGGCAAACAGGAGGTTTACGCAGATATGTAGTGGAACTTGACTCACGCCCCATAGGTGTGACTGGGCGTTCCATTTTTGTAGTGTTGGCTAAGAAGATTCCAAAGCTTCTTGCCGGCGACATCTGAAGGGTAGCTGATTGGCAACGTCCCGCGCTTTCCGACCACTTGCTCGGCGGTGTAAGGACGGACAAGACCCTTGTATCGAGGGCTCTAAAAAAGACAAAGACAGGTCGATTAAGAACATCCTAACAGCTGGGTATTGAGCCCGGTTACTCACAGCCCATTTGGCCTTGAGACTGTTGACATCCTGTTCGAAGATCTGCTGTTCCCTGTCTGACATCTTGAAATGATTGATGTTACCTGTTTTACTTCTACTTTCTTTCTCTTGGGGAGATTTCTGCCGTCAGTTGGGATGTGCTGGACCTAATGCCGCTTCAATCAGTCGATGATGATAGGGTAGGATGGTCTGGAGAGAACATACCAATGCGCTGGAAGACTGATGGCGAGTGGTCGAGATGCAGCCAGCCAGTCTGACCAGAGGATATAAGGGGATACACTCGGCGTGAAAATTCGCAGCGAGCCAAGAACGGGCTTTCGGGGTCAGGGTGCTGGCTGATCGGATAGCCAAATGAGAGTAAAGCCGATCATTACAACCGCCATAGGGCACGGGCTGATTAACCCGACGGTTGTTTCTGGTGGCTGTGATGATGATGTCATCGCCCCAGCTCGGAAGCGGATATGAAGAGAGCACGTGAAAGTCGGCTGACTGCCACTCAGGCGGCCATCACGGTCCAAGAGAGAACCTTGGGCAGGCACGGCTGGCAACACTTCTCCTTTGGTCACTCGGCAGGGGTGCCAACCGCGGCTTGTGGAGTTAATCAGAAGATCCAGTTGAGCGCTCTATGGTTAATACTTGCCTTAAGCTATGACCAATTGCAAAAGGGGTCCGTAACTTCTCCCTAATCACCATTCTATCTGCGCATGGTACTAAATTAAGATGTTTTTATCTGTTAAAGCCAACAAAAGAGATCTGTCCATTTTGTCCAAGATGACCTTCAACCTGGGGGCTTGGGTCACTGAATTAGTGTGCTGTTAATGAAATGTTTTTGTTGAGGAATAATGCAAAAGTGGAATATAAAGAGAACTACAAAAAATACAATTTAAAAATCTGAAGTGGTTTTGGAATTCAACTTTCATGGGGTATTGTGACTTTCATAAAGGAAGAAACTTGTTCACCATTCCTTTTGATAGTAAGGTGTGTTTTCATTCAAAAATTATGTATTCAAAGCTGTGACCCATCACAGAATTCCTTCCAAGTTCTTGGTGTACCCAGCTGTTTGATGTTTTAGTAGAGCTTTCTACAATGATCCAGGGACCACATAGCTTTTTCTATGAAAATCCAAAAGTAACGGGTTTGGATGACTTGATCAGATTAGACAGGTACTGTACTTGCTGAAGGGTGAAGGGTATCCGCTGGCTGGTGCCAATTGCCATCTGTAGTATATATAGGTACATGGTAATCTGCTTGAGTTTTGGAATATTCAGGGGAAAATCCATTTTATGAGGAAATTTTGCCTTGGGGATGAGGCTATCCAGAAGAATTTGAAAGTAACCCCACATGGAAGAGAGCAAATTTCTCTTCTCAACCAATAGTTTTCAAACCATCAGTTTGTTACAACAAAAATGGAAATTGTATTTAGAAATTTAATCATACTTGGAAATTTCAGCTGGAAACAACAAATCTCAAGGGTGCAGCTACATAAATACATTCAAATACATTGAAACAACATCTTATAGAGATCTATTCATAGAAACTTGTAAGTGACACAAATACATTTGAAAAGAATTTTTCAGTAGAAAGTAAAATTTGCTCTAAAGTCTGAAAGAGTCCGTCAGATGTCCTCATTTTCATTGAGATGGTGCGCAGAACCTCAAAAATGGTACTCTGATGTAAATGAATCACAGACTTTCGACTGAGAATGTATGATTATATCTAGCTTCTATTCTTTCTCAGTTTGTGTGGCCCTTCCATGACACAAATGGGTTGAAGTTGACTGACAAGGACTTCAATTCGACCTGCTTTGTTAGGCTACCAGATAAAACAAAATAAACCCTCGTGCATGACTTGAAAATAACGCTCGGCTGAAATTTTACTCACTTTAAGTTTCAAGTTCTTGATTGCATTGGCTTGGCAGCACCAGTCACTTTTAATGTCAATGTCAGGAAAAGGACAGTTGTAATATAGTTTGCTTAGTTCGTTTGCTTGAATGACTGGTAGATAAAAAAAGTGATCAGTTGACATTCCAATAAACTCGTGGAACACACATCTCCAGAAGGTCTGTGATTTTGCAAAAGGGTGCATGTTTGCGTGGATCCGTAAATCAATCCTTAGATCAATTCTGTAACTTACAGGCATACTTGGTTGGTTTGCCCGAGGTATCTGTTGCCACTGGTTTAGAACACCACCCTTCTGGCATTGCTGGGCCACAAGCAAATAGCACATCATGATAGAAATCAGCAGCCACCAGCAAAGGTCCCGTTGCGCAGAAAAAGAACATAAAACCCTTGGTGAGATGCATGATGGATTCGAAACAAGAAGTTTTGCAAGTGCAGAAGATCGAGTATTTTGGATTATTTGGGATGGAGACAGTTTTAGAACAACAAATGTTACACGGTGAGAATTTTTATCAATCTGCTCGAACTTCTAAGGCTCTGTTATGTATAGGCAGATGGTTTGTCTGGAGGACACGAGATTGAGAGCACTGTTTCACTTACTGATCAGCCCCTAGATACGACTTGGTCTCACAGAAACCGAGCCTGGTCCTGCTCCCTCTGGCCATGGGCAATTGCTAAAAATATACACAAAACAAGAGGTGGAGTGTAATCAGACTCGACAAAATGCTTACCAGGAAACGCCACGTCGGAATCCAAGCACTTCCCAGATTCGAGCCCTGGACACGAGGCACTGAACCAACGACAAATCAAGCGAGGATGCCGAAACAAACCTTGTTGTAGGGTACTAACGAAGCATTAACAACCGGGTGTTTATTAAGTATGGCGAGACTGGAGCACAGCATGAGGTCAACTGCAACAAAAAGGCATCGGAATCCAAGCGATTTCCCGGGTTGCAGTTCTGCGCACATAGGCACTGTTATGTAGTCACTCACCCGTCGGCGTCACCCACAACAAATGGAGAGGGTGGCTACATCATGCTTCCAGGGCACTACCAAAACATTAACAACCGGTCGTATATTGATCATGGTGGCACTGGAGCATAGTCTTGGGTTGATTGCGAAGCACACTCAGTCACGAGAGACTCCACTACCCCCGCTGCATTTTAAGGCCCGGCCATACGGCCACCACGGGTACATATCTGTAAATATCCGTGGAATCCTCGGGGCCATCACGAGGTGCCCCCGTGATCCATTTGGTGGAGAACACGTGAACGTGTGGACCAGCAGCCGCTGGTCCAACCTCGCGCAGGGGCACTACGGGGAATCCACGAGGATTCCTCGGGATATCCTCGTCGAAGGACTCCCCAGGTGTATATTAGAAAAAAAATGCATTTTTGTTGGTAGTCGGTGCATGCTTAAAGGCCAAAAATCAATCATGTATTGGATAGTGATTTATAGGCCTAGGGGCAAGTTCTCAAATCATGCAGGGTGTTTAACGCTTAAACCCCGGGTCATATATGGGTGTGGTAGTCCAAGATTGTGTGTAATATTGTACGTTGCTTTTAAGGATTCTATCTATGCAGGAAACTCCAAAATGGAGATCACTAGTAAATGGGCCGAACGGGTTGATGATCAGAACAAAAGTGATGAGTGATATGAATGCGATGGAGGAGAATTGATGAGGGGTAATTGCTTTGGAATGCTACATGTCGAATACAACGATTCCTAAATAAAAATCAGAGTGGGACGATGGTAAAATCAAGATCACATGGTCAAAAAGAGCACAATGATAAGATTGATGCGATGATCGCAGTGAATTATTGGCATAACACCTTTACTACCAATACTGGCTCGCCATTATGTTCCTCATCGGGTCTACTATCGGTCCGTCATCATCAAACTGTGAGCCATAGCTTCGCCCGCATATAGGATGAAAGCACACCCCTCGCGCTTTCAACGCCTCCTCGACTGCTTTTCGATCTCTGCAGTGCCCTGCAGTATGTACGTACCCCCACAAGAAAAATGATATTTTTAGTTGGTTCATTTCAGGCAAAGGTTAAGAATTCATGAAACTTTCAGTAGATGCCCTTTTAAAACAATTTTTAAGAAGGAGGCGAGGGTACTGACACTTATTATCATCACGGACTGAGAGGCATTTTAAATTGGGTAACCATTGTGAATTTGTATCAAGTTCACCGGGCGACTCTGATTGGTAGTCACTTGAGAGTACCTTCACGAGTGCACCAGACGGCAGTTCCCAACATTCATCCCAGGCAAGCTTCACTAGGGACTGTGGGAGGAACTTCAAGGATTCGGAGCCGACTAGAGTACCGGTGATGGACAAGGTTTTGAGCTTCCTCAAGGCGGAAGAAGATTTGAAGACGAGATCCATCAGGGCCGAGTTTAGGGCTGGGTCGTCAGAACCTTCGGCGCTCCTTTTAATCATGTTCCAAGACCAGTCCACTTCGAGTGCCAAAGATTCGAGATCTGGGCTAGTGCACTCTGTCAGGATTCGGTATAAACCGCGCCGATCAAGCCTCGAGTTTGGATTGACGATCTTGAACGTCCGCAGGCTTTCCATAGAGCCCTTCAACATCCAGGAGAGCGTTCTCTCGTCCAAATCAGGATCGTTCAAGATGATTACTTTGAGTTTATGATTCATAACGGGTATTGGTTGAGGTATGGTCTCGGTGATCTCGAACGACTGACGAGAGAGTCCAAAGAATTCTATGGACTCAAGTAAATCCCATTTGGAGAACAATCGGCGGGGCAATTCGTCGACAAGCCACTTAAATACGGTGGTGTCAGTGGTCTCCCTCTCGAAGCGTCTTCCAAGGACGACAAATTCTTTGATCCGCTGGCGACTCGCAAGCGCCTCTAGGATTGGTTCCTTGCAGCACATCAAGAAAGTGGGGCTGATGGCGATATTTTCAATCAATGGACAGCTTCGGACGATCTCACAGATCAGGGAGCCGCCTTGTTCCATCGAGCAGGGGGCAGTCCACGTAAATTGTAAGGAGCGAACATATAGAGCCAAATGGCTAGAAGAGGGAGTGGCAATCGCAGAAGGTGAGACGACCCGGACGTCGCTCGTCCGGGAGTTATGCTCCTCGTGATTGCCTATCGAGCCACGTGGAAGTTCTGAACCACCCTCAGGAGTTGGTCCACTGAGCGCCTGGAAGAATAGATTCGCCTGCTGTTGATTTCTTAAGCCAACGTTATTGAAAAGCTTCTCCTGAGCACATCTTCGAAAGGTGTGATTGATCAAGGAGAATGGTAACAAGGGATTGGATGGGAGACCTGCAGAAGATGAGTGAAGGGTACTTAGTGTCTGGTGAGGCTTTGTTGCAAAAGCAGATGACTCACCATCTGGCCATGATACTGGAGCAACCTGCAATAAGATTTCAAGTTTGAAAATTTTAGTATGGAGCCTGTTGTGTTGAGACATTCTAGCTAGAAAAGCTCTGATAAGAGTGACCGAGAGGGCTTAACATTTACCATCTCATCTTCGTCGGTGGGAGTGGTGGAAGGGAACTGCCGACTTTCCATGTCATAGGGGCTTTTGTCAGCTAGATGCGGCCTTGGTTTCTGTGCAAATTCTCCGATTTCGTTGTGGTCGAGATCATGATGATGGATATTGTCGCAATAGCACTGATCGAGGACGTAAGCGATTATCCTCCGGACGAGTTCTGCTGGCAGGTCGTTTAACTTGGCCATGTGGATCGTTCAAAAGGCAATTGGAAGGGATAGTCCGCGAAAAAAATTTGAACTGTTTTGAATATAAACAAGAGGGCTATGAAACAGTAGGGGGCTTGGAAAGAATCCGGTCAGGACTCAGACGCGTTATTTGGCTTGGTATGATAGGCAAAGCGGTGGTATGAAAGCAGTTTTTTTCTTCTTCCTTCTGTCTTTTTTTGTTGTGTGATTGATTCCACGTGTCACACTGCATATTCTCATAGTCATGGTAACTCCAAGAAGTCTTGTATCTTGATTATCTAGAAACCCTTCTCTCTATCTTTCTCAATCTAAGATCATGAGAGCACGTGCCCTAATGCAAAGAATCCCGTGTTCATTTACACTCTTTTATTCTTACCAGTCATTCGTGACTGAAATACAACGGGTATAGGGTTTCTAAGAATGTCAATAGTATCCTCACAGGGCCTGCCACAAAGCGCTTTGCGATTGCAGAAGTTACACGGTGAATGTCATTGAGCTCCAGCAACGCCAACTTCAGACAGATTGGTAGTCAGGGTCACTAGGGCTGTAGCGAAGACCACGCATTGGAGTACAAGAGGCGTATATAGTCTGCTCGGGCGTGCTTGTATGCTTTAATAAGGCCGATTTTTGGGTTGAGAAACACAAGTCAGGTTTTGAGAGAAAGTTTCCGTTACAATGGGTCGCAATGAGTTAAGAATCGGAGATATCTTCCATATCAAACACATGAAGCTTCCTGCCCTGGCCGGAAAGTACACAGCCGGTCCGCCTGCCTCTAGCACCATTGAGACTCATCTGATCGGGTTGGTAGTCTGATTCGAGTCGGTGATTTCTGTATACCGGCAGCTGCTCATGTTTGTGGGGTTGTCAAGGTCATCCAATTAGCAGGAATTATTTTAGCGGATGTGGAACATCAGTTATTGGAAAGCCGGACGAACCTCAGTGAAATGTCGTTGATTCTCGTCAAACAGTTCTCTAAACCTCATTGTGATCATCATGTATTTAGCACCTGTTCAATTCGTTCATAAGTCCAACAACAACACGCCGAAGGAGTGAATGTCATCAGCTTGAAGGAACGTGGGAATCCAGAGAGACAAAAAGCAGCCGGGCGACTGACTGAAGCCCGAATCAAACTGAGCCAAAAGGACGACTTCAAGATCATCAAAAAAATCTAAATCCAAGACTTTGATGGTTCTTTCCGGATGGTTATCTTCAACATGGCCACCAGGCAAGGCGAGTTCAATTGTCACTTGAGTTTGCGCCAATTTTGCGCCCATCGGTGTTTCAGAAGGCAGTTCAATTCGATCGATCACAAGAACTGTCACACCTTCGGGTTGCTCCGATAAGAATGCGGAATAATGAAACTGTATTCAGTTTATTATAAGCAAACAGCGATGTTATTTTTAGCTTCCATTCTCGGGTAGTAGAGCGATAGCATAGGTCTAACTGCTTTTTAACAAACAAACAAAAACCTACATCCTCTACAAACCTCGAACAGATATGGCGGTCAGCGGGTTTCAGGAGTGAGTGGGTATTTAGTAAGGTATTTTCCTGTACGGGTTTGGCCATGGCGATTTTGCTGAACATTTTCACAAACACTTCAGCGATGAGCATGGAGCTATAGGTTAAGCTATTGTAAAGTCCCCAGGGTGGTTGCGATGACGGGTTTGGTGAATCATTGACTCCGGATTCGGATGATTGATGTGAGCTGGTGTTGAACTGAGGATTGGACCCCGAAGTAGATGATGAGAAAGGTTTGAACATCGAAGGGTTTGAAGGCGTGATTGCCACATCTTTTTGTCTTTTCAAATGGTCGCCAAGGCTGGGGGTTAAGAATTCGGCATTTGAATGAGGTTGAAGATGGCTCGAATCGGGTGTGACGTAGGTACCAAGGATTGGCGAGTCGTCGACAAAAGGTTCACTATTCTGATCGGTTTTCCTATCGGCGGGATGGGCGTTATCCTGATCAGAAAATGATAATACAGCAGCTAATTTCTTTTTTAATTCAGCCCGGTTTTCTGGTCCATTGACATCGAAATGATCATCATAAACTGCTTTGGATAATTGTTCTTTGACTGCGTGTAAATATTTAAAATCGTCTGTCTTGGACCGAAACTGAGAAAATATGACATTATCCAAAGGATTGGCTTCGCCGCGTTGGATGAATTTGCTGACAGCCATCAAGTCGTATTTGATCAGAGGCCGGCTCGGAGGAGTCGGCGCGTTTTCCAACGCTACAATGTAATCGAATTCTGTCATGATAACACAGTACGCATAAAACTCAGGCATTACTTGATGAACATAACTATAAGGCTGGAAAAATCAAGAGCTCTACCTGATCGAAGCCATTTACAGAAGTGTCCAAACAAGTCTTCTTCTTCTTTAACCAACTGATCTAACATATGAACCGCTTTAATCAAATGTTTGATTAAATTGTCGACTACCAATAGGGTTTCGAAATCGTCGTCTTCAATCATCTTGATAGATCTGATTGTATTTGACATAAACACGCATGTCAACATATTAACAAAATCATGAAAAAATCAGAGAAGTTTATAATTAAGACTGTCACCAGTGGGGATATCGGGCATACGAAAATTTTGGGTATGTGTGCAACCTGAGTTCTGTCGTTAATATATACAGCCTTTCCACAGCTGGTACGAATAGCTCCATAATCGCCAGTCGTATTCGAGTAAGACTTGCTGAAACAGCACTTTCCCATTTTGAGAAGATCTGAACCGCAAAAGTAGAGCTGACAAACGATCAATTTCTAGGACGGCTGTTTGAGGAAAGTGTCAGGACCTCACTCTGTCGCCACTTTTGGTGCCAAGGAAATCCCTCAAACCTTCAGTTGCTTGTCCAAGAAACAAGAGCTGCAACATTTGAAAGCTGATAGGCTCTGCGACTTAGATGATAAGCATTTCCAAGGAATATGTTAGCATCAAGTACAGCGTAAAGGATCAAGTTGCCCGAAATCTGGGGTCAGGAAATAAGTCGAACGTACCTTTGTGCGTTTTTGAAAGCTGTTCCAAGTTCTCATACCACTTTTTTGCTGTGACGCGAGCAATGTGCCAGTCTTTGACGATCCCAAAGTATGCAAAAAAGCTGTCTTTCAGTAAACTTTGAATTTCATTTGACAGCTGTGCTTGCTGGTTGAGTTCTTTGGAGTTGATCCCGATGAGGGATAGCCTCTGGTTGAGTTTGAACACATTAAGATGTAATGATGACTTGTTGGAAGAGGGATGCGAGGGTAGTAGAGAAGGCAGTAAGTCGAGGGTTCCGAATCCGATTGAGTGTTTTTTATCCAACCAGACTAATTGCAGTCGAATTCCACCAAGGTGAGCATCATCTAAAGGGATAGATGAAGAAGAGTCTTGTTCTAAGAGCTGAACTCCGACCAGCTGGACTTGAGAAGGCAAGGTGGTGGTGCCCAGATAGATTGTGCCGTCCAAGAAAAAGTGAAGGGTGTTGATATGGGAGGACACGATCAGCAGGGAAGATGTGTTCGGACGTTCCTTTGGCTGCTGCTGATTTACGGCCAAGCAAGGAGGAAATCGAATCATAGGATAATGATCATACACTTTGGAAGTTCCGGTTGATGGGTTGGAAGTGTATACAGGTCCCATATGGCTTCTCATACTACGAGACCAATAAATAGTCAAGCCTCATACAATCAAGTTCAAAGAAAAGTGTAAAATTTGGGCATACGTTTCGATTTTTGTAAGCTGAGTGACAGTCAAGTTGGCTGGTAATCTATCACAGAGCGATTGTCCGATCGAGCGCGCGTCAGTGGTAGATTGGGCTGGTTCTTGAATCGCCTTTTTCGACGGCCGTATGGAGAGCCAAGCAAAGAAGCCAAGTTTGGTGTGGTGGGAAGGCTGGCCTGAGTGGAGGGGAGTGGCTGATTGAAGATTGAGGTCTGATGAGGTGACCACGGTTGGGAATGCCAACAGTTGACCGGAATGTACGCTTAACAAGATGAAGGTTGCTGGACGAGCGGGAGATGTCGAACTCACGCCAGCCACCAAGGATTGACCTAAGGGTGCTGTAAATCAGTAGCTGCATCAGTTTTCAGAGGAATGGGCACATG
Organism: Puccinia triticina; assembly: GCF_026914185.1. Lineage (NCBI taxonomy): Eukaryota > Fungi > Basidiomycota > Pucciniomycetes > Pucciniales > Pucciniaceae > Puccinia > Puccinia triticina. The sequence continues at coordinate 5,696,910 of NC_070560.1, read as the reverse complement.
GTTGACTCACCATCTGGACTCCAGTGTAGAGCTGTAATTTCATCAAAACGCGAATCCGGATCGAGTTCGACGTGATACCCCAGAAGATCGACGCAAGCACAATTATCGGTAAAGAATCTGCCGATGGAGGCCGACCATACCTGAGGGGTCGAGCCACTGAGACGAAAGCAGCTGATGGTGTCATCATGGGATGTCGATTGGTTTGAAGCCGCGCTATCGGTTCCGGTTGAGGGTGAAGTGAGGACGGCGAGGTCCATTGTTGGGCAACATGCTTGATGGCTGAGACGATGTGGGAAGGATAGTATCCGATGGGAGAGTGAGGTGAATGCTTCTTGATCCATTTCTCGTCTTGTTTCCTCGTTCTTGTTAGTAGAACGCGACGCCTCGCCCCGTCCCGATGGTAGCTGCTTGGCTGTATTGAATTCCGCGGACTTAACACAAGCCCCGCCTTCTGCGGGGCAGTCACTGACCCTCCTTCGGGAGGGACTTGTAATGTGGCAATGTAACCGCGTCACGGTTGAGCGGTTTTGGTGTAACGCACTTCTCGTGGGCCCCACTTCCCTTGCATCGCACACCGAAAAGATGTAAACTAGTGTAGGGTGTAGCTCAGGACCCTGCGGAGGTCCTCATCCAATTTTTACGGGAAAACCTTGAAAATTGGATCCAGAGGGGATTTTCTAAAAACACCAAAATGTCAAAATATTGAACCCACCAGTCATTTCCCTGTTTTGTAAATCAGTCTCTCACTGATAAAATAGGGGGGTTCACGTAAGGCTGATTTCGCAAATCAGCAACCAAAACAAGCAGATGCAGCTTTTGAAAATCGTGAGAAAGCAAAAAGGTTTGGCTGGGCAGCTCCCCTTTGGAAGCAATCTGCAAGGCATAAACCTTACTCACAGGTGCATGAGCAGACGAAATCAGCATTGCTTTTTTTGCAACGTGAACCCCCCTAATAGGGGGGTTCACGTTAGGCTGATTTCGAAATCAGTCAAAAAACCTTGTTAAAAATTGATGGCTGCTCATGCAGGTCTATGCAAGGATTTTCTTGAAAATAAATAGAGTTCTAAGACCTCCCCTTTGAAGCCCTTGCTGAAGGCAATGCTTATGCAGTATTTTTTTTAAGTTTATGCAGGAAGCGTGCATGAGATTTGAAACCATCCGTGACGAGCAGCCAAAATCAGGCTAACGTGAACACCCCTAATATGTTCAAAAATTTTATGTGTACGGATATGGGACAGTAAGCTCAACCTTCAAGGGTTACATATGAGACGGTCAAGTTTGAAAAAAAAACTCCAAATTCTAGGTGGACCACAAATTTCTTGTAAAAAATTTGTCTCTACATTTTGTGGAAATTTGGAAATGTTTTTTGACATGGATGAAGATCCACATCTTGAGCATACCATGCCTGATTTTGGTCTCCAAAAAGCAAAAACTGTATTCTTGGTGGCTTTTAGAGAGAAAAACCACCAAAAAATTCCAACCGTGACACGCGAGCGAGTCCGCATTGGATAAAAGCCTCTCCCGCACTTCGTGCGCTCGACAGAGAGGCTTTACAAGCTCGTGAATTCCACTATTACTTTTTAGTTTTTTCCCTGCTCCAAAGTTCATGTACCCTAACACAACCCTCAATCTCAGCCATCCACGGCAATATAACCCATCACCCCATATGTAGACATGTCCTAAATCTAAAAAGCTGGCTATGGCAAGCCAACTCTTCTTTAATTTAGAAGAAAAAATTAAAAAAGAGACATTTGCGGGGAAAAAATAACAAAAAAAAGTCAAGAAAGGTCTACCAGGGAATGAAAGCATGTTCCAAACAATGGAAAAAGGAATCTGACCCAAGGGATTGATGCACAATCAAGCAGTGCTAGTCCTTTGCAAAATTTCCAGCAGCATTGTGAGGGATGAAATTTAAAATGAGGAAAAAGAAAAAATTACACCTGGCCTCAAACTTTGATTCTCACGCGCAAGCTCTGTCATCTTGCCTAGCATGCACTTTGCGCATGGCTCTTGCCAGCAAGTGCTTGTAAGGCTTTGTTAAGCTAGTATGTATCTCTTGATGAAATGTGAGCTCCGAATTGGAGGGAGGAGACACCAGGGGAGAAAGTGTTGCACTCTCTAGAGAGTGCCAGGCCATAATGTCTTCCTGGAACTCTGTCAGATATGAACCTCTGCCCCATGCGTAACTCAAGTTTGAGCCAGCCCTATGATTATGTTTCACTTGTACCAATCTGTTCTGTATTGAACCTTGTTGTAAAAGATGAGTTAAACTGAACTAATGGGTGTCTCCACTTGATGGCTGCTTGTCTATGTACCAGAATACCCCACTGACCTGTTTGTACTGGTCATTGAGTGGGAATAGCCTCCACTTGACAAGTATGACTGGGGTTTATGAAAGCCAACTGCAGAAACCCTCCACTTGAAGATTTGGAGGTCCATCAAGTCAAGAAATTTTCCATTTGATGACCCTGCTTAATGGCTATTTAGTGGAGATATCCTCCACTCAACGGCCATGTATACCAGCCATCAAGTGGAGCCATCCTCCACTTTTTAAATTTTTGTATGGCTATCGAGTGGAGGGATGCTCCACCCAATCATGGTTACGTACCGGCTATTTCATGGAGAGACACTCCAATTACGTGATTACATGTTGCTGCACAAAGCCCAGTTCAATGACCAGTACATCTTTGTGATTGAGCTGGGTCTTTGCCAGCTTGATATGCTAGTACAAGATGCACATCGGCTGGGAAAGGCCTGGATCGACATGCAGTACATACTGGCAAGCCTTCTGGGCTTTTCTGAGCTCGTTTAACAGTATATAATTACCTACCAAGCTCGGAAAGGCAGGCTTGTTGACCAGGATGGGCTGGGTATCGGGCTAGGCTTCCCTCACTTGATGACCAGCATGTACGGGTCATCAGATGTGAGATTGGATAGGCAGAAGATCAATGAAAAGTGCATGCCAGACATCAAGAGCTTTCCTCTAGTGACTGGATGGCCAGTTTCTAATGATCATTGATGTGGGTAATCCCTAGCCCGATTACCAGCATATGATGGTCATCGATCTAGTCGTTTCCGAGCTGGGCTGGCAGTCTGTACTTTCCACCGAGATTGAAAAAGAGAAGCTTGATGAGAATATGAGTTAATGTTTCATTGATCAGGGGCTTTCCCAGCTCAATTGCCAGCAAACGAGGAACCAAGTCCATGTACACAAGCTGCTTGCAAATGTCCACCCGGACGTTCGGCCGAATGTGAGGGTGGACATGGCAAGAAAAGGAGCAACAATTGCGGGGACACCCGGGGGACACTAAGCTGATCTCTGTTTCCACTCGTGACCATAGTTGACTTATGCCAACCTTCGAACTCCCAGGCATTATTTTTTTTAGAAATTTCACCAACATGTTTGTGCCACTCCTGCTGCTCCAGGGTCAATGATTTTGAGCAGTCTGGATACAGCAGGTCCCTGGTGCAGAAATCTGATATGAATGCGGGTGGCACTTAATTACCATTTAACAATAGCAATAAATACCACAGTTTTGCACCATGAACATGGAAACCAAATTACCTGTGATGGCAGAATTCTATCGGTAAGAAACATTTTTGGGAAAATTCTTAGGGTAAATATGTGAAGATGATCAATATACAAGGAAAAAGGTGTGAAAAATGCTGGGATGTGCATGAGCTTTCAGAATTGACTGTTAATCATGGAGCTCTCAGACCAGCTGTTGTATTATTTCTCCAGCTTTTTCCAGGAGCACAGGAATATTGATGCACCGGTTGATATCCACCAACATACCCCCCTTTCCCTTGAGGAGATTTATTGTTGCCTCCAGAAACTCCAGTTTTCAGTCAGGTGGAGGTAAATTCATGAAAATTGTGCAATGTGTAGTCATTTAATGGGCAAGGTCCATGTTCCCAAATGAACAGCTCTTGGCCTTTCAAACTTTAACCTTCTTCAATGGCACATCCCTTGGTAAACACGGTTGGGAAAAATATCCCCAGTTTTTTCACATTCCATATTTACGGGAGTCCAATTTGAAATTACACTGGTTTTCCTAGATTTGACATGGTTTTATACTTGAAGAAGATAAATTTGATGGCAAAAAAATTCACTCCCAACTTAATATGGGAATATGCATTGCAGAAATAGGCCACAACAATTCATCCACCAGTTGGCTGAGCTTCTGTGGTTGTTATATTTTACAAGTGTGTTTCACAATGTGATTTGATGTGTGTTTTTAATGAAACGTTTCAATATTGCAAAATTTTCCTTGTCACTTGGATAAGTACATGTTTGAGCATAAGGATAGCTCTATTATTTGCCACTCTTGTTGGGCATTGAAGATCATATCCCTAATTGTAATCATGATGAACCAAACACAACATTCCAACAAAGAGATGTGGATGTGTTGGCATGGTTTCATCAATCATTCCATAACCACTTGACCTACACTTACCCTTGTATTGGGAAGAAAGTTGAACAAAGAGTTCAAGTTGACATTGAACTCACATCAGACCACGCAACATATAAAATTCAGGCCTGGCACTCTCTAGAGAGTGCAACACTTTTGTCCCTGGTGAGAGAACAGTGGCCTGAGGAAAAAAGCTCAAGGCCATGTTTGAGGAAAAAGGAAGCCCAAAAAGGGGGCTAGTCTGCTAGTTTGTGGGGAGGAAAAAAGCTCCGCACCACAAGAGACTCATTGGTATCAGGGAAAAGGCGCAGAGGATTTTTGATTTTTCATTTCTAGTCTGGCTTGATATTTAAGCTATTACAAATGTGGGACAAGATGTGGGACACAAGGTGGAGATGAATATTCATCTGGAGGAAAAGTAACAAGTGACAGATGGGTGACAGGGAAGAGAAAAGAGATGGATAGATGAAATTCCAACATCTCTCACTTCAAGCAGGAGCAGAAAGCATCTGCTACACAACAAGCCAAAAATGAGAAAAGCAAACTGGTTACTGAATAGACAGAATTGGACAGAATTGTAGGTTCTGTCCTTGGAAAAAATTTGAGCCACTCACTTGTCTTGTAGTTGGAGAAACATTTGGAACCATTAAATTTTTCTGAACATTATTTAAGGTCAACCAATATTGGTGATAGAGAAATTCTGAGCAGACCAAATTGTAGGGAATGTGATGTAGCATAGGGTCCCTGTGGTTCAGTTGCCTGGAGAGGCTAACGGAGAGTCTAGGGGAGGAGCTATAAAGAATTAGAAACCTCCCAGCAAGACAAAATTCCTGCTCCTGCTTAACATTTGTGGGATCACCCCATGCAACCTGCACCTTGGTAACCACAGATGCTAGGCCTCCACTTACAGCTCAAAAAGATTCACATGGATACTCTAACTTAACAAATTCCCTCCTCTGTCACCGCCCCAAAAAGCAAGGCAATGTGTGCACATTGCCATGCTCAAACATTTATGTAAACCCACTTGTATGTACCACAAATAGAAGTGAAACCTGTGGTGTATATGTTTTTTATTTGCTTCTTATCCCTTCCCAAACTTGCCCCTACAAACATCTTATGTTGACATTTGTGACATCTACCTCCAAAAAAAATCTCAAAAGCTTGGAGTTCATTTGAAAATTTCTTCTTTTCTGTGTCATTGTGAGAATGAATCAATCCAATTTCCCCTCCTATGGCAGGTCACCTGATTTCCAGTTGAAATTTATCCAAACACAGCACTAGCTGTCAATGAATTGAGTTAATTAACCTTTTTTGTAGTTTCAGGCAGAAGTATTCCCAAGTTTTTAGACAGGCTCTCATTACTGAAATTAACTTATATGAAAATAGGCAAAAAAGCAACAAACCAGGCAGTGGCCACAGAAATTTCTGAACCATTATGACCTAGGCATTTATCTGCCATTACATATTCACTTTCAATTCAAAAGCAAGAAACAGAAAATTGAAAATACTACCCAGATAGAAAAATTCAAGCCAGCCAACATTTCAGACAGAAGCCAGTAGGTACAAGTGAGAAGTTTAACATAGAGTAACAGTAAGTATTTATTTGGGGAAAGTAATATGATCGAGTTACAGTATTTTAGACAGGAATACTGTTTTGGAAAGCAACAAAAAACTGCTTATTTTGCAGCGACAGCTCGAGGGACTTGAAATTGTTTTGCCGGGAATTGGTTTTGGAGACAAACAAGGAAGTCGGAGGTAATTGCTTGGGCAAGTTGTGTTATTTGCAGCCGGTGGAAATTGAAAAGGCAGTTGGGGGTTAGGAAAGCATCGATGAAAACACTATCAATATACGCGCCTGTCCTTTTCCAAACAGGTTCCAAACCCTCGCGTTGAGGAATACTGTTTTTGAAGATGTGTTCGATGGCGCCCAAGAATCCCAAAGCTGATGCACCGGAGGCAAACTGACGATTGTTAGGAGCCAAAATAAGGCCACGAACGCCGGCCACAAGGTAGAGGCAGAACGGGGTATAATTGTGTCGTGAGCGATGTTGGTCGAGTTCCTTCTTTTGGAGAACTAAGGCTTGACTTTCAGCAGAAGGTGTGTCCGGTTCAGCGTCGGCGAGCGCAGACCCTCTTATGATTGAGTAAGTGATGAATATGTCGAGTATCAAGTCATGGAACTGAATCAGGGGTTTGAGCGACATCTCGTTGCGTATCTTTCCGTCTTCTGCATTCATTTCGGGTGTAGAAGCCTTACAGCTGTTGAGATACTCAATAATGCGCAAATGGGAGCCAAGGTTCGTGTTGTCCAAGTTGTTGATCGGAGGTGGTTTGACGGCGAATTCCTGTGCAGTCAACTGGATAGAAGATGCAATGCAGTTCGCCCATCGAGACAAATTGACCTTTGATGGTTTTTGGATTTCGCGAAGTAAGAGGACCAGGGGATATTCGACATGCTTGCTTGCCTTCAACTCGGGTAGTTTTGCCGACTTGAGCTGTGGAATATTGATCAAGCTAGGTGCATACCATGGCTCATCATTGGCCGGTAATAATATGACGTCCACTACCGCCGAACCACAAAAACTTTAGCTGGGTGAACTGAAAAGGAGATAAAAACAAGTTAAACTCACAATATGTTTGGATTTCTTTTAGCCATACTTTGTGTTTAGATTCGGACTGAAACAAGCTGAACTGAGGTAATTCGGGTGGTGGGGTTCTCTTGTGCATGGATTTGGCTCGGCAGTCGATGAATGAATTGACGGAATTATGCGCGGACAAAAATTTTTGACGGTTGAGATGGCCTTGGAAAGTCTTCAGAATGGAATGCACCTCAAACCTGAGCGATTCCTTTTGGATAAAAGTGATGGAACTGGGCTGAGGTGTAGATGTCGAAGGAGCTGCGGTTTGAGCTGAAGGTGCAGTGGGCGCAGGAGTTGGGCCTCCAGTTGGAGCTGCTCGGAGGGTGATCATGGGGGCCGGTGGAGGTTGAAGCAGAGGGGCATCGGTGATATTGGCCGGTGGAGGGATGGACGGTCCCGACATGTGAAGGATTAAACCAAGATCCGACGGACTTTTGGCCCCAGTCGAGGATGGTAAGGCCGGAGCGGGGTTAATTACAGCCCTGGTTGAGGTTGTTATGGACAGATTTGAATTTGACCCGGATGACAACTGGGTGGTAGCGAGCCCTGGTTCAGTGGTCGCTGCAGCGGAGGTTGAGGAGCTGGTAGGTTTGGGTTGGTGGCCAGGGAAATCTTGAGAGGTTGAAGGTGCTTTTGAAGAGGATTTCAAAAAAAAAAAACATTCGAACTTAAGAACATGGGGAACATGAATAAGAGTGAGTCGGCATGCAAAGCTTACCCATATGTTGCGCGGGTGACTGGGCATCGTCGATGTCTTCGACAGCACCGAGGGGATTTGGATTGTCTTGGCTGGTCGACGGGGAAACATTGGAGACTTTGGAGGGGAGCTCCGGATGGGGACAGTTGATTCCCGACGATGAATCTGTGTCCTCAATGCAGAGACGTTTGGCAGGTGGTTTTGACGGGGAGTGCCTTTGAGAGGCCTGGTCTCTGTCCTCGTCCTCGTCGGACTCATTTGTCAAGTCAATAAGATCCTCCGGTGGGATTGGCTTCCCTTCGCGCACATCTGGAAGAATCTGGGGAGTCAGGACTTTACAATACGCATGGGGAATGGAATAGAAACTTGATCACCTTGCTTTCTCTTTCGGCACTGGTCATGAATGTTTCGGAGCCCAGAGATGATAGTAGCCGGGGTGACCGGAATTGACTCCGACAGACCCAAAGCTTGCTGTATAATTTCCTCCAGCTTTGAGCAACTGGTGACATACTCTTTTTTTCCAGCTTGCTTTCGCTCACTACGGAGGAGGGTCGGTGGAAGACTTGTCTTGTAGTTTGCATAGGCCTCAAGCGACGGTGCCGGTCCTTTGAGGGTATCTAAAGCTACAGATTTCAGAGTGGTATTCAGCAACAATAAGCCGATGTGAATCCAGTAACATTACACAGACCTGCAGTTGAGTTGACACTCCCAGAGTCGAGCTGGCCATCCGGGGCAGTACCACTCAGTGGGAGGAGTTTGCTGGCTGGGAGGTGGTTGTTCGGAGGTGAATCCATTGAGATTTGAGATTTGGCCGCCGACTGGGACAGATGATCAAAAGACAAGGATACTGGTTTTAGATCAGTTATTGTGAAAGTCAAAGTCAAACAAGATGAGGTGAGGATGATGGAGGAGGCGAGAAATGTGGGGGAAAGTGGGGGAAAAGGCCAACGACACGGGGAGAAAGATTGATGAACCTGCAAACGAATGCTCAGAAATCATCAACGGATAGATTAGCAAGTGAGAGAGAAAGGATCTACAGACAGACAATGACCGATGGTGCCGAAACTTCATGATTGGGGTGTGTGAGGGGTTGAAGTCAAAGGGAGGCCAAGACTAATGAAGAACATAAGCCAGCGAGTTGCTGATCAAAGAATTCACTAGCTGCCGATTGCGTGCCGTCAGCAAAGAAAAGCAAGCTAAGGAAATCAGTTGGGCGGAAAGTTGTAGAGTATATGGCGATGAAGTTGAAAGGTTGAAAGGAGATGATGCTTACATACAGAGTTCCTGCTTAGAAAAGGAAAATCCAATGAGCATTGATGCGGTCATCACTTGTAGATGAAAGAAACCTTGCCGCGCAGCCGCCTTTCCGACATAAGACCTTTATCTTGATGATCACATCAACTCGAAGGGCTGTGAGGATGAATGTGGGATAACGGTAGCTGTGAAGATGGGTAGAGCAGTATGCACATACCGGGGGTGAAGGTGGGAACTGTGCCGATTGTGAGGCAGGTCTAAGCTTACATGAATACACAAAAACCAGGCGCTGATGAATCCATGCATGTTCTCGAAGCATGTAGTTATTTTCCCGGTTTGTAAAAGGTCTTGGCGCGCCATGTCTTGTAAGATCTAAATATGTATGTGTTTACATAACATGTCTGGGGGTATTTTATGTACATAAGAGAGAGGCTGAATGCAAATGCAGCTCTGAATTTTACCTTCGGAACCATCTTGCCGTATGGATTGTAATCTTGCACAACACATGGCGTCCAGGCGGCGTGTTCGCTGGAAGTAAGAGGAAAAAAGTGGGGTGTCACGAGTATCATTAACTTGGACGATCGTCCAAGTTGATGATACTCGTGACGCCCCACATAAGCTAAAGCCATTACCTGTACTTGAACTTTTGGACATGGTCCATACGCAGAAACTTGGGTGTTTGTGAATTGCAGGATCACCATGAGTGTCCGGCCAAGGATTTCCCATGATCTAAGGCACTTGTCCGAAGTGTTTAAAGGGGAAATGCGCCACCCAAACTTGTCAGATGAATGGCACTAAACCAAGTACGGTAGAATTTGAGGGAGTATGAATTAACACATGGGACGCAGAGGAGTATGAGGTTTGGGGTTTACCGTTGGTTTGGACGATCGTCCAAAGTGAACGGTAGGCCGGGTGAGCAATTTGTGGTTGAACATCTCCTGCGGATGAGTTATTTGAAAATTTGGGGATGCTTTCTTACGGGTAATGGGGTCGGTAATTCATCCAACTTGCCCGTTGACACTGATTGTATTTCTGGCCATCAATGAAGATGTACATATCACACTCGCCTCTTGCTCTTTCCACTTTACAATCCACCGCTCTCATGGTTTCCTTATGCGGATGTGTATGTATTACATACTTGTTTGTTTGTATCCCCTACTTTCCCCTATCACGCCCGATCACACCTTATTTATTACAGGGGAGCTGTTGCCGGTGTGAAGTTTGGAGGCAAAAAATCACAATCATGGCATGGTTTGCTTGTGATTCCTCCATATATAGGTGAAGAGGAAAATGTACACTGGGTATCGTTTTGATTTTTGAAGTCACGGGTGGGCGGGCAGATGGACACACTGCATTGCGCACTTGTGCAGTAAATTTGGTGAGAGGTGGAATGTTTGGGTAAGTTCATGTGCAAGAACTTACATATTTATGTACACAAACCGTGTTTGAGTTTGGCGAAGAGGGATGTTCCGCGCCTTTGTTTTCATCGGCAATTGATTGGGAAGGATGGGCCACCCTTTCAGCAAGGATCGTGGGGAAGTGTGTTGTTTGAAGGCTTCAGGTGGGCGGCCAGAAGGAAGACAGATCAATCCGCCTGGTGAGTACGATTTTTGCCTATCAGTATCTGTGGTTTGTTCATCCTCAGTTTCCCCCCTCCACTCCACATCAATTCACCCGGTCAACTCCGTCTCAATTCCAATCCGTTTGTGACTACAGCCCTTGGTTTCATTTGGACCCCCGGTGAAAATTGATCATGGATGTCGAAGAGATTTTCTTTCGAGAGGACGCTGACGAAGGCCTTGGTGAAGAAAGACCAGCCGGAGGTGATTATCCGTATTCTCCTGCCTGCAAATCTTGATTTTTGCAAATGATGACCAACTGACACATGATTGATTTGGGGAATTTTATGACGTGGTCAGAGGTCCCGCTCGAAAAGCTAGCTGATGGCAGCAGCCGTCGCCGCAGGACCGCCAAAAGCCGTACTCAGGAACGGCAGACCAATGAAAATCTGTCTAGAATGATAACCCGGGCAGCCGATGACAAGCCACACCATCGTGAGAAAGTCTTACGTAGTCTTCAGACTTTTGCCCGGGCAATGATGGGGCTGCCAAGCAATGCTAAACCACAAGATCTTCCGGATTCTGTAACCTCCGAAGAGCTATCTAACTGGGACACCTGGAGGGAGCGCCGCAAGGAAGCCTTCAACGACCGATTGAAGGAAGCGATAAAGAAAAACCCAAAGGCCAACGAACAGGAAATCAAACTCATTCAGAAAGAAGTCACGGATCAGCTCAAAAGCCGTCTTGTACCTGTTACGTTCCGAGGTTCTGCGTTTTCTGCTACGTTATCAATCTCCTTGCACGTGAAGAGGGACATGGAAGCCGACTTAGCAAAGGCTGGATTCCACAGATACACTTTTGACTGGAATGCGAAACTTGTTAACGATAGCTTATGGAATGCGGTAACAGTCGACATAACAATTCGCCACTGGCTTCCGTGGGCAAAGCGCATCAACATCGATGTCAACCAGTCGGCACTCCCAGGGATCAAAGCGCGCTTTCTCGAATGGATTTCCAATCAAGGAGTAACTCAAGCAAAGGCTCAACTCACCCCACCTCAACTTGCCGCACAAAGAAAACGCATGCAGTATGTTAGAACTACGAAGAGAAAGGTAAGAATCTGGACATCCAATGTGTTTCCTGGAGATTGGTTTCTCAACCATAGATTGACAGATGTTTCTTTTTAACATATATTAGATTGCTAATCTCCGCGGTGACACCTTTCTGGGCCTCTACCCCGAGAAGAAGATTCTAGGACATTTACTTCGCGACCCAGATGCGGTCTCTGACTTTGAAGAAGAAAATCCCGAGACATTGCCCCGGAGAATTGCGGCACACTGGCGCAGCACCGAAATGGAAGACATCATTCGCTGTATCGACCATGCTGCATTGCAGCGTGCAAAAACCACTCAGAAGAAGATGTCTGTGAAAGGGCTCTTGGACCGGAAAGACACCCGAGTGCCTACGTCGCAAGAACGGATCGATCAAACTGTCCCAAACCGCTTCCCCGCTGACGCGTATAGGTCCTCTTATCTACAAGAAGTAGGCCAATTCCAAGCAGAACATATGACGAGCGAAAGAATGGGACTTGACAACCTGGCAAAGGAGATGATACGTAAATCATTTGGTGAAGGATATTGTCGCCCACAGGTGCAGGGAAAAGATAATTCGACGGCGCTTAATCCGGCGGCCAGCAACCAGGCGGGGCCCTCAGGTCCTGAAGTTCAAATGTCTGGGTAACTGGTATGTGTCGATTTAGACCTGATATTTTAAGATCTACACTGACATATTTTGGAACTTTGGGCTTGCTTTAGTGTCATCTAGCGGGGATCAAACATTTGGATTGGGATACCGGAAGGAGTCGAGATCCGGACCCCCAGCGGGGTGCTTGAATGGCTAGTTTGCTCAACCTTTACAACAATCGAAAAAAAGAAGAAAATAAACTAGCTTAGAGGGCAGGGGAGAGGATATAGTATGAGTTGTAAAATGATTTCTTTGATCTTTATACAAATATCTGTGACAATCGATGGCCAATCAGAGGTAGAGGTTTGGGAAACCAATGTAAATATTTTCCCTGTGAAATACATGTGCATGTTTAGTTCCACTAGCTACCCCGGCGGGTAAGGGGTGTGTGTACGTGTGTGTGATTGATGAGGTGTGGAGCGGGTGACTTTCGAAGTGAGAAAAAGTTATATTGCAGGCAAAAATATGCCTTGTGTCAAATCATATTGGAATCCGGGGAGATTTCACCTCTGTGAACAGCCAGACAATATACTATATTTCTTTCCTTGTTTACTGGGATTCCTGAGGGGGAAAAATCTTCAGAAGTGTGTCCTGGGTATTCGTGCAGGAGAATGACTGACCTCTGCCTAGCTTGGCCCGGCGGGCCACCCAAAGGGCGTAAAGGTTGGGTATTTGATCCTCAGTCAACTCCATGGATAGGGCCTCCTGTCGTGCCCCATTGTAGTAAGTGTTAATGTGCCTCAGGAAGTGATCGTCGTCCAGGGCCTTTTGGAGGGGGGTCCTAGTGTCGTTGTCTGGTTCAAACTGGGTATTTATCTTGTAGTTCATGGATGCGATGACGCCGCGCAACCATTGTTTCTGGGCATGGGTTAGGTGGTTGGGGATGGAGCCGACACCTGTTTGTGTGGAACACTCTGGGTGGTTAAACTTGCACATGGAGAATTTTTGGCAGCTTTGAGGGGGGAAAAAATGGCAATGGATTTGACTGGGGGCGGGGACAAGACACACAAATCATGGATGGGTGAGTGCTTATTTATTTCAGAAGGCCAGGTAGCTGGCAGGTGGCAATGATGTCGATGAGGACCCGATCTGGTGGCCCAGATCACGTGAAACATGTGGAGAAGTGCCTCAAAGTGAGCAGGGGCTGTCCAGAGGTTTGCCGCGGGCAAATCATGATGAGAAATGGGGGGAGGGGTCAATGGTGATGGTATGTTTTGCAAATTCTAACATGGTTTGAGAGCGGCAAATAGGTAGACATGCAGAAAGTAAGAAATTCAGGGGGGGAAACACATGTGCCGGCAGGTTTCAGATTATTGGGTCAGGTGTGTGGGTATGACGCAGGAAGCAGAAGCGGTGGAAGGGCGGATGAGCTGTGAGAAAAAAAAATATGCTTTGGTTGGATGGGGCAACAAGAAGGTGGAGCGTAACTTGACTCGTGTGCCGGGGGGGGGGATTGGATGGGGATTTGGACGATCGTCCAAAGTGGGATTGCAGTGCGGTGAGGTGCCGTCGGGGGATACAGGAGGGATTTGTGACTTGGACGATCGTCCGAGTCGGAAAGGTTGGGGACTTGGACGATCGTCCAAGTAGGAAGGAGTTGAAACTTGGAGAATCGTCCGTGGGGGCAGGAGGGCCGAAAGCATGGTTCTTTGGAGTCGCAAGGGCCGCTTGAGAATTTATGGTATCCAACATGCATGCAGCATGGGAATCTGGCAAACTCTTCAATCCTCTTTGAAACCCTGAGAATGTAACTTTTTCATCAGTTGCCACCGGGGGGAAAGGCCACTGAGGGAACGGCCGGAAAGGCGGGAGTTCACTCACCAAATGATGGACTATAGCCACGGAGACAGTTTCGTTATCAATGCCAAAGACGCCTGAAGGATTCCTCAACACCGCCACATGACCTATGACATGTTTGATGCATAACACAATTGTTTTAGGGGTGTTTGGTCTACAGAGCAATTTGTAGTGAAGGCCGGACAATTCATTGTAAGGGTTCCATCGAGGCTCCTCTTGTTCAAGGTCTCCGAACAGTGCGACTTGAACAAATGTAGCGTTAGGTATCTGATTGGTAGCAAAAATCGTCTGTATACTTCCGAATAAGTCCTTCTCTCCGAGCCGAACGTGCACGTATGAGTTTCCTGCATGCCCTGTTTCGACAGTGTAATGTTTCTTTTGTGCATCCTTAAAACTTGGCTGCATGACCACCATAGGGTTTAAAATCGTGGAATTGCTTGAATTACTTCCCGATACGTTATGTTCCCATTTTGCGGAAGAATAAGGGGGGTGTTGGTTGAGGTGATCTAACCACTTGGTATATAATTCGCCATCAATCACCGCAGGAGAAACCCTTGCAGTTGCACGCGTGTCGCCTCCGTCAAGTTGTCTATCAGCCACATCACTCAATCGTTTCAAGGTAGCTCGCTGGATCCACCGGCGAAACAAAGTCTTGCTCAAAACCCCTGGAGGCGGGCGAGAGTCAGTTGATGTCTTCAATGTGCATAGTACACATTGACATCGCGAATTCAAAGAGCTCACCGGGGTGATTGTTGGTTTTGGCTTTCCCAAGCAGCCCATTCAAACGTTCCTGAGCCCATGCCGCAAAGGAAGCCGGTGGACCAAACCGTTCAATTACTTCTGGGAAATGTTGCAGGATATGGATATTCGGTTTGGAGTTCACTTTGGGCCAGTTGGAAAGAGTGTGCTCCCTGTACTCCTGGATCGTCTTGCGGATCGATGTTAAATTTCTGCTGGTGATCACCCGATGGTTCAACAAATGGATGATGCGAACTAATTTTACCAAGTTTTCGGCCAAGATTTTTCGGTGATTGTTTGCATCGCACAAGTTCCATAAAGGTAATAAAACAAGCGGGTAAAATACCGTGTACAAGATTCCCCATTCAGCTGCCTTCAGGGACCCTGCACTTGCGGCGCCTAATTTGAGAGGCAGGCGGTCAACCCATGAGGGTAAGCAGGTTTGCTCAATTGCCCGCCGGACGCACTCAAGTTCTTCAGGTAGCAGATGCGGCATCTGATCATCCAACTGCCTCTCCGGAGTGCTGTCCTCCTCGTTGTGAGTGTCCACTTCGCTTGCCAAGCTTCCCCCAAGAGATTGTCGTGATGCTTGGCTAGATTCCTTCCGCGGATTGATGGTTGCTTGGCTTGAAACACTAGCCGGTCGGTTGGTGAGGCGCGCTCGGAGGCTGTACTGATGTACTGTGGCGCCAGACGCTCGCGATCCTCGCGAAGAATTGGCATCTTGTCGTGTTGCTGGAAGCTTGTCTGAACTCGTTGAGGCCAAAGCTAGCACATTTTCTGTTGTTAATCGGCGCTTTGCCGGATGCTCGTCATCTTCCGCGGGCCGTTTCTTGCTTTGAATTTTCCTTTGAATTAACACCTCAAACACACTGGCTTGTGTGCTTGGTTGCATTTTTCGCAATTTCTTCAGATCGGCCTCTAGTTTCTTGCCAGTCGCCGCCAACCCAAAGTACGAGAGAGAATGATCTTTGAGCACGCCAAGCATTAAAGCATGCATAACATCGATACTGGAGTATTCTAAGGGCCTCCAATAAGGTAGTTCGTTCAACGGGCTATATCGCACTCCTTTTTCTTTGACTATGGCGTTCCTGCGCGTGCTGTCAGGGCTATTCAGCCATTTTTCCGCCCATTCGATGTGATCGTCATGCGTTCGCGGAGGAAATTGCGCCGGATCAACCACATTGATCTGAGGTCGAGAGAGCTTACAGAAAGAACAGAAAAGAGTGGCTGAATGGGAAGCAAATCCGGCCACCTTTCGCAGTGCTGGGAGATCGGCAATCAAAGGTAGCATGATTGCGCGGATGGTTCGTCCTGATGGAAAGCGTGATGTTTCTTCGAATACGACCCCATTCGAAAATTCCAAGAACTCGGTCACAAGCGGTTGAAGCACTTTGAATATGTGATCTGCTGACGGCTGGCCCGGCGTGATCCCAAACAGGAAGATATTTTTCTCTAGATAGCGTTCTCCCGGAGGCAAGTTCAGACAAACCAAAGTTATAGCCCCCGCCTCCAAACACTTACCTCCTATCTTATTGCCATGAGGGTTGAACCAGTCGACGTAGAGGCTGAAAACAAGGTTGCCAGACGTACTTGTGTATGGTTCAGCCGCTGTGCTGGGGAACTTGAACGTGTTCCATACGGTGCCGTCCCATATATCGCGCAGGACACCATCTTGACGTGTGTAGTGCAAAGGGGTGTCGACGAGTTCCTCAAACTGGTCACTTCGGAGCTTCCTCTGCAGCCATTCCTTCAGTTTCTGGTAGCAGAAACTCTTGATCGGTCTCCATGCTTGTTTCCCAGAGGCCGTAAACTCTTTGAAAACTGGCTCGTCGCAGGTTCTTGTCCCCTGCTCATTTGACGTTGAGAGGCTCCTGGCGGATGTGAAGAATTTGGCCGTACAACGAGTCGTCAAGGTAGCGTGCATTTTTTGTTTAGCCCAACTTTCAGAATCCGGAATGGCTTCATAAAGCGTCCAACATTTCGGGCAAGCAGCCTGTTCTTGAAAACTACAGTCTAACCCGAGTCGCCTTGTAACCGTACTTATTGATGCCGGGATGTTTTTCAAGATGTGAGATGTTTGGAAACCAAATCGGTCTCCCAAGCGAGTTAGCTTTGCCTTCTCATCAGCCAGGAACCTCTCACATGCGTCTTCACTCATATAATTCTCAAAGTGCAGCCGAGAAACTTGCCGCAAAACATGTAGCGCATGTTCATCGATGAACCGATATTCTTGTTCAGGAAAGTTGTTTTGGCCTATCGGTTGAGCGTTGTGCGCGAGGTTGTCCTGAAGGGTGGGGGCCTGAGCGTCTGATTGCGATCTGAGTTGGGCTCTACCAGCGGAGTTAGGATTGGGGGCTCCGAGGTCGTCTTGCCGGGGATTGGGTTGTGCGCCTGATGATCCACTAGCATTCATCTCGGACGGAATCGATTGAGACTGCCGATGTGGTAAAGAACCTCCAACTTCAAGACGCCCAGGTCGTGGTCCAAGTAAGGTGTTCAGTTCAGCGAGCCTTTGGTGCTTTCGAAACGTCACATCTGTTACCGGAACACCCATTCGTTCCATTCCAGTGTCGTCGCGGTAAACCTTTCCTGAACACCCAAATTCATTGCAGTTACAGATGCGCATTGACTGATGAATATGTATTTGCCCACCCAATGGGAATATCAGTCACTGTAACCCAGTATTTTCAGTGAGGAGAGGTGAGAGGAGGACAGTCTGGAGAGCTATGTACTTACGGAGTGTGATTGGTGCTTTTAAACCTTCCGAATCAATAAGTGTTCACTTGCGGGTTGTGGAATTGATGTTTGCAGGCGATGAACACGTCCTATTCAGGCAGGCATGGGTTTCGAAGCTTGACAATTCGACCTACACTTTTGATGCATTCAAGAGGTTCCCTCAAGTCAGCACAGCCGGAACACATTTACATATGCGGTCCTGTTTACATCTAGCATTCCAGCTTCCATATGTAAAATCTAGCATTCTAGTGGCCCCCACGATGGCAAAGAGGCGTGAAAAATGATCCCCCGCGCTGATGAGACATGATTTCTCCAAAGTGCCCAGGCCAGCATCCATGTGAAAAGCGACGTGATAAAGTCCCCCTAACCTGTACAGAAGATAAGGGATCCTTATTAGTGGAGCCCTTCGTGCAATCGTCAGAACTTGGACGATCGTCCAAGTTCACCTTGCACCATCATCCGATGGTCTGTTGGAGAATTCCTGTAGGAGGCTCAGGAAACCTATGATCAACTTGGACGATCGTCCAAAGCTGCACTTAGACTTCCAAGCCAAGTTGATGGATCATTTCCCTTGCTGCTCCACCCATCATCAGCCTAGCCATCCAAATGTACGAATACAAATGGATGTATTCAAAAAATGATCAAGGCAAAATGGACAATCGTCCAAGTTACCAATGTTGCAACATACATTGGTATCTTCATTTTCCTATTATCTATCTTCCTCATTGTTCTCAAGGTGATCACCCACCAAAGGGGGTGTTTATCTCACCCCCTTTCAAAGATACCCACTGTACGGGCTGTTGCAGCAAAGAATCAACGTACCCACCCCCCACAGTGACACTCCCATCTTTCCCGCCGCTTTTCACCATTTCTCTTACCCCACAACTTGTCCATACTGACCTCAATGAAGACCCATCTCACCAGCCTGACGAACGGCACCATGCCCACCAGTATCACACACCTGCAGTCACACCTCACTGCAAGCGGAATTCCCGACGGTAATTCAGCATTTTCCCGCTCCATGCATGACTTCACTCGGATCCTGCTGGGTATTGAAGCAACAAAGAGCGACCTTCCCCCTTCGCCGCCCCCATCTCAACTTACAAGCTTTCAGACAAAATCAAACGAGGCATACACCAACACTGCTACCCTCACTAGCTTCCGTTCATACCTCTCCGAACACAACATTTCCCAGCTCGCTGTTGGAGGGAGAAGCAAGAGTATCCCGGTAGTATGTCGGGATTTTTTTATTGAAGATCTGGCCAAGGCGAATATCCATCACGTCACTTTTGCCTGGCACGAATCCCCAGGTTCCCCTTACAACGAATGGTTCGGCAGCATGATTTGGAAGCACTGGATGTTTGCTAAAAACAATGGTCTCCTACACAAATACGCGATCTCTCCTGCCGAAGATACATATTCAAACGCCCAGAAGGTCTTATTCCGTTGGATTCATGGTCGCCAGTGCGATCTTCGACAATCATCTCGCACCCCCAACTGGCGTGAGCTCAAGTCTTCCCGCGAAAAAAGGAGCAAAAGGAGGAAACAGGTTTGTCTCCAACGTCTTTTGCAATAAAAACATCCATCATAATCTGACTTCCACTCTGTGTCTCGCGTTTCTGCAGTTAAGCGATCATCGTGTAGATACTTGTGTGGCTTTGTCACTTCCTGCCAATTTGACGCGCATCTTCATGGACGCAGATTGCACCTCTGACACGGAAGAGGACGATCTAGGAAACCTCTATCGCATAAATGTGCCATGGCGCTCGCAAGAATTTACCCAATTTGCTCACAATTTGGACAATGCGACCATCGATCGTTTGCGCAGGGAAAAAGGAGCTCGATACATACAAAAGACTAAATTGCTTGAACTACGCCGACGTCCCGCTATCAACACATCTCAAGCTCCGCGAGTCCCCATCGGCTTGCCCCGCAACTGCTACAATCCCGTCTTCCTCCAATCGAGACCCGAAGTTGCCCAGGAAGTATTGAATACTCAGGAACCGTTAGAATTTCCTTCAATCTGATTATCTCCGATTATCTTGCTGGCGTTGTTGATTAATGGATTCTATCATAAGCCGGATCACCTCCCTGGTGTTATCACTCGTTTGATCAAACGCTAAGCTGTAGAATCACTCTCATTGGCACGTGACCGTCCCCAAAATATATGTAAATAGAAAATGCTTACTGGGCCAGCTCCTGCTTCCTTTTTTGTATCTACAAATTTGTATGTTTACATACGTCTCTTGTCATCAGCTGAATTAACATTCACGATCTGGAGAATTATCAAGCGTACCTCCATGATATTTACTTCAATGCTACCTTCTACAAAGTAACGAATTATGTGAGTAGTGCACTGTTGGCCCAGGCGATAGGCGCGATCGGTTGCCTGGCTTTCAACGCTTGGGTTCCAACATGGCTCCTGATGGTGTTTTCCGTTACTATGGGTCCCCAGGCGCTCTCCCTATATGTCATCAGGCTGACTCACCATCAAGTAAACTTTTTGCGTGCATGTCAGGTCGATCCCCACTCCACCTGCTCCAACGGTTGCCAGAAGTACTCGAACGTTGGGGTCCTGCCTAAGTGTCTCTAAGCTCCTCCCCCTCTGTTGGAGTGAGCACCCGCCATTGAGCTGTTCAAAATGAATCCCCGCTTTGGCGAGTGCCACACCCACACTGGAAAAAAACCACCTTAGTGGACAAATTCATTTCTAATCAAATTAATACTTAAAAGAAAAGCGGCACTCACATCTGCAGGTAGTTCGTCCACTGAGAAAAAACCACTGCTTTTGCTACTTTTCCCCCCTGCTCCAATGTCAAATGCTTCTTCAGATTGGTTATCAAGTGGACAATTTTCGGACTGTCGGACCATGTTGTTTCCGTTTTTGGTAGACTCCACTTGCTCATATCAACCAATCCCGGATGATCACAGTATAGCCGCAGCATTGTTAGTTGTTGAAAAAACTCTGCCGCATCCCAGGTTTCACTCTCTCGTTCGACTCCAAACATTTCGGCGAACTCGTAATAACGGTTCCGGTAGTCTTTCCGCCAAGGTTCCACCAGCTGTACCGCTACTTGTTCTTCCACTTTAGGTGGCAACTGGAGCACCTCTGTTTTCAACCGTCTTAAAGAAACCGTGGTCAGCAACTGTTGAAGCAAATTGATGGCCTTCACTGATTTGCGTCGGATGTTTGGTTTGATAAATAACTGCCACACTTCTTCCCTCGCCCACGGGTCGACTCGGACAAATCGAAGTAAGGTGTATAGGTCACTCAGGTGATTCTGCAACGGCGTTCCGGTTAAGCATAGTTTTCTTTGACTCTCCAATGCCAGAATGGCCCTGCTTCGCTTTGTTGATGGATCACGAATCAAACTAATAAAAAACCAGTAATCAGCAACAATTTCCCCAGGTGGTGAAATCCTTCAGAGATAACTATCTCACTGGGCTTCATCCAATATTGTGCGAAACCAGGTTACTCCAAACAAAACTTCACACCGAGACTCGTGATGATTTGCCACCGTGTCGTACGTGACAAGGACAATATCGTTGGCCCAAATCTCTTGTCCGCTCCACTTTTTCCGCTCTTCCCCGTGGTACACGGCATACGTGATGAGACTTGTGTTGAGGTGTTTGAGGATCTCCGCCTCCCAATTGGTCAGGGTCGATAAGGGGCATATCACCAAAGTCGCCTTCGCATTCCGTGTGTCCTTACTAGCAAAAAACGCAGCATCATTTTTGGTTCTTGCAATTAAGGCTAGGGAAGTTAAAGTTTTTCCCAGACCCATGTCGTCGGCCAATATGGAGCCTTGATTTTGATGATTAATATCCGCCCTAGTTTGTCCTGAGTCGGCCAGTTTATTTAAGCAATACTTGAGCCACTCGCAGGTTGGTGAGTTCCAGAATGCGGACAGTATGTTTGATTCTGGTGATTCTAACTGTAGAATGAACTCGAGGGCTCGTTGTTGGTGTGGTAAGAGAGGTGTTTTGCAGCCAGAAATTGATGCTGCAGCGGCCAAACGTTGCTGAATCCCAATACGAGACGAATGAGGAATCCCGTGGCATTTTTCGGGACAGTAGCCTTCAACCTTTTCTGTTTCAAGATTACTTTCTTCAAGTATTCTGAGTACCTCGGCAGAGTGATCGGACGGTGAGAACAGTATTAATATTAACGTCAGACTTGGCATTGGGGTTGGAGAAGCAACAAGGGTAGCCTCAATAAGGACGATCGGGTACGATGTCTCAAGGAAGGTGTTTTCATCTGCCGTTCGATTTAAATATGTATTCAGCTCTGTTGACACCGTTCCAATAGGGCCTATAAGCAACTTTTTCAAAACACTTGATAGCGGTTCGGCGACGTGACCGGCTTGCTCCCCTGGCCAGGTAAAAACGTTGATGGTTTCTCGTCCTTTCTGAAGAAGTGCTCGTGTTCGGCTTACATATTTGATTGATCCTTGAAGACGATCAACTATGGTGCAACTACTCGATATCGTCCCAAGGCATTCGAGGTTTTTTTGGCGTTCCTGTTGGGTATCTTGCTCCGGATTCATTTTCATAAAAAGCAACTCAATTTCTTGGTATACCGTACATAGAAAGCTATAGCAGCATATATTGTTTGTGATAGATAACAGGAGGAGAGGAAAACAGAGCAGACGAATGGTAAGCCGGCCATATCGGATCTGCTGTTTGGCAAGTGGCATCACACTGTGGGCACTAACGACCTAGTACATACCAAAAGGCCCAAAGCTTGAGGGTTGACGCAGAGCTTTTTTGCTGATGATTTGCTGACCAGTCCTCCACATCAGCTCCTATCAGCGTAGTGCTTCAAAGTTCATGGGCAGCATTCATACACATTCGTGACCACAACATGTTACATACTGTGAATCCCCTTAAGAAACCGATCTACATACATAATAGGTTATTATCCATCCACATCCTCCCTGAATGTCAGTTATCGAAAGGTTACTTTTTTCCTCTATTTTCTGCAACTGCAACTTTGGAGACAGAATTCCCTCCACTCTTGTGTTCACATCATCTGAGTCAGGACCCTTGTGTTGTAATCCTGACAAGAATTTCATCATCAAGTACTTCTGAGCAAAAGATGTCTTTTAACTCTTTCATCATGCCTTCTCTTGGAATTTTCAAAATGGAGTAAAGAAATACAAATAAGAAAAACCAATGTGTATCTAATTTTGGGGATACACTGATTTGTTGACTGAACTTAACTTCAATCTATGGCGAGGGCCAGAAATCAAGACCAACAGCCTCCATCTCTCATATACCCAAAAAGAACTTGCATTGAATAAAACCCCATATTTGTGGCTTGTAAGGGAAAATTACTCTCAAAGTAACATCAAAATTGAGAGGTGGTTAAATGGTCACAACTCATGGCTTTTGTATGGGTAATTTTTGTGTAATAGCAAGCTTTGAAGCATGGCAATGTGCACACATTGCCTTGCTTTTTGGGGCGGTGTGTGGGGCTGAGTGGGGAGCAGAGTGACACCGACCGCAGGGAGGGACTTACAACTTATGTCAGGGTGTTTGCCTGAGAGCATTGGCCAAAAGCCTGGTTCAACTTCAAGACCCTGTAGCTTGCTGGTTGTGCGAGCTACAGATGAGGTCCTGAGCATTGACAGATGCACCTGCATCTCATCTTTTTTCCTGTCAGCTCAGATTTTCAAAGGATAAAGTAGAACAGACAAGCAAGCTGCAAAGCCGAAATAAGAGAAACAAAAACTTGACCCACGCAGAACTGTGGGGCTAGGCACGGCCTTAGGATACCGCTGTCTTGAGTCCGGGTGAGCTTTTCAAAAATTTATTGAAAAAAACTTGAAAAATGTGATGATGATGTGATGAGCTCAAAAAATCAACAAAGTATAAAGCAGCTTAAGTTAAGATAATGGGAGGGGTAGCTTTGAAACTACAGGTTACAAAATTCAAAGTATGAGCACTGCAAGAAAAACTCTAGAAACTGCCAGCAGTTGAAATGTGGCATACTCCAGGGTAACTGCCATTGTAACTCCACATAGTTACACCATGCCCTTTCATGCACAGTCACTGTGCATATTGCACAGTGACTGTGCATTCACCCTTGGTTGAAACAAACTTTGAGAAAGGCTTGAGTATCACCTCAAGCTTCCTTTGAGCTTCTGCATCTCAACCGCTAGCAGTTTCCAGAGTTTTTCTTGTAGTGGAGTTTCCATCACTTTTTGGTGGATGGTCTCCCACCAAAATGGTGTGATGGCCTGTAAGTCTCTGGTGGCTTTGCCACCAGCCAAATGAGATACCCCCCATACCACCACCCAAAATCCAAACTCAGACCTCCTGGGGAGGGACTTTGATAAGTTAGATGGATACTATGCCAGCAAACCTCCACCAGTGTATAAAACCAATCCAGATTATCCCCCCTTTAATTCCCAAGCCTTGACCTCCATTTTTTTAATCAATGAAAGATGAAAAATAAGAAGAAAATTACTCCTCTTATGGCTCTGCATTCTGTCCCCGGGCAGCATTGGAAAACCCAGTGGGAAACAGCTTGCACTGCCGCCTCCAGGAATTTCATTTTGAGCTCTGCCAATATGTCTCCATAGTTCTCCAAGTTTGCCTCTGGTTCCCACAAGTACTCTGCCTGTCCAAATCTGCTCCAACTTACAAGGTATTGATGGTATGGAGCACCTGTGTCACCACCTGCTTCAAAGAAGGCTACCAAAAGCGCTCCACCACTTGTTGATATGTCTACGCTACTCTGAAGTGCCCCAAATCTTCATGTAAATGGCAGAGGAAGGAATCCTGTTTCACATGAATTGTGATGAAAATGCATGGTAACGGGCTGCCCCTCTTTATGAGCCGCCCTACCTGTCTGAAGAAATCCATGGATCAGCGTCTCAAATCACAAAACTCCTTGGTGTCCATACTGTCCAGCCTCTTCAAGTCTGAACGAAAAGTCTCCAGCTGATTCCAATATCCCCCCTGTCCTTATATCACAACTACTCTGCCGCTTGTGCCGGCCTAATGAGCAGAGTTTCTTCATTGAATTCCAAAGGAGGGTTGAACTCCTTGTAAGTTGTCTCCTTGAGGGTGTCTATATAATCCATCTGGCATGGCAAAAGTCTTGCCAGGCCAATGCAAAATGTCAAAAGAAAACAACTGAATGAAAGCACCACCATCAGTTGGGTGTGAGATGAATGTAGCCAAATGGAGAACTGTGTTAGAAGAGAATAACTTGGTGCCAGAATATCAACATTTATTGCATGGATTCCAATTCATATTTGATCAGGGGATTCCGGGCCATCAAGTGGGTTATTTAAAATGTTTTGCTCCAGAAAACTATGCTTCATTGGAAAAATCAAGGCCACAAATAGAGGAATCAATAGCAAAGGAACTAAAGGCAAGCCAGATTTTTGGCCCATTCACACAAGAAATGATTGAGCATTTTGGGTTTATCAGTTCAAAACCTTTAGGAACAGTCGTGAATAGAGATGGGGCAATTCAACCGGGAAAAAATCAATTGTTCCCTGGAATGAACCAATATAAAATCAGTCAACTCATCTTTCAATAAATCCAATTTCAAAACTACCTGGGATGAATTTAATTGAGTATCAAAGATCTTTGCATAAGACAAGCTCTGTTTGACTGGGAGAAGGCGTATAGACAAATACCAATGATGATGGAGCAATGGAAGTACCGGGTGGTGAAGGGTTTTAATGGAGAATTCCTTATTGATACACAGACAAAAAAAAAATTTTTTTGGGGGGGGGGTAGCTGGATGTGGATCTTTTGGAATACCAGCCAATGGGTGAACATTTCTTATGAAGAATAATTTTGATTTGGTATCAATTTTCTGGTGGGTTGATGATAACTTATTTGTGAGGATTCAAGGGGGAAGTGAAGAAATGGAAGAATTAGCTGATAAATCAACACAGCTAGGGGCTCTCACAAAAAAGACAAAATATTCCCATTTTGGGAATGAACAAAAATTCACTGGCTTTGTGAGGAATGGAGTACAGAAGACAGTTTGTTGAGGGTAACTGGGGGGAAGTGAGATCTAAGAGAGAGGACAAGATGTCATGGACACAGTCCAGCAAATTGAGTCAAAGTGGAATTATCATTCAGTAAGGAAGGAGAATCAGAAGGAACAACTTGGCTATATAGGTGTACAGTATTGGCTCAGTTTTGGGTGTATAGATTAGAAGCATACAACACTTGATAGATGCTAATACACTATCTCAGTACAGATTTCTTACCAGAAGGAATGATAAAAAACTTCTTAAGACAGATTCAATCTTATTTGGAAAAGGGATCCCACTTTAACTACAAGGACGTGGAGGTTCTGGTTGGACACCTCAATCATGTTTTATCAGGTTGCTTATCAGAAAGAACTGGGCACAATTTAAATCACAGTACCCTGGCAACAGCACAAAAATATCTCCTATTGGGAAACTGTTGACACAATGGGAAGTTACTGAAAAGTTACTCAAATTTACTCAACTTTCATCTGGTGATGTCTCATGTACAAAAAGGATTAAAAAAATTGGAGCATGCCAAATTATCCTTTCAACCAACACTGAAACCAATACTATATACAGAAAGTATGATGGGGTTTTCTGCCAACTTGCACAGCTAAAAAAACATTTTTGTTGGATTGCATGAGCCCTATATTCAAATAGGTCAGAAAATAATTTTCATTGGGATACAGATACATGAAAATATACATGCCTATACATTGCAGATACAGTATCTGTTTCAGCATTTTTTCAACTGTTTGACTTGAGAATCCAAATATATTAAAGCTTCAGGTTCGCAGAAAAAAAATTCAAGGGTTCCCCCTACAATTGAGCAAATCACAAAAAAAAAAATCAAAGGTTTCCCCCTTTCAAAAACAAGCAAACAGAAGGTCTAATTCCCCTTACAACCCAGAAATTAACACAAAAAAACAAGCCCTACATACAAAATGATAAAAACAAGGCCCGCTCCCTACCACCTAGCGCAGCAAGCTGACGCACCGTGGCCCATTGCCCATCCCTGTCTAGCAGGGTTAAAAAGCAATGAGAAGAAGACCCCCAGCTCGAAAGCACAGGGGGGTCCCCGAATATCCCCCATCAAACTGCGCAAGTGCAACAGCGGATGGGGGTGAGACAACCCCCCGGCTGGAAGCCAGCCCGGGGAGTCGCCTGAGGAATTATTGATGCCATTCCACGTCTATTCATAGAACCTCATCTCTTGCCACCGCAGACCTGCACGTTCCTCGCAATCTGTCCCATGCCAACGCCCACCACGACTTACAACACACCCTGTTGCCTCCTGCCTTGACAGTAGGCGGTCTAATACTAACAACCTGCCACAAATGTACTGACACTTGTGCTCTTCCCAGCCATCACGCAAACACCATCCCGAATACAATTCGTTTTGTTGCCGCAACGGCTGCCGTGGCGTGTGCCACTTGGCTCACATTCTGTCTGACCTTGGGTGAGACCAAAGAACTTGGAAGACCTGCTCAAGACCCTCGACAGATTGGATTGGGTGCGCAATGGTCCGAATTAACCTCCATACACACCTCATCACCGTTCACTTTGCAATCCACTGCCTGTAATTTTCAATCAGAAATGCATTCCTCCATCGGACCCTTCCCCCCTGCTCAACTTTCTATCAGCGACTCCTCAACCAGGTGATTTCTGCAGATATTGCCCAGTACAACCCCCAGGTGAGTATGGCCCGCTTCAATTGCTTGACTTTTGCTCTGAACAGACTTTCCATGATCTAATTCACTGAATCATTGTCTTCTTTCCTGGTCAATTTTTACCTCTTGAATTCTGTGGACACTTGTTGTCCAGTTCCTTTGATCTCGCTCCGTGAGTCCGTTATACTCTGATTCTGGTTAAATGCCACCCTTCGCTTTGTGGACACTTGTCGTCCAGACCCATCAGGCCCTCTCATTGTGATTAATCTTGATCCTTTGACTCGCAGACACTCGGTGTCTGGAACCACACATCATACTTCCATTTTGGACTCGTACTCGTCTCTCCTTCATCAAGACTGACCAGTAAGCCTCACCATCGAAGTCAATTTGTGATTACATCCTCTTCGTTTCTTTTCCACCAAAAGTGGAAGTATCAGCTTTTGGTTGCCCACAACCTCAAAATAGTACCTTTTTGATTCCGCTACATCTGGTTGCTTTTATGTTATTGTTCCTTCTAGGCAAGATCAATCTTTGATCCAATATGAATTGGGGCGCTTGGAAGGTGTCATCAGCAACTATTTCATGAACGTTCGACCTGACGTTGATCTCGCCGAAAGTACCAAGGAGCTTGAAATTGCCTTTGCTTTCGACAACTTTGATGGAAATGTTAGTTTACTCTCCTTCTAACTGCTCTCGCCTTGGTCTGGCTATGGGCTTGTGATTGCTCATCATCTCGGACCATCTCACAGTTGGGTATTGGCTACAATACCATCTCTGTCCTCCACCTCCCCCCACCATTCTACAAGATGATGGAGAAGAACCTGCTTGAGGAGCCTCTATTTGCCTTTCACTTAGGCTCAGCTGAGGGAAGCAAGGCTGACCCAAAGGGTGGTGAGGTCGTCTTTGGCGGGGTGGACGAGGCGCACTACAAGGGTGAGATCTTCTATGCTCCAGTCCGCAGACGCGGTTACTGCAAGTCAAATTGAACTCGGTCCAGTTTGGAGGGAATGAAACTCCACTACGTCGGTGCTGCTATTGATACCGGACGTAAGCACTTTTGCTCACCCATCCATATCTTCTGGTCTGACCTGGTTGTTTTTTGTGAACCAATAACGGGCACTTTGCTCATTGCTTTTTCAACCAAGACTGCCGAGATCAACAACACGGAGATTGACGCCAAGACAAGCTGGTCCGGCTAATATACCGCCAAATTCAGTTGAATCCTTGACCTACCCAACTTGAACTTCAACTTTGGAGGCAAGGAACTCACAGTCGCTGGTGAGGACTACCTCCTTTGAGTTCAGGGCACTTGTATCCCTGCGTTCACCGGTCTTGGTGTGCATATCTTAGCCTCATCCACTCTTATGTGTTATATCTGAGCTGCCTAACCCCGGCATTACCTCCTCAACCAGATACCCCCAAACATTGGTGAATCGTGGGTCGTTGGCGACGTGTTCATTTGTACATGGTACACTGTCTGCGACTGGGGCCTGGATGCTGTTGGATTTGCCAAGGCCCGTTGAAATGGGAGGGGTCAGGTTGCCGATCTCAAGGAGTGCGTTCTAGGAAAGCAATCTGATCATCACCGAGGTCCCTCAGCTTCCTTGTTTCTATTCATTTTTTTTTTTCTCTCTCTTGGCTTGCTACGCTGTATTTCTCAAGTTCTCATTTCCACTTCCAGTTCCATCCATCCCTGAAGCTCTTATCAACATCTTCACACTCTGAAGCGGTTGTGCGCCTCAAAAATTTTTTGCATCAGGTGAGTGAACCGCTATGTTTAGCAAGAGATAGGATGATCCACCCGTGGTAAAATACATGAAAGCTATGAGGATAAAAAGGCCTGGTAGAAATTAGATCTTGAACCACATATTTTATGGTTTGTTTGCTTTAATTTGCAAACATGATCATCAATGATGTAAAATTATAGATAACAAGGCACGCCAAAAGTTTGGTGATGCTAAAATGAGTTTTTTTAATTACATGTATGGTTTTAAACTTGATGGCCCATAATGAAACACTTGTATAAGTGTAACAGGGAATGCCTGGTGAGTTCCATACTGATCAGTCATTTGAATTGGAAGATAGGGAAGAAATCATCTTAGAGATATTCTTGCTGGACCCCTGAGATTGCAGCGGCAAAGCCGCCTTGGCCTCTAATGAATACAAGGATGTTGAATTGAAAAGATCAAATAAATCAAAAGACATTCAACCTTTCACATCAGTAAACACACACACATCAGAGGATAAGGGGTATCAAGAAAATTTTACTATCTTATCTTACCAGGGTACAAATACTACAAGGCAGGAAGATGCATGCATGACCAATCATAACATACGGACCATTAGATATGAGAGAATATAGGTGAGACAGACTAGGATCTGAGGAAATCTTGAAATGGGGTGAGCAAGTACACAAGGCAGAAGGCAGAAGTGGTGTTGGGGGAAGTGGAGCAGGGGGGGTGGCACTGCCAACGGGTTTTATTGGTTACAACCCCCCACAATAAGTTCAACAGGGGGTGACCAATTTAATATCAGTCTCCCAGACCAAAATGATGTTGACGTGGCCCACCAATGCACTATCCCTTTGCTTTAATGTATTTGTGGCCCGGGGTTGCGACCAAAACAACCCCCTTTTTAGTGTGGGAGACAGATGGAGTGAGAGGAAGGGGAAGAGGGGGGGTTCCATGGCAGGGGTTTAGAAGTATAAACCTGAAATTGCTGTGGCTTAGCCGCCTTGAACTGCTTAATAACTATCCTCAATTCCTCAATTGACCTGAGGCTGATGTCCTCAAATGACAAGTGGTGCTCAATTGACAAAATTTCAATTATTTGCTTCCAGAAATAGAAGATTGACACTCCTGATGTGTGAAGGGAAACATGAAATTCTATGAAATTGGAGTTGTGATCATTTTTGTAATTTTACTTTCCAGAACGCGAGGGCAGTCCTAAACAGTATACTTTATTCCATTGCTTAAAATATGATTGCCGTTGATTTAGGAATTATTTTCTGCAGTGAGATTCACATTTCATGCCATGAGAGGCTTACACCCTGCAGCGGCGTAGCCGCTTTGGCCTCTAGTGGATATTATATTTTTGATTCCTGATTTTGTGACCAAATTTCAGTTACTGAAAAAAGTTATCTCAGTAACTGGAATTTGGTCACAAAATCAGGAATTAAAAATATGTCATCCATTCTCAAGTCAAAAAATAGTGGTTGAACTCATAAAACACAGTTGAAAGGATAATTTGGCATACTCAGATTTTTTTTGAACATTTCCATACATGAGATATCACCAGATGAAAGTTGAATAACTTCTCAGTAACTTCCCATTGTTCAGTGTTCCTGGGTCTTTTGATGCTCCTGAAACTTGGTAAAAAACAATTTAAATCACTGATTGTTTGGACAGATAATACAACTACCAAAAACAGAATCAATAATAAGAATCACCAGGGAAGAAAGTGTTGCACTCTCTAGAGAGTGCCAGACCGTAATTTTTGTCTAGAAGTCTGCCAGATATGAGCCATATACTCAACTCATACTGATCTTATCTGTATCAAATCTTGTTGGATTTGGTGAGTTAGACTTGTATAATGGC
Organism: Puccinia triticina; assembly: GCF_026914185.1. Lineage (NCBI taxonomy): Eukaryota > Fungi > Basidiomycota > Pucciniomycetes > Pucciniales > Pucciniaceae > Puccinia > Puccinia triticina. The sequence continues at coordinate 5,666,063 of NC_070560.1, read as the reverse complement.
TTTCTCCACTCCACCGCCATTACATACACATATTCTCCACTGACTGGTGTGTACCGGCCAGGAATTTGAGACAACCTCCAATTGATTACTGTGTTGCATGGCCATCAAGTGGAGAAAACCTCCGTGTAATGACTAGTTTAGATGGCCATCAGGTGGAGTGATTCCCAACTCCATGATACTGTGTAATGGCCATGAAGTGCATCCATCCTCCAGTTGATGAACATGTATCCCAGGAATTTGAGCGGAGACATCCTCCACCCAATGAATGTTGTGTATGACCATTGAGTTAATGGATTCTCATATCAATAACTGGTGTATACTGGCCATTGAGTGGAGATGTCCTCCACCTGATTACACATTAATGGGCTTTGAAACACCCAGCTAAATGACCAGTACATGATGTTCATCAAGGAGGGCCTTTCTCATCTTGATGAACCAGGATGAATTATACATTGCGCTGGGGAAGTCCCGGATCAATGCTCAGTACATGCTGACGATGGCCATCCAGCTGGGCTTTGGAGAGCTGGGTGGCCATTATATACTGCCTCGCGAGCTTGGGAAGGCCTGCTCGATGACCAGTATGTGCTGTTCATTGGGCTAGGGCCTCCAAGTGATGACCATCAGGTACTGGTCATTGGATTTTGGTTCGGCGAGGCTGCAGATTGATGTCCACTGCAATTGTCCACCATAACGTACGGCCAAACCTTGCGGTGGACAAATTACAGCGGTCCCCGAGTCGGGGGAGCCCTATTGCAATGACCAGCACTGATTTGGGTTCGGGGACGCAGCAGATTAATGTACACTGCACTTGTCCACCGTAACGTACGGCCAAACAATGCGGTGGACAGATGAAAGGGGTCCCCGAGTCGGGGGAGCCCTATTGTGATGACCAGCAAGTACTGATCATCGCGCCAGCATTTCTGATCTTTTGAGGCAGTACACACTGCCCGTCAAGCTCAGAAAAGCCCAAATGGATGGCCAGCATGTGGTGGCCATTGAGAGGCGAATTTTCCAGCGCGATGAACAGCACCCACTGTTCATCAAGTCTGGGTAAATGTGTGATATTTTTGCCAATTTCCACCCCAACATTTGCCCAAACATGAGGGTGGACATTAAAACAGAAAAAAAAAACCCTCACCAGGGAAACAGGGGGATGCTAAGCCAATCTGTGTTTCCCCACGCGTCCATAGTTCAATTGTGCCAACCTTCAAACCCACATACACAAATTGTTTTAACACTTTTCCTCACAAATTTTGTGACACTCCTGCTGGCCCATGACCAATCATTTTGAGTGGTCTGGATACAGCCTAACCGCAGTGCAGAAGTCTCAACTGACAGCAGGTGCCACATCAGCACCATGTTATGAGAGAAATCGACACCATGTTGTTGCACCATAGACATGGATACCTGTGATGAAATAATGCTACACCAAAGAAAATTAATGGAAAATGGTTGGTGAAGAAAATATACAAGATGATCAATCTACAAGACAAATGGTTCTAACCACACTGGGATATGCGTGGGGATTTAAGCATTTATTGGATGACTTCCTGTTGAGATCTGCGGGTCTCCCAGAAGTGATCTAGAGCCCAAAAATCTAGACTCTCCTGCAAAAATTCAGACTTTTTGGGTCTAAATCAAAATCTGTGAAGGTTCCAGATGTGACAGGAAGTTGTCCACTGTTCCCTTTGGAGCTCTAAGACCAGCTGTTGAATTATTTTTCCAGCTTGTTCCAGAAGCAAGGGAATATTGGTGCACCTGTTAATATCCACCAATCTACCCCTTTTACCTTCAGAAGCTTTATTTAGGATTCTAGACGGCATTTTTTGGTCAGTTGTAGTTAAATTTACAAAATTGTACAATTTTGAGTCATGTACTAGGCAAGATGCATATTCCAAAATGAACAGCTATTGGCACTGAAAAATTACAAAATTATGTTTCATCCCTTGGTAAAAATGGTAGGGAAAACTGAATCCACTATTTTCACATTTCATATTGCTTGGAGTACAATTGCATATGAAACAGGTCTTCTTAGCTTTGGCAGGGTAAGGGTTTGATACTTGAAGAACAGAAATATTATGTCAAACCACTTTCCTCCCGATTTGATATGGGAATTGACATGTCAGAAATATGCCACAAGGATTCATCCACCAGTGTGCAGATCCTCTGAATTTGCTATATCTCACAAGTATGTTCCATAATGTGATTTTATGTGTGTTTTGAATGAAAAAATCTGCAATTCAAAAAAATTACCTGGCAGTTGGCTAAGGATATGTTTGAGGATAAATATTCATACATTCTTTGCAAAGCTTGTGTGCAATGAAGATTGCTTCTGCAGTTGTAATAATTAGGGTGTTCAAAGTTGACTTGCATAAAATCATAACACCATAAAATCATAAAATTCTAAGCTGAAAAAATATTTTGCACCCAAGCACTCAAATTAGAGCAACATTTCTAGAATGGTACATATGAAGTCATCACTTGAAAGTTTTATGATTTTATGATTTTATGCATTGAAAATTTTATGATTTCAACTTTGAACACCCTAAATGATGAAACAAACACAAAACTTCAACAGAGAGATGCTTGTGGGTTGGCATTGAGTTATAGATCATTTCACAAACACTTGACCTACAGTTACACTGGTATTGGGAAGAAAGTGAACAAAGACTTCAATTTAACATTGAACTCACATCAGACTAACTTACATACAAAATTACAGCCTGGCACTCTCTAGAGAGTGCAACACTTTCTTCCCTGGTGAATTCAAGAGACATATTGTGATTCCGCTTAAGCTTGAACAATTCAAGACTTTCAGTGGGCTAAAGTTATGGCCTTTGAGCCACAGCACCAGTAAAATTTTGGTTTTCTGACCAACACAGCTGCAAACTTGGCATGTAAGCCCCTTATTGTTGCCCAGCAGGAAGGGTGAACACCTGAAATCAAATGTCAGGATCCCATGATTTTGAGTTCACAGCTCAAAAATCTGTCCAAGCATTCCTGGAATCACAATATGTACATACGTACCTTTTTGAGCTTTCACCTTTGTTTTCACGCGCCATTCACACAGCTGTCACAGCTGCACACCTGTCTCGCATAGTCTTACACTGTTTTAGTGGGGATTTTCCGACCACAAATTCCCATTCCCATTAATCATTAGAACGACTGTAGTTGGCCCAGAACACTCGCCTCGATCCTCAGAAGTTTTGCTCCACGAACCACTTGCTTCAAAGTAAGTCCCCGATGCTCATCACACTTAATCATATTCATACCCCAGCTCCACTCTGACCTCGATCTACCCCAAAGGAGCGGTATTTGAAACCCAGCAAAATCCCGCCCATGGAACCGGCGACTCCCAAACGGCCTTTTGCCGAAGATGAACCGTTGCACAATGATCGGGCATTCAAACGTTTCCGGGACAATCTTCCTCCAGAGGAAGATCCAAATTCGAAGGAAGCTTTTCGATTGTTTTGGAATGAGGCAGGAGGTATGTCGATTCTTTCACATCCATCCATTCCTCCTCGTTAACATTCACACTGATGATTTTTCTTCCTTTCTTTCCCAGCCGAGCTTGTCAACAAGTATCTTGACGATCTTGATTCTTTTTCTCAAGATTTATTTCAACACACTGGCTTGACCGAGAAAACCTTCCGCCCGAATTGGGCAAATTTCCCCGCTGGAGATATGACGTTGGAAGGGTTCTGTCGCCGGTTGCGGGTTAAAGAACAACGCCTGAAGGACCGAGCTGTCCGACTTGCGTTCTTGCGAAATCACCCGGGCTATTCCACCAACGAAGCGATCACCGTCCCACAAATGAGTGAAGCCCTGAAATGTCGCGATAACGGAGCAGAGCTTTATTTGAAATCTCTACTGAACAAACCCGCCCGCGAGGCCCTAGCATCCGGCATAAGCGTCGAGATCATCAAGAAAGGTTATGACGGAGATTTCTTGAAATCAGACACTATTCTTAAGCCACTGTTGGAAAAACTTCGAAAACAAGCAGCGATGTGGGACGAAAACAACTATCATTCCCCGTACACCTCCCTGGTTGGCCCGACGACTTGTGGAAAAACTCGATCATTAGGCAAGCTATCCGAGCATGTATGCGTAGTTTATATCTGCCTTCGCAATAAAGATTCCGACGGGCAGCCACCCCGATCAGCGCTGGCTTCTAGCATGACACCAGATACAGTAGCAGATTTGACCAATTACTATGAAAGCTTCCTCATCGCTATCTTCGAGGTGGTGACCGAATTCTTTTCTAAACGTAAAGGTACGCCGAACGAAGAGCTCCTGAAGCAATGGTTCGATTACAATTGCCCGAAGAATTTGCAACCGGAAGAGGTAACCGACTTTTCCAAGGCTGTTTCCAAGAAAATCGATCATCACTATGGATCTTTTCAAAAGAACCCAAACAACAAGGCGTCCATACTTCTCAAAAAAGCCGTAGCCGACATGTTCACTCAAACAGAGGGTATCCACCCTTCCTTTAACGTATTGCTTGCAATCGATGAGGCGCGGGCATTACTCTCGTCGCCCAAAAAAATTCCAAATGAATTCTCTTTTTTCCGCAATTTTCGTCGTGCTTTACAACATATACCTCCAAATAAAGGCTTCTTCACCATACTAGCCGATACTACTTCGCAAGTTGCCAACTTTAACCCAGCACCCAAGTACGATCCTAGCGCGAGAGGTGGTCTTGAAAAAGGTGTTCGGCTTTTCGACCCAATATACCAGATTTCCTCGCTCGATGTCCTAGTCCCAACCAATTCGCCTACATCCTGGAACGAATTGACGTCGGCCGCTCGACTGGTCAATTATGGAACTCCAGTTTATGGAGCATACTGGCGCGATGCGCAAGCCGAGTCAATGAACCGATCGGAAGTCTTCAGCCACATCATCAGCTTAGCACAATCCAAGCTACTTTGTTCAAATCAGCTGCCCCTACCGCAAAACCTCACCGAATATCAAGCCCTTGCATTGCTAGGTACTACAATCCAGCCAAGGCTCAGCGGCACTTTGCACTTGAACTCCGAGCTAGTTTCATCGCATGCAGCTCATTGTGACTACATCTCACCCGGTCGTGACCTGATTCTCGCTAATTACCCCTCCCAGTTTATCTTGGCATCTGCAGCGAATAGAACTTTGGCAGACAAAGAAATGCTCATTTGCTGCATCAAGAAGCTAACTGCCACTCTGCGCCTCGGACTTGATGCCAAGGGAGTTGCTGGAGAGCTAGCCAGCAGGATCATTCTATCATGTGCGATGCACGAGGCTATGCGAAAATCGAAGGAAGATCCTGTCGAAATACCTTACGGTCGCTCAGTTCGATTGGCCGACTTTTTGAATGCTTTAACCGGTCGTTCAGAAGACAAGTTAGAGCTTGGTGAAAACCTCTCCCCAAAACACCGCACGAATCTCTTGAAAAACGGGATGGTTTTTTGGAACCATTTCATCCAAATCTCCTACACGCCGAACTCGAGGCAACTGTTAAACTTCCTTTATCGAGGGCTAGCCGTGCAATGCAAACCATTACAAAAATGTTTTGATCAACTATTCACAATCTATCTCAAGCGTGACAATATCCTCGACGAGCAGAACATCACGTTCTGCGGTGTTCAAGTCAAGAATACCACAACCAAGCCCAACTTTGCCCAAGACGATCGCAAATGGACTGATGTATCCTCTGATGTTAAAATCCCGAAGGCCAACCCATATCTCGTGCTTTTCATGAGCCTGAAGACAAAAGGCGACGTGGCTCCGTTACTGCCGCCAGATGCACGACGAGCCTCCCAAGTTTTTCATGGTTTCAAGGGCTATGCGTGTCTTCCTGAAGGCGTAGCTGAAGCTCTAGAAGAAATGATACAAGTCGAACCGGATTTGCGGTCGCTTCATCAAGATCAACCTGGAAGGGAATACGCCCACACAGTTAACCCATTGGTTTATACTGGTCCCCAGAGCTGAATCATCACGATCACTCCCATCGGTATGCACATACTTTCCCGCAGCCCCAAATAATCTCGATCGCAACATTGATAATTATCCAATTTTCCTATTTGCTTTTGTTTCCATTCTTATACAACAGTCAAGTCCCACTTCCTACGCATGTTTTGCCTTGTAGCTCCCCATCATCATCCCTCTTGACTGTCCATGAAGTTGACTGTCCATGAAGCTTTGAATTATGTGTGTTAATTATGGCTGTATTTACATCCTATGAGCAAAGATATTATCAATGTGACAGATCAGGTACATGTCAATCTTGCAAAAAGGAAAACCCGATGGCAAAGGCAAATTGGACAAGACCAAAAAGCCTAGTTGTCTGTCCCTTTGAATTCACCAGCAACTACTGGAAAAAGAAGCAATTCTTTAAAATTATCACTTAGGAACCTCTGCACAACCATCAACCTGCAGAACACTCCTCGGCCCATGCTTTCGAAGGCATGCTTGAGGTTTGGCGCTGGTGTGGTGTGCTGGCTGGGATTTTGCTGACTTAACTAAGCCTCCCGGGACTGGGGGTGCGGAGCACCCCGATGCGAAGCATCTCCCATTCCCAATGGGAGGCTTATGAGTTATTGGCTTTTTTCCGCGTGAGAGCTTCAGGAAATTTGTGGCTTTTGGCCAACTTTTTGAATCAAATTTACATTACACAGCGCGCACTCATTGTTAGTCGGCGAGCTGAAGTACACGGGATAGCTGAGCATCTCAGCTTCAATGTAGTGTCACTTTTGTGATATCTACACTTGAAGGAAATTGTTGCCCTTGCTCAGCAGTCAAGGTGGATGGATGATGGAGTTCTGTATTTAAATTGAGTCCAAATGGATCTTCTTGGAATTTGCATACACACTTCTGGCTAAACACAAAAAAAATTACAAACTTCAAAGGGGGATGGAAGGAGTTTGTGAAGGGGGAAAAAGTGGTGATTGACACCAAAAGAAAGAGAAAAATCAGGCCTTTAATCTGGCACCACAGGCAATAGGAATACACATGGAGAAGACCCCTGAAAGGGGAGCGGGAAAAAACTCCCACCAAAACACTGAAAGCTCTCAAGCCAAATTCTTGGCTTTACCTGCAAGTCCCTCCTTCGGAGGTCGCGCTTCGCGCGAGGGCGCTTTGCGCCAGCCCAGGCTGTACCAGGGCCCTCTGAAGCAAGGGACTTGTGATAAGTCAGGGATTTTGAGGGGTGGGCTGAAGTTGGCTTGACCAAAGACGGGCCCGGGTGCTTCTGGTTTGTGGTCAAGCCAACCGGAGCTTGACCCCCGCATTTTGGGGTGCGTCGGCTTGACAATTTGGCCCCATGGGCGGGCCGACAGCAGCCCTACTGACTGTTGACCAGGTGCTGTCGGCAGTCGTTGGCCCGCCTGATCTGGCGGGATTACGCAAATCAAGTCATGCCCGACCAGTGCTCGACCACAGCACAGTGTGGAGTCAAGCAGACAAGCGGCCACCCAAAAATTTTGACCCGTGGTGTACTTACATAACATATTGATTATTATATAAATACATAAACAATATAAGAGCATAGAGAATGAATACGAATAATATTATCAATGGAGAATATTATGAGAGGAAAACATAGTGTATATATATGTAAATACAAGAGGTCTGACCGCAGAGCACGGAGTCAAGTAATATGTAATAGTGGAGAATGTCAAAACGGACCCGGGTACCGGTTGCACCGCCGGTACCCGCGCGTTTTTTGAGAAAAACGGGCACCCGGCACCGCCAGGCGGGTACCAGCGGTCTTTTAGGCGGATACCACGGGTACCAGCTGGTTTTTTTTTATCAAAACTCACTCCCAAGCCCCAAAGGGATGGCATGAAGACTTACTACCCTCTTGATGGCCGGCAGAGACTGGTCATCGAGAGGAGTGCACCCCCTCGATGACATTAAGGGGGGGGGGGGGGGGGGGGGGGGAACACTCCCCTTTATGGCATTGCAAGGAAGATATAATCCCCTTGATGCCATTGAGGGTATATGTATTCTACTCTCTAGATATTCCCCTTGGCTCCCCTCGGTCATTGAGGGGATGGTGCACTCCCCTTGATGGAATCGAGTGGGGTATGTCCTCTCGATGTCATTGAGAGGACACAATCCCCTTGTCATCGAGAGGACACACTCCCCTCGATGGAGGGGAGTGTGTCCTCTCAATGACAAATGACAACAAGGGGGGGGGGGGGTGTACTCCTCTCGATGACATCGAGGGGAGTACACACCTTGATCCCATCAAGGGGAGTTTGTATTCCCCTTGATGGCACCAATGGGAGTCCATCCCCCTCTGGATGCCACCAAGGGAATGGTTAACTCCTCTCAATGGTGTCGAGAAGAGGACACGCTCCCCTGCCGGCCATTGAGAGGAGTAATTGATCCCCTTGATGGCTGGCCAAAGGTGGCCCCGTGCCGGAGTACCCGGCTCCCCGGCCGGGGGGTGAGCGGTACTTGGGGGTGGTACCCGGGTACCGCACCGCTTTTTGCCAAAAAACGGGCACCCGGCACCGCTGGGCGGGTGCGGGCGGTACCTGCCAGGCGGTGCCGGGTACCTAGCAACGGGTACCTTTTTACATTCTCTACCTCTATTTCATCCAAGAAGTCCCCCAGTGTGAAACAATTCAAAATGCAATCAAAATAATCCGTAGACGGGTAGACGGGCACCTTTGGTCCAGACACGTCCACCAGAACCAGGTTTTTATTGTCCAGGTCAAGGAATCTGCATATAGCTGAGTTGACAAACCAATATTCTGCAGCAACCCAAGACACCACCCCTTGCTCTCGGACAAGCAACTGACTACCACTGCCTCTACCGCCCTGTCGTCTAGTTTCTTCCTATTCTCCAATAGGACATGAACGTAAGCCTTAGCTCCAAACGGTCTCAAGACATCAAACATAGGTCTTTGCTGATAAAATTTCTTGTATGGCATGATATCTCCTGAGGCTTTGTTGGGAATTCTGTTAAGGACCATACCTGCCCACTGGAAAGCTAAACCCCAGAACGGTTTTGGTAGTCCGCTATCTAATAGAAGAGTTCGTCCGGTTTCTTGAAGAGTTTGGTTAAATCTCTCGATAACACCATTCTGATAGTGATGGTATGTGATTGCTCGTTCTGCTGTGATTCCTTTTGTCCTCAGGAAAGTCTCCAAATTTTTCCTGTTGAATTCCCCACCGTTGTCCAACCGCAAGATTTTCACCTGAAGATTAGTAGCGCGTTCAAGTCTTATGATTGTTTCCATGACCAATAGCCTTGTCCTTTGTAGCAATTACTTTAACTTCATTGTACCCAGTCTCAATATCTTGTATAGTCAGCAGGTACCGACCACCATTGAAGGTCTGAATCTCAAACAGTCCTACGAGATCAACTGTGAGAGCTTCAAGACGTCCAAACACCCGTCCCTCTTTCTGTAGTGTAGCGTTGGAACAAGCTTGCTTTTTGCAATCCAGCAAGAGGAGCAATGAATTTTTCCCAGGGGTAGACTGGCTGGGAGGCCCTTGCCCATTTTGCACGCAATCATCCTTTGCAGTGTTTGAAGGCTGACATGTCCAAATTTTTTTTGGAGAAATAAAAGCTGTTTTTCACTTGCCGTCAGGCTGGGTGCTTGCCAATTGGGGGCACGCGAGTCTGGCACAGTAATTAAGAAAGGCTCTTCATTAACAGGAGCGTCCTTTGCGCATACAGATGGAGTAAGAGGAGCAGTAACATGAGCAAAAGGCAGAAAGGCAGAAGAATGTAAACCAGTCGGAGAGACATGTTTGTCAGAAGGGAGAACAACAGTATTAAGTGAATAATTGAGTAAATTAGGGAGTGAGACAGCTGCAAAGGAATGAGGCTTTGTGAAAGATAGGTGAGGTCTGAGAGGATGAGGAAAACACCACTTTTGGGTTGAAGGATTAAGGTGACATACCGCCCATGAAACGGAATTCAGATAAATGGAAAAACTGTTGGTGGTGACATCAAAAGAGAAGTGAAAACCCTGTAGTCAGAGTGCCGCCGGCAATATTAAAGTGACATTTGCAAATTGGCAGTACAAGACATTCTTAACGACCACCTTCATTCCATTGGGCCCAATGAAATGAAGGTGTCCCTGAGCTGTTCTGAATTGAACGTTGCCGTCAGTAGCTTCTCTAAGCAGGATGGGCTTAGATAAAACAGTAAAGTTAAATAACGCTGACTTATCACCAGTCAAATGGTGTGAAGCTCCTGTATCAAACAGTGTTTCTCAAGGGTTCACGTTGCCCGCAGGGTGTCCATTCAGCTCGAGATTGTTGAAGGAGGGGTGGGGTGGCTCAAAAGAAAGATCCGCTGCTTGAGCTGATGGGCGGGGTGGGGCATAAGCAGGACGATGATTGGGATTATAGACAGGCCAATAAGTGTCACGCAGACGGGGAAGGGGAATCATGTTGGGATTGCTGGGTGGTTGTCGCGGGTGATAGTAGGTAGGATTAAAACCAGATGGGGCTAGGATAGGATAGAACTCTTGGAAGGGCGGGAGGTTCTGATGGGAGGAGTTGATTGCAGGAGGGGGAGGTTGCGACGGAGCCGGTGCATTTGCCAGTGGACAATAGCTGATAAGATGGCCAGTCAATTTGCATCTGAAACATCTGTACTTGTTTGTAGGATTGGCAGCCATGATGTACACGTTGTCGTCATGACTGATGACCGATTCCGCGCAAGGAGGAGGAGGAGGAGCCGAGACTGTGTTGAATAGGACTTGCTGTCTGGAGGTCTCGAGTGCTTCAGTCAATCTGACCTGATGAATCGCCGCCAACAACGTCTTCCAAGTCTTCTCAAAGGTGATTGGTTGATGGCCATTGAGAGAGAATTCAGCATTGACTCGCCTGTTGAATTCAAAGCAAAGAGCCGTTCCGGGAGCAATGTTCTGCTGGATGAGGAGGGGGAGGGGGAGAAGGTCATCATAGAGGAAAGAGGTACCCATGCCATTCAACTCATCCACTAAAGCCTTCATCTCCGTCGCCACCCGAGCCGGATTAGTGGAAATGTTGACGGCAACCCGGGAAAGTTGTTGAAAGACCCTCATCATCCTGGCTTTTGTGACCCCCGCAAATCTTGCCTTGATAGCCTCCAGAACATCCCACGCCGTTGCCATGTCCTGGAACTCCGTCTTCATCGATGGATTGATGACGCCCAGAACAATCCTCTGTCCCACACCAGCCATTCTTGGTCAAACACAGGGTCCACTGAAAAAATCCTTGTCGTCAAGAAAGTTTTGACCTATGCCGCCCAAGTTCTTCAACCAAATCACATAGTTAGAACCATCCCCTTGTAAATAATTCGCTTCACCAAATTCATCAAAGGCCGCCTTGACGAGTCCACTGACAGCTTGTTGTTCCACAATGAGTGATAAATCTTCCTCTTCTCTTTGTGGTTGTGGCGCTGGGTGGTGACGTTGGAGAGGAGTGTGGGCATGGCGGCGGTGGCGATTGACGTGTTGGTCATCCAGCATGGATTCATTGTGAGTGGATCGTCCATTGTCATTGCCAAGTGATCCGGGAGTTTTGGCGGCTTGAGGGGAATGTTGAACAGGCATTTCGAGGGAGTTGAGATTGTGTAAAAAAAGATGTACTGGGAAAACAATGCAAAGGATTGTGATGTAGATGGAAGTAGAGGTTGAATAATAGGATGAATAGAAATGGAGGAAAGACCGCAATGTCTGTGGAGTTTTATAGTAGGATTGGATAGTACGGATATTTGAAGAGTAGTAGTAGAAGTGGCATATAAGCAACAGTGAAATGAAACCAGATAGAAAAGCTGAGGCAACCAAGAGCGTCGGTAACCTTATGCATAGATATTTCATGATGATAAGTTGAAAAATTGCCTTTGTCAATGATGAATTTGTAGATTAGCCAAGTAAATAAGATTTTAAAGTAAACTTAAGCTCAATGCAGAGCTATAAGGACCGTTGAAAAAAGGGTCTTGAAAAATCGACTCCCGGAAATTAATTTTCCAACTCCCAAATGTTGCGGACGTTGCGGAGACCGCTTCTGGACGTCTCCCGCGGGTCCTCAGGACCCAATTTTGGTCCAGGGCCCATTTGGCAGTTGGAAAATTAATTCCGCCATCCCAAATCACCATGAAAGACCTGAGGGGACTAGGTGTTAGGTGACGTGAAGCTAACTCCACCCTTAACTCCAACCATACACTTATGGAAAAGTGGTAGAACCCCCTGATGATGACAAAGGGGCCATTGTTATTCAAGGGGAGTAATGCTGGAGTACCACTGGAATTTAATCATATCTTACTGAATGTCACCTGACACCTATTCACATCATTTTTTTCATGGTGAATGGGAGTCGGAAAATTAATTTTGCAAAAATTGATGAAAAAAAGAAAAAAATTATATCTTCTCACTGGGAGGCCCAAAGCCCCCCAAATTTTCACAGCGCGCAGAATACACCCAGAAGCTCCCATGCTGAAAGTTTGGGCATCACCCCACGCCATAAAAGGGGTGTGCTACTGTGCCTCTAATTTGGCGGATTTCCTACTAAGGAAATCTACCAAACCCTTAGCTACGCCGCCCCAAAGTGCGCCAAAATTACACAGCACAGAGTTAAATAACCTCTCTATAAATGGTTAGCTTATGGGCAGTACTCTACCAACGGAAATTAATTTGGAGGGGGTGGCGGCCTCCGCCACAGTTAATAGTGGCTCCGCCACAGTTGATAGTGGCTCTGCCACAGTTAAAAGTGCCTCCGGCACAGTTAACAGCGCCTCTGGCACAGTTAACAGCGCCTCCGGAACAGTTAACTGTGGCGGAGCCAGTATTAACTGTGGCGGAGCTACTATTAACTGTGGCGGAGGCGCTGTTAACTGTGCCGGAGGCCCTGTTAACTGTGGCGGAGCCACTATTAACTGTGGCAGAGCTACTGTTAACTGTGGCGGAGCCACTATTAACTGTGGCGGAGCTACTGTTAACTGTGGCGGAGCCACTATTACCTGTGGCGGAGCTACTGTTAACTGTGGCGGAGCCACTATTAACTGTGGCGGAGCCACTATTCACTGTGGCAGAGGCACTGTAAACTGTGCCAGAGGCACTATTAACTGTGGCAGAGCCACTGTTAACTGTGGCGGAGCCACTATTAACTGTGGCAGAGCCACTGTTAACTGTGGCGGAGCCACTATTAACTGTGGCAGAGCCACTGTTAACTGTGGCGGAGCCACTATTAACTGTGGCAGAGCCACTGTTAACTGTGGCGGAGCCACTATTAACTGTGGCAGAGCCACTGTTAACTGTGGCGGAGCCACTATTAACTGTGGCAGAGCCACTGTTAACTGTGGCGGAGCCACTATTAACTGTGGCAGAGCCACTGTTAACTGTGGCGGAGCCACTATTAACTGTGGCAGAGCCACTGTTAACTGTGGCGGAGCCACTATTAACTGTGGCAGAGCCACTGTTAACTGTGGCGGAGCCACTATTAACTGTGGCAGAGCCACTGTTAACTGTGGCGGAGCCACTATTAACTGTGGCAGAGCCACTGTTAACTGTGGCGGAGCCACTATTAACTGTGGCAGAGCCACTGTTAACTGTGGCGGAGCCACTATTAACTGTGGCAGAGCCACTGTTAACTGTGGCGGAGCCACTATTAACTGTGGCAGAGCCACTGTTAACTGTGGCGGAGCCACTATTAACTGTGGCAGAGCCACTGTTAACTGTGGCGGAGCCACTATTAACTGTGGCAGAGCCACTGTTAACTGTGGCGGAGCCACTATTAACTGTGGCAGAGCCACTGTTAACTGTGGCGGAGCCACTATTAACTGTGGCAGAGCCACTGTTAACTGTGGCGGAGCCACTATTAACTGTGGCAGAGCCACTGTTAACTGTGGCGGAGCCACTATTAACTGTGGCAGAGCCACTGTTAACTGTGGCGGAGCCACTATTAACTGTGGCGGAGGCCGCCACCCCCTCCAAATTAATTTCCGTTAGTAGAGTACTGCCCATAAGCTAACCATTTATAGAGAGGTTATTTAACTCTGTGCTGTGAAATTTTGGCGCACTTTGGGGCGGCGTAGCTAAGGGTTTGGTAGATTCCCTTAGTAGGAAATCCGCCAAATTAAAGGCACAGTAGCACACCCCTTTTATGGCGTGGGGTGATGCCCAAACTTTCAGCTTGGGAGCTTCTGGGTGTATTCTGCGCGCTGTGAAAATTTGGGGGGCTTTGGGCCTCCCAGTGGGAAGATATAAGTTTTTTTCTTTTTGTTTCGTCAATTTTTGCAAAATTAATTTTCCGACTGCCATTTGGGATGGCGGAATTAATTTTCCGACTCCCAAATGGGCCCCGGACCAAAATTGGGTCCTGACGACCCGCGGAAGACGTCCAGAAGCGGTCTCCGCGACGTCCGCGATTCTTGCCCGCCTGCACGTCCCGATAACTTACAGTGACCTCCAACAGAATCATGTGGTCGTTCATCTCCTCGACCTGGGCCTCATAGAACCGCGTAAACGCGTCCGTCTTGCCCATCATCCCTCCCAGATCCGCCTCGCCACCCATCTGGCTCCGAAAGAACGCATCCGTGCCCGTCTTCTCCGCATGTGTAGACTCCATTAAAGCCTGGTCTCCGTCGTAGGACCGTCGGCTCTGCGTCCGGTACACCTCCCGCGCCGACCTCATCTCCACCTCCACTAGCATGTCCCGGCGCTCCCCAAAGCGGAGCTGGCCTAGCTCGAGATCGGCGTGCTGACCATCCGAGGAGATCACGTGCGAGAGCCCAGAGATTTTCTTCATCTTGAACCACTTCTTCTCTGCGATCCCGATACTCACTCGCGCATTCGACATGCCCACCGAGAGCTGAATAAATGAATAATCAGTCTCGCTGTGAGCGAGCAAAAATTGATTGGGGAACGCTTACCATCCCCTCCACACAGCCTCGAACCCGTTAGCGGAGTCCTCCGCCTGCTGAGCGACGACGATGTCCTTGCCAAAGTACTTCCAGTTCTGGGCGGTGAGGATGTCTTCGGTGCGGCCGGCACGGGCGAGCTGCTCGATGGCGAACTCGACCCGTTTCAGACTTGCCGGCTTGCCCACCGTCAGGAAGGGCGTGTAGAGTAGCTGGCACTGGCCCCTGGCCCCTCCACCACCCCCGCTGCTGGCGCCGACGGTGAAGGCGACAAGAGTCAGGCGAGAGCGCGGGTGCAGATGATGGACTATGAACTGTAAAGACTGTTTCAGTAGCCGCAATTTTAAAGTCGACGAGGACGACGACGAGCTGCTGGGCGACCCGGAGGACTCAGGGAACGGGATGGAGATGACGAGGGCCAGGTTGATGGGCCGGAAGTTGTGGCGGATCGGAAGGCAGGATTGGTGTGCAGCGAGGGTACGTCCCGGAAGGAGGACGGATGCTGCTGCTGCTGCTGGTCGGTCTGGAACGGGTTCGAGAAGCTCGGGTTGTTGTCCGGGTCGGTGTACTCTTCCCCGACTGAGGAGAGCGTGGAGATCGAGGTGACCAGGGTGGTCCTGGTCGAGCCGGACATCAAGGAGCCACCCGTGCCGGCGTCGTTGTTTCGTGAGTCGGACGCAGACTGGAGACTGTCCGAGTGGGACGAACGGCGAGAGGGGGGAGGGGTTGGGGGAGAAGTGGTATGCGGGCTGGGAGGAGCTGAGGAGTTGAGACCATGCAGGTGAGATGCTGTCGGAATCCGTGTTGAGGACCAGGTTGGGGTTCTCGGCCAGAAGGGTTGAGGGTAGGCCTTTTTTTTCCGCTCTGCTGGCGTGTGTGTTCGATCGGGAGCGTCTCGAGGCCGCCGGGAGGGAGCAGACGGGGCTGGTCGAGCTCGTTCCATGAGCCCAGCAGTTCGTCTTCGCGCTCGAGCTCGGATTCTGAGAGATGGGCATCCTCTTCGTACTCTGAATCGTCGTCCATCATGTCTGTAGTCGGCAGGGCCTTGCGGGTGATGGAGTGGATCTTGAGAGTAGCTGTGGAGGGATTCGGGATTTCTGATATATATGTGTGTGTGTGTGTGTGGGTGGGTGTGGAGATTATGATTAGTTAAGAGAGACGAGGTTGATCTTCGTGGGTTGAGTTTCCGCAGGGAACGAGCCGGTTCCCGAGGCCAGCAGGCGCATGTCCTTGCGACCGATCCCGCAGAGGCCGAGCCACGATGCATCTGGTTGGTGTTGCAAAACAATTAGCTTGTGGGTCTTGTGAGTTGATATGGAAGAAAGAAAAGAAACTTGCCTCTTCCTTTACCATCCCCTTCTTTGGCCGCGGCATTTCCCCTCGAGTGGTGTGCGAGAGACCCCCCTTGTCCGTCGAGCAACTAGCACACATCAACTAATTCCCCTTGGATCATCTGCCCATGACCGACCCGATATCATGGCACACATGCTCGGTCTCCCTCACATCGCAGGCTCAGGCTTCTCCTCAAGTTGAGGGCGTACCGCAAACCCCTTTTCCACAACTGCTCCGGCAGCCGCTCCCACACTTTCCCCTCTGCTTTCGACAGGGGGAGAGTCGTCAAGGTGCCCTGAGACTCAGGCCTGAAGCTCCTCCCTTACGGGTTGAGGCACTACACGGTTGAGTATCAATCAGCAGACTTCTTCGCCAAGACCCGAGCACTGACCCCGGTGAAGACCTGCCAGCCCATTGACAGCTGCGGTCGCGGAGGAGATTAGCCCGGAAGCGTTGTGCAGAAATGCAGATGTGGACGATATATGGGAGTGGCCCATCAAGACTGGGGACCGAACCAACGACAGTTCGACATGGCGGTCTTAAACATGCCGATGACGATGCACTGGAACGCGCTGTTAGGCTAGTGGTAAACCAGGTTCACACTGCTGTGCCCACTCTTGAAGGCGGAAATCCCACGTCCCCCAGCGGGCCCGTGACCGATCTGTACAGATCATGTCCGGAGTAAGCACCCCCCCGCCGATGTGACCCCTTCATAATAATCCTGGGGCTTCTTCATGGGTGATGATCCTCATGAAATCATCACCCTTGAGGGTGCCCCAGGATTATTGGTAGGGTCTGACATCGGACCGGTGTGATCGATGGACAAGCCAATCAAGGTGGTGGAGTACACTTCAAATGAGCCCATCAGGGGTTCAAATCCCCTACAGCGCAGTCACCTTTTGCCAAGAGTAAATGACAATCCTTCCACATCACGTTGCCGACGTGTTCGATTGCAACCTGAACTCACTCACAACAGCACTCATCAAGGAGTCGGAATCCAAATTCTGCAAACTTGGACAACTCGGGAGGTCAGATCACCGACCCGGGGATCGAACCACGGCCATCCAGTGGTACCGGCCAAGTACCAAAAGTCATGTCGACCTCGCAACGCGCTGTTAGGCTAGTGGTAAACCGGGGTCTTGCTCTGGAATTCCAGCCTGAAGGGATTGGACACGTAACAATGGAATCAAGCACGCCTGGGTCGTGTCCTGCTCATATGGGCGCGTCGCTTGCCAGCATGTGCATCGGCACTGGGGGGACCTTTCCATGTGTCCTCGGTCCCTGAGGGCTGTGTGATGCAGCCGACAAGTCCCTCAGGAGGTGGAAAGATCAAGTGGCTCAGTCGGGGGTTCGACTCCCCTACGGCGCCCTTCTTTTGACCTCGATCATTAGAGAAGATCAAAAAGAGTCTTTTTGGGTCCACTGGACTTATTCGAGGCATATCTAAAAAAATATATACCCTGCGAACGGCTTCTGACCGAACGATTGTTCTGCTCTTCAACAATACGTGTTCTGTTCTACATGTTTATGTACGAGGTATGTACTAAAACAAGCCCACATTTACAGGGACCCGCCGGGAATTGAACGGAGAACATCACGCGATGAGGTTGGAAGATTGACTGCCAGTGCAAATTGCCCAAATGTGCTGTTAGGCTAGTCGGTAAACCGGGGTCTAATCATTTATGTAATCCGGCCTGGGGTGAGATAACGTTCGGGGTCCGTCCGTTACAGGCCTGCGTAGGCTATGTCACACGTTAGCATGTAGCGCCGCTGGAACCCGGATGGCATCAGAGGTCTGAAGTACCTAATCGCAGCGGCTTCCAGGTTAGGCTGTGCGAAGCAACTGGCAGCATCCCAGTGCTGGGCTTCAGGTGATTACAGGACCCAATCAGGGGTTCAAGTCCCCTACAGCACACTGTCTCTTTTATTGAAAGGTTTATGACTTCCATTTGAGTTCTTCACTTTTGGGCTCAAGACTGCCTTTTGCTGATTTTCAGCTTTGGTTCTAAGGCCCCATTTGGATGCTGTGTTATACATGATAACTGGGCAATTTATCATGTGCAACCCAAATTTTCCCCCTGTCTCCACCAAATGTTTTGAACTCCTGGGGTAGAGCCTGATAAATACACCCATTTATCAAGTATAACAAGGTGTCCAAATGGGCCCTAAGGAATATTGAGAGAGATAGATTTGGAAAATTTGAATTTTCATGCCCTATGGTACAGCTGAGAAACAATCCTTCTAGAGAATGCAAAGTAGACCTGGGTACCTCCCTGTTTTTTTGCCATAGTGGGTACCTTGGCACCGCTTGGCAGGTACCAGTGGTACTTAATGTGGGTACTGCGGGTACTGCTTGCTGGGGGTTACAAGGCTACAAAAACTTGCTGCGGCTTGCATGTCAATGCACACCTTCTGGCAATCAAGATTGGACATTCTTGATGGCCAGAAGATCTTGACCATTGAGAATATACAGTCTTGATTGCCAAAATCAATCCTTTCCGGCCATCTCAATGGCCAGGGCATCTTGAGTGTCAAGATAGCCTAGAGAATATCAAAGTAGGCCTGTTGGGGGGTTCCCAGTACTGCTTGCACCCGTTGCACACCCGCCTGGTGGTGCCGGGTGCGGTACTAGGTACCTGTTTTTGGCTGCAAAAGCAGTGTGGTACCTGGGTACAGCCCCAAGTACCGCTTACCCCCGCCAAGGGAAGTGGGTGAACCCCGGCATCCCGGCCCTTAGCCTGCTTTGAGCTGCCCTCAATGACTGACAACAAATGAAGTACATTCCTGGTGCAATCATGGAGTAACAACTCTTCTCAATTACCAGCTTGTCCTGGTTGTTGAGGGGAGTACCCTCAATGACCATGATGACCTTTTGATGACCGGAACAGGTTGGTCATTGAGGGGAGGAACTCTTGATGACTTTTATCCATTCCAGTCATCAAGGTCACCTCTCAATGAACTGTTTGATGAAAGAAAGCCAGAGGTACCCTCCAAGCGGTGTTGGGTGTGGTACTAGGTACCAACTTTGGCCAAAAAAAAACAGGAGGGTACCCAGGTCTACTTTGAAATTCTCCAAGATAGCCGCAGAGGAATTTTCTAGGCCATCAAAGAGTATATTCTTAATGGCTGATATGGTTCCTCCGGCAAAATCTTGACACTCAATACACCCCTGCCATCAAGGATGCATGCTATGATGGCTGGGAAGGAACTGTCTTGGCCATCAAGACTGTACAGTCTCAAAGGCCAAGATGAGTGAACTGCAGCCATTTCAATTTTCAAGCTGTCCAATCAAGACTGCACAGTCTCAATGCCCAAGAAAATATTCCACTCATGGTGGAATATTTTCTCTCCTCCCCTTTCCCCAGGCATTGCCTCTCCAATCAGCTCTGCTCCATGGTCCACTCCCATACTGGCCACAATTCATCTCCATAAAATTCTGCAGACTACACTCCTAGACTAACACCTATTCAACATACAACCTCCCATGTCATCTGTCTAGCCTTAGGGATATTTGTGTTGAAAACAGGTGCCTGTATAGGTGTGGTAAATTTCAACCACTGGCCTGGCAGTTGTACGTCCCATTAAAACTAATTTTGTTAACCTTATATAAACTTGGCCACAGAAAGGAGGGATCCAAACAGGCCCCCTAACCTCTCTAACCAGAATAAACCCTTCTGGTTGCAGAGGTTGTGAATTCTGAAACCAGGAGGTTCTATTCTTCTGGGAGGGGTTATACAACCTCCCTGTTTGACCAGAAGGAATCCCTTCTGGTCACCAAGTTTGTATCACCTCTTTTGACCACAATTAGGCATTCTTTCTGGTTGCCAATGTGATTTTTAAGGGGACAGATACCTACCGGTACCCACCATGCAGGCGGGTACACCCTCCAGCAGGTGCAAGTGACCACACACGCAAAGGTACCCGGGTTCAAAACAACCATATCTATCTAGCCTCCAATACTCAATCTCTAACCAGCACCTTTGGCCCAGCTTCCCCGCCTCATCTAACCAGCACATTTGGCCCAGCTTCCCCGGCTCATCTAACCAGAACCTTTGGCCCCGGCTCAGTTCTGTGCTGCTACTCACCATTCTATGCCTCTGTTCTGCCAAAGTCCTGTTCCAACTATTCACTCCGCTCTGTGATATGTTTCCCAGCCCCTGATCTGTGCTCCCCATGTTCCCCACGGTTTTCCCAATTGCCATTGCATTCTGAATGATCTTGTCATCTTCTTTCAAACTTTTTGCCGCAATTTCTTTTGTGCCTATGCATTCTCCAATGCTTAGACACTCAAATGTGCAATGAGATCAGCCAGGCATGCATTTCTGCCCGTGCTACTGCGATTGGGAATTTGGCTAACAAACACACACTTTCACTGGGACCCTTTGTTGGTTCACAGCTTTTTGGGAGTCTCAAGCCAAATCAGGAGAAAATTTGGGAGCTTTCCACCCAACAAAGGGTCCCAGTAGAAGTTGTGGGGGTTTATATGGGTGTGTGCATTGGCCAAATGCCCAATGGCAGGAGCACGTGCAGAAATGCATGCCTGTCTGATCTCATAAAAGCTGGCCTGAGAGCTCCAAGGTGAAAAGTCAATTCTGAAATGCCCAAGGTGATCTTTTTTTTGGATCCATTTTCAGGTCACAATTATCACTTGAATTCAAGCTGTGCCTGCCTTGATTCAGGCCTTGATTGCACTATGTTGTGCCCAAGGATAGATAGAACTGAAATTGTAGAAATGTTGTCTAGTTTCACTTCTTGTATTATTTCTTCACTTGGCTTCTTTCCATTTTAAGTCCAGCTCAAACTTTAAATTTCAATAACTATGCATGCTTTCATCTGTTGAATGTTCCTCAAATCCTCATTTTGCACTTGCATAGTATTTTACTCTTCTGATCTTGCCTAATATATTGTGCAATTTATAAAAGCTCTGGAATATTAATTGGATCAATTCACTCATATTGGGGGGGAGGGGGGGGTCACAATATAAATTTCCAACCCTTTCCATTTTAAGGTGTAAGTGTTGGATTTGATCAACAACTTTGTAAAAATCAAGAAGTTGTTCAGGGCCTGGTTCCACAGAAACTCTCCAGCTTGTACATCCTGCCAAAGTTTCAAAAAAAGTGTTCATGAAGGCCTTAGCATGGGCTCTAAATTTTTTTACCCTCCTATTACAATACTGGAACACTGGAGGACTTCCTGTGGGCATCTAGAAAGCTCTAGCTGCCTATCTAAATTGTAAATTAGCACAACTATCAGAGCCATCACCAGTGTATGATCACAGGGTTAGGAAAACATTTTCCTTTTAACCAAAAATTAACAATTAGTTGGTGAGAATTGATCTGTGGGGCTTGCAGACCCAGCAGGAATTCCTCCACTTACATTATGCTTGGAACAGTTTAAAATACACAAGGGTGCTTATGGCTGCATTTGATAGATCAAGGACTCTTTGACATGGTCATAAAAAGCATTACATAACAGGCATCAGCCCCTGAACCTAGATTACAGTTACACTGCAAAAATAACTGTGTCAATTGTGAGCGGTTGACATGCGGCAACTCTGAGGAAGCTTGTGGTGTTACACCAGCCTTACTCAAGGTTTGACTCAATCCAAGCTTCAATGCAAAGTCACTGTGCACCTTGCTCAGTGACTGTGCCAACAAAGCTAACTTAAAAAGTCCCTCCCTATGCAGGAGGTCAGAGTTCGGAGTTCAGGTGGTGGAACGGTGTAGGACTCCAGGGATGGATGGGTAATCAAAGTTCCTTTGAGGGGGAAATAAATTGTATGATAGGTTGAAAGGCTATTACAATCTGCGGGTGGTTTGAAAGACCTGCCCCTCTAATAGTACTATGCAAATAACCAAGAGTCTTGTAATCAATATTTAAGAAAATGTGGCAGATTCCAAGATAGCTCTTACTTTTATATAGTAATCTCTATCAGACCTAAATGTCTAATTCAATGTGTTTTTAATTTGGTTATAACTAAGGATAACATGGTTTGTTATGGTGAAGTTCCTCTACTGTTGTTGATGTTATAATTTGTACTGACTACTTCTACTACTACTACTACTAATATGCTAATAAGGAGAATGGGTTGTTGGTTGGTTGGTTGGTTGTTGCAACAGTGGGTCAGCTACGCTACCATAGCTGTTAGCGTAGCGTAGCGCAGTGCAAATGCGCTATTTTTTAGCGTAGTGTTAGCGCAATCGCACGCATCTGCGCTAACGCTACGCGCACAGGGTGCAAAGCTGTTTTAGCTTTTAGTGTAGGGTTAGCGCAGATTTACGGAATGGCGCTAACACTAAGCACGCAGGGTGCAAAAGAGCGTTCGCTACGCTGCGCTACAGCGCTTTTTGAGGCAAAAAAGGCGTTTTTTCCGCTAAAAGAGCCTTAGTGCAACGTGGCGCAGCGTAGCGGCTGTAGTGTAGCGCTAATGCTGAACAAAAATTGGCGTGCTGTTAGCGCCGCGGAAAATTAGCGCAGCATAGCGGCGCTAACAGCGCGCTAACGCTATTCAAAAAAGGCCAGTGCTTTTTGCCGCTATGCTAAACGTTAGGGCTAAAATAGCGTAGTTTAGCGTAGCGGCCCACTGTTGGTTGTTGGTTGGTTGGTTGGTTGGTTGGTTGTTGATTGTTGGCTCTACTACTGCACTAACACTCTACTGAATGACTGACTCTATGCTACTCAATACTAATACTGCTAACTACTACTACTAAACTGCTACTGTGGCCAAACATCTGTAGGCTGATGGTAAAAAAGAGAAATTATGGGGGGGAGAAGAGCTCCTTTTATATTGAAGAGTGAGGGATGTAAGATTATCTCCTCCTCTTGTAATGGGTTCATGCAACTTTCCTGTTACAATGCCTCTGTATACATGCTTTTGGCATTGCAACAGGCACAGCACACCACAACGGGGGATAACTCATTTGGGTGGAGCTTAAGTTTGGCTGGTGGCAAAGTCACCCCTCCTGCAGGGAGGGACTTACACCTAAAGAAACTGTTTGGGTGGCAGAGCACCCACCAAAAAAGGATGAAAATCTACAATTTGATTTTTCCAGCCTGCAGCTTCAACACTGCCCCCCCATTGTTGGGAATTAAGAAGCTATACACATCATTGAATTTTTAAGCTCTTCACCTTGTCGCAATACCATCAAGGGATTTTTTGAATGATTTTTAAAAAAGTGGCAAGCCTCAAGAACACCCTCTTCTTGGGCGGTGCCTGGCCCCGCAGGTCCGAGCGGGGAAATTCACTTTTCTCTTTATTCTCCTTTGCTTTTTTGTTTGACTAATGACTTTCTTCAAAAACGGAGTCAATAGAAAGACAGACAGGATGCATTTGCATCCATCAATGGTTGGAACCTCATATGTAGCTTGCATAACGAGCAAGCTACAGCCCCTCAAAGTCCAACCAGATTTCCGCCCGATGCTCTCAGGCAAGCACCCCCGCTTTGGGTATAAGTCCCTCCCTGTGGTTGGCGCCCCCCCCCCCCCCCCCCCAGCCACATGCAGAGGAGGGACTTAGTTAAGTTAGCCAACAAAGGCACTTCTGCATTCATGTGGAGTTACAATGGCAGCTTGGCTTGAGTATCCTGCATGTCAACTGCAAGCAGTTGACCAAGTTATTTTTGCAGTGTTAACCATGCCAAGAGAGAACTTCTGAAGTTCTAACAAATATCAATGTTAGGGCATGAATGCACTTCTTGATCCAGCACCATGAAAAAATTGATGTGAATAGGTGTCAGGTGACATGCAGTAACATGGGTTGAAAGTCCAGTGGTACTCCAATAATACACCTTTTGAATAACAATGGTCCTCTTGTTATTATCAGGGGGTTTCAACAATTGTTCCTGGGAGTAAGGTTGGAATAAAGGCTGGAATTAGCTTCACATCACCTGGCACCTAGTCCCCTCATATTTTTCATGGTGCTGGAAGTGTGTAGGTACCATGATTTGACAATGTGCTGCATTAGCAGTTGGCACCCTAATAGGATGACCTCGTTGAATTGATTTAAGCCATGTCCATCCCAAAGAAATTGAAGCAACTGAGTTCCATCAATCTAAACCAGAATAATGGTACACGATAATGAGGTTAGGAGCGTAAAGGAGAGCCAAAAGTAATAAAGATAAATAGCTAAGTGGGTGAATTTGAACTACAGCGAAATGAGAATGAGAATATCAGAGAATGCAAAGAGAGGGATGAGGAGACCTGAATGACAAAAAAAATGATAGATAGAGGACATATAAATGTACGAAAAAAATAATAATAAATAAGAGAACAATGGAGGTGGATGGGGAGAGCTATGCGATTGCTGCATAGCTCGTCACGACCAATGTACAGGACATGATGAAGCAGGTCGAAAGCATTGGAGCAATAACTTTGGAGACACTAGAAGCGATGTACTGATCGTCTGGACCATATGGGCCATTCGGTTTTCCGCCGGTGGCAGCAGGCACAGGAACACTACCAGCAGCGCCAGTGGAGTCAGGAATCGGAGTGAGTTTGACGGGGGCTGTGTTATTTGAATGGCTAGTGCTGTTATTATTGGCTTGTGTGCTGTTGTTTGTGGTGGTAGTACCGTTGGTGGTGGGAGTGATTGTAGAGTTGGCAGGAGTGTTGCCGCCTGTTGCCGGAAGAGATGTTTGAGTCTGAGTTACGGACGAAGTGGTGGTCGTCGGAATTGTCAGGTTTCGCTCCGGGGCTTGGGCCAAGACGGCTGCGGATAAGAGCACTACTGCTAGGACAGTCGAGAATGCTTTCAGGTTGAGAGGGAGCATGATTGGGAGAGGCTCGAGCACAAAGTAGGACTGAGTGGAGATATGTTGATGATTGATCTTCAGCAGAGCGTGAATTGGGAGCAATACCGAACGAATGCTGTTCAGCCGAATGCCATGGTCAGCGAGGATACGTAACACGGGCTGATGCTATCAAGCAAGATAAGTCAAATTGACAGAATAAAACTCACCGACAATTCTACCCAGACCGGATTTTGATGCAGTGTAGTGTGTATCGCAGGATCCAGCGGGGGGTTATGTGGTTCTTCGTGTTGTAGAATGTTCTTCGGCGAAGTGCGGGCGCGAAATCGAGGGTATGTGTATGTGTGCGTATTGTAGAATTGAAAGCACGGAAAGCCAAATAGTGGATAGCTTAAGAGGAGCCGAGCTGATTTTGCCGCAGGTGGGGCGAATGAGGCTGATGAAGATGAGCCAAGTGGATGATGGGAGCTCAAGCTGTGGAATTAATAACGATTATCCTGCTTGATCCGTCAGGCGCAGTGTTCGCCGTGAAACTTGATCACAACTGGATGTGTCCAAGCACTCCACACAGCCGTGCTCTGTGCACGGATCTCGGACTCGGACCCAGCCAGACACCAGGTATCCGAATATCCGACGAGTAGACACCCTACCGCCCGCGGAAAGCGGCCGCAGCAGCAGAGCGGCAAACCCACAACTCCACCCGGATCTCCATTTTCGATATAAAAAACTCGCGGCCGGCATCCCCTGCTCAGAGTCCAAACACCACACCCCACCTTCATCCCAGCTCCGGCCTGCCCGGCCCACTCACGAAAGGACTGCAGGATGTGAAAGCGGCGACAACACTGCCTCGCCAACTTTCTGCAGGTCACATGCCATCAATCGGGTTCCCATTTCCTGGATCCACAACAGCCTTATCGGGCTGTAACCAAAGAGCAGGTAAACAAACAACTCCCCTCTTCTCGTTGTCTTTTCGTTATGAAAGCCTACTCCAGGTGGGAGGGTGCGTTTTTGCGGTGATGATTTCAATCCTAGATAGGGACAGCTTAGTTGGACTTGAAACAAAGATTTCTTGTCATCGATGCTGATTAACCATTGGATCGCTAGATAGTACCTGAGCAAACCAATGTCATATTATTAGACTCTTCTCACTCTGGTTCCTCGTGTGCCACCATCACATCAACCGGTGTGCACCTGTACTCACTCGATTGCTTCTGTTTTCGTAGTCTTATAGGTGCTCTTCTGGGGAGTCCGTAGCCGGTTTAAAGCGCTCGTTGAGTGATGGACGACGGTTCGACTATCATGAGTATGCGTCCAATGATCAGGATGTCCGATTTCTTCGTGCTTGCCGACCCACCTCACTCGTTCTTCTCGCGGCACCTTTAACTCGTGCAGGTAGGTCGACATCCACGAATCACACATCATCGGCCCATCTCTAATCCACCCCACTGCTTGTCTGAATCCAGTCTTGCTGTGCGGATGAGATGTGTTGATAGTTCCATTGCTTATTTCCTCATCCACCTCGGCAAGCATGTCCATGAATCGTCGTGCTGCACCCACCTCCAGATTTCTCGTTTCTGAACTGACTGTCTCGACAGTTGCCTCGAAAGGGGCCCTTCAAATATATCTGTAATGCATGTTTGGCCAACTTAACACCAATGCAATCACATTTGCAAGTGCTTTTTGAGAATGCTTGGAGACTGCGCAAATCTGCCTCGCAGTCGCACTGAGATTATCGCGTACATAGCTGCCTTGAGTCCAAACCTGTCGAGCAAGTGATGAAACACCGGGATAAAGGCGACATCCAGAATAGTGGCAACGTGTATAGCATTGAGCTGGGGGGAAAAAAGGCAGAAGCCAAGTCCCAGGAGGGCCAGCTAGGCTGCTGGAGGCGGGTGAGCCAGAAGCCAACTAGTTCTTAGTCTCATCTGGGTTGCTTCTACTTAAAACCAAGGCGACATGAGGGTCTTCGCTCCTGGGTGCCAGACGCTGCCAGAAGTCCCCGGGTGCAGAGGGGTTGTGCATATCCCGGTTTATCCTGGTTGAGCCTTGAGGAGAGCCAATCCTAGCCAATCTCGATCATCTTTGCGACTCAAGAATTCTCGGCCTTCATTTCGCACACCTTGATCATGGTGATGCCAAATCTCACGACCTCCAGCCGGGGTGCCCGTCTGCAACTTGTACTCGGAGTGCTAGCGCGCGATCATCTGACGAAAGCCTTTGCACAGGCCTGTCCGACAGAAAGGTTATCCAAATTGGAGAAGAGTATTTGCTTCTCCATGCAATCCCACAATGGCACTCCGTCAGCTCCCCGAACATCCCGTCTCGACCTCGATGGGAATGCGAAACTGCTCGGCGATAGAGTGGCACCTGCCACCAAGCCCCTGAGCATCGTAGCATCACGCTATATAACTTGAAGGTGATTTAGGCTATCAATTGGTCTCCGTGGGATGATCGAGATTGCCATGCCCCCATAGGTTAGCAGATGAAGATTTGTTTTGCTTGAGTAAGCCAGTGAGTGTAACACGTGCAATCATCTGCCTTCGAACAGGCTATTGTCTTACGCTGATGCCATCAAGGGGTAACTGGGCACAACACCCTGTTTCCTTCGCTGATGACTGGTCCGCCATCTCGCTGAGCTCTTTGCTTGAAAAGCAAGCGGCATTCGACACAGAATTCCTCCCTTCACCTAGCAGTCTCATTATCATAGCAAACAGCCGTATATTCCCAGAATGGCTTTGACATGGAGTGGTCAGTGTTTGTTTTAGGGTGATCGTCGGAGGCTTTGTGCTGATATTCCTGCATCTCATCCCTCGTCAAAAAAACTGAACAAATTGACCATGCAGCCGTATTCGTTTTGCTGATGGCGATCAATCAAACATGTTCTGCCGTGTAATTAGTCCTCGATCATTTGATTCGACAAGAGCAGGATGACCCCTTGTTAAAGAATTTTGACCCTTTTTTTCCTTCACATCAAATGCTTAGGCCAAGTCGAATGTCCTCCGAGGTTGAAGCACGGGACACGATCTATGATGCGCAACTACGCTGCTTCACCAAAAAGTGTGCCGACTCCGAAGCTAATGGTTATCAGTCGGTCAGAGACGAGCCCGAAACTCCCAAACGACGCCCTTTACGCCAGAGCGCACCCGTAAAATGTGGAGATACGGGACTTCCACCGCCCTGTGGGCCCCAAGCAAAAAAAGGCTCGAGGCCAAATAAAAGTCCCTGGTCCAAGGGTGAGTCGTCTCTATTTGGATCTGACAGAAGTATGTAGGTTTTTTCTGACAAGAGATAATGCGTTCAAAAATTGATTAATTGCAATCAAACTAGGCCGCCCGAAACCTCATCAAACTGCGCCAGTAACTTGCAGTGATACCGGGCTTCCACCGCCTTGCCATTAAAAAAACTTCTTCAAGCTCTCCGAGAACAACGTTTCTCAAATCTTCTCTGGGTAATGAGC
Organism: Puccinia triticina; assembly: GCF_026914185.1. Taxonomy (NCBI): domain Eukaryota; kingdom Fungi; phylum Basidiomycota; class Pucciniomycetes; order Pucciniales; family Pucciniaceae; genus Puccinia; species Puccinia triticina. The sequence goes on along the minus strand of NC_070560.1, from coordinate 5,637,685 downwards.
AGCAAGACTCCGTGCCAAGAGTTTCCCCGTTTTGTCAATTTGATAATGACTCTGAGTCTGAGGAGAGACTTCTACCAATCTTCTTTCTTCCTTATCCACTTTGATTTAAGTTGATTCGGTTTCAAAAATAGCCACATTATGCTCCTGAAGAAGGGTCTTACAAAACCGATCGTTCTGAGGTCTGCACTGTGAAATTTTTCTACCCGCTCCTCAACTTAGGGAAATGTTACAAGCCTGCTCTAAACTTATTGTCTCGCATCTGATCAATCGAGGACAGAATAAGCCATTGATAGCTAAACTACTAAAAAGCGCGAAGAGAAGCTGGAAACGGAGAGTGCTGAGCGTCATGTACACATGGTGCAGACAAATTTATGTGCGCAAAGACTTCGTTCGAATCCCTTGATTCCAAGATCAACAAAAGTGTCAAGAATCGGATAGAACTTGCGTTGGGAGGAGGCTCCGCGAGAAACCACAAAAAGCAAAGATAGGATCGAGCGGGATTACGAAAAATATCCCATTACTCATGAGGGCAAAGCAAAATTGACAAAACAGAGAGAGATGAAGGCGTGCGTCCCGGTCGCCTCAACATCTACATTCACGGATCGAAGCCTTCTCGATCGACCAGCTCCAGTCAGCAGATGGATTGAAGAGTCCATACAGCTGGCCATCTAAATGAGTGCAGTGCCCGGCCCTTGATGAAAGCAGTCAAATGGCATCTTGCTACCTCTGGCAATTGGCATGTGTGGCCTGGCAATCGGCTTGTGTGACAGTCTTTCATACCAATCGAATCTTGTCGTTTTCTTGTTTACCTCGGTCCAAAGTGCCGACACGACAGCAGACCCGGATCTCGGTGCAGATTTTGCTGAATCATCTGTTTCCACCATGAATTTCTCTCACCCGGGGCAATTATTGTGTGTGAACTGAGATTTTCCCTGAGCTCCTTTGAGCCTGGAATCCCTGGATTTTATGAATCGACTGTTATCCCCCATAATTTTTTCACACAACCGGAAATCATTGCGTGTGTGAAGTGGGGTTCCTGCGCCCGGATTTTGAATGATGTACATACATACGCCTACTCTGCCCGTACCGAGCCGGGCCCGAGAGTAACCAGTCCCTCCGAGACGATGGATGTTGAGAGCCTGCTTGGGCATATCTAATATCTACACAAAACGTTCTCGCAATGAGAAGGATTCTGAACCGCATTACAAGCGCACCAGCTGGTCTCGAGACGTTGAGGTATAGTCCACGCGTGAATGCTCAAAGAGTGAGCAAAACTGGCTGGAACACCGAATCAACTGACTGGTTCCCTATATAAGCAGCACTCTTCAGGCTGTTCCCTTTCTCCAGCATCAAACCAATCCCTATCAGATCTTCATCCGACCCTCCAATAGCTTCCCCTTAAAAAACCTAATAATTATTATAAAATTTGCCTGTTTTAATTTTAAACGAAACGAAAAGAATAATTCTACATTTAAAAACTTGTATCATGTTCCCATCAGCTCAACTCGTCCTCCATCTCGTTCTCTGCCAAGCTGTGCTTGCAGCTCCTTCCTCTGTGACGAAGGACACCAAAAGCCATCTTGCTGGAAAAGATGACGCTAATAATACTTCCACCCCGACTATCAACCCCAATCTTCAAGGTCAGCCCGGAGCTGCAAGCGGATGCATTCCCATTTCTGGCGGAGCTTCCACCGGTCTCGGAAATAGTAATGGCGGCCCCTACAGTGGTGGATACGGTGGTGGATATGGTGGCGGATACGGTGGCGGATACGGTCGGGGAGGCCCATACGGTGGCGGATATGGTCGGGGACCCGGATACGGTGGCGGAATCGGAAACGGTCCAGCAGGCGGCTACGGTGGAGTCGGCGGACCTGGCGGAATTGGTGGGGGAGGCGCACTTGGTCTAGGAGCCGGAAACGGGGGGGCAAGCTACAACAATCCTGGCTCTTCGATCGGCAATGGTGCGGGTGCGAGTCTCGGGGTCGGAGCCGGCGCCTACGGGAATCCAGGAGCAGGCTACGGCGGTGCGAGCTCTCCGATGTTAGGCGCCAGCGCGGGTCTCGGAGTCGGGGCCGGCGCCTACGGGAACCCGGGAGCAGGCTACGGCGGTGCGGGTTCTCCGATGGGCTATGGCGCGAGCGGGGGTCGCTTCGGACTCGGGGCCGGCGCCTACGGAAGCGGCCTCGGCTCTAGTCTAGGGGCCGGAGCCGGCGGCTACGGGAACGCAGGCGCAGGCTTCAACGGCGCCGCTGGCTCTCCGATGGGCTTAGGCGCGAGCGCAGGTCTCGGGGGCGGTGGCTACGGGAACGGAAGAGCAGGCTTCAACGGTGTTGGCTCTCCGATGGGCGGTGTTGGCTCTCCGATGGGCGGTGTTGGCTCTCCGATGGGCGGTGTTGGCTCTCCGATGGGCGGTGCTGGCTCTCCGATGGGCGGTGCTGGCTCCCCGATGGGCTATGGCGCAAGCGGGGGTCTTCCCGGCGGCTGCCCTTCCGGGTATTACAGTCCTAGCGTCTCCGGAACGGGCGGGCTGGCGGCAGGGAACGGCGTCGGAGGACTTGGTGGGTCGGACTCGAGCCCTGGAATGCTCGGCGGCGGGCTAGCGGCTGGGACCAACGCCGGAGCAGCAGGACTTGGTGGATCCGCAGCAGCCTCTGGAATGCCCGGCGCCGGGCCTGCTGGATTCCGGCAATCAGCTCTCGGCGGTGGCTACCCCGGTATGCTCGGCGGAGGACGAAACGGATTCCGACAGTCAGGTTTCGGCGGCCACTACCCCGGCCAGAATCAACTTGGTGGCTATGGTGCCGGCGCTGGACCTCAAGCAAGCGCGTCCCTTGCTGGCCAGGCCGGTGCCCTCTCCGGCAAGGCAACCCACAAATCTTCGGCCGACAGCGCACTGCCAAGCCAAGAAAAAAACTAAACAAGTGAGCGATTGTCCATTTTGATTTCCCAGATACATTTACAGCGTCCTGATCTACCGTCCTCTCTTCCCAGATTGTTAATCACGCCCAGAGGCCGTCAACTCAACTCAAGTCTGCAGTATCGAACCCTTATTAACGAATGGACTCCCCTCACCTCTTCGTTTCATCCTGCTCTTTCATGTTCACCCTACATTTAATAGACCTATGTGTTGTCTTTTTTGTTTTTTCCAGACTGTGATCTCTTCTTCTGTTTTCTACTGTGTACATTTTCTTGCCTATTAAATTTTCGAAACCCGCAATTCTATGCCCCTTTCTCATCTAATAGACCAACGTGGGCCAGTTTTGAACAACGATGTGCAAGTGCCGTCCAAGGATCTCCTGGAGCTGACAGTCTAGGGCCTCCAGCAGTTACTGTCCCGTCAGGTTGTTGTTGGCCAGGTGTCGCCTGACCGGTCCTGCGCCAGAGAGCAGGATCGGATTGGCCTTTGCATCCTTACTCGGTGATCCACTTATTGGCCCAATGTCCACTCCTCATGGCGACCGAGCTGACCATGATCTCTTCGCACAAATGCCCGCGTTCCTTCTCCAACTTGATCGCCCTTGAGCACTTGCAAGTAAAGCCAGCGCTGGGAGGACGGGACGATGCACATCAATTGTTGTTGACCCGAAAAAACAAGCAGTCATTGTTTCCGTGGCGTAGTGGTTCTGCGAAAACCTCACCGGAGCTGGATCTGCGCAAAGACAACGTGGGCGTCCAGTGGTCCACAGTTTAACTTGAACCAACTCGAATTACTCGATTGCCTTCTTATGCATCAACGTCGTGTCCAGGTTGTGCTTAATTTCTGCCCATTCAGTTCCAAGCAATAACCAGCAACTCAAGTGTGTATGGATGTCTCGAGCAATTGGTAGGAGGGCTTTGTAGAGCTGCTTCAGCTCAGCATTTCATGTTCAATCGTTCAATCAGATTGAGTGTGCTGCAACGTATGCAAGCTTTAGACCAGAGCTGATTAACATTGAAAAACAATGTTTAAGAATCAAACTCGTATTTTTGTTTAGTTATCGCAAAAAAGAAAACTCCGAAAAATCCCAATCCATGCGAAAAGAAATATGTACACTTGATGAGAACAACAACAACAACAAGAGGAAATTAGGGGAATGAGGATGATAATTTACATAGTTTTGAGATATATATGTGTGTCGCCAAGATTAGTGGGTGAGTGTTCTTGCTGTGCGAGAACTTATACGGGGAAATGCCGAATACAGGTATGAGTGCAAAGGTTGCGTATACATAGGCATTAGACGAAGAGTTGCAAACAAAAGCCATAAAGAAATTGGATGGTGTTGGTCAAGATAAAGTTAAGAACGGGGGTGAAAGGTGCGAAGTGATGGAAAATAGCCCAAGAAAAAGAAGCGAGGCTGTATAAACACGAAGAAGGAATGGTATCAAGAAGAGATTAAGATCGGTGATTGGCGAGGTAATTATAGAGATGTTGCGGCTGGTGATGGTGAGGTCTCATGATCGAGCCAGAACTGCTACTCCTTCCACGCCCGGTCTGATTGTTCACCAGTGGTTGATGGTTATTGGACCCAACACGATGGCCATGAGAGTTGGCCAAGAAGTGAGTGGAATGGGTTGTGTTCGGGTTCCGGGGTGCCGGGTGGGAGGAAGAAGGGCACGCAAAGCCAGATTGGTTGGCTTTGAATGCCAGCCATCGTTTGCGGCCCTCGTCCAAGAGCTTCTGGCGATGATCGTCATCAATCCCCGCCTTCTCACTCCGCTCAAGCCCTCCCTCACCATCGGACTCTCCCAGAAGATCCACCGGCTTGGTTTCTCTTTGCTGCGGATAGTATACATTTTTAGCACTGTGGTAGGGGTTTCTATGCTCCGACATCGACAGGCCATTAGAGTCAAGAAGAGTTGGGTCCTTGTAAGAAGAATGGCGGTACTCGAAGATCGAGTCTTGAGAAGCTTCCGCCAGCAGTTCTCGGGTCAAATTAGAGTGATAGTGTCCGTCAGGTACGACAATCAGATCCTTCCGTTTGGCATCGGGTATCAATGAGCCTTCTTCACGTTCATCAATCCGAGAGAACCCCAGATTACGACCATTACCAGCAGATTTCCCGGGATTAATTACTGAGGTTGAGCGAGATAAACTGGATGATTGGGATATTCGGAGCCAATTTTTAGATTTTGAATTCAACTGAGTAGCTGCCTTGCGCTCGCTTGCACCGGTCTTCCCGCTGCGGAGGTGACGGCTGCTATTTTGGTTCGATAGACGATTCAATTCAGAGTCGTCAAAATTGGAAGAGAGGTTTGAGTTAGCCGATAGTAAGGTTGTTGTTGAGCCTGATTTGACCACGGTCTCGGCCACGATGCCTTCAAGCAAATCTCGCAAGAGTCTTTCAGCCCACCATCCAGATCCACCATCAGACGTATCTTGGCTGCCGCCGGGCTCGTGGTCGGAAAAGCGTTCCAGTGCACTTGTAGACTTCGTTTGGCAACTGGCACTTGTCTGACTTTCTGGGTCTGTCGTATCAGAGACAGGAAAAGGTTTATGGGTTGCCAAGTGACCTCGAGCGGCTAAAGGTCCATAGTGGCCCTGCATCAGTTTTTCGCCGAATGCTGGAACAACGTCTATCACTTCGCTGGTCACATATTCCAACTCTTCACATAGTTCGGCGAGCAAAGTCCGGTCGACTTTACTTTGTGATTGGCAGGTGAGATGAACAGCTTTTAGGGTTTCATCAAGTTCGTCGGTCGACGCACGATGGGGATCGGGTAGGCTGAGGTCCCATCGGTCGGACTCAGGACTATCCAAGTTGATCAGTGTGGTATCATCATTTGTCGATAGGGGCAGTTCTAATGCTTGCACATTTTGAAGCTCCCGAGTTTGGTCGTTGTGTGCAAAATTAGCAGTGGCCAGATCGGTCATTGTTGGATCGTTTGACGAAGCTGCTGCCGCTGCTACGACAACGGCGGCTGCAGAGCCACCGCCTAGACTGAACTGGTGTGAGGGAGAAACCTTGACTTGTCGTCCAAAGGCGGCAACGTATTCCTCGAGGGCAAGAAGTAATTCGCCCAACAGCTGAGTTTCTACCCTCGGTTTGCTGGTCGAAGATGTTCTATCCAAATTCGGTAGGAATCGGCGACGCAAAGGAATAAACAAGTTACCGCCTGACATCGAGTTGTTGTTGGACATGGCGGTGGAGGATAAGATGCCGGAACCGGTGCCACTGCTCTGTTTGACGAGTGATTGAGCTCTGTAAGCCGAATCTAGATGGGAAGTGCTGTAGAGAGCTGATGGATCAGACGCTGGATTGATGGCTGGTAGAGGACGCATGGGCATGATGAGTCCAGCATCGGACTGTCGACGAGAAGAATCGTGCAAGTCGAGTAAAGGGCATAGTAGACTGCTTGCTATCGAGCCACGACTGCCGCGACTGCTCCTGTAGTGTGAGTTGGAGTCGCTTGAGGAGATGATAGAGGAAGCATATGGATCGACGTCTGAGGACAGGGCCCGAGCATAGTCCGGTGCGTCTCTCTAAGGAACAGATGAATAGTAATAGTTCTAAGCAAGCTGATTAACAAATCTATAGACCCAGCCGGTTTGAGGAGAAAGTACGAGTTTCTCCCAGACTCACTTCTCTATCGCTCCTTGTCGAAAACCGCCGCGAGGGGGGAGGCTGGATGGACGATGGGCTTGGCCAGGAGGGTGTCTGGAAGCCGAAAAGCAATTCGTAGTGAGCATGTGCATTACGAGCAAGACATGGGTAGATACTTACCTTCCAAGATGATAGTGGGTCATACTGACGGTCCATCCGTGCCAGGGTTGGCTGGTGCAAGAGAAGCTGGTTTGGCGAAGGGGAGCTGGGATTCCGAGTGGCAGGGCAGGAGAGGGGGAGGCGGTTTGTGCGTGAAAGGCGGAGCGAGGTGCATGCATACATCCAGCTGGCTTATGTACTCATGATAGTGCTGACCTAAGCGCGCAACGTCATTCCCCAGGGAGACCGTTGCGATCGTCACTCGGTCCCAACAGACAGTCTCCCCGAGGGACGCCCCTTCCTCTCTGCTTAGCTAACAGACCTCATCGGCTGGAAACATGCACACATCTCGCCAACTTCGGAGGCAAGAAGCCTAAAAAATGCTTTCGACACTAGAAACTTGCCATGATCCTCAGATGTTTCAGGCAAGATGGGCAGGGTGGGACAGGGTTAGATCAGCACAAATAGATTACACATTTCAATGGCAGCATAAGGGAAAATGTGGCGAACCACTATATTTGAGAGCAGGATAAAAGCCACTTTGATGATAATTCAGCGGTATACATGATAAGAACATCTATAAAATCACTAATATTTGAACACGATAAATTGATTTGTCTGAGAATAGTACAAGTTAATCTGATTACAAAAAAACGAACATCAGAGAAGCATCTGGAGAATGTATCAGGCAATAATTTGTGGGATTGGGAAAGGAAAACGGCGAAACATTGTTTTAATGTTTGATTCTGAGGCGCGATGTTGAAAGTGAAGGGACGGATTGATGGCGGGAGATGGAGTGCATTGGCCTAATCCACTTGTGGTGCATCCCTGATCAATAGTTCAACGGCATCGGAGAAATCGTCCATAGCCACACGGATTTCGGATCTGGTCGCGTAAAAGTAGTTGCGGTAGATATGTTCCGATGGGGGGACAGAGGCCGAAGGCACAAGGTGAAAACCTATCAAGGCTATGCAGCCATCTAAACTGGCACGAAGATGGTTGATCAACATATTTAAATTGTCGAGTTCGTCCTCGACATCTGCATCAAATCCGTCAGCAGCATGGATACGATACAAGACCTTGCAGATTTCGTGCACGCTGTCTCCAACAACGCCCGAGTGGGATGAAAACCATATGAGGTCATAGGAATGCATCCTTTCGCTGAATGTGAAGGGTGGTTTGGACGTTGGATTGTCCCATAGTCTGAAGAAGAAAACTCCGCATATCTTGACGAGCGGGACGGCGAGCCGCATAAGTTCAGTTACACGTGGTCTGAGGACAAACTCTTCAGGTGGAGCACTGGCCACACTCCCTTCTGCTGAACCGTCTGAGCCCCCGTCGGAAAGGTCTTCCATGAGTTCATCATCATCCTCTGGGTCTTCCATGATTTCGTCATCATCCTCTTGGTCGTCCTGGAGTTCAGCTTGATTGTTTTCGGCTCCAGCGAGATGGTTTTCGGGACCCTCTTCGGGCTCGGCTGCGTTGTTCTCGAGTGCACCCGCAGGGTTGGCAACGTCATCCATGAGATCGCCTTCCTCTTCCTGTAGCTGGATCGCGGCCTGGAGTTTCTGCACCAATTCTGTCAGGACTGTATCAAGTTTTTCTTCTGTGTTCTCCCACACATATTGGATGGCACTGAAGCTGGACAGTTTACACCATCGCATTATGTGCCAAGCTAAATCTGACATGCTATCCGTATTGTCGATGATCTTCTTTCGAAGGTTATTTTCAACGGGTTTGTCGAGGAAGGCAGTGCTAGGCAGTAAACATTGCCCGTCCCGAACATAAGTGGCATATCGATTAAACACGTGCCTGAGCGTGGAGGTCAATGTGTCTACTTGTTCCCGAATGCCATCACATTTGAAATGTTTCAAAACACCGTAACTCTGATCGATGCGGCTGGAGTAATTGCGCAGAGAGTAGATATACGGAGCAAGCGAGTTCGCGATAGAAGAAATTTCATTCAAGGTGTCACCAAGACGAGTTGTTATTTGTAAGGTGACATCGAATTTCGGAGAAGGGGTGCCTGAAGCTGCTAGGTCAAGGGATGCCTGCAAATCGGCGAGCTGCTGTCGGAGGGAAGGTAGCAAGCTTTTTCGCAGTTTTTTTAGGAGAGCTTTTTTGGCGACCATCTCATCGCTTGAAGGGACTTCCTCGGTCTCCAGAAAGACGCGATGCTGTTCGGGCAGCTCAGCACATTTTCGGGATAGTTTTCTGAACGCCTTGACAAGCGGACCTTGAGGAGAAAAAGTAGACCAAAAAATGTTAGTCAGAAGGCATGGTAACTTGGAACAGCTAGATAAAGGAAAATAGCTGATTCACCAGTGCCTGGAGCTGGTGTTGCTTCGACTGCTTGGGACATAGCTTCGATTGAAAAGGGTTTTCTAAGCTACTTCTACGGGGTTTACTGCGTAGTAAGAGTTAATAGCTGTGGGTAGGAATCTGTTGAGTTAGGGTGAGTATGTGGATGGAAATATGATGGATGGCACAATGGAGTTACGCGTCCCAAGCTAATACTGGAATGTGCTTCTAATTGCTTCCGATTTTTGTTTTGTTTTTCGAAATGTTAATGATTCGGATAGGATGATGACGCGCTTGGGGGATTGGGTACGGGAACTTGTTCAAAGAGGTTGAAGAGTGCGAAGAAGAAAGCGAAGGGTGTCAGGTTATGGTGCCAGGGCTGGTTTGCCGGCCTCTGCTTATAGCAGTCGCCGAAGCTGAGCCAAGCTGCCTGGTGATTTGTCGGTGAGGACAAAGAAAGATAAAACCGGCGAGAAAAGCAAGAGGTGGCCCGGCTGAGGTCCGCGCATGGTAACGGGTAAGCATACAAAGAAAATGCAACACAGACAATAGCTCCGGTGATGCCGGGAAAAGATAGCCGCGAGGAATGCAAATTTCATCCAAACCTTAGGAACGCGACTGGACTAGGATGTCCCGAAACCGGTTAGTTCGTCCATTGATGCCCTCAAAACTAGGCGAGTCGAAAAACATCCGATTAGATCTATTGCCGAGACCGGCTGGTCAGGTGGTATGCTTATAATGATGGAATTTCTTTGGCTTTCTCCTGCAAGGTTGAACAGGTTCTCATTATGATTCCGGTCAATTTGCAACGCGACCTGGCCCGGAACCGGTCATTAGAGCCGCCCACTCCTGCTGAGACGTTGCACTGGAGAGATTGCACCTGAGCGTAACTCATAATCCGACCTCGAAGCCCACGCGCAGCCGCGCGAGACGCCTCCCTGGGTAGTTTGCGGGTGATTGATTTATTGAAACGCCGGAAACGCTGAATTTGGCCGCGAGTGGGAAACATCCCTTCCCCTCACCCATCCTCAAAGACCCATATGCAAATATAAAAGTCTTGAAGGGTCTTATGCCTTTCAGTAACAATCCGATGCAAGTCTTACTCACAATACACAAGCTGATCACTTCTATGTCACTTCGTTTAGCTTCCTCTCATCGTTCAAGTGTAGTCCTTTTTTCCCTCTTTGTAATCTCACACTAATCAACCTCAACCAACCATGTCTGAAGTCTTCAAACTCGTACTCCCAAAGCAAAAAAGATTTATCCGCAGAGCCAGGTTCCCTGTACAGGGGGTAGTCGTGTATAGTTGCATAATGAAACAGGACTGTGAAAATAAAATTGCAAATACAATGTGGACCACAAATGTTATGATTTGCTACAACGATTGTAAAAGAATGAATTGACTACCAATCCGTATTTTTCAGGATGTCATGAGAAGAATCATGAGAGGGGTCACCGAATCTGACTTTCGGTTTAGGTTTTGCAGACTTCCTCTTGACTTGGGAAGGATTTGCAATTTTGAGCTGATCGATATCATCAGTTGGGACTTCGGAAGGCTCATCTCTTCGGGGTGTGGCCGGAGCTTCTTCGGTTGGATTGTCATTCTCTAGGTCCAGACCCAGTCCCATCATCTCGATCCGAAAGCCTTTCCTGCGACCTAACTTGAACCCTAGATTACTGCCGATCCCCGCTTCCGAGGCCCCGCCTAGGGCTCGAATCACTGATAGTTTCGTCGCTGGGGGCGATAGCGATGATGGACTTGGTAACCTGATGAAGTGTACAGCACCCTGATGATCTTTTGTGTGGTACCAAAAAGGCGTTCCTCGGTCAATTCAACAATGCGTCGGCAGATAATCCCAGCAGATGAATCGATGAAGAATTCTGCTTTTTTTTTTTTGAAAAATCAGTGATCAGACACAGGAACTCAACTAGGAAATGCGGCTTGACTCTTTTCATCCCCAGCAAAACTTTGAAGAGATAAAGACCCGGACGTGGCCCATGGTAAAATCTTAGCCAAGTCAGAAGAACGATACGCGCTCGGGAAACTGATGATCGCGATCATCGGGGCATCCGGGGCTCGGAGTACTGTTTCGAGATCTTTGAGGAATCGGAAAATCATCTGTATGGCCAAGAGAAATCGTTTGAGTTGTTAGTTCTCACTACAATTATGATTCTCTTTTTCTCCGAGGCTACGAATGCATTCTCTTTGAATTATTTGAACAATCAATGATGTGCGCAGGCTGAGCTGAGATTTCTAGTCAGCCTGAAACTTCGAAAATCAAGATGATGGAACATGCAATATGAGTCAAGTCTCTAAAAAAGCTTACGCACGTGATCTTCCATCGGTGGCCAGCCTATAGACCCAATAGATTGAATCACTATCCGAAACGAGGGGTTCGATGATGAGACTTTTTGCTTGTTTTCGATGATTTGTTTGATTCGGGCGAGTAAACTGGTGGGTAAATTTTCCAAATTTTTGACGTCCAGGCAATCGATTTTTGAACGTAAGTCCGGCGAGATTTTCATTGTCTTACTCAGGTTGAACGAGTGACATCTTGATTGCTGGTAGATGCTCTCTGTTTTGAGCAGGAGCAGGAGTATCACTGAGGATGAAGAATCAAGAGAAGTAAATGTGAAATTTATAGAAACCTACCCGATTCTGAATGATGGTGGCCCAAATTTTCGTACCTCCAAGCGATCTTCATCCTTTGACTTTTCACCTTCTCTGTATCTTCGTCATCATCCTCGTCACCCTCCTCATCATCATCGGCTGGACCGCTTGGTGGGGTTTGTTTGGATTGATCCGATTGTGGAGTTGAGCAGCTTGCGGTTGATTGGTGTTGATTGCTGGATGATGTCGGTTCAATAGGCTCGTCAGAGTCATCCAAAGACATCAGTCGATCGACAATTTTCTCAGGGTCGCCGCCTTCGTCAAGGGATGATCCGACGATGATGAGGTGTTGGTTGGAAACGATCCCTTGTGCGATCGAATACCGGAGCATAAGTTTCGCGTATCCCCCATCCTGGTCCTCGTCGATGAGGAAGCTAGATGCAATCGGTAGTCCACCTCCGAGAAGGTCGTCTAGGGAGGCTATCCCGGTCGATGCGGTTGGAACGCCATTGTAATGGGATGGATGGAAGCCAGCTGGATAGCTCGATGGTGTTTGTTTCCGGTTGGTTGGGTTGAGGTTCCTCTTGAACGAAGACATCCTGAGTCCGTGACTGTTGGCCGTCCGCGCTCAGCTCGATTGAAATTTCTGGCTGTATGCGTTGAGCTGTGAACACCTGTGAACACCCTCTTCACTCCGCAAACCTAACTGCAAGTGGAAACTCGGACTTGTTTCTTTAGGAGTTTTTGGAAGTTTGACATATTAACCGTTATACGATACTCGCCCCTTACCTTACCCCTTCGCTCCCTCTACATTGCCGCTTTTTGGACATCACCCTGGGCCCAAGCATTAATGCTTGGAAGAAAAAACTTCAGCTGTACCCAATCCATTTCGCAGCGGGCCGGCCTGGGCCGGCGGAGCGTGTAACGTCCAGTCGGACGTCTTTCAGAACTGCGCGAATAGTCAGGTTCGAGTATGATTTGCAGTGGCTGGCCTCGGCTTCTCAGTACCAGAATATCACGAGTCCAAACATTAGTGTGGCTTCTATTTCCAAACATCACCGATGCGAAGACAATTTTTCCACCTTCCTTTTCCAGCAAGCATGAATGTGGAAACTATGGCTTGCCAGTGCTAACGCAGGTTTAGGGGTGAGATTTCCACTACCACAGTGGGGAGAAGACGACTGAACGAAGCCTTGCTTACAGGAAACTCAGAAAATGTGTGATGGCTAAACCTCTCGACCACAGATTAATTGTCTATAGAAATGGGGTGTGTTCCGTTGGGTCCGATCCTGCACGGCGGAGTGCAGCTGACGGGCACTAGTACTACAGTGGCCATTCCTGATTCATTCAGTTCAGCTTAGGGCCCAATTGAGACCCATGGATACCCGGAACTGGTTGCCGGAGGACTGGGACACAACTTGCACTTGCCGCATATCACTATTAAATAGGCTAGTAAATAAAATCTTAGGGCCTGAAGGAGTCGCCTTTAAGTTCCGATTAACGACTTGGCCAATTTGACCTCATCGAGACTCATATGTATCACTCGCGCTATGATTAATTAAATACTTAAACCGTTTCAGTAGAGGTCCATGTCGATCTCTCTGCCTTCAGGCAATCAGGGCATGGTGATGTTGGATGGCTGGATATGTATCTCAAACTTTTTATCTTTTCATAATGATGCAGATATTTATGTTTATGGATATCAACACATATCATAGGTCCATCGTGTCGATCACATCCTGGATCAAAACCCACGTGGTGTATTGACAAGGATTCAATAAGAGTGGGGTTAGGTCTGATAAACTTTTGCAGTGGAGTTTCCGGGAACACACCGACATTTGTCTGGTAAATAAATAAATACGCTTTCATAGTTGACATGGCAGGCATGAACGTGGAAGAAGAGTTCATTATCAAAAAGGGGCCACGAATTCAACCGATCGACATGTGCTATGATGTCTCAGTCAGCATTTCCCAATTGGGGCTCCCAGCTTCACCCTGGGCTCGCCATACATATCAGCTTGCTCTAGTCCTGGTGGCTCAAGTAGTGGTCCAGGTCCTGGGGTTGGAACACTATCAAGCGCGGTGGTTATAGAGCAGAAGGAGTACGGTATATGCACCACTGGTAAACTAGATTTTAGGGACCCGCAACTTCTTCTTCCTGCAGCAGGGAGTAGCAGTGACAGGCACAGACAGAGCGTCAGGATATCAATCGCGGCTTGGAGTGGGGGTTTGGAATAACGTAAATATCTACCTCACCCAGCCTTGAAACCTAATCTTTAAAAGGAGGAAACGAGGGAATGCAGTACAACTTTCGTAGTACCATCACAAGTTCTCTCTCGCTCCGTTTTTGATGGAATCATGGGTAAATTCCCAATCGTTTGCGAGGTTTGGCTAGCCTATATATTTATGCCAAGACCCTCCAACATTCCGCCACCGAATCACATAAACATTACCAGCGCCGATCAGCCCACCTTTTAAAATCGGAAACATAGAGTATTACACAGTGACTAATCTTCACGGGCCAATTTCAGACGTTTTTCTGGCTGAACTCGGAGAAGATGCATTACAGTCCACAAATTGCAATCCTCGAAGCATTAACTTGCACACTCATGCTAATCTTCTACATCTGGCATTCCTGGCATTATGATCGGTTTCAACCAATGCTTCGAAGGAAAAACAAGAAGACACTGCACTCGGATCCCGAACCGAGAAACTCGTTTCACTTGATCATGAGAGTATGTCTACTGCTTACTGGGAATCGGATATCAAAACCCATGGCCAACCATACTGACAAAACTAATTCATAATGCTTTCGGGTATTGTGCAGTTTATCTACCTGTTTGGTTTGCCGCTGTGCGTTGTTCAAGGAGTTACAGTTGCTTACATCAAATACCAGGTTGGTTATCTACCAGTCGAGATGGGTGGTGAGTGATATTTTCGCCAAGAAATCGGAAGAGCGCACTGAGGTCGCGGTCATTCATTCGTGCAGGTTATCCCGTACCCTACACCTCTTGGCCGCCTAATCACGTCCGATTGTGAGAAATTAGATTTCGATTATGATCACTTTTGGTGACGCATTGTCTGAAAGTACCCCTTTTCCGAGCTACCAATCACTGATTCACCGCGCTACAATTTTGTGCGCGTTCCCAGGATCAACACAATTTATTATTTGAAGGCCCTGGGTTGGTCAGGAGAAGGGATAGTGCACCTTGAAGAGCTTGCTTTCTGGATTTTCTTGATCCATCTCAAGGAGACCTCCCCACCTTGGTTCAAAAGCTCATTCTTTCAGGTGCGAAGCACATGTTTTTTTCTCTTTTTAAATAATTTGGCCACATGTCACCCTTCGTTACCTTGAACATTTGCTCATTTTGTTGTTTCAAACGACTTGAACATCACATCAGGCATTCATTCTTCTTTCCATTGCATCGACCGGGACTTTGATCAGTATTGTCAGTATTTTGAAATCAGACGTCATGTTGGTAAGCGCTCTTTGGCTTTGACCTTTGCTTTACACCTGCCCCGGCCTTCGAGAAATCAAGCCGCAACTACTGATCATTGTTTAATAAAACAAATCGCGTCTTTCTAGACTGAAGGTGTCTTGATGAGTTTCGCAACAGGTTTTAACCTTTCGGTCACATGTGGATTTTTCTGGGTGTTCTCCAAATTTCCCGCAGTAAGCTTTGGGTGCTGAACCACAATTTTTGACACAAAACAGTGGGACTGACCCATTCCCAACTTGCGTTCCACTTTCTGGCAGTGGTTGAAAGACTTAAAAAAACGAGGCGCAGTCAGCTTTGTTTCGTTTAGTTTGAGCTTTACCCCATCCAATTGAACACTGTTTGCTTTGGCCCCCTCTCTCACTTACAGCCTGCTGAACTGCTAATAAGACTCCACGGATTTGGGACCCTAAACGAGATTAGAATGATCTTTGTTGAGTCACTAATCTCACATCATAATGTGAAACACAACATCGTCGTTTACGCTATTATTTCTCCCGACACAGCGCTTGATTTTTACAGCTCCATTACTTGCGCTCTCCGTGGATGGCCTGATGCCACAGCCTTTCCTTAATAAGCAGATATGGGGTGAGTTTCGTTCCAATGATTGTAATACCGCAATGGATTTTTGACCATCATTGATTTGATTTTTTCCTGACATGGCTTCCAATGATGAAAGTTGTTGACCTTGTTTCTATGACCTCCGTCGTGGCCTTTGCGGCCCAGGGGATCATCACGCTGCTGATATTCTTGCCGCGTAACTTGAGCAAGGAGTGGTTAGTTTACAGCTTAAAGAAAAACTATATTCAGAAAACAATTCATCGAATCAAGAGAAAAAAAAAAGAAAGAAAATCATCCTAGTGAGATATAGTGACATCTTTACTAAGTTGTGATTTTTTTGTCTGACTTACATAGCGGATTCAACATGGAGGAAAGCAAAGGGCGAACGAAAGGTCCTTCGAACTTGGAGCACAAAGCCTTGAATCGATCTTCCGAGTCCTTCGAACTCTCTAGGGAGCACTCTACTTCGATTAAGCAAGGCTCTTCGCTTTTAAAACCGATTCTATCATCCCCCTCCACCACCATGGCCGTCACGGTCAACGGCAGCAGTGAAAAGCAAAAATACTCCAAATTCGATGTGCCACCACTCAATCGTCACACCAGCGTGTCGCCTTCTCATCCATTCAGTTTATCCGAATATGGGAGAAACGGAAGGAGATCGGTGAACAGTGCTCCAAACGAAACTTCGTGTTCCACACCTCTAAAGCAGAAATCTTCCATAAACAATGAAAGGAAATTCGACAGATCATGTTGTCTGCAGAACGATTCAGCCGAACCTTTCGCGCAAAGCACCAGCCAAGCAGCTGAGGCTTATGTGCAATTCAATCCTGGAAATAAGCTGGATGCTTCACCAACTTTTGAAACAGACAGGCTCGCGAATTTTCCCGGCGAAAGGAAGAATCAACCGGATCACGGAAATTCAATCTCTTTTCCAATCACATCTCCACTCACTCATTTCCCCCGATATTTTGCGCCGTCTCAAACACGATCTTTGGAGACTTGCGATACTGATCAGACGGTAACATCGATTTCCCCTCACGCAGACTACAGCCAGCAACCTCTGCCATTATCGACTCAGACATCATCTCAACCCACAGAACATCTTCTGCCGATTCATCCTGCAATTCGGTGAGCCTTTTTTCTTGATAGACTGAAGATTAAAGCGTATTCCTGCGTATTAGATGTTACCTCATCGGTGATGTTACCGCATGTTGACCCTGGCCTGTGCCCTAACTTTTGTCGCTCCGACGTTTCAGCAATTTCAAATCTCCAATCAACATATGCAGCACTTCGTTACCAGACAAAGAAAGAAGCCCGTAAGTGTGAAAAAAGAGCAGATGCATTTCTCTCTCTTTCATTTCCTGTGTCCCTAAGTGCTGATTACCGCGGCAAGGCCGAGTGTGTTTGACTCACTATCCTGATGGTTTGGGCTTATTATGTGTACACTCTAGGTGGAACGACTGAGTCTCCTCTTGTCAGTTTCGGAGCCGACGGCAAAATCCATCGGGGTATAACATATCGGCCCCACCACACTTTTGGGCCGGATTTGAACAGGACGATATAAAATTATGGAAGCACGCGGGTATCATGAATAAGGATGGATAACGAAGATACATTCGAGTCAAAATCTATTTGTAAGAAACAGTATAGAATCTCAGATAACGTAGACAGCCAAGGGATGCGATTTTAGGCTGAATGAAGAGGGATGAAGCACAAAGGAAAGGAAATGTACCAATATTAGTTGCTGGATGTAGAGGCCGTAAATGAGTGTCCTTACCGTACCGTCCTTTGGGAGCGGTGACTGGACGCAACGGTCCCATACACCATCTACTGGGGCGCTCAGCGAACGATGTACTTTTTGACAAAGCACCAGTTCCTTCAATAGGTTGTCAGACATTGAGGGGACCCTTGCATCATGAGAACATCTCAGTTCCAGACCACCGTCCCCTCAACGCCTCGGTAGCAGAGCGTCGAAGGCAAGAAGAGATGGCCCCGAGAAGGCCCCGAAACCTTCCCTGATCACTGTGATGCTAGAAGAAACCACGCGTTGAGGGAGGGTTCTGGCAACGTGCATACTGGGACCCTCAACGCCTCCTCCCCGTCCCCCAAGTAAAGCGGACTTTTCTTGCTCGAGCGTCGAAGAAACAGTTGAGATTCACTCGATCGCTCCTGTGGTGCATGAAGGATTCTTCCTGACTTTACACAAGTCCCTCGAGGACACATTCCGGTGGCTTGTCCGGGAATCGGATCCTGAGGCCTCGTGCGGGAGAAATCCCTCAATGACTAAAGTGCACCCGGTGCACCAGCCTCGGAAACCCGACATGAGGCTGAGCATCATCGGAGGAGGTAACTCAGTTACCTTCGCGACAGCCCTTCAATCGTGCGCAGATTTTGCTTGTCACTTGGCACATTCGGAACGAAGTTGCAATCCGTGGAAGAAAACACCAGCGCATATTTCTGCACATTAATAATCGCATCCAAAGATGCGCCTGAAGCTAACTTCCATCCTTCAACTCGCATGGAATACTAAATAGTCAGTTTTAATTTCATTCTGCCGATGTAACAAAGGTTCTTCAGGTAAACAGACAGAGCCTCTTCCGATATACAGAGGATTACAGTCCAAGTTCGATTCTAACAGTCCCTCGCCTTGGAGGGCCCTTAGTGCAGCCTGCCACCTGGAGGCTGGGGCCTTCGGACGCGGGGCTGCCCGCGGAGCTCGGGAGGCTTCATGATAAGCTGAATATGTAAATAATTTCGGAGTAGGATGGATGTAGCAAAAGTCTCCTCCGGCTGGCTGAGCCGCAGCCGAGAACACCACACACTGAATCAGTCCTAATCAGTCCCACCCTTCTGAGGGGCGGGCAGGCACCCCTCGCGCGAAAGGCTTTCTTAAGCTCGAGAACATCAACCATGTGGCCTAGGTCGCACCAGGAAGTCAGCAAGCCAAAAATTCCTCACAATAATTGTGTGCGTGCTTTTCTTTTGGAGCAAAATTCTTTTAGTCGTGGCGTCCAAGAACAAGGATGCTTACGGGCTGTTCTTCTGGCTATCCCCTATTTTTAAGCAAGCGTCACGTCGCAATAGGTCGCGAAGTGACGGTTGACTGCAGGTATATACACGATGCCAGTTGCCATTTGTAAACTGACTCCGCGATAGAAGTAAAGGAGAGCAAGCATCTCACTTGATGGACTTGCCGCTAGGAAGAGCAATCTAGAGCAATGCCTTGTTATGTCAACACTACCCAGGAAAGTCAATACAGCTACACTATGTGTACAACTTACGCTGGAAGTTGGCATCAGTACAAAGCCCTGGTCTGCCGGACTCAAAAGTCACGCAATCTCGTAAATATGTATATGTCTATCATTGCATGTATGTAGATCGCGATTGGTGTTTTGGCGGTAAGGGTTGGTAAGACATCGTCATGATTTCAAATCCCCCTCAGCTCTAATGGTATGTGAGCCTAGGAGGAGGCGGTCCACAGATGTAAGGGCAGCTAGGTATGTACTTGTGTATCGATGTAACTACAAGATGCTCATATGTTGACTCCTGAGTTGGGCTTCTCAATCAAGCAATCTGTCACTCATGGTAAATGGAGTCATCGACAGCGTCTTTCTCTGGCGTCCTAAAATTTCAGGAATATAATTTTTTCTTCGGGATCACGCTTCTAGCCTAGCTCTCCTTGGTTCATACATATTTATCAATCCTGAAGCCTCTTGTCATTGACCCCCAAGGCCACCCTTCTTCTCATCTGACGAACATCCCGCCGCGGAGTTTTGGTAAGGCATGATCAGGATCAGTTCTGCCTAAATTGGAGGCTGACATCTTCATGCTTACTCCACGACCTCCAGAGCAATGCATTACAGCCCACAAATTGCAATCCTTGAAGCAATCACATGTGCACTCATGCTGCTATTCTACTTCTGGCATTCGTGGCATTATGACCGACTGCGACCTATGTTTCGATGGAAGAGAGTGAAGAATAGTCAAGACGGCCTCGACCCAACAAACTCTTTCCATCTTGTAATGAGAGTGCGTATACAAGAAGTCCAGAACTTACCAACAAGTGCTCCTCTAGGCTATATTGGAATTTTCATCGGTGTTATCACAAAGCTGATTTTTTCTTCTTTTTTGCCTGAAAAAACTTTTATCACAGTTCATTTATTTGGTTTGTTTACCAATCTATATCGTTCAGGCAACAATGATCGCATACATCAAATACCAGGTTGGTTATCTCTCAGTTGAGATGGGTGGTGAGTGATTACAACATGCTTCAGTTCATTGAGCAGCCTACTCGGTTATCAGTGGTGTGTTGTGCTTACACGGTGAAAGTCGAATAGGCTTCCCCGTTCCCTACACATCCTGGTCATCCGATTATACTAGATTGTTGAGTCTCGGGTTCAGATCGTGTTTGTCGGGCAGTTTGATCACTTCAAAACACTAACCCAGCTCTATGCCAGAATTTATATTATCTATTACCTGAAAGCGCTAGGTTGGGCAGGGGAGGGGGTAGTGCATTTGGAAGAGCTTGCTTTCTGGATTTTCTTGATACATCTCAAGGACACTTCCCCTCCTTGGTTTAAAAGCGCATTTTTCCGGGTGCGAAATACATCTTTTATCCACCTTTCTCAAATTCTTTGTCGTACTATTTCCCTAAATCTTGATTGTTTGTTCCACCCAAATAACCTCAATAATCAGGTATTCGT
This sequence comes from Puccinia triticina, assembly GCF_026914185.1. Taxonomy (NCBI): domain Eukaryota; kingdom Fungi; phylum Basidiomycota; class Pucciniomycetes; order Pucciniales; family Pucciniaceae; genus Puccinia; species Puccinia triticina. The sequence continues at coordinate 5,617,332 of NC_070560.1, read as the reverse complement.
TCTTCTGTCAATTGTATCATCCGGGGCCTTGATCTCGATTGTCAGCGCGACAAAACCGAATGTGATGATGGTAAGGAGCCCTCAGCGGTCTTTTCTAACAGTTTACCAAGTTGAAAATGCTCTCCGGAGATCATACTACTTACTCAACTTCATATAAAAACGCAAACAAAAAAAACAGACGCAGACAATAATGATGACTGTAGCTACGGGGTTTAACACTTCAATAACATGTGCTTTTTTCTGGGTCTTCTCAAAATTTCCCAGTGTAGGTTTTTATTGTCACTAAGATTAGAATTTATCGAAGCATGCTGAAAAAAGTGTCCTTGTATACATTTAGTGGTTGGCAGACTTGAAACGAAGAGGCGCGGTTCGTTCCATTGATGTCCAAATCCATGCACATATCCTTTTCGAATTGCCCGCTCATTTAATCTACAATTTTCCTTAGCCTGCCGAACTCATCATCAGGCTACATGGATTTGGCACTTTAAATCACATCCGAATGATTTCTGTGGGTCTAACCTCCTTGAACTCAAGAATGAGTTTACTTCTCAACTCTTACTCAGCACGCTGTAAATTTATATTTTTCTGGTCCCTGTTTATTATCCTAAGCGTCTCATTTTCACGGTTCCCTTGCTGGCTCTCTCGATGGATGGTCTTATGGAGCAGCCTTTACTGAACCGTCATGTTTGGGGTAGGTTACCCCTTCTCTCTCTCTCTCCATCAAGTGATCTGAAAATGTCTTCCGAATAAGTTGTTAATGCGGGTGCCTTTTCTGCAATCTTAATAGTAATTGATTTGGTTATAATGACCTCGATTGTAGCCTTTGCCGCCCAAGGAATAATTACGCTACTGATATTTTTGCCACGTAACCTCAGCAAGGAATGGTCTGTCATTTTATTTATTGCAAAGAAAGCAAATTCAACAAAAAGTAGATAAAATACAAGGATACGAAATTGTTATGAGCGGTGTTCATTAGACTACCATGTGCTCACCTTCACTCGTTTCATTTCATTGCAGCGGATATTGCCCAGACGCGAACACCAAACAAGAGAGGACCTCGGATCAGCTCCTGTTGAATAGCGCTTTGGATTCGAGGTGTACCTCCAGGTTATCTTTGGATCCTATGGAACTCACTGGACATTTGCCACGACCTCCATCGCCTGCCACTTCAACATGCTCACTTAGCGAAAAACACAAGTCGTATAGCCCTGTCATGTCTCCAGTCAATTATTCTATGGCGGAGGGCACTCACCCTTACGACCTCACTGAGATAACTAGCAGCGGAAACGTGTATGCCGATAGCGAGTTGACAAATTTTCAAGCCCAATCGGCACTTGTAAAGCATGGACGGAACTTCGATCGGACATCTTTTGTTCCCCCTGAGTTGATCCAATTCTGTTCACCAGGAACAAGCCAGACATCTATGGAAAATCCGCACGCTTCGAGAAAATTTGCTACCCCATCAACTTCTCACTCGCCAAAGCTCTTGCCTTCGAAGAGTGAATTCAGTCCACGCTTAGCTCCAGGAAATTCAATTCCCTTCCCAATTTCATCTCGACTCACTCATTTCCCCAGGTATTTTGCTCCCTCCGAGCGCCGAGCGTTCGAAAGCTGTGATGGAGGAAGCTCCAAGTCTTTTAGAACTATGTCTCGTTCACTAAGCGTCAACCAAGCCTTGCCAAATCCCGAAGCCTTCGCATCAAACCCAGCTGAAAAGCCCAATTTGATTCATCCTGCAATAAGGTGAGGCATTATTTTTGCTAAGGGTCTACCTTCCCGTGTTTATTTTTGTAAAAAATCTAGTTAGGGATCCGAAAACAGGCATAAAACAGGGATGGCTGAATTTATCCTCTGGATTTTCAGATATTTTAGATCTCCGATCGATATTAGTAGCTCCTGGTTCCCCGAAAAAGAGAATATTTCACGGGTTACTCAATCCAGTTGACGATTCCTGTTGCGGCAGCTTTGAAATGTGCAACTTGCTGGCGGGCGTCTTATCTTATGCTCCTCCCGATCCAGGTCGCGTATGTTTGCACACGAGATGAAATGAGAGAAAAGCTGCGCAGAGCGCAGAAAGGAAACAATACTAATGTGAATACAGGCGTTCCCTTTCAACGGGATAAGTAGTACTCTTGGAATATTTCTCAATGTTTGGTTTAAAATATGTACAAAAGTGGACATCGGAATATGTATTGTCAAAATGCATTATCCTAAAGTGCTTCAAAAGCTGAAGCTATGTACCATCCATGTTGATGGGCGAAATACAAATTCTTGTTAGGCACGGGTTGATTATGTCGAAATTTTATTCAGTCAGTAACTCAGACCACAGCGCACTAAGCAAACTGGAGGGGTCTACCAATTTGACTAAATCAGTGGGGGTCTTCCTGCCACCTTAACAGCTTGATTTGGAGGATTTCCTGGAGATCATTTGTTGATGAGATCTGAATCAACTTTCACCAGCCTATCGGGTTTGAAACTTCCTCTAACTTAACGCAAGTCTCCGCCGGTGGGAAGCTCGCTTGGGGCGGCTTCATACACAGAGGGACTTTCATGTTATCCCCCAACTTCATAGGGGAGCAGAAGGCACCATTAAAAATTCTTACAGCCATATTTGTGGCTGTGAGAATTTTTAATTTTTTTGATAGCTCCGTGCCCAGTCCCTTTATGAGTCTGAACCACAGATTTCAGGAACGCTATTATATGTTCTACAGTTTGGTCGGTCAAATCAGAAACCCTCTACCACCATCCATTTATTTTTAACACTTTGTTTCCAAAAAAACAAAGAGTGGTCAATTAAATATGTCCCACCCGCTAGTGGGTAACCACCACTCTTTAGCAGGTCACTCCCTGCATGAAGAGCGGAAACCTTAGCTTATGTAGGGTGTGGTGGTGTTCAGACTGGTACACGCGGTGGAATGAAAGATGTGGTGCAGGACTAGAGTAGCAGACCCACCCCTCAAGAAATTTTAGGATTGGGACCTCAAGCTCCGCCTCTTGAAGGTTTGGACTCCGCCTCTGCCAATTCAGGTTCAGTTTCATTACACTCTTTGGTTCTTCTCCCTTCTTCTCTCTTACTCCGCTCATTTTTTCTCATGTCTCTTTTCTGTGGACTGCCTCTGCTTTGGGAGCTCTGTTCCCTGGTTGCAACGAAGGGTAGTTACATTACGTTGCGTTATCCGCGCAATTTTGGTGACGTAACTACCCCCGTTATCCGCCCCCCCCCCCCCCCGTTACTTTACTAGTAACGGGGTCATTTCAGGCCCCGCGCGTAACGTAACGGGCCTCATTTTTGAGGCCCGTTATCGCGTTATCCGCGATAACGGACCATTTAAGGCTTTTTTAGCCTCATTTTTTGCTCGTTCTCAGGGGCTCCGCGCGCCCGGATAACGCAACGAGCAAAAAAAAAAGGGCTTAATGTGGTGCAATAACGTATTTGCACCGCCGTTATGCGTAACGCGTAGATAACAACAAAAATTCTGTTACGTTGTTACCGTTATCTACGCGTTACGCTTAGCATAACTACCCTTTGTTGCTGGTTGTTTGGTTGCAGACTGTTTCACACTTGTTGTGTTGGTTGTTCTGGTTTTTTTTCCAACGGTTGTTGTTGTCTTGGCGGCGGATGTGCGTCTAACACAAGGGTCAGGCGCACACCTTTCATCCTGAACTATAGTTCAAGCTCCGCCTGATCTTGGGAAAGTTACCCCATGCAATTTCCATCCTGATCTAAGGAGGATACCATCACTTTCTGAGAATTCTTGATCCTGATCCTGATTCTTGCTGAGTTCCACCAAGTCTTTGAGCCTATTCCCTGATCCCCTTTCTGCATCTCTGACCTCCAATCCCGTCATCTTCATAGTTTTTGAGCCTTGTGCATCCCTTCTCTGCCTCCCTGACACTGTTTGCTGGGCCCTATTCATCTGATTCTCATTCCTACACCTCTGCTGAGGGTATCCACTGCCTCTGTCATCTCAAACAAATCCACCCCACCCAGCTATCATTTTTTTGATCCTTTTTCTGCTTAATATTTTACGGAACACCACAATTGCAGCAGTGCAGTGATTTCCCCTCACTGTACTGCCTACCATCTGACACCCTAGGAGCTCCATGAATGACTTGCAAATTTTAATAGCTATTGGGAATGGTCCTAGCCATTGGTGTTCTAGCTCTGTGATTGGGTGGGTTGTTGGAATATTGCACCCATTCAGTGATATGTTGAGTTAGACTATTTCTGTCTGTTTTTTTATATACTACACACAATTCATCATTTTTCATGCTTGTCACATCTATTTCAAATTTTTAAATAGTGCTCTGGGGGCAGCAGAGGTGGTAGGAATTCTTTTCCTTATCCTGTCACCACCATCTTCCACTCACCCCATATTTTGTCTGCTGTCTCCAGTGTCCCAGTCTAGTCATCACCATTCTTCATCACTGATGCTCCATTCTGAGGTATCCCTAAAGCTCTCTTCATTACCTCTTTTTCTGCTTCTTGAAACTTAAAGTGGTTAAGCTCTGCCTGCACCCCCTCTAGTTGCCTCAGCTGCTCTGGAAACAGAGGCACACATTTCTCTACCAATGGTACTCCACCTTATGTCAGTGAAAGGTTGAACTTGGAGCCATAATTCAACTTGAATGGTGATACTCCAGTTGAGTTATGCTTGTTTTTGTTTGTAGGCAAACTCTTCCTTTACAACTATTGGTTCCAAATTTTCCTGTATGCAGAACACAAAGTGGCATATGTACTGCTCCACTGCCTTTTTTGCAATTTTTGATTGTCTGTTGGTCCTGGGGTGATACACCAATGATGGGTGAATCTCAATGCCATTAAGAAGGTTGTCTAACTTTTGGGTTATCTGAGAAATGAAAACACTTCCATGGTGCATTAGCGTAATCAGTTACCAGGGCTAATTCTTAAGCCATACAGGCTGGTTCAGAATTGATAGTGTGGAGCGGACGCCGGGCGTGGAGGAAGCTGTGGTAGATGAAGTGGGTTACATTAGAAGACATTTTAGCAATAAAGGTAGGTCTTTGCCAAAGATGTCCAAACTCTGCCTCTTTTTACACAGGCTGGGTGATCACCAATGACTTTTACCCCTCCTGCTAATTCCTGCTAATCTTCAGAGCTACCCAATGAGCCTGATATTTAATATAATGGTCCATGTGGAAATTGAATGAAGCTCTCTTCTCTGCGCTTAAGGATGAAAATAATAAAAATGATACCAATGATAATAACACAAGTACCTCCATAAGTGTAAGTACAATAGTCTGTAAGATAAATGGGTCAATAAAAGAGAAGAGGCTTGCATTGGAAATTCCTCCTTCCCATTCAAACAAATCATCTGCCTTTCCAACCCAACTCAGCTCCAAGCTGATCCTCCACACTCCTTTTTCATGTCCACCCAAATTTCTGCATGCCCCGCTTGCAGCCCAGTGGAAATTCTTTCAGCTAATGGGCGAAGAGGGAGAGACACCTGAAGCAGCACAGAGGCTGTGATGAGCAAGAGAACACACAGCAAACACGGGAGTGGTGGAGGCACACCTAGAACCAAGTGATTTGAATGAAGATTGTAAACAATGAGGAGATGAATGAAAACAACAACCAACCTGAAGCAGCACAGAGGCTTTGATGAGCAAGAGAACACACAGCGAACACAGGAGCGGTGGAGGCACACCTGGGATGAAGACATAGAAGGTGTGAGAGCGTGAAAACAAGAGTGGAAGTGAGGAGCATACCTAGAACCGAGTGAGTTGAGAGTTTGAGTGAGTTGAATGAAGATTGTGAACAATGAGGAGATGAAGGAAACCAACAGCAAACATAAACAGTTGAAATACTACATCTACAACTAGGGTTTACAGTATCATCATCTAGGTTCAAATACTACATCTACAACTAGGTTTTACAGTATCATCATCTAGGTTCAAACCCTATTGGTACAAGTCCGCAGCATGGCACATGCAAGTATGCCTGGCCTATGCCTCAATAGAGCCTGTATAAAGCACCAAAATGTAGCTGGGGTGAAGGTGGCAAGTGGGAACTAAGCACCAGAGGCTAGGCTGGAGTCAAGATGGTTTTTGAAAGGGATGCCTAACAATGAGCAGTGATGATCAGCAGATGCAAAGGGTGTTGGTCCTGATAACAGGGCTTGGCAGATGGATTGCAAGTACATGAGAGATGAGCTCAGCAGATAGTGTGCGTGTTTTGGAGAGCAGAGCTTGGTGGAGGATTGAAAATGATGGCCTATTGAATACAGGTGGTGGACCGTTTACTTACTTATGGGAGGGGTGGAAGAAGGATCAGCATGTTTTAAAAGTGGTGTGTTTTTTCAAAACCATCAATTAAATAATGGTGGATTTGGTAATATTTGATACCTCTCAATGGCACTTTTCACATGTCTTGCAGGAAATGCACCCTCATTGACTTTAGAAAGCCACAAAATCACCGCTTTGATTTTTTCAGAATTTAAAGAGAAACACTTTGGCAGCATTGGAGTTCACATGAAACCCCTAATTTTGGCCCCCAATTTACATGGAAAACACCCAAAATCAGCTGTTTTCACATGTGTTGCAGAAATGATTCTTTTGTTGGAGGACTTCCTGTTGAGTCTGGGAGCCTCCCAGATCTCAATTTACACACCCAACTTCTTAATTTTTGACAAGAAGGGAAATGTTTTCTTAACGCTACAGGTTCACAATTTCATGTGAACTGGTTGAGTTTTTGATAGGTGTCTTAATTTAGGATTTAGAGGGGCATCTATAGCTCTCTAAATGACAACGGGAAGCCGTCCATTAACTGGTTAAATTCATCTTAAAACTATCCAGATTTATGGATAATTTAACTTGTACCATTGAATTCCAAATGGCAATGTTTTTGGCAAATAAGAAGCCCAAAATGAGGCAAATTATGTATCACTTTTTGGGTAGTTTATTGAAGCATTCAAACTTTTCAATGATTTAGAGAGATTCTAAAGTATGTTCAACCTGTTTACTTGCTGTATTTATACAAAAGTAATAAATTAAAAACCAGCTATGGGACAGCCACCATACACACTTCTGCAAATGCTATATATACAAAGGGGGAAAGTATGTTGTAGTGTTGAATTATTTTACTAAACTTGTGCACCACAAGCCCTCTAACTGGCACTTTCAAGGGAAGAAAGGCAGTGCTCCATATTTTTGTCCTCTGAAGATGGCAACCCAATGCACTAGCAGAGTGGTGTCATTAGACCCTGGACCCTGTCATAGTGGAAGGAGGAGAAAAATGGGAAGTGTATGAAACACTGGAATGTTTTTTTCTTCTTCTTTTTAGTGCAGATTTGATTTGACATTGCACATTATGCATATGCATATGATGGATAGAGCTGTCTAAAGGGAAACTGGAATGTTGACAGTGGGCAAAGACCCTTAATTATGTAACTCATCAGTTGGAAAGAATTTGGCCTAGAGGAAAACTTGTGGGATCTGGCAGCAGCCCTTGCTGACTTCAACAGGAAATTGCCCGAGGTGGCAAACAAGCATTGGTGGAGACAGAGAAGAAAGTGGGAGGGCAAGCTTTTTCCCACTGGGTTTTTTAACACTGCCTGGGCACAGAATGTAGATTCAAAGGGGGAAGATTGTTTTCTGAAATTTTATTTTTTCATCAAGTAATTGAAACATGAAAGGGGGAGGCTTGGGCAGTAAAGGGGGTATAATGTTTTGATCTGTAGTGGGGATTTTTGTATATATGTGTCTAGCCTATTATGACACACATGCCACACTAGTCTGCACACTCATAGTTTGAGAAGCTGGAGATCCAGTTAGCTTTCTCATCTGAGGATCCAGCACCCCAGCCTCCAGACTCTATCCTCCCAGGCTTATTTCATGCAAAAAATACATTATTATGCTTGTGATGTACTGCTGACAAACTATGTTGGCGGGTACCCACCACCCTTCAGCAGGTAGCTATGTGCCCATGGTGGGGTAAGGGCTGTTCCATTGTAGTGAAAATTGACGCAAGTAGCTCTGCACCAGGCATGGGTACCTGCAAGGGCACACTGCTGAAGGGTGGCGGGTACCCACCAACGGGTGCAAAATGGCCATCTCTATGACAAATGTAAGGTGTTCAGAGTTGGTTTATGCATGTGAACTGTATTTTGCTTTCTCATTGTTTTTTTAAGCGGATATTGAGCTGACCAAGGTTCATGACTGGAGTTCTGAGCGACTTTTGAGGTTTTTGTATGTAGTTATGGTTCATGGATTTTGATATGGGGATGAGCTGGCCATCGCCCCTGGCTGTACAGAGCGCAGTGCGGGTGGCGACACTGCCATGGCCCAGTGGGTGTTTGAATTGAGCGGGGGCAGTTTGAGGTCAGCTGAGCGGTGTGATCGATTCCCCGTTGAGTTTGCGCTGAGACGGATCGATGGGAGGCGGTGGGCCGGATATGGCTGGATCCGGAGTCGCCCTGGCTCGCCACAACCACCCTCCACCCACCACCCTCCACCCAGCGAAAACGAAAACGAAGAGCAGAAGACGATGAAGTTCCACAAACGAGTGCCCTCCTTCTCATTCACCTCGTTCACCTTCAACAACAACACCACCAGCACCACCACCAACGAGCCCGACCCAGCCCAGGCACACTCCCAGCCCAGCTCGCCCTCCCAGCCCCAGCTCGAGCTCCCCGAGCCACCCTCCTCAGCAGCCGCACTCTCCTCCCTCCCCAGCGCATCATTCGCCCACCACCAGCAGCACAGCCCGCCGCCGCCCCCGCCGCCCCCGTCCCGCGAGCTCGCCATCCAGCCACGCAACGGCGCGATCACCCTCCTGCTCTCCCCCGATGACCCGCTCCAGTTCATCGTCCAGACAGCAGCCAAGGGCCCTCCCCCGCGGAAGCGCTCCGGCAGCCTCATCGAGCACTCCCTGAGCTCGCCCCCTGCCGACCATCCCGACCATCCCGCATCCGCCAGCCGCAGGCGGTCCAGCTTTGCCGAGTCCGCCAGCCAGGCACTCACCCTGGCCGACCGAGGCCGCATCGCCAGCCCCCATCGGATCAGCACCCTCACCCAGAGTAGCACCAACAGCAACAGCACATCGGCCAGCAACTTCACCCGCCACCGCAAGCGACTCTCCAACCTGTTCAGCCCCCTCGCCTACTACTCAAGCCACTCCCGCTCCCCGAGCCCCGCCGCCCGCTCCGCCCGGCCCAGCCGCTCCTCCACCTCCCTCGACCCCGAGTCCGACCGGGAGAGCAACCCCGACTCGGCCCAGATCGATCTCCCCTCATCCTCAGAGGACGAGTCTGAGTCCAACCAGTCAAACTCGGACCAATCCAGCGACCTCGACCCCGAGCTCTCCGACCCCGAGGCCCAGACCATCCTCGCCAACACCAACGCCAATGCATCCTCCATCACGCCCATCGACTACCTGCAGAAATCAAACCAGCCCATCCCCTTCATCGACCAAGCACCCAACATCACCTCCCCGCCCCCACTGCCCATCTCATTCGCCCCCACCGACCCCCGAAGTCTGCTCAAACACCCTCCGGCTATGGCCCGCAAAACATCGATCAGCAGTCGCCCCGGCGGCTCCATCCGACGAAGGTCCAGCCTCGGCCCCCCGCGCCAAGACCTCAAGCTGACCGTCTCCCGCCCGATCTACCAGAAGAACCGGTGCACTATCACCATCGAACACGGCGACTGGCTCGAGGCTGCCAAGAAGGCCGAGCGCACCCGGTTCTATCTCGTGGCTTGCGACCTCAGCGATGAGTCCAAGTACGCCATCGAGTGGACTATCGGAACCGTGTTGAGACAGGGAGACGAGGTGCGTTGCCCCCCCCCCCCCCCTGTCTACACACACCTCCACACTCTTCTGATCCTTCTCATTCACACAGTGTCTTGTGATCATGGTCATTGAAACCGACTCGAAATGTATGTCTCACAGGCCCCTTATGGCTGGATCTTGACAATCCCTAACCATCACTCCTTTTTTTTTTTTTTGCTTCCAGTTGATCCTGAGGACGGGCCAGGTACAGCGGCAGACCGGACGGCGAAGATCCGAAACCAGAAAGACCGGCAAGAGAAAGCGACGCTACTCGTCCGAGAAGGTACGTTCCCCTCCTAACCGCTGCTGATGACGACACGCGGTGATGCAGATGAAAAACCCCTGTTCTACTTCCTTCAGTCACGGCGCTGCTGGAACGCACCGGCTTACACGCCAAAGTGACCTGCCAGGCTATCCATGGCAAGAACCCGAGGCACATGCTGGTCGACTGCATCGACTTCCTCGAGCCTAACCTGGTCATCGTCGGCCGCCGGGGAGTGACGTCTTCGAAGGGCAGCTTGATGGGCAGCGTTTCGCATTACTTGGTCCAGAAATCCTCGGTCCCAGTTGAGTGTTTTTTTCTTCTTTTCCTTTACATACAAGTTCTGGTGGCGCTTGCTGACCGGCTCTCGTTTGGTTGGGATGCGTTAGGTGATGGTGGCCCGAAGACGTCTCAGGACGCTGCCGAAGGTGTACAAGAAGAAGTCGGGCGTCGTGCCCACTGCCCACCAACAACGCAAGCTCAACGAGGCCGCCATCGAGAACGCGCTCCCGCCCTCCACCTCCGCCGCCTCCTCCTTTGCCCAGCTGCCCTCGTCGCCCGACTCTAAACGGCTCTCCGTCGTCAGCGAGGAGACCGAGAAACTCAACCTCCTCGGCCTCCGGCACGCCTCCCCAGAGCCGTCTGAACTTGTCGAGGACGGTGAGGAGGGCGAGGAGGACCAGGCGACGCAGGAAGACCACCAGGAACCCGGACGGGCGCAAGAGCCTCGTGACGGACAGTCGGACTCTGATGGCAAAGAAGAGCGTCCGGACCTGGCCGACCAGGACGTGTCGGTCCCAATGCCCCGCCAGACGGACGAAGGCGCCCGGCCCGCTGACCCCGTCGTCACCCCCCACCCGGTCTCCATCGTCGAGCCCGTAATATAACTCTCCGTGTGGTGCAGACTCGTCCACCCTGTAGCATACCCATGTATCTTTAAACCCCCACATTCTCGCCTGTGGAGCTATACCCCCCATCGATCTTTCTTCTGAAACCCGCCTCGAAAACTAAATATCAGAAAAACATCCGCCGTGCTCGTCTTTACAACGCTGCCCTCAACCCAACCCAGCCCCGTCCAGCCACCCAGTTGCGGAGTACCACGTCGTGCGGGACGGAAGAAGACGTTGGAAAGTCAGTGTTTTTCGTATCCGAGTGTATGTGAAGTTTTGTATCCTCATGGAAAGGACATCCCCCTCCACGTCTCTCGTTCCTCTTCGTCCGTGTCCTTTATATCATTATGTATCAGTGCTCCCTGCCCGTCCCCTTGTCCTCCAAAACCCCCGCCGAAAACCCGAGACCAGACAAGCGGAAACGGGGACCTTCTCTCTTGACTCTCTTTGTTTCTGAGTGTGGCGTTCCGGTTCCGGCTATGCGTGTGCTATGTATCCTTCCCCGCTTCGTGGTCCCTAGTGCCCGCCACCAATCGCCTGACCTATTCCTTTCGTACGTGCTTCACATCTCACGCGAGAATCGGAGCCTGCATAGACGTCGGCAGCAATCCTGCTCCATACATGCTTTTTTTCCTCGCCATATATGTAGCCCTTGTTGTGTTGATTATGTTTTTCATGATTTGCGTGTGTGTATGTGTGTGTTTTATGAGTAGGAAAGATGTATACATGAGGTGAACAAAAATGCAGATGTATCCGCTAGGATAGAAAGTCGCATAAGGCCCTGTGTTGAGGAAAATGACTGGCGCGCGCTGGCTACGAAGTCGGAGATACTGCACTGCAGTCTTTCAACACCCTGGAGGCTGGAGTCGGTCGTGTTCAACCGGCTGCGAACCCCTGGCACTGATGTAGATCGCTTTTGCGTTGGGGGCGCGAGCTCTGCTTCGGCGGGCTCTTCATGCAGTCGCGCTGTGCCACTCCGCCCGAGGGAGGGAGAGGGGGCTGCACGCTAGTGCACACGTGAGCCCACTGGGAGAAAGCTTGCGCGAAGACGGGATGCCTCAACAGGCCAATCAAACACGGCACGAGAAGCATGAAGTCGAACGGGGGGTGTATCCAAAGGCAACACTTGACCAACGAGTTGGGACACCCCGTAGCTGCTAGCAGTGCGGAGCCTTGTGCACAAGGAAATACTGAAAAGAGACTCGGCACACTGCAGCTGGCCAACACTGGATCACGTTGGTCTAGTAGATGAGAAACGTGTGTAGGATTACGGGCTTCGAAAATTTAATGGACAAGAAAAAATGTGCACAGCGCATAACAGAATAAAGAGATCACAGTCGGGAAAAAACAAATACAGATCCACCTGATCAAGAAAACACATATTTATTCATGACTATTGAAATTGTAGCGTGAACATGCACGAGCAGGTTGAAATGAAGAGGTCTATCAGTTACGAATTCCGCAGACTTGAGGGGTTTTGACGCCTTCTAGGCTTGATCAATAATCTGTGAAGAGGAGGGTAGATCAGGAAGCTGTAAATGTATCTGGAAAATCAAAATGGACAATCGCTGACTTGTTTAGTTTTTTTCTTGGCCTGGCAGTGCGTTGTCGGCCGAAGATTTGTGGGTTGCCTCCTTGCCGGAGAGTGCACCGGCCTGGCCAGCATTAAGGGACGCGCTTGCTTGAGGTCCAGCGCCGGCGCCATAGCCACCAAGTTGGTTCTGGCCGGGGTAGTGGCCGCCGAAAGCTGACTGGCGGAAGCCGTTTCGTCCTCCGCCGAGCATACCGGGGTAGCCACCGCCGAGAGCCGATTGCCGGAATCCAGCAGGCCCGGCGCCGGGCATTCCAGAGGCAGCTGCGGGTGCACCAAGTGCTCCTGCTCGGGCGTTGGTCATAGCCGCTAGCCCGCCGCCGAGCATTCCAGCGCTCGACCCACCAAGTCCTCCGACGCCGTTCCCTGCCGCCAGCCCGCCCGTTCCGGAGACGCTGGGATTGTAATACCCGGAAGGGCAGCCGCCGGGAAGGCCCCCGCTTGCGCCATAGCCCATCGGGGAGCCAGCACCGCCCATCGGAGAGCCAGCACCGCCCATCGGAGAGCCAACACCGCCCATCGGAGAGCCAATACCGTTGAAGCCTGCTCTTGCGTTCCCGTAGCCACCGCCCCCGAGACCTGCGCTCGCGCCTAAGCCCATCGGAGAGCCAGCAGCGCCGTTGTAGCCTGCGCCTGCGTTCCCGTAGCCGCCGGCGCCGGCCCCTAGACTAGAGCCGAGGCCGCTTCCGTAGGCGCCGGCCCCGAGTCCGAAGCGACCCCCGCCCGCGCCATAGCCCATCGGAGAACCCGCACCGCCGTAGCCTGCTCCTGGGTTCCCGGAGGCGCCGGCTCCGACTCCGAGACCCGCGCTCGCGCCTAACATCGGAGAGCCAGCACCGCCGTAGCCTGCTCCTGGATTCCCGGAGGCGCCGGCTCCGACTCCGAGACCCGCGCTCGCGCCTAACATCGGAGAGCCCGCACCGCCGTAGCCTGCTCCTGGATTCCCGTAGGCGCCGGCTCCGACCCCGACACTCGCACCCGCACCATTGCCGATCGAAGAGCCAGGATTGTTGTAGCTTGCCCCCCCGTTTCCGGCTCCTAGACCAAGTGCGCCTCCCCCACCAATTCCGCCAGGTCCGCCGACTCCACCGTGGCCGCCTGCTGGACCGTTTCCGATCCCGCCGCCGTATCCGGCTCCCCGACCGTATCTGCCAATATTTCCGCCACCGTATCCGCCACCGTAGGGGCTGCCATTGCCACTTCCGGGCCCGGCAGAGGCTCCACCAGCAATGGGAATGCATCCGCTTGCAGCTCCGGGCTGACCTTGGAGATTGGGGTTGATAGTCGGGGTGGAAGTATTGTTAGAGTCATCTTTTCCAGCAAGATGGCTTTTGGTGTCCTTCGTCACAGAGGAAGGAGCTGCAAGCACAGCTTGGCAGAGAACGAGGTGAAGAACGAGTTGAGCTGATGGGAACATGATATGTACAAGTTTTTAATTAATGTAGAATTAATCTTTTCGTTTCGTTCAAAATTAAATTAACAGGTAAATTTTATAAATATTAGGTTTTTTAAGGGGAAGCTGTTGGAGGGCCGGATGAAGATGTGGTGCGGGTTGGTTTGATGGTGGAGAAAGGAAACAGCCTGAAGAGTGCGGCTTATATAGGGAACCAGTCAGTTGATTCGAATTTCGGTCTTCCCCTCGAGTTATCACGCGTGTACCGCGTCTCAACCTGCTGACACCAGCTGGTGTATGGGAGGCATATCTTGCCATTTACACTCACTCTCGGCATGAGAACACATTTGGTAGATACGCCCAAGCTGACTCTCAACATCCATCGTGTTGGAGGGACTTATTCTTGTCGGCTGGGCAGGGTAGGCGTAATGCGAAATCCGGGCTCTGGGAAGATCTCACTTCACACACGCCGCACGTGTGAGAGAAATTTATGGTGGACAATATGGACGACTCCTCTGCAGGCATGGCGTGCTGTGCCCAACGCACGTCGTAGCGGATTCCGAAACCGATGTTCTCTCGTCCGGGGTGGGATGTAGCATTCCTGCTACGGCGAGCCGTGGCGAGTGTAACATCCATGTTACCACAATTCCGTCCTTTGCTCGTCCATGGAACCTCTAGAATTGACCACCTTACTCCCTCCAAGTCAAAGTGGGGAAAAGCTTCCACTACGGCGGAGATGGTAGCCCATTCAGGCAATCCCGTTCAGTATGTAAAAGCAGGAAATTCATGGCGTGACAACCAACGGATTTTAGGCCCGTTGAGCAAGTCCACTGAACGGGATCGCTTTAATGGGCTACCATCTCCGCTCCAGAACCTGGCCGCTTACAGCGGGAAGCGGGTTAGGTACGGGAAAATAATGGGCCCGAAAAAGTCCATTGAGACTCAGCTTTCTGGCTTAATATAAAAAAATGCACACCGTTTGAACTAGTCATAACGGATGAATGGTCAGGTTGTAGAGGCTATTCACAGGATGGAAACAGCGTGCCAGAACATTTTTCTCTTAAGAACGTAGTGCTGAGTTTTATTTATTATTAAATTTCTCTCATCTTGCACTCAACTGGGGTTGGTGCAACTACATACATTAAGGTAATCAGGAAAAGTAAGAGAGATGGCAGTTAGACTCGAGACCAGCAAGCTGAACCATTCAGTTACTGGGACGTGCGGCCTTGGGGATACCGTCGTCCTGCAAGTGGACTTGGACCCTCCACTTGTGAATCGCGAAAACTTTGGAGGCAGGCATGAAAGGATTTGCGAGTAAGTCATCAGTTACACTAATGCGGATAGGATTGGCTTTGGGGTAGGGCACTGGTTTGCGTCGAGAACTTGGCGCCAAGTCTCGGTTGACCGGGGTGAAGACGAAGGGCTGTAAGGCGACTGCGCGTTTAAAGTGTACTTTTTCCTCCTCAGATGCCAAGATGGCCTGCCGGCTGGCAGGAAGGGAAGAGTTTGCTACAGCCCGACGGGGGGCAGCCTTTTGTGCGCGCATTGGTGATGGCCTGATGTCGTTGCTGAGGGCATCTGCGATGGCGCCACGCAGGTGGGGCGACGGGCTGGCGTCGGGGGCAGGTGCTGGGCATGAGGGGGAGGATGCTTCGGAGGGAGTGGGGGTCATCGTGCTTTCTTCGGGCTCGCTTAAAATCTGGCTTTCTGGAAGAAGTTGAGAGGTCGCCGGCGACTTCAGGTCGGGGTGAAAAGGATCTAGTGAAACCACAGGACTTTTTTGGGCAGTGAGCTTAAGAGTCGTTGACGTTTGAGGTACCTGGCTGCTTGAGTCTTCACACTTCGCTGCTGGGGACTAGTTCCGTGGAAGGCAAAGCCTCGGTTATATATCCACGTCCTCAGCATTTGGAGATCTCTGCTGCACGAGAGCTTTCTCGGGACTCTCTTCGGATCAGAATGTCACTGCTGCTTTCTCTCCCTGTGCTTTTCTTCCTTCTGTGCCGTCTCCTCACTCCTCAGCTTTACTGACTTGCTCAGCCTTATCCGTCCAATGCTTTTAATTGAACTCAGATGTCTCTGGATGTAGTAGACCAGGGCTCGATAATAACACCGCGAGGCATACACCTAACTAGACAAAATCAAACCTCACCGCAGTGGAGTGGTACGCTAACAGCTTGGAGCTGGTGGGGTTCTTCCTATACATACCAAGGCCGCTTTCAGGAGTGATTTCAATTGTTTGATTCCGGATCACACCCTATCACACCGCGCGGGACGGGCGCAAATTTCTTTGGCTCAAGGTAGCTACTGAAATTAACTTCTACGGTAGAGTGGTAAAACACTGGCACCCCTAAAGTGAGCAAAACAGTTGACATGCAGGAACTCATGCTGGTATATCCTCACATATCAACTGGCGGCAGTTACACGACTTTTTCTTACAGTGATTGAGCTTATATCTGTTGACAATCTATCTAGACAAGGAAGGAGGGATTGCGTTTTGTTTTTCCCATTTGGCAGCAAGCAAGACAAAAATGGATAGGATTGTAAATAAGTTCCGTCCCTCCCGGGCGTTAATTTTTCCGTGTTTTACTTGCCAAAAAAGGGAAATCGTAAGTCAAACAAATGAATAAAAATACATCGTACTAGGACAGGGCAACTAGAGGCCACAACATATTGCTTGATACAATACAACAAAAGGGAGCCATAAATTATAAGAAAGACCATGTATAAAGTTTCCGCAAATTCAAAAGAAACAGGGGCAATGGATAGAAGGTTGTTTGTATTTCATTTAGTCGAGCCACCGAATGCGCGAAATATTTCATGACCCAGGTCGCCCAGTGCCTCGCCCAAGTCGGCCAAGACGCTGATAGGAGGATCAGCATGATCTGATCTGAGCGAGCTACCATCGGGCGAAAGGGGGCGGGCGGGCTGGACGAGAATGCTAGCGATATCCCACTGCCGTTTTGCCCATCTGCGCGCCTCGGGCGTCCCTGAAGACGGGAACTTTTCGCGCCAGCCTGGGGCTACGGAGACTACTCGTACGGCCCGGGCCGGATCGGGAGAGTTGTCCAAGTCTGAATCTTCTTCTTCTTCCGCTATATCAAGAGAACTTCTGTCTGTCGGAATCCGGCCTACCACGGGCGACGAAGATGAGCAGGCCTGGTTGTTGGATGTGGATGTGGTGGATTTAGTGGCGAAGGGGAACCATTCAGAGAGTTTTTCCAATGGAAACGGGGTGGACGAGTATGATTTCCGGGACGAGCCGAAGGAGACCGGCTGCACTTCGAGCAAATAATCCACACTGTTGATCTCCTCCATCGTCGCATTCGAATACGTTGGATCGTGCATGAACTTCACCTCGATCGTCCGTGTCATCGGGTCGTATCGGAACTGCGCCGGTGGATGTGACTCCCGTGTGGGCCGGCTCAATATCGGCTGGGGTTTCGAGAGCACTAGCCGGTAGTCCTCGCCCACGTCGACTCGTAACCCCGAGCTTGCTGAACACAAACATCCATGCCAATCTACGAAAAATAGCTGCATGGTAGTCGATAGTTTCCAGGGAGAAAGACATGTATGAATAACTGATCATGCCAGCCAGAGATGGTGCTTTTCTTTTCGCTGAAAGTAGACTTGATGTTTTTTTTTTTTTTTCGTGAAATCAAGGGTCAGAAAATACGTACCTGGTTGTTTTCCTTGTGGAATAAATCGCCATGGAGCAGCGTGGGACGTTTGGGACTATAAGCGATGACCTGGATGACCAAATCCACCGATCAAAGCAAGCGGAAGAGTGAATTACGGGCAGATGATGTGTAGCACTGGTTAAGGATTGAGAAGACTTACGGGGGTACCGACTTGAGTACCTGCACCGGAGACATCGAGGACTTTGAGGCTGCTTCTGTTCCTCAGGACGAACAGGCCAGAGGGGAAGCGATAGCTAGTCTCGATTGTATGTCGATTGGGGTTTGCGGGATGCGTGGAGCCTGAGGGACGAGTGGAGAAGGATCCGAGCGAGGCTCCCTGGGAGGCTTCGGCATACGAGGGCGGCGGGGGGAGTGGGACGACGCTCACCCGGCTTGCGTCCGCTGGCGCCTCGGCAGGGGTCGTGGGCAGGATGGTCGGGCTGGTAGAGCCACTCGGATGTTGCTCGATGGCTGCTGTGGTGTTGTCGTGGTTGGTGCTCATCGTGGAGAGAAACTGGACCGCCTTCTGGGGGATCCCCAAGAGTTCCCAACTTATAAAACTCAGATTTCATCACTGGCCCGAGGAGGTCTGGCCGCGGCGCAAGCCACACAAAGCAACTGCGAAAATTTACCAGTCGGTGCTTTTGCCATATGAATACATACGGCAAGGGTGAATTTGAAAACAGAGGAATACCCCAGGAACAAAAAAAGAGTATTGTTGAAAGACTTAACAAAGCAAATCATCCTAGTCTACAAAAAATCAAAAAGACCATTATGATAGACTGAATAGTCGAGCTAAAAAATCACTCAAAAAACCCAGCGGGATACCGAAGAACTGGGGAGTTGAAAGGATGCCAGATGTTGAAGATCCATTCTGGCCATTATCAGTTCAAGTCTTTGAAATTACAGGTCCCTTGAAATTAAGAGGGATTATGGAGAAAATACATAAAGAGCCGAATAGAAATAAATAGATATTTGAAACAGTGTGCATTGTTAACCTCCTTCCGATGCTCGCACCGCATGGTTACAGCCCCCTGGATTGCGCAATCGTGTTTCGGCTGGCCCCCGTGCGGGTGACTCGCCGATCTGCTACGGCATGGTTAAGTTACGTTAAGTGAAGTGGAGTGTTATGTAGTTTAGCTCCCCCCTGCTCTCCTCCGCGAGTTGGCTGTTGACCGACCATCCATCATTACTCAACCTCAACAACCTCAACAATCCCAGGAAGCTTACATATCCCCATCGACCACACACCATCCCCCAGAACGACCCACTTGGCCGTGCTCTCCGTCGATCCCATCCTACATCCATCGGCTTCCCCAACGACGGCTGGTCTCTAACGTAACGTCTTCTAGACTTCTCTACCTCGATCAACTCGATCGATACATACACCGACATCCCTTACTGACCTTAGACTCTACCGTTCTCTTTCGTTAATAGGGAACTCTTATCATTCCCTCAGAGACTAACGCTCCCATCATGAATAACGGGATCTATAACCACCTTTCTGCTCAAGCTCATCAACTCAACCCGCAACAACAACAGCAACTCCAACAACAACAACAAGTCCAACAACGCCAACAACAACAACATCAGCAGCAATATCAACAACAACAGCAGCAGCAGCAGCAGCAATATCAGCAACAACCCTACCAGCATCAGCAACAGTTACAACCACAACAACTCCAACAACTCCAGCAACAACAACAAATGCAACAACAACAACAGCAGCAGCAACAGCAGCAATTGCAACAGCACCATTATTCACAGCCGCAGCAACCATCAAATCAGCACCAGCAGCTCTCTCATCATCCCCAGCAAAACTTTCAACCACAACACCAAATCCAGCTTCAACACCATCAGCAACTTCAACTCCAGCAGCTCCAACAGCAGCAGCAGCAGCAACAAGTCCATCCAAAACAGCAGCAATCTCAACCACAGCCGCCCCAACAACAACACCGCTACAGCTTGTCCTCCGCGGTACCGAATTCCTTCAATTCGCAACCCTTAGCTTCACCCGCCACCAACATGGGCCCGAGCTCGTATTCTCTACCCAACTCCGCCCCGGCCATGCCCGCGTCCCCCGCTCTCTCGAATTCATCCCTCCAGTTTAACTCTCAATTAGCCACGCATTCCATCAGTTCGTACAACAACCCCTCCTGGAACCTCAACTCACAGCCGCAGCAGCAGCAGCATCATCTCAACAATAGTAACCCCGCAGCCCCCACCCCCCCACTCAACATGCCATCCTCCTGGCAGTCCCCCTCGCTCAATTCCGCGTCTCTTCAATCCTCACAGCCGATTAGGTCTCCCGAAGATCCAACCCAACCAAATTTGATCCCTCAACTAATGAGTCAGGTTATCACTGCCATCGGCTTGAATTCTGATTTCGATCGATCTAATCCAGCATCTTCTGTTAGACGCTATGACCCTCGCACCCTTCCAATCGATCCTCGGACCAGCCTTAGGCTCAATGAAGCTGCCATGGCCGCGATTGAGCAAGCCTATCTGCACGAAACCTGCGGCGTGACCGAACTCAAACTTTACAAAGAGTACCTCATCAATCAGCATCAACTCAAAATTTCCGAGAAGTCATCCAAACTTCACGATCATCCACCTCTCAGCTCTCCGAACACCAGCACCACAAATATCACCGGCATACATCCCGTTGGAATGAACAACTCAGCTATGGCCTTCAGATCGTCAACCCCAGCCAATAGCGGCCAAAATCAACGGCCCCAGCTTCAATCGGCTCCTCCACCAGGTCAACCAGGGTTCCCTCAATCCGGAAGCTCGCCTGTTTTGCCACTTTCCAGCATCGCATCCGGTAATCTTAACAACAACAACAACAACCTCGCTAATAGCAGCAACAATCTCAACACCATCGGAATGTCTAGCTACTCTGGAATTAACCTTCAAAGTCAGTCTCATCCGGATTACACCCCCAGCCCCCGACACTCCAGCCAAAGACCGCTGGGGCCACCGCCACCCACCTCGTTGAACTCTAACTACAACCAGTCCCAGCAACCCAACCAGCAAGTCATTCTGAACGCGTCGAACACGTCCAACCAAGCCGCCTCATCTCCCACAGCCATTGCCAACCCTAATCAGGCGTTTGCCCATGCGCCCTCGACCCCGATGAATAGCTCACACTCCATCGCGCCATCATCTCCCAATCCAGCCCAACGTTTTCTTGCCAGCTTGAGCGATTTTCTCACCAAGAGTAGTCGACAGCCACTTCAGCTATCGTTTCCTCCGTTGATCGAGGGCCAGGCAGTCGATCTATACAAGCTGTTTGGTATTGTGCAGCAGAACGGCGGGTCCGCGAACGTCGCTCGCCTGGGCGGTTGGCCACTCATAGCCGCTGCCATCGACCTCTTGCCTTCAAACGACCCATCGGGACGTCGGAGCTCTCAAAACGAGGCGGACCCGATGTCTCGATACAGTCCCGAACAAATCCATCAGCTTCAACACGTCTATGGCCAGTACCTGCAAGCATTCGAACACTTTCAGATTCAAATGATAAGGAGGCGACACCAGCAACAAGCTATGCATAATATGCAACAGCAGCAGCATCAGCAACTACTATTACAACAACAACAACAACAACAACAACAACAACAACAACAACCGCAGCAGCAGCAGCAGCTACAACAACAACAGCAGCAGCAGCAGCAGCAGCAACAACAACAACCACAACAGCAGCAGCAGCAACAACCACAACAACCGCAACAACAACAAAATTTGCTTCATCTCGCACAACAGCCAACCCAACCTGATCATGCGCAGCCTCAATTTGCTCAACAGCACCTGCAGTCAAACCCACTCTTGCAGTCCTCGATCCCGCCCTCAAGTCTTCAAAATAGCTCTTCGAATTGGACGGGAAACAACCAGAATACCTTCGTTGGCACTTCCACGAAAGCTCCTCTACATCAAACGCACCAAGCTTCATCGGCTTCGCAGCACCCTCCGTCAGCGTCGCCTCAGTCAATGAACGCGGTACCTGGCGCGCAAAATCCATCAATGAATTGGCCAGGTAGTACTCCGAATAGCTTTACCAATTCTCCTACGAAAACTCCGCTGCACCTTCCTCAGCAAACCCAACCACAACCTCCACCACTTCAACCGGCGTCACAAAACGTGCATGTCGCGTCCTCCTTACCCTCGTTGAATTCCAACCAAAATCCAGCAGTAAACTGGCCAGGTGCCCCTTCGAATCCTCTCAGCACCTCCCCAGTAACAGCAGTCTATAATCAATCCAATATCCCATCTCAATCGCCTGGAGAGACCGGTCAGCTTACGAGCTGGAATGGAGGAGCGGTTGGTCTTAACCAACCTCAAAATCAAATTCCCACTCATGGGCCTACAGCCTTAGTTCCGAACCTCTACAATCAACCGCCGAACCATCCTGGCAACAGTCAATACGTTACTCCTGGCGCATTCTTCGGCCATCAACCAGGCAGCGGACCTCATTCGGCTAGCTTCAGTAGTGGTGGAAGCCCGATGCTGAATACCAACATGAGTTTGGCCGCATCCTCTATCGGAGTAGCACCGACTACTCCCCAAATCACCAACAAAAATCTCGCCATCAACCCATCTCATCAGGATCCAAGCGCCCTTCCTGGTGGTCCGCCTAACGGTGCGATGACCCCGGCTGGTAGTCAGGCGGGTAGTCCTGGAAGTTTGGTTAGAGCTACCAGCGAAAGTGTCAGTGCTAGTTCTGACTTTCTCTCCCGCGCGGTGCTTTCTTCTTCATTTTTATTTATTTATTTGTTTCATTTGTAGGTCTCGAATACATCCACTTCACTCCCGAATAGCTCGAACAGTAACGGCAAGAGGGCTCGATCAAGTAAAAAGTCAATCGCTCAGGAAGGCTCGGCGAAAAACTTGAATAATAGCAATAAAGCACCGCCTAATGCTTTGGATAAAAAGAAGAGAATGAAACGAGGTCAAGCCTTTTCCCCACTCGACCTTGCCATGTCTTTCTATATAATCAGCCATACTGATTCCTATTTTCGTCTTTTTTTTAGACCATGAATCAAACTCGCCCCTAGTGACGAGCAAAGGTCTTCCACTCAACGATTCCCAAAACGGCACGTCGAGCAGTCGAACTCCATCAGTTGCGAGTAACCATCCTCAGCCGCAAATTTCGCCATCATTCCAGGGCGAAAATGAAGCCACCCTTGGTGCCTTGCCGCCATCCAATGCGCCTCCGAATCTCAACGGCCCATCCGATCAGCCCTCGCCTGCTCTCCAACAAGCGAGTCATTCGCAGCAGCCGTCTCCTGCTGGTGGCGCGATGGTCGAGCTGATGCCTCCGCTGATCCAGTCCTCCGATGGCGCGACAACGATGTTCGGATCCCAGCATGAAAAGAGCAATTCACCCCAGCATCTTGAACATCCCCCGACAGATCATTTCGGTCCCAGGGCTATCACCCCATCCGTCAACCCACCATCTTCAGGTAAAAATCAGGGTTATCCTTCCCCTCATCCTCCCGGTTCACCCTTGAAAGGAAAACCCCCTTATCAGTCCGACCCCGGTCATCCCAATGGAATCGCTGCCAGAACTCTCCAACGACCGCCCGTTCCTCCCCCGAGAACCGATTACGTCCCCCTATGTAAACCTGCTGACAATACCGGTGGATGGGATTTGAAGGAAGCTGAAGAGATTTACAATTTCCGCCTGTCTTCAAAACCACGCCGATCACTAGATGATCTAGGTAGGTTCTTTTTTGCAGATTTCTCCCACGCAATCGTATCATTTGTAGCTAACTGATCATTGCTTGCATCCTATTTCCTCGATATGTTTAGGTTTGGTGGATGTACACTCGCTCGTGATGTCACTAAGATCCAGAATCGGAAGCGAAGTGACTTATGCATTGAACACTCTCACGTTTCTTGGTCCTCACCTCAAGATATTCCGCGACGAAACTAGCGGAAGTTTGGGAATCCTTTCGATGCCGCTAGCGATGTGTGAAGATCTCCTAGAAGAACTGTTAGACTTGTTGGAAGATGTAGCGTTCAAGCCCAACTGGAATCGCGATGATGATGATCAAGCATGCACAGAAGAGCAAACAGCGACTGGGTTTTATGATATGATGGCACATGCTTTAGACGAAGATGCGAGGCCGCCACCGAAAGATTCACCGTCAGCAGAAGACGAGGATGATTCGGATGATGAGGAGTCTGACCTGCGTCCACCAATCGGCCAAGTTGAAATAATCTTCAGTATCCTGAACATCTTGCGATCATTTGCACTTTCGGAAGATAGCGCTCCCTATATCGGTCGGACCGCCCGTACGACAAGCCTGTTGATTGGATTATGCGAATTCAGCGCCAATCCACAAAATCTTCGCAAGAGTCTTCGTTTAACTAAGCTCGAGAGGTTGAGGATTCGACGAGAGGTCTTGCAAATCCTGTCAGATGTTGGCCATGGGATTTATCTCGATGAACAAACCGACCGGGTAGTGTCAGCTCTTCTCCGCCTAGCTTTATTCTTTCTTGTCGATTCTCCGCATCAAATCGATCGGACGCCGTTTGAGGGAGAAGGCACGATAGAACTTAAGCCAGGGGTAGAAGTTAGTCCGGCGATCCAGCTTCGTCTGCGCTCGTTGTCAATAGTACCGAGTCATGTGGAAGCAGCAACGAGCCTAGTATCGAAAGTGGGCACGTTGGATAGCAACCGGCGTCGGATCGAGGAATCATTGTGCAGGACGAGGACTGAATGGGTGGTAGAGGAGCTAATAGAGACCTTGACGAAAATGTTGCCGATAACGGGAGAAGAGATGGTCCTAGTAGTCTCGGAGGACGATCCGCGGGTGCGGGCGGAAGTCCTGGCAATGGGCCTTTTCAACCTGGTCAGCCTCAAGCCGAGCTCGATGGCGATCCCTGGCGAGAGTCGACTGAAGACCCGGTCGATGTTACTGCGCGCCTTGGTCCGCACCCTTGGTCGTTTCCTCGTGATCGGCGACGACCAGGTCTCTATCATCGCCTCCCACAGGGCCCTCTCCATGCAAATTCTTGTTGAACGTCTGATCGAAACCATGCGGGTCTTGATCGAACAGGTCGACCTACCCACCTCTGGCCCTGGTTTCACACCCATCACAGGCTTGTTCAGGGGCAGTAACACTCTCCGACATCACGCCGGCAAACTCAGCTTCGGGGAGCCTCCAATGAATTGGTTTGGGGGCGGGTTTGAGTCAGACGAGTCTGAGAAAGAGATCGGCTCTAGTCTTGTGATCCAACCCTCAAGCTCGTTGTCGGATGAAGAAGAAGAAGAAGGGCTGCAGAAGGTCCAACTCTTGCCCAAGCTGTCCACCGATCTCAAGTCTTCTGAAGGCGAGAATGTTCCCAAGACTGACATCGGTAACCTTTCTCTGGCCGGCTTGAGCTCCGTCGGCGCGGTCCGTTGGAGGGCCGAGTTCATCAAGATGTTGGCTGGCTTCGGCGGCCATCTTAATCGCAACCCTCCCAACCATCATAATCATCCTAACTCGCCCAATCTCGATGGTCCTATCGGCAGTCTTATCACCCCTAACGCTTTTAGCTCACTAGTCAAGATCTTGGACTGAGCCCTCTCTCTCTGGTTATCGCTCTTCTCCTTTCCTTTTATCTTCCTTTTTCCTTTCCTCTGTTCTTCACTTAGACTCCTTCCTTTTTTTGTTTTAGCTCATAAGACCTCTGAACATCAATATCTATCAATATCACATATCCTCCTCTCCTTTTTCACGGATTCTTTCTTTCTTTATTTCTCTCTCGCATGCTCCTTGTTTGTTTGTTTGTTTGTTTTCGTCTGGTTTTGTTTTCATCTGGTTTTGTTTTCGTCTGATTTTGTTTTAATGGTCCACACAATGCGCAAACTGTCTCAACTTTTCCCAGATGCCACCGGCCGATGGCGGCTTCCCCGCTATGAATAGAGAAAGGGGTGTTTTTCAATTTCCTACAAGAAGAGACACTAGAACTGATGATTACATCATTTGAGGAGTCATATTGCCGTATTTTCCAATGGAAATGTTGAAGATGGATGTGAAAAA
Source organism: Puccinia triticina (assembly GCF_026914185.1). Lineage (NCBI taxonomy): Eukaryota > Fungi > Basidiomycota > Pucciniomycetes > Pucciniales > Pucciniaceae > Puccinia > Puccinia triticina. The sequence continues at coordinate 5,591,699 of NC_070560.1, read as the reverse complement.
CTCCCCTGAGCTTATCTCTGCCAATTTTATCAGATTTTCCCAGATTTCCAAATTGTTGTATAGTGTCTTTGTATCCAAAACTCAACCGAGTTCCACACAATGCATGGTTTAAATTTGCATTGTCTTCTCATGGTTGTAAATTAGCAGGTTTTGGAGTTGTTATAATTGGTTTTAAAAGGAACTGTTTAAAGTGCAAAAGCATTCTCTGGCTGATTTTAAATCTTGAGAATAACTTTGTTGTGGATTTGCTTTATCCTGTGCTGTTGGCCGTGGTAAGATGTTCATGATCATCTCAACATGAAGCAAGAAAATAGAATTTGTCAATTTTAAAGTAGGTGGGAGATTTTGGAAAGTCAAACTGAAAATTGGTGGCCAGCTTGTGCTTGATGTTTCCAGTACCAGTACCAAGTGTTTAATTATTGTTATGTTTTCAAAATTTTTGGATGAGACTTGGAGATTCTTTTAGCTTGCTGGCAGTAAACAAGGGGCATGCAAAAAGCTTACCAATTCCAAGCTCAACAAAGCCTCTGATAGCCCCAGGGCTAGGGGAAACCCTGGGGCCTGCAGGGTCTGTCTCTGGGAGGTCACACTTTACAAGGTGTATCGGTTAAACACATAAGCGCCCTCCTGAGTGCAAAGCACCCCCCTCCAAAAAAAAGCAATGGTTTTTTTTTGGCATGAGAGGTATCTACAGTTGAGTCCTTATTGACCCAGAGAGTTGTCCAACAAAATTGGAAAATGGCTGGTATATGCAAATTATTCACCCATATTAACTTTTAACCCAATCCACCAAGGGGTGTGGGTTAATAGAGACTGTACAGTACAGGAACCTTATTTTTGTTTGGTTTTATATTTTCCAAAAATCCAACAAAAAACTTCATTAAATATGCAATCAGTAGCCAAAAGTCCAAGCTTCATTAGTCTGTGTCCCCCTTTTTTGATTTTTTAACATCACAATTTCTGGCAGAAAACTAAAGAAATGTGAGTTTCAGTATTTTCCCATGCGGAGGGATGCATTTTGCAGCCCTGCACAGCCAGACAGCATTTTAAAATTCACACATATTGTCTTTGGATGCACATGTATGATTCAAGCTGGTAAAGGATGATACTAAACTTTGGTGAGGAGAAAGGCAAGAATAAGAATACTAAGCCTTGGTTATCATGTTTTCCACTATACGGCCTGGTATGGTTTGGAAGTTATTCAATTTTTAAATTGAAATAACCCATCAGGCTGCTTCAGAAGAGGGAGTTTTACGCCCAAAACAATGATTGGTGAAGTTTAGGCATGAATTCAACTCAACTTTTATGTAAAACTAAACTTCCAGCTCTCAAATCCCCTACAGGGGCGGAGCTTGGGATGGGCTGGGTTAACTTAACTCCTGGCTTGTTTGGAGGGATGCCATCGCGCAGAAAGTATGCCATGTGAAATTTTCTTGCATCTGCTTGCCTTGAAGTTAATTCAAGTCAAGCAAATCATAATAGTTTCCATTTTCTTTCTTGTTATGCACATACACTTGTCTGTTGTGAATCCCGCGCTCCGGTGAAACGTAGAGATTGCCGAGCGATACACGTTTGGCGATAACCGGCCTTGACCGGCAGCAGTGCTGTACGCTCTTCATGGGTGGATGGGATTCCTTCCGGCGCCGAGGTTGTATATATAACATTGATGAACGAGAGGGAATTCATTCTGGCCGTCAAGGTTGTATAACCTGGATTCCCTTTGGCCGGTTCTGGCCATTAAATCTCTTACGGCCATTGATGTTATGCAACCACATCAATTGGAAGGGAATGGAAGGGATTCCCTTCCGGCTATCAATTTTATACAACCTTATGGCCATTGAGTTTATCTAACCCTAAACCCCTTGCATGTGCCGGGTACGGTAACACAAAAGAGTGATAGGATGTTGGGAAAAAGGCACAATTGGAAGGTATGAGAAGGAGAGAGGTGCATTGGCCAAGTTGTTTCTCATACTCTACTATTGTTGCTTAAGTTTTAACAGATAGTCTAATTTTCAAGAGGAAGTAGGGTTGGGAATGAATCAACTTAAACAGAAGGAGTCAAAATGAATTTATCATCACCATACAACTTCAGGAATTATATTCCTATATTTTTCACTAAGTTTCTCAACTGAAATTTGGAAGATGCAGCTGAAGAAAAATTTGAAATCCTCCCTAAGCTTATCTCCTTGGATTTTCTCAAAATTCCACAGCCACTCAAAGTGCCTCTGCATCCAGCACTCCACAAAGCTCCAAATAATACATGGATGGTAGGGGCGCTTTGTTAACAGTTTATTCATCATGTCAGGTTTCCGCTTATTCCATAAATCAGATGGGTTGGACTTGGAGTCCAATTCTCCAGGAATGATTGATTCTAAAAATAATTCCCTTGCTGATTCTAAATTCTGATAGAGATTTTTTTCACAGTTGTTCCATTTTTCTGTGGGGCAGGGTATAATTGTAATGATCATCTCCACATAGAATAAGAAAACAGTGTAAATGTCTTCAACTTTGGAGTGTTTCAATTTAATACCATAATCTTCAAAAAGATTTTCAAAGTCAACTTTAAAATCAGCTTGTGTTTGGTGTCTCCAATATCTGTACCAAGTTTCTTGATTTTCTTGAAATTTCTTCCTGCTCTGAGTATACAAATCTTGATAGTATTTGGCTCTCTCTATTTTTGATTGTGAGGTGCCAGATTTCCCTACCATAATGATTGGAGATGTACCATATCTGTAGGAATCCTCTAACTGTATAACAAGTGGCCTTTCAGGAGGAAAATTGTTGCATTTGAACATCATTTCTATTTTGCTTTTGAATTCTGGTTTCAATTTTTCCAAATTGAAAATTCCATGATCAAAGCTTAATCTTGGAATTCTTATGTCTGGATTAATCTCTACTGGAATAAGATGTTCTAGATATGGTCGTGCATCCCCTTGAATGTGGCCACTGAGTGAAGGTACATAATTTTCATCCCTTTTTGCATTATGTTCAGGTGAAATTTTGGAATTTTCTGGATGAATTTCTTCCCTGATCATCCAGATGTAAGGATCACTAGAGTATATTTGGGCATCTCCAGAAGATTTTTTTTTGTTTCTGTGCTGATTGCTTCTGTTTATTTTTTCTTGAGGAAGAAGTGGAGCATCAGGTGAGCTGTAGTTTTTTTCTTTTATTTGCAGGATTGTTTCTTTTTACTTGGTCTAGCTTTATATTGATTTCATTATCATCAGGATTCTTTCCTCCAATTTCTAAACCACCACCAACAGCCAGGATTCCATTCTGGGACATTATATTAGTAGTTATAGGCTCTATTGTAGAATGTTTAGGGTTTTTATCAAATCCAGATAAGATTCTTTCAAAAGTTTGAAAGGCTTCAGCCTTTTTATCTTTGTTGATTGAGTTGGATAGATTTTGAAATTCATCATCTGAATCAAGAAATGCTTCAAGATCATCAAATACCAAGTTCCTTATTTCATGACAGGGACTGGGTACATTCAAGAATTCATCTGGGTCAAAAAAATCAGCTGCTGAGCTGGGAGAAGACATTTCTTCTGGAGATTTCTGGGTGATAGATTTTCTTTTTGTTAAATAAGGGGTTTCAAACATATGGAAACTGTCTTGGACTTCCTGAATCTGCCATTGTTTAAGGGGAAAATTCATCTGATTTTCTGTTCCCAGTCCTCCAGATTCCACATGGGTGCTGTGAAATAGAGAATTTGAAGCATCAAATGATTTTGATGTGTCTTCATGGTATTTCTGGCCATCCCCTGGTGGATTCAATTGTGATGGAGGGAAATTTGTCTGCAGGCCAATATTTTGATCAACTACATCAAATTCACTAAATTCATTCTGGGGCCACAATTTCAAAATTTGTTCTGAATTTCTGGGGGCCAAGCCAGGCATTGCTTTGGGGTAGACTGCAAACAAGAACACCATGAAGGCATACAATTGGTCAGATTTCATGCTTGCTAACTTGCTGATGGTTTTCTGAAAATATGTTTTCTGGCTTATGGGAATGTGCTGATGGGATGATACAGAGAAATATAATAGGGTATTTTTGATGTAAAAAAACCTAGAAACTTGGGTAAAAAATGACCTGGGTGACCAGAGTAACCCAGCCAACTTGGGAAACTCAGCTGAAGGATTGCTCCATAGATCTCTTCTCATATAGATACTAAATTTGAAAGTTCAGTTTTAACCTCTGCCTCATGATATGTAAAACCAAGGAGTGTGAATTGAACTCAAACAAGATTCACAGCCAGCTGTGAATAGTTTTCAATTATTGAGAAAACCCCATTGGTTGGGTTCACAATCAGCATTTCTCATAAATATTTCCAGTCCACTGATGAAACTTAATTTTACTTTGAAAAGTTTAAAAACATACCCACTCCAACCAAAATTTGATCTTGGAGATTTAGGGCCAAGCAGGAAAAAATAGAAAAAGGAGAATATTACAGTACATTTGACATGTGAACCTTGCTATCTTCAACACACTTATTTACATGTGAGTTTATCTCTAGTTTGTGTTTCATCAGTTTATGACTCCATAGTCTGGGTCAGAAGTTCATAAAACCATTAACTACCTGACAAACATCCATCAATGACAAAAGGAGTACAGGTGATGGACAGAAAAAGCTGAAACTGGATGTGAGTTCATTTTTATTGAGTTTACCCCCATGATATGTACTTGGATACAGTGTATGTGCATAAAACCTTAGCTAAGATCTGTTTGAGAGAGGAAGCCAAAGTGGAGCACTTGAGTGCACTGCTGGCCAAATTGGAACAAGAAGAAGACATCCACAAATTGATGAGCTGATCAAGGTGAGAATCACAGAGATTGAAGGGAAGCTGGACTGGTTTATAAAGAAGATACATACAAATTCAAAAGCAGATGAATTATGGAAAGGAAAAGAGGAAGGGTTGTCAGTGAATTAGGAGGGAGGGAAGACTGGAGGATGAGCAATTATCAATTGAAATTGAAGGTCTAGGTTTGTCAAGTTTAGGTCAAGCTTGTTGATAACCAAACTTAAATCTTGCTGATAATTGTGATATAGCTCCTCAGCTTCAATTCAACTGTAGATTTCATGCATGACTCTGAGCAGGACTGGTGTGTGAATATACCAACCTCTAAAATGTTGGCATGCAAAAAGATCATTGGCATTCATTTAGGCTCATTTAGGCCAACCCTATATTTTTACTCCAGTGTGTTAACTTGCCACCTCTGGTCATATGATCAATGATGGATGGCAAGTCCAGTTGGTAGTGGCCAACAACCACTCATTCTCCTTCTGTGCATGCACTATAGTTTCTGCCTGTGTACCTCCAATTCAATTGGGCACCTCCAAACAAAACCTATCTGAAAGCTGTGTACAGTAGAGAATGTCAAAACGGACCTGGGTATAATTTACACCACCAGTAGCCGCGTGTTTTTTTCCAAAAACAGGCACCCGGCACCACATCCGGCACTGCCTGGCGGGTACCAGCCTAGCTTAACTAAGCCTCTCAAACGGAGGGTCCGGGGGACCTCGCCCGGAGGGCTCTCCGTAGGAGAGGCTTATGAATAATGTCTGCAGGCTGGCAGACAAAGGAAGGATTTTCAATCCTAAAAACACAAAAACACAAATTAAAATTCACCAAAATATGTACAAGAAAAACTGAATAGACAGTTTTCTTGGCAGTACTGATGGGCACCCTCCCCCAAGTTTTTGAGGAATGAACTCCAAAACTGATTGAAGGAATTTTTTTTGGAGGTCAAGAGAATCCTGGTGGATATTCCATTGCACTGAAGATCCCATTTTGGATTTTCTGATAATATGCACAATTGAATATCCTATCTGCAACAATTGGGCGGCTACAGGTGTAGGATCTGCAGATATCTGCAGGCTTGTGAATCCAATATCCACAAGGCATGATGGTTGTAATTCCTTGGTTTACTGTTACATTCCTTTGTGTTTTTTTATTTTTAAAACATTAGTACAGCAAAAATGATAAGGATTGGGGAGATGAGACCAGCGCCATTTGAAAGCTGAGATTGAGAAGTCTAATTTGGCTCTGGGGCAGGTCCACAGGAGCTGAGGGGGAGGCTGGGTGATGCTAAGTATTTTTCCTCCAGCCATTGTTGATTTCTTTCTCAGCCAAAATTTTGACTTTGTGCACAAGTCCCTCCCTGCGAGAGGGGCCGCTTTGGGGCCAGCCACAGCGAGCCTCCCACCAGGGGGGACTTGTGTCAAGTTAGGGTACCAGCGGTCTTTTAGGCGGGTACCAGCGGTACCCGCCAGCTTTTTTTCATCAAAAAGGTCACCAAGAGCCGTCCTTGATGACCGGAATGGACGGGTCATCAAGAGGTCCTCCCCTCGATGACCGCAACAGGTTGGTCATTGAGGGGAGGACCTCTCAATGACCAGAAAAGCGATGACCGACCTGTTCCGGTCATCAAACAGGTCGGTCATGGTCATTGAGGGTGCTCCCCCAACGACCAGGGCGCACTTGCCATCGAGGGGAGTGACAACTCCCCTCGATGATTGCACCAGGGACTGTCCTCAATGACCGGTCCTGGCCAATGACCGGTCTATTGTCAGTCATCGAGGGGAGCTCAGAGCGAGCCAAGGGCCGGGGGTCCGGGGGTTACCCGATTAACCCGGCGGGGGAAAGCGGTACTTGGGGGCGGTACCCGGGTACCGCACCGCTTTTTCCGGAAAAACGGGCACCCGGCACCGCATCCGGCACCGCCTGGCGGGTGCGCGGCGGGTGCGGGCGGTACCCGCCCACGGGTGCCGGGTACCGCCAAACGGGTACCAGTTGACATTCTCTAGTGTACAGTGGGTCATCTAATGTTTTTGGCACCACATTTTTGAATGTAGAAGCTCAGGCCACAGCCTTTAAGTCATGAGATTGGCTACAGGGGTGGAAAATAAGTTCTCAAAAATGATTATGAAATAAAAAAAAGTAAAAATGAAAAAATGAAAAATGTGGAAATTTTTGAATTTCTGGCAAATTTCTCAGAATGCTCATTACTGTCCAAACCAAGAGGTGAAAATTAGAGAGCACAGTATGGCATGCAACAAGAATGATAAAAAAATGAACATTTTTGAAACCATTGCCAATGATTTTTATTGGATAAAATAAATTGAGTCAAATTAGTGGTGATTTGGGCTACAGTCCCTGAGTTCAAATGAAATTGGTTGATAACCCATCCACCCAAAAAATCATTGAAAATGGTTTCAAAGATTTTCATATTTTATCATTCTTGTTGTATGTCATACTTTGCTCTCCAATTTTCCCTCCTTGGTTTGAACAGTAATGAACATTCTGAGAAATTTGCAAGAAATTCAAATATTTCCACATTTTTCATTTTTTTGTTTTAACTTCTTTTTATTTCATAATCATTCTTTGGAACTTCTTTTCCACCTCTGTGTCCAATCCCATGACTTAAAGGCTGTGGCCTGAGCTTCTGCATTCAAAAATGTGGCACCAAAAACATTACATGACCCACTGTACACAGTTTCCACAGGTCCTCCATTAGAAGGGCTTTGTTAAGCCTTGTTGTTTCTACACAATTTGATGAAAAGAAAAGGTACGGATAAGATGGGAGAACTTGAGTAAAAAAATACAAGAGCACAAGAAGACAAATCAAGTGAATGGAAAACCTTCTGTGGATGTTGATCAGTCTGAGAAAGGGAGGAGTTTGTGGTTCTTTTTTCATGTAGACAAAGAAAATGGAAGAAAAAGGGGAAATAAGGTTCAAAGCAGAGAAACAGGCATGGTAGGTAGTACTACTAAACAGATATATCAGACCGGATGGAAAGGTTGGAGAGCAGAAGTGTATCATAAGTTTATATGAGAACAGGTTGAAACAAAAGTGTCATGTATGGGTAAGATAGTGGCAAAATTGACAAAATAGAGACAGGTGATCCAAAGAGAGTACCGCTTGGAAATTGGCACCATGAAAGATGGTCAGATTGAGTTTCAGTAGCCGATGCTCCATAGTACAAAAGCACCCTTTGCAATGCAGGGTGTCGGCTGCTGGGATGAGACTCGGGGTTTCCATGGTAATACAGCAACTGAAAAATAAATAAATAAATTATAAAAAACATCTCTTGACTTTCATAACAACAAGTGAAAATGAAAAAAATGGCCACGAACCATTGAATCAACGTTTTGATTCAACAAGCACAACCATCTCTCTTTGTTTCATCGTTGTTGGTAAGACTGATCCGACTGTCTTCGCCATTATTTGTCCCTGCAGCCCCGCCCGACCCTCGGTTAGCAGCGCCGGCTCTCCCACCTGCATTGTTACTCCCTCGGCCGGATAAAATAACCTCCAATGGAATTTTTCCAGCTAACAACAAACACACGGGTGGTATGAGTTTCACGTGGACCAATCTGCAAGCAGATTCAAGAATGATAACAACGGACCAATTTGAGTGAAGACCTCAACCACTCCTTCTCCGGTTTTGGCACTCGTTTCAAAGAAGAGCAAGTTGTTCTCCTGAGCGTATGCTTCGGCTTCTTCCTTGGCAACTTGACGCTTGGAGGAGGAAGAGATATTGGCATTGGCAGCAGCGGAATCAGGGAGTGAGGCCGCATTGTCAGGAGTAGCAGTGGCATCGTCTGCCTCGTCGTCTGTGGTGGATGATGATGATCCATTGGAGGCTGATTGGCTGGCGTCTGATTGAACCAAATCGAGCTTGTTTCCTGAGGAGAAAGACCAGAGTTTAGATGCTAATTGTATGGGTTGACGAAGCAGGTGTGCTAACTAACCAATCAGAGCAATGACGATGTTGGGGTGCCCCTGGCGCTGCAGTTCTTTGATCCACGATTTGGCTTTATCCAAGGAAGACTATAAAGACCGAGCACAATTTTAGGTGATGTTTCCTGGAATCGAGAGTCATATTTCATCTGAGCTCACACTTTTGGTGATGTCGTAAGCGACGATGGCAGCTTGAGCATTTCGATAGTACATAGGAGCCAGACTGTGAAACCGTTCTTGCCCTGCGGTGTCCCAAATTTCGAATTTGATTATTTTGTCTTCTAGCCTACACTTCTGAGTCAAAAAAGCAGCACCTGGGTGGCATCAAACGGTGTTGGCATATTATTCAAGATGAGAGTGTGGCAAATCAGTTTGTTATGTTCAAAGGGAGTTTGTTGCGAGCGAAGTAAGCGAAGAGGGTCGACATGATAGTCAAAAGGGTTGGTCGACTAACCGATGGTAGGCTCTTTGTTTTCTTGAAAGTCGTTTTGAACGAATCTAAGTACGACCGATGATTTGCCGACGGCAGCTTCACCCAGCAAGACCAGTTTGACTTGAACGGGTTTACCATCGGTGGATGGGTTCGGTTTGGACGAAGCTGCGTTTGCTGGAGATGCGGCCATTGGATTGGCTTCGATGGTAGGTATAGAGAGCTGTTGATTCGGAATCGAGGGATGTGTCTGTCTGCGGATGTTTCTTGAGGAAGTTGCTGGTTTGATTCTTGTGGTCGAACTTGGTGGTGCTTGGCGGGTCTGATCCAAGGGGTTCGGGTTTTCTTCGGGTGTCTGCCAGGACCCGACCAGCTGTTCACAAAGGTTCACAAGCTATCATCTCAGGGTGTAGGCGCGCACTGGGCGCTGCTGCGCCCTAATGAACAACAGTTGCTAGGCTACGTTTTCACCAAGAGCAACACATGTTCTCCAGGTGAGATAAACTCTGGTAAAAATTGGGTATTACATTGCTCATTTCCAATCCCTGTAAGTTTTTATTCTTCACGATATCTCTTTAAGTTGAAGAGTGCCCCTGGCCCTGGCCCTGCTGCGTGAATTCATGAAATACTTGATTTCTTGGTATCAATCAAGCAGCTAAAGTATTTTAATCATAGTAATATTAATGGCCAATTGGATCCATTTACCAGGGGAAAAAGATGGATACACAGAGCTTCTGATTTTTGATCAGGTTCTACCAGGTTTTCAAAAGACATGAACTTTGGAGTCCCTATCCCTTAGCCCCCACATGAAGGTCAGAATCATGTTTAAACAAAGATCCCTTATTTTTTCAAAACTTGTTATAAGTACCTGGAAATGTAAGAAAATTATGCCTTTTTGAATGAGAGCTAAAACAAACTTGCTCAAAAGTTGTGCAATACTGTAGGCCTATAATTCCTATAATCTTCCTTCGATGATGAATCATGTCATAAGGTATCAAGTGAGTCATTCTGTTCATATAGCGCATATACAGTTGCTAACCAAACGACAGATCTGTCCCACAAGCCGGATCAAAGGAAAGGCCAAGGATGTGCGGCTCATGTAGGAAAAATCGAGCATGGCGACAATAATGGCAACATACTCTACACCGAGTCTTGGTTTACGATTCAACAGAAGCCATCAACAGAGGGCAATCTGGGTCGGTATCTGGGAACAGCATTCTATCAGAAGTTTGTCACATTGCTTCCATGTACGCTCAAGCTGGCATCGAGAGCTGGGTTACCGGGTTAGTACATATTCTCCTATACATTACGCTTGAACCCCGTCCAAAACATTAGGCGCGAATCATTTGTTCCAAATTCACTTGGCCCCTCATCTCGAAACCTGGAAAAACTCGCCCATCACCACTTAAATAATACTTCCCTCGAAACAGAATGTTTGGATACAATCTTTTGATTACCATTTTAGGGCTATACTCAGTCCTTGGAGCTTCATATTCCCCCACCCTGGACGTCAAAAATACAAATCAACTCACCAATGCCGCAACTCAAGCTCTTAAGAATCTGTTGACCTATCTTGACGGTTATGTAAGTTGCATGTCTTTACTGTTTTAGTGACAAATGTTCCGCACTGAGAATCTACTTGTGGCTCTCCCAGGATGGCTCGTTTAGCCAAACCGATACCCCGTGGCATGAATCAGGCATGATCTGGGGCATGTTCATGGACTATGCGCAATACACAGGAGATAGACAGTTTTCCGATCTAGTCACCAGTGCTCTAGTCAATTCATCCTTCAAAACTGCCCAGTAAGCTTACCAGATTGAAAATTAACCCAATTGAAAAAATGCTCGCTAATGCATATTATCTAGTGACTTCCTCGGAGGCAACCAGGGTCAGGTGGTGGAAAAATTTCTCGGGCGATGGAATGATGACATCTTATGGCCCAACCTCGTTAGTAGAAATTTCTTGCGCAAATGGCTATGCTCTAAAACGCTAGATTTGACACATAGTTAAAACCCTAACGTTTTTACTCCACAAAAGGCTGGTAAGTCCAAATATATCTATATAATAACATTGTTTCTTATTAGTTAGCGGAAACTTTATCTATCTAATTCTACGCTAATGTACTCAATTTGTTGTTAAGTTATCACCGGGGCAGAACTTTTCGGGCCGAATGCGCAAATGGCGGGTGGCAACGGAGATTGGATCAGTCTAGCCACGAAAACCTACGACCAAGTCTGGGCTCAGAATGATAACAAGTGTGGAGGCGGAATATATTGGGTAAATCATCATAAATTTCACTTTCATGAGCTTCCTGGTTTCGATTTGTTAACTGCAGCGGTCCGGTGCTTCACTAGTCCAGGAACCGGGAATCCAAGGGTGGAAACTACAAGTCTCTGATTACGCAAGTGGAATTTATCTCTCAAGGCGCCCGAAATTTCATGCAAACGAAGAACGCCACAGCTTTTGAGCAATCGAAAACTATCCTGGATTGGATCACATCATCAGCCATCGGGGATCAGAAAACTGGCATTCTGTATGATGGTCTTGAAGCTAACGACTGTGGAAAGCTGTCAACCTCGCTATGGACTTACAATTATGGACAATTGCTTGGTTCCCTCGCGTGGATGTTCAAAGCAACAGGAGACAAGAAATACCTCGATATGACGACTTCATACTTTGATTATGGCGCCCGTACTTTTGCTGGTTCGAATACGTCGGGTATCATTGCTGAGCAATGCGAAGCGGACAAGAGCTGCAACCGAGACCAACAGGGATTCAAATCAGTTTATGTCCGCAACTTAGCTTATCTTTACCGAATAACCAACAATCAGACGATGAAGGCACAGATTCAAAACATGATTGACACCTCTGTCAACGCCATGGTTGATAAATCATGCGACCAAGCCTGGAATTGCGGCGGGAATTGGACACAAGATACGCAACCCGTCAAATACGTACGATCTCAGCACGTCAGCGCTGCTCTTCTCGTCGCTGCCATTGGGATTCACGGAAATCCGAAGAATGCAGTTTTCTTAGATTCGGCCTCTCCCCTCAACTCGACAGGGCCTCGAAGGGCTACTGTTCAAGGTGCCAGCGCAGCTGATCACCTGACAGTGATGTCTTCTGCCAAGTGGATTTTGCCGCAAAGCCTCTTGGTTATAGCATTGTCCCAATACTTCTTTTCGGCCTAGAAACGATTGCTTTTCCTTCAGACAATACGTTTCTCTCAGAGTTGTTCGATTTTAATATTTTAATTTATATCTTTGCTTCCTACTGTGTATTTGACGGAGATTGTGGAGATTTTACTGTTTATAAAGTTTTCTTTCATTTCTGTTTTCATTGGTATTTTGTAATTCCCTCCATGTATACCCTCGACCCTAACTTAGCTACTTCCCTACCTCCGCGTCCCCCCTCCACAGAGGAGCTTGATTAAGTTAGCCCTTGACCCCTACTTTGCCGCAGTGGCAGCCCTTAATGTACATTGTGAATTGGCATGGGAAAAGCAACAGGTGGGTTCACAATTGAATTTTACTAAACTTTGGAGCTAAATTTAAGGCCTTTATGACCAAAATTTTAAAACTTTGGTAAAATGTGCAGCAGCAAGTGACACTGATCAGTCAGTTGAAAAGATCATTTTTTTTAAGTAATGTTCATAAACAACTTAAAATGTGTCCTAAATTTTGGTAGATTTCAATTGTGAACCCCCCTACCTGCAGTGGGTAGTTACAGTTGCCCGCGGCATTCTACTGTACAGAGCTGCCTGCAAAACTTGTTGGGCTAAGCCTACGGGGGGAAAAACCTCAACTGGTTCGGGGGTCCAGCACTCTAACAGAGTAAATTTTTGGAGTCTACAGAGTGTGTAGATTCCAAATCTAAAGTGGCAACCAATTTGGTCCAGCCAATTTTTTATTTATTTTTTGTTCACAGCCCATATTTTGGGACCCACCTCCCAAATATGGGCAAAAGTACATTACTTATGCCTCCTGGTTGGGCACTAAACCCACACATGAAGGCAGAAACTCTCATGTAATGCTTTCAGGAGTGCCTGGTGGGTTTAAAGCCATAGCTGGGACACCATACCATGTCCCAGCCACCCAAAAATATGTGAAAAAACTGTATTTTTTTCAGGTTTTGGGCCCCAACATTTGGGACCGGGCCAAAAACTTGTACAGTGGAATGCTGTGTGCAACTGTATCACTACAGCAATGTGTGACGTAACAATAACATAACAATTGGTGGACATTATCACTATTGTTACTGGCAACGCCACTGCAATACTGATATTGCATTGGGTGAGAGCCATTTTTTAAAGGCAGTTACTAGATCTGTGCGCAGAGCAGCAGATGCTGAGTAAGATGAAAAGCAATAAAAGCTCATTTCACAGCAAATTTGGCCCTTTATTGCTTGACAACACATTACTTTACCAGTAACGGTACTAAAAAAATTGCACACTACTTTACGTGTGATACTAGTTTTTGTGCCTTACTGATAACAATAACGGTGAGTAGTTACTTTACTGAAATCTGTCAAATATTGTAAAGTAAAGTAACTACCCACCGCTGCTAATACACCTCACTGGTGCTCTAACTTCACACAAGTCCCCCTGGTGGGATGCTCCCCTCCTGCAAGGATTTGCGTGGTATCACAAATTTTAAGTGAGAGCAGAAAGTTTGTTTGGCTAGGAGGTTTTTAGATTTTCTACAGCTCCTCCTCCAGCCTCTCCCAAGGTCTGCCCCTATCACCAGGAAAAAAAGGAGTCACTTGATGGCAAGTGACATGACACAGCTTTTTTTTCAGCTCCAACACTGCTCCAACTCTGCTCCTCTCCACCAGCACATCTAGGGCTCACATTGCAGGTGTCAGGATCAAAGCACTCATTGTGACAAAACCAGATGATTCTCAGCTTTGGCCCTGGCCCAGCTGATGTTCAGCTTTTACCCTGGCTCAGCTGATGCTCAGTTGTTTCCCTGGCCCAGCTGATGCTCAGCTTTAGCACCGGCCACCTGATGATCATCTTTGGACCTGGCACAGCTGACTTATAAGCCTTGGCTGTGGCTCAGCTGATGCTCAGCTTTGGCCTTAGCCTAGCTGATTTTCAGCTCTGGTTCTGTCCAAGCTGATTCCCGTCTTTTTCTCTGGCCTGGCTCAGCTGATACTCAGAAAGCTGAGCATCAGCTGGGACGGGAATAGGAAAAGGCTGAGCAAGGACTCCTACAAATCTGAGCATTGGCTGCGCCAGGACTAGTACAAAGCTGAGCATCACCTGGGCAAGGACTATTCAAAAGGCTTTATTCCAATTCTGAGAGTGAGCTGCGTGAAAAAGCTGAGTATGAGCTGGGCAAAAAAGCTGAGTATGAGCTGGGTACCAAAGGGCAGAACTGAGGATCAGTTGGGCTCATAAAAAACTGAACAGGACCTCCTTGGTAGATTTTGGAAGTTGAGGATATGGTTGGGAGATTGGGGTAGATAGTGGATATATATTGGATAGATTGTGGGTAGCTGGCTGGGGCTGGTGTGATGTCACTTGTCATCAACTGAGTATTTTATTTTCCTGGTGTATTGTACCTCATGCCACATCACTGTCCCTACAATTTGGCGCCCCAGTAACCTGCATGCCAGTGAGTGAAATTTGAGAGTTTTTTTTTCTTGCATTGTTTGTGATTAAACACATGCCAGGTGTGAGAGAGTGAAATAAGCAATATGGGAGTGATGAATTGGTCACAGTGACACAGGTAGATTCCTGTAGCTGTAAGCACAAAAAACGAGTCATGTAAAGAAATATTCATATAGGGAGGAATTCAGATATAATTGCAGGAGCCTGAGACTTCAAAATATTTGGTAGATAAATATCATGAGACATAGCACTTTGGCAATTAGTGATCAAAGGGTGAAAAGATGCAAGAAATTATAAAATAGAGCAAGAATTTCAAATCAATCAAAAAGGTAGCTTTGCATCTTCGTTAAATTTTTCCTGAATAAAGCATGATGTTGCCGCACATCAGACTGTAGATCTGCTTTATATTGGATGAAGTTTTGGAGTGCGATTGATTCCAATTTTTCCAGGATTTCTGAGAAGCCGCTGTTGTTCCCCTTTTCCATTTCTTTGAGTTTCTTGAGTTGGATGAAGTATCTCATGTACTGGTGATCAGCTGTGCCAATTGAGCTCCACACAGCCTCTTTTACTTCCTCCAAAGAAATCTTTGTTGCTTGGAAAATGTTTCCTGCAAAACTTTCATAGTTTTGTGAGCCATTCATCATCCGCTTGATATTCTTTTGATGTCTTATGGAAAAACCATCCTCTTTTGTGTTTGAAATTCTTTTATATGGGTTTGAATCAGTTAGATAGTTTGAGCCTTTGACCTTTTCTCTCAATTGCTCTAGCTTTATTGATCTATTGTCAAGATTAAATGGCCTTTTGGTCTTATATGGCAAATGTTTGATTTTAAGAGAACTTGATACCTCATATAATAATTGATTGAGACATGAAATCAATCTAATAAGCTCTTTAAATGTCTGAAGTTGTTGGGATTCAATTGCTTGTTTGAATTCATTTGAGATGATGTCTGGGTAGTATCTCTCAATGAAATTTTCCATTTCATGCAGCACTTTGAAATGCATAAGCACCCATTCTTGCTCATGCCCATCAAGCTTCACTCCAGGAATATAGTGAATTATACTTTTTAAGAGATTCTTCACTTCAGATGACGAGCTGGCTTTGTCAAGTGATGCTTGTGTGAGAAATTGCTCCTTGATTGTCTGGAAATTTTCAAAACTGGATTTGGATTCTTCATATATCAATTGAGCCTTGATATGTTGGAACTCCACCTGCTTCCAAGCTCTCTCATCAAGTCCTTTCAATTTGATAAAATGAGAAGTGAATCAATTTATTGTCCCTTTGATTGACAAGTTCCTGAGGAAAAATGGCTGACCATGAAAAATTCGCCACAGGCTTTTCTTCAGGTTGCGGTCCCCTGCAATGCTTGATCTGAGATCAAATTTCACATATGTGCTCAACACATCATATTGAGGGTATTTGGCGATGAGAAAACTTGAAAGCAAGTGACCCTGATCTTCTTTGTGGAATTCTGCAAGAGTTCCGGGGGGTACTAGTTGAAGTGTTTTCAAATCTTGATAGAAATCAATCATCAGGCCACTCCAACTGGACATCAGTGATCTTTCATTCCAAAAGTTCACAGGATCCCATCTTAACCCCTCTACAACTTCCTCATAAAATGAAAAAAGACCTTGTATCATTTTTAGAAATATCACATCCACAATTTCGTCAGGAAGTGAAGCTTTATGTTTTTTCAGTAATCCTTTTTGACCAGCTAGGATTTCCAGGACCTTTGTTTCATATAAGCTGTCTGTTTCTTTCTTCAAAGCTTCCATGTGCTTGGAAAACCCTTTTGGAAATGTGATTTCTTTGGTCCTGGATGAAAGCTTCCATCCAAAGTTGGTGAGATTTTCAATCTTCCATTTCAGCTCTGATTGCTGTGCTCTGACTCGCAATACTTCTGCAATCATCAAAAATAGATTCAGGAAATGGGCCTTATTTTGTGCTAAAATCATCCGTTATGCGAGCACATACTTTTTTTTGTTTCTGCCAATGCCTCTTGCTGCTGAACAGTCATGATATGTTCTTGGCAGATTTCTTTCTTAGGTGAATTCACAAGAATTGGATCTGTCACAACACATTTCATTTTGATAAGCAATTGACAAGTATTTAGACAAGTGAATAGAACCTGCATGGGGAATCTTATCTTACCTTGTAGTATGGAGATTTTTTGACCATAGGATGCAGGAACGTCTTCCTGTCTGCCACGCTTCACACCTAAAAGGTTTGTTTGATGATGTGGCGTTTCTGACAGCACGTCTTTGTTGTTGCCTGTATGAACATAAAAGCAGTTTATGAAATACAAATGTCAGAAGCATCCTATTTTGGGTGGAACATGGTATCAGAGAGTTAGTCGGTCAACCTACCTGCACTTTCCTTAAATCCTTGTTGTGCAGATGTTGCTAGTTCTTGAGAGACAACAAAGTGGCATAGAGGAGATGAAGAAAAACCCAAGTCAGTGTGGAGACAAAATATATTCTTCTTTTTTTCGCTGTAAGTGTGTGGACTTACCCATATTATCATTAGAAAGTGAGACGGTATTTGCGTGAGAAGAGTGGGTGTCACAGATGAGATGAGGCTCCATCCCTGAGATGACAGGGTTGATGCCTATCACCATGAGGAATGCCAAGATGCAAGATCTTGGCATCATCCGGCTAGTATTCCCAATCACCTGCATGTTGCGCTGGTCTTCTCGAGAGCTATTTTTCGCAGCAATTAGAACGAGTAATGTGATCTGAGAAATAGCTTTGGCCAGGCTATGTGGAAAAAAGAAAGTTGGGTTTGGATCCTGTCTAAGGAAGTGTTGATATGACCGAGTTGGGTATACAAAAATCCTGAAGTGCTTCTTGAATTTGTTCTATGTGTCTGTGTCTATGGGGAAGCTGGTGACTTTCCTGGGCAACTTTTCGCATAAACATCTGTTGGAATGCTGGCCGAGAGGAATACCACGAGGTGCCCAGAATGCAGCCCCGCTGGAGGAGGTCCCAAAGCCTGTAAAACAGGAGCTTTTCTGCTTCCAACACATCCAGCCCAGATTTGGGTTCGGGACTGTGTGCAGTTGGATGCCGCTGGATGAGGGGCATGCTCAGTGTGATCAAGGCCCTGAAGTCTCCGAATGCTGCCCCGCTGAAGCAGGTCCCGAAGCCTGTAAAGCAGGACCATGCCAGCGCGGATAGTAGGATGTCCCAGCAAGGGCCGCGCCCCAAACCTCAGGAGAGTGCTGAAACTCGGGCAGTTCCAGGCCTCACGACTCCATGAATCTATTGTCTGCCAAGGAAGCAATAAACCTTGCACCCAACCCCTCCTCTCCTGGTCCCAGGATATTCCCCACCTATCTCCACAGCCACCTCCCCTGCTCAAACCATAGCAAGCCAAAAAAGCAATAGAATAATATTGGTACACAACAGCAATCGGAAAACAATCGTATATATATATATATATATATATATATATATATATATATATATATAGTGTATATGTTTAAAGACGAGACGGAGAGGAACAAATGTCTGTTTGGGGGAGCGGCTGGGGCATTAGAGAGGGCGCGGGCGAGAGATGAGAGGCGAGAGAAAGAGGGCAGGGCAGGAGACAGAGACGGCCGCGTGATTGAGAGGAAGAAAGAGACAGAGGGCGCGAGAGAAAGAGAGGGAAAAATAACCAGACGACGGCGATCACCAGGACGGTCCAAGCCGATGCAGAAGGAGGACGGCGTTCGGCGCGGAACGGAAGGGGGGCCGAGGGGATCAGCTGGCGAGGGTGTCGAGCGGGTTGGTGGAGGGGGTGTAGAGGAGCGTAGGCGTGGGGGGGTTGTGGAGGGTGTGGTCGAGGTCGGCCATCTCTGAGTCCGCGTCCTCCTCGTCCACCCGCCCTTCCGCCTGCCTCTCGCCGGCCGCGTCGGGGCCGCGCCCGGCTCCAGCCTCGTCCACCCCGTCCATCCTCCCGCGCCCTTCGTCCTCCTCCTCCGCCTCCTCTTCTTCGTCTTCTTCTTCAACTACGTCTCGGCGCGCCTTCGACAACACTTTCTCGTACTCGATCAGCTGATAAATCAGCCCCTGTTCAAGGAACAATAAGAGTTAGAGGTCGGGCGGATGAGGAGAGGAGGGAGAGAAGGGATGTACCATGTTGGGCCCAGCCCAGGGCGACTTCTCCTTGACGAAAGAGTACGCATCATGCATCCTTCCCGAGAGCTGTAGCTTATCAGGATGGAAAACGGCCTCGCGCATGCAGTAGCCGATGACGAAGGTAGCGGAGCGCGAGACGCCGCACTGGCAATGGACGAGGGTCTTGAGTCTGCGTTCGCGAGCGCGGTCGATGAGCGCGAAGACCTCGGAGCCGTTGAAGATCTCCGCCAGGCCGTCCTGGTCGTGCGACCAGGGAAGCTTGATGTAGTCCAGGGAGGGGCGGGAGGTCTTGCGGTCGGCGTCGAGCCGTTTCATCTGGAACGGACTCGACGAGGAGGAGGAGGCGGGTTGGTAGTGGTGGTGGGGGGAGGGCTGTTCGGGGAGACTGACGCGGATCTTGCCCTCGAAGGAGCGCTTCAGATTGGGGGTCGAGGCCGTCGGGCGGACCATCAGGCCGCGTTTCCTGGGCTGCTGCTGCTGCTGGAGGGGCGTGGGCCAGAGGTGCTCGATGGGCGCGGGGGACGAGGTGGGCTCCCAGGGACACTCGACCTCCTTGGCCACATTGATGATCAGCCCGAAGCCCATGGACGAGAGCAGGTTGCCGTCGCGTGCGTTCTGTTCCGAGCCCAGGAAGACGTCCGGGAGCACCTCTTTGGGCCCGTATTCATACGGGAACGTCTCCGTCAGCTCGCTCGGCACCTCGATGTGTCCCTTCCCACCCACCCCCGCCTGCGAGCTCATCAGCTCCTGGCGGCCTTCGCCCGCAGCCACCGGGTCGAAGTGCAGCTGGACGGGCGTGTTCATGACGCTCTCGTTGTTCCGGCCGATGAGCCGGACGGGGTCGTACCCCCTCGAGGTGTCCGTCGAGCTGATCCCGCCCAGCGAGAGCCGGGGGATCGAGGTGCGTCGCTTCATGGACAGGCCGCCGGTGACGTTGGCCTTGATGCCCACGAACTGGGCCCGGGCTTGGCCGAGGTCACCGAGCCGAGGCGAGGGGGGCAGGGAGCGCGAGAAGACGGAGGTCTTGGAATTGATGTTGTTGTTGCTGCTGTTCGTCTCGTGTCTCGCTCTGAGCGGGGTGGCCAGGGCTTGGGGGACGTTAGACTGTTGCTGATGGTGATGATGGTTGCTGTTGTTGGCTTGGGGGACGGCGAGGGATAGGGAGAGGGGCTTGGTGAGGCCACGGCGGGCCTTGAGGCCGTTGGTCGAGCTGGCGACGCTGGCGACACTGGCGAGGGAGGAGGAGGAGGCTCTTCGGAGCAGGAGGCCGTCGTCGGAGGAGGAGAAGGAGGAGGAGGAGGAGGAGGACAGGTTGAGTGGGGGCCATTGGGAGGTGGGCAGGGAGACACGCGATGCGCGAGGGGGGTTGGAGGCGGGCGGGGGTTGGTAGTGTTGCTGTTGTGGTTGGATGTGGTGGTCGGTTGAGAATGTGTAGGGCGAGTTGGGGGAGGTGGGGCTGGCAGAGATGGGCTCGAGTTCGGTGGAGAAGCTGGAGAGCCTGGTGCGGGGGAGATGGTCGAGGGCGAGGTCGGTGGAGGAGAAGGAGTTCTTGTTTGCGGAGGCGGAGGATGGCGGGCGGAAGAGCGGGGGCTGGTGGTCGGCTCTTCGCATGCTGAGCAGGTTCATCGACAGGGGTGGGTTGAAGCTGGGGTGGGCGTGCTTGGGGGCCTCGGCTGGGTGTGGGTTGTTTGAGAAGGAGAAGTGGCCGAGCTGGTTGAGGAGGTGTTCGTTTGAGTGGGGCAGCTGGCTGTTTAAGCTGCTGGGGGCCTTGCTGCTGGCTTCCCTCCAGCGGCCCTCGATCTCTGCGAAAGGGTCGTTCATCGGTCGAGGATACTGGCCATCCTCTTCAGCCTGCTCTTCGTCGTCGTCGTCGTCTGGGTTGTGGGTGTGGTTGTTTGTTGGCGGGGGATGAGCGCTGTCGACATGCTGCTGCTCGTAGCCTGGTAACTGTCCTCGTCCCGCAGGGTCAGTCTTCTGAGGCGTTTGTGCTAGTGCTAGTGCTAGTGCTAGTGTGTGCTTACTCGGCTTGTCGTAGTCTGTTCCATCTTCTTCTTGTTCTTGTTCTTCTTGTTCTTCTTGTTCTTGTTCTTCTTCTTGTTCGTTGGGAGTGCGTTTGTTGTTGGTAGCCGACGCCGGCGCTTGAAGAGTTTTCTGCTCAAGCCTTATGTAAGCCAGAACCCCCCCCCCCCCCCCCCCCCCAAAGAACACCAGGAAGGAAAGTGTATGTACATAACTAATTGGCTCATTCTCGCAGCACAAATGTCTGCTCATCCACCCTTCAGCAGGGCCAATTGCTTCCAAAGGGGAGCTTCCCACCACAACCTCCTATAAGCAAAAACTGCAGGCAATACTCTGGATGACTGACCAGAAAAACAACTTCTTCATGTAGAAAGACAGTGGAAACTTACAATCAGCTATAAAGTTTCACTAATGACTGCTGCAAACCCTCCTAAACTAACTAAGGCCCCGGTTGTTGTGTGATAAGTGGAGGGATGGCTCAATTTAGAGCTTTTCTGGTCAAAACCCACTCTCATCAAAATGTTTAGCCTTTCCCTCAAAATAATCAATTTTAGCCACCAGGAAAGCCTCCAATAATTTCTATTTTGTGAAATGTGATATAAACTGTTTCCACACAGATTTCCCTTTAATTCTCCACATTTATCACCCCTCACTTAGGCAGGGAAATCAGGTGGGGTGGCCGGCGGGCTGCTTGAACCCGTCTAGGTTCAGGGCGGGGTTTGGGTTGGGATTTTGGGGAAATTTGTAAGCTTGGCCCAACCCAACAAACCTGCAACTGAGACTGGGAAGGCTTGGACAGCCCGCTAGGCGCCCGTTGGGCCAACCCACAGTCTGCCCCGGCAGCCCCCTGTTGAGTGGTCTGCCATGAATGGCAGAGTTTTTGACCCTGTAGCACCATTTGACACCCACAATTTGACTTCAACATCTTTCCCCGCCTGTTGAAATGACATGTTCCAACACTGGGCATATTGGCATACACATTAATCATCAAATGGAGTTGCATGCATCATTTCACTTTTTTTGGTTATCTGGATGAGGCCTGTGACCTGTGGGCTCAACAGATTCAGATGCCTGCAAGCTAAACAGGGGGGTTTGGGTTGGGCAGCAGTTTGAGACAAACTGACCCAGCCTGACCCGCCTGGTAATTCTGCAAACCAACACAGGCAGCCCACTGGCGGCCCAAAACTGCCTGATTGCCATGCCTAGTCACACTCACAAACAGGGTCAGAATAGATATCTAAATTCCCTGCAAAAACAGAAGCTTTGCAACCTGTCCATAAAGCCAAATGCTATAAAGCAAAAAGGGTGTGTGTCATGAGCACAGTCCAGGTCCCAGCCATGACCTCAAAGCTTCCAATTTTTGTGGCTTTTTTGATAACTACCAAACTATCAAGAAAACTGACATGCCATGAGATTTTCCATAGAGGGAACCCTCTTGGCTTTGGTCCCATAATTCTTGTTTGCCATATTGAAGCATTGCTTTTCTGGATGGTCATTTTGCACCCATTGGCACCTGCCACACTTCAGCAGGTACCTGTGTGCCTTTGCAGAAACCAGTGGCTGGTGCAGATATGAATCCTTGCTAAAATGGAGCACCCTCACCCTTCATGATCCAAAGGTTTGTTGGTACCTGCAAAAGTGGGTAGTTACTGAAAAGTTAATCAAATTTCATCTGGTGATATCTCAAAAAAGCTTAAAGAAATTCTGAGTAGGCCAAATTATCCATTGAAAGTTGGCTGATGGTATCCAACACCATCTTCATGACTTTCAAATGGATAAAACATTTTGAACTGCTGATTTTGTGACCAAAGCTCAGATACTGGTAACAACAGTGAAATCAATCCAATCCAATACTGTGTCTTGTATTGAATACAAACTAATTTGATACCATGTATCATATCAAAAAAAAAAAGAATAAAATGATACAGTTGGTGTCATATTTAAAATAAGGTAACTGTGTCAGTCTTGATCCAGTGTCCAATCCCAGCAATACACCAAGTATTGGTCAGATTTTATCATATCAGAAAACTAATCCACATTGATTGGATCATGTTGGTGACCAATCCAATACCAATAAAATTTATAGCAGCTCAAACCAATCCAATACCAATATGTGTATTGTATTGGTTTCATCATAAAAATAAATCAGCACCATGTATGGCAATTTTCCACATCATTCATTTCACTTACTGGGCTTTGTCCAATACTATCCTGAACCAGAACAGATCTAGAGATCCAATGTTGTGCTGGTTGGGGTGTTTCTTGTTACCACTTGTTCCAATCATTTTGTAAGTTGTCAAAATCAGCATTGTTGACTGTAGGTCTTCTCTATTAAGGCTCTTCCAATTGTCTCCATGGAAAACCTCATGAGGGATTGTGTGATCTCTGAAATGGAGATCAATTTTGTTTTTCCAATTTGAAAGGGTTGCAAGAGGGCAGATGACTAGTGTAGCTGCAGATTGTTTGTTGGGATCAGCTTGTAGGAAACTTCTTCCGCTGTTACTTGTTGCCAGAATAAACGCAAGGGCTGTTAACGTCTTTGCCAATCCCATATTATCAGCTAGTATTGATCCCTGAGACCTGTTGTCATTCCGTTCCTCCGTGCTAGAATTCAAATCTTCTTCAAAGTAGCTGCAAAGCCAGGCTTTGTCATGGTGGTACCACAAGGATTCTGGCTTGTTGTTCTGAGCATCTTCATTCTCAAGGAGGAATTTTAGGGCAGATATCTGATGGGTTTTCATGTTTGTCTTGCACCAAGGCTGAAACGCTGCTCTGCGCTACAAAAAAGCGGTCTTTTAGCGCAGCGCAGCGGGGAACCGCTGCGCGGTCAGCCCAAAAAGCGGTAGCGCAGGGCCAGTCCCGCTGCGCTACCGCTGAAAATAGCGGGGGCCCGCTTTTTCCCCAACCCAAAAAGCGGTAGCGCAGCGGACGCGACCGCTCCTTTCAGCGCCGCGCAGCGGCCACCAAAACAGCTGCGCTGCGCTTTTTTGAATGGCAGCGGGGGAGCGCTACGCGGCCAGGTCAAAAAGCGGTAGCGCAGCGATGGTTCCGCTGCGCTACCGCTGAAAGTAGTGGGTCCCCGCTTCTTGCCAGACCCAAAAAGCAGTAGCGCAGCGGGCGGGGCCGCTACTTTCAGCGCAGCGCAGCGGCCAGAAAAACCGCTGCGCTGCGCTTTTTGAAGCGCAGCGCTTTCACCCTTGCTTGCACTTTTGAAACAATGTTGAAAGCCAAGTGTTATGACCCGTAGCGCGGGCTCCACAGCGCAGACTCACATGTACATAGACTACACGTACATGTCACGGACCATACTCAAGGCTCGAGAGGCTGGAGATCTAAGCCTCTTCCTCATCCTGCAATCTACCATCTTGGATCCAGAACCCCCAGAACCCCAGACCCCCTTCCTCATCCTGCAATCTACCATCTTGGATCCAGAACCCCCAGAACCCCAGACCCCAGAATCCATCTTCCTCTCCCTAGAATAGACCATAACATATTGCAGGATCTACTTCATGGAGACAAAGACTAAGAACCCAACAGACCAACAAGAACCAGATTGCTCCGCCTCCAAAACCTTGAATATCCCGCACTCCGCTCTCAGAAACCTGACTCCACTCTTTGAAACCTTGAATATCCCGCTCCGACATCACACCCAACCCTTTCAATGGACGCCTCCAAAGCCGCCAAACTCCGACAACAACTGGCCAACATCACCAAGAAGGCCGACAAAGAGGAGAAAAAACGCCGCCAGGCCAAGGCCAAGTTGGAGGACGCACTCCGCAAGCAGAACCCATCCCCCCCCCCACCCCTACCAACCGCCGGAGCAGAGATAGCCGCAACCAAGGCCCCCAAGGTTGCCCAACCCAACAAGTTCAATGGCAAATGCAGAACGGCAGCGGAGACGTTTGCCTGACAGGTCAGCATCTACATGACCTTGAACAAGGCCATGTTCCCAACTGACTCAACACAAATCCTATTTGTGTCTTTGTACATGACCAGAACCACGGACGTATGGGCTGCCCCGTTCCTTGACCAGCCGGCAGCGGACCCGCCCACCCTGACTTACGCGGAGTTCTCGGCGTCCTTCCAGGCCATGTTTTTTGACCTGGAAAAGAAGACAAAGGCGGAACAAGCTCTTCAAGTGCTGAAGCAGACCGGGTCCGTGGTGGACTACACCCACACCTTTGTCCAGCACGCTTCCGCAGCAGGATGGGAAATCCCCACCCTGGTAAGCCAGTACCGCCAGGGCCTGAAGTGGGACATCCAGATGGGGCTCATCGTTTCCTGCACCGCATTTGCAACTATTAATGATGTTGCTAGCTTAGCACTAGAGCTCAGCATGGCAATGAGGGGAGCGGGGACTGGAACAGCGCCAGCCAAACAGAAGATCAACCCTGACACCATGGACCTATTGGTGTTAAAGGGATGACTCTCCAACTCCGAGAAGGCCCAGATGATGCGGGAAGGACTCTGTTTCCAATGCGGAGTACAGGGCCACATATCCCGTGGCTGTTTGACCAAGAAGGGAAAAGGCCGCGGGGACGCCAGGATTGCAGCAATAGAGGATCAGATCCGCCAACTATGTAGTGGAAGGGATGGTGGCAATAGGCGGAGGCGGACCAGCAGATAAAGGCGGAAAAGGCCAGGCCAACTCGTCAAAAAATCGAGGTGCTCAGGAATGAAGGTTGTGCCTTTCCTGAGTGCGGCGGAGTTGTCTTGTAGTATTGGTGCTAGTCAAACTTTAAAGGGAAATAAAATTGATCCCCAATGTTTCATTTCTTGCACCATCACAACTCCCAGAGCCACACCCTAGATCCCCTTACCCCCTGCCTCCTTCCTGGTTGATTCTGGAGCGACCCAGATGTGTTGAGTGAATCCTACACCGCCGTCGCGGGATTACTCTGCAACGCCACCGCCTCAAGGCGGACTGTCTTGGGATTTGATGGATACACATCCCAAGCGGCTTATGAGATTGACCTGACCCTGAAATTGAATGAAGAACCCCGCTGTGGTAAGATCAATCAAAGCAGTACTTCATTGAAATAGTATTAAATTACATATTACATATAACTTTTAGCAAGATACATACTCAAAAAGCGTGGATGTTACAATGTGAACATGTTCTAAGATGTTACATACATTTTTCTGTGAAACTTCTTCATCAAAAAGCGCCCCCATTAGCTGGTTTTTCATCTATACATAAATACTAGGTTTTGTCTTCACACGTCACAGATATGATCATCTCTACATATCAAATTCCTAATCCAGTTATAATTTAAAGCTTAAATATAGTCTAAGTAATTAGGGTGAAAGCCAGGAGTATTTTATTTCACAACACCTTCCTAATGTGGTATATTTTTTACTACACACAGTACAGCTTTCCCAAAGTAGCTATCTTTTCACACTATATTAAATTCTTCTTTCACAGCTTCTTATTATTATTTCACACTGCTTATTATTTCACACATCTAAGAATCACTCTCAGACGAGTTTTCCTCTATAAAAGGAGGACTTCCTTGCCCCTTCTTGTTTCTTTTCCCCATGTCTGCATTAGTTTATACATTTACATATAAAGCATTCATCACTTCAAAATATTAGCTTCATAAATTGCCCCCTTCAAAAATTGAACTCTTCTAAATTTGCCCTCTTCTAAAAATTGCCTCAATTCTCAAACACCTACAAGGTTAAACAAGCAACTTATTTTAGACTAAAAATCTTCAGAAGATTGTGCCACACTTTAAATCTAGTGCACTCCCAACAGCTTATTACAGGAGGGAAGCCTTTCAAGCACCCTTGTAACATGTCATTATCCGTGATACATTACTTATTCCCCTCCAAGCTCTACTTACCTGTTGCGTGAGAGTTCCACACCGCCCATCAAAGTTCATCATCACCCAACTGAAAGAGACATACAACGGCATCCTTGGGATGCCATGGGTCTGCAAACATGGACACCAAATTGACTGGACCACCCGCACCCTCCAACAGTGCAACTGCCTCCACAGTTTTGTCCACTCTGAAAACATCCTCAACAGAGGGCCAAGGGCCCATGATGGGGAAAGCTAGGATTTGTGACAAGGGGGTGTGTGTTTTACCGCCCCCACAATGTGAATTTGATAGACTACCCTCATCCATACTCCCTGAAACAGCTGGCAAGCTTGTTCTCCCCATAGATAGTACTCCGCACCCCAACTGGAATCCCGCCCCTCCGCAACCTGAATGGAACCCCGCTGACCCCGCCAACAATTTTGCTACTGCTTTGGCTGTATTGCCCACTCCGCAAAAATCTTCAACAGAGGGTCAAGGGCCATGATGGGGAAAGCTAGGATTTGTGACAAGGGGTGTGTGTTTTACCGCCCCCATAATGTGAGTCCAATAAAGTTTCTCCGCAATCATTCTCCAAAGCAGCTGGCAAGCCCCTTTCTCTCCCAGAACATTACACCGCAGAGATCAGCGCCGCCAGGACGTTGTGGTTGACCTCCCCCTGGCTAGTGGCAGCGGGAAAGGACGCTATGGCAGTACGGACCGCCAAAGAACCAGTCCCGCAGTGCTACCATCAATTCATTGACATGGTCCAAAAATCCAGCGCTAAGAGCCTACCGCCACGGAGGAAATATTACTTTTGTGTTGAACTAGTCCCCGCAGCCACACCTCAAGCAAGCCTGATTATTCCACTTTAACCGGCCAAGAACCAGGCACTCGACACACTGATTGCAGAAGGACTGGCCAGCGGAACAATCCGGAGAACCGCGTCACCATGGGCAGCCCCATTTCTATTCACAGGGAAGAAGGACGGAAACCTCCGCCCTTGTTTTGACTACCAAAAACTCAACGCGCTGACAGTGAAGAACCGTTATCTGCTTCCCCTGACCATGGACCTGGTTGACAGCCTGCTAAATGCCAACACCTTCACAAAACTAGACCTCCACAACGCCTACGGAAACATCCACGTGGCGGAGGGTGGTGAGGATAAGCTAGCTTTCATCTGCAAGGTGGGGCAATTTGCTCTGCTCACTATGCCATTTGGACCCACAGGAGCGCTGGGATACTTTCAATACTTCACACCATGGGATTTTTCTTGGCACTTGCATGCAAGTTCCATCATACAATATTGTTTAAGAACCCTGTTAGATATATCCTGGAACTTGAGCCTCAATGTATACTGAATTCATGATGAATTTATTTTTAACTTATGCTCAATTGAGCTGAAGGCACTTTGGAAAGGAGTTGAATTCAATTGAAAAACAGCTCCAACTTGACTCTAGGTATTACTGGAACTATTTTAGAACACATTTTCAACTACCTTGCAAGGCAATATCAAATACTTGGCATAAACAAGGTATTTACCACAGGAATCATATATTTCTAGAGCTGACCCCTATCATCTTTTGGCGGGTACTTGGCACCTGTGGGCGGGTATCTTGGCATGATATGGCTGGGTGATGGTCTACGTGTCACACAAACGCGTGCCCGTACGTTTGTGTGACACAATGTGTCACAGAAACCCACACAGGTTACAAGGTTTTGTGACAGTTGGCCCCCAAGCTCCAAAGTCAAACCATAGTACCAGAGCAAAATCAGACCTCCCACTAGAGCTGACGCTTTGCACCCGGGTACCCGCGGCGGGTGTGGTTACCTGCCTGAATTTTGACCCAGAATGGACACCCCCACCTGCTGGCAGTTACCTGCGTACTTCCATGGGTACCCGTCCACAGATACCTAGTACCCCCCAATGGGCACTAAGGGCAAGCAGAGCTGTGCAGAATGGCAATTTGTGTGCAGTTACCTGCCTGAATTTGGACCCAGACTGGACACCCAAACCCGCACCCCGCGGATACCTGTGCACTTCCACAGGTTCCCGCTTGTGTACCTGCCAACGGGTACTAGGGACCAGCTCTACCTCCCACAGTATCACTACACTCCATCCAAAGTTTTAACCATGTGTAATAGAAACAACTTAAAAAGAACTTGCAGCTTTTTGGTGTGTGCCCTGAAAATAAATACAAAAACCGTTTCAGAGAAACCTACTGGCTATGGGTTTCCAAAACAGGTCAAAAATGATGATAATTGAAATATGAGGAACTTTGGTCAAGATTGAGGATCAAGTAAACCTTATCATTAAGGCCCTGTTTGGCTGCCGCGTTATACAACATAAATGGTCAAATTTATGACGTGCAACCCCTGGGGGTTTCAAAGTTTTGGTGGCAACAGGGGGCAAACTTTGGGTCGCGGCGTCATAAATTCAACCATTCATGACATATGATGCGGCAGCCAAACAGGGCCTAAATTGGCCTGGTATTCAGCATAGGTATGGCATACATTTTACACAGACATTGCACAACAGATTTGGTATGATTCCAGTTCTTATAAACTTACTTTGTGGCAGACATGAAATTGCCTTCCAACCAGCATCTAACTGAGATCCAACCAAATCTATGACTGAGTTCAGAGATGGCACTTGCGCACAAGTGCCATGGAAACTCCCATGATGTCAGAAGGGTGAATCTCACCCTTTCACAAAAAGTTGAGGAATTTCTCCCAAACATTTGGGCATTCAAGTTGAAAAGATATTCTCATGGAAAAATTTCTGTTAGAGCCTTGGAATTCAATCTCAATTCAGCTTGAACCCATTTCAAACTTGCCTTGAGCTAAATTCAGCATTGATTCAACATTAATTCAGCATGAATTGACCACAAGTTAATTGAGTGGAAATTGAGTGTAAATTGCTGATAGGGTTCCAGAAGAAAGTTTAAAAGGTTAAAAAAAATTGAATGATTGGAATTGCATGCAAGTGCTGAAAAAGCTCCCCTGGTATAACCCCATGATTAATCAATATATATTATGTAGTAGTAGTAGAAGAAACCATTGTTTCTGCCAAGCAGTTGACAATTCATTGCAGTGTGGTTGTACATATGTTTTTCAAGAGTTAAATTAATTTATACAGTCAAGTTGAAGTTTGTATCAATATGATATCAGACCCATGACTTGCTAAACATTCAGCATAACTTCAGCAAAAATTCAGCACCAAATTATGCATAACTTGGGGTCAAGTTCTGCAAGAGATCTTACAGGGTTCCTAAAGAGAGGGGTGATGACACTTGCATGCAAGTGCTGAGCAAACTCCTGTGGTGAGAGTCATGGAATATTGTTCAGGATTCCTTTGACCTTCAAAATGGATTCCTTGAGTGAGTTTTGGAGTTTGGGCCTCAAAAACATAGGTCAAGGTGTGCATTAGTACTGAAAAGAAAAATGTCTACCCAGATCTCTCTGTACATGTGTTGTTGATTTTTAAATAGTGTTCACTACAAGAAAAACTTGCTCAACTGCTAGCAGTTGACATGTGCGTTAATGCTGTGGAACTGCTGTTCTAGCTCTACCCAAACACACTTAAGCTTTTTTTGCACAGTCACTGTGTATTGAAGCTTGTTCAACAGCAAGCCTTGAAAAAGGCTTGTGTAATACCACAAGCTTGCTTGAAGTCCTCACATGTCAACTGCTTGCAATATGCAGTTGCTTGACTTTTTATTAGGAAGGATTTTCAACCCCAAAAACACAAATCATTTTTTGTTTTTGGGGTTGAAAATCCTTCCTTTATCTACCAGCTTTCAGACATCTACATATAACTGAAGGAATAGGGTCTGGGGGCCAAACAAACCTGTACAAAATCTGTCTATGCAAGTAACGCCAGCGTTGATACCCTGTACAAAATCTGTCTATGCAAGTAACACCGGTGTCGGTATGCAAGTAACGCCGGCGTCAATGCTCTGCTTTTGTATTATGTAACCACCTCCACATGGTCATGAACAGAACCTTCAAGTTTCAATCTATGGCCTGTCCCCGAGTGCGTTTGAGCAGACTCCACGGATTTATTACTTTAAACCCCCTGGAGCCCCAAATTTGGGGGCTATCGCCTTGTTGTTCATAAGCATCTCCCAGGGAGAGCCCTCTGGGCAACGATGGGAGGTTACGTTACAGATAACACAAAGTAACGTTAACGTAACTAAAAAAAGCACGTTATTGTTGAAGTTTCTTCTAACTTTTTCAAGTTGCGTTAGGTGTATTTTTCCTTCTTTTTTTCTCACTTGAGTTACGTTATCTGGTTTTTTTTCTATTCTTTATTTTTTAGAAAAGTTACGTTATTCACGGCAGCCAGCTTGCTTTAGTGGGTTTGTACGCGCCGCAGTTGTACTGTCGGTTTACGTGTAATCCAACAGTACAGCCGCGGCGCACTGAACTGACGGCAGCAAGCTGGGTTTGTACGCGCCGCAGTCGTACTGTTGGTTCACGTGTAATCCGACAGTACAGCCGCGGCGCACTGAACTGACGGCAGCAAGCTCGCTCCAGAGCAAGCTGGGTTTGTACGCGCCGCAGTCGTACTGTTGGTTCACGTGTAATCCGACAGTACAGCCGCGGCGCACTGAACTGACGGCAGCAAGCTCGCTCCAGAGCAAGCTGGGTTTGTACGCGCCGCAGTCGTACTGTCGGTTTACGTGTAATCCGACAGTACAGCCGCGGCGCACTGAACTGACGGCAGCAAGCTCGCTCCAGAGCGTTATTTCACTTTTTTTGTCAAAAGAAAGTTACGTTACTGCCGGGCTCAGGAGGAAGGAAAAATCATAAGTTACGTTTCCTGAGCCCGGTCTTGCTTCAAGTTAAAAAAAACTTTAACTGGTGAGAAGATAACGGAAAAAGTTACGTTACAAAAATCGCTTCAGATATCGTAACGTATGTAACTTCCCATCATTGCTCCGGGCAGGGTCCCCCGGACCCTCTGTTTGATAGGTTTGGTTAAGCTATGACCAGATAGGTTGCTCAATATTGCCCTCACATTGTGAGGGTAAGATCTTCCCAGCCAAAACTCCCCTACAAGCTTCCAGTTCAAACTGGGCACATTGTTACAAGTTGCCCTTAATTCATGTTAGGTAATCAGCTTTAAGCATTCAGGAAATAAAACCTGACATTCAATCCGCAGGCAGAGTGTAATGACTAGACTAATACCACGTAATGTGCCAGAAACAAGATGTTTCAGAATATCACAGACTAGCTTTTTGATAACAATAGGCAAAGGTTTCACGGGTAAGAATAATGATGATAAGGTTTGTTTGATTTGAACTTTGATGAATGAAGAAAACAAAATATTGCAATAAGGAAAAGGAACAACGAGATGCGCGCATGGTAAAGACTTTTATACACCACATACAATGAAACAAGACATAAGAGCACACAACTAATTCAACAGAACATCAGTGAACCTATCTTTGATCCTAGGTGATACGGGCATTGTATATCTGTTTCCACGGAAAACCTATCCTGATCTATACTTGGAACGATAAGACTGGAGGACTTCCCGCCGATCTGGAAACCCAGATTTTCTCAGATTTCGCAGGGAAATCTAGGCAGATCTAGGATTTGGGACGATCAAGCCCAGATTTCCCCGCAAAATCTAGAAAAATCTGAGTTCCCAGATTGACGGGAAGTCCTCCACTAAAGAGTCAATTTAATATTCTGCACTTGTCCCTGTCAGAGTTTCGGAACTGTGCTATGTGAAATTGTGTAATATTACTGAACTCTTATTATGTTTTTCCAATTCTTACTCAGAGACAAGCTTTCACGAGACAAGCCTGCTCCGGATTGGATTTCATGATTGATTTTGCGCGCAGTGTGACCCTAAAAAAGTTACACCACCAGGTCAAAAAGTCTGATAGGTATTGGTTTGTCCATGCATAACATGATCGGAGTGCGTTGCACAAACCAATACACCTCACCTCACCTCTGCGGAACGCCGCCACAGTTTGAGGATGATTGGGGCCAGGTTGGACCAATTTGCCCCCGAAGTTGGGGACTTGTTTTCTTCGAATTGGACTCTTGGTCAGAGAAAATGGCTTCTTGTATGGCATGAGGAGTCCTTCTGCACAACATCACTGACACAGCAGTCAGATTGGGTGCTAAGACTTGTGATGTCCAGGCTGTCGTGGATCCAAATATCTGTTTTTGGACTCACGGGCCCGCAACAGGTTGCACATCTGCAGTAAGCATCGAAGTTGCGGTACGGTTGGGTGAATGTTAGGGACTCGTTGGACGAGTCGATGCACGGTTTGTTCCCCCTTGAGGACAACATGAAAACAAGAGTTCAATGTTTGTCACCAAGCCGAGGAACATGGTTGGACAACTTGCAACAAACGTAAGACATTGGAGTGACCCGGTGGGGTAAATAGACATCGGCAGGCTGACGTTTGCCGACATTTTGAGGAGTTTTGAGGTCGATTGAGGCCATGGTAAACTTCGCAGTATTTAGTAGTGTTCAAGTTTAGAAACAATGATTGATGTAGCTGTTTAGGCAGGTTTAGGCGAAGGAATTTATGCAGTTGGGTAATGACGCAGTAGCCAGTATATACATAGCTCTCTGTCTGCTCTACCCCCAGTGCATCCTTGACTTCTGCCCAAGCGCCCTTTCCCCCTGGGGTCATCTTCAGTGGATCCGCACAACAGTGGTCCATCACGACCCTTTCCAATCCAAGTCCCAAAAAGAACTGAAAGGAGCCAGAGCAGTATACCTCTTAGCAAATAGATTTTAGTAATTGCATATATCGGCGGAAGATGATTTCTAGAAGCTTGTTGGCCTGGCTATTGGTGTTTCCCCATCTTGATCTGACTGCCGCCATGCACAAAATAAGGCTTTTGAACCAAGACACTGCTGTAACATCGTATGAACTACTCGCGACCGAGCCCAACCAGATTTCGGAGGCATCAAACAGAAGAGGTCGGTCTAGTTTGTAAGATCGACTGCACAAGATGATTTGACCCAAGTCCCACTCCATCCCTTTTTGCTTGTTGCGAATCTGATAGGGTTACTGACATTCAGAACAATCAACAAATCTTCACATCTATCCTTGCTTGTAGCTTTAGGTTCACCATCATCGAAGTTTTTGGAGACAATTTGGTCCCGGGGAAAAAAATCGACATCGGAGATTGACGCTGACCTCGTTGCCATTGCAGAGGATCCAAAAAATATGGAGTGGTATTACAACCACATTTGTAAGTGGGATGCCACTGCTGTTAAATAGATTCCATTCTCTGGAAATGGCTTTAGAGCTAATCACTCAGAACTTATGTTTTGTAGTTAATCCGAATCCCCTACGGCCGGAACACCACTATACTTACCATTGGCTAACGGGTGGTAAGCTTGATGCACTTACCATCTTTCTTCTTGAGCACGACGTGATAATCACAATCTTTTTTACATCTGCCATTAACTCCCCGTAACCTTTCAAACAGGTGAATTGAACGAGTCCCTTGATAAGGCTTTTTGTCATAAGTACATTTCCGGAGACCAAATAATTTTTAATCTGCTGAAGAAATTCAAGTCAAAACAGTGGAAACGTCCAAAGAAATTGAGCAAGGACATGAAGAGCAAGATTGACAAAGCCTTGGATAACTTATTCCAAATGAAGGATAAATCTGACCATGAACCGGCCATACGGATGGCACATTACATTCAAGTGTTTTGTCAGATAAGTGGTATCCGCCCACAAGAAAGAACCGAGTTAGAAAAACTCATCCTGAAGCATATTCAAGACCAGATGGTACCGAAATACACTGGCGAAGCTTTGGATTCACATGTTCGATACTTGTACCGTTGTATGAACCGAATTTTGGGCGTGAAAACACCAGCGAGGCCAGCTCATGTGTGGAGCTCCTCAAGATAGGACCTTGAGTTAGATAAATAAGGCTTTTTTTGGAGCCGATATAAATATAGGTGATATAATCATTGGTTAATTCAATGAAAACTACAAAATTCAGCATAAAGCCTCCAAATATTTTTCCTAGGCAGCCTAAAATACTGGTCTCTTCAATTATGAAGTCAGATTCAACTGATTCAGCAATATTCAGTACTGTAGTACCATTATATCGCTTTTGACCAAAAAAAAGCAATATAATAGTATTATGGTGCTGAAGATGGCTGAATCAGTTAAATCTGAATTCATAGTTGATGAGACCATTACTGCAGGTTTCCTACAAAAAAAATTGGATTCTTTATGTTGAGTTTTGTATTTTTTATTGAGTTTACAAGTGATTATATCACCTATATTTATATTGGCTCCAAACGGGGCCTACGATCATTACTGTGTTGACAAAAGACAAATACATCTAGGGACTGATCATTATAGCCATATGCACTCTTCCTGACTACCAATCCCATCAACACACTTCAAATACTTGAGACTACTTTATTTGATATTGCTATTATTGTTTCATCTGCTGAGATCAAAATGTTTTAAATTATTTGAGTGGATCAGGACTTCCCATCAAATTTGAATAAATCTGGAATTTCAGATTTCACAGGGAATTCTGAAATCTGGAACTCTGGATCACTTTGGGGATCTGTGGTGGCCTAGACCAGAAGCTCGTTCGCGGGGGCGCATTGGCTTGGCCGGGCCACGACACCTCGCGAGTTGCCTCGGTAACGCCCCACTCGCCCCGCTGTGTTGTAGAGACGGAACGGGAAAGTCGCGCGCCGCGCTCCAGCCTGCCGGCCGGCGGGGCTGATGATGGGAGTCGACTTGGGGACCTCCGACATGGCCGACCCGTCCGCCGTCTGTTAACGGATGCTCTCGGATGCAGGCCGGAAGATGTATCGACCAGGTTATGGGGGGTTCGTTCGGCCACACCCACAACATGCATGTCCCCAGGATATGTGTACCTGGACCCGTGGTGTACAACGGCTCAGCCACGCCCAGGCACTTGTTGAGCGTCAGCAACTGATAGGGTGTACAGCACCCTGCAGCGCAGAAGGCGGCAATTTTGCGGAAACAAGCCCGTTGTGCCTTACTACGCGTACAACCCTGTCTTCTCTTCTTGTTCTTCTCGCCGCCCTCGTGGATATGTACATATGTATATGGATGCTTTGTCCTTCCCTCCTTCCTCCTCCTCCCCTCCAGCCACTTCCTCGCTCTGCTTTCTCCATCCCCAGTTTTACATACATACTTGCCCTTTCATCTCCCTCCTTTTTCTTCTTCTTTTCTTTTCTTTCAGCGGCCTAGATCAGCCTTGCGACCCCCACTTCTTCTTGGCCCGAGTTTCCCGATGGATTTTCTTGTAAATTTTTCCGGCTTGAGAGGATCGAAGACCGCTTGGAGCGTTCTGGCACTACTACTTGTGCTTTTGCTCCTCGACAGTCCCGTCCATGCGGCTTCGAAAGACAAAGAGCAATCAGACCGATGTCTCGACCCTTCCGTGATCCAAGAGGCTGCGAAAAGCGACGGCGTTCCGAATCCCAACCCCGATAAGGATGCGAAATCGCTCACCTCGACGAACAATTTTGTTCGTCCTTCTTTTATTCTGATGATGGTTTAGGAAGACTTGTCGTCTTGACTCAACGGGCTAACGATACTCGTCCTGATCACACAGATCAACTTCTGCCGCGGTGCCAAATTGACGAATGGTGCCCAAGTCAAAGAGGGTTCTTGCAATCCTACACCGATGGGCTTCCTTCCAAGCGACTCAAACATGCCATCAGTTAGGATGTAAGCCAGCCACTCTTTTTCTCTGTTGATCCGAATATCTTTCTAGACGTTGTTGATTGATCCTGTTGATTGAATGCCATCCAATCAGAATTGAACCGTCGCCAGACAAGGTAATCCCGGCTAAGACAGACTTCGACGTGGTCATCACTGCTCAGAAGATACAGTTTGGTGAGTGTCTGAAAACCAATCTCTCCGATTTTTTTTTTTCAAGTAGCTGATGATCTATGTTAATTTTTCAAAACCGACGGTTGCAGGCTTCTTTACATCGCCCAAAAACACCTATTATATTGCTCCCCAACAGCTTAACTCAGAAGGACTCATCAAAGGTCATATACATGTGACCATTCAGAAAGTGGATGGAAATAACCTTTTCGAGACAAAGGAGGTACGACAGCAGCCTTTCTTGGCCAGTTTTAAGTGAGAGACGAACGTTTTCTTATCTGATTCTCTACTTCCCGGGTATTCTAGCATGCATTTTTCAAAGGTATTTCCGACAAACTGGTCAATGGAAAAGTGAAGACCACCGTCAAGGGCGGCTTGCCTGATGGATTATGTGAGCTTTTCCTCATTCTATCTTTCGACGCTCCTGTGTGCTGATTTCTTTTTCCCTCTGCTAGACCGTATCTCGACCCTCACGTCTGCGATGAACCACCAGCTCGTAGCCCTTCCGGTTGCCGCAAGGGGTGCGGTGGATGATGCGTGAGTGGTTGATGGAAGCGTCGGGATGAATCGAAGAAGGCTGATTAAGCTGGATGTTTTTTATAGGATATACATCCATGTTGGTTCGGGCTCCAACAAGGACACAGGCTCGACAACAACCAATAGCGTTTCCAACGGAGGAAGCGGTGGTTCGAAGGGCAAGAAGCACAAGAAGGTGAGTCAGGTGGTTTGATGTTGAGATGACGCTTGGTCAGATTGGGCCTGATTGGGTTAGAAGTAATGATTATTGTTCTGCTCAGGTGTGTCGGGTCAAGAAAAGGAAGGCTTGAGTGGATTTGCGGACACTGGTAGTCTTTTCTTTTTCTTTTCTTTTTTCGTTGCGCTCGTCCAAGATCGATTGCGGCTTCGTATTTAAGACTCAGGCTAGTTGAAGCGATGTGTACATATACTTTGCTCTTGCGTTTGTGGTTGTGTTTTTGTTTTCTTTCCCTTGATGAAGATTTCAGTTGTATAGTCAGGTTTCAGAAAAGAACCGGTCCTTTAATTAAATCCATTCACCTGTTCCATAGGAACTAGC
This sequence comes from Puccinia triticina, assembly GCF_026914185.1. Taxonomy (NCBI): domain Eukaryota; kingdom Fungi; phylum Basidiomycota; class Pucciniomycetes; order Pucciniales; family Pucciniaceae; genus Puccinia; species Puccinia triticina. The sequence continues at coordinate 5,554,010 of NC_070560.1, read as the reverse complement.
AGCAAACGCGTGACTACGCCAAGTTTGGAAACACTTGATCAGTTAGCCCGGTTCATGTTGGGGCAATGGAGGACTTCGTGTTGGCCAAAATGCTTGATTGAGAGGGACGGGCTAAACTTTACTGGCTGTGGAAAGTTGACTGCGACCAAGTTTTCACCAGCAAACAAGGTTTAGCAGACCCCTTTAAATCAAACATTTGAGGTGACGGGAAGTCCTCCATTTTATGTATGTCCCTGTCTGAAATTGATGATGCTGGTTGATAAAATTGGCAGCTTAAAAATTCATGAAATGGCCGTGGGAGTCCAATTTTCAGCAAGAACTGATGCTCACCACCTTCATCCCAAAGCTCATGCAAAGCCTATTCCAAGGCTCAGGATACACTTACTGAAGATAACTGTAGAATTTCCCCCTCTTGATCTTGTCTCTCATCTGGAATACACTCAAACCTGTCTAAGGGCATACCCTTTGGGAGAAGACTTTTGGTATGACTTTAGGCAGGTTATGCCCTTAGAGATGGTGATTTTGCTGATCAATCAAGAATCCGGGGAAGTCTTTTTCTATGCTGTTAGGCAGATTATGCAGTTAAAAGGGTATGCCCTTAGACAGGTTTGACTGTAGTTGTATTTTTGTCTCTCTTCCCCTCACTTGTTTTCCCACATGACATCACTCTTCCACTTGTCTTCCCATGTGAAATTAAATAAAAAAATGAAAAAATCAAGTTGAGAAATTACTGAGTTGCTTGTGCACCAAGTTGTCACTCAATTTTTGCATTCCAATATGAATTACTGCTCATGGTGTGCCAAATTACTCAGTCAAGTTTGCATCAGGTAAGGAATGCAAATGATTGTAATTCCAATTCAACTTTAAATCACAAAAATAAAACATGAGGAAAGAATGACTTGGGGAAAAACAAAATGTGGGTTAAACATGATTGAAATGAAAAGATACCAATTAAAAAAGGGGAGACTTGAGACTTGATTGGTGGAAAAACTACTATAATGGTGTTATACTCACTGGGTTCTAGACCCTCTCATCAAGTGATGAGCATACTTTTTGGCTGAGAATGTGATGGATCAGGCCAGACCTTTGGGGATGCCTTTATTGTGGAGCTCCTGCACATTGAACCACTTGAAAATTGTCCAATGTGTGATCCCGAGGGTGGTCATTCCCTCTTGGACTTTGGGGGAATTCGGATCAACATCTGCAAATCAGAGGAAGTCTTTGATTGTACTAGTATTATTTGGCAGGGTTGGGGTCCTTGGGGCATTGAGTGCACTTGATCCTTGGGACGGAACCAAGGGGCTGGGCACGTTTGAGGAGCTTGGCATGTTCATTGGGCTGGCCATGTTCATTGTGTTCATTGGGGTGCCTTTGAAGTGACAAACTAAAGTTGTATTTTGAGTAAGTTAACATGATGAAAATAAGAAATACACAAAAGAAAATAAAAGTACCTAAAGGCAAGGAGCAACAAGAGGTTGGTGCACAAGGAGGAGGAAGGAGGACACAGGACACAATAAAATAGAGAAGCAGAAATGGAAAGAAAAAATGTCAATGTTGGTCATTTGAGAAAGTCTTCTGAGATAAACATACTGATCTGTTGAGCTACTTGAAGCAGATTGTCTTGACGGTTGACAGTTTGTCAATAGGGAGGGAAAGAGACTTTGCAAATAGATCACCGGAGGAAGTCGATGGAAGAGGATCTTTGAAGATCAAGAGCAGAGAAGATAAGAAAAGAGATCAATTGATGAAGATGTTGATAGTGGAGGAACAGCTGATATTGTGATGATGTGATGAATAAGATATAAGCTATAAGGCAACAAATGTTGTTGCAGGTTCCCCAAAGGAAAAGTGGGAGGTGTGAATAAGTGACAAGTTTATATATGAGAGATTCAAAGGTGGAGAGGACCAAGCGGATTTCCTGTGGGAGCAAATAAAGAGTCATAGCGGAGGTTTGATTGTAATGATGTCATTTGAAGGAACAAGCTTTGAAGTATGTGATCAAGCTTTGAAGTACGGGATCAAGCTTTGGAGTACGGGATCAAGCTTTGGAGTACTAGAGGGATGAGGCACTAAAATCAACAGTGCCCATGTTCATGGGATTGAAGAACATCCCAGGGAAGTTGAATGGATTAAGCACTGGGGCCGCTGCCGGCGCCGGAGCTGAAACTGGAGGTGGCGGTAAATCCCCCACGTTCCTGAATTGGAACTGGTTGGACTGAGGCGGATCCAGCAGAGTGACTTTGCCAGGATTTTTTCTATTTAAATTTATGCAATGTCAGCTTTGAGTCAAATATTGGGTCAGACTCAGACTAATATTAACTCACAATTGCTTTGGCCCACACACTGGCCCGCCCCACATTCAAACTAAAATACTTGTTTGAGTTGGCTGTATTGATGAAGATGTGGCCCTCATGGCTCCCAGTGAGGTGTGGAGCAGCTTTGTGAATACTTTCAAGCTGACTGATCAATTTAGCAAGCAAGACCGCACTCTGGACTCCTTGAGGCGGTCCATTGGCCGGTGGATTTGCCACAGAGCTCAAACCAGAACTCAAACTGGTATCCATGGCTGTCTTGAGGTGTTTGTATGCCAATTCTTTCTAAAAATTGAACCAAAAAGTGAGCTAAAATGATACTTGCTGAACAAAGTAAGAAACAAGCACGGCTTACCTGGGCCAAGTGTTGGGTCTTGTTAATCAACAAAAAATTGGGTGTGTTTTGGAAGCGCCCTTGGCAGCCAAGAGGAATCTCTTGAAGGTTTCCTGGCAGTCAATTTGTCTCTTCTGTGCTGCTGCAAAGGGGCCCCCATGCAGGATGATCAAGTTCCATGTGAGCTTCCCTTTTTTTTCTTTCTCCTGGGCAAAGAGTCCTGCGCTCTCATCTTTGTTGTCTTGAATTTTTGAAATTGCAGCCTCCTTGAAACTGTTGATGCTGTAGTTGTGTGAGTCCCAATTAACAACCAATTTTCCAACATCTGTGTTGTTTTTTTTGAATAGTGGACGATTTGGAAGGGCTGTTTGTTGCTTTCAAGGGTTGCTAAGAGGCAGGGGGGAATGGGAGTGTAAAGGGTGAACTCAATACCAATTGGAACCTCATGGCCATCAAAAGTTGAATGTGAAGCTGCCAGGCTTTGTTGAGAGTTGGTAGGCTGGCTTCAATGAGACTGAGCACGCGCCGTTTGAGACTGAGTCCAATTGCTTGCTTGTTCCATTGCCCGCGATGCCGCACCAAATATCAAGGGATCCATTACCGATTGTCTGCACTGACTTCTCACAAAGGCTTCATGGCATCAATCTTGTAGTTCAACTTTAAGTTAGATTGGTTGGATTGCCCAAGCTGATTGATTTGATGTGTCACTATAACTTTCCAATTGCTGGGTAGAATTGATTTGGCTGCTTCCAATTGCAGTAGCGTTGGCTGTGTGGCGGGTGGCTGGTGAGTGGCTGGTGGGTGGTTGCTTGCAGGCCTGCAGGCCTGGTGGAGATCCCCCCATGAACCCCCAAGCATGGTCCGCGCGCACGGCTGAATTCAGCTGTGCAAAGTTTGGCAACTGCGGCCAAAAGTTTCAAGTTTGAGGTGTGGTGGACAGCTTGGTACACATGGCAAGTTCAGGATTTCTTTGTGCATGGCGCGCGCCGGAGGACGTCAAGGCTTCAAGACCTCAATATTTCAAGGCTTCAGCTCAAAACATGTCAAGGGATCATCAGCGGGGTGTACATCACATCCTCAAGGCTTTTCAGGCTCTTTCATTCTCCTTCCCCTCCCTTCTTGTTTTTTTTTTTTTTTTTTGGTCTGTTCATTTCCTCATTGTTGTTTCTTTACATTATGTTCTTTTACTTTTTCATTTCTGCGCGCGTTGAACAGGTTTGAATGCGGAGGGCTGGTTTCTTTTCATCTTTTGTCTTTATGTGTTGTGGTGTCTTGTTTGTTTTGGTTTGGTTTGGTTGTTGTAGCAATACGCGCTAGGTTGTGATGAGCTGTCTGCTAGATGTCACAAACCCCAGAGTTTGATTTCAGCCCAAACTCAAGCAATGGGGCAGTATTGAACACGTGATCTGAACCATCAAGAAGAAAGTTAGAATTTTATTGATCATCATTTGGCATCCGTCTATATCCGCACATCTTCTAAGTTTTGCCCCACATGACAATCTCTCCCAGACCTCTGGTTTAGATCACAACTCCGCCAGCAGTATCCCCGGCTTCCCTCTCAACAAAAACATTGCCAATGCGCTTTCCTGCCGTCAGAAAATCATCCCCCCCCCCCCAACGCTATACAACACTCAGTACTTTTTCTCAACCAATCACCCCAGAGGGCATACACAGATTTATTTCCTAACTCTCATTACCCTCCCCCAACTGCCAACTGTCTGACACAGTAGGAGTTCCTCAGCGGCAAAAGTAGCAAGCCTTTTTGGGCCTGATGTATCTTTTGTTTGAGGCGGGTTGGAACATAGATTAGAAATGTTTTCTGGCACAAACTTTAAAATAATAATAAATTATTTTTTTGACTGCTATGGATCAGCTCCTACAATGTCAGATTGTAGACAGCGCAGTGAGGAAAAAGTGCTATAATAGCTTCCCTTGTGGTGGTCTGTATTATTGAGCAGAAAATCATCAAAGAAAGTGATAGCGGCGTTGGGGGTGGATTTGTTTAGAGACAGAGGGAATGGATGCCCTTGGCAGAGGTGTAGGAATGAGATTCAGAGGAATAGGTCCAACAAACGGTATGGAGAGGTAGAGAAGAGATGCACAAGGTTCAAAACTATAAAGATTGCAGAGTTGGAGGTCAGGGATGCGGAAAAGAATCAGGGAATGGGCTTAGAAACTCAACCACTATGAAAAAAACTTGAGAAACTGCTGACAGTTGAAATGTGGCATACTTGAGCCAATACTCAATTAGAACCAGGTTACAAATGAATCCCAGGCTGGAACAGCCTGGAATAGTTGGAATTTGCTCAACATCCTTCTAGTGCACATTGCACTAGAAAAGACTGGGCTCTGAGGCAATTGCTCAGCTGGGATCCATGATATCTGATGAAAATGCTCAGCTGAGATCCATGGTTTGCCAACCTGGGCTTGTCAGCCAGAATCAGCCCCTCCAGCCTGGTCAACAAGACCACACCCTTTTCAACCGGGTAGAATGCCTCCTTCTCAGTGTTGACTAGGAAGAAGCCCCTGGTCAACAACAGGAAACCATGTCAACCAGGAGCAATCCCTCCCAGTCAACAACAACAAACAAAAGACGGCCAAGGGGCAGTACCTCCCAGCCAACAACAAAATCATCATGTTGACCAGGACGGTGCTTGAGTCAAGGGTGGGGTGGGGAAAATAATTCCAAGGTCTAATTGTCAGGCTTGGGGATGCCAAGAGTACTAAACTCTTCTGGCTACACTGGCGACTGTGCTATGGTGCAATGATGTGCGCAATACAAGTGTGTATGGATTAAAAACAACCTAAGTTATTTTTAGTAAAAAAGAGGTGTAACAGAGGTTCCAGGAGCGCCTGGGTTGTTTAAGTTCCCTCCAAGGTTCATACAGGGTCTGTGCAGAGGTATTTAAGTGCCTGTGTTGCATGGGGCCTGGCATCACTGGGAAGTTACTTTTCAGTTATCTGAACAATTTGATATGTAACTCAACCTTAGGCATCAAATAAATTGAACCATCTGGTACCAAAGAACAAACAAACTTTGTTCTTGAGATTGGGCAAAAAAAAATTGTTTTTATCAAGTCACTGATTTTTAATCCTGCAAACTGTGACCAATTTTAGTTAGATCTAACTTGTTGCTCAGATAACTTATTTTGTATCTAATTTATATTCTCATGGCTGCGTGAGAAGAGTTTTCACCAAAATCCTTTTTGGATATGAAAGGGGAGAGCTCAATCTTTCTTGCCTATGCCATCAGTTTTATGAATTTTCTCACAGTCTAAAGTTACACCAATTCAAAAATTGAAAAAAAGATAACTGATATGTAACTTCCCAGTGCTGGGCCTGGTAATGGGGGTGTTTATGAATGATGCAACTTTCCCAAGAGTATATTTGGGATGTAATCACCAGGGGGGGATTTTTGGCACTCTCTAATGTATGTTTATCATTCAAATGGTCTGATGTGAGTTCAATGTCAACTGCAACTCTTTGTTCATTTGTTTTGCCAATACAAGGGTAACTATAGGTGAAATTGTTGTGGAATAATCTGTGACTCAATTTCTACACATGAAATCTCTGTGTTGAAATCATCTGCTAAGCTTGTTTCATCATGATCAAAATTCTGTATGTGAACTTCAATTTACAACATGTGTTGGCAAGAATTCAAGTATCCTTATGCTGAAACATATCCTTGACCAAGTGACAAGGAATTTTTTGCAGAGCTGAGTTTTTTTTCATTAAAAAAACACATAAAATGACATAATGAAGCAAACTTTTGAAATATAGCAACCACAAAGGCTTAGCCAAATGGTAGATGAATCATTATGGCATATTTCTGCCATGGCTATTCCCATATTAAATTGGGAGGAGATAATTGGTTTGAAATCAAATTTTTATTCTTTAAGTAGCAAGCAGTGTGAAATCTGGGAAAACTGGTGTAACCTTCAATTTTCCTCCCCAAAATACAACATGTGAAAGCTACCAGAGCCAGTTTTCCCTACCATTTCACCAAGGAATGAATTTTGAAACATTTAAGAAGGGTAAAGCTTGAAGCGCCATCTGCTGTTCATTTGTTACCATGCAGCTGGCATACTTAAATAAACATTGCACAATTTTCAGAAATTTACCTCCACCTGACTGAAAGATGCAGAGGCTAGAGGCAAGAATAATCTTCTAAAGGCAATGGCGGCTAGATTGGTAGATGCTAGAATTATGCCTCATGCCCAGAAGAGGGCTTATTTCTGTTATTGTTCTTTTCCTTTCCAGAGGGTTCCATAGCCAACTAGGCCCCCTCTCTATGCCCCTTGCCATAGTTGTATTTACTCTGCTCCCTCATGAAATACACCTTCACTTAGTTCCAAGCCCATAGTAGTCAGACCTGCTCCATTGGAGACTTCTGCACTGCTGTTCTGAGTCCCTGTGCATCCTGTGCACTTGACCTTCTTCAGCTCACTTCTCCTCCTTCTCAGGCCTCTGGCCATATTTCCTTTAGTAGATATCAACAGATGCATAAATATTTCAGTTATCCTGCAAGTAGCAAGAGAAAGAATTGAAAACCTGGTATGAGAAATCTGAGGTGAGCAGTCAATTCTGAAATGTCCATGGACATCCCAGCATAAGTTGCACCTTTTTTACTTGTAGGTTTATCATCTTCAATTTTTTTCCCTGACTTTTCCCGTCATTTTTTTCCTACAGTTAGCATTCCTTCATCATAATTATCATTGTGTCCATGTGTATTTTGCAACAACATCATGTTGATTTTTCTTATCAAATGGTACTTAGACCCTGTTTGGACGCACTGGTATACATCACAAATGGGGAAAATTTCATGACGCAAAAACTAAAGTTTGCCCCCCATTGCCACCAAATTTTCAAAGTCCCTTGGGGCCCACATCATAAATTCACCCATTTATGATATATAATGGTGCATCCAAACAATCCTTCAGTAGCACCAGGTGTTGAATAAGGATGATGCATTATGGACATACTGTTTCCAAACCAATAAAATTCATTTGCATTGGATTGGCAGGAGTTTCATGCATATGAAATGAAAAGAGAAAAAAACTTGTGCACATGAATTTTCAAGCTGGGCACAAGTCAACTACGACTGCAGGGGGGAAACATGGATCAGCTCTGTCTCCCTGTGTGGCTCCAGGGGGTTTTGTTTTGTTTGCAATGTCCACCGTCATGTTTGGCCGAACATGAGGGGAGACATTTGCAAGTGGCTGCACTGCCTAACTTACTAGTTTTTGGACCAATTTTGTCCAACAAATTTGAAAATAAAGATCCAACAGATTGCTGAAGTTGTTGGACAACATCTGTCCAAGAACTGCTTGGAAAAGACTGTCTGAGCAGTTGATTGCTGCAGTGATGATCATGTACACAGACTCAACAAACAACATGTGCTTTTGTCAATCTGCTAAAGCCCCCACCAAAAGAACAGTCCAGCAAATACTGACCATCCAGATGCACTTTTGCAATCTGGGTGGCCAGTATATAGTTCCCACCAAGCTCAGAAGGGCTGCCCCGATGATCAGCATGTGCTGGTCATCAGGCTAGGGCTTCTCTTACTCAATGGCCAGCATAAACTGGTAATTGAGTTGGAAGAGGCCGCGCTTGACAGCCATAATGCCCTGGTCATCAACCTGCGGCCTCTCCAAAATCAAATACAATGACCCGTACACACTGGTCATCAAGAAAAGGAAGCCCTAGCCGGATTACCAGCACATGATCTTCATTGATCTGGCCTTTTTTCCAAGCTTGGGAGGCCATATATATTGGCCAACCAGCTTTGAAAAGAAGATCTGGATGGTCAGTATGTAATGTTCATTGCACCAGTACTTTCCCAGCGCAATATACAGTACATACTGGTACTTGAAGCTAGGAAGGGCCAGTCTCAGTGACCAAAATGTATTACTGGTCATCCAACTGGCTTTTTCCCAGCCCAGTGACCTGTACTCAAGTGGATGGTGTCTCCACTCAATTGCCTATACACACCAGTTACCAAGTGGAGAGCACCTCTGCTCAATGGCAGGTACACACCGGTCACTTCCTTCAGCTCAATGACCATAAAACTAGGATCATTGAGGGGAGGATGTCTCCACTTGATAGCTGATAATCTACATATGGACATGAAGTGGACACACCCTCCACCCAATAGTTTTCCAACATTCATCAAGTGAAGGTGTCTCCACTCAATTGCTGTACAACCAGGTCATTGAGTGGAGAGTGTCTCATCTTGATGGCTGATACAGACCCGCAAGTGTAAAATTCCAGGGTGTAACAGGCATCAAGTGAAGGTACCCTCCACTGAATTAACAGTGTGCACACCCTTGATTGGAGCAAAGATTGGTCTTAGTTGCACATAAGATCAAACTCCTTTAAGCCTGCTCCTTGCATGCTCACACAGATGACATCAGCTAGTGTTACCAAAGAGACATACGGTTTGGCACTCCCTGGAGAGGGCCACACATGCCCCCCTGGTGAATCCCAATAGAAAGAAGAAAATACAGACTTACTTGAAGAGAGGTTCTGTTATAAAGACAAATTGACAAATTGAACCAAGATTGAAGCAATGGCAGGCTGGCGGACAAGTCGGATAGACGAGGGCAAGGCTGACAGGGCTGCAATGTGGTTTAAGATTTTGGGGAGGCCTTTTCTTGCTCAAAGTTCCCCCCTTTTATATTAAATCAACACTGGACTGTTTGCTCTTGGCCTTGTGGCCAAGGGGGGATTGATTTGAACAGCCAGTAGACTCGCTCTCCCTTGGCCTCTTGTCTGAGGAGAGATTGGTTGAACAGGAGGTCTACTACTCATGATGCTCCTGTTGTTGTCATTCAATATTGCATATGGGTGCTGCATGTTTGCTGGTGCGCGGGATCGAGGAAGGGCAGGATGGCGCCCAAGAACCAGCCCAGTGGGAGCACCCAGCCAGCCGCAACCACGACCACCGCCACCCCCCAGACTGCCCGCCGCTTCGCCCTCCTCCAGGACCGCTCGCCCCGGCCGACCGGCAAGTTCCTCGTCGTCTCGCCCGCCGAGCTGCGCTCCTACCAGGCATGGCGCACACCCGAGCAGCAGACCCACTGCCGCACCCTCGCGTCCCGGGCCGAGCTGCCCTTCGTCTACAAGGTATGCCCATCTCCAGCGTATATATCCAGCCGAGACGGCTGCTGACCGAAAAACAAAAAACAAAAAAAACCCTAGTGCGTCGACTGGAGCACCGCTCGCCAGGGCTTCGATCTCGTCGCCGCCGGCACCGCCTCCGGACGGATCTTCCTCGTCACCCTGCCCGACGCCGCCAGGCCCGAGCTCTGCCCGCCGCACCCGATCATCAGCTTCGCCGCCGCCCGCGCCGCCCGGCCCTGCAGCGCCATCGGCTTCTCGCCCTGCGGGAAACTGCTCGCACTCGGGCTCGACAAGGCCGGCCTCCAGATCTACGACCTCGACCGCTCCATCCTCGCCCGCTCCCACGCCCTCCCCCACCACGACAAGAGCTCGCTCCCAGCCGACCCGGCCGCCGACCAGCTCGCCCTCGCCCACGCTGTCCATCCCGACTCCGTCCATGCCCTCGAATTCATAGCCCCCACCCCCGCCTCAGCCCAGCCCGCCATCCTCGCCGCCAGCTCCTCCAAAATCATCGGCCTCTACGACCTCCGCGCTACCGGTGCCAACAAGCCCACCAGCACCGACCATCCCCCCTCCGCCCCCGCCCACGACTTTGCAGCCGGCCTGCTCAGCCCCGTCTCCCAGTGGCCCGCCCGCTCCGTCCTGGGCATCAAGGCAGACCCCCTGGTTGCCCATCGCTTTGCCACATGGTCATCCCCCCTTCTCCCCCGAGACCCCACGAACGCGATCACTAAAACTGCTCTTCTTCCTCCAGGGGCGACGACCGCTATGTCAAGCTCTGGGACACCCGAAAGACCACCGAATGTGTCCTCCGATTCGCCCAAGAGGAGCCCCTCCCGACCACCACCCGATCCAAGCCCGAGCACTCCGCCCAGATCCTCTCCCTCACCTGGTCCAAGTCCAGGAAAGGCGTCCTCGCCACCCTCTCCGCCGATTCCGCAACAGTCAGGATATGGGACATCGTCGACGGCAATCCGCCCGCCCAGAGTGCACGGAACTGGAGCGACGGGTCCTTGTTGAACCCCTTTGGCTCCAGAAACACCCTCCCCCCCGGCTCCGGATCCTCCTCCACCTCGCCCGCCTCGTTCCCCAACAACCTGGCCGCCAATTTCAGGAAGTCTGCCATCGCCCCTCGAGGCTCGTCCCCCTCGACGTCCCCGAGAGAGAAGCTGCAGCTACCCAACTACACCGTGTTCTCCTCGCGACTGCTCAAGCCGTTCAGCCGGCCGAGCCAGGCCATCGTGGCCGCCCACATGCCCTCCCTCCCCGACACCCGCCCCTCCTCCGCCGCACTGCTCCCCGAATACGCCTGCAACCTGCTCAGCATCTCCCGCGAGGGTCATCTCGAGTTCGTCGAATCCAAGTCGCCCGGCGAGGCCAGCTTCGGATCGAGAGGCCAAACGGCCTACTCGGATGGCGTCCGGCTCAGGATCGAATGGCATCCTGTCAAACACTCCACCGACCGTCCACAGCCTCTTACCCACAACACCTCGTCCATCCCCATGTCTGCCGAAAGCTCTAATACCAACCCCTTCCAATCACCTCAGCCGTTACATCCCGATCCCCAACAACAACAACAACAACAACTCCCTATGGACCTCAAGACGTGTTCCTTCCAGGACGTTGCTGAACTAAGACTGGCCAATAAGTTCGGAAGACATCTCGTCGGGATGCCCAATCCAATCGGCAATCCTCCGATCAGCTTGCCGACTACTACTGAGCCCAACCCGGGCCCCTTGAAGAATGACATCTCGATGATCATGATGAAACGGGCTATGAGCGGATACGGCTCCAACGTTAGTCTTGATCCTCGTCATCCCCACTTGTCTTCATAATCTGACATTTATGTGCATCCCCACCCAGCCATTGAAAAATGAGCATCTGGTCAATGGCGACCCAGTCTTGGGCGCCTTCTGGGAATGGATCACCCGTACGCCTCTTTCCCAAACACATTCACACAGCATCTTCTAAGCCTGAAATTCGACCTATATGCTGCTGCTGCTGCTGCCAGATTCCGATAAACTATCCCAACAGGGAACGGGGTTAGTCAATGGCTATGATTTCAGCTTCCAAGGCGTGCTTGCCATCATGAAAGGATTCTTGCCCGTAGATCAGCAACAACAGCAGCAGCAGCAGTTGGTAGACCTGGGGACACCATCGCCGTCACAGCGACGAAGCGCCCAAACGACGACACCGGTGGACCAGTTCGGAGGAGAGTTCTTCAACAACAGGAAGAGTCCGAAACAGAAGCCGGCCAACAGCCATCCGAGCCCAAGCTACACCAAGCAGCTCTCGCAGTATCTGAAAGCCTTGCGGACGTTCAACCATAGCCACCAAGTCGAGAACTTCACCATCTCCTCCGAGTTCAGCGACCAGCGCCAGACCGCCCTCTTCCTGTGTGGCCCGGACTACAACTCGGGCAAGATCGAGGAAGTGCTGAGCAAGTACGAACGGATGGGCATGTATGGAAAGGCCTGTGCGATCGCCCTCTTCTCTGGGAACACCCAACGGGCCATCGCCAGTCTTCAGCGAAGCGACGGTGAGTCTGGATGGATCTCTCGAGAAACCTCCTCTGGATATAGAGATCTTAAATGTGTGTTGTATGTGTGTGTGTTTATTGCAGATCTGCAGTTACGCACGCTAGCCCCGCCGCTAGCGACACATTTGAACACCCAGCGACACGGCCAAGCGCGAGACCCGATCTTCGACCAAGTGTGTCGCCAGCTGTCGGACGAGCGGACGTCGGAGCCGTACCTGCGGGCGATCTTTGCGTACTGCGCGACGGGCGACTGGCACGAGGTGATTGACGAGACGGGGCTGCCTCTGAAAGACCGGCTCGCGGTCGGGCTGCGGTTCCTGAGCGACGAGGAGATCTTCCAGTGGCTCGAGGACAGCAGTCGCGATGCGGTCCTGTCGGGCGATCTGGAGGGCATCCTGTTGACTGGGCTCAGCCAGGCCGACCTTCTCGGCAGCAAGAGGACCGAGGAGCCCGCGGGCGCCGAGCCTGCCAAGAAGGCGCGCGCCGGCCAGCCGCAGCCCGACGAGCCCGGCCTTCTCGGGCCCGGGTTCCGGCTCATCCAGACCTACGTCAACCGGACCGGCGACCTGCAGACGGCCGCCTTGGCCAGCCACCTCGTCGTCCCTCCCACCAGCTCCACTGGTAGACACAGCCAGACGGTGGCCGAACGGTGGGTGGACAGTTACCGACGCCTGCTCGACCGATGGGCCCTGTTCACCGTGCGCGTCGAGCTCGACATCTCCCGCGGCCTCAAGGCCCGCCAGACCCTCTCGTCCGCCCATTCCAACACCACCGCCAATGCGAGGATGGGCCCCCAGACCGGCCGCGATCATCGCGCGCCTCCCCAGCTCTTGCTCCGCTGCCAACACTGCCTCGAAGTGCTCTCCGACGCCCCCAACGTCCTTGCACAGCTCCGCGCCATCGCCGACCGCAACCCGCCCGTCGCCTCCGTCGCCCTCCCCCTCTCCTCGTCTGTCGCCTGTCCGTCGCCTGTGGGCTTCTCCACTACTAATTCAACTGCCTCTGCGCCGCCAACGACGACGACGACGATGACGGCAAATGGCTCTGCTAATCCGCTCCTCGCCTCCTCGTCCAGTAAGAAGAACATCGCAGGCGCCGGCCCGCCCGGCGCCCACAACAAACAGGTTCGTCCCTCCTTCTTGCTCCCCCTCTCTCAGCGCCCTTCCCTTCGGCTTTCTCTGACATCGCCGCTCCGTTCTCTCCACCCCACTTTCTTTGTTCGTCACATACATACACACACACGCACTATGTTTTTACGCCGGTGGCCACAAACCACCAGACGAACCGGTGTCGGATGTGTGGCAAAGGGCTGCCGAAGTGCTCGGTCTGCATGATCCCGCTGACGATCAATGACGCGCGGACCGCCTGTGAGTTCTGCTCCCATCTTCTCCCACAAACACCCCAAACACACGAGCACCCAGAGACTGAGACGGCCTGTTGCGGGTGGCAGCCATCTGGGCCTGGTGCCATCGCTGCAGACATGTCGGCCACGCCGACCATCTCGCCTCGTGGGCCCGTCGCGGAAACACACTGTGTCCTGTGGCCGGCTGCGACTGTGTCTGTTGGGACTCTTCTTGCAAATAACTTCCCCGCGTCCTTCCCCGCGTTGTTCTCTTTGGGCTTGGCATATTTGCTTGGTGTGGCCGTTGTGCCACAGCGCTCTTGTGGAACCAGCCCAACGGCGTGGCCACTAATAGTCCCGCCGCCGCACTCTCCTGCACGCCCGCTGGCGGCCAAACTAGAACATCTCCCGCTGCGGCGAGGAGCACACAAGCGTCCTCTCAGTCCCTCGCCCTCTAGCGTCCCCCTTCCAAAAAACACAGGCCCTTGGGGCCTGGAGCATGGGCTTCAATCACGAAAAACGGCTACCTTTCTGGCGGCTACAGCAATGGCAGGAACGCGTGCAGTCCGGTAGGCCCAACTTTCGGGCTGCTGATTTCGGCCTCAAAGCCTGTTTATGGCTCCTGCATGTCAGGAATGCCATCAGAAGAAAAACTCCAGTTTCTATGTGTTTCACACGGGGCCTTGAGGGTTGCACTGTTGGGATCCTGGAGTGATTTTGTGTCAAGCAGGCCCTTCGCCGCACATCCCCCCTGCCCCGCACCCTCCTCCAGCGGACCCAGCCGCCCGAAAGGGGGTTTGACTGCCTGTACAGTGAAGCTGTACAAGCCTGTGACTGAAATGCAAAAATCATTTTTAGCCACACAAATCGGCAAGCTTTTCTGCCACTGCTGTATGTTATTCTTGTCCTGGTCCTCTACATGCAAAGTGGAGACTCGGGCAGAGTTCACTGGTTGACATCCTTCACATTTGCGCTCAATACTACCAGGATGGCCGGTTTTAGGTCTAAGTTTTGAGAGAAATAGGTTTGGGACACTTGGGTTTTTGTGTCCCTTGGTGCTGGCCTAGCTTTGCTGAACTGCTCTTCAACAGGAGGGGGGGGTGCTCCTGCAGGGACCACAGCCAACTATGAGTGCGGGCTGCTACATGTATGTGAAAGGCTACATACATGGAAAGTGCCCTGCTACAGCTCATAATACACTGCAGAAAAAAGCTTGCTCAACACAGCTGCAGTGCCAGCAGTTGTGACACACAGAAACTCAAAGGAAGTGTGCAGTAGTGTGTCACATGCTCATAATGAATCATCTTGTCTCTTAATTTGCTGCTGAGTGCACAGTCTATACACAATACATGTTTGAGATTTGACATGGACATTTTGAAAGTAGGGGGTTCCAGGCTTTTCCATCTGCTGGGCAGGGCTGCTTTGGGAGATCTCTGATTCTCCCAGAACGCTTGGTCAGTATTGCAAAAAAAGAAGAATATAGCCAGTGCCCCAGGACAGAGAGTGGATTCAAGAAACACCTTGGTATTCTTTTATCTTAGTATGCCCAGCCCCATAACTGCAATTCCTCACTAAGATTTTTGATAGATAGGATCCAAAATCCCAATCTTCTTTTTCATAGCCAGACTGACGCTATCCCCTAGGCCATATACTTTCTTCCAACTGGTGAGACAAACTCTGATCTTTTTGTCCAGAAGAATATCAATATGTACTACCCAATATATTTTGAAAAAGTTGAGACTATGACACATTCATTCTATTTAGAGATCAATATGAAGGTGGTTGGTCAAAACACTGGGGTTAGACAAAGATCTTGCATCTTGGCCTTCTTCATGGTGCTGGGAATTAATCCTGCTATCTCAAAAATAGCATCCCATATCATGGGTGACAGCAAGTCTTCTCAACCAAAGGTGGTCTTGCCTTCTTGCAATGATATGGGTAAGTTTTCATCAAGCTTATTATTGGAGCCAAGAAGAAATAAACCTGATATTTTATCTCCACACTGACTTTGGCTCACATGCATCTCCTGTCCTTCCATTATTTGTCTCTCAAGACCCATCAACCTCCACCAGTGCAGGTAGGTTGACTAATTGGTTAAGGACTTGATACCCTCTTCAGGCCAAAAGACGATTGAGCTGATATTAGTGCTACATGATCTGTTTGTATAGGCAATGTCAGAGAATTATTGACAGAAACACCACATAATCAAAGCAAGCTTTTGGGTTTTAAGCATAGTGGGAAGCAAGACTTTGCTGAAACTAGCTATGTTCAAGCAATCCCCACACTGCCAAGTAAGATAAAACATTGCATCCACAAAATATCCATCTTTTTCCAATGCTTATCATAAGGAAGCTCTTGGTGATATTCAGATCCTGTGGACTCACCTAAGAAGAAAATTCCTAACCAAGACCTCTTGACTTTTCAGCAGCAAGATCTGTTGGACAAAAAAAGGAAAAGTAGGTGCTTCCATTCTAAATCAGGCACCTTTTCTGGAAGACTCACATTTTTCTGATTGCAGAAATATTGCAAGTCAGGGAGCATCATTTCAAGATAAGAACAAAAATCACCAAGATCACCAATCTAGAACCAAATTCATCCCCAGAATACAGATTTCCAGAAAGTTTCTACCAGCACATGGATGTTTTAGAGAAAATCACCAACCAACTATATAGCAGAAAGATCCTAGAAATTAAATTAGGCCGGAAAGTATTACTGGAAACAGATCAAGTCTTATTGCCTGGTGACCTTGTTGATGAAATATTCTTGAAGGTGATAGAGGGTCCCTTTTCATCCTTTAAGGAGGCGCCAAGGAGCTTCAGATTGCAGCCACTAAAGGTTTGGAATGTGGGATTGAGAGCCATGATGTCCCATTGGAGTGACCTGATGATTGATTTCTTTCGAGATTTGAAGCAAATTCAGCTTGTCTCCCCTGAAAATCTTGTAGAATTCAAGAAAAAAGATCAGGGTCAACTGTTTACAAGTTTCCTTATTGCCATGTTCCCTCAATATGATGTCTTAAGCACATACATCAACTTTGATCTCAGATCAAGCATTGCAGAGGACCGTAACCTGAAGGATAACCTCAAGGATATATTTCATGGTAAGCCTCCTATTCTCAAAAACTCATTTTTGTCAAAGGTATATGAAAATATATAATGTGTATTAATTTCTATGCCATTGAATTGACAGGATTAGATGAGAAGACTTGGCAACAGGCAGAGTACCAATTTATCAAGTATAAACTGATTTATGAAGAAGGAAGATGTATTTTTCATAATTTCCAGACAATCAGGGAGGAATTTCTCTCAAAAGCTCCACCAGAAAATTCCAGATCATTGCCTGAAATGAAAAAACTCTTGGAAAAGATAATTCACTATATTTCTGGAGTGGAATTTGACTGGTATCCAAAAGAGAAACTGCTGATGCACTTCAAAGTGATACATGACATGCTGAAATTCATCCAGAGATACCACCCAGAAGTTATCTCAGATGAATTCAAGAAATCAACTGAATACCAAAAGCTTCATACATTTGAGGAAGTTATCCAGATGATTTCATGCATCAATCACTTTTCATATGAGCTATTTGACTTTTTTGTGATTCATTTCAAGAAACTTGACAAAACACATCTCATTGAATCCATGTGGCACAGGGAGGAAGAGCCAATCCATAGTGAGCATATATCAGAAATTCTAGATGAGTTTACAGAGAGGTTAAAAGGCTCAAATTATCTGACTGGTTTAAACAAAAACCAAAGAGTTCCAAACCCAAAAGAGAGAGGTGCATCCATGGAGCATGAAAAAATGATCCAGCTATTGATCAATGGATCAGAAAGGTACAAAATTCTTTCACTCAAAATTTGGCATGTCATGCAGCTTCCTTGGATAAATGAAGACAATATTTTGTTGAAAAGTTCAAAGGAGAGAGCTGAAGAGCAGTACATAAGATACCTCATTGAAATCAAGAAACTCAAAGAAAATGAGAATGGGAAGGATCAAGATTTCTCAGAAATCATTGAAAGATTGGAGTTGATGGGAATTCAAAACTTCATCTTCACACAAGACAAATTCCAGAATGACTTGCGGAAGTATGAACATTTATTTAGCTCAAGCTAAATTCAAGGAAGATGCAAAGCTTCCCCACTTAAATATTAGTGTGTTACATGCAGAATGTATTTCTATAGTGACTGGCTTATAGTTTCTGGTGAAGACCACCAGTACAAAAGTGATATCTGTCACTTTCTGTACCCTTTACTTTGAAAATTTCCATACTATCTTGTTGAGAGATTTTCAATTCTTGTTTTGTTTTCAATTGTTTTCCAACTTTGCTGTACATGTACCGCCAATTGCGCATGATTAGCACAAACCTGCACCTTTTCTCAAGAATTTTTTTCTGTGCACAGTTTGGGGACTGTTGGCTGTCTGTTGAAATGGTTATTTAGGGCTTTCAGCAAGCACAAAGCAATCACTCTTCATCATTCCACTCAACCTCTCAAAAGAACAGCGCTGCTACGCTAACGTGTAGCGCTCATATAGCGCACCACCCCATTTTTGGTTGGTTTCAGGAAGTCTATTCTCTGATTGGGTTGGCCCAAAAATCTGACTATGAACCAAAGCTGTAGTGCGCCGCCGCTCACTCATTGGGCACGCCAGCTATCCCACCCAGGCCCCCCATTTATGGCATGCACCAAAGTGCGCTTCCAGGGCGCCTTTTTTATTTTGCTTGGGTCGGCTCACCCCAGAATAGGGCTGCCCAGGGGAACAGCCCTAGGCATGGCCTGCGGAAGGCATGTGAGCAGCACGCCAGCCCAAGAGCATCAAGCACATCTAGGCACCTTCCCAAGTCCTACGCAGCCAAGTGTCACCAAGGTTTTGCCATGTGGTCAGGGGGCTTGATTGGGTGTTATCCAGGAGAGGAACTTCTCTCCTCAATGGCCAGCCTGAAAACTAGTCCTCAGAGTCAAGGGGAGAAAATCTTCTTTGCCTGTGGGTCTGGTATGGCGGGCACCCCAGAGGCGAGATCTCCCATTCAGGGTCCAGGGGCAACAAGGACACCACTAAATTGGTGCCCCAATCACCCTGCATTGAAATTGGCTCAAAAAGCTGGAGTTGGCCCAGTGTGATGGGTTATATAGGCATGGGTTGATGGAGTGTGCACTTGGTGGTAGCACAGGCGGAAATAAATGCGTGGCTGAGATCACAGCACATTGGGTGACATAAGCATCCATGTGGTGATGTCAGAATTCACAGAAAAAAGCATGCAGAAACTTAAAGCTTCACATTCAGGGAATGCACCCAGAAGGGATAACCTGGGGATCACGGGGAGGACAGATTAGGAGCTGTGATCAGTTAGTGGAGCGGAGCAGTTGGCCAGTTCTGGACTCCAATAGATCAAGGACATGGACTAGATGCGGCTGAAGCTGGTGAGAGACTGACTGCAGGGGGCTAGAAAGTTCAAGTGTTGGAGAGGAGGAGAATGTAGATGTTGTGTGGAGGTGATAGACTAATGTGGGATGGTATGTTTGGAGCAGATTTGGGTGGGAAAGGAGGCCAACAAGTGTGGAGAGGAGGAAGGAGGGAAAAACAGTGGGCCACAACGCTGACCCTGAAGAAACTTCTAGCTATGAATGTGATGCTGCCAAAAGGACTAGAAGCAATGGTGAAACCACTGCGCTGCACTGACATCAGCAGCACTTTTAGCGCAGCGCAGCGGTCTAACACTGATCCTCCAGCCCAATCAGTGTCAGCGCTGTGCTAACACTGAATTCAGTGGTTTGCCGCGGACGCCTGCTGTTGATCAGTGTTAGCGCAGCACCGCTGAAAATCAGTGCAGCACAGCAGAATGACCGCTGATGGCCGCTGACCGTTTTTTTGGCATCAGCGCGCTGATTTTGCTGCGCCCCACTAGGCGCTGAACATGGCTGCAGTGACAGCGGCGTTGCCAGTGTGTTAACTACATATTTACATAGTTTCATTCACCCAATCAACCTCTCCACTAAATGTTCGGCCCCATTGGACCTCACCTGTGTTATGGTGTTATGTTCCAGTATTAGCATATGTACTTAGATTATGTTTATATCCTGTTCTTAGTTTCTCTAAAAGACTCCTCTCCTGGGTGCCGGTGAACTCTCTTTTCCTCACTCTCTTTTGCTTCTCTTCACCGGCATCCCAGGTAAGCCTCAATCTGTTCTCACTATCTTGTCTATTTCTTTTTTCCTTCTTTTGTTTTAGATCTAGGATGATGAAATCAATACTCTCTTTTGCTTCTCTTCACCGGCATCCCAGAGCACGAGCACAAGAGGTTATGAGCCCTCATTCTTGCTAATCAGGTCACGGTGCATTTTTTTTCGAGAGTCCGCTTGCAAGCGATAACACTACATCTATCATCAACACCTTTTCAGCAGTCAATCTTTTGACGGATCCATGATGCCTCAACTTGCGATAACGGCGAACAAACACGATCCACCTTCACTGCAGGATCAAATTCACCATACCAACGTACCGCTCCACTCTGAATTTTTTCTCTCTCAGTCACCCGTCGCTGGCTTGTGTCACAACCGGTCTACCTTAACTGCGGGACCGATTTCGCAAGGCCAAAGCACACCTCAATCCGCTCTCACATCATTAACTTCTAGTCCAGATCGTCGCGACCTCCTCACCTCCGACGGAACTGGTACTGACACGGCGATCATCATCATGTCGTCTTCCGATGCGCATTCTACCAAAACTCAAGCCATTTGTTCAACCGCTTCGAGAGCTGCTCCGGCCCTCAAACCTTCGCCTGCTGCACCAGCTAATGGTCCAACCATTCTGTCAGTCTCCACAGACATGCGCAACCCTGAGGTGAAGCGGGAGGAGATCGCTCGCTTTGTTAGCCGGGGAGGGCGATTTTTTGGGTTGGACTCGTGTGCCTCTCATACTTTCACGAACGACTTATCGTTGCTCTTTGACCATACTACTCTGTCTAACCCCATTCCTCTGACAGTTGCGACTCACGGACCACAATTGTTTGTCACTGTGGTTGGGAAGATGAAGCTCTGGAATCAGTTAGGATCGATCACACTCAACAACGTCTACTACTGCCCAACGGCAACATGTACCCTTCTCTCAGCCGAAACTCTCCGACTAGGTGGCGGTCAATTGTGCATATCTGATCAAGGCATCGCGTCGATCCATTTCCCTAATGGTTTCAGCTTTCGATCTTATCCAATTCACCGTTGGTGGCAGGTCCCAGTATTTTCTCGGTCATCGCCTTCCCCTGCCGTTTATGTACCCCCCACTTCCAAAGCCTGTGATCCTTCAACTCCCCCCAATGCAATTATCGCGTGTGATGTTTCCATCAAGAACTCAGACGCACTGATGTGGCATCGTCGGCTCGGCCACGTTAGTCTCAAGCGGATAATTCGTATGTGTGCGCTGGGCAGCCTACCAGGGCTACCAGATAAGTTAACCAATAAAGACTTTGTCTGTGAAGACTGTCTGGTGAGCAAAAGTAAACGCAACAGGGGTCAACGGCTTTCCGAAGAATCAACGCTTCAGCCAATGGATGTCATTGTTTCTGATGTGCTGGGCCCATTCATTGAAGGATTCAACGGCGTTAAATATCTTGTTGTCTTTCGGGATCTTGCTAGCACCTATTCCGAGGGATTCTTGCTGAAAGCTAAAAGTGAAGTGTGCTTGAATTTTAAGCGGTACATCGAGCGGATGGAGAGACTCACCGGGAGGAAACTCAAACAATTTCGAACGGACGGCGGCGGCGAATTCACCTCAAAAGCTTTTCTTTCGTGGCTGCAGGATAAAGGTATCAAACACCAGCACTCAATGCCCTACGAGCCGGAACAGAACGGAGCGGCAGAGCGACTCCATCGGACTGTTGGTGAGATGGCGCGCACGGCACTAGTGTCTTCGGGATTACCCACCAAATTTTGGGGTTTTGCTTACTTGTGGGGCTACTTCACCCACAACCAATTGATCAACTCGCTGACGGGTGATAAAACACCCATGGAACTTATGTTTAACAAGAAACCCCTCTTGGATCGGCTCCGGGCCTTCGGCGAGGTGGCTTTTGTACACAAACCAGATGTTTATCGGACAGGGAAGACTGATCAACGTGCCTGGCGCTGCAACCTTGTGGGCTATGTCCAAGGAGGCAAGGGATGGATCTTTTGGGTGCCGACGAATAATTCCTTCTTTGAGTCATCCATTGCGACCTTTCCATACTCCAATCAAACCTCTGTGAACCCTCCGGAACCAATCAAGCCCAAACTGACTTTATCATCATCTCTCAATAAGATTCTCAACAACGGGGACAACGATCACCAGGTTCCTCAACACAATGACGAACTGGCCTCGGCACCGGATATCGCACCTGTTTGGCGTCCGATAGACAAGTTGCTCAACACTGAAGATGTCGCCCCCATGATTTTTAATTCAGCACTTGTTCTTGGTTCGAATACTGCTGAGACCACTCTAGTCAGTCAATCACCTGAAAGCACGGGACTGTCAGCTGTCACAAGGAGCCAGTTGCTTCCAAGAACTTATGCCCGTGCAGTAGCCAGAAAGGATGGCGATCGATGGGCGGCAGCCGTGGAGACTGAACTTGCAAACATCTGGGACATGTCGGTGTGGCATTTCGAACACGTGCCAGCGGGACGAAAGGAAACGGACGCCAGGTGGCTCTTCGACATAAAGCGCAACCAGGACGGCTCAATCAAGAAATACAAAGCACAATACATTGTCCGTGGGTTCAGCCAGATTTTTGGCCAAGATTACCACGACACCTGGGCTCCAACAGCGACATTCGCGTCCCTCCGGATGCTCTTTGTAGTGGCAACATCAAATCGTTGGGCAATCGAGTCTTTTGACATCACCGCAGCGTATCTACATGGCGAAATCGATGAAGACGTGTGGGTCAAGGTTCCGGATGGGATGTTTGTGCCTGAGGAACATAAAGGCAAGTCCCTCAAGCTTGATAAGGGACTCTATGGCACTAAGCAAGGGGGTCGCTGTTGGTGGAAGCATTTTGTGCAAGTCATGGAAGGTATTGGCTTCCACGTCAGCTTCTATGACGACTCCTTCTACCATATGCATCGCGGTGGAGAAACCTTGCTGGTGTGGATTCACGTGAACGACGGCGTGGTCACGGCCTCCTCCCCTGGCACAATGCAAGAGTTTCGCTCAGCTCTTGAATCCAAACTCCGAACCACCTGGGAAGGTTCATTACACACAATCGTGGGAATCAAGGTCGATCGGCCCAGCCCCTCGAAAATTATCCTCTCGCAACCTTTCCTCACGCGCAAAATTTTGGAAACCTTTACCACTGAAGCAACTCTTCCTCGAGCGGTGCCATTAAAAGACACCAACTCCATTACTTCCACCCAATCTGGCGAAGAAGTCATCAACCCTAATGGTTATCTCTCCATTGTCGGATCTCTGAACTACCTCGCAGTAGCCACGCGCCCAGACTTAGCGTTTGCTGTTGGTTTTCTGGCGCGCTTCGCCAAATCACCCACCAAACGGCACTGGTCGGCGGTACAACACACCCTTGGGTACATCAAAGCGTTTGGGTGTCGCGAACTGATCATTAAACCAAACACCAATGACCATGATATGCTCACATGGGTTGATGCCAACTGGGGTGGCGAGTTTGCACGTTCAACCCACGGATCTGTCACAACGCTATTTGGAGTGCCAATACTGTGGGCCAGCAAACGCCAACCGTCAGTAGCTACGTCAACGTGTCATGCGGAGTTCATGGCCCTAGGATGGGCTTCGCGGCACTCGGTGTGGCTCAAAGAGCTATTCTTTGACATGACCAATCAAATTATCACCCCAAAACTCATGTGCGACAATGATGCCGCAGTCAAAATCTCGAAGGACAACACGGCAAACAAGCGCACCAGACACTCGGAGCGCGAGGTTTTCTATGTCAATGAACAACTCCACCGCAAGAGACTTGCAATCGAATGGGTTCCAACCAATGCTCAATCGGCCGACATCATGACAAAGGCGCTAGGCCCAATGCCTTTTGAGAGGATCTTAGCCAGCCTCAAAATGTCTACTCCTGGTTGAGTGACATACGTTATGGCAAGTACCTGGGGGGATAGCATGCGCTGGCTGCGAGACACATGCGCCCCCCGCGATTGTCCGTCTCCCTCATACCAATTTTTTTTTGTGTGATTAAGATAACGACACCTTTTGTTTCTTTCCTTTGCGCTCGACAGCGGCAATCTATTTTTTGGCGGTTATCTGGACGTCCTTGGTTCTTTCTTTCTTTTTATTCACCTTTCACTCCTGCATTTTATCAATTGTTTAAAATTTATTTATTTATTTTCTTCTTTCTTTGTTTTCTAGTTGATATTTTTTTTCTTCTTTTCTCTTACGATTTGTTTTCTCTTTTCTTTCTTTCTGCTCAAGTTTTTGATCAGTTGTCGGAGTCTTTTCGAGGGGGTGGCTGTTATGGTGTTATGTTCCAGTATTAGCATATGTACTTAGATTATGTTTATATCCTGTTCTTAGTTTCTCTAAAAGACTCCTCTCCTGGGTGCCGGTGAACTCTCTTTTCCTCACTCTCTTTTGCTTCTCTTCACCGGCATCCCAGGTAAGCCTCAATCTGTTCTCACTATCTTGTCTATTTCTTTTTTCCTTCTTTTGTTTTAGATCTAGGATGATGAAATCAATACTCTCTTTTGCTTCTCTTCACCGGCATCCCAGAGCACGAGCACAAGAACCTGGTCCTTATGACCGTGTTGGGGCACCACAAAATCAGTGCGCTGACGCTGAAAAAGCGGTCAGCGGCGTCCGCGGCAAACCGCTGGTGTTCAAAATTGGACATGACAAGCCAATTTTGGCTGGGAGATGTCAACATGAATATATAATACTTCAAGTGAAATCTCCCAGCCAAAATTGCAGTTTATGTCAAAAAAAATCATGAAATTTTGAACACCATAAATGTGACATTAGTCCTAAGCTTCCTCCGGCGAGGCTTTTAGTCAAGCTCGGCTCCGAGCACTCTTTCGCACCCCGCGAGCACGGGAGGGGCGTGTGCTAAGTTTGGGTTTTCTATCCTCTTCCATTCCGGCTCGAATATTTAGCCTTCCCTACTTAAATCATCTTTATCCTGTTGTCAGGCCTGCAAAACCTTAACATTCGGGTCCCAGAGGAGACACCCGGATCATGGATCAGTTCCGGCGGGTTGATAGTACATGCCAGCTGGCTAGTCCGGTCCTTATCGTCCAACCTCCAACATCCTCCGGAATTATGTACCTGGGCTCATATGTCTCGTTTGTCAAATGGTCAGATCTGCAACCCATTATCAGCATACAAAAACTAAAGGCCGTTTCAAAATGCTTCCTTGCTAGTTAGCCTCGGCCTCACATTGGGAGTGAAACTAGGTGATACCGACAAATGGTGAAATCACAATGATCTCGTCGTAATCACCGCGGTATGATGGGTGATTACTCGTAGGACAACGCTGTATACGGGCCTTCAGCTTTCTGGAGAATCCCGGGTTTTTCGGTGTTTTACTACGCCTGACTTCTTGGTGATGATGAGTCGTATCCGGCCCGGATTTTCGCGGCAGTGCATACCAATTTTTCACCTACTGTATGCGTAAGTCCATAGGATGTTACAACGAAAATGGTCTTAGATGGTCTTGGCAAGGTATGCCAGGATCAGGGTCGAAGCCAAGAAGAATCAGCGAGGAGGTGTTTCAGAAAAGTAGCTTATCAAGGAAGATGAGACACCTATACCAGAAGCCTTCCCTGAGTCCGGTGTGTCGACCCACTGGAAAGACGACATGAAACGTGAGTTCAGCTCTTGAACCTTTGATGGAATTTGTCTTAAGTGATGTATGCACGCTCCCGGTACAGATATCTAGACTGTTTTGACTGGACCCCGCCAATACTCCTTCGAAGGTCGAAGGTCGAAGGTCGGGGGTTAGTATATACACCCAGTGAAACTCACGTGTTTCAAGTTCACAGTAGGAGCGGAGCAATATGGGGAACACGCTGGTTTCCTACCTCGGCGGATTAACTTCAAAAGAGTTGTCCGTGTCCCAGCTGAACCCCGACACAAAACCTCCCAATCCCAGGTTATACATATTATCATTTATGATTACTAATTGCTAATCCTTCTACGCTCCTTATCTGCCAAAATTTCTACCAGCGTGTAGTGTGCTCCTTATACGCGACGTCTTAAAACCGGTAGAGGGAAAGATTCTGAAAATCCCCACATATTTAATACCAAAAAATGGGCGAACCTCGCCAACGGCCATTGAAATCCCTTGCAATAGCGCAGGCTGTTTCCCTTTGCATTGGAACTTTGGCATTTTATCTCCTGTTGTGTATCCTACTGTCTTATTCCGTCCTTGACCTGATTTCACCTCACCCGCAAGTCAATGGCCTTCACGGGAACTGGGGGAAAGGTAAGATAGTCACCAACAATACCCCCTCCCCCCTCCCCAAAATCCAACTCAAAATCTGATAATCTCCTGTTCTGTTCTTCAAAAGATAGCTCCGGCTCTGCCGACTCTGATGGGCGCACGGGAGCAGAATCTCCCATCTCCAATGGTCCCTTCATCAGTCATTTCAACAGCCACGATGCTTCCATTCCCGACTCTCGACAGCCATGGGACCCGCGAACTCCATCGGGTGCAAGGATTTTAACCCTGTTGTCGGCCCAGCGCTTCCCGTCGCCAAGCCCGTCATCAAATTCAACTACCGGACGGCCTGGCATGCATCCTCCGCCTCCTCCGCAATGGCCACCGGCTAAGTTCATTTCAAGCAAACCGAAAAACCTTCAAGCCCCTGTTCCACTTGAGCAGCTTTCGGGAGTGGCCCATTTGCAAACTGCCCCCGGACAATGGAATCCTAACTCTCAAGACTTCCAGATGTCTCCTTTGCCCAGCATCCAATCACGCACCTTCCTAGACAGCAATTCATGGGATACCACTGAACTGCAAAGCAAAAATCTTGAAAGACGGGATTGGATCATTCGCGCCTTCAGTCACACTTGGGAAGGTTACAAAAAAACTGCTTGGGGGTTTGACCAAACAAGACCATTATCAGGTCGCGGCCAGACTGCTTTTGCAGGATGGGGCGCCACCATCATTGACAACCTGTTTGTTTTTAACTTCTCTAGTCATTCGGTCAATTCCTCCACCAAGGGTCGTACATTTCTGAATTTTCTTCCTAATAATTTTGAAATTATAACAGGGACACTTTACTCATGATGAATATGACCCAGGAGTATAATGTAAGACATGTAGTTTTCTTTCCATTTTTATAGTATCTTTTCATGTGCTAATCTTACTGCTCCACAAAGTACGCCAGAACCCATGTACGAGTTCTAGACTGGTCCAACCCTGGCTCCGCTCAACCAATTTACAATAGCAGCACGGGGGAAATCAAGAATTCATACGCCAACATCAACTTATTGGAATCTGGTGCAAGATGTGAGCCGGCCCATCCAAATTAATACCGAGCAGGGTTTTTTTGGCAAACAAAACATAAAACTGACATCTTGCTTTCGATACAGATCTGGGAGCTCTCCTATCAGCTTACGACTTGAGCGGCGACAAGCTCATGCTCTCCAAAGCCGATGAGTTGGCTCAGTGGTTACTACCAGCGTTCAACACGAAAACGGGAGTGCCCGTCCCCAATTATGATTTGGGAACGTGCGTCTAATTTCGAAGTCTCCACCGAACGTTTGAACACGAATACTGAAACCAAGACGTTGTATTTACAGCAACCCAAGCGGAGGTGCTTCAGGAGAAACCTATCTTTCGGAGGCGGGAAGTCTGCTGCTAGAGTTTACGAGATTGGCCCAAATCACTGGAAAAGCCCACTATTTCAATGCGGTAAATAAAATGTCTGAATCATTCTCCGGAGCGGCCGCTGACTGAAGTCCAATCCGACCATTAGGTGGACCGAGCCGCTCAATACTTGCAAGGACAAAGCTGGAATTCTACATCAAGGCTTGGAAATCTATTCCCCCAGAAAATCAAACCTGACGAACCCACTCAGATGACGGGCGTCTATAACTTGAACGCCAGGTCGAGTGGTTATTACGAGAACTTGGTAAGGATCAATTTCATACATTTCTCCGAAACAAAGAAGAGGGAGGAACCAACTGAAACTGGCCGACACTATATCCCACAGGTCAAAGAGGCTATTCTTCTGCGTGGAAACTCGAAAGGATATCAACAAGCTTACACATCAAGCGTCGATTCAATCTTCCAGTACCTTGCCGAAGATATCCAAGTAGATAACCAAGGTACTCAACTCAGCATAATTGGAGAGGCATACAGCCTCCCGGGCAAAGTTGGCTATCTCCCCAAGATCAGTCAGCAGAGTTGCTCGGCTGCTGCCATGATCGGTCTCGGCGCCAGATTGTTACAACAGGACTTGCCACTGAATTTCGCCCAGAACGTGAGCCGTCTGACCTCAGCATCCATTTCCTACTTGTCACTTTGCTGATCTTGATGGTTGGACTTATTCTTCTAGCAAACCGATGCTTGTTTGTGGGTTCACGAGACAAGTCCTGGTGGAATCGGGCCGGATGAGATTACCATCATAAATTATGAAGGATCCGGTAAGCTTTCCCCAAGCAGTTAACAATTTTATCCAGTCCATTTTCTGCTTTTATTCAACCATCACTGATCATCACATCTTATTTCTCTCTTGGTTTTCACAGCCCGCCAAGTCAGCTCCACTCCCATGAACGAAATCAGCAACCCAAGCCATCTCAACCGACCAAACACCATCGAGTGCGCCATCATTCCTGAGTTCCACGTATTTGCGTCGAATGCAAACTCATGATTTTCCTCCCCTTCTCCTGTAGATCGATCTTTTACATGTGGAGATTGACTGGAAATCGGGAATGGCAAGAGAGAGGCTGGAAACTGTCAGTGCAACCTTCTTATCAGGCAATTCAAAGAACAGTTTGAGCTGAATCAGCCCTCTACTCACCTTCCCCTGACAGGTTTACCAGATGGGCCGAGGCTTCCATAACCGAAGTTGGCTTCGCTGAAATCGAAGATGTCACTGATGACATCAATGACGATAGTAACAAATTTGATGGCTACACTGGAACCCTATCCACAGAAAGGTGAATAAAAATTTGATGAAATATACCTTGTCAACTAGACTACTGGTTTACTGACTACAAAAAAACCATTACTTCAATAGCATGAAATACTTTTACCTATTGTTCTCGGACCCTGAGACCATATCATTAGACGAATACGTCTTTAATGTGGCATCCCATCCTTTCAAGATACCCGGAAGCAAGAACAGCCAAGTGGTCAACTGGCAAGACCCTCAAGACAGCCAAGTTGCCTATTTGAATCCGCCAATCGCCAATGTGATGGCCTCGAAATACAAAGGCCAGCAAAATACCACTGGCATCGATCCCCAAGGTAGTGGTACGCATATTCAACAGTGGTCCCGAACAGTCTCGCAAGATCCCAAGACTCCAGTTTCAGAGGCTGTCACCCGCTCCGGCTCAAGCAGTTAGATTTTATTCGGAAAATTTCCATTCTGGAATTCAGGCTTAAATTTCCAGGACAACCCGTAGCTCTTTCTTAAATCGACTAAAAAAGCTTCCACGTAAACACGTCCATACCTTCCAACTTTCGTCGCTCATGATGCAAGCATCAACTTTTTCTTCTTCATTTGGCCTTCACTCATGAAAGGTTTTGGCTGGACAGCAGCCGCACAAAAGAACCCACTCTTTTTTCCCTTGTCCTAGTTCTTCCCTGTCTTTCAAATATCGTGTCATGATCCACTCATTCAATCACTCATTTATCCAGATTCACTCATTTGTTTTCAATGTCTGACTTAACCATAACCCTTGTGGACTTGAAATTTAGGAACTTGCTACTTGGTTTGGAAATGTTGGATCGATTTTGTCTCAATCTTTCAATTATACAATCTCTGCAAACACTAACATGATGAGCGGGGTGTGCTAAACTGTGTTGCCAAAACCTTGACTTTGGCAACTAGGGCGCCATCGACGGGCCAAGTGGCTTGAGACACGAAGCAATAGACAATTGCCATTGGCCGGGACTGTGGTCCAGAGATGGGCGGGCGGGGATGGACGTAACGGTCTCATTATTATTGATCCTGACTGAAGAGGAAGGGCGAGAGGAGATGTTCACAAAGGTATAGGTAGGCGCAAGAAGGTTGATTCGTATTGTTATTTAGATGAGTTAAGGATTGAGGAAAGATGGAGTTGAGGATTGAGGAAAGATGGAGTTGAGGATTGAGGAAAGATGTATGAACATGGGTAGGGGGGGCAGAAGGGAGCCTAGCAAGAACAGTCGTCAATGAGAGGGCTTGGATCCTAGCAAGCAGACAAGAGTCGATGAACATCAGAATCGATTGGCTGGTTAGGTGATCATTTGGAGTTACTTGAGCAGGGCAGAAAAAGAAGGACGGACCATCGACCCTAAGATTTCTTGTTGCCGATGGTAACGTGACTGTGGTGCCGTCCATAGACTTTGTCAGCTTAACTTGGCATCCTAATCGCGAGCTTCCGAGGCACGATGGATCGAGGAAGCGATTCAAGAGAGAGAAGAAGTCGGCTTTCAGCAAAATGAGATGCAGCAAATCGTACACATACGTGTCGGTGAGGCCGAATGCAAGGTCGAGCATATCTTCCTCATCTTCGCTGGGCTCGGGCAGTTGGTTGTAAACATCCGGCTCAAAGATGCAATGACAGGTCGAACAAGCAATCGATTTTTCGCAAGCAGCTAGAGGGCGGTATCGGTATGAATCGAGTCAGGAAAACCGCTTCCGCTTCCGGCGGAGATTGTTTGTGGAGATCTCTTTACCTTCAATATCTAGGTCCCATTCCCACGACAGGTCGACCATGTCGTCGCCCTCATTTCCTTCGACCTCCTTGATCAGCTCTCCTTTATGATTTTTGAAGAACACCTTGATCCTATTACCAATTTAATTGGTTCAAAAATCGGACCCAAATCATGTTTCAGTGTCTTTGCCCTATGGTTGCCTTCGTGCAGTTCCTTTCTATAATTCTGCATGAAGTGTGTATTTTTTTTTCTTAAGGATGAATCAACTTTTTCTAACCCGGTGCCAGGAGCCGGTCTACCTTTCCCGCCATGCTGAATAACTGCAAACAGATGAACGTCCCCAAAAAATCGAGTATGGATTAGCGTCAGGACAGCGAGGTGATGGCCGGGTGTGCAGCGAGGATTATGGCAGGCTCACATCGGGTATCGTGGAAGAGCCGAAGGGACATGGGTTTGACGCCGGATGGAGGTTTGGAGACCACCTCTCGAGCACTGTTCAACCCGATCGAGAGCGATTTCTTGAGGACCAGGAGCCGTAAGAAGCTCATGCTTTCCGCTGGGTTCTTCGGTTGTTTCAGGGACGGCGGCTGTGGTCGAGTTTGGCGGCCTTCGGGGTGGTGGTCTTGACTTGAGTTTCCTGGAATTGCCTCGGGAAAAAAATAAATATGTATTTGGGTTTATGCAAAATCAAAATCCAACCAATCAAACGCGCCCAGTTCTGGGATGAACTCAGAAAAGGTTGATGATATAGGACAGTTCACATTTGACCATCGGCGTGACCGCTGGCAGCTGCTTGCTGGTTTCGGAAATTCACTACTAACTCCCCAGCCAAATTGGCTTGAGCTAGTAACATTAAATGCTCTGCTGGTTTGAAATTTCCCTAAATTTTCCTGTTGCTGAAGACTTTCAACTGTGAACCGACCTAATTGCTGAGGTCCTGTGGCCAAAAGTCTGCGTACGGCTATAAAAGGGTGTTTTCATCAACCCTCCCTGCCAAGATCCTGAGCAAGTTGCACCCTCTCAGATCATCACTCCAAGCCACCTCTTCCTGGAGCACCAAAAACACACACACACACACACAAGGGAAACAGAACTGATGGACTGGAGATTCCTGGTGACAGTATAGAGCAATTGCCGCAAAATTAATAGACACACGATCTGAACAATTCTACACCAGAAGAAAAAGCGGGAGAGACAAGCGAGGAAAGCGGCGGATTTCTGATGGATTTATATAGTGGGAAACAGCAGGAATGAAGGAGGGGAGAAGAAAGCGGACTAGGAGAATATGTAACTAAGTGTGAGTGTGTGTATATGCATCGATGAGGAAGACCGTCTATCCACTACGTCGTCCAAGCTTTAGACCACTCTTTACATGCACAGCGAAAGGGACAACAGGAGGGCGCTGTATGTATCTATGTGGCCGGAGGAAGAAGGAACATGACGAAGGGGGGAGGGGGCAAAAAAGGAGAGCCGGGAGGGGAGGGAAACAACACTAATCATGACTGATGCGGAGAGGATTGGACAAGCAGCGAGGGGTTGCGCGGGGGAGAGAGGAGAAAAGAGGGTGGGCTTGCTAGAGTGCGGGGGGGCCCAAGGGCCCGTTGGAGGGGGGAGGAACGGCGGCGGGGGCGGGCTTAGCCTTCGCCTTCTTAGCGGGCGCCTTGGCCGATTTCTTGGCGCCAGCTGGCCCCGCGGCGGGCGCGGCGGCGGCGGTCTTCCTCTTCTTGCCAGCAGTCTTCGTCGGCCCGGCCTCGGCCGCCGCCGGCTCGCCCGTGCCCCCATCTCCCAACGGCTCCTCCCCTCCCGTCTTCGCCTGCGTGGCAAAAAACCCAAACGCTTCTTCGTCGTCGTCTTCCAGGTTCAATCCGTCTTGGCTCCATCCTATGCTCATCGGGCCTGATTGGTTGGCTGCTGCTGCCGCTTTCCGCTCTTCTCTAATCTTCACTCCTCCTGTTTTATTAATCAAAATAAATAAAAAAATCAATGCCCATAATCTACCAATCGTTGTCAGCAAAGGGAGCGAGCTTACGCAGGCCGCTTTGTACTTGCTTTTCCTTCACTGCCTCTCGTTTGGCGGCTTGAGCCCGCATCCCGGCCTCCAGCTCTTCCTCATCGAGCAAGAGGGACACGACTTCATTAGGCTTGGCCGCTTCACTAGGGCCGGTGGCCTCTGCGTTACCACTACTGGACCCGACGACCGCATCTTGTACAGTCTTCTTCGTCCGCGCCAGCTTCAAGATCCGCTCATCAATAGTCCCTGTCGTGATCAATCGGTAGACTGTCACTTGGCGCTTCTGGCCCAGACGATGAGCACGATCCATGGCTTGTTGGTCGTTCTACCAGGAAGGAAGCCATCAAAATAGTCATGAGTTGATGGGGCTTCGATGGAATCAAACAAAATATTTAACCTACCGAAGGATTCCAATCACAGTCGTAGAAGATGACCGTGTCTGCAGCCGTCAAGTTGATACCCAAGCCACCTGCTCTTGTCGACAAGAGGAAGATGAAGATTTCCGGGCGGTTCTGCCAATCCATGACCATATCTCTTCTCTCTGAGATGGTGGAACTGCCATCGAGTCTCAAGTAACGATAATGGCGGAAGCTGAGATACTCCTCCATCAAATCGATCATCCGTGTCATTTGGAAATAGATCAGCACTCGATGGCCACCCGTCTTGAGTTCTTGTAAAAGACTGTCCAGGCGAGCCAGTTTGCCGGAATCGAGCATGAGTTTTTCGAGGAGAGGGACCTGCATGAATGACCGTGGTAGCTGATCTTCTGCCGACATGCCCATGACCCCAGCGGATGAAATACCACTGAACGTGACCTGGTATCGTTCGGAAAGCGTGGGTGATTCTCGTGCAGGATGGGGTAGCCCAAACAAGAATAATCGGGTCATTGGGTCAAACCGATTCCGTTGCTGTTCCAGCTCAAACCCTCGGTCGGCGCAGTAAAGATCAGGAGGGGGCGCTACAGCAGACTCGTTGTAGGTTTGAACATCCGATCGATTCATCCGGGAACATTTCCGGAATTCTTCTGTGATCTCATTAAGCTGTGTCACACCCAAATCATTCGGAACTCGAGGGAGTAACTCGGCTTTGGCAAAGATTTGCAAGGTTTCCAAATCTGAGGCAATTGAATCAGGAAGCCTGGAGGAGATAGAAACATATCAAAAAAAAAAAAAGTGCCAATAGCTGTGAGAGCGAAAACGAGAAGACTTACTGTGCTCCCGAGGCCAATTCGCGGGCTTGA
Organism: Puccinia triticina; assembly: GCF_026914185.1. Taxonomy (NCBI): domain Eukaryota; kingdom Fungi; phylum Basidiomycota; class Pucciniomycetes; order Pucciniales; family Pucciniaceae; genus Puccinia; species Puccinia triticina. The sequence goes on along the minus strand of NC_070560.1, from coordinate 5,520,298 downwards.
TTCCTTCCTCGTATCAAGTAGGGGATTCTCTGAGCAGTTTTCCCGTGGGCAATGAGCTCGACTTCTCCCGGTCCAAGATCAAGCATTTTAGCCCACGAGGGAACAACTGAGCCCTCAGGACCGGCTTTCATGACGTTGGGTACTGACCAGATGTTCATAAGTCGATCCAGAAATTTCGTGTCGAATCCCGCTCGGGATGAGGGGCCTGGCACCGAGAGAATTCCACCATCACGGTAGAAAGCTCGAGGAATCGAATGCTGGATCAGACTTCGAGTGGCATAGGGGCAGTCCAACACATCCCCGTCTCGGGCGACGTTCGCAGTGAAGTTCAAGGAAGCAAACGATAATGGTGCAGTCACATCGGCTCGCTCGAACAATTCGGGATGGTTGCAGACCTTCCTGAATTGCATGATCAAGTTCATCAAACGCTTCACGGCAGCATCGTCGTTCGAGAGAGAAGTCGCCTTTTGTACCAGATCTGCAATCGACATATTCTCGCGTAGACGACTGTACATCAACTTCTGTCGGGGCGTCAACCCGCAAGCAACATCGATTTCGATCTTGTCGCCTAGTTCGTTCTGGACATTCTTCTTGATTCTCCGAAGCATGAAAGGTTTGAGGATCATGTGCAGTCTTCTTAACTGATGCTCGTTCATACCGCCCGCCTTGTCGACGCTATTTTCGATGTCCTTCGAAAACCATTCACTGAACTCTTCGTGCGAGTCAAACAACTGCGGCATGATGAAGTGCAACAGGGCCCAGAGCTCTGTGAAGAAAATAGGTGTCAGCCAATCATCTTTTGGACAATAACAAGCAGATCGACACATACCCGTCATTGAGTTTTGAATTGGAGTTCCAGTTAACAGGAGCCGATTTCGGCAATGAAATCCCAACAAGGTTTTCCAACGTGTGCTGGTTGAGCTTTTGATAGCCTGAGCTTCGTCCAAAATCATGTACTGCCATTTCAACGTTTGGAAGTATTTCTCATCTTGCACCACCTATCCAAGTCATGTGATCAAACAGGCTCCATGGTAAGCTTACCTAACAGCATGAGAAGCACGTCAAGAAGAGTGAGAGAACGTACCAGTTGGTAACTAGTGATGACCACATGGAATGGCGCATCACGATCGTATCTCAAGTGTTTCCGGTTCCAAAACTTCCGCAAGATCGTTCGGTCTTTGACACTCCCCCAGTAAGGGATCGGTTTGAGGGCAGGGACGAAGCGGGTGATCTCTTGCTGCCAGTTATGCAGGGTCGATGCAGGAGCGATCACCAAAAAAGGGCCCCAAATGTTGTGGACCTCGGCCAGATAGGCCATCAAGGAAATCGATTGAACCGTCTGTGTCAAACAAGCAACAAATTGATCAACTCCAATCACTACTATCCAGCCGAAAGATGGGTAACATACCTTGCCGAGTCCCATCTCATCAGCCAAAATTCCGTTGATGCCTTGCTCGTAGAGGTTAGCTAGCCAATTGAGCCCTTTGAGTTGGTATTCTTTGAGTTCGGCCATCAGAAGCTTGGGTTGCTTGACTTGAATATCGCCCGCCATGGTGGGGTTTTGGAAATTAAGATCGTCTCGATCGACTACCGGGAAAAAAATATGGGAATTCAGACATGGATGTCTAAGCTTATCTCAGTCGAACGTGAACAGAAAGACTGACTGTCAATGTCAGTGACCGGCTGGGCATCCTGACTGGTAGCAGGAGCAGTGGCTGCCAACTTCTCGGCGGCGGCATGGTCAAACGCTTGCGCGCGTTGCTTGGCAGCATCGACAGCCTTGAGAGCGTTCCGGGCTGCATGAGCATGCAAGTTGAATTCGTCATCTGCACACGTAGTAAGGACAATTCAGTTAGACGAGTCACATCTCCTTAACAGAATCGAGAAAAACAACACACCATCGTCGAAGTTGATTTCACCAAGATCCTTATCCGTTGTTGCAATCTGAGTGATGTCAGCTAGCTCAACCTTCTGTCCGCTTGTGGTGGAAATGGTTGTTGACTGCTCGGCAGAAGCCGCAGCGGGCGCTGCGCCCGCTGTGTCTTCGCTTTCCTCCGCCTCTTTAGCTACACGAGCAAACCTATTTGTCAGTATCTGGCTGGAGACAAAAGGTTTGAATAAAGAGGAAAAGTCCTGACTTTTGATCTTATTGCCAACGAAATGAGAGTAAAGCTCGGTCTGAGTGATCAAAAAGTTCAATTTCCTGGCCTGCCGCTTGACTTCTCTCATCTCGTCTTCCTTTTTGGCTCGGTCGATAGCTTCCTTATCCGCTTTGCGCCTTGTCTCTCGCTCACGTTTCTCATTACTGCGATAATACACCAGGAGCTAAACACACAGAGACACGACACGACTAATAAGTAATAGACCACAGGACTTAGAAAGATATGTGACTACGTACCTCTCGCATGATCCTTTTGGCTTTAATCTGAACTTCCTTGGATGATTTGGTTCTAGCGATAATGCGGCGTGCCTCCCGACTGACCAAGGCGCTCAGCCGTTTGGAATAAACAGCCCGACTGAGACTGGCGGCCTGCTGGGTCTTGCAAACCCGTGGAATGTCTTTGCGGGCGATCGAGAGCCAAATCTGTCGCCGACCTTCTTCGATAGCGTCCCAACGTTTGTTGGCCAAAGCCTTCGGATTAGCCACAGCCCGCTCGCGCAACGGGAGCGACATGTCGAGCAGCTCTGTAGAGTCTTGGTAAGGCTCGGTCCCATACGGCAGGCTGTGTCCCCAAGCTGGCAAATTGCGCGATTGGAGCCGACGGGTGGCGGGGTCAATGTGAGGTTGAGCAGGTTGAACTTGGCGCCGCGTTGAAGAGGCGTCGGCGGTGTGATGGGATTGTGAAGCTTCGAACGCTAGTTTAGACGTTGAAGCAGACGAGTGTGGCAATTGAGGTGGTACGCTATTCGCGTGCGCAGAACTTTTTTCACGAGCCAGATGGGCCTGAGATGGTAGTCCACTGACGGTCCGGCGCGCGCCTTGGGGATGAGGTGGACGGGCAGAAGTGCTCGATGAAGCAGAAGGGTGATGGATGACTGGAGTTGGACCCTCCGGGGTGGCATATTCGCTGCTAGCTTCCTCATTCGGGTATTCATGAGGTTCGGGAAAAGCTCGCTTTCTCTTGGCAGTCGTGCTGGTGTTTGAAACCCGGGGATTTGTGCGTGAGGCTTTGGGGCCCATAGGGACGGGATGAGGGTTGCTTAGACCACTGGAATGGCCACCCGGCGAGTTCAGCAGATTGGCCAAATTCGACGGAACTCTTGCATTAGTCACGTCATCCATCTGAAAGTCGCCGGCTTCATGGAGCAAAACTGCTTCTTGTTGTGAGGATTGGCCTTGTTTGCGAAACCGGTGAGTTGGATGTTGGTGAGCTGGGAGGCCGTACTGATCGAGATTGGAGCTGTTGAGAACGGGTAGACGGAGCGGGTTCTGATTTTCGTGAGCCCATTCTCTTTGGGAGTGCTGTGATTCTGCTGCCATCAAGGCTTCAGATTCTTGGAGCGTCTGGGCTTCGAATCGGGCCAGTTCCAACTTGCCCTCTGCGCGTCGCTGGAGTTGGCGTTGTGATTCCTCCGAATCGCGCTGGAGCTGGGCCTGAGCCAGCTCGACATGTCTCTGCGCCTGTTCTTCCTCCTTTCGTTTGTCAGACTCCTCCTTGGCTTGCCGACGTTTTTCCCGGGCACGTATCTTAGCCGCCGCCGCCGATTCCTTTTTCCGGCGTTTCTTCTCTTCTTCTGCTGCCTCCCGCTCGACTTGGAGGGCCTCCTCGGCGAGGCGGTTCCTCTCCTGACGAAGGCGTTCTTCTTCCCGAACACGGCGTTGTTCGATCCGGGCACGCTTGAGTCGCCGAGCCTGGTCCGCTTGATCGCCGGCCCAGCCCGTAACACGGGCTGCTGTTTCCTGATGCTTGGCCGATTCCCATTCGTCGTGACCTTTTTCGAGTAAGCGCTCCTTGCGACGACAGGAGACCATGTACTGGTTCAACGAGTCGCTCCAGACCTCTGCAAAGTCGTCGAGATCCATGTTATCGGAGGATGCATAGCCTTCAGGCTCGGGGTAAGGGTGCTTTGTGATGGTCGGAAGAGCATCAAGCTGGAGGTCTTCTAGAGCATCGCTATCCAGTATTCGATCGAGGTATCGTTTCGGAAGTTCTCCCGTGGGTTTTTTGGGTGCTGAGGAGGCTTTCTAGACAGCGCCAAATCCAAGCCAGATAAATAAACAGAGAAAACAGCGGCGAAAGATGTGAGCACTGACCTGTTTTGTGGATGGGGGCATTGCTTCTGAAGCGGGGTTTGGTTTGGGTGGGGCGGGTGAATCGGTGGAGGAGGGGGATGTGGGGGAGACAGAGGAAGGGACGAGAGAGGCGACCGGAGAGGCGGGATGGTTGAGGATGTTTCTGAGGCTCATCTCGGCAGACTGAATTGGAGGTGGGTGGTGGCCCGATCTGAGGGTGGCGTGGCTCGGCAAGCAAGCGTATCCAGCCAGGTGCTCAGGGGAATTGGGTGATTGAGAGTGGAGAGGCAGTGGGCACGGCAGGCTGCAGGACAGCGGTGATCCGTGGGGGAAGACGGGGGGGTTGGAGGGAGGCGGCCAGTGGGGGGGGGAGAGAGTCGAACGGAGAGGGGGAATGAGGGCGGAATATGTAGGAAGCAAGCCAGACTGGATGGGTCCAGGTTGGCTGGGGGGGGCGGCAGGGGGTTGGGATGAGTATTTATGTGTAGCGGGAGGAGATGACGTGTTGGAGGACGAAGATCGGATCGCCCAGGCGCAAGTGGTCGGATGGCCCCCGCTGGCTGAAGACAGAGAGAGAGTATACTTATGCGGCTGGAGGGGCACACTTGGTGTGTGTCAGGTGTAGACTGCTGCTAGCACTATAAGTATGTGTCGGACTCAGTTTCGAAGGGAACGGTCGATCGGGATGGCAGCTGGAGGGTAAAATTAAATAAATAAGTAAAACAACGGGGAAAGGGATTGGGCTGCTGCAGACCGGACGGCGGCGATGGTTGCTCGAAGCGAGAGTGGTCGGGAGAAGCTTAGCCCGGCGAGGGATCCGTTGCCAGTCGGTTGTTGCGGGCGGAGGGAGTGAGCCGGGATGGGTGAGATGGATTAGGAGGGAGGAGGGGGAGAGGGGTGTGTGTTCAGGGGAAGGACGGAATGGCGCTGGTGCTGGCCGGGAGGGATGGATGGGATGGGAAGAGCCACGCCGAGAGCACCCAAGGAACATCACCACCACCGGAAACACCTCTCGACACTCCGCAGAACACCATACAACACATATCCCACATCCCACATCCAGCCCAGCCAGCGAGCACCGAGCACGCGCCACTCAAGTATGTACAACACACCCAACACCCATCCCGCCTCCCCCCTCCCACCCCACAGCTATCGGGCCCTCCACCATCCTCGTGGCTCGGAGGGCGCCCCGGAACCAGGGCCAACGGAAGCGGAACGCTCGAACGCCCGATCGATGCACGCGCCGGGCCGGCCGGAACGCCGACCGGAACCCACATCCGACTGCAGGCCAGCTCACATGTCCAGGCTTTGGATCAGTTGAAAGAACGCTTTGGTTGAATGATTGATTGGAGGAACCAAATCGCTGTTTTGCAGGAACGTGGCCTCCGCTGTCGACAGACCGGGCGGCGCGGTTCGGTACTCCGAAGGGCTTTCTCACACTCCACCCGATCAAACCATCTCAAAATTAGCAAAAACCAATCCTGCAAGAAAGACCCCCCAATCGATTCCACGGGCGAAAACACACGCAGCCGAGGATCTCAGACTCCACTTCTGTCTTGGCAATAATCCGTGGACACACTTGCGAATTATACGGACCAACATGCGGTTATCCAGCAAGTGTAACACAGGCCGAGGATGTTGCCACACGGCTCTGGGTCGACGACGGCAGCCCGCTGGCTCAGAAACGACGGCGGCCCGCTGGCTCAGATCGACCTGCAGACTCACCCATCCCCGCCCACCACCCCCATCCCCCCAATCAATCAGCTCACAAGCCAAGCAAGCTGACCGACCGACCACCGGCTCCAGGATAAGGCGGACACCCCGAAAAGCACTACCCGATATGGCCCCCCGGGTGCGGGGAGCTGTGCATACAACAACTGCATCTTGGCACTTGACAAAAAGTCTCTCGAACGGCGTCCCCGCGGGACCCTCGCCAGAGGAAAGCCTACCGGCTGGCCTGAACACTTTGGGTCGAGAATTGCATCTCTTTGGCAATCAACAGCTGTTCAAACTAAATCAACTATCCTGCACCATTTTCTGAGGAGATGGATCTGTTGTAGCCTTGCTTCTCAGGCACCTTTTGATGCCTTTTTTGGAGTGATTTGGACCAACATGAGCAGCTGCTTGAAATTGCTAGTTAGCCATGTCCTTGGATTCTGCCAGGTAGAGGAGCCATTTGGATCATTAGGTCACAGATGCTCCCACGGTCCGATGACTACTAGGAGCCAGGTATCATGAGAACTTCCTGTCAACTTTGAATAGATCAGATTTTGCAGGGAAATTGGGATCACTTTGGTGATCTTTGGGGACCTGGATTTCCTTGCAAAGTCTCAAATCTGGCGGTACAGATCTGACTTTCCAGATTGGCAGGCTTCCCTTTGGCATTTAGAGAGCTCTAGATGCCCCTCTAACTCCTCAATTAAGACCTCTGCCAAATCAACAATCAGTGCACATGAAAGTTGCAAGCTGTAGGGTTAGCAAAACATTTGCCCTCCTACCAAAAATTAAGATTATGGGTGTGTAAATTGAGATCTGGGAGGCTCCCAGACTCAACAGGAAGTCCTCCAATACATACTGTGTTTTGCAGAATTATTGGATTATTTTCCGAAATTTCTGGTTTCGTTGACCGGGGGCAATCACATACTTTTTATGTCTTTTCTGCATGGTGCACCTGACAGATGTTAGATGAGGCCCAAGGCCAAATCCACCCCAGGAGCCAACATCATCCAGAAAACTGTCTTGGAGTTGGGTTAGAGACAAACCAAGTTCATATTTAGAACCGGAGTGCCTTCTTTGCTCTACCACCCACTGCCCAGGGCCATCAGCCACTGCCCTCTGCCCGTGTGGAGGGGGCAGGGAGGGGCTGACCAAGCACTGGGCTGTTACAGACGGACATCCCAGGCGGAAGTCAATCTGGAGGTGAGGTTTAAATTTAGGTGTGGATTTTTTTCTACATGTGCTTAGAAAACCTTGAATGCAAGGTTGGCCTAAGGTTTGGTGTGAAGTTTGAATTACATTTAAGTGCACAGCAAAACCGGAAGAGTTGAGAAAAATCCAACAATTTCTGCAACACACAGAAACATATTTTTTCTGAATTGGCAGTCAAGTGTCAGACATGTGTGTACCTGATACCAGATATATCTGCTGGAATATCCAGTCCTGAAAGGGTTGGATTGTTCACAATGTTATTTTCCTTACAGAACAATTCTTGCAAGGGGAGGGAGTTATTTAGAAATTTAAAGCTGTAGGTAGTATGCATCAAGCCTTGTGCTTCTGATGGTGCCATGATGGGATTTTTATCCAAATACTATCAGGATAGCTTTTAATGGTGCCAAGGGTGGGATGTTTATCCAAAGATTAGTTGGGTATATAGGCCCAGGGGGATGAAATCAATCCCCAGCCATTTAGCTGGTAGTGGTAGCTCCCCCCCCCCCCTCAACACACCAACTTTGGATTCAAGTCCCTCAATTTGGTGGGTAGTCATGAGGAACTTGTGTTAAGTTCAATCAAAACTTGAGTGTGCACTTCTTCCCTTGTGGAAGGTTGTGGTCTTGCTACTCTTAGCTTTATCATACCTGCTGGTGTCACTCATTCATGACCTGTTATTTACAGGTCTTACCCTCAATTAGGGAGCTTCATGTGACACCAGTGGTGGCTAGTATATCATGGATGTAAGAGACATGGGTTCAACTCCCATAGGACACATATAATTTTATGGAGTTTCACACCTTTCTAATAAAAAAATACATCAAACAACCAGTGCATCTTGCTGAGCATCAATACTTGAGTGTGCACTTCTTGTAACCTATTTCAATACTGACATTCCTGAAAAGCTTGTGGTTGGGTAGGCTCAACTTGTGGATGGCAGATTTCAGCCTCCAAGCCTTTATTGCTGCTGCATGTCAGGTTGTCTACAGTGATATGATCAGAAGAAAAACCCTGGGCCTCAAGGGTCCTACAATTGGAATCCTGGAGAAATTTTACATTGCTCAGGCCCTTTGCCACACAAGCACCATTTGCCCCATGGCCAGCAGGGCACCCACATTTGTCAGAAAAGAAATGGCTCCACCAGGACTTGGACCCAGGTTGGGCTAGCTCTAGGTGCCTGCTTGACCACTAAGCTACAAATCTTGAGTTGCCTGATTCATAATCTAACAACATTGAGCAAAACCAGTTAACCAGAGGGGTTTTGCCTACCTATACAGTGAAGATGTACAGGCCTATGTGGCAGAAATGCAGAAATCATTATCAGCCACACAAGCCTAGGGTTGAAAGTGGGTTGGGTTGACCTGCCGGGTGCCCAACCTGTGTTGGGTCTGGGGCCGGGTTTGGGTTGGCTTTTGTCTCAAAAACTGGTTTTTGACCCAACCCACCACAGACACATTAGATTTTTGGGTTGGGTTTGGGCAGCCTATTTTCTAATTGGGTTGGCCTGCAACCCAACTACAACACCTCCAACAGTAAATTTGGGGGTTTTTGGCGCCTAATAGGTTGGGTCAACCCAAGACCTGTTGGGTCAGAAATCAACCTGACCCAAAACAGTTAGACATTGGGTTGGGTTTGGGCAGCATATTTTCAAATCTGACCCAACCCAACCTGACCCATACTAAATTCTGGGTTGGGTTCGGGCACTGTTTCCCAACCCAAACCCAACCCGGTTTCATCCCTACACAAGCCCACATGCTTTTTGTAAGCCCCCCTGAGGGAGACCAAAGGGATGGAATTTGGCCTCACAGCCTCAGGTGATTTTGGCCTGAGGCATACATCAAATTTTGAGGTCTTTTTACCCTTCTGTCTTTGTGTAATATCCCTCTACATTCAGAATTAGACTCATACAAAGCTTGACTATCTTGTGTCTAGAGATGCCACAGCAGGTACCTGTGTCATTTACCTTCAAACTGCTTTTAAGTGGTTGTGAGTGAGGAAAATCAATATGTGATAATGGAGGACTTCCTGTCAATCTGGGAACTCAGATTTTTCCAGATTTTGCGGGGAAATCTGGGCTTGTTTGTCCCAAATCCTAGGTCTGCCTAGATTTCCCTGTGAAATCTGGGAAAATCTGGGCTTTCAAATTGGCGGGAAGTCTTCCAATTTCAGTCCATCAAGTACTGCTTGTAGTTACTTGAGGAAGACACTCAGCCAACCGCATGGGCCAGCACAAGTGAGAGTATAGAATTCAAATACCTGCAAACATTACCTGAGGAGGAGGCTAGAGTTATAGCTCTTATATCATACAACCTTGAGTTCTAAACAAATAAAAACAAGCTAAAAGCGTATAAGTAAACACCTTCATTTCCTTATATTTCTCTATCCGTAAAGTTGTACTTTCTTTATCTTTGAAAATACAACATTATTACCCCTTGCATCTTGTGTCCGCCCGTCACATAAGAGACGCCGGCTCACAGGGATCTATGTAACAAGGATGGTGGACATCTATTTGTACAGATTTGCACCCTTCCTGTCCGCGCCTTGCCATGATTGTGGATCAATGTACCAATTAAAACCCCACCCCAACAACGAGTACTGATGGGCCACACGAGAAGCTGCTCTGATTGGTTTTTTTGGGGGTGCCATGGGCTACTACTTAGTAATATTCCATCCTACATTTTGTGTTTAATGACAATGCTCTATGTCCAGCCTCCCTGGAGATCCCAGCAACCTCGTTGGCACATATCCGCGCCGTCTGCCCGAGTGCCCAATTATTAAGCGCTGACTCGACGATTTTTAAGACAAGTCGCAGAGTGCATGGTCACAAAACCCCGCATGTCCCAGCGAGCGTTTTATCGCAGAGCGGTGCTGAAAACCGGAGAGCAGAGGTCGACGAAGAAAACACTTTTGAAGTGAATATTCGCAAATTTTGCTCGGTATTGCACCCTGGTTAGCTCGGTAAGAATCTTGAGCTGACTTGCTCGTGCCGTCTGAATGAACTCTTTGGGACGCTGTCAGTCGGGTGGACATACAGACCTCTCGTTGAGGAACTCAAACAGAACTGGCATCCGAACCCTTGTAACAAGTACATAATCCCGAGTCAGGCAATCAGCTTCATGCCTGCGGACACGCATAGGGACTTTAATGCTCACGTCTCCACTCTTTCGATATTTCGGCTCCTGGATTCGTGGTCAACTAGATCGAAGCTGAAGAATACATAACACAGGTTTTCAATTTTTTTCGCCGTATGTCGCCGTTAGCCACTCTAGTTGGACCAAGATAGCGCTGATCACAACCCATGAGGCCTTCTCGGCTATGTTCCCTTTCATATCCCACCGGCACGAAGCGCATTGTGCTCGTTCTGTTTGCTTTTACTTGCAATCTCCTGATAGCGGTGGCTCAAATCCCAAACTCCGCTAGCATACAACCAGCCACTGATCACATCAATCGCTCATACTCAAATAACTTCTCAGCAATCGGTAATCTATCTCAAGAGCTTCCAGAGAATTCAAGAAATTGCACTATTGCTCTAGATCAGAATGATCATTCCATCTTCGAAGCGGTTCCTCAAACAAATTTTGGTGAAAAGAAGGTTTCAGATTTCGCCGACGAGCAGTTCAGTTCGTCATTTTTCAGCGGCGATTCCGGGGAGGCTCAAAGGAAACAACTGGAAAAAATCACGGATACCCTACACCGCCTTAGGCAAGCAAGAGACAATCCACAGGTCCTTGAGGCCCATCAAGCACTTAAGCTTTACCTCTGGAAAGAAATTCAACAAGCTGAGACTCTCCTAGAGACGATGAGAGCTTGGCTCATACGAATCTTCGACCAGAAAGACCTGAATCCAGAGCAGTTCAAGTCGGCCAAAGAATTGAAGAAAGGACTTCGGGCAGAGGAAGAGGTTCTCTGGGACGACATTTGGAAGTCAGAAGAGGAAGACTACAGATTCAAGAAAAAGTCACAAGGTTTCTTCGGTTATTTTTACTCCTTATCCAAATTCTTTTTTGATAATCAGTATTGGGAGAAACAACAACTACGTCAATCGCTACGAAAAATCCTAAGTCAACTGCCACATCGGATATTGATGGAAGAGGAGCGAGTCATAATGCAACTAGAAAAAGTTCAAAAGGCAGGCTTTCAAATCAGCTGGCAAGAGCAGCGACTGGCAAGAAAAATCTCCGAGATGTCTCAAAATCTGAGTCTGACTGATTCTGAGATCAGCTGTTTTATTCCGCTTGACGTTGAAGAAGGAAATCTACTGGAGACAATTGGACATCGTACGGTGGCCGTTAGGAGAGAAGAGCAGGTGCATGGACTTGAAGGAAGATTGAAAAAAACTCTCAAAGATGGTCAACTGCATGGGATTGATTCAGAAGATCAGAAATTTATCCTGAATGAACTACAAGAGTTAATCAAGAAGGAAAAGGATGGCTTGGGATGGACGGAAGAGGATGCAGCATGGATGCAATCGTTGGAGAAGGAAAGCAAGAATTTAGAAAAGAAGAAGAAAGGATATCAACTCCACCAACTTGTGGCAACTCTAAAGATTAAGAAATTTGAGCAGAAGCAGAGCCGACTTCGCCAAATTGCAACCGATCTTCAACTCCGGAAAGCCTTCAATGTCTTGCAAGCCAATGCCCATGATCCAATGTCCTCAGAAAAACTAGCCCTGCGCTTGAAACTAGCTCAGAAACTCCAAGAGTACATGATAAACTCGCCTTCCAAAGCGCCACCTCATGAGGAACTGACAGAGCCCGACATCAAAGAGATCAAACAGCTAGCAAGACACTATTACCGGATGAAAGAACAGCTCAAGTTTCCCCTACACCCTGATCTGAAGGAAGTGGTAAGAAAACAGCTCGACAAGGAGGTGCTTTCGCCTGAGAAAGCTGCAATCCACCGGCTCAACCAATTGAAACACGACCAGAGAATAGAGCCCAGTCAGCAAGAACTATTAGACAAGCTGGAGCACGGAATCATGGGGCACGTTGTCGCGATTGGGCCAGAGGAAGTTCGAGTAGCTGAAGAGCACAGGAAGAGGCGCTTGGCAGTCCCTCAATCGGACAAGGCCAAAGAAGTCGAACGACTCCTCCACGGGACGCCAGAGCACACCTATCTTTTGCAGCAATCAGAACTAGATAAAGTAGAGCTCTACAACAAGGCAATCCATTCCACCCCCCTATGGGAGTTTCGGAACGAGAACAAACCAAAGGAAGCCATCAAGCACTTGCTGAATACTCCCTCTCATACGGGGCAGCCCGACTCAGACCACTCTCCACACTCCGCAAGATTCCTTACGTTTGCTGAGAGATGCAAGGTCTTGATACATTCCCAAGAGTTCAGAATACATTCCCAAGAGTTCAGAGCGCACTCAAATACCTCTCCTGAGAGCTTAGAACAACTTGCCTTCAAAAGACTACACCAAATGCAGGTCAATCCAGCTGGGGCAGAGATCCATGACAGTTTGGCCTCCAATAGAGACACAGCTATGTCCACTACCGAAGCAAAGGAGATAATTAAGAATTTGGCACTCAAAGAACACTTGGTTAGAACCTTCAGACCTGCTCCAGAGGACGCAAAATTGGCCAAGAAGTTGTCTGCAAACATCAAATTAGCCAACCTGAACAAAGAAGCTCTGGGGAAACTACAGCATCTTCTCCCAGATGAGCTTAATGAGCTAGGAAAGTTGATTCCACTTATTGGAGAGATTGACAAGAACTTCAAGAAATCTGCAGAATTCTTCCAAATTGTTGGCTTGCTTCAGAAAGCATCAGACCGGATCAGGTTCAGGCAATCCATCACCCACAATGATCGGCCAATAAACCTTCTCTTTCACGAATCAACCCTTGAAGCCACCCATCATTCACTTTTTCTCAAACATATCTCCAGAATCAAACATATTTACAACCATTTTGAAGATAGCTCAAGAAGTGTCCTTGCAGTCCTCAATGTTAATCTTCAAGCAACCTTAGGTGTTGAGAAAACTCAAGCAAATTGAAAAAATCAAATTATCATTGCGTTTTTTCTTCTTCAAAACCCCAAGCTTTCTTCATTTAGTTTGACTTCTTTCCAAAAAAAAAGCAATTCATATGGGATTTCAAGGGTTGAATTTCTTTCTGTATGTAACAGGTGTACTTATAGATTTAATTGGAACCAAGTTTTATGTGTTTTGGGTACCCATTGTTATAAAATGAAGCCACTTTCTGCATTTCAATCAAATCATTAATGTCTGCAGTCCTGCTACTGTGTAAATCTGCACCCTGCATAAAATTAACTCAAGCATAGAGAATTGATTTTTGGAAGCTAACTAGGTTTCAGTACTTCATCTTCCATAACTTACAATATAGAGCTCTCCTTTTTGGCTTCTTGTCTTGCATTCCAAATTTGTTGCACATTTCTTGACACCTGTAGAGCAGGGCTCATCTGCCAAAATCTGGTGATCTCAGCAAAGAGGATTCCTATGTCCTTCAAGCAAATCACATCAGGTATGGTATTGATAATTCATAGATGAAATAAATGAGATTACCATCTATCCATAGGGATTCTGAAATCAATGAGTTTAACATCTATCCATGGGGATTTTTAAATCAATTAGAGTACCATCTACGCATAGGAATTCCTGCAGTTAGTGAGAGCTCTGATGATAAAAGCCCCTCCTGCAAGAACAGAGTGTGATTTGGCATACTCCTAATAATGAAATGTTCTTTGGCACACTCCTAGGGAATAAATAATGTGCCAGAGGACCCAGGGGGGGTACTGCCCGCACCCGCCAGACGGTGTGGGGTGCCTGTTTTTTTTTTGAAAAAGCAGTGTGGTACCCAGGTACTGCCCCAGCTCATCCGGATGGTTTGGGCTTCCTGCCCCAATTCCCATGCCATATCACCAGATCTAGCCCCTGTGCAACATATCTGGAAGGAATCAAACAAACTTGTCAACCGGAGGGGATTACTTGGAAATAAAAGGTTGTATATAGCCTTGTTGTCTAGAAGGAAATTCTTCCAGGAAAAAATGCCAACATACTGCCAGTACACTTCTGGCACCCTCCGGAATGTTCCAGGTGTTTGGTTTTTTGAAAAAAGTGGTGTGGTACCCGGGTACCTCTTGCACTGGGGTCTGTTGGCACATTCTCTAATAGGGAAGGAGTTTGATTTGACACACTCCTACTTAGGGAATGAGTGTGCTTTGGTATACATGTTATCCCATATTTATTACTGGATATCCCACACAGGATATCTCATAGCAGTTGAAGTGATATATACCACTATATAACTCCTTCTCTCTCACAGCTAATATAGTCTCTAATAGCGGTGGGTAGTTATTGCTACGGTAACTTGTAACATAACAATAAAGTAACAAATTTTTGACCTTATTGCTATTGTTACTGGTAATGGCGCTGCGCTATCAATATTGCACTGGGGGAGTGCAATTTTTTGAAGGCAGTTGCAATATCTGTGCATGGAGCAGCCAATATTGAGTGAGATAACAAGCAATAAAAGTTCATTTTACAGCTAATTTGGCCCTTTATTTCTTGATGACGCGTTATCCAGCGGATAACGCGTTACTTTACTAGTAATGGTACTAAAAAAATTTGCAAGTTACTTTACATGGGTTACTGATAATAATAACGGCGGTTAGTTACTTTACTAAAATCTGCCAGATATTGTAAAGTAAAGTAACTACCCACCGCTGTCTCTATGCAGCCATGCTGCTGCCCTTGAGAGCAGTGAATTGAAGAACAGCTGACTGAGCCTGAACCAATCTGAGTTGTGATCTGGTTAAGCTTTCTTGATGGGATTCAAGACCACTCATCACAAATACCCACAATTGTCAAGGACTGAATAGAGCATCACCATAGTATCACTATGAAAAAAACTTGAGAAACCGGTGTCAGTTGATATGCAATTACTCTGATATTACTTTCAGTTTAACCTGGGTTATTCCCTTTTCATTCCATGCAACTAGATCAGCATGGTCTGTTAAGGTTTGGTGCTAAGCCACACCAGATCATTGCAGCAGCGGTGGGCAGATATGTTATCCAGAATTCCACATTTTTTTGTTGTAAATTCTCATTTTGCACACAACGGTTCAACTTATCAGAAAGATTTAAACCTAATGTTTAACTCTGGCTGATAAGTTGAACTGTTGTGTGCAAAATTTGAATTTACAACAACAAAATGCGGAATTCTGGATAATGTATCTGCCCACTGCTGATTGCAGCTCAGTTCTTCATGCTGAGCACTTTCCCACCATGGGTCCTCAGTTGGGACAAGTGATTACTTGGTGGTTGCTCCCACAACACACAGGGTTGCCTAAGACAGGATATGCTAAAACTGTACCTGGAGGACCTCCCAGTCAACAAAATTATTCAACAGTTGACCAGGAGCAATAGTACATGAGTGTTGACTGGGAGTCCCTCCCAGGAGACAACAATGCAACAACATACAACAGTCAACAGGGAGCAATCCCTCCTGTTCAAAAATGGGTCAAGGTTGCAAGTCCCCTCTTGATGACTGGTCAACCAGCCATCAAGAGGGTATAAGGTCCTTCTCAATGACCGGGTTGAACTGTCATCAAAAAGTTATAAGGTCCCTCTTGATGACTGGTCAACTGGTCATTGAGAAGGTATAAGGTCCCTCTCAATGACTGGTCTACCAGTCCAGGTATGTACATACTGGCCAACCCCATCTATGTATGGCCTGGTCAACCCCACCTGGGACCTATGTACTGTGGGGCTGTGCCAGAGTGGAGCAGCTGATGTCTGCTGAGCATTTGCTTGAGGCCTCAGTCTAGTGCATCATGCACTAGAATTAAGCTGTAAAAGTTCCAAATGTTCCAGGGTATACCACCCTGGAATTCATATTTCTGAGCCTGGTATCAACTGGGAATGAACTTGAGAATCCTGCATGTCAACTGAGAGCAGTTTCTTGAGTTTTTTTTTATAGTGTATGATGCTAATTGTGAATGAATTTCACTGTTCTCAAACACATATGCATGCACTTCCAAAGTTTGGAGGGAGAGCGTTTGAGGGTGATCCCTGCTGATATGACCCTACACTCAAGCTTTGAAAGTTTGTTTCTAAGCATTAACCACAAGGAAAAAATTATTGGCAAGATTTGGAAACTAAAAAAACACCCTCAGAGAAAATTGCCACTTTGGAATTAGAGTCTGAGATGGAACATGACACCCAGGGCCATGTGGCGGGTGCAGGTAACTCCCTGAATATTTACTAATTCCTGTAGCATACACCTGCACCTGGTACCTGCCAACGGGTACCTGCAATATCAGTACTGGCCTACAGGCACTTGATAACCACCAACTGGCACCCAGGGCCCTGTAGGGAGGGCAATTTACACCCAGCTACCTGGCACAGGTGCGGGTACCTGCCTCAAATTTAACTCAGACTGGACAGCTGCACACACAGCCAGCACCCACCGGCGGGTACCTGCCTGTACATTATGAGATTTTTTGCTGTCATTTTTATGTATTCTTGAGAGAATATGAATAGTAAACTCAATCTGGCCATTCAGAAAGAAAAAATTCAGATGTAAAAGAAAAGAAAAACAAATTCTGAGAAGAAGACTTTATTTCAGCATAGGATTCAACATTTAGAACCATGGAAGCTACCCATGACTGAGAATAGTGAGGGCATTTGTTTTTTTGTCTACTTGTATATATGGCTATGCAGTAGAAAATGGCTAGGAGAGAGAGTGAATATAATTCAAGGCATGTTGATAGTTGGTATAAAATAGGAAAAAATGATAAAATGAAAACACACTCTCTCCTCAACTGATACAAAATTTCAGAATCAGAAGTGTTATAATAAGAATTCAACTTCTCCTTTTCAAAGGATAACAGATTCTATTTCTTGTGTTGCAAAACGCTGAAGCAGTTGATGTTGCTTATCTGTCATTGTTTCAAGTATATCTTGAGGGATATATTTGAAGTTTTTAGTTTTGGTGATAAGATCAACATATTGCAAAATATTCAAAACAGCAACCTTTTCTTCAGAAGTTTTTAAATTTTCCATTAATTTAAATGCCATTTTGTTCAGCTTTTCAATTTGGGCAACATCACCCTCAACAGTTCTATTATTCTTTAAGATTTCTTGAAATAATTCCAGGTTTTCTCTTCTATATAAACTGTTGAATCTTGGAAATTTTCTTGGATAACTTTCTTGTTCATTGTATTCAAAATGAATAGTGTAAAATATAAGCCAATCAGGATAGTCTACAATTGCATCTTTTTGGAAAACATTTGTGGTTTTTTTCAAGATATCTTTTTGCAACTCAGTTAAACTTGACTCTATGGACTTGTATCTCTGAGCATATAATTGCTTATCCAATTCAGCATTTCTTCTGAGAGAGGTAGCTGCATGAATTCTTGTATCCCATTCCTTTTCCTGAGTTATGACATTGCTTTTTCTCAAATTTTCCAGCACACTGTTCATTTGTTCACCATAAGTGTTTTCTTTGATATGATCAAAAAGGATCTTTGTCCTTCTGAAGATCTCCTGCCTTTTTGATTCATTCAGAATTTCTACCCCTGAAGCTTTGCTGACTTGATCAAGAAACTCTTCTGATATTTTTGAATCTTGATTGGATATCATTATCCCTACATGATTTCATACAAATATTTTACATAGAAGATTCAGTGCATGCACGTTTTGCTTGCTGATCAGAGAAAACTATACTACCTACCACTAGGCTGTGTTTGGACATGTGATAAAAATGCTGGCTTATTTTTGAAAAGTCCAGATATGAAACTGCCAAACCCAGCCTTAACCTCAGCTGGTCCTTCTGGTTTGTATGCTACTTGTTTGATATTTTAATCAAGTGAATGATGAGAGGCATACAAGTTCATGAGCATCAACAAGTGAAAATAGAAAAACATTTGCAATTCAAACAAGATCTAAACAAAAATTTGTGCATACCATATGCCTTTTCAGCCTGAACAATTTCCTCAAAAGCATTACTAATGTAATCAAAGAGTCTTTGCCTTTTGCTTTCACCTAAATTTCCTATTCCCAAAACTTTAAGGCTTCCATCAAGGAACTTTTCTAAACAAGTAGAAAAAAAAATCATTATTTTTTGCACATTTTGCCTTTTGAATTGTGGCAACAGGTAAAAATTATGCAATACTACTCACTAACTCCTGCTTCCTTGAAACTAGATATTTCAGAAGGATTTGGTGACAATAGAGAATCACTCTTTCCATCTGCTTTTTCAACATCTTTATAAGCTAAAAAATGAGAATAATGAAATTTCAGCATTCAAGAGCAGTAGATCTACCATTTGAGAGAAATACCACTTGGACATTTTGAAATACATTTTGTTTTTCCAAATTCTCCCGCAGCTGAAAGTGCAACCAAATAAGATGCAAGACACAGAATTCAGAATAGAAATCCGTTGATTTTGAATCCAAAATTAGGAAAAAATTGGCATACAAGCTAGGTCCATTCCTTCTCCCTTTCCTTGGACTAGACTTTCAAGGCGGCTGCGCCGCCGCTCGTCGCTGGTTCCCCGCGCGGGCCTCCGTACGCCTCACCAGGCCCCCCCGGCGCCCACTCCCCCCCTGCCACCCCCCCACCCCCGCACTCAATCCCCCCCTCGCACACCCCAGCTGTCTCCGTACTACCCTCAGCCAAACCTCGACCAGCAGCTCGAAGGCAACGACCCACCCGACCAATACTGATCGCCACCAAACCCTGAGAGCTCCACAGGCCCCGGTATACTGGACCCGCACGACCATCACCGCAACTATTCATCCACTCCCTCCGACCACACGATGGGCCAAGGCATAACTACGCGGACGGCCAACTCCTCCCCCCCTCGCCCCCCATCAATTCGACCAATTTCCCTCGCCAATCAGCTGCCAACTATACCCAACACTAACAAATCTAATCCCAATCATCATGATATGGCCAGTCACTTGGCTCGAAAGTCTCCCCACTCGCGACACCTTGACGTTTTGTGGAAAGTTCACCGCGATATCATCTGTAAGGCCCCTTCCCGCAGCACTTAAGCCCGTCGCTAACGAACTATTCCAGGTTTTTGAGTATCAATCCAATCCCTTTGAAGCACAGCTCACCCAATCCTCGTTTCTCACCTCACCTACCGTCCCAGCGAAATTTCCACGGGCATCCATCACATTAGCCCCTCTTGATACCACACGACAACAACTCGAAGACGGCGAGATTTACCGCCTTGAAGGTCAAGTCGCCCTAACCGACCGAAACGGCAACCAACAATTCTACTATCATCCCCAACGAGTCACTTGGAAACGCCACACACGAGCTCAAGCCTCTCCCGCAAAAATTACAATGGAAGGCACCGGGACTGTCCGACAAGTTACCCTCCCACCAAATCACTCGGACAACACCACCCAAACCTCATCCCTTCCATATCTAGAGCTCATCATTGAGCACCAAACTAACGTTAGTGTCATATCTCAAATTTTAAGACAATTACTGACGCCGTCGACTCATAGGCCTATTCCGGCGCAAATTTCTACGCCAAATACATCATAGAAGGAACGTCTGCCCTTCCTTCCGATATCATACCACTCGAACCTGGGGTAAAAGTTCAACTCAAAGGCACCTTAACCGACCGATGTGCGATTACGGGGCTTCTAATAATCAAAGTGAGCCACAACCAAACCCCAACAGTTCACATAACTGACATCTTCCTCAGGTCACGTCAGGCTACGTTGGGCTACCCCCATTATTCTCTAACGGTCCTATCTGATCCGTCATAGATCTCACAGACTGAATCCCCCGCCTATCTGTAGCCAATCACCCGAAGACCAATCTGAAGCGACCTCTACAATCGAGATACCCACAGACATTTACACCAACCCTATCTACCGCGGTTCAACTCATCAACTTTACCACATTCGCCATATGATAAAGCAGAACCCCCCACTTTGACAAGTCCGAGCTACGGGTCAAAGCACCCAACAACCCTCCCCGAAAGACTTTCACATCAACTACGCCACAAGAAGTACGACACGCGATTTCTTGTGCATTGCCTTCGATTTGCTTATCTCCGAATTGTTGTTCTCACATGACCGCTCCATACCTGAGCTTTCCGTACAAAATCACCATGTTTTCTGATTCCCCTTCCCATTCCAACTTGTGCCTACAGTTTTTGTTTCATTCAATTTGAGTAATGTGCAACACCAGATGATATTGACCCGATCATCACCCAATGATACCTCACGCGCAACTGTGCTCCAGCTCTATTGAGTCTTCCATATCAGTCGCAAGAAAATCAAACAAAGCAATTACACAAGTACAAATTGTAGTGTTCCGAAGATAAGAATTTTAATTAAAAAATAAAACAATTCCGGAGATTAATGGAGGAATATAGGAACAATGCAACAAAGTGAAAGAAAATAGCAATTGCTAACAAGAGTGCGACTCTTTCATCCACAGACGGCCCCAACATGTGAGATTTCAAGTACGCCGCCTCCCATTGTGACCTACAGGTGAGCCTAGCGTACGACCTGACTTAGCTGCATTCATCTCTTCGCAAAGAATGAAGATCGCACTCACCAAAAATAGACTTGTGAACAACATTCACAAGGCCTTCCTTCCTGTCAAGCTTACACACGATCAAATTGTCCTTATGTGTCACTCTGGACAACGCAACGTATAATTGACCATGTGCGAAACATGAATGCTTTAACATGACACCCACTCGCGCGAGTGTCTGACCTTGCGACTTATTAATTGACATTGCGTAGGCCGGAGTTATGGGAAATTGATGTCTGAAAAAACTCAATCCCGACTTCTGACTCCCCTCGTGATGGAGTTTGATTTTCGGCAACATCACCTTCTGTCCTTTGAATGGCCCGGACATCAAGACACCCTCTATTGATCCTGTCCCAATCCTAGTCAATATGAGACGAGTGCCATTACATATCCCCGCGGAAATGTCCATGTTTCGCATGACTAATACCGGCATTCCCACCTTCAAGTCGATGATATGTTCGGGGAAGCTAGGTATGCTCATCTTGTTGAGTACTTCCTCCGGCAAACTGTCAACTCCTTCGGGATCTGGCATATCAATCGATGTCGCCCTAACAAACGGCCCGGCGAGTCTCAGTGCCACTTCACGGTTCAACTTGCGAACGTCGGCATTCAAGGGTGCCAAGATACAGCGCTCCGCTAGGTAAGGCAGGTTAGTATCCACGCTGAAGTTATGCCTTGAAGTCATATCACCGTAGACGAAATCCACGACCGTCTTGTTGCCTTGCGCCTCGCTCGCCGCGTGAGTTATATTGATTTCAGAGACTTTGACAATGTGGTAGTCTTCTGTTTGACCAATACCTTCACCTAAGCTGAGCAGCGAAGATGCAAATTGACGATTCTTCTCGGCGTCCTCAGGTACCGTTGAGTTCGCCGCGATTCGCATGTTCTGCACGAGTTTGAACTGCTCCAGTTGGCCCCAAAGGGGAGAAGACCTTATCGTTGCGTCATAGGACGGCGGAAATTCGTCAAATTTGACGACTGGGAGGATTTGCCTGAAATCGCCTGAAAAAATTACTACTTTCCCCCCGAACGGCAAATCAGAGCGGCAACAACGCCTCAATGATCTGTCAACGGCTTCAATTGCGTACTTGTGAATTGTCACGATTTCATCCCATATGATTAAATCCGTAGTGCTTAAATCCTTGCCTAACTTATGGTTAGGCTCAAAACTGCACTCTAATTCTGGCTTGAGATTGATTGGTATCTTGAACGCAGAGTGAGAGGTTTGACCTCCCTTCAGCAAGAGAGCAGCTACTCCAGACGACGCTGCCACGACGGACCGTTTTCCCATGAGGCGACATAGGTCGATGATTGCATTCAACAAAAATGTCTTGCCGGTGCCTCCGGGGCCGTCCAAGTAAAACAAACTCGCCTTCTTAGCCTTGACCGCGGTTCTGATCTTGCAAAAAAATTGGGATTGTTGTTGATTGAAAAGACCTTCTGAGTGGTCGAGGCGAATTGCTACAGCCGCGAGAGACTCGAGTTCCCCTGGTATCTTGTCGAACTGTTTCATCTTGCGTTGATCCGTTGACGACACTATCATCCCGGCATCCGCCAGAGTCAAATTCATTTTTCCTAGCATGATTGATAGTTTAAACAAACCAAAGACCCTCCTTCTTGACCGGCTTAAAGGAATCGCGTTACGATCCCCTTGATCCAATCTCAACAGGTCGTCAGTCATCGAATCCCAATGCTTATCGTACAGGCTTGTTGGGTTCGAAGGTGGCGAGTTTACCAGCATGAGTGCGAAGAAGTGTCGTAAGGCATTACCACTCTGATATATAGATGCTTCCTCAAGAGCTTTATCATACAGATAGTCATTGATCAACAACCCGAGCAGGTTGCAGGCATCTTGGTAAGACGCCGCGAGAACCCCATCAACAGTTCTGATATCTTCGTGGGACAAGGGCCCTCTTCGGTGGGAGAGGAGAGTGCGTAAGTAAAACTTTTCCCCCGCCCGAAACAACACGCTGAAGATCCTCCCAACTGAAATCGTCTTGTTTTTTCTCGGCGTCCAGACCTTATCCACCTTTCTCCACGTGAAATACTCCGGTATTTCTTCATACAACAAGGTTCGCGCTTTTCGCCCTTCGACCCCAACAGCGTCAGTCTGGTTGAGGTCGAAAAAAGCCAATAAATTCGTCTTTTCAGGTTCTTGAAATTTCAATTTGTCCGCTATCTCTCCTCCGTCCCTGAAATATATCATTTGTTCATCCACATCGTGTATTGAGAGGCGCGTGACTGGGGGCCACCGAAAAGAAAGGGGAAACTTGAGTAAACGCCATGCGGCTAATTTTATGTGTCAGCCAAAGTCCCACTAAACACATTAGACAAACTGCGTACCTTCTGGTGCGCTAATGAATCTCGCGTCAATAAATGCTTTAGTCTCGTCATTATCCCTTATCTCCATAGACGACCGGTCATGTCCCTTTGTGATATACTTGTAGAGATATTTCACCGCAGTAGAGTCCACCGGTATTTCGACGTTAATGTGACAGTCGAACTTCAACGAAAGGTATTTGTTATACGGAACAACATTAGAGCTGTTGAAGATTTGTTTGTTTTTTGCAACAACAAAATCAGTCACCCTACGCCGATATACTGGGTACGCCCCACTGATTGTGATTGTCCTTGGTGTGAGTGGTTTTGGATAACCCGAAGAACAGCCTTTCTTCGACCAACACGGGCGTCCGGGACAAGGGCCGTGGATCATTAGCCTGGAGACAATATCGTAGAGCTTGGGCTCACTCAGTGGGTCAGGCACCTCGGCGCAGATGAGAAAATCAATCTTCTCGGGGGTGTCCGGCCTATCTTCTTCCCTCAGTGTGACCATTAAGTGGAGATGGGGAAGGCCCCGTTTCTGGAATTCAATGACCCCCACGTATGAAATTACCGCTCCCAACCTTCCGTAATCGATAACTTCTTCAATTAGTGCGTCGACTTTCAATTTGAACACACGGTCGACAAACACAGGATGGTCAGCCGCGGACGCCAGGAGTCCGATTTCGTCGGTTATATCTTTCCACTTTGGATTAGCAGTCATGGTGATGAAAAGTGACAGTGGGCCATATTTCCTTACGATGGCCATCGAGTCTTGGTACAATTGGCCCATCGCCCTCGGGCTGCCGATAAAAGTCGAGGGGAGTATGACTCGCCGGCCCTCAGGGACCTCGAAGTTCTCAATGGATGTCATAAGGGACTGGTATTGATTTGCTTTCAAGGCGAGTTGATGGTTTCGAATGAAATTAAGACGGGAGCCTTCTACGCACACGTACATATCCACGACAAATTCCTGAAAAAGCGTACGGCCATGGAGAATGATCGAGTATCGACCAACTCTTGCAAACAGGAGGAATGCAAACCATTCCAATGACTTGACGTGTCTATTCGTTTCTATTTCGAAAGCACCACTATTAAGACAATGTCATTGTTCTGATCCGAGAAAAGGACTCACTTCGAGAGGTTGTACAAACATATACGTTATCCCACTGTTGGGATCCGTAAGGGAAGAATAGGGGGTATCGAAGAGGGAAATAAGATGAATGTAAATCGGAGATATGCTCTAATCGTCCGTCTTTCCGCCTCAATTGAATATGACGGGTCTTGTTAATTTCACCTCCCCCTTCGACAACGATCGCAACTTCTTCCGGACTTGGAAGATTGTAACGCTTCGGGTTCGTCCCCGGTTTATGAATCGTCGTTAGGGCAAGCGTCTTTGACGGTGAGTTTTTCAAGACGGTTCTAGCACTCTTGTAAACTTTCGCGTATGGGTTATATGAATACATAACCTTCATCAAATCTGACACTATGTCTTCCTGCATGACGAATTTGGCACCAATTGGGTTTCGTCTGCCAGAGGCTTTCTCGATTCGCAGCCGGGTTTCTTCTTGTCCGCCATTCCCGATGACGTAAATTTGTGCATAGCCTGGGTTGGAACAATTGAGGGGCTCGACACTTGGAATCAGGTGGCTCAGACCGCTCGAGATTCAGAAAACATTGATGCCTAGTTGACCGCGGACGGTTTTGTCGACATTAGCTCCCAGCGACGTGAAGCTAATGCAGTTATTGTAAAGTCTGATAAGAGCCTGAAAGTTGATAGCTCCTAAAGAATAGTCAGCCAAGAAGTTAACATCCCTTTTTGTCAAATGTGTTACATACTCTCGTCTGTTCCTGAGAACAACTGTTCGAGTATCGGAGGCGTTTCAGGGGCAGCTGGATCCATCATGGGCAATATGACCTGCGATTTCTGACAGCACATTGTGAAGTCTTTCTCCGTCTTCCCACGGTCGAGTTTCGTCGATTCTTCATTGAAGTGAAGGGCACCACAACCTATACAGATGATTATGCACCTTCCAAGCGAGTGGGGAATCGTAAATAGGACTTGTTTCAATATGTAATTCTCGTTGTTGTCACATTCACGGGTAATAGCCTTGAACTTGAACGGCATCGTAACTGGGGATAGAGATGTGATAAGATGTTGACGAGATGAGGCCCGATAGTTAATGATTATCTGACAATTCAACAAATATAAGGCAACAACGAAGAGGGCTGTCCAAAAATTTATCGCTAGAAGACTCACACACAATTTACAGAGAATGTTCCTAGTGAGGAGAGTGAGGACTATGAACTGGTCAATCGTGTTACGCACCAACCACTCGAGTAACTTGGCAGAATTAGTCCCGAGAATGTCTCAATGAAGGTTGAATGTTGAAATCGCAATGTCAACTGGCCCCCACAACTGGTATCAAACCAACACCAAGAGGCCCTGAACGTGCATGACGGTAAGGCAAATGTGGCTGGACCAGTCATTTGATGATGAATGGGCCTTCAGGTCGTGACACTCAAGCGAATCCAGTTGGCCCAGTAGATCTAAGAATCCTAGCTCATGAAGGACAACTAATAGCGGGCAAATCGCTAGCAAGGGTATTGGGGCCTATCCAACTCGAATGACCGGACTTGCATTGACATGTTTGGTCCTGGTTGTGAGGTGCGGGCAAAAAGTACAGTTGTTATTATTTGGCTCTCATCTAACTAACAATATCCACAATTTGGCCCGCTTTTTTTTTACAAGACTATTCTAAATTTTTTTCTATTAACTGTGGCTCTTTATGATAAGATTTTTATGTTGATTTTTGAACTATGCGACACGACAAAAAAATGAGCAATGAAGGGAAAATGGATCCGTACAAAGTAAGAAAATGGCCCCGGAGGGTTCGATCTTTGGCTCACGGGCGCAAGAATTCGGGCAAATGGACTATTGATCTTCGAACTTTTAGTTCTCTTGGTTGGGGTTTGCTGCCGTCGGTGGCCCGGTGAATCATTCATTTTTAGACTTTTTACTTCCCTCGGTTGGGGGTTGCTTGCGTGGGCGGCCTGGCCCTTTCCTCTTGAGGAGCGGATAGTCATCTTCTTCGACCTCGTCTTCGTCATGGTTGTCGTGGTTTTCATCATCGGCAACTTGGACCTCGTCGGGGGATGCTTTTTCTTTTCCTTTGCGAGAGATCGGAGTGTGTAGCAGCCCAGTGGTGCCAGATTGAGATGCGCAGGGGGTTGGAGAAGATTCTGAGTCTTTCTTGAAGGTGATACTGGTGGGATAATCATGGTCAGAACTAATCCGATCTTGAATGATGAATTAAACTAACAACTTCCTTCCACGCGAGGCTGGAGTCAAGGGTCCTACCCCTAATTTGCCATTGCTACCCTTTGACTGATGACCACTCGTAACACTCACGCCACCAACCTAGAATTAATTCCCGAACAATTAGTATTAAGATATGGAACAGACAGTATCAACTCGACGCACAAGAATGATGGGCATCTTTGCCTTGATATCCCAATCGACCAAAGATCCAATGATCGACATTTCCCGTCCCACAGTGTAAAGGACATGGGTTTTCACCATGTTGCGAGTAGCTGGGACTATATACTTCGAAAGAAAAGCTCGGTGGGAGCGTGCCTAGACTGGGTATTAGTACCAAGCGTCGACTTGAAATGAAAATCTGACTTACAACAGGATCCCAATCATTGTGAGAGACAATGACTTCGAGTTGATCTTCCTCTCCAGGGTTCGGGCTGGGAACTTCAGCACGTTCAACAATTACGCCTAGGCCAACAATACCCGTCTTATTCGTGAAATCGAGGTTCAAATCAGTCGCTTTGCCAATTCGCATGATGGAATCCTGTGTGTAAGTCACGGTAGGAGGACTCCCGTCGTTAAGAGCGATCATCCGAGCACCCGTGATCGAATATATTATCCCTTGCTCAAGTGCATTAGCGACGGCCGTATTGGCCATTAATTTGACCTCGAAATCGACCTCTTTATCGCCTCCAACCCCTGCGCATTGGAAAAAGGTCCCGGTTGTCAGGAGCCCGTATTGGTTTCCTCTGACAACGTCTATTTCAGACTTTTGAGGATGGGAACGAGTAAGTCACAATCCGGTCAGGTTGAAGATGGTGGGGTGCTTACGTCGGACAAGGCTTCAAAATGTCCGGATACGATACTCGGATGATTTGAAGGTTGGACGTTCAACATTGGGGTAATGGTACTTGGTGGTGGGAGACGATGTGCGTGGATCTAATCTACGAGGAATTTTTCAGGTGGCAGGAGATTAAGATGAGTGTGATCAGGTAGTGGGGGGTGGGAATGTGAGAAGGCGAGCAGGTTTTAAGTTCAAGCTAAGCAGTGATATCGCGGTTGGGGAAGTTCAAGACAACGGCACTCGGGCCAAGGAGAATATTGGGCCATGTTGTGAGGAATGGGGTCCACGGAGAAACACGGGTAACACTACAGAAGGGTTCGAGTGAAAACAATAGAATTGGGCAAGGGTCAGTTGTCGCCATGCGCAATGTTCGATGTTTGCTCGCAGAGCTCCTATCGCTCCGTTTTTTCAGGGCCTGGTGTAACGGACGATAAGGACACGGTGGCCATGGTAGCAAATACTTGAGGGAAGGGGTGAACTAAGAAGTAGGGGTGACGATAGGGAAGCGGTTAAGAGAAGTGAATGTGATCAGTAGACGGTGACATGTCGGAGCTGGTCGCGCGCGATGTTGTCAGGGTCTTAAGAACTCACGGGAATGACAATATCAGGCAACGTGGGCGGGTATTCATGCCTAGAGGTCCACAAAAAACAATGGGTGACAATACGGAAGGGTGGAAGAGCAAGTAATGGGATAGGTTGAGGGTCAGTTACCGGAGATGAACGCGTTGTATGCACACGTGCGGACCTCGTACCGAAGAGAGTTCGACAATCGTTTCTGCAAGACGACGCCTCCAGCTTGGGAAGGCGTTGAGGGTCGCGAAGGCGGATACGAATCGGAATGTTTCCTCGCGGTCCAACTGCGCCCCTGAATGACAGGCCCTTGTGGGATCAGTACAGGAAAGATTTAGGTAAAAGTAATTCTGGAAGGTTCCTTGTGGACCCCGGTTGCGAGGGGATGGTAAAAGATAGGAGGTCATGACGAACAGGAGTGGGTGAAGTACCGAATTGGTGAGGCTGTCGGCCCGTAGGCAACAGTATTGGCCGCAAGTAGCGAGAAATCGGAAAGGAGGAGCGACGGATTTGATGGGTAATCGAGACCAAGTTCGGATGAGGGTATCGAGAGGCGAGTTTGGGCGTCTAGGGAGTATCATACAGTGAGTTCGAAGAAAATCGGAGGGGGAGGCGTTTGGGGGGGGTGGCAAGGATTAGGGTGCGACGTGTTTTGAATCCGAGAGATCACGTGGGAAGTGAAAAAAAAGAGGGAATGGAAAATTATAAATAGAGACTTACGGCGCATATGGATTGCTCCTCGCGGTTCCGGGCTTTGGCTTCATTATGCCGCCGGAACCGCCATTGTGGGCAAAGGGGGTTATAGCAAAGGGGGTTGAGGTTGGTTAGCGGGACTCGCGCCAACCTCGTGGATTTTCCACATTGAATTGGAGAAATTCATATTGAATTGTTGGCTCTAGGCTGGTTAGCGGGACCCGCGCCAGCCTAGAAATAAGATGGGGAATGGGGAGGGAGAAACCATGATCTTAGGTTCCATGAATCATTGGTTTCATGAAACTTAGATATAGCTGTGGGAATATTCTGGAACTAAGTTTATTTCTGCTCTCTTGACCAGAGAATATCTTGGTGAAAGTGGTTGTGGTAAAACATCATAGTAGCATAAAAGCTGTAAGTAAATTAGTAGCTTGGCTGAAAGCATGGCTATTGAACACCTGGCTGGTCAAGACTTTGGTGAAAATCTCAGTGGATGTTGAAAATGATGCAGATATGGTATGGTGAGGAGAATCCAGTTGTAGAATCAGGCCGCCTTTTGTAATCTCACCAATATATGAGTGCATGCTGGGGGCCCAGTCAAACACAATATTTTGCCCCTTCTCAATACTGAAATACATGTTAGATATATAAATCAGCAGTGTACCAATTTTTTACTGTAAATCAAACAGTGGGGAAATTGCCACCCTGACAAATGAAACAAACAATTGAATATCCTGAAATAGAGAATTTACCTTTGCACTTGGGTACCAAACCACTTTGTTCACCAAAAAAAAAACCACCCGGCACTGCACCCGGCACCACCTGAAAAGTGTGAGTATGCAATTTTTTTTTGGCTTGAGTTTGCTAATCAGATTCTGGGGCTGTCTTGTGGAAGTAACACAAGAATTATCTGCTTGTACTCTGAAATTTCCCCACAAAATGATTTTCCCAAGAAATTCTTACTTTCAACATGACCTGGTGGTTCTTGCTAAAGCATAGAACTTGCATTCCAAGTGTGTGTTTTATTTTGTATGTCATATGTGTGTTTGATTACATAATTTTATCTACCAATCGTGATTATATAACTGAGGGACCTGAGACAGCAGCACATTGTTAGGTCTGTGAAGTGGAAGAGAAAATAACCCCTCATGTGTGGTCCATTTCTTTTCTCTCTTGCTAATCCAAGTGTTAATGTTTTGAATCTACAACAACAACAATGCAGAATATGGGCACAGTCAGAGTGAAAAGGGACTGGGGAAGGATCAATTAAATTCCTGATTCTAGGATTCAAATCACTCTGTTTATACCTATTTTTATGTTCAAATCCCCACAATAAGGTGTTGCACCGTTCTATCCTGATTCCCACTTCCCCTCTCTCTCAGGTTTTCCCCATTAATTTCCACCAATCAAGATGGGCAAAATAATGGGATCAAGGATCTGATAAGTGAGAAGGTAGAAGATGGCCCTAAGATGGTAGTCAAGAAGCAATCAGCAGGAGCACAGGTGGAGTGACAAAGATGAATGACTGAGGAACCAATACAATGTGGAGGCAAATTTAAGTACAATCAACTATGACATGACACAGCTGCGGATCACAGACAAATTAAGGCTATCACTATGTATGCATGCATACTATACATAACTAAACAGTCTAACAGGGAGTATCAGGGAAACAGCCCTGGCATTCCCTCCTTCCAGGACCCCAAAAAGAATCAATGATATATTGACAACATTTTTCCTAATAGGACTTCCCCATGACAATTATAGACCTCTAGATAACCCTTTGAAACCTAAGATATCACACCTATCAAAACGACTACCAGTGCACTTGAAAGCAATGAATCCCAGGCTCAGCAAGTTTGGGCCAAACATTTTTGAGTTAGGGTATGTTGACTGCAATCTGCAAGGGATGCAGAGCTGACAGGGAGGTCACCCACATGCAAGTGTGATTAGAATCATGAGCTTATGCATGTGAGATACAAACATCAATATTTATCTGATTACGCATTGGAGTATCAACATTTATCGGTTAATTGTTTTTACAATACATTGGGAACAAGCACGTTTCTTGCTGTTACATTCTGTTCTCAAACGATACGCCAGACAATCAATCAAAGAACAGTTTCCAGTGAGGCTAAAAAGATAAGATCCGGGCAAAGAAGGAACAAAGGTGTCCCAAACGGAGTGTGGTCAATGAGCTGCAGCAGGAGAGAGAAAGAGTGGGTGTGTGTGTGTGTGAGGAAGATAGGACTGACCTTGACGTTAGGATTTTGGGGAGCTTGAGAGGGCAACAGCTGTTCGTCGTCGTCGTCGTCGTCGCCGAGAATAGCCGATTGGGACTGGGAGAGTTTCAGGCGTTTACGGGTCTGACTGAGGGCGATAGCATCCTGTTCGACTTGGGCCCAGGCGTCGGCGGGCATCCTGTCGAGCTCGTCGTCGTCCTCTCCTTCATCATTCGAGCCGTCGTCGGGGGGGTGGAACAGTTTGGGCCTTCCCCGGGGCGCGTCTGTGTTCGGATTGGCGTTGTTGATGGAGGAGTGTGTAGACGAGTCGAGATGGCTGCTCGCTGGTGTCGCTCGCTCCTTGCCCTTCTGTTGTGCTCCTGCTGGGCCGGCCCGGGGTCGAGGGGCACGCTCGGCCGGTCGACGGGAAGCCTCCTTGGGCGGGTCGAGCAGGCCGAGCTGCTCCCCGTCGGTGCTCGCAAGCACGAACTCTAGCCCCACACTGCCTTCCTCATTGAGCACTGAGAAATATACCGGCCGGCCGCCGACCGAGAACCCTGCATCTACCGGACTGCCCAATACACTCCCAAGCTCGAAGATCGACCGGACCTCCTTGATCGCCATCGCTGTGATTATCGCCCCCTGACTCACATCTACATCAAACTTCTCAAACTCTTCTGGACTGATTGTCAGGGATGTCGAGAGCTGCCTGACACCTTTGGTGAAGATATCTTGGTCTGCACATATTCATATCTTCGGTCAGCACACAAAATGAATAGAAAAGATGCCAGTTTAGGGGTGAATATTTTATCAGTGTTTTGCTCACTTTTGGGCACGATGACGTATGGACTGTATTCCTCGGCTAGGTTAACGGTTTTGAGGATGATCTGACGATCGGGGTGATAACAGAAGCAGATATCTTCCACGCCTTCGAGAGCGCCGACGAGGTTCTGGGTGATATTCGGATTAGATACGAAATGGTCGAGCCATTGTTTGAGATTGCTGGACAGACAGATCCAGCGGTTGGGGCTGTTGTTTGCACGCAGGTCGGTGGGGTTGAGGGTGCGTGAGTTGGAGTAGGGCAGCGAGAAGGAGCGGATGATGCCGACGGTGGACTTGAGTTTGATCGTCAGCCGATGGTTTAACCGGTGTATCCCCCCTGTTTGTCCTCCGGCTGTATTCAGACCCGATGGGCGCCTGGCGATCGACAATGACTCGTTCGTGTCATCCGAATCGATCGAAATCCTGCACGACTCGAGGGCGGCTATGAGGTTCGACTGGGCAAAGATCTTGTGCAGGGGCTGGGAAGAAGAAAGACGTTTGAGGGTGGGTGTGAGTACATATGGGGAGTAGCCTGGACTGGACAGACCTTGACGGCGACTTCGATCAGGCCCAGGGTAGGGTTCGAGAGGAGATAGGCTTCGAAGAAGGTGCGTTCGAAGATGGCGACGGCATAGGTGGACCGGGTGGGCGAGACGGCGGAGAACTTGAGGCGCGCGGGCAGCGGGTGGATGTGGATGAAGTCGGAGAATGACTTGAATGACTTGAGGAGGGCGGTGAACTCTGTTTGGCGGGGGTGGGGTCAGTGTGAGTGGGCAGATGGGCAGTGCTCGGGTTCACTGACCCTTGACCGAGCTGGCGGGCAGCGAGAGTTCCATGGCTCGCGATGGTTGGGCTTCATCCCACAGTCGAACTTGCACAAAATGGCATCCATATTGGCAAATTCTATTGCAGAGGAAAAAGAAATAACACAACCCGAGAGTCCATCCAACTCAGTACAAAGTGCATCATCCTTCGTGTGCCCAAGCAAAGGAAACAGATAAACAAAGAGGACTGCAGCATAAATTTATTTTTTATTTCGAGTAGCAACAAGTCGGGGTTTCTTCCTGCTCTCCAGAGAAGAAGCGTCCCGATGATGGGTCAACCTCGAAGGAGATAGAGGAGATCCTTGCTGCTTCCTAGAGATGAGAACAAGGGTTTTGAGGGAGGGTCTTCGACTTTGATTTTGAGCACGCTTGTGGAGTCCAGAAGAGTATCCAAGCTGGTTTCGGACGCGCGCGTGAATCTCGCGAGCTCCCGACAAGTTGAGATTCTCGGGAGACAAGGGCCTGTACAGAATTTCACAGAGTGGTTTCTGATCTTCTTGGTGCCGATGCTATATGAATGTGGGTTTTCAGAGATATCCGCGGATATCGAGATATTCACACATATCCGCAGGTTTGCAGGCCTCGGATCTCAGATATCTGCTGTGATCCGAGGTCCTCCACCAGATATTCCGGATTGTCTACCGGATATCCTACACAGCATAGAGGGTTGAAGTGCAAGCGGAAACCGAATGGCGCAATCGTTGAATTCACCGGACGGTTTGATCGATCGAACGAGTAACCTTTTTTGGGCCCCTACCTGACCGGTTTTTGCAAGCCAATCTTATCTGATTTCAATCATGTTCGCGGGTGAGTCTTGATCCCGTCTTCTTTGTCAAGGGGAATGTCCTTCCCTTATCGCAAGACAATATTCTCATTCTATGACCGAAATCTAGAAGCTACTGGGCTACAGAGCAGCTGACGCCAATGATTACGATCCAAACATTTTCATCGATTCGATTATTGATTCGGTAAACTAGGTCAACCAGCACCGTCTCCGGCTCAGATTGCTCTCGCTCAAGCAGATGCTCGAAGAACGATGAAGGGTTTCGTTTACACTATCCTTACAATTCGTGCTAGTTGAGTATAACGTTGCTTAAATTTATCATCTTCGTTCTCAACTACCGCTCATTCTCCTTCCCGTAACTGGCACAAGACCTTGTTTTTTTTGGCTTGCTTTCTGAGGTCTCCTTGCCTTAATTCCCGCCTAAGGAACTGATATTCACTTTACTGACTCCCGATATAAATCATTTTTTGTTTCGCTACTTCCCTCTATCAGTTCCTTTCGTATTCGACTACATTGGAAGCTGGCTATAAAGAAAATCGATGCTATCTGATGTATCTAGAAAACATATCTGCTATGAACGGAGCAAGAAAAACCCTTCAAAACTCTAAACTTGTTTACCCTGACCACGGTCGGGACTAGTCTAAGTCACCGGGAAGCTAGTTCAATGAGATCGAGGGTAATTACCAAAAGTTTGTTCAAGAGTCCACATCTGGTATTTTTCTCATCTGAAGTTAGCATCCATTATTTAAGCACAATACTCAAACTCAATAAACAATGGTGTTCTCAGTAACCTGGTTAATTTCCCTGCAAAAATGACTTTTTGGCCCCAAATCAACATCTGCAGGGGCTGCAAATTTGAAGTGAAGCCCTCCAATCTTGTGCAAAACCAGGACCCCAGCAAGCCCGCCGGAGGGGAATGCTGAAAAATCCAAGTTTTTCAAGTTAGTGCCCTTGTGTGAGGCAACTACTACAGTTGCACTTCTTTGCAGTAGTCATCCTTCAGGTCGAACTTTTTTTTTTTTTTTTTTGGGGGGGGGGGGGGGCAATTGGGAGCCCTGCTAGTGGCACGGGTGGTTAGGCACCAATGCAACCCTTGGAATGCAGCATCGAGGGTGCGATAAAAAACGAGCAAAACTTAGTTGTCGTTCTATTGCAGCAAGGCCTATTTATGTTCAAGAACAAGATAGTTGCTAGTGAGGGAGATACAAAAGAGTGACAAGTCACATCTGAAAGGACTCTTGCAATATAAAGACCGAGTCTGGAGAGATCCAGACCGAGTTAGGTAATCTAATGTACAAGCTTCCGCGAGGCGTGTTATAGTAGGTTTTACAAGAGGGCCGCAAAAGGCCATATACAAGGATAAAGGCCGAGAGCGGCGAATAAGAGAAAGAAATGCAAGACCGAGAGCGGCCAACAAAGGAGTCGGATGGCCCTGGGCCATTACCTTAACAGGGAAGTGGAAGCTGAGGCTTCACAAGAGCCAAACTGCTTTTCCGTCATCATTTTCACATCAGGTACTAGGCAGGAATGGCTTCACGTTCCCGAGTACTTGTGCCATCAACATCGGATGCTTCTTCGGCAGCTATGTAGAGAGGAAAGAGGTTTCCACACACAGTAACCTGTCATTAATAGGAGTACAGTTTGGGTTTGAAAGTGGGCGTGACGAAAACTTACTGCGACTCGTTTGTATTTCTGTGGGCAATGCAGTTGTAGGCACGTCTGGCAAATATAATGAAACAGGTGACGATGCCGCTTGTTTGGGCTTCTCATGTGTCGTGAGTTGTGGGCCGGTCGCCTGTTGGTGTTGGGCACGGAATAGGCTTCAGTAAAAGGAACGCGGTGAGTATATGAATGCAAAATCTGACTTGTTGATTTAGCGATTGTAATATTTCGAGTTCCTTGTGAACCTCTTCTTCTTCCTCATTCGTCATTCTGGACATTAGCAATTCGCCAATTTCCTGTGTGATTTATTTTGGAAAGTGAAATCAAGCGTTAACATTTTCTTTGACTTGAGACTAGTAGTAAGGGTTTATGTCAGATGATGTTAATACGTTTTGGTAAGCAATTGAATCGGCAGTTTCACTCATTAATTTTTCGACATTTTCAATGTTCAATTCTTTGTGAATCTCTTTCAGTATTTGGTTCCCTTGGTTCAATCCGAATAGCACATCTTTCTCAATCAACGAAAATTCGACTGAGGAAACCTAAATAAACCAAAACATAGGTTTAGCAGCTCAACTTGCCTTTTAACTTATTGTCGACGGGTGAAGTGCTGTTCTGTATGTTTTCGCTTTTTCCGAGATGAATGTTGCTTACCAGATTTTGAAGAGTTTCTAGCTGTTGATCGGTTTTGGATAGTAGATTCTCTTGAAATTTCTTCTTTCTCAGTGCAATCAAAGCCTTCGGTTTGTTGTTGGCTAAAAGCGATTGTTTCGCGATTTCTTCCTCTAATTTCAAGACAGTTTCAATCTAAGCTAGAATAATTGATCAAAACAGTACACATAGTGGATAAAAGCAGTATCAGCCTTTGATATATTTAAACTCAATCAAAGGAAGAAGAATTGACCTTTTTCTGATATTGTCTCAACTTATCTCTCTGTAACTTCATGCTTCAGTTATCAATGACAAAGAATGAGCAAAATAAATCTATATGTTAGCTCTCATTACGCCGCTGGATCAAGAAGTAGGAGTCGGGGCGTTTGTCTCGAATGGGAGTTAGACTTACTCCAGTATAGCGCGGTCTTGACTGGTAATCCGAGGTTGAGAACTTCGACCTTGACCCATGCTTTTTCGAGGATGACGAGAGGAGTCTGTTGCTTTAGGCCCCGTTTGGCCGCGCGATGTGATGTGATAAATCGGGCAATTTATAACGGGGGTTGCCCGGGGTATAACAGCCAGTTATTCCGTGTTTGTGGCAGCCAGTAATATCATAAAAGACATGACCGGGCATGACAGAAAATTTATCATCCCCGCCATTTTGGAAATACAAGTCTGGACTAGGGTTCCGTTCCGGTGCCCCGGGTCCGGGTATTGCCTTCCCGAGATCCGTACCCGGCGTATCCGGCTCCGACGCCGGGTACCCGCCGGGTATGGCCAAAAATAACGCTACTGAGGCTCTGACGTGTCATGGTGGGAATCTGGGCTTTCTGATCACTGCCACCACCCAGAAATGGCCCCTAAACGCGCTGCAGAAGACCAAGAACCAATTGACATCAATTCAGACTCCGAAAACAAACAGTCGACGCGTCAGGATGGTGCTGAACCCAAAACTTCTAGCAAGAAAAGTTGGGTTTGGCAGTATTTCAAGACAACAAAGGTTGATGACGAGTCTTTCAACATTTGCCAGGTCAACAAGACTCCCGGAGGAAAAAATCTATGTCTCAAAAGGCTTGCCGTCGACCAACGGGGATCAACAAAAAGTATGATCAACCACTTGGACCGCTGCCATAGGATAACAGAGGGCAAATCAGATACTGGCGCAATCACCAGATTCCTAACTAAAGGGAAATTGCCCAAGAAACTCAACCGTGAATCCTTAACCGCTACTGTCGCTCGCTTTTTCATCAACTGCAATATACCTTATGTTGTTGTTGAGGATGAAGAATTTCGCGAGCTCCTTTGACTCTGCAACCCACAAACAACCGATCTAATTTGTGCAGCCGACACCTTGGCTGGTTTCATTCGCGATGCATTTCAACAGGGACAACAAGTCCTCCGCAAACAGCTGCGTGGAATCCAGTCCCAAATAAGCCTAACCTGCGACACCTGGACTTTGCCTAGCAACCAATCAATACTAGGAGTGACGGCACACTGGATTGATAAGAAATTCTCTCTCAAGTCCATAGTTCTAGCTGCTCGGATTGTTGAGGGAAGTCACGCTGGAATCAATCTAGGAAAACATTTAGTTGAGGTACTGGACTCTTTCGGAATTAGGGACAAGATATTCTGCATCACGGCCAACAACGCGGCAAACAATGGCACAATGGGCTCCTATGTCTCAAGTCACGTTCCATCGTTCCAGAAAGAAACTCGCCTGCTTGGCTGTATGGCACACGTGATCAATCTTGCAGCGCAAGCTGGAATTAAATCACTCTCTGAACCGCCGCCACCACCAGCAGCAATTCCTGCGGGACTATTGAGCATCTTACACAATGAACCAGCTGAGATAGAAGTCAAAACGGTTGTCTCTCAAATAAGCGGCCTTGCCACCTTCTTGAAGCGCTCGACTCAAAAAGCAGCGTCATTCTCAGATATCACTGTCCGCTTGATGGGTAAAAAGATTTCAATGGTCGATGACGTTACAACCCGATGGAATTCGACATTCTACATGCTCAGGAGGGCACACACACTTTGAGCTTGTATTACAGAATTCTGTGAAATGCACAACTTGAGTGAGAAGTATGATGTTACTCCAGACAAGTGGGATCAAGTTAAACTGCTCTGCAACTTCTTGGAGCCTCTTGAAGAAGCAACAGACACAATCTCGCCCAAAAAAACTCCGACTTTGGTCCTTGCTGCACCGGTATATATTTGCTTAATGCAGAAACTTACAGAGGTACAACTCCCATCAATCTCACCTCGGAGTCTATCAGTTAAATTAACTCACTCATTAACCATTTACATATTTATAAGCTTCCAAAAAATACGGCGCTAGGCGACTGATTCCTGCTGCAGATGCTATGCTTGACAAGCTGAAGGAATACTTTGATTCTGCAATAAAGAAACCCGTTTATCTTTGTTCTACATTGCTTGACCCACGGATCAAAACCAACATCTTTACTCCTGAAATCCTCGAGATAATCAATTGCAGCAGGCAATCCATTCTTGACAACTTTTGGAGTGAAGCCAAGAAATTTGTCAATAACCGCTACAACAAAGATCACACAACCAACAAACCACCCAAACCAGCCCCCAAAAACACCATCAAGTCTAGCCTTTTCAAAAAAAAGAAGCAAAAGGTTTCCTCGCTCGATGAGGATATCAATTGCTATCTGAGCTCCGAATGCAAAGAGGAGTCTTGTGATCCTCTAACCTTTTGGAAGACACACTCCGAAGAGTTCCCAACACTCGCAAGTATGGCTCAAACTCACCTTGCAGTACCGGCGTCCAGTGCTCCAACAGAAAGGGCATTCTTGGCCGGTCAATACGTTCAAGACTATACAAGAAATCAGATGAAAGTTGAAACCCTTGAGTCCCTCATCTGTCTCAAAGACTGGCTCGCTGAGGCAATCATTGATGTCGATAACATCAAATTACCAACATCTTAGTTTTTTTTATCTTTCTTGTTGTTCCGATCCCCCCCTCCTTACTTGCAATATAAAACGAGTCCTCTTTGAGATATTTCCCTGCCACATTTCAGGGCAGGGAAAAGCTACTTGGAGCAGAGGATTGAAGATCTCCTCTGCCCCTCTCCTTTACAGATACCCAACCGGATACCCGGTATCTTGGGAGCCATCCTGTGACCCGACTCGACCCGGTATCCGGTCGGGTAGCGCCGGATCTTCGGGGTCCGGATCGGAACCCTAGTCTGGACCTGTATTTCTGGGGTGATAAATCCACTTGTTGTCCCCAAGTCGAAGTTGTGGATTTTTACTCATCTCATCTCGCACTTGTTAACTCGCACGCATTATGGCTCGACCCAAATCAACCCAAAATCCTCGTCCAACTCCAAAACGCACCACCAAGCCTCGGAACCCGTTGAAATCTCCGAGGATTCCTTCGACTCCAGCTCAGCGAGAATCTCGTCCGACTCAGGCCACTAGCACTCAGAACTCAGAACCAATGGATTCTCAACAAACAGTTCCTATCCCCTGGAGTCAAACCCAATCTCAGCCAATGGCTTCTCAACAACCAGGTCCAAATGCTTCTCAAGAGACTCCAATTACAACCCAAACCCAGCCAGAAGATAGCCCCAAAAAGGACAAGACCAAAAACCTTGTATGGACTGCTGGGATGGAACGAAGTGCTCTCGAGATGTATGTCAAGGCTGTTGAGTCCGGAAAGCGTGGCGAAGCTGGATTCAAACCTGAGGTTCACCAAACCGTCGCTATCGAGCTGGCTATCGAGTTCCCCGGTGTCGAGTTTACCGTCTCAAAGGTGAAGTCAAAATTCAACCAGACTTTCAAAAAGATCTGGGACGCTTTTACAGCTTGCAAAGGAGCAAGTGGGTTCGGGTGGAGCGAAGCTGAATGTATGGTTACCGCTTTGGAGGAGGTCTGGAATGCTTTTTTAGTTGTAAGTTGACCTTGATGCTGGGTGCATGGTGTAA
This sequence comes from Puccinia triticina, assembly GCF_026914185.1. Classification (NCBI taxonomy): domain Eukaryota; kingdom Fungi; phylum Basidiomycota; class Pucciniomycetes; order Pucciniales; family Pucciniaceae; genus Puccinia; species Puccinia triticina. Next base: position 5,480,943 of record NC_070560.1, on the reverse strand, counting down.
GGAAGACAAGCTAGCTCACATGATTCTTGGTAAACCTTAGTCGCACCCAAATGCCAGAAGGTTTAAGAATACCCCGTTTCCTGAATACCAAGACTATCAAGTGATATTCAAGGGTAACACCGCAACTGGAGTTTTGCGTTGATCTGGTGCAACTGTCCCAACTGAAGATGCAGAGCAAGGTGCTGCAGCTCCCGGTGTTGATGATGCTGCTGCTGAAAACTCGGATGCTCAAAAAACAGTTTCTCAACATCCAGGGGTCCGAGCTCCTCGTCGTCATCGAATCACATCCGGTTATCGCTTTGAAAACTCTATTGAACGACTCGTTGATGCCTTTAACCAAGAGGAAATCTCGCCAATACACACAGCCATCAAGAAGTTTCAGGACCACTTTGCAACCGGTCTCAGTATGGAAGAGCTTGTCGCAGGCTTTAGCGTCTTGGAAACCAAAGCAAAGGCCAAAGCCTTTCTGGCAATCCGAGACCACGACCACGCCTGGGGCTGGATGAGCGCACAGATTAAATCTAAGCTTACTCCAAGCAATGTCTGATTGGCTCATATTACGAACAACAAAACAATCAATACAAACAACAAAATGCAAATTATGATCAGGAAAACATTACAGCGCCTAGTTATCATGTCCTGCTGTTCCTAGTTCTCTTGTGATTCTGCTGTTTTTCACTACTCATCTCGTCAAAGATCGAACGTATGAATGTTTTTTTTCTACTCATAGTAATACCAGTCAAATCAAGAGAAAAGCATGAACGAGAAATAAAAGCACATTTCAACTGAGAAAAGGATGAACTAAAACAAGAGCACATTTCAATGACCGCGTTGATGAAGATAAGTGCAGTACTGTTCCCACATTTGCTCGGCCAACGAGTCCCTCCAGATCTTGTGTGCAGCACGTTCTTGAGCTCGGCTAACAGAGGTTTCATCTTCTTCATTGTTGGGGATCTCATCTTCCTCTGGTGCTGGGCCGACGTAATTGTGATCATTGAAGTAATCTGATTGGCCGTTATTATCAATGATGATATTATGTAGAACAGCGAGTGCAAGAACCAGTTTTCCTTGTGTTTTCAAACTGTACTCTAGAGGATGTACAAGAATAGGGAATCGTTTCTTCCAGGTTCCAAAAGTTCTCTCAACAACGTTCCGAAGCATCGAATGCCTCAGGTTGAAAAGCTCTTCTTTGTTTGAAGGTCTGGAAAAATCATCATGATCAGTTGATTGTTACAGAAAAACAAACAGTTTATCAAAAAGCGTACTTTTGACCTGCCTGTCCATTTTCACGCAGGTGATAACGTACCCCGCGGTAAGGAACTAGAATACCTTTTGACAGCGAATATCCTGCATCAGCGAGGTAGAAAGAGCCTCTGGGAATGCTGAAATCCTCGGCCATTGCACTTCCAAGAACCCTTGAGTCGTGCGCGGACCCCTCCCAGCCAACCATAATGTAGGTGAATTTCATATTGAAGTCCACCACACCGAGTACATTCTGAGAAAGAGTTCCTTTCCGATTACAATAAGGGCCTGCCATTGTTTCGGGGACACTTGCCGGGACATGACAGCCATCCATCGCGCCGATACACTGATCAAAGAATGGAGAAAATTTGGGGTTGTCCAAGATGGACTTGTGTGCCTCGTTAACCGGCGGTCAAACAATGTACTTTGTCAGAAGCTGAAGGAAAAGGTCAATGACGTGATGGAAGATACGAGATATTGTCTCCCCACTGTGTTGGAAACGATCCTGAGTTTGACGGTTGGTAGCGTTCTGGCCCACGATGTACAAGAAGATTGCTAGTTGTTCATCCATGCTGACAAGTTTTGAAGCAGGTTCTACATCAATGGAGAGTAGTTCCTCTGAGCAGATATCGAAAACGTGAGTTGATAATCGGAACATTGCTTGGGCTCGAAGTCGGTTTCCATTGAGTATGTGTCTTGTCCAGGCTTCACCGGTGAAGATAGCATTGTTGTATGGCTCTTTGATTGTCTTTGAACACTGACGAAGGCCAATGATGATAACAACCATGATAATCATCTTCTTGCGTCTGATTTGTTGTTGCTTTTGGGTTCGTTGTAGAGATTGCTGGATGTTTGATGGAGCCATTTTTGAAGTGATCTGGTAGGTAGTTTGGAATGATGCCGCGCCAAACGGTGCAGTAATAAATGGACTCTGAGAAAAATTTGTGTGGCTGCGCCAAACGCACATGTTATAAGTGATGTGTGGGTTTTATTGTTTCTATGACAACTCAAACCCGGCTACATGTGTTATGTAAACTAACACACAATTTATCATATCACATTGCGCGGCCAAACGGGGCCTTAGTTTACACTTCAACCCAGCCACATAGCCCGTGCGGTTTATCCGGTAGATAATCCGGAGTAAATGGTGAAGGATCAAGAAGCACTCCGGATATCGGAGGTCCGATGTGCCCATCCAGCGGATGTGGACGGATATCTAGATATCCGCGGATATTCCGGAAAATTGGTTGAGGGTTACAGGCACGCAGCAGTGGCCAAAGTTCATGGTGGGAGCCTGCCTCACCCCAAGGCCAAAGAGGCAATCCTAGTAGCACCTTGAGGCTAGGCCTTTGCTAGATGAATCAGATGATGCAACCCAAGGTATGCGCACACGTGACAGGCAAGAGATGACCACACTTGATGGGCCAGAGATGAGCATGCTTGCACTGATCCTTACAAGCTCAGGGAGAAAGCCCCACAAAGAGCATCCAGCCAACAAGGTGGAGGACAAGGATCTCAGCCAGACCTTGTGGGTATTCAAACCATTGGCACACCAAAGGTTTGATGCATGTCCGTCAACCCTCCTCAATTATCCCTTCAGCAAGTGTTTATTGCCTGCTTACATAGTTTTGTCATCAGCTTTGAATCTTCCAACAATAATTTTTCACCAATGCATCATATGTCAATTCCTTCTTGACCCCTACCCTTACCAGAGGGGCAGAGATCATAGATCCCCTATAAAGCCTGCCCTTACCAGAGGAGAAGAGTTGACACAAAATCTTTAACCTCTACTCTGACTGGAGAGGCAGACCAATGGTTCTTGGGTATTTGGTTTGAATTTAGTCCCCATGTCTTTCATGAGAAATTATAAATCATTGATGATTTTTGTTTGCTGCCATGGTGCCAGCCTGATTGTATGTACTTTGATGGGTTTTACCCCCCAGAATTTGTCATTGGTTTAACTTTGACACTATGCCCCTCATGCCTCAGCTGTTGGAAGCCATGAAATCTTGGGGATTTGGGTAGATTATGCTTCCCATGATTTGCGTAAATAATGATAAAATCATGGAAATTTTTCAACAACCGCTGCGGTGCAAGCAGTGGTTCAATATTTACTCCCCTGGATGTGTCATTGGGTTGACTGATAATTATAGCATAAAAATAGAAGTCACTCCAGAGAGTACCCCATGAGTAGCACAATTATTCCATACAGCTTAGATCCTAAGGCCTGGGAGTGAAGCGGCAAAGCTGCCTTGACCCCTAGTGAATATTCAAACAACTAGGATTCCGATCCGGACCCCAAAGATCCGGTGCTACCCGATTGGATACCGGGTCGAGTCGGGTCACGGGATGGCTCCCAAGATACCGGGTATCCAATCGGGTATCTGTAAAGCAGAGGAGCAGAGGACCGGCATTTCATTTATTGAATCCTCTGCTCAAAATAGCTTTTCCCTGCCTGAAACTATTGAAGTTGCCAATCAGGCTGGCGTTTTGAGCGTCTGCAGCCCATTCAAGGTAGAGGATTGATCCGTCTGCTTGGGCAATCAATCCGAATTTCTCGTACCCTTTGGAGAATGGATCTAATCCGCCTTTGGTCTTGTCAATTTTTGTCTGTCATGTTTAAACTTTAGAATGCTGATTCATATACAGCAGTGGTAGTCAGTAGTACCAGGGGAAGGAGAGACAGTCAAGACGAGTCACTTACCAAGCCTCAATAGTCTGAGAGAATGGCTCTAGCCTGGGTATTCTCCTCAGCACGGCGACTGTCAGTCAAGTGAGATGGATGCTCTTACCAGGGGTCGTCGACCACCAGCTGAGGTTTCCCCAAATCACTTGTCATCACGGCCGGCAAGAATATGCTAAAGAATTGTGGTTTCAGCACCATCCTCACGCGTCAACCGTTTTTTTTTTGGAGTCTGAATCAATGACAATTGGTTCAGGGTCTTCTGTAGCGCGTTTAGGGACCATTTCCCGGTGTTGGTGGTGATGATCAGAAAGCACAGATTCCCACCATCACCCATCAGAGCCTTAGTAGCTCAATTTTTGGCCATACCCGGCGGGTACCCGGCGTTGGAGCCGGATACGCCGGGTACGGATCTTGAGAAGGCGGTACCTGGACCCGGGGCACCAGATTGGAACCCTACAAACGACTGCAATAAATCTACTACTCAGGTTTCATAGACTGCAAGGTTTGGGCTAGCTGTACTATCAACTTACTAGTGACAACAATGGGCCTTTACTATACAGATATTGGTATAGTATAGTTGTCGTATTTTTTTTGGTCCAATAACAGTACTGTTATTTCCATTTTCCGTAATGAATTTTTAATACTATATCCAATTACATGAGGATTTTTTTTTTTTTTTTTTTTTTGAAAATACTATATCCAAATGAAGGAAGAAATAAAGAAAATCTCAATACCATACTGGCCAGATGTGGCCAGTACCAATACTCAGTAGGGATGAAAATTTATCTATTTCTTGGGCTTGGGGATCAGAGCACCCAAAGCCTTTAAGGCCTCAGCAAAGTACCTGAGAGGGGAAAATCCTCACAAAGCCACATAAGGCTTCTGAAGGATTTTGAAGTAGTTGAAGGGAACAGACAACCACGTCTGGAGCCACACACATCTGCAGCCACAGAGAACAATCTCTCAACAGAACAAGACCCACCCGGTGTTCCTAAATAAACCCTTGCTATTACCACAAGAACCAGGTAGGTTTCATGGTTTTCCTGTACAGTCATCAGGAGCCCAAATTTTATTGCCTTATGTTTACACCTGGTTAAGTGTGTTATTGCGGTAACCAGGGGCAAAGAAAGTTACTATACCTGTATTTTTTGTTCCACAGAAAAACCACAGAATACTATACGGGCCACTTGCAGCAAGGGCCAATACTAGTACAGTTATTAGTATGGGTTGGTACAACCAGACCTATACAATAACAGAAAGGCCCAGTTATAGTAGAGTATAGTATAGGCCCATTGTTGCTAGTGATGCTTGAAGAAAGATTCAACCAGCATGGATTTTATTCAGGACATAAGGCTTTGGGGGGAAATTAAGAGAGAATTTCAACAAGAACAAACAGCCAAAAATCAAAGAAAAAATAAATTTATTGGCATTTATCTGCCCTTAAACTCTGAGCCAGCACCTGGAGGTAGCCAGTAGTGCAGAAAACAGGGAAGATTATAGTTACAAACAAGTGTCATCAGCAGAGCACTTATCAACTCCGGTGATGGATAATTTTCCCACAGCATCAGTAACAAGGGTAGTTGTCAGATCGGGTTTAGGATCTAATCTGTTGGATTATGCTGAGCTGGAAGAGAGGAGGAGGAAAAATCTGTGGTGTTCAAATAGGAGGTACTTTGGTACAAATCCAATGCCTCTTGAACAGGTCATGGGTTGCTTCACACCAAAGGGACTTTGGTTGATTAAGAAAAAGGAATTACAGAAGCCCTGGACCAGTGTGAACCCTTCTACCCTCTTCCCACATTGGTTGGACACTCCTTTGGGGTGAGAAAAATTAACAGAGAAAAAAATTGGGTCTCATTCATCATTCCATGTGATTTACTCAGCACAAGCCAGGCTAAGGATACATACAATTTTCTCTCTATTTCTCCAAAGCGGCCCCATATTGGTAGACTAGCTTCTACACCACAGGCACTGAAAAAAACAACTGTGTCAACTGTGAGAAGTTGACATGTGGTAACTTTGAGGAAGCTTGTGATGTTACACCAGCTGTAATCAAGGTTTGACTCAAACCAAGCTTCAATGCATAGTCACTGTGCACCTTGCACAGTGACTGTGCCAACAAAGGCACTTGTGCATTCAGGTGGAGTTGCAATGGCAGCTTGGCTTGAGTGTCCTGCATGTTGACTGCAAGCAGTTGACCAAGTTTTCTTTTTGCAGCAAGGGTACATTCCTAGAAATTCCCTTGCATCCTGCTGACATTTCTGATTGAGAAGCGTCCAGAGGATGCCTGGGGAGCATCCTGCAGATGTAATTGTGAGATTGCATGCCAAGGTGAACAGCATTGATCTTATAAATCAAGAGAGATTCTGTGATCTCAACCAGCTGTGGAAAAGGGTAAGCAAAGCAAACCCTTTCTGCAGTCCAAGGTGTGAAGTGAGGAAGAAAAAAAGCTGACTATACGGGAATGGTACATGCAGATTTTACCTCTGGAGTGTGCAATGGACACGTAACAAAGCTGTCCATCAGACACTCTGGCTGGATTTTCCAAAGAATGGTTGGGCATAAGGGCCCAATTAATTATTGCAGGGTGAGGTTGCCCCTTGAACTGCGTCCCCTGTGCACCCGGCTGGTTGTGTGTCCAATCTCTAATTATTCCCCCACACTCTGCCCACTGCTCCCACCTGCACATCCTGCCCATGTCTACTGGAACCCCACCTAGTCTGGGGGCTGACTGCCCCATCTGCTGTGCCAGCTAAGCTGGCCTGAAATATTGGCAGTCTGCAGGTAGTTGTAGATATCCAGTGGAAACGTTTTGAACTTTGGACCTTTTTGCAGACTGAGATGATTGCAAGAGATAAGAAAGAGTCTTGAAATACCAAGAAGAATGAGCAAGTGAGGAGGTTTTTCTCACTGGATGCAGTTTGGGTATGGGTGCGGATAATGAGAGATAGAACTGCTGGTTTTGATTGACTTGTACTAGCACGCTATAAGTATTCTATGTACAAGTATCAAAATGTGGGTGAGAGCAAATTAAATATGCAAATGAAAAGACTGGCACATGATGACAGGTCACACAAAAAGATATGAAACACTAGAGAGCTGATAATCCAGGGATGCCGGGGTTTGATGACTACACTGTGTAATGGAAAGACACACAAAACTAGAACTTACAGACTATGGTATGTGAATGAAAAAAGAGCAGAAAAACCAATAAGGAGTCAAGGAATTTGGGGTGAGTAAGAGAGAAGAGATAGAATTTCAACAAAACTTGCATACCATCCAGCAGAATCTTGGAGAAAATCCAGTGGATGCCTTCTGTGGTAATGTCCGCCACCAATCATGCAGAGCTCCGTCTGCTGGAAAAATCCTGAAGTGCAAGAGGCAGATGGCTGCAGGTATGTCCAGACTTATGTCCAATCAACATTTGTGACAACCCATTGTGTACCTGAGTGCTACTTTCCCAATAGCCAAAATAAATGTGGTTATCTCTGAGGCTGCCCCTGGACCATACCTGCTGGGTAGGCCTGGTAAATTCCAGGCAAGGAAGGATCCCAGAGACTGAAACCTATGGTCCACCCTGCAGGTATACCTGGAGAGGCCAGGAACTGGAGCTAGCCCTGTATTATTGCATCCAATGGTGAGCCACTAAACTACTTTCAGTCAGTATTTTAGTGTAGCATAGTGGGGTGACACTACCACCAACCAGTTTTTTGGTTAGCAGTCAGTGATTGCCCACTACAGCTAATGGGCTTCCCTGGAAATCTAGGGGCCTCTTGGTACTATTGGTGCTAGCAGTGCTATTGAATTTCTAAAAAAACAGATGGTGCAGTTAGCGCTTGATAGTGTAGTGTAGCAGCCCTGTAGCAATGCTACCACTGTTGGCATTGTGCTAGGACCTACACCATGCTAAACTAGCGGATAGCGCATGCTACTGCTAGTTTAGTGCAGCTGTCTACTGTTGTCCCATTGTCAAAAAAATTCATCTTGCATGAACATGTATGCAATTTGCACAGGCAAGAAGTCCACAGACATGAATGGGCAAACCATGATTAGTTTCCTGTTTGTTGAAATTGAGATATATTTCATACACAGAATCCTCCAAATAACCAGACATGTAGTTTACTTGTTGAATATATTGCTTGATGAAAAAAACCACCCTCCTGTCTTTTTAGAGGGGTGGAAAAGTTTATCAATTTGAGGTGTACAGTGCCCGGAAGAAAGTTTTCATGACATTTCTTTTGAATAGGAGACTTACAAACCATGCCTCTTAAGTTCTGAGTTATTGGGAGGATGGACAGAAAGGTTTCAAAATAATGAATATAAGTAATGTTTTTGGAAAAAATAAGTGCATAATAGCTGAAAATATTCTTTCATGAAATGATAATTTTGGAAAATCTTTAATACTGTTCCAAAAAAAAAAAAGAAAAATCAGAATCAGTAAACTGACATCCAACATGAATGATAATAAATGAAAAAAATGAGTACCAAAATAAATTTCAAATTTTGGGTGGCAGTGAAAACACATCAAATACTGTTTTTTTGTTACCTGCAGTGCAAATTTGGAATTTTTGATGTGCTTTCACTGCCACTCAAAATTGGAAATTTATTTTGGTACTCATTTTTTTCATTTATTATCATTCATGTTGGATGTCAGTTTACTGATTCTGATTTTTCTTTTTTTTTTTTGGAACAGTATTAAAGATTTTCCAAAATTATCATTTCATGAAAGAATATTTTCAGCTATTATGCACTTATTTTTTCCAAAAACATTACTTATATTCATTCTTTTGAAACCTTTCTGTCCATCCTCCCAATAACTCAGAACTTAAGAGGCATGGTTTGTAAGTCTCCTATTCAAAAGAAATGTCATGAAAACTTTCTTCCGGGCACTGTATTTTGAGAGAGGGATGGATGGCTTTCAACCCCTTGCAGAAAGTAGCTCACTGCCTCTCTCAATAAGCCTGAAATCACCTCAAATTGGTAAGCTTTGACATACCTAATGACAGGATGGTGTGAGAATACCAGCTTAGGGGAACGGCGCCTAACTCATAAATTGAGGAAGACGCCGGGAACTAAATTAGCTGCGGAATCTGGTAAGCAAAAGCGAACCATTTCTCCAGTCCAAATCAGCGCCGCGGGTGTCGTGAAACTGAATTCATCTTTTGATGTCAGCAGGTCCAACGCACGTGAGCAGCAAGATTAGGCTTACGGAAAATCCTGGCTCCCAATCTCTCATCACGAGAATCTCAGCAAGCACCAAAGGTAAGCGGCTGCAGAGACTCGAGATGAGATGATCAGATAGATGCTAACGCTCTATTTCGCAATCCTAGACAGAACCGTCAAAGACACGCAGACCGAAAACGCCGATACCACTCAAAGAGCAGGAAGCAATATCGGTAAGAGTTTTGAGTTCCAATAATGAAAAAGGCTAAAGCGAAAACAAGGAGCAAGGAGCTGATGCAACGTGTCTATTCTTGTAGACTGTGTTGCGTCGCTACTTCGCTGATTGGCCGACGCCGAGTGAAATCACTCAGGTCTCAAAGACCAGTCAAAGTAAGGCTTGAATGAACATTCAGGAGAGATCAGAGAGATGGCATGAGCTAACGACAAACGTCACTCATGACAGGTTGTTGACAGCCGGCGCAAACTTCCTCTAAATTAAATCTCAATCCTTAATCTCAAGTAGAGAGCGGCTCTGTTCCTGCTCTTAGGTACATTCCCTTACTTTATACTTCTCAAGTTATTATTCTTCATATCAGAAAGCTATTGTACATAAACATAACTACTTAGTCTGACAAAAAATGAATACTCTTAGTTCCTTGAATTCTTTCAGATGGCAGATGTTTTTCATCACCAAATACATACAACAAGAAAATCAAACAATTCTGGTTAATTTGCAGAGAAGTATGTCTGAATTTTGAGAAACAGGAAGCTAATCATTTGCGCTTTTATGTCAGCTATGGAATTCTTGCCCGTGCAACTTGCGCACACATTCATCTCCAACAGAGATTCCACAAATTTTCTCCAAATTTTCTCCAGCATTTCCCCAAAGCTGAGGTACCAATGTGAGCCTTAAGCTCTGGAACCTCATTACAAAATCAAATTGAGTCAGGAACAAGGTCTATTTATACCCAATTCCTCACAGTGGATGCTCCTTGGTACATCCCCTGTTTGCAATTCAGCGCGGAAACAAAGGCTCTCTCCACTTCCTAAACTGCACTATCCTCTTGATAATTTCCATTTCCCATTGCTACAATGTGTAACTAAATAAATTGAGTAAATAAAATTCCTAAAAGCGTGTCCTACCAGATATTCTGACCCTCATTCTTAATCCTCTTTGTTGCATGACCCTATTGCAGGCACCAACATATGACCTCCAATGCTATGTTTTTGTTTGCTGCAATGTAACAGCATTTATAATTCTATTCCTATATTGGGAACAGCTTATCAAGTTTACAAGCCCCATTCTACCAACCTGCATCACCCATTAGTTTTGAATTGCATCCTCCGGTCCGACATTATTTGCCATATTAGTGGTCTCACCCCAAGGAAAACACCTGGCACCTGTGCATTCGGCATTCAGAGTGTTGACCCATGAGTCTGACCATGTTCTGTTGCCGAGTTTGTCAAAATGTGATCTCTCGACGCTCTCCACACTGTCCTTACCACTCTTTTTCTCACTCTACTATACGCGGTCTTCTAAAGACTCGCCTAGTTGTCATCATTTATTGTCATATTTGTTTCCATTTGCGGACTCCAAAGAGTCCGCTCTCTTGTATCTTCTTTTATTTCACTCGGGTCTAGCCCATCTTGTAGCTAGAGGCCCTCACCTATAAATAGAGTTTCCATCCCCCGCCTGGAATGAAGCCTCAGCACACTTTCAGCTATTTTCCGTTCTCAAAACCGAGCTGTCATCACAGAAATATTTCTGTGAGTTTTTTACTCTATCTATTCTTTTCTATCCGCGAGCACCTAACTTAACACAAGTCCCCCCTGGTGGGAGCGCTGTGGCTGGCGGCGAAGCCGCCCCTCCCACAGGGAGGGACTTGTGCATTATCCCAAATTTTACGCGGGAGCAGAAAGTTCATTTGGCTGAGAGGTTTTTAAAATTCTTATAGCTCCTCCCCCAGCCTCTTCACCAATATGCCCTATCTGTACCATATGCTACTTTTCTTTCTCTACAATTTGGTCTACTCAGATTTTTTCTATCTCAATCTGTTGACCTTTTCAAAAGATCAAAAATGCACAAGTCTTCCAAATGAGGCTCCACTTGTTTGGGACTCCAGGAGTTGTTTTTCTGGCTACAAGATAGACAAGTGGCTCAAATTCCTTGCAAGAACAGAACCTACAGCTCTGTGTATTCAGTCTTTCTATATTGGTTGGGATTTTTAGTGTAGCAGATCCTTTCTGCTCCTGCTTAAATCAAGACATAACTCATAAGCCTCTCCTGCAGAGAGCCCTCCGGGCGGGGTCCCCCGGACCCTCCGCCCGAGAGGCTTTGTTAAGCTAGCGCGAGCACCGTATCCCTTATAATCCTGTTATATCATCTGCATTTATTCACCCCTTCCTCTCCATAGAAAACCTAGATATAACTCACAACCCCGTACTCTCGACCTGGTAGCGTAGCTCAACAGGTCACCTTCGTATACATAAATCACTCATCCTTTTACTCTTACTCGGATCTGGTAGCCTAGCTCAACAGATCTCACTCCTATCATCTTCCACCTCTGGATTCGCGACCCAGTAGTTCTTTCAAAGATTTATTTATAGAATATTCTCCGCATACAAATTTGAAAATGGATGCCGCTAACAACAACATCCTGGGCCTGATTGCCCCCGAGGTCGACAACCGCGACCAAGTTATAGCCAATCTCTAAGTCAAATCAGTTTCCGTCCGCTTGCCCCCTTTTGATGGTAAAAATGATCCGGAAGTCTGGATCTACAAAGTTGAAACCATCTTGCAGGCGCGCAAGGGCGCGCAACTATCCTGCTGACAGGTGGACCATGATGATTGCCGAGTGCTTCCGAGACAAGGCCGAGAGCTGGTGGTTCCAGCTCAGCAAGAAAGAAGGAACTACTAACATCCCCTGGGAAATCTTCAAAGGTTAATTACTCGACCAATACAACTATGTCTACAAACAGTGGGACACTCGAGCCGAATTGGACACTATCAGGTACAAGAACGCCGATGACTATATTAGCCAGTTCACGAAGTTAATCACCAAGATTCCCAAAGATAAAGTAAGCGAATGGGATGCTAACTATATTTTCACTCGAAATCTACCCGGTCTCCTGCGGCAACGTGTCCTCATGGAAAAATGCAGCACCCTCTAAGACCTCTGCAAATCCTTGCGAGAAAATGAACGGATAAAGTCTTCGAACGGCCGCTTTTGTGGAAATGCTGGACAACACCGTCGTAACTCTCATGGCTCGTCGCTTAGTGCCGGGATTCCCATGGACCTGGACGTCATGGACTTAAAAAATCAGGCTAGCAACAAGAATAACATGCGGCTCAATCTTATGGACCCCGAGGACGCCGCAGACGCGAAGCAATCTTCGGCGCCTAAACCTCTTCCTGATGGAACTTGAATCGGAACCATTTTTCGTTCATAACGGAAAATACGTTCGGAACTTCTTTCACCAGCCTATGAAGACATCCGAGGAGCTCAGAGAATTACGCTTCCAGGAAGAAATGAACACCATAAGAAAGACTTGCAAGTTATGCAAACGGATTTCGAACGCGAACTCCTGCAACTCGATCAACTGAATGACGGGTCCGCCGACAGGATCCTTGTCCACCCCTTCTAAGTTCTGGGATGAAGCTACTAGAGAAAGAGAAAGTATTGCCATGTGCCGACGCGTGGAACAGTCGACGCGCACTCTCGATCCCAAAGCAAGTCTGTTCCGCCCCGGAGCTAAAGAACACTATCTCCGGAACGCCTTCAACCTGGAACTAAATTTAGTCGATCCTGACGCTACAAATGGGACCGTTGTAATAAAAAGTAGCCTGAAGAGAAAATGTACAGGTGAAGAAATCGCTCTCGACAAGCCAAATAAGAAAGTAACCTTTGATTTGCCCAGCGACACGGAATCGTCTTGTGGATCGAGCACCGGTGGGAGTTTCCTAGACTGGTGTCAGTTCCACGCTGACGCTGAATCAAACAACTTTGAACTACAGTCTCTATGTTTGGACGGTACCGATATGTTGGCAGACAACGAAAAGTCCTGCTTAGATACGCCCCGCAAACAGCCCTGAAGATTCTACACTCAATCATCACCGATGAATTGTATATGATGGAAGAAAACAACACACAACCGGCCGGGAGCAGCACCATTAAATTACCTAGGTACGATGTCATAATCGGTGACATTGTCTGTAATACAATAATCGACTCTGGCGCAGGAGCAATTTACCTAGATGCCCGAGTTGCACAGGAACTGCTGCGACGAAGACAAATAACTACCGTAAAGATAGCGCCCCGCAACGTCAAGCTAGCCAACGGACACATCGAGAGAGTTTGTTTTAAAGGCATCATCGAGATTGACGTAGAAGGTTATGTACAAGCTTACGAAGCTTTCCTAATCAATCTACCGGACGTCGACTTGGTGCTCGGATTGCCATGGCTATACCAGACACGAGCAGTACCGGACTACGATGATCTATCTTACAGTCTGCTCGACGACCTGGGTGATGTGAAAACAGTCAAACCATCGAACCATTGGAACGAGCCAAGTCTACTGAGCATTGTACAAGAGGTTGACCGGCAAAAGGCTCTAGTCCCAAGCGAGCGGTCGTTTATGAACGAGATTCATGAATTGGGGTGTAATACGGCCCCACAGTGTTTCCGGGAAGTCGTAGGACTACCTAAATTCAAGAACTTCGAGCATGATATCGACACTGGAACAGCTTCTGCGGCAAAAGTGGGTGGGAGGCCTTATTCTCCACCCGAGCATCAACTGATCGACAAGTTTGTCGAAGAAGGGCTACGGGACGGCATTATTCAACCTTCCAAGTCACCCTGGTCGGCACCGCTAATACTCGTAAAGAAACCGGACGGCTCATCACGGGTATGCGTTGACTATCGAAAATTGAACGCTCTAACTATCAAAAATTCCTATCCACTACCAAGGATTGACGATGCTTACCAATTTTTGGAGGGAGCATCTGTGTTTACGTCGAATGACTTAAAATCAGGGTTCTGGCAAGTGAAATTATCAGAGCGATCAGTTGAGAAAACGGCTTTCGGCACACGAAATGGAGCGTACGAATTCTTGGTAATGTCGTTTGGTCTCTGCAACGCACCGGCAACATTCCAGAACATGATGAACGCCATCTTGAGAGAGTGCTTAGAAAACGATCTGGTTATATCCAAGAAGAAATGCAAGTGGGCTGAGAAGAGCCTTGTGTTTCTCGGTCGTGTCGTGAACGGTCAAGGTATCCGAGTCAATTCGCAAAAAATTGTCAAAATTGAAGAATGGCCGACTCCAACGAATATAACAGAGGTGAGGGGTTTTCTGAATCTCTCAACATACTATAAAAGTTTCATCAAGGACTTTTCGAAGATTGCTTCACCCATCTATAAGCTCTGCAAGGGTTCACCGCGAAGGGGAGCTCGGGTTGAGTGGGGGAAAGAGCAGAGTGATGCCTTCATTCTTCTGAAGAACGCCCTGACTAGCACAATCCTCCTCCACCATGCAAAGCCTTTTGCTCCATTTGTTTTAGATGCCAATGCTTTGGGACAAAACATTGGAGCAGTTCTACAACAAAATCCAAATGCTGAAGAGATCATTCAAGATTTCTGCCTAGAAGCATACAGCAAGACAGTTAAAAATAAGGATCTTCGTCCGATCACCTACAAATCACAAAAGCTCTCTAAAACGGAACAAAACTACTCTGCGCAAGAACAAGAGTTCCTCACCATCATACACGCTCTTAAACACTTCCAAGGGTATGTTGAAGGATCACCAATCCTTGTACAAACTGATCATCAATCTCTAAAACACTTCAAAAATCAATGACATGTCAATCACCAATTGGCTAGGTTTGTAGACAAGATAGAATTCTTCGATACTTTGATCATTTACCGCCCTGGCGTGGAACAAATGGCGGCCGACTCTTTGTCAAGGAAGCCTGACACCGACTCTGATAGGGAACCTCCAGAAACGGCTGAGTTCCTATTCCTCATAGATGACAACTGTCTGGACGCCTTCAAACAATTAGACACCCTCAAGAAGAACCATCCTAGAGAACTCAAACGTAAGGGATTTAAATTCCTCAACAACAAGTTATATGGACCCTGGCCTGATGGCAGCATTGTTCCTGTAGTCACGGACCTAAATCTGTCTAAATCCATTGCTTTCAAGACCCACGTCCGACTGGGTCACAGAATTGTGAAAGATACACTCCATCAAGTAAGGAACAAGTGTTTCTTCCCACGCATGGGGAGAGTGATTGATGAAGTAGTTAACAGCTGTGTCTCTTGTCAGTACTGCAAGAATAACAGTGACTGCAACAAAATGCCTATGCAAGTCATTAAAGGCAAAGGGCCTTTTGTCACATGGGGCATAGACTTTGTTGGACCACTCCCGATAAAAAAATCAGGGAATCAATATCTTGCAACGGCAATTGGCTACGGTACTGGTTGGGCGTATGCGATGCCGCTTAAAGCACGATCTGGACTTGCCGCAAGTCGACTTGTGAAAAAAATTGTTGAGAGTCATGGTCTCCCCAAATTAATCACCTTGGAAAATGGTGCCGAGTTCGAATTCAAGAACTATCTTGAAGGACTTAAGATCCATCATAACCTGTTATGAGCCGTAGCGCGGGCTCTGCAGCGCAGACTCACATGTACATAGACTACACGTACATGTCACAGACCATACTCAAGGTTTGAGAGGCTGGAGATCCAAGCCTCTTCCTCATCCTGCAATCTACCATCTTGGATCCAGAACCCCAGACTCTATCTTCCTCTCCATAGAACAGACAAGAACATATTGCAAGATCTACTTCACGGAGACAAAGACTAAGAACCCAACAAACCAACAAGAACCAGATTGCTCCGCCTCTGAAACCTTGAATATCCCAACTCAAAAACCTTGAACATCCTGCACTCCGCTCTCAATAACCCAAATCCGCTCTTAGAAACCTTGAATATCCCGCTCCGACATCACACCCAACCCTTGGTATCAGTGATACAATGGACGCCTCCAAAGACGCCATACTCTGACAACAACTGGCCGACATCACCAAAAAGGCCGACAAAGAGGAGAAAAAACGCCGCCAGGCCAAGGCCAAGTTGGAGGACGCACTCTGCAATCAGAACCCTCCACTGTGCCGGAGCAGAGGTAGCAGCAACCAAGGCCCCCAAGGTTGCCCAACCCGGCAAGTTCAACAGCGGCAGAGACGTTTGCCCGGCATGTTGGCATCTGTACGACCTTGAACAAGGCCTTGTTCCCAACCAACTCAACACGAATCCTGTTTGTGTCCTTGTACATGACCAGAACCACGGGCGTATGGGCCTCCCTGTTCCTCAACCAGGCGGCAGCAAACCTGCCCACCCTGACCTATGCAGAGTTCACGGAGTCCTTCCGGGCCAGGTTTTTTGACCCGGAAAAGAAGGTGAAGGCAGAAAAAGCGCTCCAAGCGCTGAAGCAGACCGGGTCTGTGGTGGATTACACCCACTCATTTTTCCAGCACGATTCCGCAGCGGGATGGGAAATCCCCGCCCTGATCAGCCAGTACTGCCAGGGCCTGAAGCGGAACATCCAGATGGGGCTTGTCGTTTCCCGCACCACATTCACAACTGTCAATGAGGTTGCTAGCTTGGCACTACAGCTTGACAGGGCGATGAGCGGAGCAGAGACAGGAACAGCGCCAACCAAACAGAAGATTGACCCCAACGCCATGGACCTGTTGGTGTTAAATGGATGACTCTCCAACTAGAGATCGCCGAGTGGAACCGGGTACCTGCGGTCATTTTTGGCATATTTGGATACCCAGACTCCGACCTGGCACCCATAGGGCGGGTACCGGCGGTACACGTGGCGGGTAGCACGGGTACTGCCTACAATTCAACCCACTAGCCGGTCTATGCCGGCTTTGAGGGTGGTGTAACCTCTTGATGACCAACACAGACAGGTCATCAAGGGTGTATATGCCCTCTTAATGCCTGACCTGGGCCGGGTATTGAGGTCTGTGCTAGACACCAAGAGGAAATACAGTCTCAATGACCGGCACAGACCGGACATAAAGAGGGTGTGTGCATACCCTCCCAATGTCCGGTCTGTGCTGGTCATCAAGAGTTTACACCACCCTCAAAGCCGGCATAGACCGTCATCAAGGGTGTATATACCCTCTTGGTGCCCGGTCTGGGCTGGATATTGAGAGGGTATGTCTGCATGTGAATTCTTGATGTCCGGTCTGGGCCAGAAATCAAGAGTGTATGCCCTCTTGGTGTCCAGCACATACCGCACATAAAGAGGGCATACATACACCCTCCCAATGTCCGCTCTGTGCCTGACATCAAGAGTGTATGCCCCCTCAGTGTCCAGCACATACCGGACATCAAGAGGGCATGTATACACCCTCCCAATGTCCGCTCTGTGCTGGACATTGAAAGTGTATGCCCTCTTGGCGTCCAGCATGTGCTGGACACCAAAAGGGTTAGGTTAGCGGGGGCCATGATTGCGCTGCACAAGGTCGTCCACAACTGCTTGTCTCCAGAACTTTTGCAGCAGGTACCTGCCATCCAAAATTTACATACCCGGACCCGCATGCGGCAGGCTGGCGGGTACCCACCCACGGATACCGGGTACCCACGGGCAATCTCTATCTCCAACTCCAAGAAGGCTTGGATGATGCAGGAAGGACTCTGTTTTTGATGCGGAGTACAGGGCCAAATCTCCTGCAACTGCCCAACCAAGAAGGGAAAAGGCCGCGGGAACACCAGGATTGCGGCAATGGAAGATCAGATCCGCCAACTGGTGGAAGGGATGGCAACAATAGGCAGAGGCAGAAAAGGCCGGGCCGACTTGTCATAAAATGGAGGTGCTCAGGAATGAAGGTTGTGCCTTTCCTGAGTGCGGCGGAGTTGTCTTGTAGTATTGGTGCTAGTCAAACTTTAAACATAAATTAAATTGATCCCCAATGTTTTATCTGTTGCACCATCACAACTCCCAGAGCCGCACCCCCTGCCTCCTTCCTGATTGATTCCAGAGCAACCCACAACATGTTGAGTGAATCCTACACCGCCGCGGCAGGATTACTCCGCAATGCCACCGCCTCAAGGCGGACCGTCTTGGGATTTGATGGATCCACGGTTCAGGCGCGCGGCTGTGGCAGGGCATGAGGGCTCTGCAGGTAGTTGGGGCGGCGCAGGATCTCCAAGCAGCGGAGGCGGAGCGCATAGGCTGGGCGCGGAGCGGGCGGTCAAAGGCGGGGAAGCTGGGGCGTGCGGAGCAGAGCAGACTTGCTGAGTCCAGGCATTCAAGCGTGGACTATCTAGAACAACACGGCAATTGGGGGAAGCCGTGGCAGCTGAAGCGGGTTACTTCAGCGGACGTAGCTGGGGCGGAGGTGGCGTGTGGGATCCCAACACCGGAGGCTAGACAGGGGCGTGGATGATGGATGATCAAGGGTTGGGCGGCTGTCTACAACAAGCAGCAGAGGTGCAAATGACGACCTGGGAGTGGAGGCATGCAGCGTGCGTGGGATGGGAGGAGGATTTCTATTTGTTATTTCCTTCTCTATTGGTTATGACAGGTGACGGAGTTTTCTCATGGTTCATTTTTTTATGGTGGAGCAATGGAGAGTTGTATATATGAGGGGAAGGTGTTTTCCCCTGCGGGGGAGCACATCATGGATCTTTTGGAGGGACTTTTTGATTATGGTTATTACGGATTCTTACTTTACTTGCGGATGTTGATTGTGGAGGAGTTTTATTATGGCTATCTTTTCTTTACATTACTTTGAGCGGTGTTTTACAGAGTTTTACTTTACTGTTTGGATGGATTGTTACTATTATGATTGCTTTACGGTTACTTTACGTCTGCGGAGCTATCTTGATGCTTTTTATTACACAGAGTTTGGAGCATCCCTTGACTACTCAGGATTATCTTGCAAAGAAGAAGGCCCCACCGGATATTTTGTCACAGTGGGACATTTCTAACTTCCACACCGTGCAGGCAGGGCTGGACAAGCAGACAGTTCCTTGGCCATCAATGCCTCCTCCTCCTCCAAATGTAAACAGCAATAATGAGTACACTATTTTAGGTTAACTGAAAATCATTTGCATCAGTTTGTTGATTGTATCTCTACACTTTTTGCATTTGAGCCCAATTTTTCTCCTCTACAATCAAATTTTCTCAACTATGTATACAAGAGTCCTATTATTTGGTAGATTAAATCATCAAGATGCTTGAAATCCCCTTTATTTCTTGATTCTTACTCCTTTCAGTGTGGAAATGTTGTGATCTTTTGAATTGTTACACAGGCAAGTATATTTGTCAACATCTTTTGCTTCAGTTCCATACGGAACTTAATATTCTCTATTCAACAAGTTGAACAAGCATGAGACAAGCTAATATCTTTTTGAACCTTTGTAGCTAACAGGGAGGTGTTGTAGTATTATATGCCGTTTAAAACACCCTGTTGAGCTGTAAACTGCCTACCAGAAGTCTTGATACATGCTTGCTGTGAACCACCATCTGGCATGAGTGTCAATGACTGAATAGAGTATGAGAATAGAAAGGGAGTACTTTGAGGAAATGAGGAATAAATTATGGTGAACCCTAACTTAGAGATAAGCCGTGTCAATGTGGCCTATCACCTATTTGAGTCATCACTTATGCCATTTCACGTTCCTTTAAGTTTTGGGCATTATATTTTCCATTTGCCAATTCCAAAGGGGATTATGTTTTACATGTGTTTAGACTTGATTTGTTATGTGACATGAGGGAGTTATGTCCCTGTAAATAAACCTGTACCAGCGGCGCAGCCGCAATTTCCCTAGTGCAAGATGGAATTCAACGACTTATAGCAAAGAAAAAGCTCTTGATGTCTGCAAATGTCTTGACGCGTACGGATGGCCAATTGGTTGATTTTTAGAGTTGATTGTAGTGGGTTGAGAGGAATGGGTTGGTGATGAAAGGGAAGGGGATGATGTTGAGAGCGAGGAGAGGGCAATGAGAGAGTCGGTTGTTGAAGAGAGGGTGAGGATGATGCTCGTTATTATGAGGAAGGCAATGGATCAGGAATCAAGAAGTGTTGCCGGGCAAGCCGGGATCGATCTGATCGAAATTGGAAGGCTGAAATCAAGACCGTGTTGAAAGTGGTCAAGCCGAATTGCTTGCCGGTTGAATTCAACAGAGACCGGATCAGAAGCTGTGATTGATTGCCGAGATGATCATTGTTTGGGATCACGTGATAAAAATCAGGGCACCTGGCGATGATGATGATGATCAGAAACGTCCACTTCGGCAAGCTCCCGCCGTGCCCGGAAGACGGGCTCGATGCCCGGACTCCGGGAGGCACCTGAAGTCCTCTTCTACCCAGCTCTTCCAAGGGCGTCAGGGTGGACAACCCCGTAAATGGGAGGTGATTGTTCTGGGAATATTAGCGGGATTCAAAGTGGACCCGCACATGCCACTTGCAAGGCAAGGCAAGCCGGCGTTCAACTCAAATGTTGAACGTCGACTGGCAGTCTCCCCGCAAAACTGGGTTATGCACGCGCTAACTTAACACAAGTCCCTCGCTTCGGAGGGCCCTAGTACAGCCTGGGCTGGCGCGAAGCGCAAGCCTCCAAAGGAGGGACTTGTGACTAATGTCAAAATTTTGGCCTGAGAGCTTGAGGCGCTTTGGCAGGGAAAAACTTGCCCCACCTTCCTGGTGGAAATTCTTTCAGCCAAATGGACCGGCCGAAAGGCCTGATTTTTCTCCTTCTTTCTGCGCTAGACAGACGGCTAGGGGTTGTGTACTTCGCCGTCCATAAATTATTGAAATTTCCATTTTTCCAAGAGAGGACCCAGGGGTTCTTCTTACTTCTTCTGCAAACTTTCCTCTCATGCCTTATGCCAATATAAATCCTTTATTTAAGAAGAATCAACCACCTAGCTAAAGACATACCCATACTGCCCTGTGTTGTCTAGTGTTGATTGTTATACGATCCCGATGACTAGATTTGTAACACGTCTCTGGAAATTGGTTGTAACAAGTCGCAGAAGTAGGCTCAGATGTGTAACCTTTGAAGAAAGTATCAATTATTTTTAGCCAGCTGGACCAAGGCTTCCGGCATGAAATTCATTCCCACACAGCTTATTCCCTCCCTGCAAGAGCGTCCACCAAAAAGCAATATCATTTTTAACATCATCATGGAATTGCCCAGCGAGACCAAAAAGGTCCTCCAAATATGTCAGATTTTAAACTCTACCCCATCAAAAATGACTCCGAAGCGCTTCTTGGAAATATTTCTAAGCTCTGAAAATTCTGAGGTAGCATTCTTGTGTCGCTTATGGCCCCAGCCAAGGGGAATTGACTCAACCATGAGACTGCTTGAGCTTTTGCGTCTGGAAGTCCAAAGGTCAGACAGTGGTCGTGAAAGGTGGTCCACATTTATTCAGCAGCAGGTTTGCAACTTTTGTAGCTCTTTATCATCACTCCAGTTGCAGATTCATGACTAATTTACCTTTGTTCCAGGCGGTTAAGGAGCTTGTGTCACAGGAAGCACCGCGTGGTTGTTATCCCCGCGGATCGTTCCATAGCTCTGTCACTGTAAAGGCATCGTTCTTTACCCCTGAAGAACAGCACAGTGAAGAAAAAATCATGACCAAGGAACATATGCCATTCTTGCATGGATTGATATTTGGGATGCTTCAGCAGAGAGGCATTGCCAATGACACTAGTATGGCAAACAAAGATGCCAGAGAAGCGGCAAACTTGGCCGACGAGACCTCTAAGGATGCAGCTGAGTGCGAGGATTTTGTTGAGGTTGCCTATATTCAAGAACTAACTGGGCAGGACCGTGTCAATGCTTGGTTTGCAAGGGTTGGTAATTTGCTATTTCATCTCTAGCACGACCTATATACTAACACTGGACCCATCCGCTGTTTCCTAGATTGCCACTACAATCTGCTCGATTGTAGCATTTGCCCATAACCAAAGGCACAATGCCCTAAAATTGAGGAATTCTGTGCGCTTCTTGGCTTGTGGGGTCTCCGAGCCAATACACGAATACTTGAACTATCTCGGCTTAGCATCAAGCAGACGAACAGCCCTTAGTGCACTCAAAACACTGTCTAAGGAAGGCGAGGCTAATATTAGGAAGGTCATGGCTGTGAAGCAGAACATACCAATGGCTCCAAGTATATGTATTGATAACATAGACATGGTTCAACGATGGGAAGTTACGTTATCCAGTTTGCCTAGATGTCATTCAGTTATCCAGTCCTATGTGGTGTAAAATCCAACATAAATTGAATCTGTGGGTGTCAAGAGAAAGGTATAATGTTGTTTAACAATATGGACCCCAATTTATTCCAAGGAAATCCTCTTTTTGATGTTAAAATAATGCTTTTGTGACCAAATATCAGTTATCTGGTCTAAGTTACCCAGATAACTGATTTTTGGTCACAAAAGTGATATTTCAAAATCAAAAATAGGATTATATTCAAAAAAAAGTGGGACCATACTGTTAATCAACATTCAGCCTTTCTTTTGACCCCCACAGATTCAATTTATGTTGGATTTCACACCCCAGAGGACTGGATAACTAAATCACACCTAGGCGAACTGGATAACGTAACTTCCCATCATTGCATGGTTCAGCGAGTCCATGACCTATCAGTTGGGAACCGGTCCAATACGTTTCGTGGGACCTGGGGCTACATTCACGTCCCAAACAACTCCCTCCTCCGTACACTCAATTTAGAAGAGCTCACTCTGAATGCATTTTGTGAATCCCTACGCAATGTTCCAGATTTCACAATAGAGCCGGCCCATTTCATGCCTGGGGCGGATGCACAAGCAGGTGAAGTGGCTATATGGAAGAGCCAAATAGCTCGGGTTCTTCAGGAACATCTTGCTATCCCATCAAAGTCAGCCTCCGCCACTCCGATCAATCCGCCTGTAATTGATCAGATCAGCCATCAAAAGCCAACCATCCACATGTTGAAGTTAATGGATGCGTCGGACAATTCTGCCGAAGGGATTGGGCAGGTTTTCACGACTATCCTCCATTAATCTGGTCTGTTGGGCGATGAATTCTATGGCCGCCTCCAGCCAATGGATGGTGATTTGGGCACGATCCAGAACTTTAATTCCCTCAGATCTCAACCCACTCCGAGCCCTTATGGGAAAGACAACCTCAAGAATGTATTATTCCAGCTGGGGGCCTCTCACACTTTGTGGAATATTGCCTCAACCATATTTACTCACCATTTTGGTGATCCAAGCAACCATTCAAACTGTGGTGCCTGGCAATTCTTGGAGGCATTGGGTTTCCCGTCAGAAAAAGCCATCCAAAAGAAAGACTTCACCCTGATGATTAATCAGATGGAGAGGGTGATGGAAGCCACTCTTTATTACTGCTTGCGGTGAGTTGGATAAATATCAGTTTATTCATCGTTATTTCCAGATCATGAATGATTATGGGCTATTTTTGCAGGGTTGTTATGAAGACTCAGTTCAAAAACTTGTCCGAAGAGCGCCAGACCATCCCCACAGCTCGCTGGAATGCCATTATTGATGAATGTTACAATCGATTTTGCTCTCCAAAAGCCCGCAGGGCAGCAGCAAAAGGAAATTGTCCCAAGCTTAACAACACTCTGATTCTATTACATGATTTTTCATTTGTAGTAGAAGCAAAGAGATCAATGAGCGCTGGAGATATTGGAAGACTAATGAATGTATGGAAGAAATGGTGCTTGATGACCCAGGCTCTTACTGGGCTTACAAACTACTCTTCCTACCTCCCTCGAATGGTACTGCTTCTCACCGAGATCCTACCACAAGCAATGAGAAAATACCTCAGCCACAACTTGTTGTTCTCCCCAACTGGTCAAAGCAACCATTTTGTTGCAAAGGATTATTGGCTTGAGATACAGAATTATCGGTTAAAATTCTTTCACAACAAGACTGGCAATGGCACAAAAGTAGAGTGACTCCGGGATTTATTCTCTGTCAACATTGACATTGTAAGTAAAAAAAAAAAAAAAATCTACTCTCTTTCATAAATATCTTAACTGAAAAGCCTTATGAAACTCTGCAAACAGTTGCAGCGTATGTTCCAATCACTCAAGTTAGATTGTGGTCAAACTGTCATACATCAGTCCCACAAGAACAAGTTAGATAAAAAGTCTCTCGAAATGTTCATGCAAATGGCTAACAACCGTGATATACTGGGTCAAAAACCAACTGCGGCTTCACCAAGAACAAAAAAAGTGGACAACACTTATTTATCTGGGTTTGCTAAGATAAAGACAATGATTCGAACAAAGGACCCTGAACTGAAAAAATTCAAAAAACATTTATTTTATGATGATGTCATAAGGCCTGAAGATGCAGAGGACAGTGAACAAGATGAAGTAAGCTCAGTAGATATGTAGATGGGATAAATATTGAGGCAGAAATCTACACATGTACTCCGGAATTTTGAATAAGTGATGCTTCTTTTCCTGGAACTTCTTGTTGTCTTGCATTTCCTGTGTGCTGTTCAGATATCTCTCCTTTATCCCTTTTTGCCTTCTCAAAGGCTTCCCTCATGAACTGAGCGATCTGGTCCTTGCGTTTTTTTTCTGAAACCAACTGCATTTCTTTTTGAGCTTTCTTCTCAACAGATCGTAGGTGGCTTGCTTCAGCTGCCAGCTCTTTCTTTGTTGGTGGCCTTGGTCCGCTCTTTGATGCCACGGACTTGGCTTTTGGTGCTCCCTTTTTGGAAGGTGTCTGAACCAATGGCAGTGATAACTTCAACCTCTTCGGTGCCGCTCTTCCACAGACAGTGTCGCCCTCCAGAGAAATCTTGAACTTGGTGATTTGATTGAACAGCCACGTAAGTTGGCCTTCATAACATTGGCCTCCGATTATACCTCGAATATCATTTGGTGTGTGGATATGATGCATATAGGAAACTATGGCATTGGCCTCTTCTTCACCAAAGATATCTTCATCACAAAGAGGCCCTCCCGCTTCAAATCGACTGTTGTAATCTTCATGCAAATCAGCGATTAGCTGAGCCTTGAAAACTTCTAAAGCGGGTCTTTCATTGTCTAGCATTTTCCTTTTTCTGAGTGATGTCCGTTTGGCTGGATATTTGACACTTATATTGCGCACCTCAGCTGTTTGGAAGTTGTCGTTGATGATGTCGTCAAAATTCTCTTTGTTTGCAAAGATAAGGTTATTCATCAATGTGGGAACTTGGGCAGCAGCACAATTAGAGCAGCGGCACTTGAGCATTGATTGCTTGATTTCTCGCTCCTTCTCCTGAATGTACGCCGGATCATCCTCCCAGAGTGGGACGTACCCCAACCTATGGTTTGATAAATATATCAATGAGTTGTATGTTTTTTTTATGTTTGATTATAACAAATGGATTTGACTTACAAGTTATCGATTGAGTAGGCAATCCGCAGGCAAACAGGAGTGATTGCAAGTGCATCCATTCGATCTTGGTCATTTTGAAACGCGCCTTGGGTAAACTGATCAACTGAATTTTTACCATTTCGCCGATTCTTCTCAACAAACATCAGCGCCAGTCCCTGTCGACCATCCCTCCCGCATCTACCTATCATCTGGCTGATATTCGCTGGATCACCCCTGCCCATGTGGACCACCATTCGGACTCGCTTCCAGTTCTGGCCCAGACCAAGCGCCATGGTGCACGAGATTAAAGGAAACTTGCCTGCCGAAAAATCTTGGACGCAATCAACCTTGTCTTGATCACCAGTGCATGAATGGAACCTTCGGATGCAGGTGCTGTGAGGTACAAATGCACCCCCAGGAGTCTCGCGAGCCATGTCTACAACCTCCATCGCTGTAAGTGTACGATTACGCGAGCCGCTGTAAATAAGTGTTGGGACTAAGTCTTCATCGCGAACGTCCTTACTTGACGGAAAAGCTTTGATTAAGTCCAGTGTTGATGCAAGAGAATTTGCCATTTCAATCCGGATGATTCAAATCTCGGGTCGGGTAAGCTCTCCTCGTAAAATATCTATATCACTTTCATTAAGCTTGAGACTTTTCATGATTCCGTCCACAGCCACCGGACGACACGTAGCAGATAGCAATAGGATGGGCTTATCATTACGAAAGAGCAAGTGCGGCCCAACTTTTCCATAACAAGGTCTGAATATAGCGTAGTCCTCAATTCGACCGTGGAAGTAATAGTTTTTGAAGTGGAACTCTCAACAAGGCCCCATATGTAGATCATATGGGCCTCATCAACTACAATCATGGCAAGGCGGTTCTGGAAAGTAGTGCTAAAGTAAACACCGTCAAAGGATTTGCTATTGAGAAAAATCTCAGGACTCAAGTAGATAAAATTGTATTCTCCATTCATGATTGCGTCAGCGGTGTCTTTATCGAAGTTCATCTTTGTTAAGTTTATCGCCGTAAATCCAGCTTGCTCCTTCTCAAAAACTTGATTATCTCCCAAGGCATCAAGCGGATTTAAAACCAACACCACAGCCTTTTGTGATTTCGGAATCATTTTGAAGTAAATCTCCGAGATTCTTGACTTCCCAAAGCCTGTTCCAGCAAGAAGGAAAGTATTGCGACCTTTGCAAAGGTTGAAAACGGCTTCGACTTGTAAGGGCTTGGCCTCCTGCTTGTAGTTCTCTATAGATGTTTTCTTGATGTGCTCTTTCAACTTCTCGTCGCTCTTTTCATAAAGCTTCTTGTATAGATTGGCACCAACAGGAGTCCATACTTGTTTGGCAATACCAAGGCCAAGGTCGTGCATTCAGGAAACTTGAGAGGTGTTTTTTTGGAAGGTACTGATTATAGTAAAGGGAATTTTGCAAGTTGTCTACGGGAAATGGGATCAATATATTTAGCAAGAAATTTTTGTTGCGAGTTGTTCAAGTGAAATGTTAGGCTATGTACATAGCCACAAAATTGTTCATAAGTTTGTTTGTTTGTTTGTTTGTTTGTAGTACACCGTTCTCACTATGTACTTATCATCCATCTGTTTGATGTGTGGCTCCTGACCTTTGTACAATTTGTACAGGGTACCAAATGTTTGATCTGTACAACCCGTAGTATATGGGATACCACTGATTATGGAATAACTGCAAGATACAAGCTCCAAGAGAGACTCTCACTAACACACCAGGGAAGGGGTATTATTTCTTCAAAATATGCACAAAAAAAAATATGGCCTCAAAGGCAAGATGGATGCCTACATCAGAAAGCTCACGGCATTTTGATTGGCGTGATGGTTTGGGAGCTATAAGCCTGAGAGCTCCAAAGAGGTCAAAAAAGCCACAAAAAGCCCAAGCTCTCAGGCCACGGATGGGACATTGCTCACAAGCCCCTCTTTCAGAGGCTCGCTTCGCGAGGCGCCTTCGGCGCGCCGGGTCCCCCGGCCCCTGAAACGAGGGGATTGTGCTAAGCTAGATGCACGCGCGGGTCTACTTGGAAACCCCCTATTGGCAATTGGTGAGCAGCCGCAGATCGGTGCGATCATGATGGCTGGCACAATATCGCCATCGGAGTTTGTATATACAGGCCCTGAGGGAGGGAATACAGCAGAGGGCTGAATTCAGTTGGGATGTATCGTTCAAACTGCAACTTCCTTCTCGGAAGTTCAAGCTGAGACGTGCTGCCTGCTGCTGGGGATCTTCCTCAAGGGGGATGCAGAGCTTTCCGGTCCCAGCCTGCAAATTATCAAATTGGAAATCGGCGAGCAGCACAGTTGAATATTCCAGAGTCGGATAGACAAGCAAGACAAGATGGTCAACAGTCTTCTATCGAGTGCCTCCTCGCTCCGCCGAGCCCTGCTCACCACTCCCACCAAGAGCAGCCTCTCGACCAGGTCCAGCATCCCCCTCCCCCGTCTTTCTTACCCTGCTCGATCGGCACCCAGCTCCGTCCAGAAGATGTCCGTCTCAACGAAGCCTTACAACCAGGGCTTGTACACCCCTCTGGCCGAATACGATGTAAGTCTATCTGCACACTCTCCGCCCGATGTTCTTTCGATCCCACTCAACCACTTGTTACCGCCTTCCCTCCGTAGCCCGAGGTCCAGAAGATCATCGAAGATGAGACTTACCGTCAGTACTCCGGCTTGGAGCTCATCGCTTCCGAAAAGTAAGCCATTCTTTCAACCCCATTCCCACCGATTTCCGGAAAATAGACAGGTTTTTGGTTAACATTGTGTCTTCCACAGTCTGACTTCCCTGGCAGTCATGCAAGCCAACGGCTCGATCCTCACCAACAAATACTCCGAAGGCTTGCCCGGTGCTCGATACTACGGCGGAAACGAGCACATCGACAAGCTGGAGATTCTATGCCAACAGCGGGCCTTGAAAGCCTTCAGATTGGATCCCAAAGTCTGGGGCGTCAATGTCCAACCTTACTCTGGATCGACTGCCAAGTAAGTCTTTCCCTTCCCTCCCTTTTTTGAAAAAAAAAGAAGAAGAAAAAAACTAACAGGAAAAAAATGGCAGCTTTGCGACGTTCACCGCATTAATCGAGCCCCAGGACCGCATCATGGGTCTCGGCTTACCAGACGGAGGCCACTTGACCCACGGCTTCTACACCGCCAAACGGAAGATCTCAGCCTCCTCGATCTACTTCCAATCCTTCCCATACAACATCAACCCGGAGAGCAAGCTGATCGACTACGAGTACCTCGAGCAGACCGCCAAGGTCTTCAAGCCCCGGATTCTCATCTGTGGCGCTTCTGCTTACCCGCGTGATTGGGACTACAAACGGTTAAGAAAGATTGCTGATGATCAAGGCGCTTACTTGATGATGGATGTCAGTCTTCTCTTTCCCCCTCACATCCCATCGTTTGTCTATCCTGCTAATAGATTCGTCTCTCTCTCTGTTAGATGGCGCATATCTCAGGATTGGTCGCGGGACAAGTGCAAAACAACCCGTTCGAGGAGTGCGATGTGGTGACGACGACGACGCACAAAACGTTACGAGGTCCCCGAGCGGGTCTGATATTTTTCCGAAAGGACAAGGACGGGACGATCGAGAGTCGGATCAACAATGCAGTGTTCCCGGCCTGCCAGGGCGGCCCGCACAACAACACGATCGCCGGGATCGCGGTGGCCTTGAAGCAGGCCGCCGACCCGAGCTTCCAAGCGTATGCCCAGGCAGTCATCGAGAACAGCCGCGCTCTCGCCGCGAGACTCGTCGAGCTCGGCTACAACCTCCAGACCGGCGGGAGCGACAACCAT
The DNA here is from genome assembly GCF_026914185.1 of Puccinia triticina. Taxonomy (NCBI): domain Eukaryota; kingdom Fungi; phylum Basidiomycota; class Pucciniomycetes; order Pucciniales; family Pucciniaceae; genus Puccinia; species Puccinia triticina. The sequence goes on along the minus strand of NC_070560.1, from coordinate 5,451,617 downwards.
CTCGTGCTCTGGGACCTCCGTCCGATCGGCCTGACCGGCTCCAAGGTCGAAAAGATCTGCGACCTCTGTGAGATATATCCCCCTTCCAAAAACCAGACAACCCACACTAGAGAGACTGATGGGCTCGAGACGCGTATCTATTCCAGGCCACATAACGATCAACAAGAACGCCGTCTCAGGGGACACATCGGCGCAAGTACCCGGGGGAGTCCGACTAGGGACCTCGGCGCTGACGTCGCGATCGATGGGCCCCGAAGAGATGGTCGAGGTGGCCAACTTCATGCACCGGGCCGTCCAGATCGCCCTCGTTCTCCAACAAGAAGCCGGCTCCAAACTCCTCAAGGACTTCCTCGCCCGGGCCACGTCCGGAGACGGCCGCGGTAAAGAGCTCCTCGACCAGTTGCATGCCGATGTCGGCGTCTTCAGTCGCAGGTTCGGCCTCCCCGGCGTCGACGTTAATTCGATCAAAGAACCTGCCCAGCAATCTTGATTTCTTCCCTAAAACCTCTGCCGTTTCTCTCCCTCTCTCTTCCACCTACTTGCTCTTGTTCGCCCCTCTCTGCTGAGACGCTGTTTTTCATCTCATTCTTTTATCATTATTATGGTTCTTCTTGGATCATGTTCCTTGCGATATACACCGATTTCAATCTGACCACCGGCCCATCCGGCTGTCAGACACACGAATCAATCAATCCTTGATGGCCAATAAATCGAACTGGTCATCACGTAAGGACACCCCAATCGAGTGGCTGCCAATCGATGAGCGGTGCAAACCGGTCACCCATGTGCAGGTTGACCCAGGTTGTCCCAACTTCCAAGGAGTCTCTGATTCCATACCTCCAGAGGAAAAAATACACTGTTGTTTGGTGTGCTTGATCTGGTATTACTCGTTGTTGACATTGATGGTGTTCAAAGTTGGTTTATGCATGCATTGATCATAAATTCATGATACTGTTTCAGTGGAGTATTGCACAGGCATGCTTGCAAGATCCCCTGCAAAGCATGTTGAATGATTTTATGATTTATGCATGTATATACCAACTTTGAACACCATACTTGTGATTGGTCAAGGAGGCTAATGTGTTTTCAGGGAGGGTGGTACATGGGTGTGCACTCGAACAAGTTGCTCTTCAAGGTCTTGAACACCAAGTGCAAAAAAAAACTTTGAAAAAGGATTGGGGAGTGTAGTACAATGTGGCTTGCATGCACGCTTGCAGCTTGGAACTTGTTTGGACCAATATAACCCAGGAAATATATGAGTGTTTTTGCCTGAAATCCTATCAGGTCTGTATTCTGGGGACCAATATAAATCTGCCAAGGATGGCACTAGCAGTTTCTTGTGTAAGTGCAGGGCTGCCAGTGGAGCGGTCAACAGATCAGAATGATTGATTGCCTTTGCCTGTGACTTGTTTGGCGGGTTTCTTGGATGCAGAGGTGGGAAATTGAGGACTTACCACACCAAGAAGCCTGCAGGTCATGTCGGCAAGAGATTCTAATTCTGGACCATTGCACATTTCAAGAACAGATGTGACTTTGTATGAGCTTGCTGGTGATACTGAACCACTAGGCCAATCATCAAGCCATCAACAATATTGATTGCTTGTTTTTGATGTTTTGGGGTGTGGATTGAAGCTAGCTGGCCGCAGGGATTGTACTCCAACAGTGATGAAAGCTGCTGTGACAAACTTGCTAAGTTCATCCCAGGGCGCAAAGTTGCTGTGACCGAGATATTTGTTGATGACTGATGGCAACATCATGGCCTTCAGGAGGTAAAATTTAAGGCCCTGTTTGGCACAAATGTAAAATGTAGCATCCAAATTGTTTTGCAGGTAACATACACTATTGGTCCCTTCAATAATTTTACAGATTCAATTGATCCAGTCACCTTCACCACCATAATAACAATATATCACATATTGTTCAAAAGGAGATGTATTTGTATCATGGCAATAAAGATGGCTAAATCTATTGAATCTGATGACAGAATTGAAGATACTGTTTATTTTGGTACCAAACAGGGACTAAGTGAGGAAAGAAAAATTAAATGGTGAAGATATTTGAACCTTGTGGGAAAATCCAGGAAAATCCTGCAAATCTGTCCAAGGATTCTTCAAAACACAATATATAATGATTCCACAGGGCTGGGCCATGTATGCAATGGGAATGGTGCATGAACTTACACCTGTTCCCAGTCCTAAATTAACAATTCCCTTCTTGGTTTTGGGAGAAGAGTGCGTTGTACCACAGGGAGGGACTGATAACCAATGCGGGGGTGCTTGCCTGAGACTCAGAGCATTGGGCAAAATCCTGGTCCAAGTTTGAGAGCATGTAGGTTGCTTGTTTTTCAAGCTATATATAAGGTTCTAAGCATCAATGGATGCACTTCCATTGTGTCTTTCTTTCTATTGAATCCAATTTGTAAAAGAAAAAGTAGAAAAAAAAGTGAACCAGAAAAAAGAGAAACAAAAACTTGCCCTGCACAAAACTGGAGGGCCAGGCACCACCTGAGAAGAGCATGGTCTTGAGTCTGGGTGACTATTTCTAATATCTCTCAAAAACAAATGAAAATATGATGATGAAGTGATGAGCTAATAAATCAAGAAAGCATGTATCTGCTTAAGTCCTGATTGATCCAAAAAAGGGTCTAGGACAATGTCTGGGGCTGGTCAAAAAATGGTCCTGGCAATGTAAACCCAAATTTGGGAGTCTTTTTCCCAATTTTTGGGAGTTGTTTTTCCAAGCCTCCAAAAAATACATTATTTGGGGGTGTAAAAACTGATGCGAAAATAAACACTGGAATTGAAGCTGATTTTCTGTCCCTGCCACCCCAACTTTCACCCCTTAGAGCATCTCCAACGGTTGGGGGGGCAGTTGGCCTGTTTTCCCCGGCCCGCAAGCACATGTCACAGCAGTCGCGGCTCAGCTCCAATCATGAACTGGCAGTTCAAGCCGCAATCCAATAGACGGATCTCACTCTTCCAGCACCACTAACTTAACACAAGTCCCCCCTGTTGGGAGCACTGTGGCTGGCGGCAAAGCTGCCCCTCCCGCAGGGAGGGACTTGTGCATTATCCCAAATTTCACGCGGGAGCAGAAAGTTCATTTGGCTGAGAGGTTTTTAAAAATTTTATAGCTCCTCCCCCAGCCTCTCCACCAATATGCCCTATCTGTACCTATGCTACTTTTCTTTCTCTACAATTTGGTCTACTCAGATTTTTTCTATCTCAATCTGTTGACCTTTTCAAAAGATCAAAAATGCACAAGTCTTCCAAATGAGGCTCCACTTGTTTGGGACTCCAGGAGTTGTTTTTCTGGCTACAAGATAGATAAGTGGCTCAAATTCCTTGCAAGAACAGAACCTACAACTCTGTGTATTCAGTTTTTCTATATTGGTTGGGATTTTTAGTGTAGCAGATCCTTTCTGCTCCTGCTTAAATCAAGACATAACTCATAAGCCTCTCCTGCGGAGAGCCCTCTGGGCGGGGTCCCCCGGACCCTCCGCCCGAGAGGCTTTGTTAAGCTAGCAGCACCACCCACCACCCTTGTTCCGGTCATCAATAGGAGTATAGCATACTCCCCTCGATGACCGGAACGTTCTGGTCATTGGGAGGCTTGTACATCAATGACCAGAACGTTCTGGTCATTGGGACGCAGTATCTCGATGAACGGAGAAAACAAAGGAAAAACTCCTCTCAATGACCCAAGCAAACCAGCCATTGAGAGGGGTCATCTCATATTATACTCCTCTCAATGACCGGAGAGAACCTTCCAGTCATCAAGCGGAGTTGTTTACTCCTCTTGATGACTGTAGAGGACCACGCACGTATCTTGATGACCGGAGTAAACCCGGTCATCAAGAGGAGGAAACACTCCTCTTGATGACCCAAGCGGACCAGTCATTGAGGGGAGTTATCTTACATTGTACTCTTCTCAATGACAGGAACGGGCCCGGTCATCAAGGATGTACAAGTGTTTACTCCTCTCGATGAACGGAGAGAGCTGGTCATTGAGGTGATTGTTTACTCCTCTCAATGACTGGCCGAGAGAACTGGTAATCAAGAGGAGTACATATTTGCTCCTCTCCGTGACTGGAACAGACCTGGTTATCAAGAGGAGTCTTGATGTTGATCCAATGCAGACATGTTTTTTTCTGTCTTGGCAAGCTTCAAGTATGAGTTGGGGTGTGTTGTGGACCATCTTTGCTGATGAAGCCGAGTGGATGGAGGTGTGTCTGGTCAATTGCAGCTGGGAGGCGACCCGCAGAAGTCAGCAGGTGATTGCGGGTTTGACTGCCCCTGGCAGTGTTCCCAGGGTTGTTCTGCGGGTCTGTTAGTGCGCAAGAAAGGAACCCCAGTGGCCAAAGTTTGCCCCCAAACACCCAGTTGCGGCTCTGTTAGAGATGCTCTTAGCGCACAAGAAAGGAACCCGGGCGGCCAAAGTTTGCCCCCAAACGCCCAGTCGCGGCTCCGTTAGAGATGCTCTTAGCGCACAAGAAAGGAACCCGGGCGGCCAAAGTTTGCCCCCAAACGCCCAGTCGCGGCTCCGTTAGACATGCTCTTAGGTGTCAGTCCCTCTTGCGGAGGGCCCACACCAAGTTTGCATGCACCAGCCAAGATATTGAGGTAATTTTGCGGATTCCTCCTTTGTGCTAGTCATTTAAGGTGTTCAAAGTTGAAATCATAAAATTTTCATTGCATAAAATCATAAAATCATAAAACTTTCAAATGATGATTTTATATGTACCATTTTAGAAATGTTGCTCTAATTTGAGTGTTTGGGTGTACATATTTTTCTCACCTCAGAATTTTATGATTTTATGGTGTTATGATTTTATGCAAGTCAACTTTGAACACCCTAATTGTATTTTTCATGTTTTGTTTTTCAGACAGTTTACCATCCTCTTGATTTTTAAGTATTTTCTTGTCATTTATTCTCTCACTTCATTTTTGAAACTCAGCAAGAAGAAGTGGTGTGACTGCACTCAGCCCTTCTCATGTGAGGCACAAGCTGCATCAAAATTCAAAATATTGAACTTCAATGGGAAAAATTAACTAGAAGCAAACACAATCTTGTGGTTAAAAAATTACTGAAAAAGCAAGAAGATGTAGATGTATTAGGGGGGTTCTCAATTGAAATTTACAAAACTTTGGGGCACATTTTAAGGTTTTTATGAACAGTTTTTAAAAAAAATTGATAAATTGCACTGATTGATCTGTATCACCTGCTGCTGTGCATTTTCCCACAATTTTAAAATTTTGTTCATAAAGGCCTTAAATTGACCTCCAAAGTTTTATAAAATTCAATTGTGAACCCAAGGTCAATTTAAGGCCTTGATGAACATAATTTTCAAAATTTTGGCATTTCAAAATTTTGGCAGGATGTCCAGAAAAAGGTGTGAATGATTAATCAGTGCAATTTATCAACTTTTTAAAAATATGTTCATAAACAGGTTAAAATGGGTCCTAAAGTTTTACAAATTTCAATTGCAAACCCCCCTATTAGGGGTGTTCACAATAGCCCGGTTCACATTGGTCACTTTATCAACAAATTTTTAAAAATCTGGCAAGATGCACAGGACCGGGTGTCCCCAAGACTCAGAGCAACTTGTTCATTTTTAAAAAAAATGTTCATAAAGGCCTTGAAATTAGCTCTAAAGTTTTATTTTTATCCTACTGTGAACCCCCCTATTCCATCTTAGCACCTAGAAAGAGGTGTGGCAAAGGAAACAGGGGTGCTCCCACCAAAACCTTGGATCTGTCCAGCAGGGTCCGCCCGCGGCCGCTCCCGGTCCCCGCTCCTGCTCCCGATTGCCGGTGGAGCGGACCCGAAACGACATCGGTCGGGTCTCGAGGCGGCAAGTCTGATCGGGTCCGGCGCCGGGCGATGGAAGCTCGGCGACTGGAACATTCTGGAACGTTGGGGGAGACTCGAGATGGGCTCCCCTTCCCCTCGACTCTCGTGCCCGGCAGGCCTCTCTGGAAGACACGCGGGGCATCCGTGAAGGCAGGCCTGACTCTGGCACGCCAGAACAGAACCCAAAAGACGGCACCCATTGCAGCATAAAAAGTCCTCACCCATCCCCCCTGGAGCAAGGAGCAGAAGCACTGATTAGACCAACCAGACGTACCACACATCACTTAACCTCCCTATCAACATGTCCGCTAGCGCTGGATTTTCCTTTACCGACAAAACTAACGATGCCCTCACTACCGCCATCGGTCTCGCCCGTGAGCGGTCCCATGTTCATGTCCAACCCATCCATATCGCTCTCGCCCTTCTCGATCCAACCGTGATCGGGACCAACGGCGGTACCGGTTCAGCCGGCGGCGATTGTCTGTTTGCAAACGTCCTTGACAAGGCCGGCGCTGACGCCCGGGAAATTACACGGGCTCTCAACAAGCGCTTGGTTCGTGAGCCGAGTCAAGACCCACCCCCCGATCAAGTTGGCTTTTCGTCCTCCTCAACCAAGGTCCTCAAAGAGGCTCAGAAACTGATGAGGCAGCAGGTCAGCAGATTCATCTTTACCTTCCTCTTGGTCCACATGCCACTTGGACTTTTGAACTGATGCCTTGGCTCCGCAACAATTGTTCTTTTTAATTTCATCATCGTTATTACTTTTCGATCATTTCAGAACGATGGATACATTGCTCAAGATCATCTCATACTCGCCCTGCTCGATGATTCCGTAATCAAGCAAATTTTCAAAGAAGCCAATGTTTCCGATCAAGGCATCCGAACTGCAATCTCCGCCGTTCGAGCTGGCCGCAAGGTCGACAGCAAAAGCGCCGAGGAAGGTATATGACAAGCCTTGCTCGTGACTTTGAATACGCCGTTCTATATATTTGTTCTGAGTCTGACCATCTAACCTTGTTTGAAATGCTTGAAACAGGATTTGATGCTCTTCGGAAATACGCTATCGATTTGACCGAGAAAGCACGAGAAAATCTGCTGGACCCGGTCATCGGACGGGATAACGAGGTTCGGCGCTGTATCAGGTTAGTCTCCGTCTTTCTGCAACCCCTTGATGTACCTGGAATGCCAAACTAACATCTACTTCGTTACCAGAATCTTATGCCGTCGTACCAAGAACAACCCGGTCCTCATTGGTGAACCTGGCGTCGGAAAGACAGCGATTGCCGAAGGCTTAGCTCAACGGATGGTCAACAGAGATGTGCCTGCATCACTAATCGGACGATTATTCGCTCTGGACCTGGGTGCCATTCAGGCCGGCGCAAGCTATAAGGGCCAATTTGAAGAGAGAATCAAATCAATTCTCAATGAAGTAGAAAAAGCCACCGAAAAGGGCGAAAACATCATCCTATTCATTGACGAGATGCATCTGATCATGGCCGGTCAAGGCGCTAGTTCCGGCGGGATGGATGCTGCAAATCTCATTAAGCCTGTCTTGGCTCGAGGCAAACTCCGTTGTCTAGGTGCCACTACCCTTGCGGAATACCGCAAGTACATTGAAAAAGATGCGGCCTTCGAACGCAGATTTCAGCAAGTTATCGTCAATGAACCCTCAGTACCCGAGACAATTTCGATCCTTCGGGGTCTAAAAGAGAAATACGAAACTCACCATGGTGTCACCATCCTCGACAATGCTATCGTCACTGCCGCCACTCTTGCTCACCGATACCTAACGGCCCGTCGATTGCCAGATAGCGCTATTGATCTGGTTGATGAAGCAGCAGCTGCTGTGCGAGTTACAAGGGACAGTCAGCCAGAAGCTGTCGACAGACTCGAGCGTAAGAAACTTCAGATTGAAGTTGAAGCTCATGCCTTGGCAAAGGAAAAAGTAAGTGTATAACGATTTTGAATCCCGTTTTATCTTCACAGTGACTCACGCATCTGGTGTTCCTTTTCACAGGATGATGAGAGCAAAACCAGACTGGAGGCCGTGAATCAAGAAATCGCTGCCATCAATGACGAATTACAGCCTCTCAAAGCCGCTTGGGAAGCTGCCAAGTCGCGTGGTGACAAAATCAGAGCTGTTCGAGAGAAAATCGATTCTTTGAAAGCCAAAGCGGAAGACGCGGAGAGGCGGTACGATGTATCAACGTAAGTTCATCAACTCAAGTGCTTTGACTGTCCTGTCCGCCTTTCTGAGATGTTCGCTGCCAACAATTACAGTGCCGCCGATCTACGTCACTACGCAATCCCAGACTTAGAAGAGCAATTGTCTCTCCTAGAAGCTCACAAGCGAACGGAAGACGCTAAGCGAGGGCCATCCGAGCTGGAAGATGATGTCGTGACCAGTGACGGAATTTCCGAGATCGTGGCCCGTTGGACTGGGGTCCCCGTTTCACGCCTGAAAGCCACGGAGAAGGTCAAACTCAGAATGATGGAAAAGGCACTGATGAAACAAGTAGTTGGTCAACCTGAAGCCGTCAAGGCTGTGGCTGATTCCATCCGACTCAGTCGCAGCGGTCTGTCCAACGAATCACGCCCGATCGCCTCCTTCCTATTTTGTAAGTCCTTGTTAAACTTACTTTTTTTGATCCCCAATCAACTGACGTATCTCGTTCTTCTACACCTAGGCGGTCCTTCCGGAACCGGCAAAACGCTCCTGACTAAAGCACTGGCCAAATTCCTCTTTGACAGCGAAGAGGCGATTTGTCGGATCGATGGAAGCGAATACTCGTAAGCTCTCTTATCTTCGTCTGATATTCACACGTACTCCGGCACTCATGATACCTTGATTCATCATTTATACAGTGAGAAACATAGCATCAGTCGACTTATCGGCAGTCCACCCGGCTACGTGGGCCACGAAGAAGGCGGAACATTGACTGAATGGGTCCGTCGAAAACCATACAGTATTGTGCTGATCGACGAAATCGAGAAGGCGTCCCGAGAATTCAGCCAGTTGTTCCTTCAAGTCCTCGATGACGGTCGTCTGACCGACAGTCAAGGAAGAGTTATCAGCTTCCGGAACTGTGTGATCGTGATGACGAGCAACTTGGGCGCCGCTTTCCTCAACGAACTTGAAGATGACAGTCACATCCCTGATTCAACCCGGTCTTTGGTTCACGGAGCCATTCGCTCACACTTTGCTCCTGAATTCATCAACCGCATTGATGCCACAATCGTAAGCAAATTCTCTTCCACTTCTCATCATGTTTCCCTCCTCCTAAAAATCTACACAACCATCTGATTCCACATTCTTTCTTCGCCTCAGATTTTCAATAAGCTCGGCACAGCACAAATCAGGTCGATTGTCGATGTTCGACTGGCCGAAATCCAAAAGAGACTACACATCAACGGCAAGAACATCCAGCTAGAGATCGATGACCAAGCGCGCAACTGGCTCGGACAAGCTGGCTTCAACCCGCAATACGGTGCCCGACCACTCAACCGGACGATCCAGAATGAACTCCTTCACCCCCTCTCACGGATGATTCTGGATGAACGGATTCGGGATGGCGAGGCTGCTCGGATCACTGCAGACTGGAAACTCAATCGTCTCGTCATCTTCCCCAATCATGAAGCTTTGGCTATGGATATCGATGAGGAACAGGATGTACTTTCAGATGATGAGATCAAGATCGAAGATGTCAATTAATTAAATCCCTCTCTTTTTTTTCTAACGCTTTTCTGTATGTTGTACCTCTTGGCTTCCTCGTTCTTAATCGTTGTATGCTAGTTCCATGCTCAATTTCACATATATCCCTGGTTATCTTCCTTAAATAACGTCTTGCTCATTTTAACCTGATTTTAACCTGATGTGTAAACAAAAAGTCTCCCCAGAAAAAAATAGTTGATGGGTTTATTTTTTGCAATGAAAATGTTTCTTCTGGAGTTTCTTTTCACTCGTGACTTGGTGTTGAACAAAAACTTTGAACTCCACACCGGAGAGAAGTTCCGAGAAGGAAATGTAGCCTTATCCTTCGAAAGCTATCTACTCGAAGAGACTGCGCAACTTCCCTAATCAGCGGCTTACATACCTAGCTTTCTGAATAAAATAGTGCGCCTTCAAGCATGTTAAGCATTCATGAAATGTATATGTTACATCAGGCTAGGAAACAGATGAAAGCTGAGAGTGAGATGCCCTGATTGGACCCAGTCTTGAGATAGATAGGATGATCTAGCTACAACAGTAATGTAATGATATGTAAATTTGACGCCCCACAACGAACTTATGGAGCTTGACAGTTTTACCCAACTTGAATGGGTCCACAACGAACTTATGGAGCTTGACAGTTTTACCCAACTTAAATGGGTATTTCAATCCCTCCGCATACCGTATTGGATAGTGAACCCTTTGTCATTCTCTTCTCTTCCGTCTTGGAAATGGAAGCAATCTATAATTCATGGTACGGTTGGACTGCACGTTTCAATTGAGGACCCGGGTTTGGCCTTGTCATTCCCCCTTTAACTCACGAAGAAAGGCGAGAGTGTAGTAGTACTAGAATTGTTCAATTCACTCCGAGCAGCCAAATGATTGAGCCTCACAAAAGCCTCTGGTAGAGTCTCAAGAGCTCCAAAATGTAGCCCCGCGATGATCCTCCACGGTCGCACTTTTTGCCCCATCCAGGCCGCCTCCAACGATCAAACCTTGGACCACAGGCCACTCAGGCACTCACAAGTTTGTGAATTTGGGAGCGATTAAGATTCTGAAAACTCAAGCTTTGCTCTCACTTTCTAGGCACATTTGAATAAAGCGCAGATGCACCTTGATTTCGGCACTGCGGTTGATCCACAAGAAGGGCTGGATGCATGGGTTGCTGGATTCTAAGGCAAGATATAAATACATTACTGGTGCGAAATGGGAAGAAAAACGTCAGTTGCGCTTTTAGACACCGGTTGTTGCATAAGATGCAACAAATTAAGGACATGGAGATTAAGCAAGGCTTCCGGGAAACGCCATGTGGATAAAAAGATGAAAATGAACGAGTAAAGATGAAAACTCAAGTGAAGGATAAAGATAACAAATAAAAATAAAGAATCAAATAATAAGATCAACATAAGGTGACCAACGCATAAGAAATGGTATAAGAGAGGGACCAATATGAAGAATGATTAATCAAGAGAAAGAAAGAAATCAAATTCAAGAGAGAACCGGCCGTCAGGGGGTGGTACAATCGGAGTTCTTGGTCTGATCGAGTCGACTTGCTCTCTGAGACATGATAGCTTCTGGTTCCTGAGGGCTTCCATGATGGCGAAAATTCATAATCTCAGTGGTGGCACCTTGACATGCTAAGGAGAGGTGTTGGAGTCTGATGGGGCAGTCTCAGTTTCGGGACTCGAGCTGGGGGCATTGGTGCGCGAGTTTTCCAAGGTTAAGGATGATGGGGTTGAATAATTTGAATTTGAGATTGTGGAGACCACAGGTACGGTCGTGTTGGAGGCAGTGATTGGACCAGTCATATTGGAAACCGCGACAGTCGAATTGTCTACAAAAAGAAAGACCCATGGTTAGAATGAAGCCGGTATTCGAATCAAGATTTTGCACCTCTACTCACTCGTGGGATTAGTATGTTTTCCAGCATTGATTCTCGAGTGCGGGGAGATCAAGTCCAAGATTGAATAGCTGAGCAAAACACACAGGATAGTATGAAATATGATAGTTGCCAGTGAAAGTGTGATTGCAAGCGCCACCCGGCGGTAGGAGAGAGCAGACTTAGACGGTGAAGACATTGTGCTAGTTATTTAAATTGGTTGAATAGGGAGATTGGTTATATAGGGTTGGTTCACTAGGGTGATAAATTCAAACTACGGGGATGAGAGGGTGTGAGGAACGGAGAGTATGGTGAGGGGCACAATTCACGGGAGTAAATGTTTATGAAGATGTTGGGAGATAGGGAATGGTGCGGGATAGATTCTTCCTTGTGTTGCCAACTCGCTCGTCCGTCTCGCTGGATCTCGGAGTTGTTAAAGGTCTCTTGGCAGTGGAATGTTTCATGCCATCTATGTACGTGATGGACTCGGTCGCCCGGTCGGCACAGAGCTCCAGAAAGTTTGAAGGGTGTCATATGAAGCTCCCGGTACAACGCGGGGAAATATTCAAATACTCGAGAAATGACACGGTTACAGATTTATAAGACAGCCGGTATTGCTTGGCGATGGCCATGGAACGGTGTAAGAGGATCTGTATGGGTTTCTTTGGGCATGTTTTGCCGGGTCTCCTTGGTGGTCAGGGACTCGACGAAATCAACCCACGAGACAGATGCTTGCGTGTTCCGAATTCTTGTAGAAAAGTATATCCGGAGAACGCAGGCGATTAGACACGTCTCTTTTGAAGCGTTGTGGGAGGGCATCGGAACCTTTCTGCACCGGGACGCACCGGCAACACTTCATGAACCAACCAACGGTAACCAACCATCGCGCGACGGAACTACTGAAAATGCCGTTCTGAACGTCACCGTGGGACTGATGATAAGAAACCATTAATTCCTAATAGAAACATGCATAACCTTGTGAAAAAAGATTTTTGTTTGAATAAATAAACATACATGATTCGGAGAGGAGGTGAAAGAAGAGGAAAGGCAACAAACTAAGGTTCCGATCCGGTGCCCCGGGTACGGGTATTGCCCGCCCGAGATCCGTGCCTGGCCTATCCGGCCCCGACGCCGAGTACTTGGCGGGTACTTTTTTTTTTAATAGTGTTTTTGATTTCACATATCACACTGTACAACTAGAGCGGAGTAATTACAACTGTATTTTTGTGGATTCACTGTCCTATCGGTGGTACAACATGTCATGAGGATGTTGGCAATCTGGATAGCATAAAGAGGAATAGAGAAAAAGATATAGAGAAGAGAAAAGAGGAAGAGAAAAGATGAGAGAAAATTGGGAGCAATTGGAACACAGAGAGAGGAAGGGTGACCACAAGCAAATAAATGAAAAGGCTGGATTGGGGAGAAACGGGAAGCAGTTTTGCCCTTACCCATTGGAAGAAGTGTCATGTCTAGAGGAGGGGCCATGCTCCTACTTGGCGGGTACCGCCGTGTGTCTGTGTCCGGGTACAACCCGTACCCGTCGCGGGTAACCAGGTCCACATTGCCATCTTTATTCAAAACCAAAGATAATGGTGAATTTATCTTTGGTTTAGAACAAATGGATCAAATAGCCATGTCTCAGCTTAACACATGCCCCTTGTTTCCGTGTGCCTCTTGTGAAGCAAGCCTCTGAAAGAAGGGCTTGTATGGTATCCCCAATTTCTTGTGTGAGCAGTTCCATTTTTGGTGGAAGGAATTTGCCGCCATTTCTCCCCTATGTGACAGTGGAAATTTTCCATGGTCTATTGCACCATTTGAAAGGCCTACATCTGGCTCCTCTCATGTCCAAACATGGATGAGCATGGAAAAAATGGACCAGAGCCAGGCCGGGTTGAAGTTTAATTTTTTTTAAGATCTTTGACCAGTGCCAAGACCAACACATAACAAGGTAGCATACAGTTACATGTATCTATACAAAATTTCTTCTCTATTACTTTACAGAATGAGTTAGTGTTTAACAAGAGAAAAAACCTCATCATTTGCTGTATTTTCAAATATACAGCTTCCTCACTCCTTACCGCCTTGAGCAGAGCTCAGTTTTCAAGTGTGAAGAAAGTGGTGTTGTTCTCAATAATATTTAATAATCAAAAACCCGCAGGATGGCAAGATTCATGACTTCTGGGAAGTGTTTAACTCATCCAAGGGGTAGCTCAGACAGAAACCCTATCATTGATTCAAGTGGAAATTGTCAAGAATACAATGAAAATCTGGAATCTCTCACCCCAGGAATGCTGTTTTGGTTGCAAGCTCCTCTTTCAGAGGCTTGCTTTGCAAGGCACCCCCAGCACGCAGGTCCCTCAGCCCCTGAAACAAGGGGATTGTTTGAGGCTATTGTGTGAATCTGGACACAAAACCACCCAACCTGTGAGCTTAACTAAGCCTCTCCAAGACTCTGAGGAGGTGAAATGTGTCTCTGGTGTGTCTGGACTCTGCTGCACTGTGTTAAACACAACAATTTTTTGGGTTGCTGCGCTGAGAAGATTTGATCTACAAATCTGCCTGAACCCAACCCATTCCCCAACGGGTCTTTGGCTGGTTCCAGTTTGGCCCAACTAATTTGCATCCTGAATGTCAGGTGAAAACAGTTAGTCTGACAGAGAGGGGTTCATAAAGACCATAAATGGGCTGCAATGTCAAAGTACAAGGGAGCCCAGACAGTGGTAAATTGGCCTTGTGAAAGGGATATCAGTCTAATAAAACAGGAGTGGTGGAAAGGAACACAGCATGCTGACATTTCAAAATAAATACTTGTTCTGGCTTCCATTGAAATTGAAAGATTCAGAAAAAGATTTGAAGAAGTGATATTGGGAAGCATCTGAGATAAAAAAAACCTCAGACATCAATAAATCAAAAACTGCTGATCTGAGAAAGCAAATGAAAAGTCTTAAATTTAAGGTTAGAAAAGACAGAAGCAAACATGAAAGTTGAGGATTCTTGCAGTCAAGAAAACTAGAGAGTTTATCAATCAACCTGAAGATATGTTTCTATTTTTCAAAAAAGAACACAGGTTACAGGTCTGATAGCTCAATCTTCAATTTTTATGCCAAGGAAATTGGTATGCCAATTTGGGTTTAAAGCAATTATGGGTTATGGTGATGAGCATTGAGATGGATATTGTGATGATATGGAATCAATTGTATAGATTTTTGCTCTTTCTATTGCAAATGAAGCATTTTTCCTATATTCTGCAGTTGTGAGGGAGTTTCCTTCTTGTTGAGATTGAGTCTTGAACCAAATTTCCATCAAGTCAAGAGCAACACGGAATGCACGTACTTTAGTCATGGTACCAGTCTTGTTGAGACATTTTTGAATAAGAATTTGAGCATCATCAAATTTTCTGCTCTTTGGTTCTTTTGATACATCTATTATACCCAGAAGAGGAGGATGCTCTGCAGTTTCCATGAAGATGAGATTGTAAAACCATTCAAGAATTGACTTGTGATTCCCTTCTGTCCTTTTCAAAATAAATTTGTCTAGTTCATTTAGAGCAACCAAGGTGTGACAACAGTGTAAATCCTCTCCAATCTTTTGTAATTTTGAAATTAAAGCTGCACTATCTCCCCTGGCAGATTTATGTGATCTTGAGAAGATCCTGATTTTATTTTTATCATTGGGGATAGAAATGTCACAACAATTAGACACTTTTCCTCCAAGTATCTTTAGTCCTGGAGTTCTAGCTGAAAGCTTGTATAATTCTTCAATTTCACCTTGTTTCCTGAAGATATTTTTCTCAAGTTTCTTCCATTCAAGGAAATCTTCAACACTTTGCTTCCTCAGGGCAGTCACTGTTTTTTTGAGGATAACTCCCATTGTATCACCATTTTCAAAGTATGTTTCCTCTAATCCATCCATTTTATGGCAACTCAAACTTTGAAACTTATGAACACAATATTTAATTTGTGATTCTACATCCTTCCAAATATTGCCCTTGTTTTGCCCTTCTTTTTTTCTGGAGCCTGGGTCTGGAAGCTGATCAGATAATGTTTGTGATTGGATAAAACCCGCCCCCTGGTGATATTCTTCCCCTTCTCCACAAATTCTTAAGGGAACTGTTTCCTTGTGTGTATCATGAGTATCTAAATAGCTTGAGGGATCCACCAGTTTGTGAGAGTTTCTTTACATGTAAAATTACCACAACCAAGCTGACCTTTCTTTCCCATTCCCCTCACATTACCTGCATCATAAATAGATGTCAATGACTGGTTTGGTCCACAATGAAATTCTCCTCCTTCTTTCAATAGGGAAACATCTACCTCAGGCAAATGCAGAAGGCTCTCTGTATGATTAGAGAAGAAGGCGGATAAAATATTGATAAGTTTTTGGAAAGACTTGCCACTAAAGGTCAAAAATATCTAACCTTTCTCCTTTAATATGGTGCTGCTACAGAGACTGGAATTTTCATGATGTGGTGGGTAAGATTGCAATTTGTGTTTGTATTCTACCTCATTCTTCAGATGTGATTTGTGATTCTGATCCATATAATTCATGTCTAGATGATTTCAGTCAAATAAGCAGATTGAGTTTCAAACATCTTGAAAAGTAAATATTCAATAGCCTATTAGAAAAAACATCAACTGACATTTTTCCATGGATCCATGATTGAAATTTGAATTATAGATTGTTGCCAATTCACTCACTTCAATTTCATGAGAATATTCAAAGAAATTGGGAACATAGATATCAAAGTGGTTTGAATAATCTGGAAACAAGTGTTAGTCCCCATCATTATAATTCAATATTTTACCTTGTGAATCTTACCCATTGAGCCAAATCCATCTTCATTTGAGTCTTTTGTAAAGCAAACAGTGTGGTCTTGAAGTGTTTTTGGCCGTTTTGCAGATCCCCATTGTTGTTCAGGAAAATCACCAAGTTCCTGGAATATATGTTCATCAGACATGGAAGTAGTAGAATAAACAGGTCTTAATTCTCTAATCAAAGCGGCTGTAAATGAAAATTTGATGTTATGAAGATTAACTATACTGGAAAAGGCTAATCCAGACCAGTTCATTTTTAGATTTCACTAGTGATTTTGATTTTTCTGGTTAAAAAAGACTCAAACAGAAGATCTATGAAGGCTTTTAACTTTTATATCAATCTGTAATATCATTCCAATTATTTTGCACTGAATATTTCACACCTATCCAACAGGCAATCAGTGTGAGACTGACAGGGGGTATCAAATATAAAAAGGCAAAAATTTAATTCATGATTTTCTCCTGAACTGATTCAAAATTCTGATAATTCCAAGTTTATTAGAAGCACCGTTTCACAGAAACTTACTTCATGGGTCCATGCTGTATTTCATTGAAATTTCAGGCAAAACAAATAACAGTTCAAAATTTGTGTTTTTTAAGTTTGAGTTTATTTTTTGTTTGGGTTTAGAGTTTACTAGAGGCCAAGGCGGCTTCGCCGCTGCAGATACCTGGTTCCATTTCACCATTTTTTCTCTTTGAAATCTCCTTCAACATGTCAAAATCAGCTGTAATCATCACACCTCACTTATATTTTACAAGGCTAATGTGTGGCTGTACTCCCAGAAATCAAAGAAACCAATTGCACCAAGTCCACAACCCTCACTCTCTGTCAAATGGCAAACACTTGTCACACTTATGCTGCGTTTGGCAGTGTAATTATTGTGCAATAAATAATTGTGAAATGTGACATTATGGCACTGGGTTATCACTTGTCACAATAATTACGCTGCCAAACACAACCTGAAATAAATAGATCAAAAATATCTCAATCTCTAATCTGTCCCTGCAAAAGTTTTGACCAAAATCCAAGCCAATTATAGGTTTATATTATGTTTTACCTCAGGGAAATATCTGCTGTAGTTCCTTTTTTCCTGGTACTTCATAGTCACCACAGGTTTATTTGTATTTTGTTTAAACAAAGTTTCTTATGTTCAAGGTTTATGTCTGCATTTGTTAAATAACCTTTCTTATGTTTATGTCTATTCTGCTGAGCTGCATACTGAAGAACCCCGCTTCAGATCCAGAAATATCTGCCCATATCCCCAGGTTTTGGAACCTCTGGTTTCAGATATCTGGTGTGATCCGCCCCAATATCCCGGATTGTCCATTCTTTGAAACTGCTTTTGTTACATAATTGGTAAGCTTAGGTGTGTGTTGGTTGCATGGAGACATTGAGTGACCCCAATAGCCAAGCCCTCTACTTATGGTGTTCAAAATTGCACAAGATGTGTTTACATAACAGCATAACATGTGATTTTGGCTGGGAGATGTCAGTGTACATAAAACTTAAAGTGACATCTCCCAGCCAAAATTGCAGCTTATGCTGTTATGTAAAAAAATCTTATGCAATTTTGAACACCACAACTGATGCTTCAATGGCATGCATGTATTTAAATACATACAGCCGCGTAAAATTTCCGCTGGATAAACCAATTGGACATTTAAACATGCCTGACTCAGATTCTTCATGGCTTTGGCCTACCTTCAGGAAGATTATCTGCTTGAAGAGCCTGGGGACCATGAGGTGATAAAGCATGACCATGCTCATCATCGGAACTTACAGTAGCAACAGTTTACGTTCCAACAGCCATCAAGGTACATCCCGAATTCAAAGGTTCTTGAAGAAATTGATTCCCTCTTGAAAACCTACTGTGGAGAGCGATCCAGACATTCACACTGAGCTTCCCATCAAGAGCCCCTTTTCACGAGATTATGGATCAAATCTTGCTGGCAATACCGCCAGCCTTGACATCAAGCCTCTTTCGAAGTCTTTAAGTCAACCTCTATCACGGCTATTGCGCTCTGTTTCTCATCAAAGTCTAGTAGAGCGCTTCGCACCAGACAAGATCTCAGGCAGTGACAGGCTGTTGATTAATCAGGCCGTAACAAAAGCCGGGAAGGAGTTGCAGCCCAATTTGTAAATCTCAGATCCTTGGTGTTCTTAGTGAGTTGGTTGCTGAGGTTTTTGTTTGAGTGTAAATTCTTGGTTTTGTTTGAGTTTAGTTTTTTGTATTTTTTGATGGTGGTCACATTCTTTGTTTTGTGTGAGTTTGAATTTCAAACCCAGCCCTTTAAGTATTGGTCCCAGATCACACATGACACAAGGTGGCACCCTGGGCCCTGCACCTACCTGAACACCAAAACTGTGTTACCAGGGCCCTGCACCTGGGAAGACAAAATTCTGGCTTGTACAAACTCATGCAAGTATTTACAGGTCATCTTGAGAGGTTTATGTCATGTGTGATCTGGGACCAATACGTAAAGGGCTGGGTTTGAAATTCAAACTCACACAAAACAAAGAATGTGACCACCATCAAAAAATACAAAAAACTAAACTCAAACAAAACCAAGAATTTACACTCAAACAAAACATAAACTCTAAACCCAAACAAAAGATAAACTCAAACTTAAAAAACACAAATTTTGAACTGTTATTTGTTTTGCCTGAAATTTCAATGAAATACAGCATGGACCCATGAAGTAAGTTTCTATGAAACAGTGCTTCTAATAAACTTGGAATTATCAGAAATTTGAATCAGTTGAGGCTCAATACGCAGCATGCGCGTGGCACTTAGACAAGACCCAGAAATAGACACTTGTGAACACGTACTTCCAGATTTAGCATCACAGGAAGATACGGAAGCTCGCACCATGCTGGGAAAATACTGGCACAAGTACGCAGGCACTGTGGCCTGCGTGTGCAAAAATGCTACCAGGTACTTCTACGATTTATAGTCACCCGTTGTAAAATTAGTGTGGTACCTAGATTTTTGACAAAGTATTAGAGACACAGTAAATAGATAGCATAGAGGCGGGCAGCGCGGACGCCGCCCGGTACCAACTTATTCACTTTCCCTAACGCACTAAAGCCTTGCACTAGCAACTTCAAGAGTAATGAACTTAAGCTTTGGTGTTGCAGTTGGGCAGCACTTAACGCTCATGTTCACAGTATAATACATTCCATGCTCAGGATGACCATTCAGGGTTATCCAGATGTGTTCCACATCCAAGGTATTTGGCTTCAAGCAGTTGGATTGTGTCTGTGCTTACTTGCTGGTGAGGCTTTGACCTTCTTGGTGGTCTGCACATCTCTTGATGAACGGTCTGTACTGGTCATTGAGGGGAGTCACACCTCTCAATGACTGGTCTGACCGGCCATTGAGGGGACCCAGATCTCCTCCCCATGACCAGAGTTTTCCTGTACTTGAGGTGACTCACACCTCTTGATGACAGGTCTGTACCTGCCTAGAGATGGCCTTGCAGTACCTGGTACCCCTTGGTGCGCCGGCGCACCCTCCCAGAGGTACCAGGTGCCTGCTTTGGGGGACAAAAACTGATGGCACCCGGGTGTACTGCCGGTGCGCCCGCCCTGCCAGAGGTCCACGGTGTACCCCAGGACCCCCTCCATCCGCCGCCAGCACAGGCTATACACACTCCTCCAATGACGGGCCAGCACATATGTACACATGGTGCGAATTAATGGCCATGGAGAAGAGGGTTTAATCCTCTTGATGAACAGGACTGTTCCAGTCATCAAGATGATTAAACTTTCCTCTCAATAACCGGAACCGTTGTGGTAATTTATATAGGCAAAGGTGGTAGAATGTCCACTCGGGGATGGCGCGGGCGGGAATGCAGAGAGTGGCTCAGGCAGAGTGCTTTCCGGTGACATAAGCACTGAGGATGATGTCAGAAAAGCGCGCTAGGAAAGCTTACGGAAAGTCACGTGCGGACCGGAATGCACAGATTGCGGATTGGGTATTCAAATTGGAGCGGAAAAGACAGGGCTGGACTGCGGCGGACTACACACGTGGACTGGTAGCAGCGGCGCGTCAGCAGGTGAGCCACAACAGCCAAAGCGGGTGGAACCGGGGTGGAGGCGGTGGTGAGAGGCCGACTGGCGGGGGCTAGACAGAGGACGGTGGGAGGTCAAGCGTCGGAGATGAGCGGAGTCTGGGAGAGTGACGTGCGGAAGAGCTGGCGGAGCTGGAGGACTAGTGTGGGATCGGGTGGGAACGGCAATGTGCGTGGAGGGAAGGACAGGAAACGGGGGCTCATGGATTTCTCCTCTCTTTCCTTATCCTATTATCCTATTATCTTACGGAATACCCATTATTGTACTTACACTTACGACATACCAGAGTATTAGGAGATATACATGTGACCTTATTTTTACTTTCAGATTTACTTGCGGATTCTGTGCTTATGGAGTGCGGAGCTTTATTCACTTGCGGATTATTACACTATAGATCAGGCTCAGAGAGGAGCGCTGAAGGCTAGCGGATAGTAGCAGTGCAGAGACAAGTCACCGACAATCACAAAGCCTGGACACTAATATTCTTGAAGAAGGCGGTTAGCGGACATTTCCACCGACTTACCAGCTTTTATTCTCACACCATTCTGGTCATCAAGAAAATTAAACACTCCTCAATGAACGGTTTGCTCTGGTCATCAAGGGGAGTCTTTAATCCTCTCAATGACTAGGTCCATTCCAGTCATCAAGAGGAGCACTTAATCCCCTCAATGAATGGAGCAGACCCAACCATCAAAAATAGGAACACTCTTGATGACTGGGCTCCAGTAATTGAGAGGAGTGCTTACTCTTCTCTCAATGACCTGGGGGGAGTAAACACACCTCTCAATGACTGGAACAAAACCAGTCATCAACTGGAGAAACACACCTCTTGATGAATGGGAGCAAACTGGTAATCAAGGGGATCAAGTGCTCCTCTCAATGAATTTGTTTGTTTTACTACATCAAGAGGAGTAAAGACTCCCCTTGATGACAGGAGCAAACCATTCATCACTCCTCTTGTTGAAAGGTTTGCTCCGGTCATTGGGGGAGTGTTTCTCCTCTCAATGACCTGGTCTGTTGCGGTCATTGAGAGCAGTGCTTAATCCCCTTGATTACTGTAGCAGATGTTGATTACTACTAGAAAAATATGGGAGGTAACCATGGTACCCCCATAGGGTACTTCTGGTACCCTGTCAGGCGGTTCCAGGTGTCTTTATTTCAGAAAAAAAACCTGGTACCTGGGTCTTGCAAGGGTACCTGGGTCCACTGGGGCCATCTCTAGACTGGACACCTGCACCCAGAACCCGCCAGCGGGTAGCTGAGGCTGTATGGTAAGACATGTACTGGTTACCCGGCAACAAGTAAGTTAGTAACTGTTTACCATCTCAATGTTGTATTCTAACAGCAAAAATGCAGCAGTTACATAAAACTTGGTTGTGTTGGAGCACAAATGTATTTATGTGAGCGGGTACAGATTTCTGATACCCAGGTATCCGCATGGTTTTGGAAGAATCTCAGTAACTCACAAATGCAACTGCTGGCATGTACCGGCCAACGGATAGCAGGTAATCGCAATGGTTTATTTTTCAAGCATCTCCATATTTTTGGTTAATGGTGAAGATCTGTTTTGATTTTTTAAAGGAAAGGTCAACCTCAAATTGGTGGACACATTTTGCAATACTTTAAAACAATTATTGGTTGTTATATCTATGGGATAATAAGGATTCAACTGTGTACATATATTCTTGCTCTTTTCAGTGCCAATAAAACATTTTTTACATATTCCTCTGTTGTGAGGAAAGTGCCTTCTCTTGGAGTTTGATTCTTGAACCAAATTTCCACCAAGCCAAGAGCAGCATGGAATGCACAAACTTTATTCATAGGGCCAGTCTTGTTGATGAATATTTGGATCAGAATTTGAGCATCATTAAATTCTCTGCTCTTTGGTTCTTTTGAGAAATCTATTGTACCCAGAAGAGGTGGATGCTCGCCATTTTCCATGAAGATGAGATTATAAAACCATTTGAGAATTGACTTATGATTGCCTTCTGTTATTTTCAAAATAGATTGGTCCAGTTGATTCATAGCAAACAAGTTATGGCAGCAGTGCAAAGCCTCTCCAATCTTCTGTATTTGTGCAATTACAGCTGCACTATTTTTAATTGTATTTTTATATGTTTTTGAAAAGAGTCTAATTTTTTTTGTGTGATTGGGGATTGAATTTTCAAAACAGTTGAATCCTCTGCTCCCAAGTATCTTGAGTTCTGGATTCCTAGGTTTAAGCTTGTATAATTCTTCAACAAGCCCTTTTTTTAGGTAGATTTTTTTTTCAAGTTACTTCCATTCACAGAAATCTTCAGCACTTTGATTTCTAAGGCAAACTACTGTTTTTTGGAGCATAATTTTCATTGTATCACCATTTTCAAAGTACTTCTCATCTAATCCAGAAATTCTATGACAAATAACACTTGCATATTGATTAGCATGATGTCTAATTTGTGATTTTAAATCCTTCCCAGTAATCCTCTGATCATGAAGTTTTCTTTTCCTGGAGTGTGGGCCTGAAAGCTGATCAGTTAATTTTTGTGAAACTTGAGCTACACCCAACTCCTGATCAACTGCTCTTCCATGAATTCTTAAGGAAACTGTTTCCTCATGTGTTTGATGGGGCCCAGTGTCTATATATACAGATTCATCCATCAATATGTGGGGTTTTTATACTTTCAAAATCACCCCAGCCAAGCTGACCTTTCTTTCTTGAACCCATTACATGTCCAACATCTGAAATAGATGTTAAGGACTGGTTTGGTCCACCATGCTGTTGCCCTAATTCTGCCCAAAGGGAAACATGAGCTGCAGAAAAGCTCAGAGGGCTCTCTGGATTAATAAATTGGGATGCAGATGCATTATTTATCAGTTTTTGATCATTCTTTTCAACTAAAGGTCTCACATGCATTTGAATAACCTTTCTTTTTTAATATTGTCCTAAGGCAGGAACTGGAATTTGCATGAGGTTTTGAGTGGGATTGCAAATTTTGCTCCAATTTGGATCTATTCCCCAGAGTTGAAGTAGTATTCTCATCCACATATTTCATATCTAGATGATTTCAGTCACATAAACGGATTAGTTTTCAACATCTTGGGATGAAAGTATTTGATAGCCCATTGTCAACTTACTTTTCTCCTTGGATGCATTATTGATGTTGGAACCAGAGATTTTTCCTAGTTCACCCACTTCATTTCCATCAACAAATTGATCCAAGAATTTGGGAATATAGATATCAAATTCATTCAAATAATCTGGAAACAAGCATCAGTCCCCATTACTTTAATTCAATCTTTTAGCATTTGGATCTCACCCATTTGTTCAAATGCATCTCCACTTAAGTCTTCTGTAAAGCTACCAGTGAGGTCTTCAAACCCTTTTTTCTGCTTTGAAGATCTCCACTTCTTCTCAGGAAAATAATCAAGGCCTTGAAATCTATGTGCATCATATGTGGAAGTAGTAGGATAAACAGGACTTAATTCTCTAACAAAAGCAGCTGCTGTGAACAAAAAGTTGAGCTGATGAATAGTAAATGTTTTGAGAAAGTATAATCCAGACCAATCCATATTCAGGTTGTTCTATTAGTTTTGAGTTTTTCAGATGAGAAAGAATCAAACAGGAGAACTGAATGGATTATCAAATCCATCATATCATTCCCACAAGTTTCCACTGCATATTTCACACCTATACAGAATCCAATTGGTGTGAGAATATTTATAAAACTGCAATATCAATAGTGTATCATAAGCCACTTGGCACTACCTGTGTTCATAACCCACCACCTGTGTTGCATAAGCTGCTACCTGAAGTGTTTCATAAGCATCTATAAGTGTTTCATGGGCAACTACACGTGTTTCACACCACTGGTGTAACCTGTTCCAGCAAGGAGAGCAGGAACAAGACCAATTTTATAATATATCCAAAAACTACTCAGACAAGATTATCCTAGCACTTAAATTCTGCTGTTTGAATTATCAATTCCAGTCTTGTCTTAATTGAAACTCCAATCATAACCTTCCAAGAAACATTGATCAAGTCATGGCCCACTCAGGATTCAGTGACCACTTCTCATATCTCAATTTGGCCCTTGAATGTCACTACTCTCTGTACAAGCTCTTACAAAATATTTTTGAGCCTCCTGCTATTACAATTACTCACCCCATGCCATGATTGTTCCAATTGCCTTATTCACCAGAAGGATATGAGCAGAAAAGTCAGCAAAGGTTTGCAGCAGTCAGGCAAGGGTCACAGAAGATAAGGATGACATCATTTTTTCCCAGTTTGTCCTCATTTGTCCTGTTTTTTATTGCACTAGAAAGAAAGGTCTGGTGCTGTGTTGGAATGAACAAGAAAATCGTAAACAATTGGTATTGTGTTTTGCTTATTGCTTGGACATCAAGAGTGATTTCAAGTGGTAAAGTTATGGTGTTATTGGGCACAGCCCCAGTTTAATCTCAACCTTTCTGCCATACACAGCACTGGGATGGTGATGTCATCTGGTGTTCTGTGATTGGATGGCAATACCCTGCTGTGCAGCTTGCTAATCATTCTTTGTATGTAAATATGCTTTTTCTGAATTCACATTGGAAATTCAGCTTGTGATATGACTTCTCAAACATCTTGTAGCTGTATCAACAAGTTGCTCCAACATATGTACATTGGATTTTTTGCTTGGATTGTGGGCAAACAGTATGAAATATCTACATAGAAACAATGGAGGGAAATAACTCATTGAGTCTCACATAAGGCTGTTTTCTCATTCTGGGGCTCAGTTGGATGATAGAATCCCACAAGTCTGCTACAATCACCTGCTCTCTTTTTCCGAATTGTTTTTGAACAGTATTTCTCAGGTTATCATTTTGACATTAATGTGTTTCACTCCAGGCAGCCTCAGTATGCTTGTATATAATGGTCACATGTGATCTAGAAGAGGATACGTTGAGGACCACCTATCTCCATCAGTTGCAGAACACTTTATTGCCTTCTTTCACCATCCCACCAATGTTGGTAATTACTCCCGCTTGACTGTTTTTTTTTTTGGAGTAATCACTTTTGTCTTTCTCTCCCTCAAAAATGACAAGGAGACTCCAAGATAAGAGAAGAAACACACATTTTCTGTAAAAAAGGGGGTAAGAATAAGTGTGTTCATTGTTCCGACAACCAATCCCGCATAAAACAAAGCAAGGAAGAGTGCACAAAAAGAGGGACCAGAAGAAATTAGGAAGGAGGAAAGAATCGGAGGGGAGTTGTTGTTTCAGACTAAGGAAGATTGGATATTGAAAGAAACAGGGGTAGACGAAGTAGGTGAGAGCAGAAGAGCAGGGAGGTTAAGGTATGAAGGCGAGCGGGTCGAACATGGATGTAGAGAATGCGACCGTGAACAGTCCGAGGAAGATAGAGAAGGTGACCTTGAGTCCGGAGGCGGCAGCAAGGGGTTTACTAGTGACTTTGCCGGGGTTTTTAGTGCCACCGGAGCCGAGACCGGCGGCGCCGTTAGTGGTATTGGTGAGCTGGCCGGGGGTGATCTTAGGCAACAGACCGCCCTCCGGGCTGAGATGGACGCCGAGGGCGGAGACGAGCAGGGCGGCGGCAACGTGCTGGGAGCGGACGTATTTGACAGGGGAGGCATCGGCAGTCCAGTTGCCGTTACAGAACCAATCGTCGTCGCATGAGTACTGGACCATGGCTGCAACCGACGCATCGATCGTCGACTTGATCGCACCCTTCACTTGGTCGGACGTCACCTCCCGACAGGTGTACGCTAGGTTGCGCAGATAGATCGCCTTGAAGCCCTGCTGGTCCCGGTTGCATTTCGCTCCCGGCTCACAGGTCTCGGTGACCACGTTCGACACCTTCTGGCCGCTGAACGTCAGCTGGGCGTAGTTGTAGAACGGCGCGACCAGGTCGAGATAGGTGTTGTTTCCGGTGGCCTTGTGCATCCAGGCTAGCGCTCCCAAAAGCGCGCCGTAGTTGTAACTCCATATATGTGACGTAAACTTGCCGCATTCGCCCACGTTCATCCCGTCGTAGAGCACACCGGTTTGCACGTTTCCAAGCCCGGATGAGAATACCCAGTCCATGGCCGCCTTCCAGAGATCTAAAGCAGTGTGGTTTTTGTTGGCCATGAAGTTCCGCGCTCCTTGCTGGATGAACTCGAGTTGGGTGGTCAGAGACTTGTAGGGTGCCGACGTTCCATTCCGATCACGAGACTATTCTTTTTTTTTTGCATGAGAGATGAGCTTTATCAACTAGGTGCCGGTTGGCAAGGGACATATCGATGTTTTGGGATGGTCCTAGCCAGTAGATTCCTCCACCACATCCATCGTCCCATTGTTGATAGGTCTGGTCGTATGTCTTTTGAGCAGGTGTTATCCATGGACCCTTGATGGAATTAGCGCCGTAGAATTCGGCCCCCTCCTATAGCTAATCAAAAAGAAGAAGAAGAAGAACGGTCAGCCATGTTCAATGAATTAATTATGCCCAGTCAAGAGGATGAGTACTCACCAGCCTCTGTGGTCGATTGGTTTTCAGAGAGCAAGCAGATTTTACGGTCAGTAGTGTTCAAGAGCGACTGAAAAAAATGATTGACGAACTAAACTGTGCCACAGGATATCATCGTTCCATCGTCCTAATAAAGTGGCCGCTGTCGAAGACATTGCTCCACCGAGAAGATCTCTAGAAGAATATGTGTAAATTAAGGTAAGCACATGAACGATCAACAGAGAGAGAGAGAGAGATGAGTGAAGATGTACTGTTCAGAGCCGTAGGAAGTATTGACGAGGGCACCGGTGACGACGTCGAGGAACTGGGTGTCGCCGGTGTATTTGGCGTGCCAGGGGGTCTGGGCCTGGTCGAAGACGCCGCTGGGGTTGGGGGTGTAGAAGCTCATGAGGTTGGTGAGTGCGGCGGAGGCTGCATTCTTGAGGGCCGAGAGACAGGGACGAGGTCAAAATATGTAGCACCTAAGCCAGGGATGTTGTGGTTTTAGGACGAGGAGGAGTAAGAGCCGGATAACTGTGGGGACAGGAGCCTGGTAGGCCCTGCCCGGTCCCTCTCAACAGTGGGCTGGCTGGGTCGTGTTGTTAAGACCCTGCCAGCTTCATCAAGTCCGACCGCAACCAATCCACCATATATAAGCAACTCGACGATCCAATGGAGCCAACAAAGAAAAGCCAAGATTACTGCCCACCTCAACTCAGCTTAGACATTCGAGTAGGTAGCCTGAATCTTCCTCACTTTTACCATTCAGCTGCTGACTCTCAAAATTTTCATTATTTTCTGCACTATTTCTATCCCATTTCAGGAAGAACCAGTGATGGCTAACTTATCCAAGAATCAAGCTTCCGCACCAGTAGCTACCCATGAACTTTCAGATGACATCAAAACCCAGAAGCACTGGAACCTACAGGCGGGGCTTGTGCTGGATATCAAGAATGCCGTCAAGGAGATATTCCTTCAAATTTCTCATCCAAGCATTGGCAACTTGGAAAGGTTGATGATTCCCAAACTTGATTTCTATGGCTGCTATGAAGAAGCAAGAGCATTTGATCCAGTCCAGACACAGGCTGTCTTATCCGAGTGGTTTCCCGAGGAAGGCGACTGGGACCGTTTCTTTCTTATGCTTGATTTACTTGAATCAACCCATTGTTACTGGACCCGAGAAGACATTCCAATCCGTTTTGCCGGATTCGAACTGGCAGATGCAATCACTCTTCTGCAACTCGATTTTAATCCACATCCAACTTCGCGCTGCTCCTCAAGCACTTGGGATGTTCCCATGAAAAAACTCGCAGTGCATCTTGTCACCAAAATGGACAAGATGCG
Organism: Puccinia triticina; assembly: GCF_026914185.1. Classification (NCBI taxonomy): domain Eukaryota; kingdom Fungi; phylum Basidiomycota; class Pucciniomycetes; order Pucciniales; family Pucciniaceae; genus Puccinia; species Puccinia triticina. Next base: position 5,423,477 of record NC_070560.1, on the reverse strand, counting down.
GAAGGATCAAGGATACTCCACACTGATTTTTGATGTGGAGTAAGCTAGTCAGGGTGACTTCTAGGTATGCACCATTCTTCCTGGCTGCAATATACTGTTTGTGTCATAATCATAGACCCCAGTCTGGTCTTCTCTTAATCTGGCTGATTGACACCTTCAGGCCCAGCTGCAGCCAAACCATTCCCAGCACAGCCCACCACATTTCCATCACAGTGGAGACACTACCCCTTGATAAGACTAAGATCCATTCAACAGCAGCAAGACAAGAACCAATAGCACTTGTGGGTGTGTTGGTCTTTATAGTTATATTGTACTTTTGATTTGATATGCCACAGGGAAACATACATGTAGCATTAATCATTGACAAGCCTCAAACTTGTTGCCTCACCCGCCAGCGCTTTGGTGCGGGTAGCTCAGCCCAATCACATATGAGCGTTGGGTCTCAGGTAGACCTGTAGTTCAAGAGTCCATCATCAATCAGAGGGAGTTTTTGTGAGGACTATGTGTGTGAATGCTTACATATTGGTCAATCTCCCCCTTCTTTGGGGTGTCAGACTTGCTCCCAATGGTTTGCGTGCCCTCGCGTCTCCACAGCCACTTGCTGAAAGTATGGGTGGGGGTTGCGTTAAAGGGACAAGTGGTGGGGCCATCAAACTGGTCCTTCTTGGTGGAGGAGATGAACTGGGCGTGGAGGATACCTTCGAAGGGGCCCTTGACAAACTGGACGATTATAGGGTTGCAAATGTGGAACTGGGTGGTCAAACGGGACCAGCTTTCCAAGACAGAGTGTGAGCTTCTCCTGGGCCAACGAGCCCAGATCGACCGTGTATTCAGCATGCTCTATTGCCTCTAGGATTGGCTTGGTTGTGTTCAGGCCCAGATAGGCGTACTCCGCTGGGTAGATTGGATTGCTTGTACCAGGGACAATCAGCAAGTGGGCAGATGGAGCCGGAGTTTCTGGCCAAGGCGGACACTTCTGCTCTTTGAGAACCAACTGGTGAACAAGAAGAAGGGGATGGAGAGCAATGTTGAAGTTGAGGAGCAAGTTGAGCAGATAGAAATGGATTGGCTTGGTCCCATAGAGCTACGGCCCACCGCCACCAACGCTGGAGCCAAACTTGTCAGGGAAGACGATGTTGAGCAGGACAAAGATGAGCTTACCTTATGTGAGCCAGTCGCCAAATACCAGTGGTGCGGAAACAAGTACAAGGCTGGCAAGGCCGCAAACAAAGAGTCAGTTGAAGCAAGAGGCTGCCCATCCCAGTTGGGAGGACGGAAAGATGACGGACAGCTGAGGCACCCATGGCGGTCGATTTCTGTGTACAGCCAAAGGTGTGTGAGTTTTGGAGCAAACATCCTGGATGAGTGAGACGGACCTGTTGATCTGCTTGGAAATCAGTGTGTCTTTGAACACAAAGTTTTTGGCGGCCTTGGCTGATGTTGGCGGCCTTGGAGGCTGCGGAGTTGTTGGTTGGCTTCCTGAACCGGATGGTCTGGATTCCCGCAGGCAGCATTGCACTCTGTTTTTTTGGTAGCTGTTGTTGGATGGGGTTGGTTGAAGGTTGTGTCCGTTGTGCTCTGCCTGGTTCTGGATGGGGGTTGGCTGGTTTACATGTATACTCCCGAAGCGGGCCAGCCGATCTGCGCTGGCGCCACTCTCCTGTTCCCACTGATCTCAGGCCTCGGCACAGCAACAACCATCCGGGCAACCAAGAGTGAACCAACATCCATAATAGTTGGCCTCACACCGATACAAATAGTGCCCAGTCCTATGCTCCAGAAAGGACCCTTGAAACCCCCTGTAGAGGTGGGTAACCAAAAAACCAAGATTTGGCCAAAATTCATACATTTTCACAAGGCATTCACACTGGTTTTGTGCATAGGCTCAGGGTTCTGCCCAAAGATCCATACAAATTTTGTGCCTACCCTTTTTTTTGGCCCAGGAGCCCTGAAGCAGGCTACACGGCCAGCAGGCCTTTCTTTTTACTGGTTGGCATCTTATAATAGGTAGTTGTACCGGCGCCAGTAGTGTGTTAAGTAAAATACCTGAAAATCCAAGTTTATTAAAGACAGAGAAACACAGAAACAAAGATCAAGGGTTCCCCCTACAACTTAACCACATTAAAAAAAATGCAAGGGTTCCCCCTTTAAAAAAAACAAGATCCAAACACCACAAACTGGACCCACTATCCATCCCTGTTCAGCAGGGTTTAGAATGGTGGGTGGATGACTCCCAGCATGCTCAGTGAAGGCATTATGCAAAGGAGGGCCACCAAATAGAGCCCCCCATATTGAACAAGTGAAAAGAAAGGTCCAAGTGAAGTGGGTGTTGAACCCACAACCTCTTGTACTGTGAGAGTTGAACTCACATACTCAGCATTCATGAGTGATGCTCTAACCAATGAGCTCAGTACACATTGCTATGTTGCAGTTGAATACAGTAGATGTATGCTTATGATGATGTGTGATGTTGCCTCCAATGGTGATTGGATGTGTAAGCAACAATGTGTTAAGCAGTGCTAGATTGACACTTCAACACCTCAAACTGCGCAAGTGCAAGAGTGGAGGGGGTTGAGGACAAACTGCATGCTGGAAGTACATTGGCAGAGGACACCCTGAGGGTAAAGAAAACACAACACAACCTCTTTATATGTTCCACCACTGGTATGCCCCTTGACTCCGTGTACCCTACTATGCAACTGTTGACAACAACATGCCACCACCATGCCACTGCCCCATCAAGACAACCACTGCAACCCTGACTATTTAATGTGATGTTTTTACTTACTTTACCGCCACACAAGTGAGTCCTGACCCACCGTTTCTCCAGCCCAAACACAGAGAAGTGTCTTTTTGCTGAACTGATTGGTTTCTGGCCTCCACTTCAGCATCATGGAACCCGAATGCAACCCCACAAATCCAGAAGCACCTATCAGCAGATAATAGCGCTACTGTATTCAAGCTCCAGCCCCTGCCCGTTGACAGTGTCCTCTTTACACCCACACAATGGTCATAAAGAGCTTGTTGTACACATACAGGCCCCTGGCACCCCCAACAAGCTGTGGAAGACACCTACAGCCAAGAGGCCAGGGCAGTGGGATCATCACTGTCATCTCCGAGCTTGGTGAGCCCATCTACAAGATTGCAACTCAAGGGATCAAGCTGTGGTGTTGGAATGCAGGCTGATGAATAATGCCTTGGACAATGTTTGCGCTTCTTGGTGGGAAACAGGCGGCCTGACTCAAGGCGCACAAGGAGTATTTTGTAAAGCGGCCCAACACAGACTTCCAGAAGCCCTAGATTGCCAAGAAGGATGGCCTGCTGGGCAAGCTGGCCAACATGAACTACTCCAAGATTGTTGACTGGCTTGACCAGCCCCTGTATGTCCAGCACCAGTTTCTCTCAATAGGTCGACCCCAACCTGCAAAAATTGGTAGGAGATTGTCAGTACTTCTCTGAAGAATAAGAAACAAACCGTGGCGGCAAAGCAAACTTTGGCTGTTGAGGTATAGCACATCATGATTGGATTGTTTGTTTTGGGTTCTGATAGCTATTTTCTACCATCATGTCCAGCACTTCCCTTATGGCCAGATTTGCACTGCGTCCGCAACACCAATTCTTGTCAATATATTTCATGTATTTACCACACAAGTTAATAATGTTGGCAAAGGGCCAATTGGCTAGTTTGATTGAACAATGTTTTTTTAATAACAATAATAAATTTTTCAATTCAGCCAAGCAAGGCATTATGCAATTTGGTATGAGATCACTTGAGATTGCTCGTGTGTATAAGACTGATAAGATGCTCAGAGAAAAAGCAGGCATGAAGGTCAGAATAGGAATGGTTCAAGTTCAACCATGATGGTCATGACCGGGTTTGTGTGAATGACTGGTAAAGAAAACCAGATTCAAATGGAATGAGAATACATCTCATCATGTTGGGGATAGTTGACTATGAAAGGCTAATGAACAGACAAGTGGTTGATCAAAAATCAAATACTTGGACTAGGCTAACCATAAGATATAATACTATCTCTACAACTCAGTGTGATTGGGTTGATCACAGTGGCATCTGCAAAGACTGTCAGCATTTGGGATTCCAGAGAGCTTTTGTTGTTGTCTCATGGTCTGCATCTTTTAACCAATGATCTGAGTCAAAACATGGCTTCTTAGCATTTGATCCAAACTCTCCAGGCTTGCCAAACAAGCCTCACAAAATTTTTCATCATCAACACAACCCTTCCATTCCCAAAACTTGCCTGCCTATTACCCCACACAAATACCCCCTCCATGAGTTTGCATAACTTGACTCTCACCCTTTCATGAGTTTGCATAACTTGATTCTCACTGATAGAGGTAGATTGGCCAGCTCACTTTTGTTGCAGCTGTTGGATGAATTATTTGGATTGGCTCCCAAAGATATGTCAAGTGCCATGAGCGGAGAAGACAAGTCAATGCCTCCGTTGCTTTGGGAAGTTGCGGCAGCCTTCCGGGCAAGGTTGATGTTGTTGTCCTTGCGGTTTGTGATGATAGCATCAATAAAATTAGGTAAAGGTGGTTTTTGTGAGTGAGTCTCTTATGTGACAACAGGACACAAGGAAGAGGAGGGGGAATTGTCTGTATTTCTTGGGATAAAGAAACACAAAAAATGAGAGAGAAATAAAGAGAGAAATAGATAAGATCAGGCCTAGACTTTAGAGTTTTTAATGATTGATCTGGGCTATTCTCAACCTGGAAAAGTTGGATGCCAGCTGTGCCAGGCCAAAAAGAGTGCAACAGCCGCCACTCACAACAAGGAAACGTTGGTTGGATTCAGAAGTAGGGTTACTACTCTGCTCTGGTTTTATAGGCCTTAACCAGAGATAACCTTTTGATCTTTTGAGATTGAAAGAGTTTAAGAAAAAGGTGAAACATTCAAGAGCAACAGATTTTCACTCTGGATAAACTAGGTCAGAGAAAGAGTTTACTTACTGTCAATATCCTAGGCGCCTGTGACAGTAGGTATACTGGGAGCGTGGTAATCTCTTTGGTGGTGATCCTAGGGTTATCTGGGGTGTTGTGAGCCTGTGTCTCTTATGTGACAGCAGGACACAAGAAAAATGGGTGGGCACTGCTTGGATTTCTTGGGATAAAGAAATAACAAACAGTAAGAGAAAAAGAGAGAGAGAGAAATAGATGATCTGAGAGATGATATTCAAGGTTCTGTTGACCTGTAGGTGGGAACTAACATCCACTAGCAATGCTACTCCTTAAGGGAGTGCTTCCAAGCTGTGCCAGAGATTGCAACAGCCTCTTCTCACAATGGAAACGTGGAAGGTATCTGAATTAGACAAGTCTAATCAGCCACAATTTTTTAGACTTCTCTGTGGATAGTCAAGGTTCTTTAAAGGGAAACCTATGTGGTTTGTTACTGACAAAAACCACAAAAAAAGAAGGATATGAAGTGATTTGATCCTTGAGAGTAGATGTCTAGAGGTATATGTACCTGTGATCAAAGAGGAGAGAAAAAAACAAGAGAGGAGAGAAAGCAGTCAAAGAGACAGAGAGGAACTCCTCTGAGATAATCAAGGTTCAATGAAAAGGGTACTAACTGTCAATATTCCTGTTGGTGATACTGGGAGTGTAGTGGCCTTGTTCTGGTGATCCTGGGTTGTCTGGAGGTGTGGTTCTGGTCTGCTGAAGTCTGTAGATCCTCCTCAGGCAAGGGGGATCCTGACTTCGAAAATTTTCACAGTTTGCTTATGTAATTGCATATGTACATGTGGTTTGGCGTGCCTGGTAGCGCTGACACGTCACAACTGCGCATGCGCGCCACAACTCAAGAACTCAGGGAAGGAGTAGAGTTACAGAGAATTGGTAAGTTGTAACTAGGGTTAAAATTGCATGAGGAAACAGAATATGAAGTCAAAACAAGGATATCTCTTAAGATGAAAAAGATATGAAGTAATTCATATGTAAAAAGTAGAAAAAGGCAGACTTTAGGTCAGCTGTGTTGACTCTAAGGCTGACAGGTGTGGTTCTGGTGTGCTGAAGTCTGTAGATCCTCCTCAGGCAAGGGGGATCCTGACTTGGAAAATTTTCACAGTTTGCTTATGTAATTACATATGTATATGTGGTTTGGCGCACCTGGTAGCACTTACACGTCACAACTGCGCATGCGCGTCACAACTCAAGAACTCAGGGAAGGAGTAGAGTTACAAAGAAATGTTAAGTTGTAACTAGGGTTAAGATTGCGTGAGGGAACATAACATGAATTCAAAACAATGATATCTCTTAAGATGGAAAAGATATGAGGCAATTCATATGTAAAAAGGTAGAAAAGGCAGACATTAGGTCAGCAACACTGACTCTAAGGCTGACAGTTTTTCTCCACTGATCCTCTTCCCTATTTTAGCATAAAGCTGACAAACCACTTCAGTCAGACGTGGGGTGGGCCAAAGCTTAAAGGTGACCAACTTACCAATTGCTTCATGCGGTGTAAGGCAAGTAACTTGTCAAGGTTGTGTTTGGGATTCTTATCAAGCTCAGCCTTGATTTTCTAAATGATACATATGTAGACCAAGCCAGTGAAAACATCAATTTTGATTAAAAATCTCCATGTTTTAGTGTGCAGTATGCAAATGAAAAAACCTTGTATGTGCCAATCAACAATTCCTAATTTGCCTGTCGCTCAGCAATTGAAAAATCAGTAAGCTCATGCTGAAATGGATTGCAAGGTGGCTGGCTAGATCTTCATCAAAAGTCTGTGTGGTCTTGAGTTGGCTAACTTGGCAAGAATGGTGCCACTGGACCTTGTGATACCACCTCATATTGGGTAGTATGGTCTTTGATGATGACCATGCCATCCCTATTGATGGGCGGGGGTGGCTGGCTGATGATGTGTGGGTGGCTTGCTAAGGCAGTGCGGATAGTGGGGGATTTGATGCAAGTAATTAGACATCTACAAGCTTCAACTTTGGGTTGGTGACGTGGGCTAGTGGGCATGGAGGATGCACATTGCAGGCAGATAATTCACTTCAAAGTGTGCTGTTTAGCCATATTCAGGGGCAGGGACATGCTCTTCAAGGAACTGGGCGACTTGACTAGCGTCTTGCAACAATTGGAGATAATCAGACAACTGGGGGTTGTAGTATATTGTAAGGGCTGGGGTTTGGGTAGAGTCCTCCATAACAAGTTGGTGATGATGGGGTGGGCTTGAGCAGAGTGTGATGAGTGGGACAATAGGGATGCTCTTATGTGGCTATCTAATTGTTGCTTTTCAAAAAGTCTGATATGATGGCTTGTTGGAGGCCCAATTTGCTGCCACCTCTGATGACAGCATCAGAGATGACTGATGTTTATCTTTTCCAAGGACCACTTCAACAGTTTGGTGGCCTTGGCGGTAAGCACACTGTACTCCCATCTCTTACAAAGCTGTGCCACCGACCAAGGCCGTCAAATAGGCAGCATGCTGCCAACCCCTCAACCTTGCCGGTTGGCGTGCTGTGGTTTCAAGTCAGAGAGCCATTTTTCTGGCCTGGCTGACTCGTTGACCCAATGTGAGTTTGCAGATTGCACCCACCGTGTAGTTGTCCAAAACTTTACAGATACAAGCTACATAACCAGAAAGCACAACAAGATCATTGACGCAAAAATGAACAAGAAAATCGTAAACAATTGGTATTGTGTTTTGCTTATTGCTTGGACATCAAGAGTGATTTCAAGTGGTAAAGTTATGGTGTTATTGGGCACAGCCCCAGTTTAATCTCAACCTTTCTGCCATACACAGCACTGGGATGGTGATGTCATTTGGTGTTCTGTGATTGGATGGCAATACCCTGCTGTGCAGCTTGCTAATCATTCTTTGTATGTAAATATGCTTTTTCTGAATTCACATTGGAAATTCAGCTTGTGATATGACTTCTCAAACATCCTGTAGCTGTATCAACAAGTTGCTCCAACACATGTACATTGGATTTTTTGCTTGGATTGTGGGCAAACAGTATGAAATATCTACATAGAAACAATGGAGGGAAATAACCCATTGAGTCTCACACAAGGCTGTTTTCTCACTCTGGGGGTCAGTTGGATGATAGAATCCCACAAGTCTGCTACAATCACCTGCTCTCTTTTTCCGAATTGTTTTTGAACAGTATTTCTCAGGTTATCATTATGGCATTACTGTGTTTCACTCCAGGCAGCCTCAATATGCTTGTATATAATGGTCACATGTGATCTAGAAGAGGATACATTGAGGACGACCTATTTCCATCAGTTACAGAACACTTTATTGACTTCTTTCACCATCCCACCGATGTTGGTAATTACTCCCGCTTGACTGGTTCTTTTTTTTTTTTTTTTGGAGTAATCACTTTTGTCTTTCTCTCCCTCAAAAATAACAAGGAGACTCCATGACAAGAGAAGAAACACACATTTTCTGTAAAAAAGGGGGTAAGAATAAGTGTGCTCATTGTTCCGACAACCAATCCCGCATAAAACAAAGCAAGGAAGAGTGCACAAAAAGAGGGACCAGAAGAAATTAGGAAGGAGGAAAGAATCGGAGGGGAGTTGTTGTTTCAGACTAAGGGAGATTGGATATTGAAAGAAACAGGGGTAGACGAAGTAGGTGAGAGCAGAAGAGCAGGGAGGTTAAGGTATGAAGGCGAGCGGGTCGAAGATGGATGTAGAGAATGCGACCGTGAACAGTCCGAGGAAGATAGAGGAGAAGGTGACCTTGAGTCCGGAGGCGGCAGCAAGGGGTTTACTAGTGACTTTGCCGGGGTTTTTAGTGCCACCGGAGCCGAGACCGGCGGCGCCGTTAGTGGTATCGGTGAGCTGGCCGGGGGTGATCTTAGGCAACAGACCGCCCTCCGGGCTGAGATGGACGCCGAGGGCGGAGACGAGCAGGGCGGCGGCAACGTGCTGCGAGCGGACGTATTTGACAGGGGTGGCATCGGCGGTCCAGTTGCCGTTACAGAACCAATCGTCGTCGCATGAGTACTGGACCATGGCTGCAACCGACGCATCGATCGTCGACTTGATCGCACCTTTCACTTGGTCGGACGTCGCCTCCCGATAGGTGTACGCTAGGTTGCGCAGATAGATCGCCTTGAAGCCCTGCTGGTCTCGGTTGCATTTCGCCCCCGGCTCACAGGTCTCGGTGACCACGTTCGACACCTTCTGGCCGCTGAACGTCAGCTGGGCGTAGTTGTAGAACGGCGCGACCAGGTCCAGATAGGTGTTGTTTCCGGTGGCCTTGTGCATCCAGGCTAGCGCTCCCAAAAGCGCGCCGTAGTTGTAACTCCATATATGCGACGTAAACTTCCCGCATTCGCCCACGTTCATTCCGTCGTAGAGCACACCGGTTTGCACGTTTCCGAGCCCGGATGAGAACACCCAGTCCATGGCCGCCTTCGAGAGATCTAAAGCAGTGTTGTTTTTGTTGGCCATGAAGTTCCGCGCTCCTTGCTGAATGAACTCGAGTTGGGTGATCAGAGACTTGTAGGGTGCCGACGCTCCATTCCGATCACGAGACTATTCTTTTTTTTACATGAGAGATGAGCGTTATCAACTGGGTGTCGGTTGGCAAGGGACATATCGATGTTTTGGTATGGTCCTACCCAGTAGATTCCTCCACCACATCCGTCGTCCCATTGTTGATAGGTCTGGTCGTATGTTTTTTGAGCAAGTGTTATCCATGGACCCTTAGAGCCCGGCATGATGGAATTAGCGCCGTAGATTTCGGCCCCTCCGATAGCTAATCAAAAAGAAGAAGAAGAAGAACGGTCAGCCATGTTCAATGAATTAATTATGCCCAGTCAAGAGGATGAGTACTCACCAGCCTATGTGGTCAATTGGTTTTCAGAGAACAAGCAGATTTTACGGTCAGTGGTGTTCAAGAGCGACTGAGAAATGGAATCAATGTTTCACGAACTAAACTGTGCCACAGGATATCATCGTTCCATCGTCCTAATAAAGTGGCCGCTGTCGAAGACATTGCTCCACCGAGAAGATCTCTAGAAGAATATGTGTAAATTAAGGTAAGCACATGAACGATCAACAGAGAGAGAGAGAGAGAGGAGTGAAGATGTACTGTTCAGAGCCGTAGGAAGTATTGACGAGGGCCCCGGTGACGACGTCGAGGAACTGGGTGTCGCCGGTGTATTTGGCATAGTCCATGAAGAGACCCCAGATCATTCCGGACTCATGCCAGGGGGTCTGGGCCTGGTCGAAGACGCCGCTGGGGTTGGGGGTGTAGAAGCTCATGAGGTTGGTGAGTGCGGCGGAGGCTGCATTCTTGAGGGCCGAGACGTCGTTGACGTTCAGCGAGACGGCCTCTGTGAGCGGCAGACTGAGGGCCAGGAATCGGGCGAGTCGGGCTATATTGAACATGTTGTTGCTGTTGTCGTTCTTCTTCTTCGTTGATGTGCAGAGAAAAAACAAATGAGTGAGATGGATGTGTGGTCTGAAAGAAGTGAATGATTGTGTAGCCAAGGTGAGCGAGACAGGGACGGGGTCGAAAGAGTAGGCTTAGCCAGGGAGGGCTGCAACTGTTGGGCGGGCTGGGCGGGTCTGGCACGGCACGGCCCCGGGGCAGCAGAAGATGGCAGAAGATGGCTGGTGGCGGGGGCCTGGGAAGATAGAGTTGGGTGTGTGTTAGGGGGTTTCAAAGTTGGCCAGGTGCAACTTGCATCGAACTTAACAAGAGTCCCTCGAGACTTCGGGCCCCCGGGGGGTAGGCTGAACTCGCGAAGCGAGCCTCCGTCAGGAGGGACTTAGACCATACCACCCCAAGTTGGCGCACGGAGATTGGATTTTTCATGCCTCTTTTCACTTTGTTTGTTGTACACTTTTGATAGATCACTCTTTCTGAATTTTTTTTGGCTGCTTGTCAGGGCAAGATGTTATTCAAGAGCCTTGTATTTTTTTATATTTATGTACTGCGACACATATTCTTTGAGAAATTAAACAAACCAAAATACTCGCAAAAAAGTAACCAACTCTGTAAGGGAGATCTGTAAATATTTCATTTTGCTAGAGCACGGGCCCTCATTCAATTACCCCGGCTTACCTCAGGTGTAGCTAGTTTGAGGACCGTGCTCACCACTGTGCCGGTGAGTAGAGAACTGAGATGGATGAAAGCAAGACCTGAACAAGCAGCAACAACTGCCCCAACGTGTCCGATAACGGATCCACCTCAGATGTCTGGAACTCGTTTGTCCTTGCGGGCACCGGGTACGGCAAAAGCCGCATTGCCGAGATGCTCTGGGATTTATTCCCGAGTGGAGGTATGCGGTCGTGGTTGGAATCGGCCATTTTGTGGGACTGGTGGGGTCGACGGGCTGTGGTTTGTTGAGAATGATCGGATTGAATCCTGGATGAGTGGTACAATGTGTAGGCGTGGGATTGTGCATTGGATATTCTGTAACTCAAAAAAAAAGGAACGTACATAAGCTGGTCAGCACGGACGCTCTCTGTAAACCAACTGGGGCAAAGGTAAAATTTTGACTACTTTGATAATTTATTTGGAGTGGATGGAGAAGTGTATTGAAACTCAGATTGTATGAGATGACGCGCAAGAAGCAAGGCTTTGCGCCAAGCAAATTTTTAGGGTATTAAGGTTTGAGGGCAAGGAACTGTGATGGTTTGAAGAAACCACCCAGCCAAACTCAGAATCTTGGCACGCCAAAAAGGGGCGATAGCGCGCAAGTCCCTCCTGCCGAGGGCTATCGGAGGCTTGCTTCGCAAGACCAGACGCCCGCAGCAGCGAGGGTCTTGGGTTAAGTTCGAACTTGCATGCACTTTTGCAAGTCAGCATTCAAATCAGATCTTGAACACAGAGTTGCAAAAGTGCATGCAAGCCACATTGTACTTGGCCCCTGAAGCCTTCCTGATTTTCTTTGCCAGTTAGTGTCCAAGAAAAGTCTGAACACCAGCTTGCAAAATTCCATGCAATTTGGACCCAGCCACCTTTGAATCCCCCTATTGAATGAATTGATTGGAAGTCGGGTGGATTCTTGAGGGTTCTTTCAGTTCAACCATAATATGCTTGGGAAGCTGGTTGTACATAAACAACGGTTTTATCACCAGAGATTGTGGGCTGCTCCAAGGCAATGGCAGAGATCGCCAGCAAAAAGAGAGGGAAAAGGGAAAAGGGAGAATGACTTCAACCTGCCCAGCAAATGCTCTGCACAAAAGCCAACCAAGCAATTAGCTCTAGTCAACCTCCTCCACAACTCATCTCCAATCCAATCCAATCCCTCGGACACCCATGCAAACTCTCTTGGACAATGGATACCAAGACCTCAAATTCTCAAAAAAGTAGCAGCTTGCCAGAGACCAAAAATACATTTTACCCTGTCTTTATGGAAAGGAATTGGAGGAAGCACACAGGAAAGTTCTGAGAATTGGACAAGAGATCTTGGGATGGCTTGAAAAGGCAATATAAGGGCTTGTTGCAGACAGGTAAGAAGATGATTGCATTGATCCCAAAGTCATCAGGCTGGCTCAGGTGGTATAAATCAAAAATTGATTCTGGAAACCAAAATGTAAGGAGACAACCAACTCACTGTTGTTACATTTTAATTAATAGGACAGTTCACATTTAAAATTCTTCAGCAACAGGAAAATTTCAAACCAGCCAATCATTTAGGGCCTGTACCATGGGCCTCAATTTTGAAAAATTTCAAGTTTTTTTGCCCTGTACACAAAAATTGAAAACTAGCGGAGGGTTCAAATGTTGAAATTCTTCACATTTGGGCTCCAGCCTACATTTTGGCCAGGCTCAGTTTTGGTCCCACAAAATTTTGAGGCAAATAAATTTGGAAAATTTCAATTTTCATGCCCTATGGTACATGACTTACAAGCTCAAGCCCATTTGGCTGGGAAGTTTTCTGAAACCAGCAAGCAGCACTACATAAGCAAACCAGCAGTGGTCACCGTCAAATGTGAACTGTCCTAATGGGAATGGGAATTCAAGCTTGGAAAGTCCCCACTAAAACAGTGCAGAGTCTGTTTCAAGTTCTGCAGATACTCACACAAAGTTGCAAGATGAAGAGATATCCAGCAGCAAAGGGCATTGGGGGGGGGGGGGGGGGGGGGGGGTCCACTCTCCAATCATGCCTCTTGGCAAAATAATGCCTGACCTTGGAATCCCTCCAGGCTCCTCAAAGCCAGACTCATGACAATGAAAATGAAGACCACAATGGGAACAACAAAATCAAGGCTCAAGATGTCTCAGTCTCTGTCACATTGTCTATGTCACCAAAACACCCAGACAAGGATGTGGCAGTAACATGACCCTGGTTGCACTTGATTAGGGGGTTTCAAAGTTGAAATCAGGTCGCGCAGGACCTTGTGCAGGTCCAATTTCCAGGAAAAAATTCCACTGCCAAAAACAGCAACCTGGGGGCTCTAGTTTGAACACCCTCAAACTGCAAAAAACTCCTGATCTTGCATCAGGAGTTTCCAACCTAGAGAATCTTTGGCAGAAATGTTTTGTACGTAACGAGTTAACTCCAGGAGTCCGGACTGGTCCTTCCAGTGTGCGCACACAACCCCATGATTGGTATTTACCGGTCCTTCAGTGCGTGCACACAACCCAATGGCCGGTATGTACCGGTCATTGAGTGGGTACACAACTTAATAATAATTTGATGACAGGTCTGTACTCGTCATTGAGTGTTGTGAGTCTCAATGACCAGTACAAACCTGACCAGCCTGCCATTGAGTGACACAACGTACATACCCAACCGGCCATTGAGTGTTGTGACACTCAATGGCCAGTACAGACCCAACTGGCCATTGAGTTTTGTGTCACTCAATGGCCAGTACAGACCAAACCAACTGGCCATCAAGTGTTGTGTCACTCCAGACCCAACTGGCCATTGAGTTGTGTTGCTCAATGGCCGGTACAAACCCAACCGGCCGTTGAGTGTTGTGTCACTGGATGGCCGGTATAGACCCAACTGGCCATTGAGTTGTTGTGTCACTCGATGGCTGGTATAGACCCAACTGGCCATTGAGTTGTTGTGTCACTCAATGGCTGGTATAGACCCAACTGGCCATTGAGTGTTGCACTGTTGTGTTGCTCGATGGCTGGTGCAAACCCAACCAGCCGTCAAGTGTTGTGTCACTCAATGGCCGGTATAGACCCAACTGGCCATTGAGTTGCGTGCATAATCCCAGACCGGCTCAGTGGCCGGCTCAAACTTGATGGCCGGTATGCAGGTGTGATTGGGGATAGGTGAAAATACCCTTGAGGGGGTGTTTCTGACCTTTTTCCTGCTCCTGGACCTGATCTCCTGGCGCCTTTTTTGAGGAAGGAAATCAGGTCCGCAGGAGAGGTTCCAGGTCCATTTGTTTCCTGATTCCTGGGACCTGCGCGACCTGATTTTTAACTTTGAAACCCCCTATTGCTACAAACAATCAAAAGGCTGTTTGATTATGGGGAATGCTTTGCAGCTGTTTGGAAAGGGCGCTGTTGAGGAGAGAAAATAACACACTTCAATAGGGGTGTTCAAAGTTGACTGCATAAAATTATAACACCATAAATTCATAAAATTTTAATCTGAAAAAAATGTGTAACACCCAATCACTCAAAAAAGAGCAACAATTCTAAAATGGTACATAAAAAATGATCACTCAAAAGTGTTATGATTTTATGATTTTATGATTTGAAAAAAATATGATTTCAACTTTGAACACCCTTAATGATTGGGGAGGACAGGGCCCCAACAGGGGGATCTGGCACAACTCTGTGTTGCCTATCTGCAGAAATGTAAACAAACTCCACACTATGTTTGTGGAGATTTTTGCAATCTGGAATTTACAAAGTATTTGAAAGCATCTTGGCAGTTGAGTTAATGGCAGTAAAGGAATAGAAAGATAATGGAGGACTTCCCATGCGATCTGGGACTCTCAAAAATGTCAATGTAGACCCAAAAAGTCTAGATTTTTGCAGGGAAATCTAGCTTTTTGGGGTCCAGATCACTTCTGGGAGACCCACAGATTCTGACAGGAAGTCCTCCAATGGTACTGGAGGGAAGTGTGCACAAACACCTGCCTTTCCCCTGCTGCATGCACCCTCATTGGCTGCTCCTCTGTATCTTTCTTGGTTCCTGCAGCCAACAAACCCACTTGAGACTTGTCTCCAAGCACTCCATCACCTCGCCTGGGTCCTCCCGTGTTTCAATGCACCAGGCTGAAACTCCAGCCAGCCGGTCGGGTGCATTACAAAATCATCAGCCAACCTGTGATAAAGGTATTGCTGCTTGCTCATCCCCAGCCATTCAAATAAGATTGTGATGGGTGTATAAGTTTAGCTGATTGGAATGGCTGGGGATGAACAAACAGCAATAATTTTATCACAGTTTGGCTGAGGATTTTGTAATGACCTCCCCAAAAAACCCACTAATTCTTGGCACCCACACCTGCACCCCTCTGAGGAGCAAGAAGCAGGGAGACCAGCACCAAGTGGCCTTTGCCTGCTCATTTGCTGAGACAAGTAGCTTGACTCCCAAGTCAACCAAGTCCCAACATGCATCCTTGACCAATTTGCCAATGAATCTTCATTGATGCTTTTTTTTCTGAGACATCTCCAAAATTTAATGTCCTGGATTTTGTTTTTTACACCACATGTAAATCTGCACTTTATAAGGTGTGATCAGTTGTACTTTTGCATGGTATGTTGCACTTTTACATGGTTTTTACATGTTACAATATGTGATGTGAAAAATGGACTTTAGAAATTTACTTTGACAAGCCCAGTCAATGAACTCAATCCTTCCACAAACTCTCTCTCTGTGTGTTCTGCTGCCTCAGAGAACCTGATATTTAGTATATTAATCCGCAGGTGGTACAGCACTGCATTGCATAAGCACCAGTCTGCAATTTTATTTTACCCTTTTACACTTTTTGCTATATGGCAAGTAAGTGTAAAATGGTAACATAAAAATCTTCTAACACTCTAGGTACCATCTGTAAGTTGTAAGTACAATATGAGTGGCAAAATAAATCATAGGAAGAAGAGAAAAAAAACACTTTTCCCCCCTCCCCTCCATGCTTGTCTGCTTCTGTTCTCACCCAAATCCACACTAGTCCAACATCTGCATGTTCAATTCCCAGGATCCGCTCCTCCCCAACACTTGAACTCCCATTTCCTATGTCTAGCCCCCAGCACTATGTCTCTCACCAGTAACTCCCCCCAGCACCACCGGCTGGTGGAACCCACTTCAGCTACCATGCTGCTGCTTTTCAGTCCACAAAATTGCAGCTCTTGCCCTCTGCTCTGGTATGGCTACCAATCCGTCCCTTCAGCAATCCCCAATTTGTGATTTGCCCCAGTCACTTGCTTTCTAAATGTGCAGCTTTCTGCATGCATTTGCCTGTGCTTTTGGACATGACTTTCCATTATTATGTCACTGAATCACCTGTGTTGATCCAATTCTTTGGTTTTAAACCAAAGATAAATTTGCCATTATCTTTGGTTTGGAACCGATGGGAGGGCTGAGCTGGATGGAGCTGAGTGGAGCTGGCCTTGGTAATAAAATCTCCCAAACAACCTTTTGCAGAAACTTTTTCATATCCTAGTGCAGCCAACAGGCAGGTTGTTGGTTCAATCCCTCCCGCCCCCATCCCCCATTAGGGGGTAGGGGGAAGGTATTTAGGGGTTAGGTATTAGGTATTAGGGGGGATATGAAAGAAAAATTGGGTAAAACTGGTCAGAAGCGTGTGGTAACCTTGTTTTCCGCAGTTCTGGCACAGTTCCATCCAGCTCCGCCCTCCCATTGGTTCCAAACCAAAGATAATGGTGAATTTATCTTTGTTTTAGAACCAATGGATTGAGTAGTCATGTCTCCTGTGCATGCATTCATGCCCACACTATTGCCCAGCGGACATTCTGTCAACATGTGCCCTTATAAAACACCACACTGGACATAAGAGCCAACATGCCTTTGCCAAGTAACAAGAAAAGTCCCCTTTTAGATCAGCCAAAAGAGATTATGCTTATGCACAGCTGGGGTAGAGATCAACCAACATCCAACAAAAAAAGGGACAACTGTGTTCTATCTTATTTTCTTGTATTTCCCCAATATAGAATGGGCTAAAGCCTGTTCTTTGGTAAAGCACACTTCACTTCTAGTCTATCACCTAAAATTGTACATAGTCTAGAAAAATCATCTATCTAGTAACAACTATTAGTTCTGTGATTTCTTTCAACATCCTCATTCTATGGCCAATCAAGCCAGTCATTGATTGAAGATCACCCTGTACTGCTTTTTCATTGGCTATTCACACTTTACACGCACTCTATTGACTGATTGTTGGAATCATATTCCCTCTCTTAAGAGGAGTACCATTGGTGAGTAGTACTATTGTACACTCACTAGAAAAAGTGCATATTGAATATTCATATTCCTTATGTTAAAACTGTGACAGTTAAACTGCATCACTGCCCACATAATTGGCTGGGTTGAGGTTATCCCAGTTAAACTGGGATGCACTCAACCAATTTAAACTTGGTTGATCTCAACTGATGGAATATAAATCCAAGGTACCCCCCTTGGTTTTATATTTAAGTGGATGAGATCAACCCATTTCAAATTGGTTGACTGCATCCCAGTTAAACTGGGATGACTTCATCCCAGCCAAATATGCTGGCAGTGCATGAGCCAGATCACAAGAAGCCATGAGCTCTTGTGCAAATTAATGATGTAGACCACGTAATCAACCTAAAATCTAGTGATTCACTATCACTAACACAGTGAGGAATTAGTGACAAATCATGTGTTGCAACACCCAGACGGGTTTGTTGGGGTTGTGTCTGCAGTGACTGTGCAGCTTCTGCAGTGACTGCGCGTGAACTCTTCTGGGTGTCACACAGAAAAATGCAACCCTTAACTCTCCACTGTGTAAGCTGAAAGTCAGTCCAATTAGATCAAAGCTCAGATTGTTGAAAAACTCTAACGTTTTTAATCTTTCTTCAAACCACATAGATCTCACAACTTCAACTCAGAACTGAACAATCAAAAATAAAACAAAGAATTACCAATCTCATCTTTGAGTCTTATTGACCAAACTCTGGTATCAAATATTGTTCTATTAAACAAAGATCAAAACTTTGTCCAATTATAGCACATTATCTATCAATCATAAAATTTGTTCTAGTCCTCATACTAGATCTCATCATAGCATTCAGTACTCTTTCACATCTTAAGCAAGATAATTGACTAGCAGATTTTATCTGCCTTCAGGTATAATTTATCTCACTATAAATTATTCTTTGTATTTTTGTTAGTTTTTATATTTACTTAGAAAAGAGATACAACTTCAGCTTTCCATTTTTCTCCCACTGATGACTGGTTGAAACCAGTCATTAATAGTAGTAAATTCAATTTCTGGTTTTAGAGCAATTAAGCTTTTCACTTACATGTCCCAGCAAATTTGGCTGGGAGTTAAGTAATTTCCAACACCAGCAAGCAGTGCAGCATAAGCAAACAAGCAGAATTCACCCTCAAATTTGAACAGTAATAATGAAAATTCAACACTGTTTTTCAATAGCCTCCAATGAGCATTCATCAACTGGAGTATGCACACACTCTATCCAATGGCTGTTCATTGAGTGGATACACTCTCAATTGAATGAAAAAAACCTAGACTGGACATCAATTTGAGTTCACATGTCCAAAAACAACCAGTCATTGGCATTGAATGAAGTTCCTATGTCCAATGGTGACTGGTCATTGGGTGAAGGGCACACTCCATCCAACAGCTTCAAGGATGGAGTGTGTACTTCACCTGATGACCAACCAAACCTGGCCATTTAGTGTGTTGGACTTGTTTGGACTCAAATCAATGGCCGGTCAGCTAACCATCCATCAAATGGAGAGTGTACCTATCCACTTGATAACCAATTTTTATGAGCTATAATTCAGGCTCCACAGCGCAGGACTCCATGTACATAGCTTACACATACATGTCACAGGTGGCACTCTCAACTTCAAGGTTCAAGAGCCTGGAGATCCCAGACTGCTCCTCATCCTGAAATCAACCATATAGGACCTAGACCCTCTTCCTCTCCACAGAACAGACCTTAACATATTGCAGGATCTAGTTCACAGAGAAAAAGAAAACAAACCAAACAGAACAACAGAATTGAGATCGCTCCGCCTCCAAAACCATGAATATCCAACTCCGCTTTTAGAAACCTTGAATATCCCGCTCCCACATCACACCCACCCCTTGGCTCTAGCTATATAATGGATTCTTCCAAAGCCACATAACTCCAACAACAACTGGCCGACATTAATAAGAAGGCCAAGGAAGAGGAGGAAAAACACCGCCAGGCCAAGGTCAAGTTATAGGACACACTCCAAACTCAGAACCCACCCCTCCCTTCAATGCAAGTACCAACCGCCGGAGCAGCGGTAGCCACACCTAAAGCCCCCAAATTTGCCCAACCAGACAAGTTCAATGGCAAACACGGAGACGTTTGCCCGCCAGGTTGGCATATATATGATCCTTAACAAGGCCTTGTTCCCCACCAACACAACCCAGATACTATTTGTGTCCTCCTACATGACCGGACCGGCGGGTGTATGGGCTGCCCCATTCTTTGACCAGGCGGCAGCAGACCCGCCCACCCTGACGTATGGGGAATTCACAGTGGCCTTCCGGGGAATGTATTTTGACCCGGAAAAGAAGGCAAAGGCGGAGCAAGACCTTCAAGTGCTGAAACAGACCGGGTATGTGGCGGACTACACCCACTCCTTTGTCCAGCATGCTTCTGCCACGGGATGGGAAATTCCTGCCCTTATCAGTCAATACCTCCAGGGCCTGAAGCGGGACATCCAGATGGCGCTTATTGTTTCTTGAACCCCATTTGCAACCGTCAACAAGGTTTCTAGCTTGGCATTAGAGCTTGACACGGCAATGAGCGGAGCAGAGACCGGGGCAGCGCCAACCAAACAGAGGATCAACCCAGAAACCATGGACCTATTGGCGTTAAACGGACGACTCTCTGACTTTGAGAAGACTCAAATGATGTGGGAAGGCCTATGCTTCCCATGCGGAGTACAGGGCCATATATCTTGCAATTTTCCAACCAAGAAGGGCAAAGGCAGTGGGAACGCCAGGATTGAGGCAATGGAGGATCAGATCCAACAACTGGTGGACGGGATGGCGGCAATGGGTGGTGGCGGAAAAGGCCGGGCAGACTTGTCAAAAAATGGAGGTGCTCTGGAATGAAGGTTGTGCCTTTCCTGAGCGCGGAGGAGTTGTTTTGTAGTATTGGTGCTAGTCAAAAATTAAATAAGAATGAAATTGATCCCCAATGTTTCATCTCTTGCATCATCACAACTCCCAGAGCCACACCCCAGACCCCTGTGCCCCCCGCCTCCTTCCTGATTGATTCCGGAGCAACCCATGATGTTCTGAGCAAGTCCTACGCCGCCGCGGCGGGATTACTCTGCAATGCCACTGCCTCAAAGCAGACTGTCTCCGTATTTGACGGCTCCACATCCCAAGCGGCTTATGAGATGAATAAAGAACCCCACCCGTCAAAATTCATCATCACCCAACTGAAGGAAACCTACAATGTCATCCTTGGGATGCCATGGATCCGCAAACACGGACACCAAATTGATTGGACTACCTGCACTCTCCGCTCCAACCACTCCAACATTACAACTGCCTCCGCAGTTTTGTCCACTCCAAAAACATCCTCAACAGAGGGCCAAGGGCCCATGATGGTGACAAGGGGTGTGTGCTTTACCAACCCCACAATGTGAGTTTGATAGAATACCCTCATCCATACTCCCTGAAGCGGCTGGCAAGCTTGTTTCCCCTGTGGATAGCGCTCCGCACCCCGACTGGAATCCCGACCCTCCGCAACCTGAATGGAACCCTGCCAACACCGCTGTAAGACTCAAAAGTGGTAATGAAACCCTTTTGCTGAATTTCAAAGGGTATGATGGAGTTGCAAGCTCTGCCCTTCTGTTATCAGTCAACAAGATCCACCAAGCTCAGCTTGGCAAGTTTTATTAAGTGATAGGTCTGGTCTGTTCCAGATGAAATCTGTTTGACTGGCAAAGTGTAAGTGTTTTAATCACTTTTTTATAAGGGTTGAATTCCTTTATTATAAGGGTTGTTATAAGGGTTTTAGGATTTGAGTGTGGATGAGTGTTGGGTGACTTGTGATTTCTGGGTGAGGAACTGGGGAGCAGGCCACTGGGGGTGGAGAGAGCTCCTTTTACAGACAAAAGTGGAGCCCCAGGGGGGCTTGTGGGTTAGGGTTTCAGCTAAACTAGACAACAGGGTGAGGGATTTTAGCTGGTGGGAGTAGATACAAATTATGTCATGACCCCCCAAGGGTGTATGAATGGTGTCAGAATATGCAACAAAACATTCTAAACATTCCAGGGGTGCATACATGATGTCAGAATATGCAACAGAACATTCTAACACATGCATAAGGTGACAGTAGACCTAACTTATCAAAGTCCCTCCCCATGCGGGAGGTTGGAGTTTGGAGTTCGGGTGGTGGTACAGGGGGTAACTCATTTGGGGCTTAAGTTTGGCTGGTGGCAAAGCCACCCCTCCCGCAGGGAGGGACTTACGGGCTATCACACCATTTGGGTGGGAGACCATCCACCAAAAAGTGTTGAAAATCCACACTTTGAATTTTGTAGCCTGTAGTTTCAAAGCTACCCCTCCCATTATCAGAAGTTAAGCTGCTTTATAATTTGTTGATTTTTTGAGCTCATCACATCATCATCACATTCTTCAAGTTTTTTTTGATAAATTTTTCAAAAGCTCACCCAGACTCAAGACGGCGGTCTTCTCAGGCGGTGCCTGGCCCCGCAGGTCTGTGCGGGTCAAGTTTTTGTTTCTATTATTTTGGCTTTGTTTGCCTGTTCTACTTTTCCCTTTGAATATCTGAGCTGCCAGGAAGAATATGAGATGCAGGTGCATCTGTCAATTCTTGGGACCTCATATGTAGCTTGCACAACAAGCGAGCTACAGGGTCTTGAAGTTGAACCAGGCTTTTGGCCAATGGTCTCAGGCAAGCACCCCAACGTAAGTCGTAAGTCCCTCCCTGCGGTCGGTGTCACTCTGCTCCCCACTCAGCCCCACAGAGGAGGGACTTTGTTAAGTTACACAGTAGACTGCATGAGCTGTCATACATACATGGGTAATTAGTGTATACACAAAGTCTGAGGCTGCAGAAACAGTGTAAATGATGTCATACTATGTATATAAAGGAGTGTATTTAGCTAATATGTAATGAGTGTAGCCTGACAGGGAGATGTATGTTTGTATCCTGTGATATGTATAAGTGTACTACTGTGAAACTTGGGTTGAGGCAGGTGACAGCTGGGTTACTGGGGCTGGCCATGTGATAGGTGTCCATGAGGTGTAGCTTCCACACTAGAGGGGGCCCAGGGGGGCTTCCAGTGGTGACTAGGGGTGACATTGGCCTTAGAATCCATTTCTAGGGTCCATTTGATGGTATCTTGAGACCTAGTATGAGTAATTATGTGGCATAGAAAAAGCTTTTTATTTTTCCACTTTTCCGTATACCACACCGCCAATGACCTTGCTACCGCTTCAGCAGTATTTTCCACTCCGCAAACATCCTCAACAGAGGGCCAAGGGCCCATGATGGGGAAAGCTAGGATTTGGGACAAGGGGGTGTGTGCTTTACTGCCCCCACAATGTGAGTCCAATAAAGTTCCTCCGCAATCATTCTCTGAAGCAGCTGACAAGCCCCTTTCTCTCCTAGAACATTGACCCGCAGAGATCAGTGCCACCAAGACATTGTGGTCGACCTCCGCCAGCAGCAGGAAAGGCCAATGTTGTAGTGCGGACTGCTGAAGAATTAGTACCATGGTGTTATCACCTGTATATCAACATGTTCAGGAAGTCTAGCGCCATGAAGCTACTGCCACAGAGAAAATATGACTTCTGGGTTGACCTAGTCCCCAGAGCCACACCGCAAGCAAGCAGGATCACCCCACTATCACCGGCAGAGAACCAAGCACTTGACACACTGATTGAGGAAGGACTGGCCAGCGGGACAATCTGGAGGACCACATCCCTGTGGGCGGCCCCTGTGTTATTCACTGGAAAGAAGGACGGAAACCTCCAACCCTGTTTTGACTACAGGAAACTCGACACATTGACAGTGAAGAACCAATACCCTTTGCTGCTGACAATGGAAGTCAATAGCCTGCTAAAAACCAACACATTCACAAAACTGGACCTCGGCAACACCTATGGAAACCTCTGTGTAGTGGAGGCCAATGAGGATAAACTAGCTTTCATCTGCAAGGCGGGACAATTTTCTCCGCTCACCATGCATTTGGACCTACCGGAGCCCCGGGGTACTTCCAGTACTTCATGCAAGACATCCTACTTGGGCGGATTGGAAAGGGAACCACTGCGTACCTGGACAACATAATGGTTTAAACGCAGAAGGGCTCCGACCATGTGGATGCAACTCTTGTTAACGGGTCAAGTCTGCCACCCAGAGGCCATTTGAAACTTTATAACCTCTCCCAATCCCTGTGGGGCCTTGGACAGACATCAGTTACAATTTAATCACCAACCTACTGGAGTCACATTCCCACAATAGCATACTGACAGTGGTGGACCGCCTGACAAAGATGGCACATTTTGTTCTGTGCAGGAAGTCTATGAACGTGGAAAAACTGGCAGAGCACGTTTGGAAACTCCACGGAACCCCAAAGACTATTTTTTCCAACAGCGGAAGTGTATTCGTCTCTCAAATCACCCGCAAATTGTGTAACCAACTGGGCATCCGCCTCCACCCCTCAACAGCGTATCACCCCAGGACCAATGGCCAATTGGAGATTGCAACCAAAGCGGTGGAACAGTATCTCTGCCACTTTGTGTGCGACCGGCAAGATGACTGGGCACCATTACTAGCAACGGCAGAGCTTGTGTACAACAATAATGACCATACCTCCACCGGAGTTTCCCCCTGCAAAGCAAACTACGGTTTCAATCCTTCTTGCAGCAGAATTCCATGGGCGGATCAGTGTGGACCAGCAGTGAAAGAGTGCCTCCGCCGGCTAGAAGAGGTTCAGACAGAGCTCAAACACTGTCTAGAGGCGGCACAAGAGGCAATGAAGGGCCAATTTGACAAAAACGTGCGGGATACTCCCAAATGGAAGAGCAGAGACAAGATTTGGCTGGACGGACGCAACATCTTGACCACCCGCCCCAGTCCCAAACTAGAACACCGCTGGCTAGGAAAATTTCTAATAGCTAGCCAAATCTCTAAGTCTGCCTACAAGCTGACCCTTCCACTTTCTATGCGGGGTGTCCATCCGGTTTTTCACGTCTCTGTGCTCCACAAGCACAAACCCAATGAATTAGCGGAGCTGCGGAGGCGGACTCCAGAGCCAGTAATAGTGGATGGCGGAGTGGGAGGTGGCAGAGGTACTCAACTGTTGGCGGAGAGGACGGACACTTCAATAACTTGTCATTTTCAAGGAATTTGGGCCATAGAAAAACTTGTGGGAGCCAACGGAGAACCTGACAAACTGTGCAGATCTACTAGCGGAATTCAACATCAAATTCCTGGAGGCGGCAGCCAAACACCAATGGACGCGGAGAAGAAGGTGAGAGGGCAAGCTTTTTCACACAGGGTTTTTTAATGCTGCCCGCAGATAGAATGCAGAGCCAAAAGAGGATGATTTTTTTCTTTAATGGTAATCTGTAAAGAATGTCAATCGGTACCCGTTTGGCAGTACCCGGCACTGCTTGGCGGGTACCGCCTGCACCTGCGTGGTACCCGCCAGGCGGTGCCGGGTGCCTTCTTTTTGGGGAAAGGCGGTGTGGTACCCGGGTACCCCTGCAAGTACCGCTCAGCACATATCATGGTCCCGCAGCCGTTGTGGAACTCCAACCGGTGCTGGGCCGTTGGCAGTTACTGGAACAAAACAGACAAAAAGAAGGGAAAGAGGGGGGGGAGGAGATCCTGAAACACCTTGGGGATGTGCCGCGCTGCGCCATTGAACTTGAGAAGGCCTTGAGGGCTGAGAGCTTCGCCATAACTTTGATTGAGTCGCGGGACCCAATCAGATTACCTAATCATAATTCATTGAGTTGCGGGACCCAATCAGATTACCTAATCATAATTCATTGAGTCGCGGGACCTAATGACGGCCGCCGGCACATGCCATGCGCACGGGATCAACGATGCAAAGAAGACTGGGAAGAAAAACAAAAGAAGAGTGATTGAGTTGGACGACGAATGATCTATGCCCAACACAAAACCTGGGTATTTGCTTTTTTTTTTGATATGTATGCCTGCCGCTGTGGTAGACGGAAAAGTGAAAAATCAAAAGTTTTTTCTATACTACATATTTACTCACAATACGCCTCAAGATACTACCAAATGGACCTCAGAAATGGATTCTACGGCCAATTTTACCCCTAGTCACCACTGGAAGCAGCACTGAAGCCCCGCTGGATTGGAAGTTACACCCTCTTGGACCCTCATGGACACGGCCAGCCCCAGTCATCAACCTGTCACACCCCTCAATTCACCTTTCCCAGGTATACACATACTCAGCCCCAGACAAACACATACTCTTTTCTATCCCTCTTATCTCCACTGCATATGCAGGGGACCAACCCCATTTTTTTTGTATTTGACATGTCCCTGCTCATTTCTGCACTCCTTGCATTAGTCTGACACCACTCATGCACCCCTTGCATGAGTTACCCCTGTATTTGACATTTCTCTGCTTTGTTTATGCACTCCTTGCATTAGTATGACATCCTCTTTCATTTCTCACCCCACTTTTTGCCTGTATTTTAGTATCTTCTGACACCTCTTGTACACAGCCCACCAGCTAAAATCTCTCATTCAGGGTCCCCCTTGTAGCTAAAATCCCTCACATTTGTCTATATAAGGAGCTCTCTCCCCCCCAGTTGTTTTTCCCTCAGCTCAGTACTCCCCAGTTATTTACATACCACCTTCACACTTACCATCACCACCACACATCACTACAACCCTTATATTTGCAAATAACTACTGAGCTCATTCTCATACTCTCATATCTCCTGGTTGCATATCACACACCTGTCACAAGTTACCCGGTTCCTGGTTCAACTCCCCACTAAGACATATACCCTTCTCAGTCCAGACACTCTTCTCAACTTCTTATATCACCCTCTCAAGGACCTGTGTTCAACCCCCACCGGAAACATCAAGTCAACTTTCACCCTTTCCATCATCATGAACCCTCTCAACTCTCACATACCTGTCATCAAACAACTTCATCTGGAACTAGACCAGACCTATCACTTGATTAAAACTTGCCAAGCTTAGCTTGGTGGGTCTTGTTATCTGATAGTATAGAAGGGCAGAGTTTGCACCTCCGTCATCCCCTTCTCCATTCAGCAAAAGGGTTTCACAACCACTTTTGAGTCTTACACTGCATTATTATAAATTGTGTGACAATGATAAATAGATAGCTAGAAATTATAAAAAATTTAAGTGTGCGGAGCCAGATTGAAAAAAGGCACTAGTGGTACCTGTGGTACCCGCCTTAAGTACCGCTGGTACCCCCCAGGCGGTGCCGGGTGCGGTGCCAGGTACCAGTTTTTGGGAAAAAACACGCGGGTACCGGCGGTCCAACCGGTACCCGGGTCCAATTTGACATTCTTTAGTAATTTGTTTAAACAGAAAAGGGGGCGGCTTGGGCATTAATGGTAAAGTCTAAGACAATATGTACACCTCTCAACTCAATGACCAATTAAGACCAATCATTGACACACTCTACTCTATTCCATGGTTGGTCAGCACCGGCCATTGATGGCAGTACAAGCTCCACAACCTTGTCACCTCTCCACCAATCACTCGTAAGATTGGTGTTAAGGTCTGTTCTGTGGAGAGGAAGAGGGTCTGGGTTCTGGGGTCCTGGGTCCTATATGGTTGATTGCAGGATGAGGAGCAGTCCAGGGTCTCCAGGCTCTCAAACCTTGAGAGTGCCACCTGTGACATGTACGTGTAAGCTATGTACATGGAGTCCTGCGCTGCGGAGCCCACACTATAGCTCATAACATTATCCCCCCTAGAATGTTGGACTGTTTCAATTTTTTGTTTTGTTTTGTGGATTTATTCCAACTTGCCAGCCACAGTTTTCATGTTTCCTGCAGCTTGTGTAATGGTTGGGTGCTTGGTCGACCCCTCTGTTTGGGCAGAGGTCAGCCTCTGTTCACCTCAGTGTTGCATTGGAGGTGTCAACAAGCAGTTCCAGTTCAGAACCTGAACTCAGTTTTTGATGAAGTCTACTTCAACACCATTTCCTGGATGATGATGGCTCCGAGCTTAGATTTGGCCTTGGGCCTCATCTGACACCTGCCAAAGGATAGATACAAAATATATGTGATTTGCCTGGATTAGCCAAAACAAAAACAAAAAAATAGAACCAGTCCAACTTTCTTGGCAAAGACAATTATGGTGTTCAAAGTTGGTTTGCATAATTTTATGCATGCATAAATCATAAAATCATAAGAATATTTTGGTGAGGAAATTTTGTATTACATAATCAGACAGTCATATCCCCTGCAAAAAAGATTTTATGATTTTATGATTTATGCATGCATAAAATTATGCAAACCAACTTTGAACACCATAAATGCAAGGAATGACCTGTCAAGACCACCGGCCAACGGGCCATGATGAGATTGGAGATGGGCACCAGAACGTTTCCGTAGGTGAGACAGCCTTTGGTTTTCCTGGTACTTTTGGTGGCCTAAAATGAACCTTGATTTTGTCCTGCGCAGGGTGTGCAACATTTCTGGTGGGATGATAAAAAATTCTGGTGAGAAACTATTGTGAACCCCCCTATTGGGTTGTGCTGCTGTAAAATATTGACAAAACTGAATCAACCCACGGGAAATTGTGGCCAAAGAACAAAAATATAGATTGTTTATTACAACATTAGGGATTATCCTGGATGGATTGGATTACAAGAATGGAATGAGTACGGATCACAAGAAAAAATGATAATTAATCTGGGAGAAACCAAGCGAGTCCCTGATGCCCCTTAAGAAGTAATTGCACAGGTGGTGGCTGACAAGCCTTGATAGGCGAAAAATATTATATGGCAAGAAGAGGAAGGGCGAATAATTGGATAATTTATTTGAGCGTGTGGACAGGAAATATGACCGATTAACATCAGACTTTTCGTGTATGAGCTCATGTTGTATTGAACAGATCGTGGTGTAGGACAATACATCGACCAAGGTTGCCTCTCCAGGCTTCGAGTGGGCTAGATTGTCTGGCTGCTGAAACCTTGACTGCGTCGGATAAACTGCGTGGACCACACACTGTTTTAAACGATCGTAAATCAGTTAGATCTGTCAAGCATCTGGGGATATCACTGATTACTATTAGGACGGCTTATTGTCATACCGTGGATGAGTACCCTTCCAAGTGATTGTTGGCAGGCCTCCGCAATCACGTGGTCTAGATTCGGCCGACCGGAGACCTGACTGAAGGCAGCCACCCTCTCCTTCTCAACTCTTGATTCAGTCTTGCAGGGGGATTGCGGTGGGGCCGGGGCTTGTCTGAGCATTTTGAGATACTCGTGATTACCCATACGTCCTAGTTTGACTGCGATCGGAATTGGTCGACTGACCATTTCGGAACGAACACCGGGTGAAGCTCGAACGCCTCGAGTAATATAAGCACAGGTCAAAATCTCCAAGTCTAATCCCTCCAGTATGCCACGTATTTCTCTTATTCGGTCGTCCACCCAGGCTAATTGAGCTGAGATGGTCAAAGAAAAGAAGGAAGAAACGATGTGCTCAGCTAACTGTACTCGGCAGTGGAATTAGAGCAACTGTAAGAGATTCCCTTGAACGGGCTCAGCTCAGCGTACATTGCTTCCGGAGTACCCAATGAACTTCCACTCGGCGTAATTGTCCACCCTGATTGCGCCGAGCAGAAATGGCAACCCCTTCGAGCACTCCCAAGACGTAAGTGATCCCAGCACCTCCGGCAATCAAAACAAGGGTTGAATAGGCGGCAATACTGCCACCATTACCACCATAAGGTCCATCGATCAAAACCTCAATACTTGCTCCAGCGTGCTGTTCTAACCACTTGGTTGTCCCACTTCGGACTTGAATCAAACAACAACCCGTCCATGATCGTCGCTCAGTCTTCTCAACCTCCGTTCCATCCTTACGTCGAAGTGTGCCATCTGATGATAGATTGGTGAGGGTGAATGGATGCCAACGGCCATAGAACCATGGCTTTGATAACATCTTCGAAGACCAAAAACTGATGTAAATGTGTTGGCCAGGTGACCAGGTAAAATGCATTGGAATTCGTAGGACAATCGCTCCATCAAGACGATCAACAGTAGCGGTAATCGTTCCTATTCCATTTGATCGCACGAATAGTGACGCCAGAACATGATTCAGAATGATTCCGACCCAGCGATTGCATCGATCAATGGCCCAAATCACTGCACTAGCAGTCAACCATGGGCCAACTTGTGATTTGTCTGCAAAAACGTTTTTTTTTTGGCATACATTTAATAAAGGAGTTACAATCAGCATCGGGGGGGGGGGGGGTCTATGAAATCACTGGAGTGATAGGGAGCTGCTTACGGTGGTAAATCATTGGGAGGACGATCGCGGCTGCAAAAACTGGATCCATATATGAATTTAGCAGGTGGTGAGCTTGATGATATATCAGAGAGGGAGTCTTACCATGTGTGATCAAGAAAAGATTAAATTGACGATGCCGGACCCATTGAAAACTGAACGTAGCCGAGACGATAAAACAGCAAAGAGCCTACAAGTATGCAGTCATATTTAGTCATTCATCTCTTTGACATAACAAGACTGATAGACAATGAGTAGGAAGATGGACTGACCGCCGTACCGAAACGGAGGCTGGGCGCGGTGCGTATTTTCTTAGCAGCTACTTGTGGACCCAGCATCAACGAGAGCTTTAGGTCCAGATAGTGAGAGATTCAGTGAGGGTCGAAATTCTTGAATAAATTGTGCGAGATCCTTACAGTCAATGCGGTACAATAGACGTGAACAATGACCAGAAGAAAACACAACCGGCCAATAGCACGATGGATGGAATTCATGGAGCGATAGGAAGCGCCGACCAAAGAGGATATCAGACTACATCGACCAGCTGTCGCAAAGAGGATTGGTAATTGAACTATCACGCAACGCGTGGCACGAAGAGCCAGCTTCTCTCCTACAATATCAAGATCAAAATCCAGTCCAATGAAAATATTAATGTGCGCATATATGAAGGAAACTTCAACCATGCAGATGCGACTACGTACTCAGTGAACCTGTTAGGGTCGTCATTGTGGTATACTTGATTGGAATCTATAAAAAAAGATAGGTTAAAATAAACTAGAATCGTGCCGTCGGAATGAGTCGGCTTTACGCATGATTTCAAGGCCTTACAATTATCATAAGCGCATTAGTGAGGTATAGGACCGTGATCATCCCCACTTCCGCCCAATCCAAACACCCAAAAATATTGGTGCCAGCTATCCGGCAGATTGCTGGACGATTCAAGTATTTGGTTTGAAATGCTTCGTAGCTGAAGACGATATTGTGCCATCGGGTCATACGAATCGGAAGTTCTGACTTGAAGCCCGGTTTATACTTTCCGCGAAGACTGTGATCGATTGAGTAGAGTGCAATCCGCCGAACGACCAAAAGAAAGACGAAGCCGAAAATAAGATATAAATAGATCCATTCCGGCTTATGCCAGTTTAGCATGGATTTTGGTAGCGCTGGTGGCGGAGAAGCCGGTTCACTCATCTCGTGTTAGCTGATTGACAATTCGTCAAGCGCACCTCCACTCTTTGTATTCCTTATTCTTGGTTGTTTTGTTTAAACGAGTGTTCAGACGAATCCGCGGATTTTTGAGCTTGAGTCGTTTTCTTGTGATATCGTCTGCTTGGGGGCAGAGAACATATCCTGTAGTTACAGATATGTAGGTCCGGGTGGGCCAACGCTGGACTCATGTGAAGGTTACTTTAAGGCGTGTGTACGTACGCGTTGGATGGCTCTGGTGTTGTTCAATGCCCGTGGACCGTGAGGACACAACGAGAGAAAGTGTCAAACTCAGCTGGAGTTTACACGAGACTTCTGGCCGAGGGTCGAGACTTTTGAACTGTGAGAAGTGGTGATTGACAATACAAAAATCTGTCGCGTTCAAAATTGTTTTATTCCTGTGATACTTTAAGGAAGTACAGTGCTTAATAGACACACGAGTGGCATATGTGTGTATTTACATATTTAAATTGACGCCATGGGACGCCATCGAACCTCAATGAGAGTTGTGCGGGAAAAACAGATTTGTCTTCCACTTGAAGGACCAGTGAAAACGTTGGACAGCGTTGGACACTTTCCATCTCTTCTTGTTTGAGGGAACTTCGATATCTGCTTGCAATATGGGGACCTATGAGCCCCCCTCCGACGCAGTCAAAGACTCAGGTAAGAGATGCATGCGAAGGCACCTCTAGACTGCAAGTGCCGCTTTGTGTTTCAAATCCCGCTTCGAATCCCGATCCCGGAATCCCTCAGCTGCCCCGCCTCAGAAACCCACCTTGGAACCCACACCGCTACAGCACTCCAAATCTAGTAGCTCAGTAACCGAGTAAATGTGTATTTACCAAATAGATAGTTAACCTGCATAAATCTATAACAGTGTAATTGTCAGTTTATGTAGCCACATTCTTCCGTCGCGTAACCGCGTATCCTCTCTTGTCTACAACCAACCGGTCTTCAAGGTATCTGCTACTGCCAGCCGTCCGAAATTCCAACAGCCATGCAGTCTAACCAACCAAATTACGGCTACTCCAACTTTGATCAGCTCCACGTGGAAAAGAATGGCTTTGGTCAAGAGCGACAAATTCAATATGGATACCCAAGTTTCGAAAGTTCCGATAACTACGACCAAGGCCAAAATTTTACCCAGTCCCAGCAAGGCCAACTTGATTTGAATCTTCGTGGCTATACAGATTCAAGCAACGCAATTGGTCCTTGGGGCCTGCAAGATTCCTCCCAATTGACTTGCTCAGGATTCTCCGGTCACCCGTTGAATGACTTTATTAATCAACAGATGACTGGTTCAACTCGAAACAACTCAACTATACCAATCCCCAATATCCAATCACTGCCAAATGCAAATATATCAACTCTGCCAATACGCCAGCTATCCGCTTTTCCAACAGTCCCATCCGTTTCCACTTCTGAGCCAGTCCCGGTCCCACCTAAGAAAAAGCAAAAACGCCAACCCGCACAAGTTAAAGGCACCAACATATTACCTGCTATCCTCAGTGACTCTGCTGCACCGGATATCTCTGATTCAAATCATCCAATCACTAATGCTTCCAATCCTCTGATCGTGAACTGTGCCGCCACTGAAACATTGAACTTGTCTTCTGTCGCCACCTGTACGAAAGGCCCCACAAAGTCCAAATTCCGCCGGCAAGATCAAAAGCTCTCTGATGAGGTTATGAAGGGCTTTGAAAATCACACCCTACACCAGCTCCGCCGGCTCCAAAAGACGCATGTGAAATACACACGATTGAATGAGGAGATAAAGTTAGCGGGTCAAGATTTGTTCTTCGAGTACCAACGAAAACTGCACTTACTATCCCTACGACATCAGCGGCCATTCAAGTCTCTTGCAACCTATCTTGGGCAACGTAGAACTCGACAGAAAAAAAGTTCGTGGCATAAATTCCAATCGGCTGGTCAAATGGCTCAAAAAAGCTACCATCAGAGTAGGTCCATGTTGAATTTTTGCTTCTGTTTGTTGCAAGTATGTCTGATTGTTTTTCTTATGGAATTCTAGCTCAGAACAGTCTTGCCCAGCGTAACAAGGATGCATCTAGGAGTTACAAAGAGCTTGATCCAGCCGCTAGAGGCCTTTACAAAGGCAACGACGACGATGAGTGGGTGGATGCTGAGACAACCAATGATCCTAACATTCACGAACGAGAGCAATTTAACATTCGCCGCCAATCAAATGCAAAACTCTTGGCAAATGTTGACACGTGGGCTAAAGGTGCGCAAAAAAAGGTGTGCATTGTTATTTTGTGTGTTCTGGTAGTGCTTCTATTGCATATTGTACTGAGGCATCTTCAGCAGCTGAAGGAATTCAGTGATTCTATGGGAATTGAGGGTTTTCTTGTGATTGCCGATCAAGATCACCGCCAACCTTATTTCTTTCAAGGAGGGAGCCTATTCGGTGATCACTTCCTTCAAGAGCTTGCAAATGATGGGGATCCTATTCGCAAGTTTGCACTCTGTACAGCTGTAGGAAAGAGCGTAAAAGGAGTGGTCAAATCAAAGATTCGAGCTCCAGTCGCTGCAAATAACCAAGCCGATGCGCCCAACAATACCAGATCCGATGGCTCCAAAACATCCAATGCCGATTCCTCCAAAGCAAACAACTCCATCAAGGAACCCTACATTGGTCGTGCTGCAAACCTGGATGTCTGTCAAGGTAAGTTTCAAACCATCTTCTATTGCTTTGGCTTCTTCGTTGACCTTTCTTTTCAAAATCCTTCAGGAAAGTTAGCCGCAAACCACAATTATATCTCCGCAAAACTGGGGGAGATGCTCAGTCAAGCGATTGGGATGGTCGGCTCAAACACCCGCTGGCCTGGTACTGATACTCATAACAAGCTGAAAAAACGGAAACTGATGCTGTCAATTGCGACCAACCCTGTCAAGTTAAGTAAGCGCCACTTTTCGCGACCAATCAAGACTCTCTTGATTGATGAAACTTGGATTGTCTTACGCGGCCTCAAGAACAATTGGATCTCATTAGTTCCTTACGAAGAAAGCCAAGAATCTACCGAATTCGACATACAACAAGAGATGGGACAGCATAAAGTTCAAGCTCATGAAAACGGTGATCAAGACGCTGAACCGCAAGAGAAATGTGGAGAAAACGGAGAAAATGACACTCGCCAAACAGCTGAAGATTTAGTAGAACATGAGGAGTGAAAATGCTGTAGATGTTTTTGTTCTTTGACCCACATACATCGGCCAGCATGTTGCAATATTGATTCCTTCCTCGCTTGGGCTACTCACCTTGTAATTATTTTTCTTTGCTCTTTTATCACCTACTTGAGTTCTTGATCTCGCTCAAATTCTCTATTGTTTCACTCATTGATCAATTTGATCTTGATTCTGCAAATAACACAAAACAAGATTACATTTCAATACATGCTACAACAAAATCACGGCGAGTTCAGAAGTCACATCATTGAGCTACAAAAGGACAAGGATGGCGATGAGGGCAAGGCCAAGGATAAGTTGTCCGGTGAGCGGGGTCACAAAAAGGAGAATCCCGGAGACGTTGGCAAGGAATGCAAAAGGTGAATTAGCATGCGCAGCTTCGCGTGGCTCTGATTTTTGTTCTTATCTGGCTCAATGCAATGCACATTGACGCAGATGGGCGCGATGAAGCAGACAACCGTGCGTGCAAGCACAATTTCCGCGCAACCCATGCGGCCAAGAGCTTGACGGATGGAAGCGGCGGTGTCGACAAGAGTTGGTGTGAAAGAGCCCATTGGTGGGCAAGAATTTAGTCGGAGATGGGGTTCTGGGCAGCGCATAGATTTCTGGAGAAGATATGACGTGTTTAGGGTGGAAGTCCCAGTGGGAGGCTTGGAGGGTTGGATTATGCAAGGAGGTTAAGTGGTTTCATTACTTATATTGAGAGGGCAAGCAGTTGAGAGCTTTCATTCTAAAGGTTTGATGCAGGAGGAGAATCCAAGGAACAAAACATCAAAACACGGATTTAATCAATGAACTTCCAGGTGATTGGCTTCATGCCCTCTTGAACGGTCACGCCTAGCTTTTTGAACATTCCTTCACTCAAATCGAGGCAATTTTGCTTGTTGGGCAGGCATCTGCGACTGTCGAAATGATTGTTTTGTCCCCACTTGTAATTCTCACTTTCTTCCCGCAATGTTTAGATATCTCGTTGAGTGCGCCATACCGCCGATAATCCAAGGCCACAATTACATCTGTGTCTTCGTGTACCTTT
Source organism: Puccinia triticina (assembly GCF_026914185.1). Lineage (NCBI taxonomy): Eukaryota > Fungi > Basidiomycota > Pucciniomycetes > Pucciniales > Pucciniaceae > Puccinia > Puccinia triticina. Next base: position 5,388,397 of record NC_070560.1, on the reverse strand, counting down.
CCACATGCTCCTATAAGATAAGTTGGATGAAGCCAGTGTAATGTTCAAAAGTATCTCGAGTTCACCGGAATAATTACTAACCTGCTATCTGATTTTGAGTGAAGTAAGTTGCCCAGCCTCCACCAAATTCCATATTATCCTCGTTGTTGTCATTGTTTTTGACAAATTTAAAGTGGGTTTTTCAGGCAGCTCACTGTCTCAACCTTTTTTTGGGGTTATTTATGATTCATTTCAGAAGAAGTATCTGTTTGATGTGTTGTTTATCAGCTTTGTTATTGTGAAATATGAAAGATTGGTACTAATAAACCTCCGTGGAGTTTAGGCCTTACATTATTATTTGAAACACGCAACTGAGTTGACCAGTTGCTGAATTTGTAAGATAAATCTCATCGTCAACTCGTCCATTTCTCAGCTCTCCTCTCAGTCACTTGCCATCTCTCATAAACTCGCTCCATCAACGCACTCGATATCCTTCACAATGCCACCCAAGCGACGTCTCTATCAATTTCACCGAGGCTCTCAAATGCCGCAGCTTGAAACACGGTCTCAAAAAGCACATCGAATGAAAAAGAAAAAGGAATTGGCCGCCGAATTCTCAGATATAGCTTCGACCTCATCAACCAACAATCCACTGCCACGATTCCAAGAAGCAACCGACACAAGTGTATTTGAACATGATGAGAACGATCCGCAACAGCAAGATAATCAGCCAGATCTACCAGACGAGATGAGACCAGAGGACATTGAATCGCTAAAGAAAATACGATCACATCATCAAGCATGTATCCAGCAACAGAAGATGAGGAACTGGGACGACCTAATGTCAACGCTGTTTCCTGCCTACCTCCATCTGAAGAAACAGACCAATAATTGGTCCCTACCTTGCTCTCTGGATAACTTCTCCAAGGATCTCTGTAAATGTACTTCGGAACAGAAGCACTTGAGAGAAGTTGATCTGATTGATATAATGGGTGAATGAGTAGACAAATGTCAAATTGAAATTTTGCTAACAAAGTCTCACATTATATTACACCTCACAGGCCAGGAACGAACAAAGATTTCTTTCTGCTCTTGCATTCCAGACTCGATGCACATATTAGCTCAAGGATATCTCTCAAGTACTCCTGTTTTTCCGCAGACAGCATTTTCACTTCGTCTGCTGAACTTCTATGATCTGCTATGGAATATTTGTAACTCTCACCTCACTCCTTTTACCGAAGTAATCCGCCGTTGGAATGAATCAAGATTGATGAAGCTGTGTGGTAAGGAGACGAAGAAGGTATGTGCCATCATTTTTGATGCTTGATAGATAACAATCTAATTTTTTTTTCAGCCTCGGGAACTACGGAGATGTTTTTCAGGTTCTGTCGATGCTTATCGGCGCTTGAAGAGGATGGAGAAAGATTTGATACAAAAATCAACATCCATTTCTTCACAAGATATTCTAGCCCAACGATCGTGCCCAGCTTGTTTTGGAGTTTCTCTTCCAGTTAGCAATGAATCACAACCAAAGGACACGAACAAAATTTTCCTGTGCCTTGACGGGAATTTCCAACATCGACACCATGAGAGGGCTGCCAAGAATCACCTTCCACTCCAAACCCCTGATCTATTCATTCCTCCAGAAGAAATCAAAGCCGCCAACGACGAAATATTAACACATGAGAGAGCTCAAAAAAAGACTCAGAAGGCGGCAAGTGAATGCTTTGGCTGCATGAATTTAATACTAGCACCTGATGAAAATCCTCTCTTTTTGTTCAGTAGAAAGACCGATGCACCGAGCAGCATAAGGCTGCTGATGACCGCCGCAATTCAAGCACTTGGAAAGGATGTGACGACACCGGTATATTTGGATGCTGTTGTCGACACGATTCTGTGATCTACTTCTGCAACATCCACAAATCCGGGGAAGGACGTGGGCTGCCGATGTCAATTCTAAAACACCTGTTAGGTGATCTGGATTCAAACGCTCAGTTGCGAATCCTTTACGATATTGGTTGCACCCTTGGGAAGTTTTTCGAATCACGCAAATTGCTAACTGAACATCTTCCAAGAATGAAATTTGCTACGGCCGTCTTTCACTCTTATGTTCATGACTGGCCATGTCAACTGCAGTTTAATCCCAGATATAATGAGGGATGGGGTTTAACCGATGGCGAGGGTATGGAGCGTTTATGGTCTGGCCTCTCTCCTCTTGTGGGCCCGCTAAGATATGCAACACAGAATCATCGACTTGGTGCACTCAATCATCGAGGTGAATTCCACAATTCCCTTGGAATGGAAAAGCTGCGTATGTGGATGTTTTTTTGGATCAACCATTGACACTTTACTTTAAACTCTACTGATTTTTTTGTTATAGTTTTGACTTTGAAGCGGAAAATCTGCAATGCAATTACTAACCAAAAACACGCTCAACTGAAACTCAACAAACTACTGTGTCAGCCAAATCCGCACGTACAGGGTACATTTTTCACTGTAGAATTCTTTCGAGCCCAATGGCAATCTCAGCGAAACTTCCAGATTAATCAAAACCAGGAGGAGGTCACTCAAAAAGAGGATCAAGCCCAGTTCTTTGAGCGCGGTGAAACATTGAAGTCTCTTGCGTACGTGAATAAATTTTGTGGTATATTTGGATCGCTGTGTTTTGAATTTACAGTTTTTTTCTTAATTATATTTCTTGATTAAGCGAGACCTTTGTTACAGGCTTGCAAAAAGAAACTCACTTGGATACCGCCCAAATGATGAATCTATTACGTGACGTCCAACAATTACAGGCCAAGCAAGAAGCTGAAGCAGAAAAACTAGGCCCTTACTTCGGAGCTATAGAACCCGATAACAGTGAGCTAAATTATGTTCTCCCCGAACAAAGGAAACTATCTTTAACTTATTCACACATTTTGCTTACCTAGAGGATCAACAGCGGAGGTTGGGGCTACTCTGGAGCGCTAAAGCTGCACTCTACAAAGCTGCTGTGGAGATACAGGGAGAGATGCAGCCTTTGCGCGATTCAAAGGCTCGAGGAGACCGATTGGGCACTGTTTTGAAGGAGAAGATCTTCGATGCTCTTAAACGTCGGAAGAAAGCTGTTACATCTGTTTTGAATGCATTCCTAGCTCGGCGTACCGACTACCTTAAAAACCACAGTCCTGATCAACTTGATTTGCCGGAAAACGCACCGTTCGACTATGCCCATTTCATTAAGATCCCGTTGGATGACCCATTTTGGAATGATGGCTTCATGTGTTTGTCAAAGGATCCCTGGGCCGTCGATCCACATGTGCGATCTGGAATCCACGCTGTTCTTGCATTGGATCGGTCAAAAGAGGAACTTGCTCAATTAAGCATTGAGTTGCGAAGGACTGTATCGTGGGGGATGGCTCATAGGGATCAAGTTAAATCATGCATTGATCAATGTATTCTAGGTAGATTTCATCTTGAGTGCTGCTTAGCTCATATCGTCACGGCTCTTCTCTGAGTTTAACTAACCACCACAACAACATTTTTCAGGTCCCATGAGTCTCAGGCTGACTGATGTACTTCGGAATACTTTTGGAGAAGACGGCCCCGATGCACCAATGACTACTTTCGGAGAATACAGTCGTACGGCCTTACTAAGTGGCGAGTTGGAAATTTACCAGCGACAGCACGAAGCACTGCTTATCAAGTGGCATGCGACAGTAAACGAGATGCTGTTGGCCCGACTGATATGTCGCGAAGCACTACCCCACACGTGGTTCGCCTTGATGGAATTCCTCGAATCGGATGTTTATAATGACGACATGATGTCAGGCCTTGAAGTTGATCTGATATTAGAAGAAGAGGTGCTCAACGATCAAGACTCGGATGGTGAAACAGCTGGAAGTGACGATTTGGATGAGTCACATATGGATGACTTGCTGGGTCGCGATGAGAATGAAGCAGTTTAGCCAGCCGCAACACGAAGAGCAAATACCCAAACTGTTGCATCCCCCTAAACACCATGCTATACTTGTGTTTTACTTTCTCTCATTGAATTTACGGTCATCATTCCTTCACTTGCCTTTCTCTCTCGAAAGGAAATAGAAAAAAAAAGTTTCTGTTACAATGAAGCAAATGAAAAAATGCTATACTCTCTCTCTCAAAAAAAAAAAAAAAAAACAGCTAAACTCTTTCTCAAAAAGATGTTTCGCGTAGAACAAAGCAAATGATACATATGTTCAGTTCTAGGACTTGATTTTGCACTTCCTCTCAGTAGGGTCCCTGCGGGACGGAGAGCCCCTTCTGAATCAGATACATCGCTAAGTTAATGTAGATGTGACCAAGCAAGAAAGGCATTTACCAATATGGACCAACTAGGAGCAACATCGTCTCTTGACGCCGCACGGGTTACTGTGATGTCTATTTCATATTTACTCGGTTACTGAGTTACTAGATTTGGAGTGCTGTAGCGGTGTGGGTTCCGAGGTGGGTTTCTGAGGCGGGGCAGCTGAGGGATTCCGGGATCGGGATTCGAAGCGGGATTTGAAACACAAAGCGGCACTTGCAGTCTAGAGGTGCCTTCGCATGCATCTCTTACCTCAGTCTTTGACTGCGTCGGAGGGGGGCTCATAGGTCAATATGGGTGACCCAAGGCCGATTACAACTCAACTCATTAGGGATGAGGATGAGAACCTCATTTTGAGAACCAGAGATGAGTGTTTGATCTGGCCGCCGCCTTCCCACCGTTGCACCGGATACACGTTAATCGCTGAGCGTGGACGCGGTTGTGGGCGCGAAAAAAGGGTGGGAGGACATGTTGGATAAGCCTCTTCGAGGAGGCACGAGTCCACGACGAGTCTCCGAAGGAGATGAATGGCTTACATAGTATAGAGGCTCGGAAACTGCACGGTACAGTCCGGCGGCGGTCAGCTCTCCACGCGTCGATCCCGGTATCCAATCTCGGTGAGGAAAGAGAGAGGATCCCGGGCGTGCAAGAGCTGGACTGTACGTGCCCGGCAGTGACAGGGTTAGGGTTTGGACCTGTCACTGACGGAAGCTAAAACATCTATGTACATATGATCTAAGTACATAGATAACCACCAAAGTTTGCCATCGTGCATCCTGAACTCTAACACCCCCTCCCACGCATGCAAACTTTAATCGACCAACCCCAATTTAATCCCCGCCTCCGCCATTTTTGTCGATCCAAGCCGCTTTGTCAACACATCCGCCAGTTGATTTACCGTACTCGTCCACTCCAGCTTGATGTCATTCGCCCGTATCAAGTCGTTTACAAAGTAGAAGGCGCGTTGTAGATATTTGGTCTTTTTCTTCGAAGCATTGTCAGTTGCAATCAAAATCGCGGCCTCATTGTCAACATGTATGGAAATTTTAGGATATGACTGGATGTCGTCAAGGATATTCATGATATGCGCTAGTTGTTGAGAACCTTCAGAGAGCGCCAAATATTCAGCGGCACATGTTGAAAGTGCCACTACCGTTTGCCGCTTTGAGCCCCATGCAATGACATCTCCATAATGGGTCATCACATATCCCGTCGTAGACTTCTCGTGTTCTCCCCCCCAATTTGCATCCGTCCACAATCGCAAGTCGTCGCCCTTCCCATGGTAAGCCAGTTTCTTTCCAGATGTTTTCTTGACGTATCCAATCAAGTAGTCTAGCGCATTCCAGTGAGTTTCGTTGGGATTGGAACTAAAACGCGCTAATAAGTTCACCGGAAAAGACAGGTCAGGTCTTGTTCCACTGGACAAGTACATCAGCGATCCAATAACCGATTGATATTCCGTTGCATCAATAGCCGCGCCAGAGTGAGTTTCAAGTACATCATTGCTGAGTGCAACCGTCCTAGTGAAAGTCTTGCGGTGATATTGTTCCACGATTTTTTTAGCCATCAGTGTCTGATCCAGGAAAATTCCATCGCGCCGTTGTTTGAAATTAATGCCAACGAGCCGCTCCACTTTGTCGGACCATTTAATCTCCAAGTCCTTCATCATCCCGTCACGTAATTGGTGCAACAAGGAAACATCAGAACCAACCGCAAACCCGTCATCGACATGCAACCAAATGACCACGAAACCGCCATTTTTCCGGAACAGGTAGAGAGAAGGTTCAATCTCGCTCGCCTCAAAACCTAATTTTTCCACAGTGAGTTTAAAATACTTCCACCAACATCGGGCTGCTTGTTTTGTACCATACAGCGCCTTTTTCAATTTCATGACTTTTCCTTTCAGTTCCGGAAAGATTTCAACTGGGGGTTGGACGTAGACATCTTCTTCTATCGGACTATAGAGATATGCTGAACTGACATCGAACGTCGCCGTTGATAGGCCAAACTTGTTTGCCATCGAAATCAAAAGCCTCAAAGTGTTTAACGACGCTGTTGGCGCATAGGTCTCGTTGCAGTCAACGCCAAGCTGTTGATTGAACCCTTTCGCAACGTATCTTGCCCTGAACTTTTCAATCGATCCATCGGGCCGTCTTTTCAAAGAGAATACCCATCGAGCTCCCAGCACACGCATTCCCTTGAATGGGTCTACCGCCTCCCACACGTCCAGTTCGCCAAACTTGTCCATTTCGTACGTTGCCGCCGCCTTCCATGACACCAAATCGATTCCTGATAACGCTGCCTTGATTGTTTTTGGTAGGTCTATTTCCGGACCTGGGTTAAGTTGGGCCAACTGTTTTGCCTCTTCCGCCACAATTTCGTCTGTACGCTCCTCTCCCAGTTTCAGCATAATTTGGTTGAGCACAAAATCCAGATCAGACTTCTTGATGTTTTTCTTTACTGGAAGGTTTTGAAAATCCGGAAAAACAGCCGCCGTGGAGTGTATTGCCCGCCGTTCACGAGGTGAGAAAAATAACCATCCTGCCCCCGCATCCGGGTAACCGATCATAACTGCTTCTTGCGCTCTTTCATCCAATTTCTTTTGCCAATCGCTGGGAATGTGGATCAATGCCTTTGCACCAAAAGGGTACAGCACATCTGGGTTAGGTCGCACACCGTAAAAAAGTTCCACTGGTGATTTCTCCCCCGTCCGAGAATTGGGGATTCGGTTATGGATATGGCCAGCGGTTGACCACGCGTAGCTCCAGAAACGTCGAGGAAGACCGCTCTCGTGCAACATCGTACGGGCCATGTCTCCAACCGTCCGATTCAGCCTTTCTGCTTCACCGTTTTGTTGAGGGGTATAGGGAGCGCTCGGGGCTGTCTTTACGCCTATCACATCAAGGCGTTTCCGCAAAGCATGAACATACTCGGGGGCGTTATCACATCGAATGTTGGTAGGGTACCTTCCAAAATAATTCTTTATGTGAGCCATCCAGGACATGATTTTGTCCGGTACGTCAGCCTTCCGCTCAATCGACCCGACAAATGAGAAAGTGCTGGCGTGGTCTCGGAGAGTGACACAGTACTTCATCCCATGGAGATCTACTTCGAATGGTCCGGCGACGTCTGAGACCATCATATCAAGTGGCTTGTCACGAACAATTTGCGATTCAACTCCAAGCGATTTCCGGTTTATGCTTTTGGAGATAGCACAGCGATTGCAAAAGAACTCAGTCCACTTAAACTTGACTTCAGGGTAATTTGCTCTCAAGTAGCGTTTAACAATCTCATCGGAAGCATGGCCAAGGCGTAAGTGCCATTTATATGGATCAAAAGATGGCAACTGAGAGATTTTATTGACATGGGGGCGATTGCTGGTTGTTTCTAGGGACCAACAATAGTTGTGGAATATTGTTGTATAGCGATTACTACAAGGATCGAGTAAGGTCGCATCGGTCCCTTCATACTGTAACTTCCAACCGGCCTGTCAACAAGATGATTCCATCCACGCCTGGCACGAAGTAAACGTCGTCAATCACAATGTTCCCCGTCGGCGTCGGGATCGTCACTCTTCCAACATCGGTAACGGTCACGTTGCAGTCGGTCACGGCGAGGTAAAACGTACGAGGGACCGTCAGCTTGCGTATTGGTTCGAAAAGAGAGGAGTCGCCACTCACATGTGCCGATGCACCGGAGTCGAGGAGGACACCTTCGGTCATACCGGGGAAGTTCACCTTTCGCACATGATTTTCAGACCGTTGTGGGGGAACATATTTCAAATCTTTTGACTCAAAATCCGGAGGAGGTGGGCTGATCTTTTTCATGGCTACTGCCCGCCAATACTCTGAGCAATCGGCGAACCAGTGACCATGTTCCAAACAGTATGCGCAATCGGTGCCATATCGCCTGGTCTGAGCTTCTGTTTGGCCTTTTCCTTTGTAGTATTCGGCCCTTTCAACGGCGAATCGCGGGTGATTGAGTTTCGACGCCTTATCATCGGGGGCACGGCGTTGAGGTGTGACATATTTCCCTTTTCCTTGATTGAAAGCATTGATGCAATCAAGGTCCATCGCCATGCTATCGACTCCCTTTTTACTGACTTTTCCAGTAGCCACTTGAATGACCGTAGCAACATCGGCGAAAGACGGGTCCTTCTTGTTGTTTAGGTTCTGGTCGACCGAGAATTCGAACTTTGTCAATTCGGTGCCGGTGACTGGCTTGAAATTCATCTGGAGCAGAATTCCAACTGCCTCGTTGAGAGTGAGTTTTGACTGCTCAAGTTCACTCATGCACTTGGCCCACGCCGACATTGTTACTTCATTCGCAATACCAGTGTCGTTCGCCAGTTCCATTAAGTTCGTCATCAGATCAATCTTATGACGCCAATCAGATCGCTCGCACTTGAGTTTTAATGCCTCAAAAATGGCTTTAGCGGTTTTATGGCCAGCTGCTTTGACGATCCCAAGCAGTGACTTGTCGACGGTGTTTTTCATCAGGCTGACAATCGCGTGGTTGTATTCAGTTGCCAAGTCGGTGAAATTGTTCGTCTTTGCGATCATGGGCTCGGTTACTGAGAACGCGTACTGAAGCGTCGCTTCAATCGATTCCTCCCACTGCGCGTAGTTCGCCGAATTGAAGGACAGAACTACGTGGTCGGGGTTCACCTCTCGATGTAGCTTGAGCGGTGACTTCAGGAAACTACCAAGAATGATTTCTTGGCGATGTTCTTGGGCTCGGACAGCGGCAGACACTGGATCGTGTATATGGGGTGGAGCCGCTTTCAGACGATTTAATTCAGCCGTCATATCGGCCATCTGTTGTTGGAGGGTGGCGAGCGCATCGTTTGGGTTGGCTGCCATTTCGGTCGGGATGGGGTGATGGATGTGGGGTTGTGGGTAACGTTCTTGTAAGATCCTTTCAATTTCCTCTTCTGAGACTCCTTCGTCTCTCAAGCAGATTCTGTCAATTTCTATATCCTGTTGTAACCTATTCATCTACCGACCTCCCGTAGATATGGAAAACCTTCCTTAGACAAACGTGGCCTGGAAATAAGAGCCGGCTTTTAACCTATAGAGGCTCGGAAACTGCACAGTACAGTCCGGCGGCGGTCAGCTCTCCACGCGTCGATCCCGGTATCCAATCTCGGTTAATTGCTAAGCATAGTTGACTAACCTGCACGGTAAAGTCCAGCGGCGGTCAGCTCTCCACGCGTCGATCCCGGTATCCAATCTCGGTGAGGAAAGAGAGAGGATCCCGGGCGTGCAAGAGCTGGACTGTACGTGCCCGGCAGTGACAGGGTTAGGGTTTGGACCTGTCACTGACGGAAGCTAAAACATCTATGTACATATGATCTAAGTACATAGATAACCACCAAAGTTTGCCATCGTGCATCCTGAACTCCCCACTTTTCTGTCCGCAACCACCAAAAACCCCAATTTACGCGTCGACACACCAAAACTCACCACCCCCTCCCCCTCACTCATCGGAAAAGAACTCCCCCCCCCCTTCCCTGGGCAGCCAGATGCCCCCTCCTCACCGCCCCCCCAATCAATCTCGACCGCCCGACGCGCCCCTCGCGGACGATTCGGATATGACGGATAGCCTGGAAGTTCAACTCCCCCCCCGCCCGGCCATCCAACCACCATCATCCAGCCTACACATCTTGCTGACCAAGGCGCTCGGCGACACGTCCCGCGATGAGAATGGCGCGGTTTTGTTAGATGGCAGATTTGCAGATCTCGTCCTGGAACTATCGGCGAACAACGACCGGATGGTGCAACGCTTGGAGGCCACAATCGACAAACTCAATGCCAAGATAGACCCCATGATCGAAAGACTCGCCGAGGTCGAAACCCTCTTAAAAACCGGCTCAAGACCCCCCACCCAACCCGTTCACAAGCCCAATGCTAACGCGAGCAAATCATTCGCGGCTGCCGCCTCGGCAAACCTCGATGGTTCCATTCACGCGCCGAAGACGCGTCCCCCCCCTGCTCAGGTCATCGCCTCGTTGAAACCGAAACGCGTGATCATACACTCGAACCCCGCCAACCCGACCCTCAAGGTGCCCAGTGGGGCCCTGGTCCAAAAAGCAAACGAGGCTCTACTCGGACTCGACGCTCGTGTTGAGGGAGAATTGGTGGCTATCCGTGGGGCAAGCGTGATGCCCTCAGGCGACGTGTCGTTCTACACGAAGAATTGTGCGCACCAAAAGTGGCTAATGGACAACAAGCACTTATGGACCAAAACCGTTCATCCGGACTTGGAATCGACACCCAGTACCTACTCAGTGATGGCCCATGGGGTCCCCAAGACTTTTGACATAGGCAAATCGACTAGTCTGGCTCAACTGGCGTCCGAGAACAATTTTCAGGCCACGGACCTGGCGCGTGTCCGCTGGATGGGATCCAATGAACCGTCAGCAAAGAAAGCTGGGTCTCTGGTCTTATCGTTTACCGACAAAGATTTAGCTTCCCGGGTCGGAAGATTGGGTGTTTTTCTGAACTTCGATTTTCACCGAACTGAACGTTTCAAGCCGCGCCCTCCTCAATGCTTCAAGTGTTTGAAGATGGGTCACTTTGGCAAATGGTGCCGAGAACCCGCTCGATGCGCTAAGTGCGGCGACAACCATCCCACGAACAAGTGCCCTGAAGGCCTCGGCGGCGTCAAATCTTGTGTGTTATGCAAGGACGGACTCAAGAACAAGATTAACGGCATCAAAGAAATTGACCACACTCCTTTTGACCCGGCCTGCCCCTTCAAGAAGGTGTGGCTAGAGAAGAAACGTTTCCCGCCTCAATGATTGGTACAACCACCCGAACCCACGATCACACCCCACATCTCCAACATTCGTTCAACTCTGCTGTTTCTCAAGTTCCACAACCTTTGCCCGATGCCCTCGACGCTCTTTGTCAAGACGCCGCGGCCTCAATTCCTCTCAATCTCAATTCCGAGTCCCTTGCCAGTCTTCAACTCAATTGTCATGTTTCTAAATCAGTCACGCTAAGTGTTCTCAACTCGTCTCTTTCTTTTGACTTCCTGCTTTTACAAGAACCGTGGGTTAACCCAGTTGATCTATGCCCGCCAAGCCACTCGGCTTGGCGTGCATTTGTAGCTTTTGAACATTCTCCGACTTGCTGGCGTGAGCGGCACAAGGCGGTAATTTACATCCGAAGGTCGATCTCCTCTGAGTCAATCAGACTGCTAGAGGGAGGCTCCCAAACTCTAGTCGGAGTTGAAATTTCTCAAACCGGGAAAGTTTTTTGCTTACTCAATATCTATAATCCCCCCTCCTCCTTTGCTGCAGTCAAAGAGCTTAGATGCTGGCTGACGTCTTATTACTCCCGGCAGCACCCGACAATCATTTTCATGAATGCAAACTTGCATCATCGGCATTGGAACCCTCCCGGAGTTCGGAAAGCTGAGCCTGAAGCTAGGAATCTGCTAAGTTTTCTTTCCTCTTTTGGGTTTCGGTTGTCTTCCCCGAAACACGTCCCAACTTTTTTCTCAGTCAAGGGCAAAGGGTCAACAATTGATCTTATTTGGGCAAACTTTCTAGGCTCCAAACTAATCCGGACAATCTCGGTCTCAAGCAAAAACTTTGGGTCAGATCATCAAGCGCTCCATACCCAACTGTCGGTCAGGAGCCCTCCCTCGACTTATCATTGGCGGGCCCCTTGCTGGCCTGATGTGGACCGCAGGAAAGTGGAAACTTTGGCAGCTGAGTTATCATCTATAAACATCCTCTCGCACGAATCCCCTGATTCCCAAGCCGAGCAGTTGACTTTGTTCCTCAAAAACGCGCAGGAAAAATTAGGGCGTCGAGTCCAGTCAAATAAGGCCAAGGCCAAACCGTGGTGGTGCCGTAAAACCTTGGACCCGGTTTTACGGACCCGTAATTGAGCTCGTAAATGGATGCTCTTAGCTAAGTCCCCCGAATCCATCGAGTGCTACAGGCAATGGAATGATTATTTCCTTTCCTTAGTGAACTCTCTGAAGCAACGTAGTTGGAGAAAGCTCCTCGAGGAACCGGGGGAGGGCGACCTCTATTGGGTCCTTCGATTTTCCTCAAAATTGGCTGGTGGAGAGGTTCTTCCCCTCAAAGGACCGGACGGGGCTATAGTTCACGACAAGAATCAACAGGCTGAGTTGCTGTTCAACGGCACTTCTGTCACTAATGTCCCCATCAATATATCAGACGCTCAATTTGACATATCCTGCAGGTTCGTCAGCTATCCACCCGTGACGATGGCGGAGGTGATGTCCGCCATAAGGCGGATCAGCCCTAAGAAGGCTCCCGGTATTGATGGCCTGGCCAATGAAATCCTTAAGTCATTTTCTGTGCCCTTGTCCGGGAAATTGACTTCGTTGTACAATAATATACTAACAAGCAGCAAATTCCCCATTGCCTGGAAGGTTGCGGTCACCGTTATCATCCGGAAACATGGAAAGCCCGATTATACGAGCCCAACTGCATACCGGCCAATTGCATTGCTCAGCACCATGAGCAAACTGTTTGAGCTCATCCTTGCCCGGCGCCTCACGGCCTGGGCCGAGGAATCAGGGGTGCTTGCCAAAGGTCACTTTGGGGGTAGAAAAGGTTCAGGTACCGAAGATGCCCTGTTCGCGCTAGAACACTGGGTCAAGGCTAAGTGGAGGGAGGGCAAGGTGGTAGCGGCCCTTTTCCTGGATGTGAAATCGGCTTACCCCTCTGTCCACCCGACCAGGCTAATCAACTATCTCTTTCAAGCAAAATGCCCAACCTACCTGGTTCTGATCATCGCCAATTTTCTGAAAGACAGGTCAACGACCATCAGGCTAGACGATTATGTATCGGAGGCCTTTCCCATTCAGATTGGCCTGCCGCAGGGTTCCCCATTATCCGTAATTTTGTATATTCTCTACAACAACTCTCTGCTGATCAAAGATTTTTCTGGTTCTCGAGACTCAGTTTCAATAGGTTATGTAGATGATGTTGTCCATCTAGTTGCAGGGGCCTCAGCGGAAGAGGCAAAGGAAGGGTTGGTGGCTGAGGGATATTGGTCCTTACAGTGGGGTTATGCCCACGGGGCGATCTTTGACCAGGCCAAGGCCCAATTTTTATGGCTGACAAAGAGGAAGACACCCGACGGCGACTTCCCTTTTGGTAATCACCTTCTGACCCCGGCATCCAAGGTCAAATGGCTGGGAGTTTGGCTTGACAGCAAGCTCCTGTTCAACAAGAATTTCAAAGTTCTTGAAGAGAAAGCCCACAAGACAATAAATCAGCTAAGAATCTTCGGCAATTCTCGATGGGGCGCTAAAGAAGCGGATAGGGCCAAACTGATCCGTTGTGTTCTATTCCCCAGAATTCTATACGGGGCCGCGTTGTGGGCCACCAACCCTAACAAAGCAAAGGTTGCTGCCTTGGCCTTGAAAGTCAACCGGCTTGCAGGAATCTTCACCCTTGGAGTCTTCAGATCAACATCTAACAGTTTCATCCAGACCAGATCAACAGTGCCAGATTTTGCTGTTGAAATAACTAGGACCAGTTTCTCTTTCTTCTATAGAAAACTTGTTGTGACCAAGGCTAACAATGTCATACGCTCTCTCATCTTAAGCAGTAGGGCAGATACAGTGGCCCGGTTTGCAGACTCAGCAAGGGTTGGACTTGCATCTAGCATTGTGATGGAAGCCCTGGCGATGGATCCCGAAATAATCAAGCTGTCTTTTGACTTTAGGGCGTGTCCAGCTCGGGCTCTGAAGTTCTTGAACTTGGAGGCCCCTAAGGAGGCCGCAATCAATTCTGTTAAGTCGCTTGTTTCATCTCACAGTGGGGACCCAAGGACTTTGATCATTTTCAGTGATGGGTCTTTCCATCCGGAGAAAGGGGGTGCTGGAGCGGCAGTTTGTCCAGCTGCAAATATGTTCAGTTCGGTTTTGTTAGGGGGCAACTCTCTTGCATCAAATCATGAGAGTGAGGCGGCAGGGGTCCTTGCGGCACTGGGATTGGCTAAAGAGTTATGTTCGGAAGACACACACCTCCTCTTTATCTTTGTTGACAACCAGGGTGTTATTAGAAGGATCAACGACCCCTCGGCCCCCAAACCGGGCCAGCAACTATTCTTGGAAATCGATGAAGCCTTAGCAGCGCTTCCGGGTGATCTGGAGGTGACCTTTGTATGGTGCCCAGGTCATAGGGACATCCTTGGAAATGAAATGGCTGATGAACTAGCAAAAGATGCGCTGGAGTCCCCCTCAGCGCAACGCATGGTGGTCAAGAGCAATTTTAAGAAGGTTCATCGGAACGCCCTGGCAGGCCTCCCCTCAAAGAGATCGTCACCCTCGGGTCTCCACATTGCTTTTAGCTCTTTGATAAACCAGCTGGCTTCGGGTCATTGCGCACTGAATCACCATCTCTTTTGTATACACAGGTCTTTTGATCCCCTGTGCCCCAATTGTGGGGCCAGGGAAACGGTTGTTCACCTCATGAACTTTTGCCCAAAGGCTAAAAGCCTTAGGGTGGCTCTTCGGAAACATTTGCGACTTCGGCGGGTCCGCTTCAGGGCGGAACGACTCGATTTGATTCTCGGAAACCGGAAGGCTGAAGTGGCCTTGGCAAGATTCCTTCAAGACTCAAGACGTTTCTCGGATCACTTTCCCAAATAACATTTTCTCCAACACATCTTGTTTTCGGTCTCCTTTCTTTTCCTTTTTTGTTCTTTGCCTATCCTCAATTCCCCTCCACCCTTATAACACTAGCATCATTTGTAGTTGTGTTAGATTGATCATGTGTTTCTTCATTTCACAAGGTTGTTACTTAGATTCATAGTGTGCAATGCCAAACGGCCAAATTACACTTAAAAAAAAAAAAAAAAAAAAATCCTGAACTCTAACACATAGTTTCAGACCTCCAATTGTCACACCATTGCGCTCTCAAAGTCCGGGGAGGAATCCTCTCAGTCATCGCGATTGTGAAGTCTTCATCGCCAAGAGGTTCCGGCCATTGAAACTGCGCAGCTTCGATGGCCGAATGACCGGAACCTCTCGGCCATCGAATCTAAGCAACCCCTGACACCTTCGGGGCCCCTGTTGCGTGCACCGGGGTGGCGCACCTCAGATGACCCGAGGGCCGAGTCCGGACTCCGGATTGCCGTGCCTTCGCATCCGACAGTGAGCCACGAGTCCACAACATCGGGACAGATCGGGATTTGGGACCATTCTTCTCATGGCTATTGCTTCGCCTCAGATTGAAGCTCGCATCCCTTTTCGGCAATGCGCACGGATCATCGATTCTGTTCACACCGAAGTGATGGTGCAGGGCTATTCCGATAGGACCTTGGTACTCGTTACTCAAACTGGGAAAATCGGTAGTCTGGTGGGCAGTCCCCTCTGAAAGCGTCTTGCGACTTATCACCCGCGCAACTAGCAACTTACTAAACCACACGGTATTGAAACATGACTACCCTTCCATTTGTAGACCCAGGTGACTGTCCCTCTGGCTAGCTTCGAGCAAGGCTACGAACTCGCGTCCGGCTTAGATGATGGTCTTGTGCCCGCGCTGCCCGTTCCGTTCACATCCCTCCAGCTTGTGCCCCTCCTCAGCTCGACGCCTCCCGACCTGAAACCTCTCTACGACGTATACCTAAACCAAATAGCCATGCTTGCCCTCACTGGCTTCTCCCCCGACAATTCATCTCATCTGCGCTCATGTAACCCGGACCGAATGCTAAAACCGGTGATCATCGGCCTGGCCTTGACTCGGTTACCTAAAACTACCGAGCAGGATGTGACTAACTTAGAGAGAGCTCGGTTTTCCGCTATCATGAACATGATTATAGAATCCAAAGTTTGGTGAAGAAATCCGCGCAGGATGTGTTTTGGAAAAACAGGCGGCATGCCGCAGTTATGCTCTCTTCGAATAAGAACTCTCAAAGGCTTTTAACCCTGACACTTTCGTACGCTCCCATTTATTTCATTTCAGGTGAGTTAGCAGCATTTTAGTTAAACTTAACTAAGTTCCTTGTGCTGGGAAGCATTTGATCTTGTGAAGCAAGTCTCCGCAGCTCCTGACAGGAGTAACTGATGTGCTATCAGCCCGCTATGTGGAGGCTAGATTCCAAGTTTTAGCAATAGATATTATTGAAAGTTTCTAATTCCTTGTCACAATCACTTGGAGCCACTTTACATTAGGGGTGTTCAAAGTTGACCTGCATAAAATTATAACACCATAAAATCATAAAATTTTAATCTGAAAAGAATTGGGGTTCTCAAAGTTGCAACATAGTGGCATATGTCATGCAAACATACAACTTTATTTGCACGGGCTGTCAAACGCTTCCCTGCAAAAAAGGTGTGTATGACAGTATGTCACATTTGTATGTTTTCAACTTTGAGAACCCTAAATGTATAGCATCCAATAGCCTGGTTCATGTTGGGGTATTTTAAGCCCCTACTAAGATTGATGTTGCTGGTTGATAAAATTGAAAGCTTAAAAGGCCTTAAAAACAACAGTGAAACCACTGCGGGTTTTTAGGAGTGCTGCGCTGCACTGAAAATCAGTGGGACAAGCGCTGCGCTAACCGCTGATCATTTTCACCGCAAAAACCTGCAGATTTCAGTGCCACTGAATCAGCCGCCAACCACTGTGCTGATGCTGTTTTCAGCAGAAAACCACTGAAAATCAGTGCAGCGCGGCGGAATGACCGCTGACCGCTTTTTCAGTGTCAGCACACTATTTTTGTGGTACCCCAACATGGTCATAAGGACCAGGTGAGGTCCAATGGGGGGCGAACAGGTGGTGGGGAGGTTGATTCAGTGAATGAAACTATGTTGGTAACCTGCTGGCAGTGCCACTGTCACTGCAGCCATGTTCAGCGCCTAGTGGGGTGCAGCAAAATCAGCACGCTGTGAGACTCCAAAAGCGGTTTGCACCTCTTATGGCTGAATTTAGAGAAGTATGTGTGGGGAAACCCCTGCCTCTATGAAAGAAAAAGACTGACAACACCCCCAGCTAGGCTGGAAGCAAGAATATAGTGGTCTAGTGTAGTTGAATACTTTTCTCACAAGTGGCTCACAATGGACTGTGTATTGCAAAATATAAAGCTAGTATTTTATTATGTGGCAGAGAGTGTGAGGACAACAATTTATTTGAATCTTGTGGGGGGAAGGATCTCCTGGATTGGATGTGGGACAAAGGAAGAGAGAGCCCCTCCTTATATAGGAAAATGTGAGGCATTTATGCTGGTGGTCTATGTACATGAGGGGTTTTGGCTGGTGTGCCTTTAAAAATGATGTGAAAATATGGCCATGTACAGTGTGGCAGTGTATACATGAGCAAATTTAGCTGGTGATCTAGTTACAAGTGTGGCTTACACAGCCCTCTGGTTGCTATGGAGTCTTCTCAAGTGACCTGCACAGCTTCCTGCATTGCTTTGTACTCTGCTTGAGTGAATTTCACAGCCCCATGGTTACTATGCAGCTTTATTAATGTGGCTTTTGGTTGCTAGGATACTGTAATGAGTGGCTTGTGGTTGCTACCCAGCTGCATATGAGGCTGGCTGGTTGCTACGCAGCCACCTACATACACACAGACATATGTAAAGGGTGGTATGTAAACTATATACATTCAGTTGTGTACAACTGTGTATTTAAGCTGGAGGGAGGGTGTAGTGTAACACTACATATGTAAACTAGAGATTTTTGAATTTTTCCATCCGGAACAAAATCATCTACCACAACACTGACACCAAAAAAGCGGTCAGCGGTCATTCTGCTGCACTGCAGTGATTTTCAGCATTAGAACCCTTCAGCGGTGCTGCGCTAACGCTGATCAACAGCAGGTGTCTGCGGCAAACCACTGAATTCAGCATTAGCGCAGCGCTAACACTGATTGGGATGGAGGATCAGCAGTAGACCACTGCGCTGCGCTAAAAGTGCCACTATGGAGCTCCTGCCATGCTATGCGGTAGGCAGTGCTGGGAGGGAGGTATGTGAGTCTGTGAGAAATAGCCCTCCGTGTGATCTGGTTGGATGAAGCACAGGGAGTTGTGTAGCGGGTGAGGTAGAGGGAAGGTTTAAACAATGGCATGTGATGCACGTTGGCAGTGTTTGCAGTTTTGAAGAGGAAGGGAATGAGGAAAGGGAGGTGATGGATTCTGGAAGGTGAGGGAGTTTCAAGCTCAAAGAGTCAGTGAACTAGGTTGGCACGTGGCCTTGTGATTGCCCAAAAAATTTGGAGAAGCTTTGAGTTAAAGTTCTCCGCTTCAGGACTCAGGATATTGGGAACAAATTGGACTCTAAAGTGATGATCAATAAAATTTGGATAGGCTGGCTTTCTTTTTTCTTTTTGGTTCAGGCAAAGTCCTATGCCGCCCCAAAGCCTGAGTTTGAACTGAACTCAAACTCTGGGGTTTGTGACATACAACCTATCATGCACGCACATGCGTGCTACAACAAAAGACAAAAGAAACAAGACACCACAACACACAAAAACAAAACATGAAAAGGAACCAACCCTCCTCATTCAAACCTGTCCAAAGCGTGCAGAAATGAAAAAGTAAAAGAACATGATGTAAAGAAACAAAAATGAGGAAATGAAAAGACCAGAAAAGAAATAGAATACACAGATGAGCCTGAAACGTCTTGAGGATTGGGATGTGTGCCTTGCTCTCTTGAAGTCTTGATGTCCTCCGGCGCACGCCATGCACAAAGTGTTGATATTCATGTGACATCCCTCTAGATCTTCTAGCGGCCCCAGTCTCAACTGACGTCATTTGGTTCTCTGACGTCATTCGGCTCTTGGTCCTCTCAAAAATCTCCCTGCAAGAACTCCGCTCAGACCTCTTATCTTTGATATATAAACTCCTTCCTTCCTCGACTACACTTTCTTCTCTCGGGGAACCTGCAGCTTTCATCATCTGCCTTTTAACATTACTTATATTCAAAGTTGTTCCTCCACCTTGACATCATCATTGGTTGACTCCATCTTATCGTGATTCTGATCACTCCTAGCTTATCTTTGCCTTTGTTGCGACTCATCCCTTCCTCCAACAAACCGCCGACTTTTACCTGACCATTGTGTCATATCCCTTCTCTCATCGACTTGCCAACTCTGATCTCAAATCATCAACCGTCTCATTCGACTCGTAGGTTCAGACTGATCCCTTTCATAATTCTCCTCGTGGTCATCAAACATTAACATTACTTTCTTTTTAGCCTGTTGTCGTGTCTTGTGTCCCCTCGTGTCCTGTGTCCCTTCGTGTCCGGTGTCTTCTTTTCTCGCGTTTCCATCATCATTGTTGTTCTTGCCTTTAGGTATATTTACTTTTTCTTCTCTTTTTATTGTGTGTATTTCTTCAGAAGAGCTTATTAGAAATACATCTTTAGTTTGTTGATTAACAGATTTACAGTCTCGTTTGGCTCAACATACCTCGACTCAAACTCATCAAACTCATCAAATCGAAGGCAAGAATAATGTCTGGCACCGACAAGAACGACACAGCGGCTTCCAATGGCGTTCCTATCTTGGACGGATCAAATTACACTAATTGGCAGTCGCGCATGTTCATCTATCTTTGTGGAAAGGACCTCTGGGACTGTTGCACCGTTCCGATTGCCATCACCGCCACGGAAGCTGAAAAATTGGTCTATATCAAACTCGGACACAAGGCGATATCGATCATCACCTCTAGAATCAACGCGCGATGCTACAATGAAGTCGTAAACTCAGTAACTAACTCTAATCCTATCTTGTTGTGGAAGAAGATCAGCTCGCAATATGCTTCACATTCCGTCATCAATCGTGGCCGTGTTTTCATGAACTGGTCCGCTGAAATCTATATGGGGAATCTTCAAGACTACATTGATCGAACTCGAGCTCATCTTCTCGACATCGATGCTGTCGGCATCACGCTGCCCAAGGACATCATTTCTTACCTGGTTCTTGGTAAACTCATGCATGACGATAAACTCGACAAAATCATTGACAATTGTGCACTCTCTGAAGATTGTACTTCCGATCCTTATCTTGTTCTCAACTCACTTCAAACGTGGCTGACTCACAAGAATGCCAAAGTCGAGAAGGAAGAAGGCACCGCTTTAGTAACTTCTTCAAATTCGCAAACCAAATTCCCATTCAAGATCATCCATTACTGCGCCAATCAAGTACACAATCCTGAATGTACGACTCATGTTGAATCTAAATGTTATGAGAAGTATCCTCACCTTCGACCCTCTCCATCGTCAAAATCCAAGAATGCCAGTGCTAGTTTTGCTCATGCCTCGGTTTTTGTCTCATACATCTCCGGACAACCGACGGAGGACATTGTTATTGACTCGGCAGCCTCTCATCACATGCTTCGAGATCGCAGCCTATTTTCTTCATTCACTCGTGAGAAGGTCCTGATCAAAACTGGAAATCCCGACTCGCCTCTTGTCGCGACCGGTCACGGCATCGCTGAAATCTTCACTAATGGACGCGTCATCAAATTGGTTGATTGCCTTCTTGTACCCACCATATCACAACAATTGATCTTGTTGGTTCGATTGATCGACTCATCCGTCAACATTGTGAAGAATTCACAGTTCTTTGACATTTCCGATTCCACAGGCTCAATTTTTTCCGGAGAAATCGTTGACAATCTCCTTCACGCACAATATATTAAATGCCCAAAGGCTCTTGTTAACATCAAAGCTTCGGACCATGAATTATGGCATCTTCCACTTGGACATCCTGGAAATGAAGTCATGAAGTTGATGGGGCTCCCTACGTCAAAAGCTGATTCTATGTGTGAGGTATGTAATTGCTTGAAAATGACTCTTGTCTCTTTTCCAAGCCATTTCTCGCCTGTTCAATTTCCTCTCCAACGACTTCACGTGGATCTTGTTGGACCAATTACTCCCTCCTCTCTTTCTGGTTTCAATTACTTTTTAACCATTGTGGATCAATACTCATCGTTCAAATTTGTTCGATTTCTTAAGGCGAAATCCGACGCATTTGAGGAATTCGAACGTTTCGTCAATCTTGTTGAGAACCTTCAAGATCACAAAGTGAAGGAAATTGTTTCGGATCAAGGTGGCGAGTTTGTCAACGGAAGATTTGATAGTTTTGTTGCTAAGAAGGGCATTCTTCAAACCTTCTCGCCGGCTGAAACTCCTCAACTGAATGGATTCGCTGAACGAGCCAATCGAACAATCCTTGATAAAGCAAGGTGTTTGCTTCTTACGAGCAGTCTTCCAAAGACTTACTGGGCCGAAGCTGTCAACGCAGCAACTTTCATTTCCAATATGTTAGCGTCTCCTTCTCGTCCATCATCCCCTTATGAGATGTGGACTAAATCTTCCGCACCTTGTCATCGCCTTAGGCCATTTGGTTGCAAAGCCTTCATCGCTGTTCCGAAGCACCGTCGAGATTGGAAACTCGGGAAGACTGGGGAGGTCGGCATTCTGGTTGGTTTTGAGAACGAAGCATCTGTCTACCGGATCCTGCGCCTCAGGGATAGGAAGCTTGTGAAAACTCGACATGTCAGGTTCGACGAGCACATTTTTCCAAAGATCTCGAATGACTCGGTGCCTTTCGCCATGAGTGAAGAATTGAGAGAGGGGGAATGGGCCCATGACTCTTTTGAAGCTGATTCGGACGCCTCTTCGGACTCGTCTGACAAACCTGCTGTTGATGACGAGCCTCCAGCTCGCCCTCCTCCGGATCTACCTCCTCCGACCCGACTTTCTGTGGTCGGGCCTCGCCATCCGACGTTGATCAACGGTGACATTTCTACCGATCATATCCTTCCATTTAAAAGAGATCGTCGCCCTCGTGCTTTTGTGACTACAACGGGTGAAGATATCCCAAATCACTACCATCAAGCCGTCAAGGGACCGGAGTCAGCTGGGTGGGTTGCAGCCATCGACAAAGAACTTTCGGCCATGAGGACCTTGAAAGTGTGGGACGCGGTTGATTTATTACCTACCATGAAGACTGTCGGTACCACTTGGGTCTTCAGGAAGAAAAAAGATGGATCCAGTGTAGTGTTCAAGGCCAGGTTGTGCGCTCAAGGTTTCTCTCAAGTCTACGGAATTGATTTCTCGAAGACTTTTGCCCCGACTGGTCGTCTCAACTCTCTTCGCGCTCTTATTTCGTACGCTGCCTCAAATAACCTTGAATTTCATCAACTGGACGTCAAGACTGCCTTCCTGAATGCAGACTTGGATGAGGAAGTGTTTCTGTCCATTCCGCAGGGCGTTAATGTGGACAAGAAAAAATGTTGTCTCAAGCTCAATAAGGCTATTTATGGTCTCAAGCAGGCGCCTCTCGCGTGGTATAATCGGCTCTCACAGTGGCTGGTATCGGTTGGTTTCAAGATCGCTGTTTCTGATCCCTGTGTGTTCTACCGCTTGGGCGACACTCCGGTGTGGGTTTTCGTTCATGTCGACGATCTCGCAGTGTTCAGCAAGAATGTTCAACCCTTCAAGGATCAAATTAATGCAGAATTTGACATGAAGGACATGGGTCGAGCCGATTTGATGCTGGGTATTAAGATTTTACATGAAGACGGAGCAATTTTTCTCTCGCAGCTTCATTACGTAAACTCTGTGCTGGATTTATACGGCATGACCAACTGTCGCTCCGTGTCGACTCCTCTCACTCCCAATCTTCATCTTGATAAGGCCTCAATCAGTGATCAGGATTGTTTCAAGTCTCTGGGTGTCAACTACAGAAGCGCAGTTGGTGCATTAAGCTATCTCTTGACTGCAACGCGTCCTGACATCTCGTATGCGGTTTCGTCGCTGTCTCAGTTTCTCGAGGCTCCCGGGATTCAACACTGGGAGGCTTTCATTCATGTCTTACGGTATCTGTCTGGGACGGCCGGCAATGCGCTGGTATATAACAGGGGTCTGCCTTCTGTCTTAAATGGTTATACGGATGCTGACTGGGGGAACTGTCCGGCAACTCAACGCTTGGTCACCGGCTATCTTTCTCAAATGAACGATCATCTGGTTTCTTGGCAAACCAAGAAGCAACCAGTTGTCTCGCTGTCGTCTTGTGAAGCAGAATATCGCGCGCTCACCGACTTCTCCTGTGAAATCTTGTGGCTCCGTCAATTCTTACATGAGATTCACATCACCTTGTCTGATGCTCCCACCGTTGTGCATGAAGATAACCAAGGGTGTATTGCGGTCGCTAATTTCGAAGCGAACACTAACGCCAAGCGGATGAAGCACGTAGAAATCCAACTTCACTTCATACGCGAAGTCATCAAGGACTCCAAGATTCTCCTACAGTACACTCCCACCAACAAAATGCTGGCTGACTTCCTCACAAAGTCAGTGGCTCGGCCGGCGCTCGTTAAATCTCTTCAATCCCTAGGCCTTTTGCGACTAGAGGGAAGGGGGGGTGTTGATATTCATGTGACATCCCTCTAGATCTTCTAGCGGCCCCAGTCTCAACTGACGTCATTTGGTTCTCTGACGTCATTCGGCTCTCGGTCCTCTCAAAAATCTCCCTGCAAGAACTCCGCTCAGACCTCTTATCTTTGATATATAAACTCCTTCCTTCCTCGACTACACTTTCTTCTCTCGGGGAACCTGCAGCTTTCATCATCTGCCTTTTAACATTACTTATATTCAAAGTTGTTCCTCCACCTTGACATCATCATTGGTTGACTCCATCTTATCGTGATTCTGATCACTCCTAGCTTATCTTCGCCTTTGTTGCGACTCATCCCTTCCTCCAACAAACCGCCGACTTTTACCTGACCATTGTGTCATATCCCTTCTCTCATCGACTCGCCGACTCTGATCTCAAATCATCAACCGTCTCATTCGACTCGTAGGTTCAGACTGATCCCTTTCATAATTCTCCTCGTGGTCATCAAACATTAACATTACTTTCTTTTTAGCCTGTTGTCGTGTCTTGTGTCCCCTCGTGTCCTGTGTCCCTTCGTGTCCGGTGTCTTCTTTTCTCGCGCGCCATCATCATTGTTGTTCTTGCCTTTAGGTATATTTACTTTTTCTTCTCTTTTTATTGTGTGTATTTCTTCAGAAGAGCTTATTAGAAATACATCTTTAGTTTGTTGATTAACACAAAGAAAATCCTGACTTGCCCTGTGTACCAAGCTGGCCACCAAGTTTCACCATTGATAAAAAGGCCATGGGAGTCCAACTTTCAGCAAGAAATTAAATTAAACACAGCTGATTGTAATTAAGATCTTGCTGGTGGTAGCCCAATGTGAACCGGGCTAATCACTCAAATCAGAGCAATGATTCTAAAATGGTACATAAAAAATTATCCCTCAAAAGTGTTATGATTTTATGATTTGAAAAATTTATGATTTCAACTTTGAACAACATTATTGTAGAGATGGCCCCAATGCACCCAGGTACCCCGTTGAGTGCAGGTACCTGCGGCTTGTTTTTGAACAAGTCAGACACCTGCACCTGCTGGGTCACCTGCTACTCAATACACTTTTGAAGCAATGAAGCTTGTTTAAGTTTTCATTTCATTCCTCTGGTGATATCAGAGTGGCTGAAAGTCACTCCTCTCTCTATTCAAGGTAAGGAAGGAGATTGGTGAGCTGATTAGAAAGTCAAAAAAACTGGAGGGATTTACCTAGATGCTGCTCATCAGTTAGGGCCTGTACCATGGGCCTCAATTTTGAAAAATTACAAGTTTTTTTGCCCTGTACACAAAAATTGAAAACTAGCGGAAGGTTCAAATGTTGAAATTCTTCACATTTGGGCTCAAGCCTAAATTTTGGCCAGGCTCAGTTTTTGTCTCAAGAAATTTTGAGGCAAATAAATTTGGAAAATTTCAATTTTCATGCCCTATGGTACAGGCCCTTAATTCAGGTCCTGTTGCTGAAATTGGGCCATCTGAATTGCCTTCTTCCTGTTTTTATTCCTTGCAACCTTCCCCTTGGTTGATTGAATCATGAGTGGTTCCTTTGGCCCAGTTTTTTTCTGCCAACCTTTTTGGAGTCTTTTATGTGGTTGGGCCATATTTTGTTAGTGGGTGAAGCAGCGGGGGGAGATATGACCATTAAGGGCAGAGGGGAAGCCGGGTTGGAGATGATATGCTGCACAGCTGTGGATCACAGACATGGATCTGTGCCTAGCCTAAGAGCATCCGCATTGGTGTGGTATGCTTTATGGTTACCCATCTAGCCCATTTCAAAATTTCCTTTTTTCTCATATGAACACTCTCAAATAAACTAATATGGCAGCACCACTGGATTCTACGGCCAAAACTACACAGTACACCATGGACAACACACGTTAAACCCCTCTGGATCAGGAGATACAACCCCTTCAAGACACCATCATTCAGTTACATACACACAAAACACCATACTCACGTCATGTAATCCGTTTAGGGATGGCACTTTGTACCCGGGTACCCACTGCGGGTGCGGGTACTACCCTAAAATTCAGCTCAAATCAGACACCCGCACCCGCCAAAGCGGGTACCCGGGTGCAGGTTGCAGGTACCCGCCATTGTTTGTTTTTTTTTCTTATAGAAAACTTATTCAAAATAATAATTACTTGCTATCTACCACATAAATATCCTGTTTATTCTTTCCAGATTTCTCCTTGCCCTTCTTTTTTCCTTTAGCCGTCTGTTTCACCTTCCATGCATGCAACACCCCACTCGGAATCTTGCCGTTTTTGGAGTAGAAAGTGACCGCTGTGAGAACTCCTTTGGGATGGGTTGGCAGTCCTTTGAGGGGGAAATAACAATATGATATTCCAGCTAAGTAATACTACTGTTACGGGTGGTTTGAAAGACCTGCCCCTCTATTATACTACAGAATTCTGACAATAAATTTATTTATTGTTGTGGCGTGACTTTTATGACGGAGAAAACTTGTATGTAGTAGTCTCTATCAGACCTAGATCAGTTTTAACAAGTACAAGATGTGTATACAACCTCTATATGGCGAGATGGGCAAAGAATATAATCAAGTGAGAATATGTTTTGTTGGGTTTTTAATGGTTTCAGCAGAGGGAAATGATGATGGAGTGTGGTATGAGATTTCTATGTTAATGTATGATGACTGTGTCTTCCGTGATGATGGCAAAATGATGACTGGTGACCACTGAGCTGGGGTGCCTGGGTGATGCTGTAAAAATGGTGGGAGGAGGGCCTCCTTATATATTCTTTTCTGAGTTATTTTTGCTGGTGAGGGCTGCACTCGAGGCATTTCTGCTGGTGGTGACCCTGTGGATTGCACTGCCTTCTGCAAGGGGTGCATAACTTAAACTGATGTTCCGCATGACAATGTGTGATTTGTACTTTTTAAGGCAAAGGCCGCCTAGGTTGGTTGCACTGCCAAAGTGGAGGCTTTCTGACCGCATGCATCGATGTAAGGTCCGCGCAAATCTGTTGAGTTTGTTGAGTGGAGGCCCAGTCAATGCAGTTTCCAAACGCGCAGGTTGCGTGAGGTGATCTGTAGCTAATAGTGGAGGTCTGCCTAACTAGTAAATCTAACTATACTCTTCTATATATGCATGCCTTTTATGATTTATATGACTTTCCACCTGGGTATGGCCTGTACTAAACCTATAATTGTAACTAACTTCTAAACTAGAAGAGCTATCTGGGTAGTTGAAGTGAGTGACTAGGGTTAAGTTTGTATGTAGAATCTATTTCTCTAATAATATTCTATCATATGCTAGTATTGTAGGCTGTGAGTTGAGGTTTTGGCAGTTTTGTTGCACGCAACAGATCTGGATCACCACACCGCCATTCCTTGCGTGAGAGACAAATTGCTGAGATGGTGCCTCCTGACTGAAACATAGTCCCTACCAAAGTTGAATGATTGCTCAACGTTGACTGTTGTTGCTGTTGCAGACAAAACTTGGTCAGATTTAAAAAAAAAAAAAACAGAAGGAATATCCCTACTGGGACAGCTGAGGACATCCAATGCCATCTGGAGCAGACCTCCATGAGTATTTACTGCACGCCCTTGGGTAATCCACCATTTTAGGGGGTTTACCGGCTGCCCTTCATCATCCAAAACTAACCCTCCAGCAAGCCACAAATTGAGTGGATCGGTTGACACATTCCCTGTGCGTGCTTCAGAGGCCCCACTCAGCCTGGCAAGAACACCAGTGTGAGGCTGGTGAGCAGAGAATTGAAAGTTAGTTTGCTTAGATAATAACCAAAAATTGACAGAGAAAAAAAGAGCAATTCACTCACCTTTGCGCGGGGATTGTTTTTAACTGTTTGCTGAACTTGAGGTTTGTATTGATTTTCCCACACTTCTCTTGCAAGTTTGAAAGCTTCTGAGATCCACTTGGGTTTCCACTTGGCTAGTTTAAAATATTCATCCTTAAAAGAACGATGAAGAACTTGCAAATAACAAACTTATAAATGAGACATTCTATGGTAATTGTAGTAGAAAAAATACTCACTCATAGCAACCCGGTACAGCAGTGAGCAACCTGTGAGGGTGTAATATTTATTTGTAAGTTGAAGGCCTGCACGGCATGAGTTCCTCAAGGCCGGAGGGTACACATTGCGCTTGGAAATGATGGTTGATAAATGGCTGGTGATCTGGTCAATGAAGACAACAACTTGTGATATGTGTGCCCCACCGCGATTTGAGACCATTTAAGTTATGTCATAGAACGGTTCTAGTATGTTAACCAGGTCGCGTGCTAAGTCAAGGTTGTTTTGGTTGATGTGATATGCTCGAGAAGTACCGTGTTGCTTATCTTTTTGCCACTCAAGACTGCACACAAAAAGCGTAAATGTTAGTGTTTTTTGATTGACCGGCATAGATATCTACTTACATGGCCGGTGAACATTGTTGGATACTGGTTAGTTGCACCAGAGTTGAGTTCCACCTGGTCCTGACGTCCCGCTCAACACTATGGGGCTTTGTACAGTTTTCCTCCTGACAGATCTCGACAAAAAGGGCCTTGGAGTTTGGCAACTTTTTCAGCTTAAGTGCGATTGCTCGGAACTATTATTAAAACATTCAAACAAAAGTATGATTAAACTTGGTCATGAGGAGGATCAACCAATCAACCTCATGTCCCTGGTCGGAGCTGGGAATCCACCGACAACGCCGCCAGGGGACACCCAGCTCCACAACGCCCTGGCCGGAAGACAACACCGCCTTGCCGACCGGGGTGAGGCACCAGGTATGTATTTAATTGTAGTAAAACACGTCTGAGAACTCAGCATTTTGATATCAGGAGATGATGGCTTACCTTTGCTAAGGTTTTTTTACATGATTGGGAAGTGTATGCATCACATTTGTCTTCATCACTCAGATCATTTATATCTTCATTTTCAAGTTCGAGCTCGTCTTCCTCGATCAACTCGGCAGCAATATTGTGGTTAGCTGAATCATTGGGGAAGTCTTTTTTTTCATCATCTGAAATAATGGAATCTTCACGAAACCTATGGAAGATGAAGAATTGATCAACTGAACTTGCAAGAATAATGGAAACAGAAGTTTGGGAATACAGTTGAATCTGATGTTCTGGTTCATCTTGATCCAAGTCATCCAATTCTTTGTCTTTGTCAGAGTTGCATCCCCCGCCTTCAGTATTTCTTTCCTTGTTGTAGCTTCCAAAACGCCGCAAAATCACCTGTACAATCAAATTTAATATATGTGCAAAGCATTGAACCCAATGCACCTTGCCTTTGAACCGAGTCCACTTGAATTTCTTGATCTCATTTACCATTTTTTGATTGTTTGTGGTGTTGTTGGTTACAATTCCACAAATCTGTTAGAGGAAAAGTAAATGAGCCAATGAAAAGATGAGAAGAGTGACTCTGAGGAGCTTACCTTGTGTTGCACCCCGAATTTTTCAACAATTTGACGGACGGTCTCGGCCGAATACTCACTGGTGTGTCTTTCTTTTAACCTAACGAAGTCAAGGGGCATTGATTCCAATTCATAATCGCCAGATCCACCCCAAACCAAGCGGTATATCACCGTTCCTAGAATATCAAACCCATTTGGCGACTGCCAGGCATCAAGGCCTAAGTACATGGCACCTTCATGATTCTAGTAACCAAAAAAAATCAGAAACTTGTATTGATAATGAACCGGAGAAAATGACAAACTTTGAGTGAGTGGATGATATACTCCTGCACCAATGTAAAGGGATACCGCCTTTTGGGTTGGCATATTATTTATTACCACTGGATGCCAAATGTTTTAGATGCGCCTGTTCGCCAAGAGCTGAGAAAGGGCAAGCTGTTTTGGCGCACCAGATTGCACAGAGCTGGGGGACCTTTTAGATCAGAAATATCAGTCCTTACTGAGCTAAATCAAAGAGAAGGGAAAGGATGAGCTCACCTCTCGCGGATCTATATCCCTGGTTCCAGATATGCCCAGCGCGGCCAGTTTAGTTGTATGATTCACTTTGTGTAACTTCTTGAGGCAGTTAGCAACATGCTTTGAGAGATTGGTTGGAGAAGTGTTGTAGGTAGGGCGGTGAATTTTGGTATTGCAGCTAGGATATAAAACAGAAGAACTGATAGGTCAATTTCAATGCCAAAAAGTCCTGGTGAGAACCTGTGTGTGCCGGCTTTAAGAGGGTTGTGTACCCTCTTGATGACCGGACTGTGCCGGTCATCGAGTGGGTTGTTTGCCCTCTTGATGGCTGGTGTGTGCCGGCATCAAGAGGGTTGTGTACCCACTTGATAACCGGCATGTACTGGCTTCAAGAGGGTTGTGTACTAGAGATGGCACTTGGTACCCGTAACACTTCAGCACATAATTCTATGCTCCTGAAGGCGCCCATGGCGGGTGCCAGGGGTTCCATTTTAGTAAAAATACATGCAGGGAGCTGCACACGCGCAATGGGTACCTACAAGCACATAGAATTATGTGCTGAAGTGTGGTGGGTGCCCAGTGCCATCTCTATTGTGTACCCACTCAATGACCGGTGTGGTCATTATTCCTGTGTTTGTAGGAGGAAAAATTCAAACTTTTATGTGTACTCACAAAACGCCTCAAGATAAAGCCAAATGAACAGCAGAAATGGAATCTAGGACCAAAATAACCCCTAGTCACCCACTGAAACCACCCTCATATCTCTACCGGATCAGAAGATACGCAAATCACCCCTTTCACGCACCAGTCCGAGTAGGTTCACACACAGACTCAACTCTTGGCTACCGCACTTGGCATAATGCATACGGCACATGAATCACTTTTCTTTAAAGGACCTAAGACTTTATTTCAAGAAACCAAAACCAGAACTGGAGACAAAACAGTAAGAACAAGAACAAACAGCAAAAGGAGATAGAAATAAGACCAACCCTGATGGAACAAGAATGTGAGAAGATTGGACAACTGGAGATAGAGAGTAATAATGTTGTTGAGAGTTATCTGTGATGATGATGGTGAGTTAGTCAACGGAAGGAATGAAGGAGACAAAAAAAAAAAGCGGAAATCAACAAACCCCAAAAAGATAGGAAACAGTATCAACAAGTGGAAGAAAAGGAGTAGGCACGATCTTAAGACAAAAGGAACTAGAAAGAGAAGATAAGGGTCGTTAGCGTTGCTGAGAGGACGAAGGCCGATCGAGATTGAGATCCAGAAATGCGGAGAGGCATTTCTCACCAAGTTGGAAGCCAGAAAGGCTGTCCAAAGTTAAGGCTTCCCGGAATTGTTTGGAGAGAGGGAGTAAGGAAAATCAACAGAATGAGTGTCTTGAGGTCGAGTAGGATTGAAGTGGTGATCGATCGGGAGCGGATGGAAAGAGTTTTAAGATAAGGTTTGAGAATGAGAGACCGATGATGGAGATAGAAAGGAAGGGAGAGCGGTTGACACAGTAGTCAGTCGGCGGATGTAGGTTATTAATGATGATACTGATTTGCCGAATGACTGCTGCGTCTTCGCATTCAAGGACAGCTGCGAGTGTGCGGAGAGCGCGGAAAGAGCGCGAGGAGTGCGAGTTTCAACACCCCCCTCAACTTGGTGAGTAATGAACTAGGAAGCATTTTTCTCGGAGTCTTTCCAGTGAATCGACGTTGCTTGCTTTTGTTAAAGTATTGGCTATCATGTCGGTTGAGGGAATTAGAGTCACCGTAATTTCATTTTTGTTTCTTAGATCCCTGAGCCATTTCATTTTAATGTCGAGGTGTTTTGTTTTTGAGTTGGAACCAAAATTCTTCAGCTTTTCCGCTAGGCCTTGATTGTCAATGTGAAAAGTTGAAGGTGCTAAGTTTTTGTTCCAAAGTTCTTCCACAAGGTATTTGATCCATTGATTTTCTTGAACTCCATCGGCGAGGGCGTTGAGTCCTGCTTCAGTGGAGGACAAAGTGATATTTCGTTGTCTCTTGGAGTTCCACGCTACGGGGCAATTTTTCCAGAAACAAATTGAGCCACTTCTTGATAGTCGTGTTTCGATATCATCTGCCCATGTGGCGTCCGTGTAGTGTTGTAGAGAGCGTGATTTACTTGGATCAGGACGAAGAGTCAGTCGTAGTTCTCGGGTGCCTTTGACATATTTCCAACAATGTATAACCTCCTTCCAATGTGTCATTCCAGGCTCATTGTTGAAGCTCGAAAGAATCAATACTGCAGGTGCGAGATCGGGTCGAGTGCGACACGACAGGTAGTTGAGAATGCCGGTGAATGTCCGATAATTGATGTTAAGTTTCAAGAATTCTTCTTTTTCAGTTTGAGTAGCGGGCTTTAGTTGTACGGCTACAGAGAGAGGAGTATTGACTGGTTTACAGTCGGCAATACCAAGCATATTGAGTCCTTTGTCTATCAATTTCAGCTGCGACAAGTAGATTGAGTTGTCTGATTTAGCGACGTCCATTCCCAGTAAGGTGTCGGGATCATGTGCTGAGGAATTCGGGAACCGCAATAGAAAAAGGTTTTCGAAGACATCAACGTTACCGACTACAATCAAGTCGTCGACATGAAAGAATATGAAGGATGACTTGTCTTGATGAATGAAGACACAAGGATCTGAAGCCGATTGATGAAAGTTAATCTCGTTGAACCACTTAGTCAAAGTTTCATACCAATTGGCTGGCGCTTGTTTGAGACCGTACAGTGATTTCTTGAGACGAAGATATGGAGATTTCCTGGATGATCCTTCAGGAGTTTTTATGTATAATTCTTCCTTCAACGGTGCATATAAGAATGCACTTTTAACATCAAATTGACGGATTGGAAGCTTTTGATTGATGGCAAACATAAGGATGATCAGAAGTGAAGTGAACTTTCCAGTAGGAGCAAATGTATTGCCGTGATCATCTTCTTTTTGAAGAGAACCTTGGATACAAAGTCGGGCCTTCTTACGCTCATCAGAAGACAGAGTTGCGGGTTTAGTTTTGAATATCCACAGAGTCTGCAGATAAGAATCTGGAGTGTCGAACATATCTTCCCAAACTTCATGGTGTTCGATATTAGATAGTTCTTCTTTGGTGGCTTGGCTCCATTTAACTTTTTCATAAGATTTCATTGCATTCTTGAAAGAGGACGGATCGGTGGAAAGATAAGAATATTTGAGAGGCTTCACTCGACTGGTGCGGTCTCGAAGAGTCCTGCTAGACGGTATTGGATTTAGACTAGCAGCCACTTCGTCGTCACTGCCACTCAAATCCTCGGAATCTTCTTGATTAATTACTTCTTCTTCTTCAGAATTTTCATTGATGTCAAGATCCCAATCTGATTCTTTGGAAGTCGGAGGTTGATATTCAAAAAATTGAACGTTTTTTGTTTCAATGATTTTTCCTTTGTCTGAGAGAATTCTGTAGGACCGCAATTCATCCACATAGCCAATGAGTCTCCCAATTTTCCCTTTTGGCTTGAGCTTGGAACTAGATTGTTCCGGAAGTATGAGATAAGAGACTCTATTGCCAAGAGGATAGAAGTAATTGATCGGAAGGAATCGATTTTTGAAGAGTTCGAAAGGTGATTTCTTTGACCGATGACCTGGTATTTGATTGAGAGTAAGAGCACTGACACGAGCAATCTCATTCCAGTATTTTCGTGGAAGCGAGGAGTCTTCAAGGATTGTCCGCATGGACTCTAGGATTGTCCGCATGGACTCTAGGATTGTCCTGTTGAATCTCTTGGCTAGACCATTTTGTTGGGGCGTGTATGCGTCCGATGTCCGTTGCTTGATTAGATGAGTTTTGCAATATTCGCCGAGGCTCGAGTTCAGAAATTCGGATCCGCGATCAGAATGAATGATTGAAGGGTGATAGCCAAATTGCTTAGCCTCTATATCCAACAAGAAGGACAGAGTTTCTGGAGTGTCGCTTTTGTGCTTCATAGCAATGGCAGCGCAGAAACGTGTGCAACTGTCTACCAGAGTAAGGATGTACTTATGTCCCTCATGTGACGGCGGCCAGATTGGTCCAATGAGGTCAAGATGAATCTCTTCGAACGGCACCGCTGCAGGTTTGTGAACTGACTTAAAGGAAGCTTTGGTGATTTTTGCGACTGCACAAGATTCACAGCTTTTGTCAATTCTCATTGGAATACCGAGTTTCTTCCTTAGACGATGATAGCTCACGTGTCCGAGTGATTTGTGAAGAAACTCAGCTGAGGATAGATGACACGAGGGCTCAATGTTTTCAAAAAGAAGACTAGGAAGATTTCCAACGTAATTGCCGGTCATTTTGATTTCATTGTTTTTTAGGATTTGAAATGAATTTTTATTGAGATGAACAGTATAGTCTTCAAGAATCAAACAGCGAGCTGACAAAAGATTTACTACAATATTGGGAATATAGAGAACTTGTTTGAGAAAGATTTCGCCGTACTTGTTTTTCAGTCAAATCGATCCGATTCCTTTGATTTTAAGTTGATCTTGAGAGGAACTAGTTTGAACACAACCTAGATCTTTGAGTTCTAGAGTGTGAAACAAATGAACGTTTGAAGTCATGTGAGCGGATGATCCTGAATCCAAGATAAACAAGTGTGGCAAATTCGACAGAGATGAGTGAAAGCTACTGACAGAGGATTCCAACTTTTGAGCTGCCTTCTCTTTTTCCTTCTTGAGTAGATATTCAGTTCTCTTGTTCGGATAGAGCATCCAACAGTTTTCTTTTGCATGATCAGAGGCCATATTGTGGGCGTTCTTTCAACATCTCTTTGAATCGTCAGTGAAGAGAGTAATAGGATTAGATTTCGAACCGGTTCCGGATGACCCATCGCGAATTTCAACGTTAGTTTCATGAACTTGAAGATGATTGATCACGACATCGAGAGTTGGTTCTTTGTCAGAGTGAGTAATCTGATTGACAATATCTGACATGTCAAAAGGAAACTTATGAATGACCATGTGGCCGATTGCATCGTCAGAAAATTTCCAGCCGACTTCGATGAGTTGGGACTGAAACGTTTTCATTGTAGTGATGAATCCGGGAATGTCGTCCGGAGTGTAAGGCGAGCGAAGAAAAGCCTGAAAAACTTGAGCTTTGTTTGAAGTTTGAGTCGATGCGAAGAACTGAACAATTGAGGACCATGTCTTCTTAGTGTCGGATTCATTAGCGGCATTGACAACATTAGCTTGAACGTTGGATTCGAGCTTAGCGACAATAATGGCTTTGAGAGAGTCGTTTTCTTCTTCAGTCGTAAGCGCCTTTTTCAATTTGAGAAAGTTAATAACTCTGATTCTCCAGTGAGTGTAGTTGTCCATCGTTAGGAGCGGTATTCCTTCGATCACGGTTTTAAGTATGGATGAAGGAACCTTGTCCAAACGATTACTGATGGTGGCCATAGCAGGTGTCTGGTTTGTTGGTTTGATGAGGGTTGGTTGAGGTGGAGAGTCCTTGGTTTCTTTGGAGGACATAAACGACTCGTCTTCGGTTTTGACTGTTAATCGTAAAGGACCTAAGACTTTATTTCAAGAAACCAAAACCAGAACTGGAGACAAAACAGTAAGAACAAGAACAAACAGCAAAAGGAGATAGAAATAAGACCAACCCTGATGGAACAAGAATGTGAGAAGATTGGACAACTGGAGATAGAGAGTAATAATGTTGTTGAGAGTTATCTGTGATGATGATGGTGAGTTAGTCGACGGAAGGAATGAAGGAGACAAAAAAAAAAAGCGGAAATCAACAAACCCCAAAAAGATAGGAAACAGTATCAACAAGTGGAAGAAAAGGAGTAGGCACGATCTTAAGACAAAAGGAACTAGAAAGAGAAGATAAGGGTCGTTAGCGTTGCTGAGAGGACGAAGGCCGATCGAGATTGAGATCCAGAAATGCGGAGAGGCATTTCTCACCAAGTTGGAAGCCAGAAAGGCTGTCCAAAGTTAAGGCTTCCCGGAATCGTTTGGAGAGAGGGAGTAAGGAAAATCGACAGAATGAGTGTTGATCAGAAGTGTCTTGAGGTCGAGTAGGATTGAAGTGGTGATCGATCGGGAGCGGATGGAAAGAGTTTTAAGATAAGGTTCGAGAATGAGAGACCGATGATGGAGATAGAAAGGAAGGGAGAGCGGTTGACACAGTAGTCAGTCGGCGGATGTAGGTTAATAATGATGATACTGATTTGCCGAATGACTGCTGCGTCTTCGCATTCAAGGACAGCTGCGAGTGTGCGGAGAGCGCGGAAAGAGCGCAAGGAGTGCGAGTTTCAACATTCTTCCTTCCTTTTATCAGTCCTCACCTCCTATTTTCCCTTGCATATGTTTGTTTCCCATTTGCATATCTTTGATCTTGGAAAATCCGTGTATGAATATATATGATCCTGTTTGCATATCAAAGGGACGCATTGTAGATAGACTAGCTAAATTCCCTCAGTTGTACTTTCTCACCAGCCAAATCCCCTTGAAGCTGCTCCCCTGGAGCTAAATTCCCTCATCATTGTCTATATAAGGAGGCCTCTGCCTGCCAGTTGTTCCCTCCTCATGCCATCCGGGAGTCTATATTCCCTACTCACTTATCACCACTCATATTATCCTCTATCCATATCACAGTCATCAGTTCATATCACCACTCAGTTTCACATATCCTTCACACTTTATTTGGAATTTATATCACCACTCAGTCACACACCTTTCACCAGTAACCAGTCCCCGGTTCCACTCCTGGTTGAGCTTAGCTCCCTCTCACCCTCAGCACTCCTCACTTTTTGAACTTATATACCTCCAGGTCAAGGACCTAGGTTCAAGCCCCACTTGAGACATCAAGTCACCTTCACCTAACTCATACATCAGTAACCCCATCAACCTTGGACATTGACAAACAATCCTCTTATATATCTCATCTTCAAACATATCCTATCACAAAATAAATTGCCAAGCTTACCTTGGTGGTCTTGTTTTCTGATATACAGAAAGTCAGAGCTTGCACCTCATCCATACCTTTCGCCATTCAGCAAAAGGGTCTCACGACACCTTTTGAGTCTTACACCGGACTGTGCCATTCATCAAGTGGATTGATACCCACTTGATGACTGGCGTGCGCCGGTGATCAAGGGGTTGTGTACCCACTTGATAACCGGCGTGTGCTGGTCATTGAGTGGGTTGTGTGCCCTCTCAATGACCGGCACAGTGACCCACTCGATGACCGGACTCGACTGGGAGGGGTTGCTCCCGGTCGACGGGCTTCACGCTTTTACCCATGTGGATGGCCTCTCTGCTGGGAGGGAGGCTGCCATGAGGTCGCACCATGGACTTGTGCAGTCCATTGTCAAGGCTGAGTATCTGAGGACACCTGGAGGCACAGTGCTCAAAATTGAGCACTGAGCAGCTGTGCCTTGTGGCTTGGCACCTGGCCATGCTGAGCTAGGCTGGAAGCAAGCTGGAAGTACCCTGGAAGAACCCAGGTACTGATCAAAGTACTAGCATGGTAACTGCATGTCAACTGACATTAGTTTCTCGAGTTTTTTTTTGTAGTGATTAGTCAAGGCTAACCCCGGGTCAACAAGCCTCAGGCTTGATTTCAGGTTTAGGCTTGCTAAATTTAGTGAGCCTAAACCTGAAATCTAACCTCAGGCTGGGGAATTTCTGATATCAGCTAGCCTGAAGCTGACCCAACAAATATATTTGCCCACCCTAATAGCCTTGGTCAGCTTACCTGCCCACAAACCTGGGCTTACTTGACCCAAGAATTTTGTGAACAAATGTGAATGCTCTTAACATTTTACTAGCACCAATACTAAAAGAAAACTCTGCTGCACTCAGGAAAGTAACAACCTTCTTTCCTGAGTGCCTCCATTTTTTGGAAACTTGGCCCGCCATTTCCCTCCCTTGCCTGCCATCCAGACTCTGTTCATTGCTACCATTCCATCCACGAGTTGGTGGAGTTGGTTCTCAATATCTGTGATCCTGGCCATCCCCTTTCCCTTGTCCTACTTTTATAGTGGCTTGTTTTGGAGGGGCCAATGGTGCCACTTCTGCTCCGCTGATTGTGATTTCCACTTGTGAGGGGAATTTGGACACCTCCACCACTGTGGCAAAGGCTGTATCCATTAGGAAAATTGCCAGTAAAACATCCTTTTTCAGTCCTTGTATGTGGAGACTAATGAGGGTGAGGTCCTCCCATCCTGATTGGGCAAACATATTTGTGGATGTGTTCCCCCACAGCCTTTGTCCGCTTCAATGCCTGCTGTGGTGCACAAATTGGTACAGCCAGTCCATATTTCAAGTGCAAGATGAAGATTGAATATGCCAACATCATGCACCAGACTCAAGATTACGAATAAATAGGATTATCATGAATATCAAGCCCTCAATATCATCAATCTCTAAGTTCAAGCTCAAGATTCAAGATTTTATGTTTGCTATTGATGATTGTTGTTTATTTTTCTCTGTTATTTTTGATGTGGCTGTGGTTTGGTTATGACTCTTCCATCCATTGAATTCATTTTTTATTTTACTCTCTTCATTTTGCTGTGCATGTGGTTGATCTTTCTTTGTGTGCGTTGTGTTTTGTTTGTGTTGTGAGGAGGTTGTTTGTAGTTATGGATGTGATGAACACATCTATGGCATGTTCACTCCCTGGAGTCTGAGTCCAAAATTTGAAGTCAGATTATGGGGAGGCATGGAAGCCCTCTGATCCAAAAAGGAAACCAGCAAGATTCTCAGATCCTTATCCTCATTACTCATCAGATTATTATTGACCCTCAAGATCCTCATCAGCATTCCTTTCCAGATCCTCAACCCCACAAATCAGCCAAAAAGTACATGTGGCAGACAAGATACATAGGGAAATCCCTGCTACAGCTCATAGCAGGATATTATCATGATGATGGGCAAAAATTATTTCCTCCTGTTATTCTTTTCTGTTCTCTCAATTTTTCTTGCAAAAACTGCATATAATCTATGGATTTTTTATTAAACTTTTTGCATTTTAATCCCAGGTTGCTACTTTGCTTGTGCCAGCAATTTTTGGGATCTTGTATAAATTCTACAGAATTCCAGTCCAGAGCTTCATTGGCAGTTGTGCTGGCTGCAACAGCATTGGGATCCCGTGTCAGATTGACCAAAGTACTGGTGACTCCTTCCAAATCTGGCAAAGCTTTGAAATCTTGGTGCATGTGCCAAAGAACAGCATGCCTGATATATGAAATTTCATTTACATGCAACCCCCTCCAAGGAGGTAATTTAGACTTTGAACACCCTAAATTTTGAACACCATACATATTGGAGGACTTCCCGTCGAGTCTGGGAGCCTCCCAGATCTCAATTTACAACCCCAAATTCTTAATTTTTGACAAAAAGGAAAATGTTTTCCTAACCCTACAGTTCATTAACTTCATGTGCACTGGTTGAGTTTTTGATAGCTGTCTTAATTTAGGATTTAGAGGGGCATCTAGAGCTCTCTGGACAACGACGGGAAGTCATCCATTAGGGGGGTTCACAATTGAAATTTACAAAACTTTAGGACACATTTTAAGGTGGTTATGAACATTTTTTTAAATAATTGATAAATTGCACTGATTCATCAATATCACCTGCTGCTGTGCATTTTCCCAAAATTTTAAAATTTTGTTCATAAAGGCCTTAAATTTGGCTCCAAAGTTTAGTAAAATTCAATTGTGAACCCCCCTATTGGAGGACTTCCCGTCAAGTCTGGGAGCCTCCCAGATCTCAATTTACATACCCAGACTCATAATTTTTGGTAGAAGGGAAAATGATTTCCTAACCCTACAGCTCATGACTTTCATGTGCACTGATTGTTGATTTGGTAGAGGTCTTAATTTAGGAGTTAGAGGGGCATCTAGAGCTCTCTAAATGCCGACGGGAAGTCTTCCATTAGGGGGTTTCAAAGTTGATCAGATGCAACTTGCATGCACTTTTGCAAGTCGGTGTTCAAGTTCATTCTTGAACACCAAGTTGCAAAAGTGCATGCAAGCCACACTGTACTACACCCCCTAAGCCTGCTTGAATGTTTTTTTGGAATTTGGTGTTCAATAAAAGCCTTGAACACCAACTTGCAAAAGTGCATGCAAGTCGTGCATGGCCAACTTTGAATCCCCCTATTATGTGGCAATTCCGATGGCTGCCTCAGATTTGCGCAGTGATTGCATAGCTGCTGCGCAATGGCGGATCTCGTTTGAAGTTCCAGCTCCTTGCGACTTCGCCTGCGGCTTGACCGCTGGCGCAATCGGCCAAAGCCGTGACTGTCAGTTCCCCGCATACAAATAGCCTCTCGTTGGAAAGCTTTCAAGTCTCTTTCTTCCGATTCTCCACACAGTAACCGATTTCGTGCTCGCCACGAGAGATTCTGTTCGATCGGCCGTTTCCCAAGGAAACTTGGCTTCGGGAACCAAAAGGATCTTGCTTCGATTTGGACTCCCTCCGAAAATCCCCACTCTTCGGATAAGCCTGGCCGAAGGAGCACTGGGGTAGAGGAATCAATTACTAAAATGAGCAAACCCATTCAGCCCAGTGAGTTGATTCCTGTTGAAGATTTGCACCCCAGGGTGTGATCCACTAGATTAGACTGATGCTTGCTGTCATGCAGACAAAACAGTGGCGACCAAGCCCGTCAAAACTCAGTCCAATCATCAGTCTACCAATCAACAACCACCGTTGATTCTCCCTCACGTGTCACCTCATCAAGGTCCATCCAAGGATGCCGCAGGCGCCCGAAGTTTTGTCACTCAGACATGGACCATCCCTGATCGACCAAAACCTGGCCGAAAGCCTAAACAGGTCTGTACCCATCTCCACCGTCCGTGTGCATATGATCTACGTCCTCGTGAACAGTTAGGCCTAGGTAGTTGCTAATAAGCGTCAGACTCACTTGTTTTAATCGAGATCCAACAGAAACCCGCCGCAGAAACGAAGCAGCCAACACACCAAGTACAGCAGGAGAGCATCTGTAATGATGGCCATCTTATCGATAGTACCGCCAAGAACAAGTCACCCTCTCTCATAGAACTTGAACCGCCTAGAAAATCGAAAGATCTCGACACAACCACTTCCCCAGGAGCTCTACAACAGGCTTATATCAATTCGTTAGAAGCAAAAGTCCACAGTCTTCAATCCCACGAATCCGAACAGGTGAATTACTACAAGACCCTCGCCTCACAATCTACTTCAAAGAACGAAAAGATCCAAAATGAAAACGATGTGTTGCAATCACAAATCAAAATCTTGAGGGGAGAGGTCTTGAGGTTGCGGAAGCGAATCTCGCAGCTCGTTAAAAAACCTACGACAGACAATCAACAAAAGCCTATTGTCGTTGAAGACGAGGCTTCTCCTCCCAAAGAGTCCAAAGTCCGCAAGCAAGCGTCTTATCCCGATGTCGATAGTACCTGTTCCCTCGAGCGATCTGGTACCTCTATCAAGAAGCCCCGCCGCCCATCTGTACCAAACGCAATGCATGAACCTCAATCTACGTTAGTTGCTCTGCCGGAAACCTTCAGCTCGCATCAGATATCACCAGGGATTTCTTTAGTGGACAACACAACTACATCTGTTGCAGTACCCAGTCACCCACCCAACAAAAAAGTTCCAGATTTTACATCCAGTGATATTTATTGTGGATTATGTACGTCAGAGTTGGATTGCGTCTGTCGACAGGTAGGGCTGAAGCCACCTTTACAAAGCGTCGATTTCTCGGTCAACGATCTCGGAGGCAATCCGTTGGCGGTTCCAATCCGGAGACGGGCCCAACCTTCAACCAGTAGTGTCTGGAGGATAGTGACAGAAGACGACTCTGCGACTCCCTTAGCGGCCTCGCCTGAGACAGAACCTGCCTTGGCACGCGAATGCAATGGTAACCCGAAGGACTGTCCGGCGTGTCGCGATGATCCGTGAGCAACATCTTGTCGAGCTTTCGTAATACATGTCTGCCTGTGAAACTCGCTAACATCGACCTTGAACTTCACATTGCCCAGTTTCGGGCAGGCGTTTTGCGCAGCATTAAATCAAGCCACAGCCACCCAAGGACCTGAATCGAATTCCGGAGCGACGAATGAATCAGCAACGGGCGTTGGAAGTACAACTACTAGGAAGATGCAGCGGTCCGACCCAATAGTTGATGCTTACATGAGTATACCTTGTTGTGGTGACCCCGAACTATGTGGTTCACAAAACTGCTTTGATAACACACCGTCGCCCACTCCAGTAGACAATGACAAGAAAGTCTCGTGTTCGGAAGCCTGGAGGCAATTAAAAGCCCACCCGAATATTGGATTGGCGAATCTTCAGCTCTTGGCCGACGTGGTTGCTCGTAAATCTGCTCCTCACTCGGCCTCTTCATCTTCTGCCGACCACAATTCTTCATCAATGTATCACCCCCAAAACCAGTCTCACGAGCGGGAATCTAATTTAAATTGGACATCTTCTCAGTCGATACTTGAAACCGAAGATTCAATCTTCCGTCCTCATGTGACTCTTTCCACTGTATTCGAAAACACCCATAACGATTTTGACGACGACGACCCAAATTACCATCGTCAACCGAATAATCCATCCCTTCAAGCTAGTTGCTCGTCCTCTGAAGATTCGATTCACAGAAATCATCTTAACAGCTTTGGCAGTGGTTTTAGACACCATCGACAGCCGCATCAACAGAATCTTTCCTCCAGTACTGAGACTCATCCATCTTCCGGCAAAAAGGTTAAATTCGTGGAGAAGGAGTCTTTGGACCAAGCATTAAGAATGCTGGATCGCGCGATCTAACGCACGCACACATCCATCACTATGCACAAACGTGGTGAGGAGTATTACCGGCGTGATTATCATTAAAATTCCAATCCAAACAGTACTCCTGATTGATATGTAGCTATCGATGCATTATGGTGTTCCAACCTAACCTTAAAAACGCCCTTCCCTCCTCGTATTCAAAGACATCCATAAATCCAAGACACGCAGAAAAAATGGAAACTACGAGCGAAAAGCCGCTGGATAGGGAATCTATTTGGGAATAGCCTTCAGCTGGGATTTATCTCAGCACTGGCATTGTAGGAGATATTCCGAGGCTGTTAACCGCGTGCGAAATTGTACAATATGGAAAAAAGTATTCCGAAGACTGATTAGTACACTTTCATTACCAAGATCTTACTCATATGTATTTGTTTCTACACTGCTTCACCACTTTTCAAATTGACAAATACATTGATATGCGCTATCAATACGAAACCTTCTTTGTTTCTTTTTTCTGTAATGGTGTTCCTACAAGTTTCCTGTGGTTTCAGATGGTAGAAATTTGTCTGGAAGACCGTGATTTAGCAAACAAGTGTTTACCTGCCAATCCAATCATTATCCATGCAGTTGTTAGAATAGTCCTGGTGTTCATGAAACCTATAACATTCACTTAGTCCTGGCCAGGTGTCACTCGATAGGATCACACTGAATCCAATTGCCTGCTAGAGTAACTGGCTTTGATCTCATCCCTCCATCAATTAAAATCTCTCACAATGCACATCACTGAAAGCATAAGATTAAGATCCCAGTGGATCGTTTGGATGGGTGAAGTGGAAAAAAGATGGCGTTAGGAAGTTCGGAACAGCGCCCCTATGATAGTTTTTCTTGGTTGCCAGGGAAATTTTAAGGTGGAAAGTGAAGACCAATTTGGTCTACTCCTGAGTCCTATCTCCTACTTGAAAGTTCTATATGGAACCTAAACTTTGCTCACTTGATATATCTTCATGATGTCCCACTGCACATGCTCAGGGGACCCGGGGTTTTTGTTTTGTTTCTTTTGCCCGTTTCGTTGTCCTGTAGTCTAAAACCCAATTTCCTTTTTCTGCTCGGA
This sequence comes from Puccinia triticina, assembly GCF_026914185.1. NCBI lineage: Eukaryota > Fungi > Basidiomycota > Pucciniomycetes > Pucciniales > Pucciniaceae > Puccinia > Puccinia triticina. Next base: position 5,344,961 of record NC_070560.1, on the reverse strand, counting down.
ACTCATCAAGGCAGTCATGCCTATAGGTAAATATGTATGTGCAGACGCCAGTCCGCACCAGAGGAGTCCTAGCTTTTCCCTGCCCTTCCTGCAACACTTTAAATTCACGTTGACACCATGCCTTCTATCTTCGTGCTGATCTTGGTGTAAGATGTATATAAATATTTATAAGTACCTCCAGGTACCTCCTGTAACGTTGCAATCTCGTGTTACATCTCCGGTTAAACCATACTGGTCTTGCAGGTGCACATGTCCAGCTGCGCTGTAAAGCCTTAGTCCGTGGCCATGATGTCATTTGCTTTCAAGTATAATGAGCTTGGGCGCCTTATGAGAACAATCGAGTGATCATCCAATAATGCGCGATGTGAACTGAGGCCGAGGTAAAGTTATATGAACAATGCAAAAGATATTTCAATAAACTGGTCAGAGTTCTTCTCCAGATTTAGGAACTGGTTGCTACAGGTAAATATAAACCGCCAAAAAACCCTGCACCACAGTTGTAAATTCAACCCCTAAAGTGTGCTGATTTCGACTCCCGCGTAGATAGTTCCTGGTCTAAAGTACTTTTTGGTATTTGTGTATCTCAGCCAAATTGTCTGGTGATTTGATGTCAGTATAGCGCTTGTTTGAAACAGGTGAACATCACAGGAAAATCTTTAATTAGCAAAAGTTAAATGCCTCCCATCGCCACGCTTCGCCTGGAAGACTTCGCTGAGTTCATGTGAACATTTGACAATCCCTTTGGGGTCTTTGGGGAGACTAATATGTATTTGTATAAATTGAGTATCCACGGTCTTAGATACAATCGCTTCTGCGGTGCTGTGCTAACGGATGTCTATGTACAACAAATGATGAAGCATCAGGCATGAACGTAGGTCAACAACAACAAGGGAGTACGGATTTTAGAAGCTTGAAAAGGAAGGAGCTCAGGAATTCGCAATCTTTGGGTTGGTCGCCTAGTCTCATCATGTCCCAAGCTACGTAGAACGTGAACTTGTTAGGCTGCCTGAACCTTGTGTCGATTGTTAGAGTCTCCAAGCAAAAGGATTAGGGCGGGCGCCATTCAGATTACTGGAGTCAAACGCAGCCGCTGCGCAGAACATAGGCCACTCGCCAATCTGGATTTTTTGATGGGCAACATCCGCCTTGATGGAAACTGCAGGGCATTTCCTCCTTGGAGCTTGCTAATCGACCGTTGGCTCGAATTCCCCCCTTCCTTCGAAGACGCTTGAGACTTGACCATAGTTCTGTTCCGCGTTGAACCTCATTCCAGCCACTACAAATCAGCGGTCTTCTTGTGAGACCAACGCAGTGGGAAGTACTCTTGCAGGCACCGTTGGCAAAAGTGCATACATACCACGGAGATGGTCATCCATGTGGTCCTGTACATATTTTGACCCTAGGCGAAGTAGCGAATTCTTCCCCCCTACATTGTACTAACATGAATGGATTATGTCTTATGTCGCGGCCGCTGCCATTTTCATAAGGATCTCTTTTTGCTCCTAGGTTGCAGACTTCAACTTGCTGATAAGTCGCCAGCATATCCAAAGATGGCTATGTTCGTCAACGGCTAAATTCCAATTACAACAGCAGTAATCTCCCAAGTTGCATACAAAGCGTCTGAAACCAGGGCCGAGAGAGCCATCAGCGGTGTCGTGGAATCCACGCGACGGGACCGGCTGCTGATTATCTTCCGGCCTCTCAGCGCGGGACCTTTTTTCTCAGTTTGATAAATATTGTAGAGCTAGATCGCAACACGACGATGTATAAACTGCGAATGCACCCACTGAGATTCCAGTAGCGGAAAATCCTTTCATCTCGATCCAGCATCAGCGTTGCATGGGATGTCTTGGGGTGAGCCTCCCCCTTTGCACCTCCATCAATTTGCTCGATACTTTGAAAGTCTACACATACAGAGTCCAATCAGTCTCGCGCTGCCCAGATGTAGATTTTTTCTCAGCTGATCATCCAGCCCAACCGTACTTGAACCGTAAACAGTCCCTGGACACCACTGTCCCCCTTCTATCCATCATTTCAGTTGTCAATGTCAGCAGAGCTAAATAAAAATATCAGAGTTGGAATTCTAGCTCCATGAACTTACAGCAACCTAGATCTTTGGAAGAGGCCATTTGACAACACATCGCCCTTCCTTCTCTGTCTACGCTGATTGATGCTAGCAAATCAGCCCTGCAAAGTCGACCTGCTTGTCGGTGCTAGTCTATGTACTTCGGCAGCCAAGCTGCCCCTGTTATGTGGGACTCAAAGCACCGGCTGGCTATCTCCGTCCCCCTCCTCTGCATAATCTAGGACTCCATCCTTGGCTCCATCTCAGTCCTATCCAACTTCTCCAGACGCTATCTGATAAAATAAATAAATATGTAATAATCCTATTGAAACCTACTTACACTCCAATAACAACCCGGCAACCGCACACTCACGCAGACAATCCTAGGCTGACATCCGCTCCCATTTCCCAACCCCAACACTTTTCAGCCAAATCTCGCTCCTCTCTGCGCGTCTGAAATACGTTCGTTCCTCCTATTCGAAACACACCACTATCGTTTCTTCCAAAAATTCCGATCAGCTCCCTATTCAAAGCCCAGGTTCGTTACCATTATCTTCAAACCCTTCTATTCATGTATGTGTCTGCTGTGTCCTGTCATTTCCTCCCGATGACTTCCATCAGATTGTTTCATATCGTTCCTTCCGTATGATAAGTGCAAGAGTTGGTGATAAACGTTGATTCCTATGTAGCAGGCGAGCCAACCTCCTCAGATACCATCACTGAGCTAATTGGTATTTGATTCGACGCTGAGGGCGAGCGGAACCAACAACCAACCGACATTAGAGAGTGCCGGGAGTCTGATTAAAAACTCATTCCGGTGCTCTGGAATCTATCCACGCGTCAGCCACTCAAATTTCAAACACCGACCTTTGCATGCACATTCTAGCCAACAAATAAGTCAAACTCGCAATGGAGCATCAAATCTCACTATCAATTCGTGGCCAAGACAATTCGCGAGAACTCCAGTCCGATTCGCGCATGGAAAGGGACGACGGTGATACCACCGACTGCCTCCCCTCCCCCAATTACCTTCCCTCATCATTTCCGAAAGAACCAATTCTGGCTAGGACCTCCAAGTTGGTCTCCAATGCTGATACTGAGCCAGCCAGTCAGAGGCCATTCACATTCTGCTCGCCGATCATCCACCCCATCGTGGAAACTAGCCCCCACCACCACCCACAATCCATCCTTGAACACGACACAGGAATAGTACAAGTACCCGCGCAGCAACTAGCCAACGACCCAATTCTAGATGCTTTCCGTTTGGCAACTTCACCACGCTGGTCACCAGCACCCCGGACCAAGTTACTCTTCTGGTGGGGTTTCCTATGCCCCCCACTCTGGTTCTACGGCTCACTCCACCTCATTCCACCCCTGAGGCGACGGTTGAATCGACCAAAAAACACACCAAAGATCAACCGACGACCCCGCCGAGGCCAAATAGTCTCTTACCTATCCCGGCTCCAAGGGCCCTTTTCAAAAGGGGATGTGGAAGTAGGCACTACTACAGTTGTCGTAGTGCCCAGGTCCAAGACGTTGTTCGATGATTCCTGCGAAACCGTGATGATAACCGATTGGAGCCCAGGGTGCATCAGCTCGGCGGAACGGCTGGACGCAGCTGGAATCAACGCGAGTGAATGGCTTCACCCTGATGCCAGGACGGAAGAAGCATTGGCTGAGTTGGACAAATGCGTGCGTATTCCGATCCTCTCACTACTTTGATCAATCTGCCACATTTCAGGCCCGGGTTGTTGAATGAGAGATGATCGAGCTGACTTCTTCGACACAATCACCCCGCTTAGGAACGAAGGGGCGCATACCATTGTCTGCTAGCATTTCTCCTTTTCTCCATCATTCTCGCGGTTTCCGTGATCATCAGTCAGAAAGTGAATTGGCCAATTCACACATCAACTCACTTGACATCTTCGGAAAACGAGCCGATAGGCAATACCAACCTGCTTGGCGCATCCAGTCATTCAAGTCCTCTATGAGACCGTGTTTCCTAAAGATACCTATTCAACCCGGCGCGCTCTTGGTAATAAAAAAATAATTACTGAAAAATGTCTATTTATTGCTTTTCTAAATATTTGCCCGATTTCACCTAGCACTTTCACCACACTATCATTATTTTTGAATTATCGTATCTTTATTATCTGCATAGCATTGATAAAGAGTACATACTGAATTTTCAGTTCTGTTTTCAGAAAAATATTCTAGCAAATCTTCTTGTTATCCGATAAACCTTTGTTTTTTCTCGAGTTTCATTTATACAACCCTTCACCCCCTGCAACCGGTTGCCACTAGTGTACTTCAAGTAGTTGTATTCCATCTTTTTGCTTTCAGTATAGTTGCACAGTTTAATGTTTAATCCAAGTTTGAGCAAGTTTTATTCCATTACAGAAAGTATTGACTCCAACTTGTCACGTCGATTTCACCAGTGAGGCACTGCTCGCAAACAAATTTCGAAGCCATTTGTCTGCAATACAAACTCACCCCTAACTTGACACAAGTCCCCCCTGGGAGGCTCGCTGAGGCTGGCCGCGAAGCGGCCCCTCCCGCAGGGAGGGACTTGTGCACAAAGTCAAAAATTTGGCTGAGAAAGAAATCATCAATGGCTGGAGGAAAAATACTTAGCATCACCCAGCCTCCCCCTCAGCTCCTGCGGACCTGTCCCAGAGCCAAAGTATACTTCAGAACCTCAGCTTTCAAACGGTGCTGGTCTCATCTCCTCAATCCCAACTGTTTTCCTTGTACTAATCTTTTAAAAATACAAAAACACAAAGAAATGTAAACCAAGGAATTACAACCATCATGCCTTGTGGATATTGGATTCACAAGCCTGCAGATATGTGCAGATCCTACACCTGTAGCCACTCAATTGTTGCAGATAGGATATTCAATTGTGCATATTATCAGAAAATCCAAAAATGGATCTTCAGAGCAATGGAATATCCTTCAGGATTCCTTTGACCTTCAAAACAGGTTCCTTCAATCAGTTTTGGAGTTTATGCCTCAAAAACTTGGGCAAGGGTGCGCATCAGTACTGCTGAGAGAACTGTCTACTCAGATTTCTCTGTACATGTGTTGTTGATTTTTAAATTCTGTTTTTGTGTTTTTAGGGTTGAAAATCCTTCCCTTGTCTGCCAGCTTTCAGACATTATGCATAAGCCTCTCCTACTGAGAGCCCTCCGGGCGGGGTCCCCCGGACCCTCTGTTTGAGAGGCTTAGTTAAGCTAGACCTCACCCCATGCTGCTGATTTGGTTTAATTGAAAAAATGTCTGCAAAATTGAAATCAACATCAGTTCAAAGCTGGCAGTTTTTTTTTGAAAACAAATTGGGCAAAATCATCAATAAATGTCTAGGAAGGCTAAGAGCATCTCCATTGTGAGTGGTAAATTGGGTTCCTAAACCCCATCTACTACACAAAAATCATCAATACCCCAATCCCTCCCCTGCTTGCGGTGTGCAAGCACTCCCCTGCCAGGGAGGGACTTGCATGAAATGTTGAATTTCTGGCTTGCCATGAGCAGTACCAACCAAATGTCTCAACAAACCATAAAGCTGCTCCGAGGACTGGCAAGACCATCAGAATTTGTAAATCATTGGTGCCATTGTAATCCCCAAGATTTTCTATATGTTCTTTACTGTTGAAATTTCAAAAAAGAAACCACTATAGAACAAAAGTTCAGAGGGACTTGTGGGATGACCACAAGGGTAAGTGATTACCCAAGCTGAGAGGAGAAGAAATTACAAGCGCACCTGAGCTGAGTTGATGGTTTAAAGCAATAAGAAATTGAATGCATTCCATGAAGTAATGAGAATAAAAAATGAAGAAAGAAAATAAGTTATATGAACCTTTTGGCAGCACCTGGTTGTTACACAAGTAATCATCACTACAAACATTTATTATTTTGCGCCAAAAAAAAAAAAAGTCAACATGAAAAAAATAAAACCAAAATTTCACTCAGGGCAACAAACTGAGTATGCTGAGCCAAAAAAATAAAATGTCCCAAACTGAGCAAAAATCATTGGACAATGTTTTGGGATGGTTTTTTTTTCACGGGCCTGGAGTGGGCCTGAGCGGGCCTTGAGCGGGCCTGAGACGGGCCTGCCCCAAAAGCACATTGGGTCAGTACTAAAGGAGTTTTGCCTTGCCCTGGGAGCTTCTTGGGCTTTTGATGGGCCCAAAATCTCAACATGGGCTTTTGGTGGTCTAGAAGTATCAACCTGGGCCACTGAATAGCCCATGGGCCTTTGAATTCCCAGAAAGCCCAGCATGAGCCCCCACATAGCTAATGGGCTCTTGGTAGCCCATGAAGATCTCCATGGGCCAACAGATACCCTCATGGGCTTTTGGTGGCCCATGAAGATCTCCATGGGCCAACAGATATCCTCATGGGCTTTTGGTGGTCCAAAAAGCTCCCCATGGGCTTTTGGTGGTCCAAAAAGCTCCCCATGGGCTTTTAGTGGTCCAAAAAGCTCCCCATGGGCTTTTAGTGGTCCAAAAAGCTCCCCATGGGCTTTTTGTGGCCCAGAAAGGAAGCAAAAAGCCCATGGGATCCCATGATGGAAGTATCTGTTGGCCCATAGGGATCTTCATGAGCCACCAAGAGCCCATTAGCTATGTGGGGGCTCATGGTGGGCTTTCTGGGAATTCAAAGGCCCATGCATAGGGTAGCAGTAACACAATGTTCTTTATCATTATCAGTAATCCTACTTTGTTACATTATCATTATCAGATCTGCCTAGTTTTATTTTTGCATTACATTATATCATGTGGTGGGAACCATTTTTTTATCTTATCTGTTATATTAATGTAGTACTAAGTAATGGATAAAATGGAAATTACTGATATTTGTTCTGCTGGAAATTTTTGTGTTGCTGGACTTATTATTCACACCCAAGAGTCTGCTATGTAATGGGATGGTCATATGTGGTGAGACTATGTCTTGAATGGTCTGGTTAATTATTTGATCAATTGATTTGGTACATATCCACAAAATCAAATCAGATTTCTCTCCAGCCTAGTGGTCTATTGGCTATAATTTTGGTCAATCAGCTCAGTACTCAGATTATACCAATATTAGTTTTACACCAAGTGAAATTAAGGAGAGGGCCGGGAAAACAGTTGATTTTTAGCACATGTACTGGTGTAACTGTTGTGTGGGCAGTTTTCTTGGGTGTTCTCATGATTTCATCAGATTAGGGATGGCTTACCCCTTGATTTGTTTTAACTCCCAGCCGAAATCCCTTCCCAATAAGTTAGCTTTCTTGGACTGGCTGTAAGCTGCAATGGGCTTCTGGCATACACTGGCCTCAATGTTCAAGAGTGCAGGGGAAAAGCCGCCGCGGCCTCTAGTGGGCTCTAGAGTGTTCTAAATTTCACTGGTGGACCCTGGTAATCAATTGAAATCCTCTTTCTCTATTATTTCTACTGAGACTTGTGTTTAAAATTAAAAATGAGACGAGTACATAGCAGTCAAAGGAAATGGTTCTTTAGAATGAAATAATCCAATATTGGGACAAGTAAAACCAAAATAAACAGCAAACGAACCTAAAATCACGCAATTCATAATGGAGAGTGGATGTTTAGGGGCTGATACATTTACGAAGTCAAGAAAGGGATACAAGCTGATTTTTCAAAAGACGAGATAAAACTGTTCAATTTGTCTTTAACGTTTCCTTCATTGTATTTTATTGAATTTGATTCATATTGTGATTTTGTTGCTGTGATGCTGACAGGAAATGTCCTTAACGCTTGCTTCAAATATTCAGCTGAGGCGGCTCTAACATATGGATACTGACGGTGGCCTGATTGGTCATTGCCCGGGCATGATAGATCACGGTTTTGGCAAAGCATCCTAGTCGTTCGGCGCGGACAGTGAGACGGCTTGTTCCCACACAGTGTATGTCTGGAATGGGCGGCTTTGTCTGGCTCGTCGCGTCGGAGATGTGCAATGCAGCAAGCGCTTCGCTGAGCAATGGAATCGATTGCTCGCCGGCGACCTCCTGGATGTTTGTGTTAGCAAAAAAGCTCTCACTCGTCTGCATGTTGTCTAGCCAGCAGCACATCGCATGTTTTCGAGCCGCTTGAGCCCATTCTTCCGAGCTCTTCGCTGTCCATAAATCTTCATGACAGGGTAATGGAAGATTGGCCTCCGACAGTTTCAGCTCTGATTCGTAGGGTCCACGAAGTTGGAGAGCAGATATCAGAACCAAAAACGCAGTCCTGTCGAGTTGTCCGATGCGTAAGTTTAGTTTAATTCTAGACCTTCAAAAATATTATCTGAAACTCACCGCTTTCGTACCTCGTATTCCACCCATAATTTCCAAGCAACGTCCAGGGGGATCTGCCCAGATAGGGCAAGCTGTACGTAATCCGGAGAACCGCGTAAGGTGTCAACGAAATCGAGCTCTCTGAAGTTCTGTATTGGCCAACATGTATCAAAAGAGCCAAGCATCAGCAATTGGACTTTCAAGCCATCTTAAAAATCAGGTGGACTTACCCTTACTATCGTCGGGCTGAATCTAACGGCCCGTTGCCTCTGAATTTCCAAACGACTAAACATGCCGAGAAACTGATAAGTGAGCAAAGATTGTAGGAGCTCAAACCTAAAAGTGAAGCTTCGGTCTGGACGTAACTATCAAGCAAAATTCGCAAAAGTAAAGAGGGAGATGTATAATTTCAGTTGATAGCCAGCAGGTTTTGGAAACCAAACGCGAATTGTACAACCAACAAAGTCGTTTTGCACCGAAATGCGCTTGTAGGAGAGGGACTGATCTGTGAACGCCAATGCATGCTCTGAGCTTTCCAATGCCGCACCGGATACACTGAGGGCGTACCCCAAGTGAATAGAGATTTGACTGAATGGAAAGGATCCGGATCAGTTCGTGATGAGAGGGTAATTTGTGGGTAAAGTTTAGGTTTCGATATTTTATATCCTTTATTCAACAACTCACGGGGCTCTCAAGGTAGGGACGTGAAACATGGGGATCACTGGACACATGACTTCGGCAGCCCGTGATAGATAATGCGACAAGCTTCCCATATGTGGGATAGTAAATCCTTGTGACTTCTGGCATAAAAAGGCAAGTATCCAAATCTCGGGGTTGAGATAAAAAGCTGAGGATATCGGCACGTCACTAATGAAAAAAGAGGGCTCAGAAAACTTAACCAGGGGCACAATCGAGCCGCCCGTTGCTGAGGAAACCGCGGGAAGGTTTTCATCTTCCCTCTGGTCGGTATTCTCCCTCGCATCGTCACCGTAAAATGCGTGATCATCTTGTGGAATAAAAGAGTTGAGCCCCTGTTCGCCCGAGCAATTGAGGTTAAATTCGCGGGGAGCTGTGTTTGGAAGGATAGTTTCTACCTCCTCGATACGAGCAAGGTCATTGGGTCTCGAAGGTAAGGTGCGGACGCCGTGTGACAATTCGGGAGAAAGAGATGAAGCTTGTAACTGAGGCTGTGTCGTGTTGTTGATATTGGCAGCGAAAGGTGCTTGCTCGGAAATAGCTTGTTGATAAGACGGCGGCTGGCTATCATCGTCGGAGGGGTCAAAGGCGATCTTGCTACTGGAATCGTTGTGAGGTGGAAAAACAGGGGAAGCTGAAGCCTCATCCAAGTTGTAGTTCGAACCAGAGCCGATGGATTTTTTTGCTTTATTGCACTTGCGCTTGTGTCGGGTCAGCAGATCACTTCGGGCGTAGGAAACGCCGCACTGACAACTCCAGGGGCGAACTCCCAAATGCTTGACCCGTCGGTGACGAGTAACGTACTCGAGCTGTGTGCGGAAAAGAGAAAACAGGATGGTGAACCGAAAGTTTGGAACGGCGGGCAGAGGTACTACAGAGACACGCTCGGGGAGAGAGCATATCATATTCTTTCTCTCAGCTGCCTGGGCCCCAGCTAACCTCCACTCTCCCCAGTCATTCATCCCACAGATGAAGATTGAGAGACCGTGCAGCAGATGTGGAGTGTGTGCGTGAACGCTGCGAAGAAGGGTTGAAAGATTGGAGGGGAAGCGGAAATGGAACGTGTCAAGCGACAGTGTAAGGGTCTTTTGCTCTAAACTGACCCTAGAAAAAGTTTTGGGACATCTAGCAGGTAGGTGTGATCAATACGTGATGTGCATAGATAGGGGGAACACAGGAAAGTTGTCAGTCCCAAGTAGAGCAGAGAACACGCGAGCGGCCACGATTAGGGGATGCTCGGCACGATTGAACTCAACCGTGAGCCGGTGCAAGCGGTTGAATATACCGTTCAGAGAAAAAGCACTCACTCGGGGCATTTGTGTACACCAGTTTTATGGACCATGCTTAGGGGATGCTGGCTCAGGCAAGGCGAAGTGCAAGAATACTCCGAAGTCCGATGCCGATCAAAGAGCCAAAGCTTAACGAGTATGTGCCTGTTCGCAGCAAAAGGCCAGGAGATTGAGAAGCTGGAAGAGGCGAATTAGGCGTGTGCTTGATGGAGGCTCGGGTGGGTTGTGTGGAGGAACAGGTAATCGGTTATGTATTATAAGGGGCTGGGGTGGAAACAGAAAATCGATCTCTGAGATGATCCCCGGATGAAAATATGCAGGGCCTGATGGTTATGACGTTTACTTTGGGGATGTGATTACCCGCAACAGCCGTAAAGCGTGTAAATAAGTATCGACTGGCCACTGCAAACAAGACTTCAAGACGAGGAATCCGAGGAAGACTCACCAAAGTGCGATGCACTGCATGCCAAGCTTGCGGCTCTGGGGAGGCACTCCAATTCCTCCGTACACACATGCATACACGACATCAGATACCGATTGACATGAAGTAATGAAATACAAAAATAGTCTGACTTTTGGAATCAAAGTTCAATATGAATTGATGCAACTCGTTCAGACTCGTTCGGCCTTCAGATAAGCTTGCGCAGAAGGATCTCCAACAAGCTGTGGGCGGTGTACGAGACGGGGTTGCTGGGCAGGGGACTCGGCTCTCGAGTGGTTGGAGGCGAAAAGCCACACATTTGCCCCGACCTTGTACCCAGCTGTCGTCACCGACTGCGCTTCCTCGTTCGGAGCTGTTCGGACCAGTGACCAACAACCCTGACTCGTCTTGCTTTTCTCGAGCATGCCGCATCGCCAGGAGTCTTGAGGGACTCATGACCTTCGGGCAATCCATGTGCCAGGCCAGGCGGCATCTGCGCGAAGGTTTCTATCCACATCATCTCAAATGATTGATAACATTGTAAATATTCGCATTTGTATCAACGCAATCAAGATGATACTGCTTGCGAATATTGTCATTTTGAAGACGAGAGTCGAGAGACCCCTGGAGTCTGGATCAGTGACTGCGAGCCTGTCGTGCGTAAAGGCTTTCCAGTCTGGATTGACCCAAATATTGTGTTTTGTATAATGCTTGGATCTTTCCTCAAATTTTCTGGTTTTGTTATGTAGTAACTGTATTTTAAACTTCACACCAAACTGTAAAAGCCAGACCCAACTAAACAAAACCTTGAAATTGACTTCCGCCTGGGATGTCTTTGTGTCACGACCCAGCGCTCGGTCGGCCTCTCCCTGCCCGGCTCATACTGGCAGAGGGCAACAGCCGATGGTCATGGCCTGTGGTTGGTACATAGGGTAAAGAAGATGCTCTGGTTCTGAAAATGAACTTGGTATTTCTCTAACCCGACTCCTTCACCCCCTACCGGAGGAAATTGGCTCCGGGGGTGGATTTAGCCTTGGGCCTCATCTGACATCTGTCAAGATGCACCATGTGGGAAGGATATCAAAAATATGGAGTTGACCTCGGTCAACAAAACCAGAAAAAGGGATACTGTGTTTTGCCTAACTTAACACAAGTCCCCCCTGGTGGGAGGCTCGCTGTGGCTGGCCGCGAAGCGGCCCCTCCCGCAGGGAGGGACTTGCACGTAATGTCAAAATTTTGGCTGGGAAAGAAATCACAATTGGCTGGAGGGAAAATATTAACCCTCAGCCAGCCTCCCCCTCAGGTCCTGTAGACCTGCCCCAGAGCCAGAAGATACTTCTGGACCTCAGCTTTCATTTGGCACTGGTCTCATCTCCTCAATCCAAACCATTTGCACTGTACTAATGGTTTAAAAATAAAAAAACATGAAGAAATGTAAACTAAGGATGGGCAACCATCATGCCTGGTGGATCCTGGATCCGCAAACCCGCAGATCCTACACATGTAGTGTTGCATTTTGTTGCAGAAAGGAAATTCAATTGTGCATATTATCAGAAAATCCGAAAATGGATCTTCAGAGCAATGTAATATTCTTCAGAGCTCCTTTGACCTTCAAAACGGATTCCTTCAATCAGTTTTGGGTCTTTTTGCTCAAATTTTTGGGTGAGGGTGCGCATCAGCACTGCCAATGAAACTGTCTATTCAGTTTTTTTTGTACATGTTTTGCTGATTTTTAAATAATTATTTAGTGATTTTGGGGTTGAATATCCTTCCTTTCCCTGCCAGACTTCAGACATTAGGCGTAAGCCTCTCCTGCGGAGAGCCCTCCGGGCGGGGTCCCCCGAACCCTCTGTTTGAGAGGCTTAGTTAAGGGGGATATAGAATTTTACAAAGTGCCTTTTACAGGGTACAAGGCCCTGTAAAGTCAGTACTGCGTAAAAATGTGCTTTGCCGGGGGTTATGTGTAAATTTACAAATTGTGGGCCAAATCTAGCCCATTGCAAACTCACCCCTTGTGAAAAACACTGGGTGAAATTAAGCCCCCAGTTCTCAAAATGTAAATTTGCAGGGCCATCATTATACGGGGTTGCACTTTGTAAGAGGACTGGCTTGTAAATTTCAATTTGTGCCTCTGCAGCCCCAAATTCACAAGCTCCATACCACACTTTGTCACATGCACGTTGTAAAATTATATCCAAAAGAATGAGAAACATAATTTTGCAAGGTGCATTTCCTATTTACACTTAGGGAACCAAAAGGAAAAAACCGTATAAACGGAAACAAAACAGATCAACATGAAGTTTAATTCTTTGCGACCCTCTGGCTCCTTCTGCGGCCTGAAAGGCCTTCAGTGTTTGATGGGACTGGCTTAGTTGCCTTTGCAACTCGAGCTGGATCATCGACTCGGTCCTCTGACGGAACCTCGGGAACGACCTGCGAGAGCTTAAGTTTCAATGTGATTGGTTGTTTGGCTGGGGGTTCGATTGGATTTGGGCGAGCTGAGATGTCCGCCGTGGAAACTGGGACCTTAATGTTTGGGATTGAAGCAGTTCTGACTGCCTTCGCTTCCTCAGAATCAGACTCAGGAGATGAGCCTGCACTTGAGTCCGACAAATCTTCTTCGCCATCGCTGGAATCCGATTCGCCTGCGCTATCCTTTCGATCCTGAGCCTCTTCAGAAGCATCATCGACATCGCTTGAGTCCGAAATGTCGAATTCATCAACAACATACCCTTCGCAAACAATCAACGGCTTGATTGGCTTATCCTCAAGGGGATCCAAGGAGGGAATGGCGGTGTGAAGAGAGTTTTGCTGATTTGGATTGATCATGCCAGCCAAGTGAACAAATGGGATGTCACCTTCGGCATTGGGGTTCGCGTTGGAGATCTTAGCAATTGCAGATTTGACATGCTCCTCCTCCTCGGATGTCCATACACGGGTGTAGAAAAGCCAACTCGTGAAAGGGTGGCGGCCTCCAATTGATGTCATGTCAGTATTCACAAGTCGAGCGTTGCCATCGTTCTGCCAATCATCGTGCAACCAGACACCTCTGGTACTGCCTCGTCCACTTCGTACAACCTTACACCAGTAGTGGCATCCGTTCCAGTATCCGCGAGAGAAAAGAGTGAATTTCACGCCAGAAATTGTGATCTGGTATGGCCAGTCCATAGCGCCCATGTATCGCTCTCGTTCAATGGGATCGCTGGGCTGAGTGACTTCCATGAAGAAGTACAGATGTTGCGGAGGAAGGTCGTCTTTGAATCCAAGCCAAGATGTCTCCCTAACGTACTCAGCAGTTGAATTTACATCTTCAGGTCGTTGGGACTTTACCGATATTGCGGGGGATAGGTCTTTGACCTTCTTGGGTCGGCCTCTGGGCTTGGGCTTCTGCTCGGATGATGCCTTGATTGAATCGCATCGACAGACTAGCCCAGGAGTTTTTGAAAGACCGGTGGTTGTCCACAGGAGGATCAGGCCCGAGACATCAGATGGGTTCAATCCGTTCTCAAGGAAATTCTTCAATTCAATCTTGATGGGTGTTAACGATCGAATTTGAGGGACCAGGCATGGTTCAGCTGATCTGCAAGCGAAGTCTCGATGCTCAACAACTTCAAACAATCCTGTGAGAGCCTTGGTTGGATTAAGCTTCGGATCCAAGAGTAGCTCGATGAAAAAATCGCACGAAGCAAAGGCACCAGGCTGAAACCTTGCTTGGTGCCTCTCATTGCACATGTTGAAAAGCTTGGTCTGGGCGTTGGTCAAGACTGTTCGGATCCTTCCAATTTTGGTTAAGTTGAAAGTGGTTCGGGAGCCGAAATGCATGGCAAGATGGTAAAAAAGGGTTGCCCCTTTCCCTTTGCTGTCCCGAAGCCATAGGGGGTTGTACAGCGCAAAAAGAGATTCCAAAGCGGCAGACATCCAGCATCGATTCTTCAGATGGGGCTCCTCTGAAGCGGTGTATGATTGGTAAGTGGACCACGGACTTCGGTCAACGTTGAGTGAGTTCTTGGGACGCCCGGCGTTCTTTTTCTTGATCGAAGGTTCGGGGCCATCAAGAAGACCAGCTGTGGTGTCAGGTGGACGGCCGTCGTTGATGAATTTCCGCTTCTTTGGCTTGGCCCAGCCCATTGAATGTGAAATGTTGACCTGCATCTTGGTCTGAGATCCATACTCGACCGATACCCCGCACATGACTGCATTGTACTCCTCTTCCAGCACACTGATGAACCCCAAAAGCTCCACCATGCCGACAATCAGACATTTCTTGCCTGAACTTCAGACAAAAAAGAAAAAGATCTTGATTAGCTCTGAGCACGAAAAGCAGAAAAAGCTGGTGTTCCAGCCCTCACCTGATCATGTAGTAGACACGATGCATGCTTTCGATGGCGTTGGTTGTATCGGGGAGTCCGTCTTCGCCATCAGGATGATCATCCAACATTGGTCGACGAGAAGGAAAAAGCATTGATTGGATGTCTGACATCGTCCACCAGTCGAGCCAACGCTTTGTCTTGGGAAAAAGGCGGCGCAACTCGTCCAGTTTTTCTTCATGGGTAAGACCACCCTCCTCGATTGGATCCAGTAGAGCCATACACTTTTTCTGAAAGTTGGCCTAAGCAAAACTGGTCAGGTTGGAGGACGGAAGACTCAAGCAAGAAACCAAAAACTTACATCTTGATCTGCCGAGAGGATTGAGCGATTGCGCCTAACCCTTGTCACCTGAGCCCGAAAATGCTGGTGACATCCCTTAATCATTTTCGCCGCTCTCATTGGGTCGGTACATGCAAAAACGTCCATGTACGCAGCCTTGAACCCTTCGGTTTGTGCAAGAGAAAAATCGACCACTTGTCGAACCATTAGATCGCGCTCCGACGGGGTGATGTCGGGCCGGACAAACTGCCTCAAGAGGGCTGAGAAGTGAAGCTTGTAGTAGTTGACGCTGAGTCCTCGAATCCACGAAATCTGGGCTGGTATCCACCTAGCTGTTTGCTCACAGAACATTGATATTGTGAGCAAATAGCCATTCTCGAAGAACCGATATGTGACATCGGAGATGAGGCCGCCCTGGTACACCTCGTTGTTTTCATCTCGTGCCAATAGCCGCTCGGCCATCCACTTGGTCTGGAAAGTGAAGTGTTCGCACTCCGTCTGAAAGCCTGAGGAGATTATAAGTAGTCCGCGCCTAACAAAACAGACACTTCAGCTAATGGAACCCAATAAATCCAAGAAAAAGAGACGCACGCATTCCATTGGAATAAGTCCATCATGAACTTATCTCCAACACCCGCGCCTAACTTGTCAGGGACAATGTTCAGCTCTCGGAGCATAAGCCGGCGGTAGTATCTCAAACGATCAGCGTTGATAAATGAGCCGTGAATTTCTGTTACGCTTGTGATTGGATCGTCAAGCGTACTTGGTTGACCCATCTGAAAAGTCGAAAGGAAGAAATGGGATTAACCAATTTTGCAAGTCACAAGGGGATGAACAGGTGAGACCTACCTTTAATTTGAAAGCACCGGCTGATGGGTTCTTCACAATCTCAGCTTTGAGATCAGCCCGGGCGAGTGGGTCCGGCTTTTTGGATTCGGGCCAGGGGTGGTTGTGTAAGCCTCGGTGTCGGAGCAGAGCCCAGCCGGATGGAATGTGAAAATCAAATCGGAGAGCTGTTCCATTGCAAGCTTCCCAAGTAACTTTGCCCGGACATCGGCCAGCAGCTCCTGGACATTTAGGCTCACTGAAATGATTCAAAGGGTTTTATGAATTGTCAGTAACATCTTTGGAGTGGAAATAAATGAACAAAGCTCTTTGAAACTCGCCGTTCAAGGTATTCCTGAATACCTCCCCTTGCTGTTGGGGGGGAGCCAACCCACTGGCAGGTATCGATATTGCAAACCAGGACACCAAGACAGTATGTCCGCTGAATTTTCCAAGTTCCTTTACCACGCTTCTCAACTCCCGTGGTTTTAGTAAATCCTACAGATCCAAAGTTGACCACAACCTGGTCGGCCCCCTTGACGAAAATGGTTGCGCCATTAGGATAAATTGGATAGCCCTCACGGTCCAGGGTGCATCCGTGGTCAATGAAAGTATGGAACAAATCAAAGTCAACAGGCAACTCCCACTTCACAGTCATATCGGGTGGGTCGGGTGCTGGGGGGTTCAACGACGGTGAAGACATTGGGATGTTTGTTCAAAAAAAGGGAGGAGCGGACAGCAATGCAGATTGTGCAGAAACGGTGTTTGGGGTGGGGGGGAATGATCCTCTGGCAGATGCGCTCAAGTACGCCAAAGTTGTTCGAAGTTTGAACATCCTGAGAGGTATTCACGTCTCCTCAATACGCATGGTGAGGCATGGTGTCATGCCAAACGTGATGAACTGTGAGATTGTGTGTACTACGTAAATTGGGCAAATACATGCTTGTATTTCCGTATTATACAAGCTGACACTGTACTATTACAAGCCCTGTAATCACAAAAGTGGTTGTAAAATAGTAAAAATCAACACAGCCCATCCCAATCCGGAAAATTAAGTGGTACAGCGGCCAGCGCCGTAAACACGGCGGTGCAAATGTGTATCTGGCCGCTTGAGGGTGGTTTAATACACCCCAC
Organism: Puccinia triticina; assembly: GCF_026914185.1. NCBI lineage: Eukaryota > Fungi > Basidiomycota > Pucciniomycetes > Pucciniales > Pucciniaceae > Puccinia > Puccinia triticina. The sequence continues at coordinate 5,327,607 of NC_070560.1, read as the reverse complement.
ATTTTGCAGGGCCTGTCTTTGCAAGGGGGCAAATTTGGCCCACACTTTGTAAAACTACACATAACCCCTATTTATGTATAGTTTTGCACAGCACCTGTTTTACAGGGCCCTGTACCCCGTAAAATATACTTTGTAAAATTCATCTGCCCCTTAGTTAAGCTAGGTGTTTTGCAGAATGGTTGGAGTTTTCTCAAATTTTCTGGTTTTGCTATGCACTTAACTTTAATTAAACTTTACACCAAACCTTAGGCCAACCTTGCATTCAAGGTTTTTTCAGCACATGCAGACGAAAATCCACACCTAACTTTAAACCCAACCCTTCAGATTGACTCCCGCCTGGGATATCCTTCTGTAATGACCCAGCGCTCGGTCGGCCCCTCCCTGCCACCTCGGTACGGGCAGAGGGCAGCGGCCCATGGGCATGGGCAGTGGAGGGTAGGGTAAAGAAGGCACTCCGGTTCTGAATATGAACTTGGTTTGTCTCTAACCCAAATCCAAGACAATCTACTGGAGGACGCTGGCTCCGGGGGTGGATTTGGCCTTGGGCCTCATCTGATATCTGTCAGGTGCACCATGCGGGAAAAGATATTAAAAAGTATGTGATGGTCCCCGGTTAACGAAACCAGAAATTTTGGAGAATGATCCAAGCATTCAGAAAAACACAGTAGTTAAGTTACCTCTTATTTTCCCGCACACAAAAGGTTCTTTGAGATTACACGTGGAATTTGTAGTTCTAGAAGATGCTGTGTGTGATTATCTTATCATAGGAAATGATGCATTCTGCTTGTATGGAATAGATGTAATTCAAAGCAAAAATAGATACTACACAATAGGTGGTGATTGGAAACAAAAGTTTGAGATATGTAATATCAGCTTTCAGAACCCTTCGGAGAAAAACCATGAGAATAAAGAACTGACCAAGTTCAGGCAAAATTATATGTATCAAGCTGCTATTAGTAGTAATTTAACCGCAGAACAACAATCAGATGTGTTGAAAGTCTGCTTTGAGCACAAAGAAGCTTTTTGCACAAAGGAGGAACCTATAGGGAATATCTCAGGACACAATATTGAAATAGAACTCACGTGTCAGCCCCCCTACCCTCCTGCGTTAAGGAGAGCTGCTTATCCTTCCAGCCCTAAGTCTAGGGAAGCCTTAGAGATCCACATCAAAGAACTATTAGAACTTAAGGTTTTAAGGAAAGTAGGCCATAACGAACAAGTGAAAATAACTACGCCCGTAATTATAGCCTGGCATAATGATAAATCCCGCATGGTAGGAGATTTTAGAGCCCTTAATAATTACACAAAGGCAGACAATTATCCTATTCCAAGGATAGATCATTCACTACACAATTTGGCGAAAGCTAAATATATCACTACAATGGACGTTCTTAAAGGGTTCCATCAAATACCCATTAAAGAAGAGAGCAGAATATTTATGAGAATAATCTGTCATCTAGGAGTCTACGAATATTTAAGGATGCCATTTGGTATAAAAAATACTCCGTCGCACTTTCAGCGTATGATGGACACAATATTTGGGTCCTTTATTAGACAAAGTTGGATGATGATATACATAGATGACATTATCATATATTCTACAAACTGGGAGGATCATTTAGAAAAAATAAGATTGGTCCTCCGTACAGCTATCACAGCAGGTTTGAAAATGTCAATCAAGAAATGTAACTTTGGTTTTCAAGAGCTCAAAGCTTTAGGTCATATAGTCTCCGGATTATCTCTAGCCATAGATCAAAACAGAGTTGCCGCAGTTCTGCTTAGACCTATGCCGCAGACAATAACTGAAATGCAGTCATTTTTGGGATTTTGCAGTTATTACAGACAACATATCCCTAAATTTGCAAACATCTCAAAAAGTTTATATGAGTTATGTAGCAAAGATGTCTTCTTTGAGATGAAGTACGGGAGAGTAGAGCAATACGAGCAACTGAAAAGGCTTATTACTACAGCTCCCGTACTAGCACAACCAGATTACTCTTTGCCATTTATACTATACATAGATGCTTGCTTTGAAGGCATAGGAGCAGCTTTGCATCAGGAATTCATAATTGATGGTATTCCTGTAGAAAAACCTGTGTTGTTCATTTCTTGACAAGTCCGTAAGACGGAAATGAGATATGGAGCCAGTCAAATGGAATGCTTATGTCTTGTATGGGCTCTAGAGAAACTACATTATTACCTGGAAGGTTGTAAGATAATTGTAGTTACGGATTGTATAGCAGTAAGGACTTTAATGAACATGAAGACACCCAACCGTCACATGCTCAGATGGCAGATTGCTATACAACAATACAGAGGACATATGACCATTATCCATAGAGCAGGAGCTAAGCATAATAATGCAGATGGACTAAGTAGATGGGCCTTGCCTAATACTCCAGACAATCCTGCCTATGATCCAGAGGATGAGGATGTATTCCCTATTTTGGGAATTCACGTATGTGACATTGATGTCACATTCTTTGAAGAAGTCAGAATCAGCTATAGTGAAGATTTAGAACTTCTCAAGTTAATCAATATTCTGGATAATGAAAACAGTGCTCCAGAATTGATTGCTAGCTTACCGGAATACCTATTGACCCCATACAAGACAGGGCAGTTTACTCTGTTAGATGGCATATTATACTTTAGACATAGACATTCAAGTGTGATAGTCCTGAGTAAAGTGAATCACATTAAAAATATGTTGTATGAATGCCACGATAATGCTGGCACAGGTCACTTCTCCAAAGATAGAACCTTGGAGAGGATTAAACAGACAGCCTAGTGGGTTGATTGGAAAAATCAAACTAAGGTCCATGTTAAATCCTGTGAAACATGCCAGAAAGCCAACAAACAGACTGGAAAAAGATTTGGACTATTGCAGACCATAGCAGAGCCCAAAGCTAGGTGGGAAATCATTAACATGGAATTTGTGACAGGATTACCACCGGGAGGAGCCTTCTCTTATAACTCAGTGCTAGTAGTGGTAGATAGATTTTCCAAGAGAGCTAGGTTTATTCCGCATCACAAAGATGACACAGCTATGGAAGTAGCTATGCTATTCTGGAACAGGATCATGGCTGATGTGGGCATCCCCAAAATAATTATCAGTGACAGAGACCCAAAATTTACATCTGAATTTTGGAGAAATCTACATGATATGTTGGGTACCAAATTAGCCTTCTCAACCGCGTATCACCTGCAGACTGATGGCCTAGCAGAAAGAATGATCCAGACACTAGAAGATCTTCTACGAAGGTTTTGCGCCTTTGGGCTGGAATTTAAAAACAGTGATGGGTATACACATGACTGGGTTGATTTACTCCCTGCCCTGGAGATGGCTTATAATAGTAGTAAGCACTCTACTACTAAAGAAGCGCCATATATCCTAGAAAGGGGTTGGATTCCCAGACTACCTAAGGACACTCTTAACAACAAATTGCCGCTGGCGCACCCTACGGCGTTAGACTTTAAGCAAATGCTAGAGGCCGCAAATAAACATGCTGCTAAATGTGTACAAGAAGCGGCTGAGTACAGTAAGATGCGCTGGGACAAGAGTCATAAAGAACCAGAATTCCATGTAGGAGAAAAATTACTTCTATCAACTGTGAGCTTTAACAACTTAGGAGGTTGTAGGAAACTTAAACCCGCCTTTGTAGGTCCCTTTGTGATTAAAAACCTACATGGTAAGAATGCAGTAGAAGTAATTCTTACAGAAGAATTCAGCAGGAAACACCCGGTATTTACAGTAAGCCTGATAAAAAGATATGTTCAAAGAGAAAATGAACCAACTTCTAAACCTGCACCTGTACCATTAGAAGAACCATCACCTAAGGAGCAACTTAAAGTACATAAAATCCTTAAAGCCAAAAAAGAGAGGGTTTTAGGTAAAAACACTAGGTTGTACCTTGTAAGATATAGAAACCAATCAGCAGATAAAGATGAATGGCTACCGGAAAATAATATCCCGGATGGAGCAATTCACCTACACAATTACAGAGTTTCTAAACGTAAGTAGCTCAGCTAAGTTAAGAGTAACTTATCTTGGTGGGAGGGAATTTCAGCCGGGCTACTATAATAAGTTAGAGCCCAGCTAACTATTCTACATGGGTTGCTAACTTTACATACTATTCGCCGCGCAGAGCGCCAAGTAGTCGCTAAAACCACACAGCCTTAGCGACTACGACTTTTTGAGCATTGAAGGCGGCGCGGAGCGCTGCGCATAAGAATATGAATATGCAACAAGCCTCCCCTCTAACGATTAATAGAATCAAGGAGAGAGTGCACAAACTCCGGCCGCAGGTATCGGCCGGAGAAGGAATAAAGCTATGAAAAAAATTTGTTCTCATGACAAGAGAACGGGATGAGAAACCGTTCTCAAGCCAAGAGAACGAGCGCTAGAGATTCTCCTGTCCTCTCGTTCTAAAAGAGTGACAGTAGAACATATTGACTGGAAATGGCCAGAGGAGAAGAGCAAAGAAGTAAACTAATGCTTCTCCCCCGGCCAAAGAGGAACCGTCTGAGAGCGATACATAGAGTAGAACTCTTCCTCGGACCGAGGAAGAGCACTACTCACCGTTGAGTAAAAAGGACAGGAGAGATGCGAGTAATAGAATGCTCGACTACTCTTGTCCGAACTATTCGTTCCTGCGGCTGAGAAACCGCAAGGAATTTGAAAATAGAGAGGCAACCCTACCGGTCGCCGCAAGAATATATAAAGGGAGGATTTTGAGCGAGTAAAAGCCTCCCCAGATTCATACCAACCAACTTGCAGTAACCGTCAGCCTCGCCCTCGTCTACCCGACTTGCCCGCCAGCCTGACCGTTCCTCCGACTTTGGTTCTTTTGATTCGTTTGCTCTTTTGCAGTGGACTTCCTCTCCGAGTAAGTCCACTATTTCTTTTTCTCTCTATCGGGATTCTATCCCCTAGCCTGGGAACGTTTATACGTTCGAAATACACCCTTAATTGGGCCCCAGAAGTCACAGGTTTTATAAAAACCCCTGCGCATCTCGTGCGCAGGCCCTGTAAGATCCACGGAGGGCACTTACATACCCCAGGCGCTCCTGGCCCCTCCGTTAAACCCCTTTTTGGGTTTGTCTCAAAATAACTTTAAAGTTATTTTATACTTTTGCAGCGCTTCTATTGCGCTTACCACCGCACTGCTGCGCAGTCACCGGTGTAGCTAGAAGAGTATATCTACTCTTGGCATCACCGCGCCTGACAGAGAACTGGACCATGGTCAAGCTCGAGTCTGGACTCTCTTAGGAGGCACTTCCCTGTACTCGCCGTGTCGCCGCCTCTTGCTAGATAGGCAAGGCATGCCCCTGTATGCTTCAACCGCCTTGGTGCTTGGCTGTACCGGCGCCTAGGTTTTGGAACCCACTTCTGCCAGCTCGTACGGGGTAACGGCCCCGTGGACCAATCCAACCTCGCGTTTCACTCCTGGTAAAAGAACACTCCAGGTTAAGGAAGGTTTGCACGCATGCACTCCTGTTTGAAGGGCTCATTGAAACGGGAGCCGCTAATTAAACTGTGGGTTGGGAGGGCGGTCTGAAGCGCCCCTGGTTCCCGAATTGGGCAAACGACACAGAATACAGGTTGAAATTCTCCTGCGGAGAGTTTCCTGCCGGAAACATTTTTTCGGCGGAGTAAGTAAAAAAATATATATCGACCCCCCCCCCCCTTGCCAACTGTTTTCCCCTCGACGGGTCGAGCTCCGCTGTCACATTTGCACAGCTTGAGCAGACCTCGTCCTGTTCCCCTCCGCCTCTGCAGTTGCATTAGGCCCGGGGGGGACATAACCCCTTTTACTGCCCTGTCGCATTTGCACAGGTTTTCAGCCCCTCCCCCGTCATTTGCAGTTGAAATTGACCAAGGGAGGTGCTTTTACTCATTTCAGCGCTGGGCGCATTTAACTTTTTCCCCCCTCCTGCCCTTGCATTTGCGACAGGCACGAGGGGGTTGAATCCTGCCCCTTTTCATTTCTGGTTCAGGAATTGGGGGGCAAGTCCAAGGCATTTATGTTTGGGGACTTTAAATTTATTTTCTTGCGGTATTAAGCGTAATGTGCTGGTACCTGAGAAAATTGGAGGTTGGACAGGAGTTCCAATTTTCCATTTGTGGGTGTGGGGCTAATTTTTTAGCCCCTTTTCAGAAAAATGCAGGGAGAACCCATGATCCCAATTTCCACGAAAGTGTGGATTTAATATACTTGGATTTCACACTGATTACATATTTGTACATACAGAGAGAGATAATCTTATCTCTCTGTGTATTCATCCTGATTAAGCGCAATGTATGTACAAATGGGGAGATTACATACCCATTTATGTAAATCCCCTTCTGAATACCGTGATCACTTCTCTCCTTGGAGTTAAGGATCCCTCAGGACCTTGACTCAAAGGAGGGAGCTGATCCCTGCAATATAAAAAGGGAGGTCTCTCCTCTGTAGAGATTCTCCCACGAAGATTATTGCCATACAAACCCGTGTACCTTACTGAAAATACAGTGAGTGGGGTTTTTACATAATCTACTAACCTTTTTCTTCCCTTACAGGCTTCTCCTCTCTTTGTGTATTTTTTCCCCTAGGTACAGGTGTTATTATCACACCTGTAACCTAGAAGATAAGTAATCTACTACTTATAACGCAACGGCGCTTGGCTGAATTTCGCCACTTCCCCTTACATACGTAAGGGTGCCAGTCCCTCCGCCTACTGGCGTCGAGTTGGACTTTATTCCACTTGTTACTCTCAGTAACTGTAGTGTGACTTCTTCTCCGCTTGCCGCTACATCCTCGCCGCGGCCCGCGAGCTAAAAACCCATCAGAGTTACGTCACATAAGAGACAAACCCTGACACTGTTGGCCCCCAAAAGGGGCGTGAAAAGGGGTGCACACACCCAAAGGCCGTCAGTTCTACCTGCAACTGCAATAAATATGTTATAGAAACATCAAATGTGGTCAATGTAGAATAAATATGTTGAAGAAACATAAAATGTGATCAATGTACAGACCTAATTGGAGCTGCTGTTTTGGGAGTCATGTAAGTATCTGGATTAGTTTTTTTTTTCTTGATATGGAAAGTTTTAGTTTTACAGCTGTTCTGAGTCTGTTCCAGTCGCATGTAGAGCCAGAGGCGGTCTAGGGCAATGGCTGTTCCATGAGAGAAACAGTGTCTCCGGGCACAGCAAAACCGTGTTGTTCCCCAGTTGTTATATCAAGCACCACAGTGAAAACTTCTTCCAATCAAACTGTGAATGTTTTATTGATGTTGGTTCTGGAACCAAACATATTGTGTGTGTTGGAATTCTATCTTTCCACTCATCCCTAAAATCCCTTCAATTTCTCCTCTCACAATTCCGCCCCTTTTATCCTCCTCTATGAGCTTGTTTTCAGATCAAATATACCAAACACTTATGATTCCCCATCCACTATAATCTTTCTCTCATTATGGCCATGTATGATTTCTTACTATCTTTTAGACCTTGATGCCTGATTAGAATAGATTATCAGTTTTCCAAATTGTTGCTTATCCTATTGTGTGCACACTCTCTGCTGGTGGTATTGATGTACCTTTTGAAATTTTACAATGATTTTGAGAAGTTTCATATTCATTATAATTTTATTCAATTTTACTCTCAGCCGCAGATTGATGTTTGTACATAGTCTACTTATAGTTAGTCCAGTACAATAAATAAATCTTCATTGGTTCTCCTCCTTCTTTTTCCTCCAATTGAGCCAATCCAGAGAGAAAAACTCTTCTCAATGTCCTATATATCCTTGCCAATTCTCAGCCCTCTGACCTGTGCTTCCCACCAGCTGTTTCCACTTTTCAAACAAATCCTTCTCAAGCTCCACCATTGCCAACTTGACTTCCTTGAACTCTTGTTCTTCTGTGTTTCTTACGTAGTTTGTGTCATTCTCAAGAGAGCGGATATTGGAGTTGATATGCCACTTGTTGATCAAGGTCTTGGGGATGTCCTCTGCAACATATGAAAAGATGAAACACTCAGATGATTGGCACACACAACAGCAGGCAACAAGATGAACTGACCTAAGTGGTTGTTTGTGGGAAGCCTTTGTAAAATTCCGTTCACTCTCTCCTGGGCCCATGCGGCCGTTGAACAAGGAGGACCAAACCTCCGGATAACTTCGGAAAAATGCTGTGTAAGATGCAAATTTGGCTTGCTTGACTTGCCAGGCCAGCCAGTTTGCAAACATTGCTGATATTTCAATATCAGACCGCCGAGTTCAGGCAAATCTTGGACCTTTATCTTAGGTAGAGTGAGGAAGTGGGCCACTTGAGAGAGTGTGGTAGTTGACTCTAACAGCAGAGATATTTGAATTCTTCTTTGACTGGTACCTGGTCCATCTTGAGATTTGACCCAGAGAGGAATCAGTGCAATGGTGTAATAGACTTTGTACAAGATCAACCATTCTGCTGCTTTCAATGAGCCTTGGCCTGCAGAACCCAAGTTTTGTGGGACTTGGTCAATCCATGAGGGCAAGACAGTATGTACAATGGTTTGCCGCACCACATTGAGCTCCTCCGGCAAAAGTTGGGGACAGTCCTTCTCATTGACTGGCGAATGTGGTACTCTGGCTCTGTGTTGCACACCTTTGACAGTATCATCACTCCCATCATCAGACCTGGTGGATGTCTCTTTGTCAGAAGTGGTGGAAGGGTTCTCCCTCCTTTCACAGAGCGAGTAGGAGTGTGTGGATGAGGTGTCCGAATCGGTCTGATGGAGACCAGTTGCTGCAGAGGGCTGATCTGGAGGTGTGTTCCTGGTTGTTGCAGCTGTTCTCCCTGCTCCAGGAATGCTAGCGGTTTTACGGGTCCGTTTGCTGGGTCTGTTGGGGGTGGTAGCATCCGTGATATCACTCTCAAGTTTTCTTTTCCCTTTGGCTTGGGCACTTTGGTAAAAATGGGGCTGATCATCAAAAGGCGGCCGTGTGGACTTGTTGTTCTGCCACACCTCTTCTAGCTCTTGTGATTTGTTGAGTTGTGCCCCAGCCAGTGGAAAATTTAAGAACCGCATGCTGTGATCTTTCAAATCCCCTGGCACCAAAGCATGCATCACTTCAATAGACAAGTATGTGACCGGCTGCCAATATGTCAGCTTGTTTAGGACACTCCATCGGGCGCCATGTTCTTTGGAAGATTTCTTCCTTTCCGTGAAGTTTTGGATCTTCAGCCAAGTGGGTGCGTGGCTACAGTGTAGAGTGTCAGTGCAAGGTGGAAATTTAGTTGAATCTGTCTCATGAAGGTCGTCCTTCCTGAGCAGACAGAACAAACAGAAGAATTGTACAGCATGACTGCCAAATCTGCTCGTCTTTTGAAGGGCGGGTAAGTCGGCAATGAGTGGGAATATTGCTCCCCAAACGGTTCTGCCAGTGGGATGAAGAATAGTTGAGTCAAAAAAACCCCACGCCAAAAGTCTTTCAGCTCGTCCACCAACGGTTGCAAGATGTGATTGATCTGTTCCAGCTTGGGCTCCTTAGGGCCCGGAATGATGCCAAATAGGAATATGTTTTCAATCCAATATTGGTGCGACGGAGGGAGGTTCAAACAAACCAAAGTTATTTCCCCCACAGTGGTGTGCTTGCAGAGATTAGAGCTCCCTCCTGGACTAAAACAGTCCAGATAGAGGCTAAAGACCAGGTTGCCTGAACGTGTAGTATACAAGCCCGTACCGTTGTTGGAGTTTGGAAATTCCTGCCAAACCTGGCCGTGCCACACGTCCTCCAATGGTGCATCATCCGCCCAGTTGCACGCAGCCAGACTTGCATCCAAAAAAGATTCAAACTGAGGTTGCATCAGCCGGCTCTCCAACCATGATCTCAGCAATACAAATGTAAAGGTTCAAACAGGGACTTTGGGTTGTCCGTTTTTGGCTTTGTAAAGAGGCTTGTTGCAAGCTGGAGTGACATTTTCTGACTTGGCCCACTTGCAGAAGCCTTGTTTGGGCGAAAGGAAGGGCTGAGTGCATTGTTGTCGACGGTCTTCAGGCGCAGGATTGATTGGGTACAGAGCAAAATATTTCCAACAGCAGATCCGGGTGGTCAGTTGCGGCTTCAGGCCCACACGCTGGAAGACTGACTCCTGAGTCTTAGGAATTTGCCGTAGAATGGGTTTTGGATCAATTTAAGTTAATTCCTTCCTGCTCCAAATTTGCGCCAGAAAGACCACATTTGCCCGGGCGGCCTTCAAGAAATCAACAGCTCCATTCTTGGTCATCTTGTGAGCCAAAACGGAGGACACCATTTGCACCATCACCTGTTTGCAAAATGCTTCCTCCAGCACAATCTTTGCGGGTGTGACAACATGAATATCTGCGGGGCCAGAGGAAAAGACAGGTGATCTACTCTGTGGAGATGAGATATAATCAGTGAGCCCTCTGGTTTGAAATGCCCTAAGCTGGTAGATTAAACGCTCTCACAGTGACCTGACTTGACGTTGCAGTGCGCCCGCCGTGGTTCACTATGCGCTTGGATTGCTCCATGGTCAGTTTCATTTGATGTTTCTGAAACACATGCTGTGACAAAACCCTTCTTGGAACAATTTCTCAACCCTCTTCTTCATGCTGTGATCTGTTGCAGCCAAAGTGTTTGCATAGACAAACATGCAGCTTTTGGTCTACCATGGCAAGATTGACTGATTGGGTGGGGTTGAGAGTGAGAGGATTCCGGGTGGCTGAGATTGCAAGAAGCACAGGATTTTGCGGTGTTGTCTTCTTGTGAAGTTTGTACCCCTCCACACTATCAGCACCTCTTGCTCTTACTGGGACGGCTTACATTCTTTTGGACCATGTGATGTGTCACAAAGAAATTAATTGTTGCAGCACGCCAGTTGGCTGCCTGATATATTTTTTGGCAGGCTTGCACCAACAGGGGAAATCCTGCAGCAGAATTTCACAGCATCCATCAGAAGAGAAGAATTGGACAGTTCACTCACACTCAGGATACACATGACCCTCTCGCAAGCTTCATCTGGTTCCATGGAACCCAATAACACTCATGTTACCTCGTAGTTTAGTTGCCACAGAGAGGGCCCAATCCAGCTCACACAAAATTGCTTGCCGTGTGTCTTAAATCTCGCCACAAACATTTGCATCTTTTTCCCAGTTCACCACCCCTGCTCCTCTTGCGGTTGCACCATGAATAACCAATTCTGTTTTATGTCAGTTCAACTGCAGTGGCTACAGACCACGCAAAGGCATGTGGACATGGAAATGGAACAAGCTGGCCCGGGAGTCAGGGGATGAGGCCCATCTTTGGATGAATGTGAACCTGGTCTACAAGTTTCAGGGGAAGTTGTATGCCGACACTGTGGAACTACTCAAAGGTGAGAATAGAGCTTGGAAGGGAAATGGATAGCAACACTGGTACTAATTTAAGCTATGCAAGGGTGCTGGTGAGGCTGCCTTCCTGACTAATGCTGAGGGGATGAGAGTAACACTAAGAAGAAGAAGAAAAGGTGTGGCTGATTTCTACTGGATCTTAGGAGCTAGTACTATGAGCTGAATACTGACTACTGAGGGTGAGTGGGTTGGAGCAGTGATGAGAGAGGAGAAGGCAATGGAAATGGTTCAATAGAAATGGGTTCAGGAGCAACAGCAATGGTATCAATGAGCAATGGGTGATGAATTATTTCTACTATAATTTCTGTATCAAAAATCTCTGCATAAATCTTCCATGAGGTACAAGTGAGGGGGGAAGGACAGTTCTTATGTTGAGGAGGGATGAGCACAGAAAATGAGGAATTCTGGCTATGTGAATAAAGACTGTACAAATGGGGAAGGGTTCTGGCTATGGGAATAAAAGACTGTACAAATGGGGAAGGTGATGTGAACATAGTAACAACTTGTAATGATGAGCACTACTGGAAGGGATAAGCACAGATCCAATGATGTAATGTGTACAATAGGCATAGTACGTTGTGGAACTACTCTTTGGGGGAATAGAGCTTAGAGAGGGATGAGTGCGTGAAAAGCTGCCTCTCAGGTTGGGAGAGTAATATGGGACAAGAATAAGAGTATGGACTCTTAAAGAAAAGTGTGGCTGATGAAGTATTGAGAATAGTGCTTTCTAGACGAAATCAAGGGGTAAAATATACTGTAAAATATGTGGTAAAATAGGCTATGTAATTCTTATTCTGTGACCAGGGATGCAAAGTGACAATCTGATGGGGGACAAACAGAATGGGCCAAAAGGCTCTACATTTATAGTGAGGGGACAACAGGTGGTTCTGAGACGAAGAGAAAGATGGGAACAGGGTACAAAAAGCCTCCAACAAGGTGACAAGGCAACAAAACAACAAGGCATCTACTACATGGCTTGGGATGACATAAGAGGAAAACAATAACCATGGCGCATCAGCCGCCATGCATCTGAGAAAGAGTTACGCCTTGCTGGAATATAGAGGAGTTAATTCTAGTGAACACTCAGGGTCCTTCCTAATAGTCTGGCTCTGTTTGATGGTGGACTTTCTCCCACTTTGAACCTGATTTTGTACATATTTTATTACCCATTGTGGAGGGCCATCCATGAAAGTGAATACTGAGAAGTTGAGGCGCCTTGTAGAGATGTTTCTAGGCTATTATGAAGTGTCTGTGGGCGTGGATTACATGTACCAGAGTGATTTCTAGAGGGCGTTTGGCGGTGATTCCTTCCTGGTGAGTGTCTGAGTGATGTAATAAGGTTTTGATTAGGCTCACCACATCCACCCCCAAATTAGATGATGTCCCCATCATCCAACCTTGAGTGAGGTGTGACAAAGAATAGAAAAAGAAAATAGGGCAAGGCAAAAGAAGGCTGTGACGTGGCAAGTTTGATTGGTTTTTGTGCAGATTTTTTTGTATGTTTGATTTTCCTTCTAGCGTAAAAAATTTGAGATGAGTTTGAAGAATAGAAAAGCTATGAACAAGTGAGGCAGAAATAAGATTTGGTTGATTTATATTCCTTTAGTGATTTTTATGCTGTTTTTCTTATTTGATTTTATAGTAATTTTCCAGGAAATAATGTGACGATGAAAAGGTATATCTAGATGAAGAAATAAAGGAAAATTGTAACAAGAATTTTTAGTGGAAATGGGTGGAGAAACCACCCCCAAATTGGTGTGATCCTTGCGGCGTAGCTATCCTTAGTTTCGTCTCCAGGGCTGTTTATGTCATCCGCGCTAGAAGTTCCAGACCTTGGCGCTCCTCCTTTGTCGTTGCTCGCGCTTCCAATAGCAATCCGTCGGCTTTCGCGCCATCAAGAGCTCCAATAGCTTTATTAGCTCCCTCCCGACTTGTGAACACAACCAGCGCAAATAACTCCATCCCAGATCCGACGTGTGGCGTAAAAGACTCTCTTATAGCTCCATGCTCTTTCAAGGCTTCCGTGATGTCTGTGGCGGACGTTCCCGGCGCGATATTAAAGAGGTAGATGGGCCAGAAATGTGCTAAGGAGGTTTCTGCTGACTGATTTGCAGGGACTTTAGAATGTTCACTCATTTTGAAGGTGCTGTATTGAGTTGATCACGAAAATGTTTATCCAAATAGGTTGGCGAGATGTAAGTGTGTCGTGGTAAGAAAGCTCTCGCGAAAAGGGGGAAAGAAACTGGGGAGTGCGCTGGTCGGTCAAACCCCTCAAACAACAAGCACCACGCAATTCGTCTCCGGTCTAGCTTCTAGATGGTATTGTGCGCCGCGTTGTTAGCAAGGCCACCTTTGAACTGAAGATGGTGCTACCGCTATCGCCTCAAGAACCATTTCCAGTCCCAGTTGTGCAAGCTATGCTTGTTGTTTTCGTTTTTGGACCGGCCTAGGCCGGAAACTTGTCTTGTACGTTTGTTGATTCGAGTTTGGCCCGGCCTAGGCCGGAAACTTGTCTTGTACGTTTGTTGATTCGAGTTTGGCCCGGCCTAGGCCGGAAACTTGCTTTCTTTAATTTATACCGATGTTATTGTTACTGACCCGCCAAGAGCTCGAAGTCGGCGTGGTTGCAGAGATGTAGGCCAAGGATCATGTTACTAGCTAGACAGAAGCTTGTAGTCCGGCGTGGTCGCAGAGATCTAAGCCGATGGTCTTGTTCCCACTAGACAAAAGTTTGAAGTCCTCAGATCCTTCCGAGCAAAAGGAGAGCACCCAAAGCTATATAAAGGGGATTGAAATGATGGCAAAATCCAATCCACTAACTCCTCATTACTATCATTCCTTGCTAAGCCAACACAACCACTTCGCCTCTTTCTCCTGTTGACCATGTCTTTTATTCCTGAATCGCCTATTGATGGTGCCTGGGATCCAAACTCCCAAACAAACGCGCGCAGTGGTTACGGCGAAACCAATACTCCCTTATCTTTAGTAAATAATTATCCCCTTGGTTCACAAAATTATCCTATCTTAATCCACTCCGACGACGAAGATTTCATCGCTGGAGTACATGTAGCAGCCTCCTATGTCACTCGGGTTGTTGAACTCCCGCAACTTCATGTTTTTCGGCAACGCCTCCGCCTCCTTGTCGCCAGAACACAATTCCAACACAATCAACCGACTAGAAGAGCTCGTCGAAATGGCCGTGCCCGCGGCAGTCGTCCGGTGGTCCTGGAATTCCGCCATGTTGAGCGCGAACTTGAGGCGCTGATAAATGGTAGCTTTGAGATTCAAATGGCCTACTAAGTAAGCCCCTAATTTTTTATTTTTCACTGAAATTTACTCCTTTATTTTACTAATTTATGCTTCCTATCGGCAACACCAGTCCCCCACTTCTTTTTCTTTTTTTTTTTTTTTTAAATCTTGAAAGCCCTTATAGATCTAACTGTCTGAAATGTGAATAGCCATAGAAAATTTAATCTTTCCCAAAAAAAAGCAACGAAGCCAGAATAAAATCAGAGTTTTCTTGAATGGAACAGCTTCACATGCGGCGCCGCATACCTGCGCTTGAGTTCTTGACCGTCGAGTTCTTCTAAAGTATATGAGCCACTTTTTTCTTGTGATTTTATGCGGTACGGCCCATTCCAGCGGTTTTCAAAGAGCTTTCCCCACTGACTTTCTAGGGATTTATTGTACACAAGAACTAGGGATCCCGGCGTAAGCGGTCCTCTGTCTGGTTTCTTTTGATTCCAATATTCGACAGAATTTTCCCTGGAGTCCTTCATGTTCTTGTAGGCTTCTTGCAAAATTGATTCTCTCCTCTCCAGTTGGCGAACTCTGGCAAAGAGAAGGTCTGCGGTTGATTTTACTGACTCCTAATCAGTCCCTAAGAAAGTTTCCAGTTCGAGGTCAATTGGTAAAACCGCCGGTTGGCCAAACATGAGTTCATAAGGCGTATAACCAGTGGTTCTCTTCGTAGAAACTCTATCCGCAAAAAGGACAAGAGGTAAGTAGCTGCGCCATTTCTTTCCGTCCGTCCCAGCCAGTTTAACCAAGGTATCTTTAATGGGCTGATGACCTCTTTCTACCATCCCGTTTGCTTCCGGATAATATGGCGTAGTGACTTTTACAATGGATCCTTTCTGCTTTAAGCAATCCTGAAGTTCCTTCCCAAATTCCGCCCCGCCGTCGACTACAACTGTGTGAGGTGCGCCATATCTGAAAATCCATTCGTCCGTAAACCACTGCGCAATCTTTTCAGCTTTAAGAGTTTCCAATCCCACAGCTTCGACCCATCCGGAGAGATCATCTCTTGCAATCACTAGATATTTCCACTTTCCCGCTTTAATATGTACTGTATCCATACTGACGCGCCCAAAAATGGTAGATTTCCCTGTTGCGTGCTTATGTTCCAAAGGTTTCAAGGGGCTTCTCTTCTGACAGGCGTCGCAGGACTGGACCCAACTCTTGACTTTTCTTTTCATGTGCGGCCACCAAAACCTAAGCTTAGTCCGTTTGTAAGTTTCTTCCACTCCTCTATGGCCAAGTTGTTCGTGAAGCGCCTCCAGAATGTGTTCCTGGTATTTTGGATTGCTGATAACTAGTTGCGGGAAAGGTTTATTTCTCCTTTTAAGTTTGCCGTCAGAGACCATGAAGCCGGCAGATTTATGCTTTATTACTTTCCAATCCGCGTCAGAGGTATCTGTTGGCCTATTTAGAGTGAGCAAATATTCTTGAAGCTTGCCCCAAATTCCTTCTTGCTGAAATTGACCGCGCTCCACCCCCAAATTTAAAGTGTTAACTTCTTTGACGCCAAAACCGGGATGAGGCTTAATCCATTTCTCATCTTCGTCAAAACTGGGCTGCTCTCCTTCATCATTGTCTGGCGGTCTTCTAGATAATCCGTCGGGCATAGTGAAAGTTTTCCCAGGGACGTGAACCAAATTATAAGAGAATAATTGAATAAAAGCCACCCAACGAGTCATGGGAGCATTTGGAAGATCAGGTGAGTTAATCATTTCTATAAGGCTTTTAGCGTCCACTAAGAGGTCGAATTGCTGGCCCCAAAGCTGAGTTTGTAATTTTTTTAGGATTTTTGCGACGCCACAGAGCTCCAGTTTTGATTGAGAATATCTGGATTCCACCGGCGAAAAAACCACGGATTCGTATAAGACTGGCCTGTCTTTCTGGTTATCTTCTTGAGTGAGTACTGCTCCTGCCGCAATGTAGCTAGAATCCACCGCTAATTTTATTTTTCCTGCTCCTTCAGAGTAGTCCAATTTTTTTAGAGTTATATCATAACCTACTATCCGTTTCAAAAGATCAAACGCATCCTGGCACTCCTTTTTCCAGTTCCATTCCGCGTCTTTTCTGGTCAATTTTCTAAGCGGTGCGGCAAGCTCTGAAAGTCCTTTAATAAACATCCTGACATAGACGCAGACTCCTAGAAAACCTCGAACTTCCGTTGCATTTTTTGGTACCGGCCATGTTTCAATTTTATTTAGCTGTTTTTTCAAAATTTTTCTGCCCTCCCTGCACACAACGTGACCCACAAGATCCAACGCGGGGACGCAGCAGGCAAATTTCTTTCCGGAAATTGTGAGTCCAGCTTCTTCTATTCTAAATAAGATCCGCTCCAGAGTGACGGTGTACTCCCAGATAAATTTCCTGATGCCAGGGTTTTCTGCCAAAGTTTCTTGATTGTAATCTGAAACAGGACCTTTTATACCGCCATCATCAATGAATATACCGACATTTTGAGGAATTTTGTCTTGTAGAATCCACATCATTTGCGCCTGGTATACGGCGACAGAATTGGTTGCTCCTTGTGGTAATCTGGTAAGCTGAAATCGTCCCAGAGGAGTTTCAAAGGTGGTTAATGGCCTAGATTCTAATGATAACTCTCTTTCATTGTAGCCTCCCATTATATCTCCCAGACCGTAGCAAGCTCTCCCGGTAAAAGATTCAATTAATTCTTCTGGTGAAGGCGGTATTCCAGAGTCCTTAATTGTTACTTTATTGAGTTTTTGTAAGTCGTGGACAATCCTGAGCCTTCCATCTTGTTTTTTGACGCAAAAGACCGGGCTAGAGTAAGAGGAATAAGACTGCTCATAAAGACCTGTTCGGATGCGCTCCCGTACTAACTCTATGAATTGATCTTTAATTGCGGCAGGAATTGGAATAGGTCGCTGCTGCCAAGGTTCGTGGGCGATGACGGGAATGATGTAAGGTTTCCTGTAAGTGTGTTTGAGAAGTCCTCTCTCTTCCTCCCGAAAAGCAAGTCCTCCCTGCCGCATTACGATGATATGTTTGAATAATTTAAGTTCTTCAGGTTTGAGCCACCCGGGTGGACCGAAATTAATGACTTTAAGGCGGTCTTCTGTGATTTTCCAAGTAGGGGTAAAATTAGGCGGGTGAGGAGTTAAAGGTGTTACATAAGGATCTCTAGATAAAGGAGGACTACATAATGGTGAGTTTATGTTCTGCGGCATGAACTGATTTACTGGCTTGATTTTTTTTTGACGTTGATTTATATTTTGCCGCAAACACTAACTTTTCTTCTACACTATATTTGGGCACCTTCCAATCACCTACTTCTGGAAGGTGCCAGAAGCTAAAAAATGACTCGAAGTTGTGGCGGAATTGACAGGAAAAGTGGTCTCGTATTTTTGGTTTGATGGGTTTAAAATTGGAACCAGGTAAGTCTGACCATTTTTATTTATTGAGAGGGATTCCACACCGCTGTCCTTGAATTGAATAGTAGCTGAGACGTCTATCAACCATGGTTTTCCTAGTATAGGCTGTACCGCCGCAGAAGAGACCCAGAAATGCACTTCTTTCGTAATATTTCCTACTTTAACCGGTACATTTTCCGCAATTCCCAGAATGTCACTCTTGTGTCCGCCAATACCGCGCAGTTTCATAGGTTTTTGAGTAATTATAAGCCCCATTTTCCCCGCTAGATCCCTAGGTAAAAGATTAACTTGAGAACCGTTGTCTAAGAGCGCCTGAATTTGCTTCCCATTAATGGTGACAGCAACATATCCTAAGGGGCAAGCGTAATGCGCTGGACCGCTATCTTGCGCTTCCTCCTCTTCGTCTTCAGAGTTGACGTCGACAGCGTTGGTTGTCTTAGGTTGATCTATAGGAACTCTTTTAGGACTAATCTTCTTTTTGAATGCATCCACGGCGCCGTTAGATATGGCAAAAACTTCTCCAATGGTGAGTTGAATTTTCTCATTTAACATTTGTGAGACCAACTTCTCTTCTGTGTCGGGGAACTGCGTAGCTAATGGTCTTTCCACATAGGTTTTGCGGGCAGGTTTCTCCTTTGTTGGCGCGCTGGTAGAGTCCTGAGGCGTGAGGATTTTAACCTTCTTTGGTGCGGGGTTTTCTTTTCTTGAAGATGCAGGAAGAGGAACTGGGTCATAATCATCCTGTCGAGCAATCTCTAAGATCCTCTCGTCGTCGACGTCCATGAGCTCTTCCTTTGTGTTTCTGACTTTTTTTGCTTTCGAATTGTCTGACCCTTCAGGATATTCTGCACCACTTCTGGTTCTCTTTCCAATGTCGCAGTCAAAAGTGTCTTCCTCCGCATATTCAACCTCCTCAAGCTTTCCAAAAGAGGTCTGGACTTCTGGTGCGCTATCTTCCTTTTTTCCCGTATGCGTTCCTGGCGGTAGGTTGATAACTCCCGCTGTTTGTCCTCTGCTTTGGTGATAAGTGTCAACTACGGTTTTAAAAGGCCTGGTTCTATCATAAGGTATTTGAGTTCCGTCTGGTAAAATAACATTGGTTCCTTCCTTCTTTACTAATCCGTTGATTTCGTCCAAGTTAACTTGATTGCACCTGTGGATGGTATGTCCAATCATGTGACAGTAATTACATTTATAGCTAGATGGGGACCGGTCTAGTTGGGCGGGTTTATAAGGAACGTGACTTGACGACACAAATGGAGACGGCTGCTTTTGTACATTCCAGCTAGAGAGGCTTTTAGTAAGTTGATCCATAGCATTATCTTTTGGTTGAGCTTTCTGCGCCGGTGGCTGAATTGTTTGAATTTCTTTCTGAATGTTTTCTTCGTTTAAAATAGCCATAGTCCTAAGTTCTCTATTAATATAGTCCAAGATAGTGTTATACGGCGGAAGAATGTGAGATCCATCCAAGGCCATTTCCATGTGGTTATCTCTTATGAGTTCGCGGTTTACGGCGATCCGGATAGGAAAAGATAAGCAATTTAGAACCGAGTGCCTGATTTCTTCCGCGCTAACCATGTGTCGACAGCGTACTAAGTAGGCTACTAAGTTTTCTAGCTGGATACTGAAATCCTGGAACTCCTTCTGGGTTTTGATTCCCTTCGCCATCGTGGTTGAAATAAGTTTGTCCAAATCATTCCTTGTGTACTGCAGAAGCGGAAGCATTTTTCCCCAACGTTGAACTAATTTAAGCTTGAGTTTTTCCCAGTCGTGTCTTTCCCGCTCCGCCATTTCCTGTACTTCTTTGATTAAAGATTCCCCTTCCAAGAAGAATATAATTTGTAGAGCAATATCAGATCCTTGGGCGCCATCCAATCTAGCCGCATATTCCAGGCGCTTAATAAAATCTCCAATGTCCATGTTTGTACCATCAAAGATAAGTCCTTTGGCGCCAGCTTTGATTTTAACTGGTTTCCTTCCAAATGGTTCTGGGTTATAGGCGGGGAGCTGAATGCTAGTTTGTAAGAAATGTGGGGTAATTTGAGCTGCTGCGCCTGATTGGCGAGTCTGGTTTACGTATTGCGGCGCAGGGCGGTATTGACTGTTTAAAAAGTTATTTCCTAGGAGTGGATCCAACGCTGCGCTTCCTGTGGTCGAAGGGCTAGTATTTCTCATTGGTCCAGGATTAAATGGCACTGAGGGCGCTTGATTTGATGAAAATGTAAGCCCGCTATTTACTATTGGCATAGCTCCGACGTTCCTCGGCGTAACTGACGATCCAGCGTTCCCCGGCGGAACCGACAATCCAATGTCCATCGGCGCAGGCGCTAATCCAACATTTGCTTGTCTAGTATTTCCTCCAAACGGCGGAATTTCCATATTAGATAAATGGAACCTAGGGTACGGTCCGGAGAAAGAGCTTCGTCTGCCGGCGTTAGGCATTTCTTGCGGTATTTCTACGGTTAAGTTTCTAGAGTCTACTAAGTTGATGATATAGTTATTTAAGATAGAAAGACTTGGGTGCGTCGAGTTTAAAGGTATTTCAGAAGAATTCTAGGTCGGAATTTTGTTTGAAAAGATTTTAAACTAAGAGTAAGAGTAATTTTTCTACTAAGATCAATAGAATTTTTAGAGTAATTTTTAACTAATGTATTTATTTAGCCTAGAAATGACGAGACTATAAATCTAAAGATCTTCAGGCCACTGTTGGGACACCACTTGTGGAACTACTCTTTGGGGGAATAGAGCTTAGAGAGGGATGAGTGCGTGAAAAGCTGCCTCTCAGGTTGGGAGAGTAATATGGGACAAGAATAAGAGTATGGACTCTTAAAGAAAAGTGTGGCTGATGAAGTATTGAGAATAGTGCTTTCTAGACGAAATCAAGGGGGAAAATATACTGTAAAATATGTGGTAAAATAGGCTATGTAATTCTTATTCTGTGACCAGGGATGCAAAGTGACAATCTGATGGGGGACAAACAGAATGGGCCAAAAGGCTCTACATTTATAGTGAGGGGACAACAGGTGGTTCTGAGACGAAGAGAAAGATGGGAACAGGGTACAAAAAGCCTCCAACAAGGTGACAAGGCAACAAAACAACAAGGCATCTACTACATGGCTTGGGATGACATAAGAGGAAAACAATAACCATGGCGCATCAGCCGCCATGCATCTGAGAAAGAGTTACGCCTTGCTGGAATATAGAGGAGTTAATTCTAGTGAACACTAAGGGTCCTTCCTAATAGTCTGGCTCTGTTTGATGGTGGACTTTCTCCCACTTTGAACCTGATTTTGTACATATTTTATTACCCATTGTGGAGGGCCATCCATGAAAGTGAATACTGAGAAGTTGAGGCGCCTTGTAGAGATGTTTCTAGGCTATTATGAAGTGTCTGTGGGCGTGGATTACATGTACCAGAGTGATTTCTAGAGGGCGTTTGGCGGTGATTCCTTCCTGGTGAGTGTCTGAGTGATGTAATAAGGTTTTGATTAGGCTCACCACAACGTAATGCATAATGTATGTAAAGAGTTTAGTATGTGAGAAAATATCTGTGAAAAGAATGTAATGTAATTATTCAAGTAGGTTACTAATGAAATGAGTATTGTAACTAATGAAGACTGTAGGTTTTCTGTAAGTCTTATATCCTCTATAATTGTTGAACCATTGAAGATAAAGGGGTACTATGTATGAGTGGCCATAGGTGCAATGAGGCGTAGAATCTGAAGATTCAATAATAATGAGGTATTTGTGAAGGGGTGTGGGGTAATAGGCAGTGTAATGAGGAATATATGTAAAAGAAGATAATCAAATACTACTTATGGTTTGGAATGGAGCACCACAACACCAACGGTGGGCCGTTACAGTTAACCGTAACTGTAAAGTATCGTAAAGTATCGAAAAATAAGTTAAAATACAGAAAATTAAGATTATCGAGTGTATAAAATAAGTTAACTATAACACCTGCGGGTGCAAAAATACGCAAAAATATCCTAAATAACAGCAAATATCGGCCATTTTTCATAGATACAGCCAAAAACGTATCATAATTTATCGTAAAGTATTGAAAATTCAATTTTTTTCGATAAAATTAACCCCTTTTTCTTAAAAATAACGGTCGATACGTTACGCGTTTAGGCCAAAATATCGTAACGTAAGGCATCGGCCCACCGTTGACAACACCCATGACATGAAGATTCTGCGATGGGAAGTTCCTGATGTTAAACGGCTTGGAATGCCATGAGGAACCGTGAAGGTAAAGGTCCGTCATGTTTGAACTCCGCACTACAGATCAGCAGACTAATTTCCTGGACACCCATATTAATGCTGGTACAGGTCCCATTGGCGCAGACACCAACTTCTTTGGCTATGGAAAAGTTTCACACCAACACAAAGTGGGAGCTTTACCACACTCCCAATCCTAGAGTGAGTATTCTCTCCCTCTCGCAAGCCACAAGCAAGTGGGGATGTCACTGAAAATCTCAATCAGTCTGCATGGACAGGGCCCACTTAAAAGCCACATTTTTACTTAATCTGATCCTGGTTGATACTAAGAATCCACTTTCCATGCTACTACTCCCGGAATGTCATGGCGGGTTGGCCATTCGACCGGCCTTGTTACTTTGCACAATCAGATCAAACAGTGTCCTCATCCACACCAACAAAGAGGGTGCAGGCCAATATTGGTTGTTCAGACACTGCCCAAGGCTGAAACGCTGCGCTGCGCTACAAAAAAGCGGTCTTTTAGCGCAGCGCAGCGGGGAACCGCTGCGCGGTCAGCCCAAAAAGCGGTAGCGCAGCGCCAGTTCCGCTGCGCTGCCGCTGAAAATAGCGGGGTCCCGCTTTTTTCCCGGCCCAAAAAGCGGTAGCGCAGCGGGCGGGGCCACTCCTTTCAGCGCGCGCAGCGGCCACCAAAACAGCTGCGCTTTGCGCTGCGCTTTTTTGGCTGGCAGCGGGGGAGCGCTACGCGGCCAGCTCAAAAAGCGGTAGCGCAGCGATGGTTCCGCTGCGCTACCGCTGAAAGTAGCGGGTCCCTGCTTCTTGCCAGACCCAAAAAGCGGTAGCGCAGCGGGCGGGGCCGCTACTTTCAGCGCAGCGCAGCGGCCACCAAAACCGCTGCGCTTCACGCTGCGCTGCGCTTTTTGAAGCGCAGCGCTTTCACCCTTGCACTGCCCATGTCCATCAAACATCAACCACCAGACATTTGTGAACACATGTGGCACTCAATCCAGTGTACACACTGCTGTCAGTTTGGCCAAAGTGAGAGGCTCACATGGTGCTTTCAGTGACTTGGATTTAGGTCAGCTCCTCCCTTCCGCACGCCTCAGCTTGAGCAGATGAGCACACAGGCCGGTTGGTATCCTGTGGATGAAGCCTCCTCAGGAGGTGGAGTAGGAAGAGCTAAGTTTTTAGTTGCCATCCAGAAGAGACGACTGTGGCTACTGCATAATGGTGACGGGTGGCTAATGCGCCGCAAGCATCAACGGGCTCTCAGGCCCCCTCAAGATCACAGCGGAGAAATTTCACTACTTTTTCCATGGAATGTCGGCCCCTCAAACCTTATGTCCTCTTCGATGTTTTGCCAAACATCAGGGAGGACACATACTGTACAGGGGGAGTCACTGGCTTGAACACTTGCTTTGCTACTCACAATCCTCCTTCTACTATGCATGTCAAGCATATACATTTGTCCTCCCTGATGTTTGGCTGAACATCAGGGAGGACAATGCCGCAATCATACTGCAGGACAGCCAGTGGCACCAAAACCACCGACGTCCCACCACCGCCTGTCTCAAATGTCACACATGCCTGGTCCCTTTGAGATCAGCCGTCCAATCATTTCCCCTTTGTCTGGTCAACCCGTCCACGCTCACTGGTCCTATAATAAGGCTCTTGTCCGTGGATTCCTCCCACCTCCGCTCATCCTGCGGGCTCCATGTTGCTGTTGAAGGCCAACTTTTTGGACGGTCATCCCCCACGTGGGGTCACACAACTCAACGCAACCTACTCCACGTTCATCCCCAATTCCAATTCACCCTGCACCTGCAGCCTTGCGTCTTTCATAAGAACCCTGCTTGACCTGGTGACATCCGCCAAAAAACCCGCATTCAATGAATGGAAGACTTGTCCTGCTCCACACAACTTCCATGTTGGCTCAAATCTTCCGGATTGCATTCTCACACACCCAATAGATCCAATTCTGACAGCAGCCCTCTTAGGAAAAACACAAACCATCCACCCTCTATTTAGAAATATCTTACTTCAAGACCTATCGGCCTCTAACTTCTCAGGTCAGAGGTTTGCTTGGGATCATACGTGGGATGCCCCTTGGAACCAACTCTTTGACAATTTTTTTCTGAAACACTGGTGGAATGCATACAGAGCCGGATCATTGAAACTATTCTTCATGGATCCTGTCAAGGCTTCAAACACCTCCATCCAACTAGGTTTGCTCCACTGTTGGTTCATTGGCAGGCAAAACAGCCTTAGATTGGGTTGATTATCACCAGAGAAGCAATTGAAGAAGAAGCAATCTGAATGCAAATCCAAGATCCGCATGCAGGTAGACAGTGTCCCTTCTTACAGTCCCTCTTATTCCTCAGATTTATAATCAGCTAAGAAATCCTCATTTCCAGGTTTGCCAACATTGTCAGGAAACACTCTGCTCACTCCCCATCCAGCCTGACCTCCAATCAGTCTTTGACAACATCAATGCTACCTTGGAGACCAAAAGCACGCCCCCACGGAACCTGTTCAAGCTGCCCCTGTCGTGGAGATCAGATCAATTCAATTTATTTGCGGCACAGGTGGATGCCATCTATGTTCAGAAGAAGATGAACACCAACGGCTGCCTCTTTGTCCATGAGTACATTCTTGAGTCTTGACGACAACATTCCAATTCAGGCCCATTGGACAGCTTTAAAGATGTGCTGCGCAACATGCCCATCAACTGCTACTCTCCAAAATAACTCAAAACGCTTTTGAATTTGCAAAAAGAACTTCTCAATACACGGGATCCTGTAGAATGGCCAAAACTGGTCACGCCAGCCTGAAGGGGCACAGTTTGGTATGTATCATCTTCTCAACCCAGAAGGTTTTTCATGAGAAGCTGAGCACACTCATATTCCTCGTTGCCTCCGCATGGTACACTCAGCCTGCTGTGGGACTGTTGTTAGCATTGCTAGTGGTTAATCTGATTGCAGAATGCAGGGTGTTTCTTACACTGCCAATTCTGATTTACGTCTCTGGACTTGATAGATGTTCATCTCAAGGCTCCCCTGTATGTAGTACTGATAGACACACACTGGATTTGTTTGACCCAAACGGTACAGTCAATCAATGGCTTGAAATCCATTTGCTGGATTCCAGCTGGGTTCCTTTACCTCCATGGATCATGTCAGGGCGTGTCTCTTCAGTGACCGCGCTCTGAATGGAATTGTATGATAACAGCTATCACAACGTACTTGTCGGAGCTCTACTCGACCGGCTCAGCGGGAGGAATGAAACCACGCCTCCTTAAGGAGGGGCTGTTGACTTATTTTCAACCGGAGTCTATACCCGTCGGAGCTCTACTCGACCGGCTCAGCGGGAGGAATGAAAGCACGCCTCCTGGAGGAGGGGCTGTTGACTTCTTGTCAACCGGAGTCTATCACGACTCTCTAGGAAACTAGACAAAGGAGAGATACAAATAGGAAGCTTGACTTACCCGGTATTGGTGAGGTCGAGCGGAGGTGTTGAAGTCAAAATAGAAATAAAAGGAAAAGAGATAGATGAAAGACCCAATCGCAGTATTCGAGTTGGTCGAAACTACAATCAAGTCGGGCGTGGTATCTAATCTGAGGAATCTGAGTTGGAGGAATTCCTCTTACTTGTACTCTGCCAATCTGTTGATCTGTGACATGTTATTTGTCATGTTACAGATCTATGTCACTGAATAGCTGCAGCTAAGTGCGCTCCTTTTAGTAGAGGCTCTAGGACCCGCTATCTAGAGCAGGTTTGTCAGTTGCTGCGCTGTTCAGACTAGCAGCCCGCTGACAGATAATGTCAGCCAGCTGGAGGCCTTGTGAAAGAAGCGGGTGGACACTTGCCATCAGATAAACATTCTGCGCGCATCACAAATCTATTCCAACCCCAGCTGCCTGTAGAGACCCAAGGAGAACCTGGCACCTGCTGTTGCTTCGGAACTGGTTGAGGTTTTCTTCACGTGCACAGCAAAGTCCCCCGTTGTCAGCCGGGCTACTAGAATAAGTTAGAGCCCAGCTAACTACTCTACATGTGTTGCTAAACTGTGCATACTATTAGCGGCGCAGAGCGCCAAGTAGTCGCAAAACCTACACAGCTTCAGCGACTACGACTTTCGGAGCATTGAGTGCGGCGCAGAGCGCCGCAAATAAGAATATGAATATGCAACAAGCCTCCCCTCAATCGATTGATAGAATCAAGGAGAGAGTGTACAAACTCCGGCCGCAGGTATCGGCCAGAGAAAGAATAGTAGCCATGATCAAACTACCTGTTCTCAGGCCAAGAGAACGGGTTTGCTATTGTTGAACTAACAAAAAACCCGTAGAACATTCTACAGGAAACGGCCAGAGGAGAGTAGTGAAGGAGTAAACTGCTGCGTCTCCCCCGGCCGAAGATGAACAACCAAGAAAACGTCATCAAGAGTGGAACTCTTCCTCGGACCGAGGAAGAGTAACACTCGTTGTTGAGCAAAGAGGGCAGGAGTTAGGCGAACAATAGAACGCTCTACCACTCCTGTCCTAACTAGTTCTTCCCGCGGCCGAGAAGCCGCGATGAATTTGAAAATAGACCAGCGACCCTACCGATTGCCGTAAGAATATATAAAGGGAGGCTTTTGAGCGAGTAAAAGCCTCCCCAGATTCATACCAACCACCTCGTCGCCGTACCAGCCCCGCCCCGTCTATCCGACCGGTCGCTCGCCTGTATTGTCACGATCTCGGTTTGTTGAGCCGTTTGCCGTCCTTTTCCGCGGACCCTCTTCACGAGTAAGTCCGCCGTTTTCATTTCTTTATCGGGATCTCTATCCCCTAGCCTGGGAACGATTATTCGTTCAAAACACACCCTTAGTTGGGCCCCAGACGTCACAGGTCTCATAACCACCCCTGCGCATCTATTGCGCAGGCCCTGTAAGATCACCGGAGGGCACTTAAATACCCCAGGCGCTCCTGGCCCCTCTGTTACAACCCTTTTGGGTTTTTCTCTTAAAAATAACTTTAAGTTATTTTTTACCTTCCTACCGCGCTCCTATTGCGCTTACCACCGCACTGCTGCGCAGTCACCGGTGTAGCTAGAAGAGTTCCCTTACTCTTGGCATCACCGCACCTGACAATTGGGGGTCTGGCC
The DNA here is from genome assembly GCF_026914185.1 of Puccinia triticina. Taxonomy (NCBI): domain Eukaryota; kingdom Fungi; phylum Basidiomycota; class Pucciniomycetes; order Pucciniales; family Pucciniaceae; genus Puccinia; species Puccinia triticina. The sequence continues at coordinate 5,300,193 of NC_070560.1, read as the reverse complement.
GGGAACAAAACCTGTTTTAACCCATAACCCCATAATCTACTTAGTTTTTTTCGTTTATCCAACGAAATAAACCAAACCAAACCCACTCTTAAGCTTACTTAAGCTTACTTAACTCTTACGTTAAGTCTAAAACCCCGCGCTTCAAGCGCAGTAGGCAATATTGCCCCTTAAAAACTTAATTTATTAAGTTTATTACCGCTCCCTACCCGCTCTCAATAGCGCACCACCCGCGCTACCTAGCGCAAACCTTTAGCCGCTTCACTTCGCGCGATTTAAGCCGCGAACCTCCGCGCAACCCACTCAGAGCACTCGTGCTCTCTACCTGCTCTCCGCAGTTTGCCACCTGCGCTACCTAGCGCAGAACTATCCTCGCGCTCTTCTGCGCCATCTAACCGCTCTCCACAGAGCAACCTAAACCGCGATCTCTTCGCGCGTATCTTCAGAAGCCTTTAACCCTTCTGTACCCTCCTCTTTACCGCAGAAAAACCACGAAACTACCTTTTTTCTGACAAAATTTCTCTTTTTTTTCTTTTTTTCTTTTTTAGTGGAATTACAGAGAAACGCTGAACTGATTCAGTATTATCTCCGTTATCTTAAAGAACAAAGAGAAGAACGTGCCCGGAATTACGTCCCTACCGCCTGGGAGAAGCTTTCGTACGCCAAGCAGCTCAAGATCGCCACCAACCGAATTGAACGCGAACAAAAAGAAAGTATCAAAGGAAAACTTCGATTTCAGCTCTTCTTACGTGAACATCGCGCTCGCAAAGCCAAAGCTCGTCTAGAACGCAAAAGTGAGCTTGAAATTCCTACCTTTTTTAATTACCCTTGTTAAAATACTTGCTAAAACCTCAATCCCTTTTTTTCTACAGTGGTTCGGAAAACCCAATCCGAAAAAAATCTCGCAGCCGCTGCTGCGCCGAAGCTCGAAGTAGACGTTCCGTTGAAGAAACCTACTAGTAAGTCTCACCCCCCTTCTATTCCGCACCGCCGGAGCACTAACACTTTTGCTGCTCGGATAATAACAGTGCCCGCTCCGAAACTGAACCACATCGCCGGCACTATACGTCACCCGAGAGATACCCGTAAGTAACTCTATCCTGCAAAACTGACTGCAGAAAAACTGCATCACTGACCAATCCCTCCGTTCTCCGCAGCTGAAATAGACCCAGCTCCCGCCGAGAACTTAGCGGACATTGACGTCAGCGACTCCGAACCGGAAGTCGAAAGTTAGTCAAATTTTTACCAGAATCTGACCCCTTATAAAACAAACAAAACACTGATACAATGTCTACCCAATCTTCCAGACCTGACCTCGAAGGACCCCTTGCCACTCCTAAAAGAGGCAGCCGCAAAGGGTCCGCCATCGGAGGATCTATCGTCGGAGGATCAGTTGGAGGAGGATCCGGCGGACTTCGAGGTCCGCTTCGATTCAAGAAGAACACGGACCCAGCTCCGAGCACCTCGAAAGCCAAAGCTCCGGTGAAAACCGCCAAAGAGCTGGAAGAGGAGCAAGTCAAGATGATCCAGAACTTGGTGTACGTCCACCGAGCCAACTGGAGAAAATGCATCTCTCTCCAGGCTCAAGGATCTCCGGAGGAGCTCAAAGCCGCTCTACGCGGAGCTCAAGAGAGCCAAAAAGCGGCTCAGAAGTTTCTCTCTTGAAAGGAGTTAGCGTCCTTTGTGGAGGGTTGGAACCCCTGGACGGTGAAGAAACAGATCGCCCCTCCAGCGAGGACTTTGAAAAAACAAAAAGCTCCTCCAACAGATCAAACCAACCAGCTCCGCAGAGACCGCGCCAGATGGGCTCAAGTCATGAAGGCAGCAAACACCTTGGAACAAGCCTACGACCAGATGTAGTTGACAGAGATTTTATTTTCCATATGTTTGATAACTTGTATGGAAATTTGTCTACATTGCATAGTAACTCTAGCAACCAGTATAAATTTACAAAAAAGAAAATTGTGGAATGTCATACTTCTATTATTAACACTCTTGAATCTGCTGTCAGTCGTGCAATAGACATGTCTCAAGAACATTTTGTTAAAATCCCTGAGTTTCGCCAAGATATTGGAGAGATTAAGGGTAAGATGAGTGAGATAACAAAAAGCCTTGAGAATATGACTGGTACAAATCAAAGTCTACAAGATAAACTTACGGATATTGACATTGATATGGCAGATTTTAAAAGCCAAATGTTGTCTACTTTGAAAACTGAGGTTATCAAAGTAAACAGAGAGCGTGAGGAACATCAATCCGCCCAGTTACAAATTTTGATAGACTTAGTGAGTCATCAGGAAGATAACATGAAAGAGATGGTAAATAAAATTAACATCTCCACGGCGGAGCAAATAAGCTCTCTGAAACAAGAGATAAAGACTCTTAAACAAAATGTAGCAGGAATACAGACCCCCCCGCATCTGATTTATAACCCCGAATCTGCTCAGACGGAGGAAGTTAGGTTTAACAATCCTTCACTAAATAACAGGAACAGAGTGTTCCAACACCAAGAAAGGTCTATACCTCCTAAGGAAGAAGAACCAACCAGGTCGCCCCGCCCAAACGCGACCAGTGATTCCCAACCTTACCAGGACCAACCAAGACAGACTACGTCTTTCATGAATAGTTTAGATCCAGTGACCAAATGCAAACTGATGCCGCCAATGAAAGAATGGCCTAAAGTCTCTGGAGAAGGAGAATATGATCATATCCACTTCATAGATTATGTAGATCATCTCCTTGAGTGTTACGAAGCTACTGATGAAGTAGTAACCGCCAGATTACCAAGGTTATTTGAAGGCGTGGCTTTAGACTGGTTCGTCAGAAAGAAGAAATCTGTCGGAAAAGTAAGCTGGGAAGAGTGGAAAAAACTGATCCACAAACAGTTTGGTACAGATGTCTGGGAGGATAAAATGCTAGCCGCATATGAGAATGATTTCTTTGATCCTACTAAAGATGACCCATACAAATGGTGTCTGAGTCAGAAGAAAAGGATTGATTGTATCTATAATCAACCAGCTCAGAAATTTGTCACTAAGAAAATCTTGAAAACGTGCCCTAATTACTTAGAACATCATGTAATGTGCAGGTTGAAAGATGCAGACGTAGACTTGTCTGAATTAGTAGCCACCATAGAAATAATTATCGTGGCTAAGAAATTGGACAGGAAACCCAAGACGTATGAAGAAAGGCGTAACCTAGCTCCTAGAGAAAACACGGCTGCAGAAAAAAGGAGTACAGAAATACCCCCTAGAAAAACAGCTGGTATTGAGTGCTACAATTGCAGAGAGAAAGGCCATAAGAGACCTGATTGCCCTATACCCCGTAAACGCATCAACAATATAGAAGTAGAGTCAGATGAGGATGACCTATCTGATACGGGATCCCAATTCGACATTATCAGTATGGAGCCTGAAGTTGGAGATTGCCTGGATGAACCAGAAATTAATGCCAAATGCAACGTAATACAAGCTGATCTAGGCAATCCATTGCGTATCACGGTAATGAAGGGAGATTCCAATTTGCCACAAAAATGGAACTCTTCACTGGGAGTTGGGCACGTATCAGACGCCAAACTAATGACAAATAAACCAGAAGAAGGCATGAGTTACACTTTGGGAAAAACTAGCTATACAACAGTTATCTTTGATGAGAGAGAAGTCAGAGCTCTTTTAGACATTGGAGCATTTTGTTCTTGCACTAGCACCAATTTACTAGACTCTTGTTACCCTGACTGGAAAAATAACCTTCTCCCCACGCCCAAGGCTAAATTTAGCAGTTGTAACTCAGCCCTTAAACCAATAGGGATAGTTAAATTACCTCTTATTTTTCCGCACACAAAAGGTTCTTTGAGATTACACATAGAATTCATAGTCCTAGAAGATGCTGTGTGTGATTATCTCATTATAGGTAATGATGCATTCTGCTTATATGGAATAGATGTAATTCAAAGCAAAAACAGATACTACACCATAGGTGGTGATTGGAAAAGAAAGTTTGAGATATGTAACATTAGCTTTCAGAACCCTCTGGGTAAAAGTCATGAGAATAAAGAACTGATCAAGTTCAGTCAAAATTATATGTCTCAAGCTGCTATTAGTAGTAATTTAACCGCAGAACAACAATCAGATGTATTGCAAGTCTGCTTTGAGCATGAAGAAGCTTTTTGCACAAAGGAGGAACCCATAGGGAATATCTCAGACCATGATATTGAGATAGAACTTACGTGTCAGCCCCCCTACCCTCCTGCGTTACGGAGAGCCGCCTATCCTTCCAGCCCTAAGTCTAGGGAAGCCTTAGAGATCCACATCAAAGAGCTTTTAGAACTTAAGGTTTTGAGGAAGGTAGGTCATAATGAACAAGTGGAAATAACTACGCCCGTGATTATAGCATGGCATAATGATAAATCCCGTATGGTAGGAGATTTTAGAGCCCTTAATAATTACACCAAGGCAGACAATTATCCTATTCCAAGGATAGACCATTCACTGCATAATTTAGCGAAAGCTAAATATATCACGACAATGGATGTTCTTAAAGGGTTCCATCAAATACCTATTAAAGAAGAGAGCAGAAAATTTATGAGAATAATCTGCCATCTAGGAGTGTATGAATATTTAAGGATGCCATTTGGTATAAAAAATGCTCCGTCACACTTTCAGCGTATGATGGACACAATATTTGGATCCTTTATTAGACAAAGTTGGATGATGATTTACATAGATGACATTATCATATATTCTACGAACTGGGAGGATCATTTAGAAAAAATAAGATTGGTCCTCCGTACAGCTATTACAGCAGGTTTGAAAATTTCAATCAAGAAATGCAACTTTGGTTTTCAAGAGCTCAAGGCTTTAGGTCATATAGTCTCCGGATTATCTCTAGCCATAGATCAAAACAGAGTAGCAGCAGTTCTGCTTAAACCTATGCCGCAGACAATGACAGAAATGCAGTCATTTTTGGGATTTTGTAGTTATTACAGACAACATATTCCTAAATTTGCAAACATCTCGAAAAGTTTATACAAATTGTGTAGCAAAGATGTCTTCTTTGAGATGACGTACGGGAGAGTAGAGCAATACGAGCAACTAAAAAGGCTTATTACTACAGCTCCCGTACTGGCGCAACCAGATTACTCTTTGCCATTTATACTGTATATAGACGCTTGCTTCGAAGGCATAGGAGCAGCTTTACATCAAGAATTCATAATTGATGGTATACCTGTAGAAAAACCTGTGCTGTTCATTTCTCGACAAGTCCGTAAGACAGAAATGAGATACGGAGCCAGTCAGATGGAATGTTTATGTCTTGTATGGGCTTTAGAGAAACTACATTATTATCTAGAAGGTTGTAAGATCATTGTAGTTACAGATTGTATAGCAGTAAGAACCCTAATGAACATGAAGACGCCCAACCGTCACATGCTCAGATGGCAGATTGCAATACAACAGTATAGGGGACACATGACCATTATCCATAGGGCGGGAGCTAAGCATACTAATGCAGATGGACTAAGTAGATGGGCCTTGCCTAATACTCCAGATAATCCTGCCTATGATCCGGAAGATGAGGATGTATTCCCCATTTTAGGAATTCACGTATGTGACATTGACAACGCATTCTTTGAAGAAGTCAGAATCAGCTATAGTGAAGATTTAGAACTTCTCAAGTTAATCAATATCCTGGATAATGAAAACAGTGCTCCAGAATTGATTGCTAGCTTACCGGAATGTCTATTGACCCCATACAAAGCAGGACAGTTCACCCTGTTAGATGGCATAATATATTTTAGACATAGACATTCCAGTGTGATAGTTCTGAGTAAAGAAATTCACATCAAAAATATGTTGTATGAATGCCACGATAATGCTGGCGCAGGACACTTTTCTGAAGATAGAACTTTGGAAAGGGTTAAACAGACAGCCTGGTGGGTTGATTGGAAAAACCAAACTAAAGCATATGTTAAGTCCTGCGAAACATGTCAAAAAGCCAATAAACAGACTGGAAAGAGGTTTGGATTATTGCAGACCATTGCGGAACCCAAAAACTTGGTGGGAAATCATTAACATGGAGTGGACTTTGTGACAGGATTACCACCGGGAGGAGCCTTCTCTTATAATTCAGTCCTAGTAGTGGTAGATAGATTTTCCAAGAGAGCCAGGTTCATTCCGCATCATAAAGATGACACAGCTATGGAAGTAGCTATGCTATTTTGGAACAGAATTATGGCTGATGTGGGTATCCCAAAAATAATTATCAGTGACAGAGACCCAAAATTCACATCAGAATTTTGGAGAAATCTTCACGATATGTTGGGCACCAAATTAGCTTTCTCAACCGCGTATCACCCGCAGACTGATGGTTTAGCAGAAAGGATGATCCAGACATTGGAGGATCTTCTACAAAGGTTTTGCGCCTTTGGGCTAGAATTCAAAAATAGTGACGGGTATACACATGACTGGGTTAATTTACTCCCTGCTTTAGAAATGGCCTATAATAGTAGTAAGCACTCTACTACTAAAGAAGCGCCGTATATCTTAGAGAGGGGTTGGATTCCCAGACTACCAAAAGATACTATAAATGACAAACTGCCACTAGCACATCCTACAGCTTTAGACTTTAAACATATGCTGGAAGCTGCAAATAAACATGCGGCTAAATGCGTTCAAGAAGCGGCTGAGTACAGTAAGATGCGGTGGGACAAGAGTCACAAAGAACCAGAATTCTGTATAGGAGAGAAAGTCCTTCTTTCAACGGTAAATTTTAACAATTTGGGTGGTTGTAGAAAACTTAAACCCGCCTTTGTAGGACCATTTGTAATCAAAAACCTACATGGTAAAAATGCGGTGGAAGTAATCCTCACTGAAGAATTCAGTAGGAAGCACCCAGTATTTCCAGTGAGATTAATAAAAAGATATGTTCAGAGAGAAAATGAGCCAACTCCCAAACCTATACCCGTACCTATAGAAGAGCTGCCACCTAAGGAGCAACTTAAAGTACATAAAATCCTTAAAGACAAAAAAGAAAGGGTTTTAGGTAAAGACACTAGGTTGTACCTTGTAAGATATAGAAACCAATCAGCAGATAAAGATGAATGGCTACTGGAAAATAATATCCTGGATGGAGCAATTTACCTACGCAATTACAGAGTTTCTAAGCGTAAGTAGTTCAGCTAAGTTACGAGTAACTTATCTTGGTGGGAGGGAATTTCAGCCGGGCTACTAGAATAAGTTAGAGCCCAGCTAACTACTCTACATGTGTTGCTAAACTGTGCATACTATTAGCGGCGCAGAGCGCCAAGTAGTCGCGAAACCTACACAGCTTCAGCAACTACGACTTTCGGAGCATTGAGTGCGGCGCAGAGCGCCGCAAATAAGAATATGAATATGCAACAAGCCTCCCCTCGATTGATTGATAGAATCAAGGAGAGAGTGTACAAACTCCGGCCACAGGTATCGGCCAGAGAAAGAATAGTAGCCATGATCAAACTACCCGTTCTCAGGCCAAGAGAACGGGTTTGCTATTGTTGAACTAACAAAAAACCCGTAGAACGTTCTACAGGAAACGGCCGGAGGAGAGTAGTGAAGGAGTAAACTGCTGCGTCTCCCCCGGCCAAAGATGAACAACCAAGAAAACGTCATCAAGAGTGGAACTCTTCCTCGGACCGAGGAAGAGTAACACTTGTTGTTGAGTAAAGAGGACAGGAGTTAGGCGAACAATAGAACGCTCTACCACTCCTGTCCTAACTAGTTCTTCCCGCGGCCAAGAAGCCGCGATGAATTTGAAAATAGACCAGCGACCCTACCGGTGGCCGTAAGAATATATAAAGGGAGGCTTTTGAGCGAGTAAAAGCCTCCCCAGATTCATACCAACCACCTCGTCGCCGTACCAGCCCCGCCCCGTCTATCCGACCGGTCGCTCGCCTGTATTGTCACGATCTCGGTTTGTTGAGTCGTTTGCCGTCCTTTTCCGCGGACCCTCTTCACGAGTAAGTCCGCCGTTTTCATTTCTTTATCGGGATCTCTATCCCCTAGCCTGGGAACAATTATTCGTTCAAAACACACCCTTAGTTGGGCCCCAGACGTCACAGGTCTCATAACCACCCCTGCGCATCTATTGCGCAGGCCCTGTAAGATCACCGGAGGGCACTTAAATACCCCAGGCGCTCCTGGCCCCTCTGTTACAACCCTTTTGGGTTTTTCTCTTAAAAATAACTTTAAGTTATTTTTTACCTTCCTACCGCGCTCCTATTGCGCTTACCACCGCACTGCTGCGCAGTCACCGGTGTAGCTAGAAGAGTTCCCTTACTCTTGGCATCAGCGCGCCTGACACCCGTGAGTGAAGTAAATCCAATGTGATTTGATTATCCTCCAGAGCCCATCCAATACTTCAAAGAGCAGAAATCAGTGCCTGTACCATGTGGAGTGGTTGAGCCAAACACACATGCTCACATTTCCAAAAAAGAGACAAAACTTGAAAAAGCAACTGCTTTGGGCTCTGCTATCCCTCTCTCTCCACTTAAGAAGGCCTGCAGACTACCAATCAGATGCAAAATCTTGCCGGAAGCCTCCCATTGCCAGTTTGTTTTGACGGGCACCTCGTCGCATGCAAAGATTGGATGGTTGCAAAACTGACGCAACCTTGTCAGTTGCCGGAAAAACTCGGCAGGTTCCCAATGCGCCCCGTCTTCCCGTAGTCTGACAAACGCCTGGATGAACCGTGTGTGCAAGTCACGCAAGAATTCCTCCCATGGCGGGGCACACCACACTACAACGGCTGTTTCAACCTTGTCTAAAAGGTTTAGGAGAACTTGCTTTCTTCTTCTCAAACAGACGGAGTGCATTAGCCGGTTAAGAGTTATGATAGCCTCTCGGGCCCCAACACTCATTCCTGGAATGAGGCATTGTTTCCAGATCATTTTGTCATCCCACGGCGCAATCTTCAATGATGTAATCAAGCTCTGGAGGTCGGTCAGGCAATTCTGGACTGGTGTTCCCGTTAAACATAACAAAAATAAGGAGCGGAGTTGCTGAATATTGAGGGTCCGGTTTGCGTTTGGATTTCTCATTAAGATTTGTATCATCATCATCCAGCATTAGTGTGTGGTTGGAGCTTCGGGGGTTTACGTAGACCATGTGACTCACTGTGCTTTGTCTACAACAACCCTGTACCAGCATAGATTCAGGGATTCAATTGTGAGTTGGTTAGAATTTGTGTGATTTCCACTGTCCCCAATCATCTTGTAGGTTGTCAGCACTACCAAAGTCAATTGCAAGCTCTGCCTACTGAGCTCTTTGTGATTCGGACTGTGGAAGACATGATAAGGGAATGCTTGATTCTTAAAGTGGATGTGAATCTCATTCTCCCAGTTAGACAGTGTTGCAAGGGGGCAAATCACCAACGTAGCTGCTGATTGGTTGACCCAATCTGCCCATTAGAATTCCACAGCAGAATCAGCATTGCTCAATATTAAGGCTAGGGTGGTCATTGTCTTCCCCAACCCCATGTCTTCTGCAAGGATAGATCCGCGGCACTTGGGTTGGTTTGAAATGTCCGGAGTCTTGATACCCGCTTGATCCAGGAAGCTTTGAATCCACACATTGGAGGGATGGTGCCAGAGTGGCACTGCTTCATTGTTTGATGACTCATGCTTTTGCAGGAACTCAAGGGCAGTCAGCTGATGAGGCTTTAACGTGGTACGGCATTGGCAAAGAGCTGTAGAAAGCCCAGCTGATCTTGCTATTGCACTTGCTTCAGGTCTTTCGGCCACATGAGCAATGTCAAAGAAGAGGCTCGGTTTTTAGTTCCAGATGGGTGTCAGCTCTGTCTGTGCAGCTACGAAGGCCCTGCGGATACGGTCCATGTGTTCTAAACTGCTGAATACACAACCCCACAGCTCGGGCTGGACCGCACAACGGATCACTACAAAAGCCCGCAGCTTCATGATATTGGGATTGGTAGGTGGTATATTTTTGCCAGTGACTGGACTCAAACATGCCAATATTGGCCCAAGTAACGGATTGAGGTGCTTGCTTGCAGCAATGCTGATATCTCCTATTCTTGTCTGTCGTGCGCCATACACATGTACTTGCTGGCAACCGCGTTGCAGGAAGCCCACCTGTGGGGCTTTGGTGCCGGGTGAGATCGGAGATGACGATATGGGCACGATGAATTTCCCCAGACAGTATGAGGTCTCCATTTGCCAAAAGAGATTGGATCTTAGTTTGTGGTAGGAGGAGAGTTGGTTTGGCCATTCAAGGACAAATGATTCTGTTTTTTGCTGATTGTGTTATTGGGAATCAATAGTAATTGCTCACATGTGGCCAACAAAGTTGGTTTGCATTGGCATCCCCAGGCCCTTGACCCTGAGGTGCAGTTTGAGTTTGGATGTTTAAACAAGAATATTGATTGTGTCTACAGATGTAGAAAAGCTTGTCTTTGTGGCACAAACAAATTAGATGACACACCATAGCTTGAAGTCTGAGGCTAACGGCAAGCTCATATGGGTGGGACATCATTCAACTATGCCAAAAATAACAGGTAGAGGAAGGATGTGATTGTTGGTGGGTCAAATCTTCACAATCATTGCTCCTTTCACATGGCTTTCCTGCCTCAAGCAAGAAATGCCAGACTACGGCTAGCCTCAACAGCATCCTTTGCTGATGCAATCTGTATCTGGAATAGGGTATAATAAACAAACCCAAGAAAATTTATGAAAATGTCCAGTATGTTGGCGCACTCCTCCTGTTTGCTGGGAAATCTAAGCAGGCCAGGCAACAACACCTATTTCCTTCAATTCTTGGTCACCAAACCTTAAAAATATCACTTCCTTGAACCAGCACTTAAGTGCTCATAAGCCAAACATTCATCTGTTGGCACGTTTTTATGAGTGCACATTCATTGCATGCCACATGTGAGTTGATTGTCCAGATGCAAGCAATCAAAATCCCTTGGCAAGGCACTTCCTGGTCAGGTGATCATGTGGGCTTTAGCTCTGTTTTTGGGCTTGAACTACGTGGAAGTCAATTGTACAGGTGTGCATTCTGCATTTGCCTTCTGGAAGGAACTTTGCCTTGAATTCTGCCCATACAGCACTTTTCAACTGGTTTTAACTGTTATTTGCACATGCCTCTGGCACATCAACCATGCATTTCAGACAACAAATCCAGATCATGGATGTAGTTGTCACCAACATCACTCCTCCCAGAAATTTTAGCAGAAACCATTGTAGGCTTTACTTCCTCATCATGTACCTAGACCAGAACAATCATGATTGCTTCATTTAAATCCATCATCTCAAGAATAAAAAATGGTAGATATAAAGCACAGATAAATAGGCCATATTGCACCAGACTGATCCACCGGTAAAGACATAGTCCACACCCCCAAATTGATAAAACCAAGCTAGACAGTATAGAAACTTGTTCAACAGCAGTTTGAATTACTCATGAGTTCAGACTGGTGGAAAAATCACTCCACCCTCCACATCATGTTTGATTTCACGCTGACATGAGCATGATGATAGAAATAAGTTGGGGATGACTTCTAGGATGACATTGGATTAATATAAGACAATTCCACAGCTAAAGTTACGGCTTGGTACTCTCCAGAGAGTGCCACACATTCCCCCCTGGTGTGACTAGCTGACCACAAAAAGGGCCACCACAGCGCGGGCTTTGCCAGGAATGGATTGGCTGCAGCTCGGCCTGAAGGTGTCAATCAGCCAGATTAAGAGAAGATCAGACTGGGGTCTATGATTACGGCACAAACAACATATTTCAGCCAGGGAAAATGGTACATACCTAGAAGTCACCCTGACTAGCTTACTTCACCTCAAAAATCAGTGTGGAGTATCCTTGATCCTTCCTCATCTTGTCCATTTTTGTGACAAGATGTAGCGCGAGTTTCTTCATGGGAATATCCCAAGTGGTTGAGGAGCAGTGTGAAGATCGAAGTGGATTAAAATCAAGTTGCAAAAGAGTTATTGCATCTGCCAGTTCAAATCCGGCAAAGCGGATTGGAATGTTGTCTCCGGTGCAGTAAAGATTGGTTGATTTGAGTAAATCAAGCATAAGAAAAAAACAATCCCAATTGCCTTCCTCGGGAAACCACTCAGATAAGCCAGCCTATGTCCGGACAGGATTGAAGGCTCTTGTTTCTTCATAGCAGTTACAGAAATCAAGTTGGGGAATCATCAACCTTGTTGAGTTGTCTGTTAGTCTGCTACCATGATGTATCACCACGGTATGGAGGGCTGTTGGATCGACCCATGAGCACTACCAACCAACCACCCAGCTGGCAGCCACAAGCGTCTGTAGCCTAGTTGGTAAAGGCAGCACTCTAGTATGTGTCTCAGCATAGCTGAGGTCGTGAGTTCGACTCTCACCAGACACATCTTCATTTTACAGTCTCTACAAACCTTTCCAAGTTGCCAAAGATTGGATGAGGAATTCAAAGGAATATCTCCTTGACTGCATTCTCAATATCCAGCGCAAGCCCCCCCTGTAGGCTCCAGTGCTTTTGGGTTTTGATGTCAGTTGATGGGATATCTTCACGTTCATGGGTAGTTACTGGTTTAGAGGCTTGATTCTTGGATGAGTTAGCCATCACTGGTGCTTCCTGAAATGGGATAGAAATAATGTGGAAAACAATGGAAATTTTGAGAGTCAGCAGCTGAATGTTAAATGTGAGAAAGTTTCAGACTACCTACTTGAATGTCCGAGCCAAAGCACACTCCGTTGCAGGAGTGTGCCAAAGCACACTCCGTTGCAGGAGTGTGCCAAAGCACACTCCGTTGCAGGAGTGTGCCAAAGCACACTCCGTTGCAGGAGTGTGCCAAAGCACACTCCGTTGCAGGAGTGTGCCAAAGCACACTCCGTTGCAGGAGTGTGCCAAAGCACACTCCGTTGCAGGAGTGTGCCAAAGCACACTCCGTTGCAGGAGTGTGCCAAAGCACACTCCGTTGCAGGAGTGTGCCAAAGCACACTCCGTTGCAGGAGTGTGCCAAAGCACACTCCGTTGCAGGAGTGTGCCAAAGCACACTCCGTTGCAGGAGTGTGCCAAAGCACACTCCGTTGCAGGAGTGTGCCAAAGCACACTCCGTTGCAGGAGTGTGCCAAAGCACACTCCGTTGCAGGAGTGTGCCAAAGCACACTCCGTTGCAGGAGTGTGCCAAAGCACACTCCGTTGCAGGAGTGTGCCAAAGCACACTCCGTTGCAGGAGTGTGCCAAAGCACACTCCGTTGCAGGAGTGTGCCAAAGCACACTCCGTTGCAGGAGTGTGCCAAAGCACACTCCGTTGCAGGAGTGTGCCAAAGCACACTCCGTTGCAGGAGTGTGCCAAAGCACACTCCGTTGCAGGAGTGTGCCAAAGCACACTCCGTTGCAGGAGTGTGCCAAAGCACACTCCGTTGCAGGAGTGTGCCAAAGCACACTCCGTTGCAGGAGTGTGCCAAAGCACACTCCGTTGTAGGAGTGTGCCAAAGCACATTCCGTTGTAGGAGCGTACCAAAGCACACTCCGTTGCAGGAGTGTGCCAAAGCACACTCTGTAATAGGAGTTTGCCAAAGCACACTCTGTGATAGGAGTTTGCCAAATCACACTCTGTAATAGGAGTTTTCCAAAGCACACTCTGTAAGAGGAGTTTTCCAAAAGCACACTCCGTAAGAGGAGTTTGCCAAAAGCACACTCTGTAAGAGGAGTTTGCCAAAAGCACACTCTGTAAGAGGAGTTTGCCAAAAGCACACTCCGTAAGAGGAGTTTGCCAAAACCGCACTCCGTAAGAGCAGTTTGCCAAAACACACTCCATAAGAGGAGTGTGCCAAAGCACACTCCATAAGAGGAGTGTGCCAAAGCACACTGCGTAAGAGGAGTGTGCCAAAGCACACTCCGTAAGAGCAGTGTGCCAAAGCGCACTCCGTAAGAGGAGTGTGTCAAAGCACACTCCGTGAGAGGAGTGTGCCAAAGCAAACTCCGTAAGAGGAGTGTGCCAAAGCACACTCCGTAAGAGGAGTGTGCCAAAGCACACTCCGTAAGAGGAGTGTGCCAAAGCACACTCCGTAAGAGGAGTGTGCCAAAGCACACTCCGTAAGAGGAGTGTGCCAAAGCACACTCCGTAAGAGGAGTGTGCCAAAGCACACTCCGTAAGAGGAGTGTGCCAAAGCACACTCCGTAAGAGGAGTGTGCCAAAGCACACTCCGTAAGAGGAGTGTGCCAAAGCACACTCCGTAAGAGGAGTGTGCCAAAGCACACTCCGTAAGAGGAGTGTGCCAAAGCACACTCCGTAAGAGGAGTGTGCCAAAGCACACTCCGTTATAGGAGTGTGCCAAAGCACACTCCGTTATAGGAGTGTGCCAAAGCACACTCCGTTATAGGAGTGTGCCAAAGCACACTCCGTTATAGGAGTGTGCCAAAGCACACTCCGTAAGAGGAGTTTGCCAAAACCGCACTCCGTAAGAGCAGTTTGCCAAAACACACTCCATAAGAGGAGTGTGCCAAAGCACACTCCATAAGAGGAGTGTGCCAAAGCACACTGCGTAAGAGGAGTGTGCCAAAGCACACTCCGTAAGAGCAGTGTGCCAAAGCGCACTCCGTAAGAGGAGTGTGTCAAAGCACACTCCGTGAGAGGAGTGTGCCAAAGCAAACTCCGTAAGAGGAGTGTGCCAAAGCACACTCCGTAAGAGGAGTGTGCCAAAGCACACTCCGTAAGAGGAGTGTGCCAAAGCACACTCCGTAAGAGGAGTGTGCCAAAGCACACTCCGTAAGAGGAGTGTGCCAAAGCACACTCCGTAAGAGGAGTGTGCCAAAGCACACTCCGTAAGAGGAGTGTGCCAAAGCACACTCCGTAAGAGGAGTGTGCCAAAGCACACTCCGTAAGAGGAGTGTGCCAAAGCACACTCCGTAAGAGGAGTGTGCCAAAGCACACTCCGTAAGAGGAGTGTGCCAAAGCACACTCCGTAAGAGGAGTGTGCCAAAGCACACTCCGTAAGAGGAGTGTGCCAAAGCACACTCCGTTATAGGAGTGTGCCAAAGCACACTCCGTTATAGGAGTGTGCCAAAGCACACTCCGTTATAGGAGTGTGCCAAAGCACACTCCGTTATAGGAGTGTGCCAAAGCACACTCCGTTATAGGAGTGTGCCAAAGCACACTCCGTTATAGGAGTGTGCCAAAGCACACTCCGTTATAGGAGTGTGCCAAAGCACACTCCGTTATAGGAGTGTGCCAAAGCACACTCCGTTATAGGAGTGTGCCAAAGCACACTCCGTTATAGGAGTGTGCCAAAGCACACTCCGTTATAGGAGTGTGCCAAAGCACACTCCGTTATAGGAGTGTGCCAAAGCACACTCCGTTATAGGAGTGTGCCAAAGCACACTCCGTTATAGGAGTGTGCCAAAGCACACTCCGTTATAGGAGTGTGCCAAAGCACACTCCGTTATAGGAGTGTGCCAAAGCACACTCCGTTATAGGAGTGTGCCAAAGCACACTCCGTTATAGGAGTGTGCCAAAGCACACTCCGTTATAGGAGTGTGCCAAAGCACACTCCGTTATAGGCGTGTGCCCAAGCACACTCCGTTATAGGAGTGTGCCAAAGCACACTCCGTTATAGGAGTGTGCCAAAGCACACTCCGTTATAGGAGTGTGCCAAAGCACACGCCGTTATAGGAGTGTGCCAAAGCACACTCCGTAACAGGAATGTGCCAAAGCACACTCCGTAACAGGAGTGTGCCAAAGCACACTCCATTATAGGATTTTGCCAAAGCACACTCCGTTATAGGAGTGTGCCAAAGCACACTCCGCAATAGGAGTGTGCCAAAGCACACTCCGTTATAGGAGTGTGCCAAAGCACACTCCGCAATAGGAGTGTGGCAAAGCACACTCTGCAATAGGAGTGTGCCAAAGCACACTCCGCAATAGGAGTGTGGCAAAGCACACTCCGTTATAAGAGTGTGCCAAGAAATCAGTGAACAGCCCAAGCTGCCCTGTGAGATTACATAAATAGCCAGTACCATCATTTCTCTGTGAGGCAACTGTCGGACACTGGCTGGTCACCACCCACCCAAACCAAAAGAAACCCAATAGCTGTTACCGGTAAGCTCACCCCCCTTCCACTCCCAGTCATCCACCAGTGCCATGAAGCCTCTTGGACCAATATATGTCATATCGGTCCAAGAGGCTTCCCCTCCTTCCTCTCGGACCAATACAACCGTTACGTTATAGGAGTGTGCCAAAGCCCACTCTGTAATAGGAATGTGCCAAAGCACACTCCGTAATAGGAGTGTGCCAAGTCTGACCATAACCGGTGACTTGGGCGGTTTCCTGGGCGTTTTGGCATTGGCGTACGCAGAAGACCGCCACCTTAAAGGGTGTAGGCTGAAACAGTGCCTGATCCAGGACCTTGAATCCTGTAACAGGCTTAAGGGTGAAACTCGGCTGTGTTTCTGATTCCCTTTTCAGCTCCTTCTGCCAGACAGGTTTGTTTGGGTACGGCCTGTAAACCGGCTCCGCTGTGACACCTGTCCGGGCCTGGCCTGTTTACCCGCTTATTTGGACAACCCACAACTCCCGCTGCGCTCCTGTACAGCAGACATTCTTCTCAGTCCCAAACCTTGGCCACTACCTGTTGAGATGGTGAAGCCCGCTATGTAGTCTGTGTATGCTTCTACCAAGCAGCCCACTACTACAGTCTACCGGTTTCTCACTAGCTGTTCTTTTCCTCGCTGAATATCAATCCTATCATTCACTGTCAAGCCCCTGCGTGAGTAACGCTAGCCCCCGTTGTTTCAGTCCCTGTGTCCCTCAACACTACACCCGGGGAGTCCTTCAACAAGGATATCTCAAGGAATCCTTGTGGATTCCCCGTAGTGCCCCTGCGTGAGGTTGGACCAGCGGCTGCTGGTCCACACGTTCACATGCTCTCCACCAAGTGGATCACGGGGGCACCTTGTGATGGCCCCAAGGGTTCCACAGATATTAACAGATATGTACCCGTGGAATCCACGTGGCCATGGAGACGGGCGCTAAAAATGCGGCGGGGTATCAGGCCGTCAAAAACTGTCAATAGCGGGACTTGAACTCACAGCCAACAGGCAAGGATGGATGCAAGGGAGTGCTACAAAACACCACCTGCAAACAGGTTTAGTTTTCTCCGCAGCCACACCCAGTGGTTTTCCCGCGGAACTTGCGCGGCCCCCCAAAAAGTCATGCGGCCCCCGGACCCCCTAGCTGCATATCATTTGGGGTGCTTGTGGGGCTGACCGGTCATCAAGGCATACACCTCAATGACCGGAGCCGGCTGTTCATTGAGGTGTATAGGTACCTTGATGACCGGAGCCAACCAATCATCAAGTTGTATCTGAACAGTCATTGAGGTATGCATACACCTCAATGACCGGCAAGCTGGCTGGTCTTTGAGGTACATAGGTCCTTGATGACTGGAGCCAACCAATCATCAAGGCATACACCTCAATGACCGGAGCCAGCCGGACATCTGGATACCACACCTCAATGACCAGAGCCAGCCGGACATCTAGATACCACACCTTGATGACCGGTCAGCTCCGGTCATCAAGGTGTATGCGTTGATGACCTGTCAGCTCCGGTCATCAAGGTATACATACACCGCAATGACCGGCCAGCTGGCTGACCCTTGAGGTACATAGGTACCTTGATGACTGGAGCCAACCGGTCTTCAACGCATACACCTCAATGATTTTTCAATTGAGACGGTCATCGAGAACGGTCATTGAGAACAGTCATCGAGGTGTGGTATCCAGCTGACCGGCCGGCTCCGGTCATTGAGGTCCTTGATCATGACCGGAGCCGACTGGTCATCAAGGCATACACCTCAATGACCATTCAATTGAGACGGTCATCGAGGTGCGGTATCCAGATGACCGGCCGGCTCGGGTCATTGAGGTCGGAGCCAACTGGTCATCAAGGTCCTTGATGACCAGAGCCGACCGGTCATCGAGGTCCTTGATGACCGGAGCTGACCGGTCATCAAGGTCCTTGATGACCGGAGCTGACCGGTCATCAAGGTCCTTGATGACCGGAGCTGACCGGTCATCAAGGTCCTTGATGACCGGAGACAACTGGTCATCAAGGCATACACCTCAATGACCGCTCAATTGAGATGGTCATTGAAGTATACAAATGACCAGCCGCATCAAGGTTTATGCCTTGATGATCAGTCGGCTGCGGTCATCAAGGTACTACAGTGACCCCGCCATGTAAGCATACACGTTGTAAGCATAATTTGCTGTAAGCATAGGATTGCCGTCCACCATTTTTGGTTACTGCAAATTTGATGCTTTTTATGCATAATGCATAATGCATAAAAAATTTGGGGAAAAAAAGAAAAATATGCTTATATAGGACTGGGAAAAGATGCCGAGGGGCCATAGGTACTACATATCTACGCTATTCTTCATCTGTCCAACCGTAGGAACTTGCCAACTACAGCTCATACCATAAGAACTTTCCAACTACAGCTCATCAACCTCAACAATGTTGGCCAGTGAGCAGGTAAAATCTCTTTTCGCCAAAATCCTTGTGATTTCCCAATCATCTACCTGCCAAATACCTCAAGCCACGCGCAATGATCTAATTTTTCAGAAGTTCAGCTGCCCCCCAATCGCATCTGTTGTGAACATCTGCATGGCGTCTAAAAATCTCTCGCACGCCATGGATCCCCCACCCATTGTTGTGTAAGTCTGGCTCTCGTTGTTTTTGCCACGCTCCGCGGCCGTGTAATTCCACCAGACAATGTCAGTATCAATGGTGTTGGCAATTAAAACCCCAGCATTCTGGTCTGCAGCAATCAGGTGGTTTCTGGCGGCTTCTTGGAATTCAGAGGCAGAGATGGTTTTGAGACAAGCTTCCAACGGAGGGATTGTGCTGCGGGGTCCGACAAGGTTGTACTCGGAGTGATCAAAAGAAGCCCTGGGGATTCAGTTGCAGTCAGGGTCCACCCAAATCCTGTAGTCCAGGTAGATTTTGAATAGGTTGGAATCTGTGGGGGGCATTGTGCATTTCGAAGATGTGTGTTGGTGTGTGGGTTGATGAAGGTGGAGCAACATTGAATCTATCCCATCGGCCACGGCAACCCACTCCCAGTGGTTGCCATTGTAAGCATAAATTGCCCTGAGTATTTCCAATGCTTATATAGGACAGTCCTATATAGGCCTACACTGATTTATGCTTACTTCGTTAATAAGCATACCGCCATGTAAGCATAGGATCCATGTCCACCATCCTTATGCTTACATGGCGGGGTCACTGTATGTACCTCAATGACCAGCCAGCTGGCCGGTCATCAAGGTTTATGTATACCTCAATGACCGTTCAGATGGTCATTGAGGTAACTTTATAACCTCAATGACCAGCCAGCTTGCCGGTCATTGAGATGTATGCTGATGACCGGTCGGCCCCATAAGGACCCCGAATGATATGCAGCTAGGGGGTCCGGGGGCCGCACGAGTTTTCAGGGGGCCGCTGCGGAGAAAACCACACCTGTTTGCGGGTGGTGCAACTCGACCATTTCACATTATTGAGACCAGCGCTTCACGCATAATCAACCCCCCAAACAATGGTTTGTGATCGGTTTTTTTGTTAAGTTTTTTTTTTCAATTTTTTTTTCCTCTCTTCAATATCCAGCTTTCTTGGACTTTCAAAACCTCAGGAGCAGCCTGTGGTGGTCCTGGCTGGAAGTAAAAATAAAAAAGAAATGCCGTGGAACCGACGTGAGCAACGAGCTGACGTGGTCTCCACGCGTGCCAGGAAGGCACATCGTGGAACTGACGGGGAAAAGTGTGAAGCCCATTGGTTCCACGTGGAAAAAAAGCGTTTTGTGGAACCGACGAGCTTACCGAGGGGTTACCGAGCCGATCCTCGTCGGTCCCACGGATTACCCTCCTGTCGTTGGTTCCACGGACGGGCGTGGCAGGAAGTACCCCCGCCGTGGACCTACCCCTCAGCTCAAACCCGAATGCACTCTTCCAAACCCTGGCAAAGACAAGCAGGTCACTCGTAAGTTCAGTCTGCTCTCTCTCCCTTTAGCAGGAATCAATCTGATTGCAGACCACCTTTTCCCAATGTACACAGCACCATCCCAGATTGAGCCGTCCAAGACATGGGTGTCATATGCCAAAAAGCAGCAGAGTTTGGCGCTGGGTCAGGCGGAGAAAGTCGTCCAGTCTTGAAGAAGCACGGGATCAATGGCCATGCCCGGCTGGTGATTGTTCAGCAGGGCTACGGAGCCCCCCAAGCTCGTCCAGGCCTTGCGCGGCAGACTCTTGAACCGGGTCGACTCCGTCTACCAGCGCGGCTTCGACACCATCCTTGCCTGCAAAAACTTCCCGCTTCCATCGCATCCCACTCCACACTCTCCTCATTGGGTCGTCGTCATTGCGGAACTCTCTCTCAACCATCCCGCAGCTTCCAGCGTGCTGTGTACCGGCTACCCTTCCTTGATCAAGATCTGCGCCTTGTTTCTGCGGAAAGGCCACGCATCCGATCCCGTTGAGGTCGATGAATGCCAGCTCTTAGCCAGCCAAGTGTGCCAAGAGTTCGGGGCCTCAAATGTACATCCACCTCCTCCTCCCCTCTGTCCTCTCTTTACACAGAGTTGCTTAATCCCTCTGTTAACTTGTTTTTACAGACGATGGTCGAGGAAGGAACCGAGTCGGAGAGGTTCCTGTCGATGCTAGGAGCCCCAACGATTCCGTGTTCCTTCTCTCTGAAAAGTGTCGAGCAGCCGAGCAGCAGCCGATGACTGACTGTGCTGATGGATGTGTAGCACTGGCGACACAAAGAGCTGGTCCCGATGTCCGGGATGGTCATCGACAGCCGTCCCACGGTCCCAGGGACATCCGTGTCGGTGATATGGACTGGGCTGGAACTCTTCGTCCTCGTCCCTTCCTCCACATCCAGCAGCACCTCGCCGTCCTGGGCCGCCGACACCCGGAACCCGCTCCGCCTCGCCCACTTGCTCGCCGTCTCCCCCCGCTCTATGCCATCCCCGCCGCCGCCAAGCCGCCACCGTCGCCTCGCCGTCCATCGTCTCCTCTTCCCGTCCAGCATCCCAGTCGTTCAGGTTCTCCGACGATTTGGACCGTCTCATTTGTCTCCACTCCCCCCCTTCTCCAAATAGTAATAACCGTTTAACTGCCCGTCCGATGCTTTGTAATCATTTCCTTCGCACACAGAACGAAGGCTTTCTGAATTCTCAAGCTATGAATGTGTTGAGCCTCGACGAAGCTGCGGCCGACCCATCCTTTTCTGGCATCTTATGAACCCCACTCCCCTGCTTTTATTTTCTCTAAATTCCACAAGTGAACTTGCTCCTTGTTTCCCTTGATGGCATTCTCTTTCTGCCTTTGTTTTGCTCTTGATCTTCGAGATGCTGTTGTCACGTCAATACTATAGACTTATTGTTCTCCCTCTGTCTCCCATGTCTCATGTTCTCTCGTTCCCTGACCACAAACTTATTTTTTATCGTCTTTTGTTGTTGACTGAAATAACAATTGGGCATGTTGTAGTCCGGTGTAATTGCAACTGCAAATTATTAGCCAATCTCATATATAGCAAAAAGCACTGTAGAAACCAAAAGTGCTGACTTGTCGGACCTACAATATCCAACAAATCAGACTTCTCAGACCTACAATGTCCAAAAATTCAGCCTTGTCCAACGTGCTTGTCCAACGAGTCGTACCAGTTGGACATGAAAGCGTCAAACTAACTTGTCCAACAAGTGAATTGGGCCATCATCTTCAAAAGCGGGCGACTGAAGCATTCAGGTGAGTTAAGCTGGCCATATGCGCATCATGATGATTTGACAGCAAAAATCCAGTGACGGAAAACAGCGGCCATTAACTAACAAATGTGGGGGATGTTGTCAGCCTTAGAGTCATCACAGCTGACCTAAAAGCTGCCTGTTCTACCTTTGTTACATATAAATTACTTTATATCTTTTTCATCTTAAGAGATAACCTTGTTTTGACTTCATATTCTGTTTCCTCATGCAATTTTAACCCTAGTTACAACTTATAAATTCCTTGTAACTATACTCCTTCCCTGAGTTACTGAGTTATGGCGCCCTTGCGCAGTTGTGACGTGTCAGCGCTACCAGGCGCGCCAAACCACATGTACATATGTAAATTACATAAGCAAACTGTGAAAATTTTCGTAGTCAGGATCCCCCTTGCCTGAGGCGGATCTACAGACTTCAGCACACCAGAACCACCACCCAGATAACCCCAGGATCACCACCAAAGAGCCTACTCTACTCCCAGTATACCTACCGTCACAGGCGCCTAGGATATTGACAGTAAGTAACCTCTTTCACTGAACCTTGATTATCTCAGAGGTACAACTCTGTGTCTTGCTTGATCTGCCTTTTCTTCTTGCTTTGCCTCCTCCTTGATCACAGGGCTGTCCCTTCAATTCTACAGGCCTTTGCCTCTATCTTGATCACAGGGCTGTCCCTTATAATCACTTGGCCTTTGCCTCAAAATCTAGGTTGCAGGGCTGTCCCTCAGGTTTCCCATTAAGAACCTTGACTGTCCAGAGAGAAGTCTAAAAAACTGTGGCTGGATTAAACTTATCTAATCCAGATACCCTCCTGAGAGGAAGCTGTAGCACTTCTAGCACAGATTAGCAGCACTCTTCTGAAGAGTAGCATTGCCAGTGGACGTGCATTCCCACTAGAATAACCTAGTACTTCTCTTCTATCTTATCCTGCTTGGTTTCTTTCTCTCTCTTTCTCTTTTTCTCTTACAGTTGTATTTTCTTTATCCCAAGAAATCAAACTGTTGTCCCCCATTTCTTGTGTCCTGCTGTCACTATAGAGACTCAGGCTCACAATTGGGGGCCTCATCGGGAAAATTACTCACCTTTTCATAATTCTAGACTGCTATAAAGCCAAAGGACTGATCCTCCTGACTAAATCAAACAAAAAACTCTTAAAAATTCGAAAAAATCACTTAAAAAAAAATTTTCTACATATCCTACTAACGCTGAAAATCTTCTAAAATTATCCCAAATTGCTCTTATATTGATAAAATTCCTAACTGAACCCTTGAAAAAAAATTTTTACGTCCTGTGTACTCGTGAAAGTGCAGAATTGCGACTCCTCCGCGCCGCTATTCATCCCTTCGTCGGACTTATCCTCCCCAGAACCCTCCATATCTTCGAATCAAGAGGAGATAGAGAAAAACGGAGTGCGCTCAAAAGATTCTCCGCCTTCTTATCTATAATTGCCGAAGTTGACCGTAAAAAAATTCGTGACGGCGCAGACTAGCGCAGAAGACGAAAACTACGACGATAGAATAGTGACAAACCCGCGCAACGGCAATCTTATCAGTAGCTCGTCGTGGACCCCTATTGCTACTGCAAGAGCACAAAAAACTCGTCGAAAGAAGACTGTTGCTCCCGTCAATATAGCCGAGTGGAACTCTAATTCCTCAGCGAAGTCAAGCGCAAAGGAAAATAAGAAAAAAACCTCTTCTACTACGCGGAAAAGCAAGAGAATTTCTGCTAAAGCTAAATCCTCAGGTACTTAACCTTTAAAAAATCCTTATTCTTCTTTTCCTACTCGACTACCAACTTTCCTACACGTGCTCACCATGCCTCCTCACCTTAGAAATGGCAGAGACCTCTCAGCAGAACAGCGCCTCCGCTACCGCCTCAGTCCAGCCGCCGAGGAAAGGCTTCGAAGAGCTAGAGTCAGCATTGCCGCCGCTCCAAGAGGATTTCCTCAAGTTCCCGGAGGAGGAGCCGCTTCCCCCAGACACAGGGATCCCTCCGGCGCTATACCAGGCGAGAGAGACATCAATAGCTCTAGCCTCGAACAGGTCCACGCCGGTACCGCGCCCAGTAGACAGGGAACAAATGATCCCTACGGCGAATTATCCTCAGAAGGATCAACCGCCCTCCCAGCCTACCAACCCCGAGGGTATGAGGCCGAATGCCTCCCCCAGTTTAGCCCTCCTTCCGCCCATTCAGAACCCACGACGGGAAGAGTCTTCCGGCCCGATGGATCTGATCCCAGAAGAAATGGAGCTGACAGGCCTCATCAACCTCTTCAACGATCAATTCGACATGTTTGTCCGAGCGAGAGAGGCGCAGAACACGGCCTCGATGAAGAGACTCCTCTCCCAAGCTTCGATGACGCAAGAAATGATTATAGAGCTGGTTGGGAGAGCAGACGCCATCCGTCTATGCCAAGAATGGATCCCCAACGAGGAGCTCCATCAATTGAATCAATCTCTAGCGCAACAGAACCCGGCAGATCAAACAATCCGCCACCATTCGCAGCTAGCCGTAGCGCCACACGCCAACTATCAACCAATGATAGCCACGCCGACTCCGGAGCCTACGGGCTTACAGTACCGAGTACCAACGCAGGAGTTCCAGGGTCCTACCCCTTCCAACCGTCAGGAACTTCCACAACCGCGTCCAGAAGGTCAGATTTACCACGGCCCTCAAATGCCGCAGCAACCACCGCCGCCGCCGCCGCCGCAAGCGCTCCAAGTGAGGCCAATACCAGCTTCTATACCGCGAGAGGTGGTTCAATTGTTCCGCCCCAGCCCTCATTATCAACCTGGCGGGGTCAATCCACCCCATTATCCTCACACGCAGCAAGGATACGCAGACCACAACCCCCCTCATCCTCAAGACAATTGGAGAGGATCAGGGAGGAACTGGAGACGCCCCCAGGACGACACTCAGAGAGTACTAGAGATAGGAGAATACCTGATGAGAGCCACACGAGGAGTGAGGAGAATCTATGGACGCGGGAGAGCCAGAGGGAGAGGCCCTTACTAGATGAATCTTTACCCAAAAGTTCCTTAAGTAGTGATTCACCACTAGGCCTCAGTTTAGATATTGATAATCTCTCTGATCCTTCAAATAGAGAATTTTTTCTCAATAACCTTAACTCTGAAATGTCTAGAAATGGTCCCTTGTTCCTAGAAGAAAAATTACAAGTCTTGTTCTCTAAATTTCTCTCTGAATTATCTGGTACTGTTGAAACCATTCCTGGTACTCTTCTTGAATCTTGTGTCAGCAATTTTAAAGATGTCCTGAATCATTCCATTCTTGATCTATTTAAAAATGAATTCATTCCCTTTTTGCTTGATCAAATCCTGAACAACATAGGAGAAAGTGCCAGAGAGAAATCCACAGTGAATAACAATGTGTTAGAACAACTGAAGAAACACATAGATGATAAGTTTGAGACAGTTCAAGATTTGATTCTGGTAAATGAATCACAATGTCATTCTAACATGGATACAATTGGCCAAAATCTGAAAGATTTTGAAGAGAAAGTGAGCAACAATCTTACTTCCATTGATAATCAGATCAATGACCTTCATGCCAATGAACACAACAGGTTTGAACAATCTAAGAGAAGATTCAGTGACATATCTTCTGTAGTAAACACCGTGAGCTCAAAGCTGGATTCCGTGTTAATACCAGATGACAGAGACCAACCCCCTCATCTCTTGTACAATAATCCCTTCCAGAATGTCCACCATGAGCAACAACAGGAACACAGACCAACTCCTCCTGTTCCTACTCCTGAACCACAGAGACCACCAAGAGATCACTTTCCTAAGCCTGCTAGCAATACTCCTGATACTAAGACCCAAGAGGAATTCCCCTACATTGATCATGGAGCTATAGACTTTGAAATGAGGAAAGAACTGTGGAAAGGTATCCCCAAAAATGGAGACTGGGAGAAATTCTCTGGAGAATTGCCTTACAATCATGAACTTTGGATTAAAAATACTGATATCCTGGTTAGAGACTACTTGATGCTGGATAACATGATAATCAGTAGATTAACAATCTTGTTAACTGACACTGCAAGGAATTGGTACCTAGGCATCAGAGATGAGTATGGAAACAAATCTTGGGCTTGGTGGAAGAATGCCATCAGAAATAAGTTTGGCACTGAGAACTGGAAATGGAAAATGCAACAAGAGTTTGAGAATGATCACTTTGCCTATGATGGGAGGAAAATCCATAAATGGTTTGGTAATCAGAGAGAAAGACTGAAAGCTTATCAACCTGAACTCAGTCAGTACCTTATTTGTGAGAAGATCTTAAAGCAGTGCCCTCCAAACCTTGAGCATGCTATTAAAAGCAGATACAAAAGAGATGCCACTGAAATGAGTTTTGAGGATATGGTTATAATTGCTGAAGAGGTCATAGACAGAGTCATGAAAAAGAACAAGCCTGTGACAAATAATTATAACACTCCAAACAGATCCCAATGGAGAAGCAATCCTGCCCCTGAGAAAACTGATAAGCCAACTGACTCCTCTGCCAAAAAGAATCCTGTCTCTGCCCCTGAGAAAGAAAAACTTATATGCCATTTCTGTAAACAAACTGGTCACTTCTCCAGGGAATGCCCTAAGAAGAAGAACAGAATCAATAATGTAGGAATGGATGATGATGATGATCCCAAGAGTGACAATGGAGAAGACCAAGGTGAACCACACAAGTCTGAATCAGAACTAGATGAAGAAGAAGAGAACCATAGAACCAATCACATGATTCTTGCCATGGACAATGGAAATGGTGCCCATTATGATCCCTTAGTTGATTTTGACTTTGGAACACATGCTGTAGAGTGTGAGATAAACCAAGACTTCTCCATTGCTGAAATTCAAGCTGAAACTCATCAACCTCAGACCTGGGACAAATCCTGCCAGTCTTCCCACATAGAAGATGCTAGACTGATGAAATGTAAGCCTGATAGAGGAAAAGCTCATCTTACTGGAAAAGCAAATCTTACTACTGTCCTCATTGAATCCAGAGAACAATCATGTCTTCTTGATAGTGGAGCTTCTTGCTCAATCATCAGCAACAAATTGCTAGACTCTATATTACCAGAATGGGAAAACAAGCTCATGCCAATTAACCATGCTAAATTTCACAGCTGTAGTGACCAATTACAGCCAATGGGCATAATAGAAATGGCCTTAATTTTTCCTCACACTAAAGGTTCTATTAGAATTCTAGCAGAATTTGTAGTCATGAAAAATGCAAGAATTAACTATCTTATCCTTGGAAATGATTACATGTCTCTTTATGGCTTTGACATCACAAACAGCAAAGAGAGATTCTTTACCATTGGAAATGAGAACAAGAGGAAGAAATTCAGCTTTAAGTCTCATCATCTGGAGAAAATGAGCCCTTCTAATGAAATCTCTGCTGTAAAGAAGTCCCATCCTCAACTGCAGAAATTTATTACAGAAGAACTCTGTGAAGCCAAATTCAGTGATAAGTTGACTATTGAGCAAAAGGAGAAGCTATTTGAAGTCCTCTACAATAACAACCTTGCCTTCTCCAACACCAATCAGCCCCTTGGTGCCATTAAGGGTCATGAAGTCCATATCAAGTTGACAACTGAGAGACCCTACCCTCCTCTCCTCAGAAGACCTCCTTATCCTGCCAGCCCCAAAAGCAGAGAAGCTCTTGAGCAACACATTGAAGAGCTAGTAAACCTGAATGTTCTAAGAAAAGTTGGTCATAATGAGGTAGTTGAGATCACTACTCCTGTGATCATTGCCTGGCACAATGGGAAGTCCAGAATGGTAGGAGACTTCAGAGCTTTGAATTCCTATACTGCTTCAGACAGGTATCCCATTCCTAAGATCAGTGAGACTCTGAACAACCTGGCTAAAGCTAAGTACCTGACTAGCATGGATGTACTCAAAGGTTTTCACCAGAATGTCATTGCAGAAGATTCCAGACATCTACTCAGGATTATTATGCACAAAGGAATCTATGAGTACCTGAGAATGCCCTTTGGGATCAAGAATGCCCCCTCCCATTTCCAGAGAATGATGGACATTGAATTCAGAAAAGAAATTGATGAGAAGTGGGTCATTATCTACATTGATGATATCATCATTATGTCCAACACTTGGGAGGAACACCTCAATAGGATAGACAGGATCTTGAAAGTTGTTATCAACATGAACATGAAAATCTCCTTGAAGAAGTGTAACTTTGGATTTGATCAGATCAAAGCTCTAGGTCATCTTGTGTCTGGTATTACCATAGGAATAGACCAGAATAAAGTAGCTGCTGTTCTCCAAAAACCTGTACCTAGTAGTAGGAAAGAAATGCAATCATTTCTTGGTTTTGCTGGCTACTACAGACAACACATTGAGAAGTTTGCAGAGATAGCAAAACCTCTGACTGAACTGACAAGGATTGATGTCATATATGAGATGACTCATCATAGAATAGTAGCCTACAACTTGTTAAAAGAGAAACTGACCACAGCTCCATT
Organism: Puccinia triticina; assembly: GCF_026914185.1. Lineage (NCBI taxonomy): Eukaryota > Fungi > Basidiomycota > Pucciniomycetes > Pucciniales > Pucciniaceae > Puccinia > Puccinia triticina. The sequence continues at coordinate 5,271,886 of NC_070560.1, read as the reverse complement.
GCTACTGTTTCCTGACTGGGCCCATCCCTTCACACTATATGTAGATGCTAGCATGACTGGTCTAGGTGCTGCTTTACATCAAGTCCAAGTCATTGATGGAGTGAGAAAAGAAGGACCCATTGTTTTCATATCCAGACAACTGAAAGACAGTGAAACAAGATATGGTGCTAGTCAACTTGAATGCTTATGTCTGGTCTGGGCCCTGGAAAAACTCCATTACTACTTAGATGGCAGTGTCTTTCATGTTGTAACAGACTGCACAGCTTTGAGATCACTACTGAACATGAAGACTCCCAATAGACATATGCTCAGGTGGCAGATTGCTATTCAGGAATACAGAGGCAATATGACCATAATCCACAGAGATGGGAATATTCACAAGAATGCTGATGGACTGAGCAGATGGGCTTTGCCAAATGATCCTAGTAACCCTGCTTATGACCCAGAAGACAAGGATGATGATAGATTCCCCATCATGGGCATACATGTCTCTACTTTCAAGAATGAGTTCTTTGACTCAGTGAGAGAAGGCTACAAGCAAGACAAGAACACTACTATATTGTCTGAACTTTTGTTGAAAGATGCTAAAGATGCCCAGCTGAAAAATTCCTTACAAGATCCTTGGAGAAAGCTATATGATGAAGGGAGATTCTCTATATTTGATGGCCTCATCTACTTCAGAGAGAAACACAACTCTGTCCTAGTCCTAGCTGACAAAGAAAGTATCAACACCATTTTGCATGAATGCCATGACAGTGTCTACTCAGGTCATCTTTCTGAAGACAGGACTTTAGAAAAAGTAGCTGATACTGCTTGGTGGGCTAACTGGAAACAAGACACTGGTGAATACTGCTCTTCCTGTGATAGATGCCAGAAAGCAAATAAAGCCACAGGCAAAAGATTTGGACTGCTCATGAAAATTGAGGAACCTTCAAAACCATGGGATGTTATTAACATGGATTGGGTAACTTCCTTGTCCCCTGGAGGAGCTGCTAGTTTCAATGCTTGTCTGGTAATAGTGGACAGATACTCCAAGACCCCTATATTTGTACCCTGCTTCAAAGATGACTCTGCCATGGACACTGCCATACTGTTTTGGAACAGAGTAATGCCTAGGACTGGCATACCCAGAATCATCATCTCTGATAGAGACCCTAAGTTCACATCTGAATTCTGGACTGGTTTACATAGTATGCTGGGAACAAAACTCTCCTTCTCCACAGCTTACCACCCTCAGACTGATGGATTAGCTGAGAGGATGATTCAAACACTTGAAGATATGATCAGGAGGTTTTGTGCATATGGTCTAGAATTCAAAGACAATGATGGTTACACTCATGATTGGGTTTCACTTCTACCAATCCTTGAACTAGCATATTGCACCAGCATACATTCAACCACTGGAAAACCTCCTGCCATCCTGGAAAAAGGCTGGATCCCAAACCTTCCCAGGAATTTCTTGAAGCAAGACTCTGTAGACATTCATCCTACTGCTCTTGCCTATGGAAAGATCTTTGAGAAAGCTAGAAAACATGCTGAGCAATGCATAACAGAAGCTACATCTTACAACAAAGAGAGATGGGACAAGAGTCACAAAGAACCATCTTTTAAAATTGGTGATAAAGTCCTAATATCCACAGCAAACTTCAACAACCTGTCTGGCCCTAAGAAGATGAGAGAATCCTTCACTGGACCATTCCTTGTGAAAGCTTTACATGGGAAGAATGCTGTAGAAGTGATACTGACTGAAGAGTTCAGCAGGAAACATCCAACATTTCCTGTCAGCTTGGTGAAACCATACAGAGACCCCAATCCAGATAAGTTCCCCTTGAGACAGAAAGTCAAAGTTGTCATTCCCCCTATGGATAAGACCCCTCAGAGTAAAGTCATACCAAAGATTCTCAGAGACAAGAGATTGAGAGTGGAGAACAGAGATGTTATGATGTACTTAGCTAGATACAAAGGTATGAGTGCTGATCATGATGAATGGCTCCTAGAGAAAGACATTCGAGACTCTGCTATACTTCTCAGGAAATTCAGAAGTGAGAAGAGGTCTAACCCTGTGGTTTAATTTCTTATAGAAATTCAACCCTTTTGGTGGTAGGGAATGTCAGCCTTAGAGTCATCACAGCTGACCTAAAAGCTGCCTGTTCTACCTTTGTTACATATAAATTACTTTATATCTTTTTCATCTTAAGAGATAACCTTGTTTTGACTTCATATTCTGTTTCCTCATGCAATTTTAACCCTAGTTACAACTTATAAATTCCTTGTAACTATACTCCTTCCCTGAGTTACTGAGTTATGGCGCCCTTGCGCAGTTGTGACGTGTCAGCGCTACCAGGCGCGCCAAACCACATGTACATATGTAAATTACATAAGCAAACTGTGAAAATTTTCGTAGTCAGGATCCCCCTTGCCTGAGGCGGATCTACAGACTTCAGCACACCAGAACCACCACCCAGATAACCCCAGGATCACCACCAAAGAGCCTACTCTACTCCCAGTATACCTACCGTCACAGGCGCCTAGGATATTGACAGTAAGTAACCTCTTTCACTGAACCTTGATTATCTCAGAGGTACAACTCTGTGTCTTGCTTGATCTGCCTTTTCTTCTTGCTTTGCCTCCTCCTTGATCACAGGGCTGTCCCTTCAATTCTACAGGCCTTTGCCTCTATCTTGATCACAGGGCTGTCCCTTATAATCACTTGGCCTTTGCCTCAAAATCTAGGTTGCAGGGCTGTCCCTCAGGTTTCCCATTAAGAACCTTGACTGTCCAGAGAGAAGTCTAAAAAACTGTGGCTGGATTAAACTTATCTAATCCAGATACCCTCCTGAGAGGAAGCTGTAGCACTTCTAGCACAGATTAGCAGCACTCTTCTGAAGAGTAGCATTGCCAGTGGACGTGCATTCCCACTAGAATAACCTAGTACTTCTCTTCTATCTTATCCTGCTTGGTTTCTTTCTCTCTCTTTCTCTTTTTCTCTTACAGTTGTATTTTCTTTATCCCAAGAAATCAAACTGTTGTCCCCCATTTATTGTGTCCTGCTGTCACTATAGAGACTCAGGCTCACAGATGTGGTTCCTTGCCCGGCAAATGGCCAATAGCAGGAGCGCCAAACTGGCCTGCTTGTACAGTGGGTTATCTATTGTTTTGGCATCACATTTTTCAATGCAGAAGCTCAGTGTGAAGCCCCGCACCCCTTGCGGGTTTCACTAGGTGTCACGACACCTATCACATGACCCACACAGCCAGGGATTTAGTCTCAGGTTTTCCCCCTCCTTCCTAGCCCGGCAGAGACCTCCGGACCCTTCGACATCTCTCTGCCGAGCTAGGTGAGTTCTTCTTTCTTCTCTCTGGCTCCTTCATTCCCATCCTCAAGACCTGTGTACATAGACTAATGGAGAGACCTCCGGACCCTTCGACATCTTCCTGCCGAGCTAGACATTGCAATACAGACCCCCGAGGACATTGGAACTAGAACATCCTCAGGCCTAGTGCCTCGTCCCTCCAAGCCACCAGCCTCTGAACAGTGAAGGGTCTCCCGACCCTTACACTCAGGCCACAGACTTCAACACATGAGATTAGCTACAGGGGTGGAAAAGAAGTTCCCAAGAATGATTATGAAATAAAAAAAGTAAAAATGGGAAAATGATTAAATTTCTTGCTAATTTCTCAGAATGTTCATTACTGTTCAAACAAAGGAGGGCAAAATGGAGAGCACAGTAAGGCATGCAACAGGAATGATAAAAAATGAAAAAAATGAAACCATTGCCAATAATTTCTATTGGATCAAATAAATTGAGTCAAATTGGTGGTGATTAGGGCTACAGTCCCCAAGTTCACTTTGAAATTGGTGAGTAACCCATCTACCCAAAAATTTATTGGCAATGGTTTCATTTTTTTTTTCTCATTCCTTTTGCATGCCATACTGTGCTCTCCATTTTTCCCTCCTTTGTTTGAACAGTAATGAACATTCTGAGAAATTAGCAAGAAATTTAATCATTTTCCCATTTTTACTCTTTTTATTTCATAATCATTCTTGGAAACTTCTTTTCCACCCCTGTAGCCTGAGCTTCTGCATTGAAAAATGTGGCGCCAAAAACATTAGATAACCCACTGTACGCTACCACATAATCAACTGTAGAACAGGGCTCCATGGCCAACAACAATAATCTGCCCTCAAGATCACCTCCTTTCATCTGTGTGAGATGTTGAGGTGGCTCATCTTGTAGTGTGCTTCAATCTTCATGTCATGTATATGTCACATACTGTGACATCTTTTTTCTCTTCTCTCAGAGCTCTATTTAACCTGGAGCAGCAGTGTTGGTCAGATCCTTTCCCCATCCTTCCAACACACTCTCTCCGCTTGCCTTTGCTGCTCCAGGTCAGTTTCTTCTCTTCCCTCTTTGTGTCATCTCTCTTCATTCCTATGTTGAAATTAATCTTTCCAACACACTCTCACCGCTTGTCTTTGCTGCTCCAGTTTGTCACAACATGAGACAGAGACCCAATACCCGGGTTGAATTTGTACTTACCTTGCCCATTTGATGGAATCTTTTGCCAATTCATATGTACCAATTCACCCAATCAAACATGTACTTGCAGGATAAATAAGTTCTGTGTACATAGTTGTGGTGGTTGTGGAATGAGATGTGGATGGTACAATATGGCTGTGTGCTGTTGCGTTGCACACAGTGACAAAATCTGCAGTGTGATGTAGGTGACAAAACAGGGGGGTTCACAATAGGATAAAAACAAAACTTTAGAGCCAACTTTAAGGCCTTTATGAACAAGACATGGCTTTTGATCCATTGGTTCTAAACCAAAGATAAATTTGCCATTATCTTTGGTTTGGAAACAATGGGAGTGCATGCTGGATGGAGCTGTGTCAGAACCACAGAAAAAAAGGTTACCAAACGCTTCTGAAAAGTTTTGCCCAGTTTTATTTTCAAATCCCCCCTAATCCCTAACCCCTAAAAACCTGCCCAGCTTTTAGCTGCAAGCCACTAGGCTATGAAATTTTTTTTACCAAGGGCTGTTTGGGAGAATTTATTACCCAGGCCAGCTTGGCTCAGCTTCATCCAGCTCTAACTTAGCTAATTTCCTCCTGCTCAGGAGAGCAAAGCAACATTTGTTGCTGCCAGCTGGGTAGTTGGTTGGTAGTGCTCATGGGTCAATCCTGACAGCCCTCCATACTGTGGTGATACATCATGGTAGCAGACTAACAGACAGCTCAACACACCTAGCTAGGAACAATTGGGAGAACATTACTAGAGATGGCAATTGGCACCCGGGTACCACCTGCTTTTTGGCCCAAAAAAGATACAGGTGTTGAGAAACGCGCACCGCTCTCCCGGGGGCACGCCCACACCCACACCCTTTGAAAAAGGGTGTGCGGGGGGACACACCCGCCCCCACACCCTATTTTAGCCCAGGGGGTGGGACCCAAAGGGTGTGCTTGCCCCTGCATGGGCGTGCAAGGGTGTGCACCACCACGCCCATGTTTTATGTACATAATGTAAATATTACAGCCCCTCCCAGCCAAAGAGGGACGGGATGGGCGAGCTTGGGGGGGGGGGGGGGAGGGGAGGGGAGGAGGACTCCCAAGTCCCCACCTCCCTCTACCTCCTTTGATCTACAAGCAAGCCAATGGCCAAAGAGGGCCAGGAGGGGCAAGCTCTCTGCCCCTTGGGCCCTATTTCCCCTTTGACCAGCGGGGAGGCGGGGGACTGCCAAATCCCCACCTCCCTCTACCTCCCTTTGATCGGCAAGCAAGCCAATCAAAGTTGATTGTGTGGGGGGGCTTACATAAGCCAACCTGTAATCCAGGTTGGCTTAAGTACATAATGTACTATGTACATTATGTACATAAAAAATGGGCGTGCGGGTGCGCACCCTGGGCTTAAATAGGGCGTGGGGGTGGGTGTGTGCCCCCGCACGTCCTTTTTGAAGGGTGTGGGCGTGGGCGTGCCCCCAGGAGAGGGGCATGCGCTTATCAATGCCCAACAGATACCCGTACCCATACTTGGCACCCGTGGCGGCGGTACCCGGGTCTTTTTGGCGGGTACCGGCGGTACCTGCCAAGTTGTTTTTGTAATAGGTATGTAACTGCTCGCTCAGAGGGATCCCTCTTGGGCCTTGGCGAGACCTGCCGCCAAGAGGGGATTCCTCTTGGTCAGCAAGTATACATATACCAGCTCGCCCAGAGGGATTCCTCTTGGCAAGCACTGGTATACACACACCAGCTCGGCAAGAGGGATTCCTCTTGGCGAGCAGGGATACACACACCAGCTCGGGGAGAGGGATTAATCTTGGCAAGAAGGTATACAAAACAGTGGGCCGCTACGCTAAACTACACTATTTCAGCCCTAACGTTTAGCGTAGCGGCAAAAAGCGCTGGCCTTTTTTGAATAGCGTTAGTGCGATGTTAGCGCCGCTACGCTGCGATAATTTTCAGCGGCGCTAACAGCACGCCAATTTTTTGTTTAGTGTTAGCGCTACACTACATCCGCTACGCTGCGCTACGTTGCGCTAAGGCGCTTTTAGCGGAAAAAAGGCCTTTTTGCCTCAAAAAGCGCTGTAGCGCAGCGTAGCGAACGCTCTTTTGCGCCCTGAGTGCTTAGCGTCAGCGCCATTGCGCGAATCTGCGCTAACGCTACGCTAAAAGCTAAAATAGCTTTGCACCCTGTGCGCGTAGCGTTAGCGCAGATGCGCGCGATTGCGCTAACACTACGCTAAAAAATAGCGCATTTGCGCTGCGCTACGCTATGCTAACAGCTATGGTTAGTGTAGCTGACCCACTGTTGGACTATACATATACCAGCTCACGGCCCTCAAGAGGAATCCCTCTTGCCAAGCTAGTGTATGTACCTGCTCGCCAAGAGGGCTCCCTCTTGGGCACCGGCGAGCTGGTATATGTATACCTGCTCCCTGAGAGGAATTCCTCTTGGCAATCTGGTGTGTGTATACCAGTGCTTGCCAAGAGGAATCCCTCTCGCCGAGCTGGTACATGTATATTTTCTCACCAAGAGGAATCCCCTCTTGGCGGCAGTTATACTGATACCAGCTCGCCGAGGCACAAGAGGGATCCCTCTTGGCGAGCAGGTTTGGAGACAAGTCCAGAAGGGGGACAGGGACATATACATTTGGCGGGTGTCAAGCGGTGGTACCTGGGTACCCACCTAAAAATTGCACAAAAACAGACACCCGTACCTGTACTTGGCACCCCCGGCGGCGGTACCTGCCACCCTGATGAGTACCCGCTGGCAGGTGCTGGGTACCGCCGCGCGGGTACCCATTTGCCATCTCTATTCTCACTTGATTATATTCTTTGCCCATCTCACCATATAATAGAGGTTGTATAAGTATCTTGTACTTGATAAAACTGATCCAGGTCTGATAGAGACTACTAAATACAAGTTTTCTCCATCATAAAGTCAAGCCACAACAATAAATAATTTTTTTGTCAGAATTCTATGTAGTATAATAGAGGGGAAGGTCTTTCAAAACACCCATAACAGTGGTATTACTTAGCTGGAATATAATATTGTTATTTCCATCTCAAAGGACTGCCAACCCATCCCAAAGTAGTTCTCACACTGGTGTGGAGTGCCCTTTGCATTGCTAAATTTGGCTCTTAGAAAGTAGTACTTTGCCTTAGCATTTAGCTGAAGTTTAAACTGTAGGCAGATACGTCATCCAGAATTCCACATTTTTTTGTTCTAAATTCCAATTTTGCACACAACTGTTTGACTTATCTGCAAGATTTAAACATTAGGGCTTTGTATTCCCAGCATCTTTCATTTGTGCAAAAAAAAAAATCATGTTTACTGAGTGATTTTCTTCTAATCATCAATTACACAACAATTTTTCAGTTATCTGTAACTTAGTTAAGAGACTAGAGGCCAAGGCGGCTTCGCCGCTGCAAATTCAATGGCCATCCTGCCTCTTTCAATAACCCCCCCCCCCCCCTTGAAAGGCTAGCCATATTAGACAGGCAAAAATGATTTTAAATTTGGCTAAGTAGGCTGTTGTGAAGCATCTCCCATCCCCTGCTAAGGAACACACACTCCATTGCATCCCATGCATGTAACAAATACATATTTCTCATTCAAATCAATTTCATGCAAAGAAATTGGATTGCACAAGTCTTTAATTAATCTGAATAAGTCAAGCCCTGATGTTTCTGTGAGACTGCTTAACATATAGCAAAAACAATTAAAAAAAAATCCAAGGACACTTTAGTTATGATTCATCTAATCACTTCATACTCCTCCATATCCAAGCAAGCTCTGTCCATGATCCCCACCATTCTTGTATGACCCGGTCTCCCTGGAGTTTGATCAATGTTGCCGGGAGGAGGGCCCCAGGGAGAAGCATTGGGAGTGGGGGCGGCAGGGATTGCCATTGACACTTGCAAGTTGTGAAAAATTTGGAAGAACTAGAAGTTTATTCCATTAGGACTATTGTCATGTATTTACAATTCAGTGAAGAAAAGATTGAAAGTTACCTAGAAGCAGGCTGCTGGCCGCTGACTAGGAGTATTTTATGAGGGTGAAAAGAGGTGGTTTTGTTGGCGTGGCTGTTCCGTCTGTCATTTGTCACAGCCTCTTATTAGCACCTTCCACTTTGCTCTTGCCTCTCATTTGGTAAAACCAGCTTACTTGGTCGGGACTTTGTCCTTTTATTGACCTTGCCGTTGACGTTCCGATAGGGTGACGCAACTACGTTCTTCTGTGGAACACAGTTGGTTCTGTCAGCCCTTCTTCACTTTTTGTCTTGGCTTTTTAGGGGATTTGGCTTCTCACCTTGAGCAGTTCCTTTTCGGTATGCAGCAGGTTTGGCTCGAGTCTGGCTTTCGGGCAATGCGCCTGTTTGGGTGGAGACGAGCAATTAGCTGCGCCCTGGTCAGTTGACTGTTCCAGAACTCAATCACTCACCTGAGGTGTTTGACGAGATCCTTCCCAGTAACGACGATTGATTTTCGATCTTGCTGTTTTTGTTGGTACCTGCTTTCATCAATAAGATGCACTCAGTTTTCCCGACTTCACAAGCAGATTGGGCTGCGGAGAGGGTTTCGCTTTGCTTACCAAACTCTGCAGCTTTTGTGGTTCGCGGCTCCCTTCTCATCTGGTGAGTGCGGCTCCGGTCCCCTAGGCGTATATTCTTACAAGTTGTACTGTGCAAGTACCACCTGCGCAGGGGAAAGGGTTTTTGTCAGAGGGGGCTGAACCTAACTAAGTCCCTCCTCTGCCTCCAAAGGAGGGACTTACAAAAAAGAGTTTTCTTTTCTTTTTGGCATGACAGGTTTGCTCAATGCATGCACATCAACAGGCAAGAAGCCTGCACATCTATCAGTATTTGTTTTTTTATATAGCACCCCACCCTAATTGTTGAGAAATCAGCTAGAAAGAAAGCCCCATAATGGGTCAGACAGGGGTCCCTAGGAGCATTGTCTCACAGATTGCAATCCATTTGATGTCAGTGTCATCAAAAAAAAGCAAAATTGCTTTTCATCCTCTGTACATACACCTGTCAGAGCTATGGAAAAAAACAGACAGATGTGTCACTTTTTTGCCTCAAAGGAACTGTATGTACTTCACTGTATTGGGGTACCTGGCGGAGTGTCTCACAGGTCATCTTCTGATGCTGATTTTTTGTTGAAGGAGGGGTGGTACATCCCCAAAATTTTGTGAGGTTGTAGGCCAAGTGTGGACCTTCATCATGGTCTTCACAGTTTCACAATAGCTATTGTTTTGAAAACGTTATTGCAGACTTAGGATTTTCTCTGCAAAATCTGAAAAACTCGTCACACCAAAAATGTCCACTGATTGAGAAGTCCCCCCTTCGGAGGCGGGCGTGAAGCGCCCAGGAGGGAATTTTGTAGCTAAGTTTGGGAGGGGGCCTTCGACTCGCGAGCGGTATGGCAGGGTGGGGGAGTCGAATTCTCACATCTACTCTTGATGACCGGTCTGACTGGTCATCGAGAGGTGGTGAGACCGGTCATTGAGAGGTGTTGAGACCGGTCATTGAGAGGTGGTGAGACCGGTCATTGAGAGGTGTTGAGACCGGTCATTGAGAGGTGGTGAGTCCCCTTGATGACCGGTCTGACTGGTCATTGAGAGGTGGTGAGTCCCCTTAATGACCGGTCTGACCGGTCATTGAGAGGAGATGTGGGTCCCCTCAATGACTGGTCTGACCGGTCATTGAGAGGAGATGTGAGTCCCCACAATGACCGGCAAAGACCGGTCATCAAGAGATGCGAGTCCCCTTGATGACCGGTCTGACCGGTCATCAAGAGGAGATGTGAGTCCCCTCGATGACCGGCACAGACCGGTCATTGAGAGGAGATGTGAGTCCCTTTGATGACCGGCAAAGACCGGTCTTGAGAGGAGATGTGAGTCCCCTCAATGACCGGCACAGACCGGCCATTGAGGGATGCGTGTCCCCTCGATGACCGGTCTGACCGGTCATCAAGAGATGTGAGTCCCCTTGATGACCGGTCTGACCGGTCATCCAGAGATGTGAGTCACCTCAATGACCAGCAAAGGCCGGTCATGGAGAGATGCGAGTCCCCTTGATGACCGGTCTGACCGGTCATCCAGAGATGTGAGTCACCTCAATGACCGGCAAAGGCCGGTCATGGAGAGGAGATGTGAGTCCCAATGACCGGTACAGACCGGTCATTGAGCGCAGATGTGAGTCCCCTCAATGACCGGTCCAGATTGGTCATAGACATAACTGTACTGCATATGTACTGACAACTGAGTCCCCTCTTTACCCTTGAGCTGACCTGTAACCACTCAACGAGTGTGTACAGGCCAGCATTGTGTCTGCCCAGGCGCAGGGCCCTGGCAACCAAAGTTGAGGTGCTCAGGGTGCAAAGCATGAGGACCCAGGTCTTGTGCAGCTGGGTTGGATACTTAAAGGGTGTGAATGAAGCTGTTTGTCCCCCCAGGGGATCTGGTTTCGTCCCACCCCCTCCCTGGAGCCCACTAATCACTTGATTGGGGCCTCCTTCATTAAATGTTTGACCGACCTTTTTTTGCCTGTTGCTCCGGCACGGGCTGGAGGGTCAATCTGAGGTGCCCTCCGGGGTGTTTGGGGATTAATTTAAACTTTTATGGGATTTTTGCTAAGGAGCAGAGGCAAAAACTTTGATCTTGCCTTCTGTGTTTCTGTGATTTTAATAAACTTGGATAACTGAAAATTTGTTGTGTAATTGATGATTAAAAGAAAATTTCTCAACAAACATGGTATTTTTTTGAGAAAATTAAAGAAACTGGGAATACAGAGCCCTGATGTTTAAATCTTGCTGAAAAGTTGAAATGTTGGTGCAAAATTTGAATTTACAAAAGAAAAATGCGGAATTTTGGATAATGTATCTGCCCACCGCTGCTAAGAGGAATCCCTTCTGGTTGACAAGGGCATAAATAGGTGCACATGTTGACCAGCCCTTTTCAACCAAGTGCATGCAGCCAAACACGCCAGCCTTTTTTGGCTGCACACCAAATTATTAGTGAGCCCCTGCACCCAAATATTGATGTGCAGCTCTCACATCTCTTTGTGGTCAGAGGTGCCTCCTTGGCCGGAGGGAGTTCTCCGGTCAAGGAGGTGTACACTCTGACCAAAGATATCCCCATCAGATGTGTGTACACCTCCTTGATCAGAGGGATTCCTTTGGTCAAGGAGGAACTCCCATGTTGAAGAGATATTGACATCTCTTTGTTTGGAGGGATACCTCCGGTGTAAGACTCAAAAGTGGTAATGAAACCCTTTTGCTGAATTTCAAAGGGTATGGTGGAGTTGCAAGATCTGCCCTTCTGTTATCAGTCAACAAGACCCACCAAGCTCAGCTTGGCAATTTTTATTAAGTGATAGGTCTGGTCTGTTCCAGATGAAATCTGTTTGACTGGCAACGTGTAAGTGTTTTAATTGCTTTGTTACAAGGGTTGAATTGTTGTTATAAGGGTTGATTTATTGTTATAAGGGTTTTAGGATTTGAGTGTGGATGAGTGTTGGGTGACTTGTGAGTTCTGGGTGAGGAACTGGGGAGCAGGCCACTGGGGGTGGAGAGAGCTCCTTTTATAGACAAAAGTGGAGCCCCAAAGGGGCTTGTGGGTTGGGGTTTCAGCTAATCTAGACAACAGGGTGAGGGATTTTAGCTGGTGGTAGTAGATACAAATGATGTCATAACCCCTCAGGGGCGCATGAATGGTGTCAGAATATACAACAGAACATTCTAAACATGCCAGGGGTGCATACATGATGTCAGGATATACAACAAAACATTCTAACACATGCATAATGTGACAGTAGACTGCATGAGCTGTCATACAGGTGTATTTAGTGTATACACAGGTTCTGAGGCTGCAGAAACAGTGTAGATGATGTCATACTATGTATATAAAGGAGTGTATTTAGCTAATATGTAATGAGTGTAGCCTGATGGGGAGATGTATGTTTGTATCCTATGATGTGTATATGTGTACTACTGTGAAACTTGAGTTGAGGCAGGTGACAGCTGGGTTACTGGGGGTGGCCGTGTGATAGGTGTTTGGTGGGGTCCACAGAGGTGTAACTTCTTATCCAGCGTGGTTGTAATGACCTTTCCAGTGGGGACTAGGAGTGAAATCGGCCGTAGAATCCATTTCTGGGGTCCATTTGGTGGTATCTTGAGGCCTGGTATGATTAATTATGTGGCATAGAAAAAACTATTATTTTTCCACTTTTCCGTCTACCACACCGGCCAAATAGGTCTACACACATCTTATCACAGCTCTATACACCTTCTTGAATGGGGGGATCCCTCCGGTTGAGGAGGTATTCACACCTCTTCAATCAGAGGGATCCCCTGGCCAAAGAGGTGTGTACACCTCTGCAAATGGAGAAACTGCCCGGCCAAAATAGGCATGTTCCCCTCTTTGACCGGAGGAATTGCTCTGGTCAAGGAGCAGTACACATCCTTCTCCAGCCAAAGAGGGGAACATACCTCACTCCTCTTGATGACCAGAAAAAACCGGTCATTCAGAGGAGTATGTACTCCTCTCCCTTCATTGAGAGGAGTATGTACTCCTCTAGATGGCTGGAAAGAACCAGACATCCAGAGAAGTGATTACGTATACAAGAAAAAGTCAAGCAAGTTCCACCAGTGGACATGTGAGAGCTCTAAGGAATCTGGTGATGGAACTTCAGGCTTTTTCATAGTTTGCCGTTGAACAAGCTTCAATGCACAGTGACTGTGCTAAAAAGTCCAATGTCTGCTTGAGTGAAGCTAGAATGGAAGTTACACAGGACTGAGGAGAATGAATCATGTCAACTGCTGTCACTTGAATGACTTTTTCTTGCAGTGTATTCCTCTCAATTACCACAGGAGTAATCACTTCCCTCAATGACTGGAACTTCTGGTCATTGGGAGGAGTGCATACTCCCTTGATGACTGGAACAAACCAGTCAGCGAGAGGAGTATTTACTCCTCAACATGACCTGAAGGTACTGGCCATCTCTCCTCTAGCTGACCGGAACAAACCTGTCATCAAGAGGAAGATGGCCGGCCTGTTCTGGTCATCTTGAGGAGTATGTACTCCTCTTGACCGGTTTTTTCCAGTCATCTTGGGGAGTACATACCCCTCTTTCTGACTGGTTTGTTCTGTTCATCAAGGGAGTATGCACTCCTCCTGATGACCAGAAGTTCCAGTCATTGAGGGAAGTGATTTCTCCTGCAGTCATTGAGAGGAGTAATCACTTCCCTGGATGTCTGGTTTTTTCTGGCCTTCTAAGTTCTAGAGGAGTACATACTGCTCTTGATGGCTGGAGAGGATTTAGGTATGTTCCCCTCTTTCAAGGTGTGTAATGCTCCTTGAACAGAGCAATTATTCTGGTTGAAGAGGGCAACATACCTCTTTTGACCAGGGGGGTTTGGTGCCAAATGGGGCCTAACAAGTTTTAATATGATAATTTCACACATTCATTTCTGTTGGTAACCTGTGACATATAATAAGCCCTTTTGTAACAAATAAAATGCAAATGTGAACCAGAAAGATAAGATCAATCAACACTGGGCCGCTAGGCTACACTACGCTACAAGGCCACTTAGTGTTAGCATAGCGGCGCTAACAGGAGCCCTGTTTTCCTGTAGTGTTAGCGGGATTTCATGCCACTAACACCAAGCTGTAGCATAATTTTTTTTCTGCACTAACACTTGACTTTTAGCGTTAGCACAGAAAAAAATCCGCTACGCTACCTGTTAGCGTAGCGTGATAGGCGCTAACGTATTTCTGCTCCCTCGGTAGTGTAGTGGGATAAATTTACGCTGCGCTGGGGCGGCAGAAACTGTAAGAGCTCGCTTGGAGCTCTTCACTGGACCGTCGGGCGGAGGCTCGAAGGGGGGCGGAGCTCGAGGCTTGGACAGTTCTAGTTCCAACGGTACTGTATTTCAGGGAGCTAGCACAGTAGAGAGATGAAAGGGGTCCGGGATCTCTCTTGAGTAAGTACAACTAGAAGGGAAACATGAAGAGGAAGAGAGATGAGAAGGAGAAGACTTACCTAGCACAGTAGAGAGATGAAAGGGGTCCGGGATCTCTACTGGCTAGGAAGGGGCAAGGGGGAACTCAGACTAAGTACTGATGGTTGTGACAGGACTTGTGAAAGGCATTGTAAGACCCCAAAGGAGGGGGCTTACAGAAACTGGGCAGAAACATCATGCTGGTTTTTTCCTGTATTTGCGTGACTGCAGGGAAAAAATGGAGTGTTATTTCTGCCCAGTTTCATCTCTGTAGTTGACCGGGGACAAAATTTGGCTGTTTCTGCCCAGTTTTTTCCTCAGGCGGTGCTAGCTTACACCAGGGTTCGCAGTCAACACAGCGACAACAAAAAGAACTGTGTTGGCGCGACCCCCCCCCGACGCCACCAAATTGTTTTCAACCAGCCGACGGCGTTGGCTTGTTGCTACTGGCAAGCCTTTGTCGGCTGTCTACCGTGTTGGACCCTTGTTTGGCATACAGTCAAGCCAACGGGGCCAACAAGTTGGCCCAACCCAGCCGTACCATTGGCCTGCTCAGCAGGGCCAAACATGGCTGGCTGGGTTATGCCATGGCACTATTCTGACCCCGCTGTCATGCCAACAGAATGGGCTGGTTGTGTTGGCATGACAGCTGGGTCGGATGGGTCAAACCAACGCGGTTCTGACCCGTCCCCAGCGTTGACCTGCCTCCGCAGTCAAATTTGCGGCAGGCAGGTCAAACCTGACATTCCCTTGACCCCGCGGGCGCGCCAACGCAACTCAAAGTTGAGAATCAAGCGGTGGTGTACACCAAATCTATGCTAAATGTTTTCTCTAAGCTAACGCCGCTATCCAGACAGAACTGTAGTGTTAGTGGCCGTAAAAAAACAAACGCTAACACTACACAAGCGCTTTTTTCTATCTTAGTAGTGTTAGCAGGAAAATCCAGCTGCTAACACTAGCGCCGCCGTAGTCACCCCCAGCAAATTGGGATCATGACAGCCATACAGGTTGCATGGTCCTGCATGTTACATGAAAAAATCCCGCGCCCTTTGTCACACATCATTTACATGACTGGCTGTCATGTATGTAAGGTGAGGTGGACAGGTCTGTGAAACCCTCTGCACAGTCACTGTGCATGTGACATGTTGAAAGTGTGAACTGCACGTCAGTATCCGGACAGCTTGTCATGTACACCTGACAGGACTTCCATGACCTGACAGGCGTACAGGACCACGTAACCTGTATGCTTCTCATGACCCCAATTTGCCCGGGGTGAGTGTAGCTTAAAAAAGCTAAAACTAGGCTAAGCTACACCAGGAAAGAAAAGTAGTCACCTGATGGCAAGTGACATGACACAGCTTTGTTTTCAGCTCCAAAACTACTCCAATGCTGCTCCTCTCCACCAGCACATCTGCAGCTCACATGATAGGTGTCAGGATCAAAGCACTCAATGTGAAAACCCAGATGATGCTCAGCTTTGGCCCTGGCCCAGCTGATGCTCAGCTTTTACCCTGGCTCAGCTGATGCTCAGTTTTTCACCTGGCCCAGCTGATGCTCAGCTTTGGAACTGGCCACCTGATGATCATCTTTGGCCCTGGCAGATCTGATGCTCAGCCTTGGCTGTGGCTCAGCTGATGCTCATCTTTGGCCCTAGCCTAGCTGATTTTCAGCTCTGATCCTGTCCAAGCTGATTCCCATCTTTTTCCCTGGCCTGGCTCAGCTGATACTCAGCAAGCTGAGAATCAGCTGGCTAGCTGGCCCAGGACTGGGCCAAAGCTGAGCATCAGCTGGGACAGGACTAGGAGAAGGTTGAGCAAGGACTGGTATAAAGCTGAGCATCAGCTGTGCCAGGACTAGTACAAAGCTGAGCATCACCTGGGCAAGGACTGATCAAAAGGCTTTATTCCAATTCTGAGAGTGAGCTGTGTGAAAAAGCTGAGTATGAGCTGGGCAGAAAAGCTGAGTATGAGCTGGGTACCAAAGCTGAGTATCAGCTGGACGGAACTGAGGATCAGTTGGGCTCATCAAAAACTGAACAGGACCTCCTTGGTAAATTTTGGAAGTTGAGGAGATGGTTGGGAGACGGGGGTAGATAGTGGATAGATATTGGATAGATGGTGGGTAGCTGGCTGGAGCTGGTTTAATGTCACTTGTCATCCTGGTGCTAGCACTAATGTTAGCGTAGCTGGCCCACCGTTGGCTCAATGGATAAATTGTTCCACTTGAGTTTTACATTGGTTGCAGATATGTTTTATTGCTTTGTTTCATTTTATTTTCAATTGAGTTGCAGATGATTTCCAGCTGAATTATGGATACTCTATGTATAGCTGTATATCATTTCATGTTTGATTATACATATGTTGTAGTAGACATTGTGCTGATCTGAGTTATGAAAAATTCAAGGTGAGCACTCCTGGGGGAGTGCCCCCAAAGCTTCCCTGGTGTTGATGGTTTCAATGCAACCATGTAATCATTCTTACCTCTCTGCAACAAGCCCTTAATATATTGCCTTTCAAATCCATCCCAAGATCTCTAGTCTAATTCTCAGAACATCCCTGTGTGCTTCCTCCAATTCCTTGCCATAAAGACAGGGTCAAATTCATCTTTGGTCCCTGGCAGGCTGTCAGGTCACATGAGTGCTACTTTTTTCATACAATTCAAGCTCTTGTTATCCAAGCAAGTTTGCAGGTTGGTTGTCCAAGGGATTGGATTGGAGATGAGGACAAGGTTGACTAGGCTAGTGTCTGGTATGTAGTTGGCATTTGTGCAGAGCTCATTCTCCAGACTGCAAGCTGTAGCCATTCTCCCTCTTCCCTTTTCCTATTGTCTTTTTGGGTGATCTCTCCTTATTTTTTTTACTAGCGTTTAAGGGCGGCTACGCCGCCCTGTGATTGCTGGTGTAAATTCATTCACCATTAATTTAAGACACTTCCTAATAAAGAACCTGGGACTGAATTTCAGAGCAAAAAGACCAAAAACTAAGAAGAACATGAATGAGAAAAGATGACAGAAATAAGTATAACAAGATGATGAGAAAACAAACCCTGAGACAGATGGCTATCTGTAAAAGAACAACTGAGAATTGAAGTGGTAACTAGATGTTGTTTTTGAGCTGATATGTTGAAATCAAGGATTAGTTGTGAGGACCGAGGGGAAGATGAACAAAGAATAAAAAGGAACAAACCCTAATAAATGAAAGAGGACAACAATATAAAGCTAAGAAAAGGAGTGCGCGAAGATCTGAAGACAATGACTAATGGAAGATCAAGTGTGTTAGTTGATTGAGAAGAAAACAAATAAAAGAAGGATTTTGGAAATGCAAGGCGCATTTCTCACCAAGTTGCAAAGCTATACAGGCGGTCCTAGCTAAATTTTTGCGGAGACTTGTCGACGTGGTACTTGTGAGTTGAGGTCTTGAGTCTTGATCTTAAGAGAGCGCAGAGATGATTGACGAACTGACGAGTTGAGTTGAATCTTGAGTCAGATGATTAAGGTTGAGAAGTCGATGAGGAAGGTGAGAGAGATCTCGAGACGCAATACGTGTTCGCTGAGTAGGTTTAAAATGATGAGATTGATTTTGCGAATCACTGCGCATGTTGCGGCGCAGGATTGTGAGTGTGAGGAATAGCGCGCACAGAGTGCGCAGATTGAGGATAGATGTCACAAGTCAAGGCGAGTTTCAACACCTAAAACATTGCCTTTATGGTATGCCAAGGTGGCATCCTCCTCCAACCAGAATACGCGGATCGCCGGAGTTGGATTTCATAGAGCGGGTCGGATA
Organism: Puccinia triticina; assembly: GCF_026914185.1. Taxonomy (NCBI): domain Eukaryota; kingdom Fungi; phylum Basidiomycota; class Pucciniomycetes; order Pucciniales; family Pucciniaceae; genus Puccinia; species Puccinia triticina. The sequence continues at coordinate 5,253,596 of NC_070560.1, read as the reverse complement.
GGTGCGCGGAGGGCGTTGATGAAACTTCTGAAAAGAAACTCAATTTCCCAATTTTTGTGGGATCAATTGCGTCCGGGAAGACTCGGAGGCACACCGGAAAAGGTGTCAGCCTGGAGAAGGGCTAGGGAAATGACTCGGGGTGATTTTAAGAGTTCTGAAAAGAACCTTAGGTAACCGTTTTCGAGTGATTGATTGCATTTGGAAAGATGAAAATGGAAGAAAAAGGGGAGGGGGATGTGGGCGAAGGTGGGAGGGGAAAAGGAAATTAAATAACAGAGTCCGGCTTGAATTGAAGTATAGGGGAAAAGTATAAAAGGAGGCAGCGAGTTGATGATTGCTGGTCATTGCTTGGCTCTTGCTCGGCGCCAATTGCTTAAAGAGCCAAGCGATCCAGGTGCATTGGGACCTGTATTTTTTTTTTGGGTGGGGGAAGGGAGAAATGCTGCCATTTTTTTTGTTGGTGGGCGCGGCGGTCCGCTTAATGTTAAACTGTTAATTTTATTTTTCATGGAGCAGCCCATCATGAACAATTTTGAACTTTTGAGTCTGCACTAACCAGCTTCGACTGGGGGCAACAAAACCCTGAGCAAATCTCAATCTGTACAATCAACCATCTTTATTGGGCCCCAGAAAAAAAGAATTCACATATTTAGGCCCCGTTTGGAGCCGATATAATCCAGGCGATATATGAGTTTTTTTGCATGACATCCTATGTGACATCTGATCAGGTCCACCAAAACTTGATCAGATGTCACAAGTTTCCAGATTATATCACGCAATTTTATCGGCTCCAAACGGGGCCTTAGAGCATCTCCACCGCGGGCCCTAGTTTGGGGTCGCTAAAATTCAATCTTTGGGACTGCGCAGCAGGTTTTACCGCCCCAAACTGCTGCGGCATACACCGCGAGCCTCCAAAGGGAGTCTCTAAAAATCACTGACACTCCACCGATGTACATGTATTCCATGACGGGCACAAACCGGTCATCCAGAACGAATGCACTTTGTGCGATGACCATCCGAGGTGGATACATAAATAACACTCCTTGATGGCCGTCACTAACCGGTCATCCAGAACATTTGCATGTTTTTTGATGACCACCTCGTTTGATGGCCTTCCATGGCGGTCATCGAGAAATCATGAAGTGGACTCACCTCAATGACCGGTAAGAACCGGTCATTGAGGATTGATTGGTGTGTGTGTGGCTGACAACCGGTTGGTCGCTGCTGCGATGGCCGGTTCGTTCCGGACATCGAGAGGAGTAATAACTCCCCTCGATGGCCGGAACGGAGCAGTCATTGAGAGGATAATAACTCTCCTCGACGGCTGGTTTGTTCCGGTCATCGATAGGAGCAATAAATCTCCTCGATGGCCGGTTTGTTCCGGTCATCAAGATGAGTAATAATTCTCCTTGATGGCCCGTTCTTTCCGGTCACCGAGAGGAGCAATACATCTCCTCGATGGCCGGTTGGTTCCGTTCATTGAGATGAGTACATATTGTAAGATTGGTTCCGTTCATCGAGGAGGTGACCAATGGAGTTTCACAATGTTGTTGTTATGTGACAGTGTCTTTTGGGTCGTTGGAGAGAGTCTCTAGGAGTCCCTACATGTACGGACTCGGGCATGAAATTTGGGGACACCTGTAAAATTTTGACACTAATAGCGCCCGCGGTGGGTTGGGTTGAGTCGGTAAATTCCAACTAGAGACCCAATTTAGGGCCCGCGGTGGAGTTGCTCTTAGTTGTATGATGAGCAACGGTGTGCATTGCAGATATCGTGGCGGTTGAGTTCGGGGCTGTCCGGGGTTTCGGTTGATTTGTGCTGTACAGGTGCTGAAGATCGGCGGTTTAAGGTTGTCGGTGGCTGTTTCTCTGCCCAGAACCACACCCGATGGAACCACGCACGCCTCCCAGCCAGGCGGAACGATCCGAGCAGGAAGCGGCGGCAAACGAACTCCTGGCCAGCGTCGACCTCGCAAAGGCACTCGAATTCATCAACAACAACCAGCACAGACAACAGCCCCGTCTGGTTGACCACCAAGCCCAAGCCCACGCCACCAGCCCAGACACCAAGACGACCCCCACCCAGCAGCCGCCCCGGAACACCGCCGAGCCCAGCAGCCCACAGCCAGAGCCCAGCAGCACGACGACCAGCCCCGCCAGGAACCAGCGCCTCAAGACGATATCCATCTCCATCCTGCGCTCCGTCGCCCGCAAACGCGACTTCTCCGCCGGCCCACACCCCGCCATCCCCTCCGACCAGCCAGCCATCCACTCCCTGCCCCCCGCCCTGCAATCCATCCTCAGCGACCATCACCATCACCCCAACGAGCTCACCCCCGCCAAACGGCCCTTCTTCATTGTCGATGTCCGGTCTGTAAGTAAGTATACTCTCCCTCTCTACTCCAACAAGCCCCACAAAAAAACCAACATCCTCCTTCCAACCAGCCGCCGCCGCAGAAAGGCATCAAGCCAATCCCAACCAGATTCGAAGAGTAGAAGAATGCAAACGGTTCTTCTCCCTGCGATACGAGCCCATCTTTACCACCCTCGCCGAAGGAAAACCGCCCCCAAGCCTGGTCAAGGTCGTAGAATGGAGAAGAAAGCTGCAGCTGGTCTCGATCCTGCGCCAGAAGCGCGAAGAATCCTTCCGGTCCACCAGCCAAGCCTCCGCCGAGCAGCTCCGGAGAGCCCACGACGAGCCCTCGAGCGCAGAGGAGCTGAGACTCAAGCTCAGGATGACCACCATCGACCCGCCCAGCCTGCTGTCGACCCTTTCCCCCCAGCAGAACAAGTGGATCTGTCTCAGCTCGCGCAAACGACGGACGATGTGGGAGATCTGTCCAGAGGATATACAGGCTTACATGGCCACACAGGGGATGATAGAGGACGAAGAAGAACTACGCGAGGCCGAGCGCCTCTTTGGCCAATTCGACGAACATCCCGTCCGCCACCACAAATCTAGTCGCCAACGAGTCAACAGCAGCAATAAGTCGGCCAGCCGGTGGTTCAGTGATGCCCACGTCTCGACCGGCCAACTCTCCGACCACGACTCAACCCGCTCCCCGCACAGCGGCCAAGGCTCCTTCCACAGCCAGACCCACCACCACCACCACCTGCGCAAGCCATCCTCAGGAACCTCCTCATCCCGCGCCATCCGAGCCGACGGATCAACCTCCTATGCAGAAACATCCTCGAGCCTTCCCAGGGTATCCAACTTGACCAACTACCGCTACTCCTCCGACATGTCCTCCCAGGACAAGTACCCCCGTCTCCACCAGACCAGCTCAGACCTCGAAGAGCGTGAGCCGCACGCCGGCTCGAGCCAGCCCAACCCAGAAGACCTGTCGCTGGATGTCCACAATCTGAGCTGGTCTGGCAAGACCCCCGTCTCCTCGCCCCACGTCTCCTCGGCCATACCCCTCTCGCCCCTGGAGAAACTCCACCCACGAGGCTCGGCCAACCTCCTCTCATCATCATCAGCAGCAGCAGCAGCAGCAGTGCTCCCCGACGACTACCATACCCCACCCCACTCCCAAGCCAAGTCGCCCTCCACCGCCCCCCCGCCCGCCCGGCACAGCAGTGACTACGGCCCCCGTCCATCCAAGCCGGCCCTAGTCAAATCGAAAGTCAAGAAATACCACAGCGCATGGAGCGCCACGGACGACAATGCCCATCCACCCGCCGGCTCGTCCCCTCTAAGATCCAACTCCCAGCCACACGTCGTGGACCCATCAGGCCTCGCCCGCCACTCCAAACAGCGCCTCACCAGTCTCGGCCACGGCCTGACAACCACAAGCCACCCCACTGCGGCCCACCATCATCCAGGCTCGTCGCCCGAGAAGCCGAACCTTTCGCGGGCCGCGTCGGCCAAGGGTCTGCTCCACTTCGCCAAGCGCTCCATCATCCCTGACCTCCCCTCCGCCCCCGGCCCATCCCTCGGCCCCTCCGTCCTCGCTCCCACTGCCCGCCCCTCCAAGTTGGCCTTCTTCCACAAACCGCCGCGCGATTGGCGCGGCTGGAAATTCGACAAATCTCACCTCCTCTTCCGCACCTCGAACGACAAGAAACAAGCCTCCCCTGCCGACCTCTTCCCCCCCGTTAACGACATCCTCTTCGTCAGCCCCTTCCACCAGCCCCTCCGGACCCCTAACCATCTCCCTCGAACAGGCCTCCACTCCTTCGCTGCGAGCCAACAGACCGTCAACCTGCCTATTCTTATGACCGACCTCACTGACGAAGAGGCCCAGGAAATCGAAATGTCCGTCTTGCATCTCAAACAAGTATATCTCTCTCAGATTCTTACAAATGTTTTTTTTTTCTTTCGTAGGTTGGTCGTCATGTTGGCCAGTCAAGTCGAGCATTCTGCACTCGCGAACAAGCAGAATCGGGAGGAGTACCGGAAGCATGCGGGGCTGCTACCGGATATCCGGCAGGAGATCGGACTGGAAGCGATGCCGATCAGGATGGCGGTTGCCGGAGGGGATCGATCGGAGGGGGAGGGAGGGAAGGAAGAGAGTGGGAAAGACAAACGGGCGGGGCAGCCGGGGTCATCGAGCTCGTCCTCGTCGACGACGACCGAAGGCTCCGTGCTTTCTCAGTCGGTCCTCCACGACGACCCCGACGACACGTCCCCGGGCGCGCTCGTCCAGCTCTCCGCAGACCGCCTCGCCCACTCCCTCGCCCGCATCGAACTCACCCTTGCCGACCTCGACAACCATAAACAGGCCTTCAGACTGGCCCTCCGTTCTCAGATCCTCGCCCGCACCACCGCCATCCAGAAACACGAGGTCTTCCTGGCTTCGTGTTCTCAGCGCCAGGAGCTGATGCGGAAAGACCGTGACCTGGTGCGTCTCCTTTCTCTCTCCCCAAACCGTCCGAAAAACATGCGCGAAAACAAAGAATGGTCGATTGAACGGACGGGGGATTTGTGTCAACACAGGTGAACCAAATGAAACGGACGGTGAAAGTGTTTGGGCAAGAGGGCCGGATGGTGGACCATTTCAAGCAAGCCCTGACCAACGGGATCTCGCGCCCGCTGATCAGTCTGCTAGTCTCGATCCTGACCAAGCTGATCGGGCTGGGTCTGAAGCTGTTTGCGCTGCACTCGGCGGCGCGTCGGGCGCCTCTGCGGGGGCTGATCTGTGCGCTGGGGGTGCGCTGGATATACACAGTTGTGTGGCGGCAATGGACGACGGAGGACGGCCGGCTGCTCGCGCTCTGGGCCCGGCTCCCCACGCCCCCCGCCACCCTTGGCCCGTACCTCGCCGCGCTCCGCTCGCTCTGCAACGCCGCGCGCGTCCTGCTCGTCTGTGTCAACTTCTCGCTGCTCCTCACCAGCCTCTGCGCCCTCCTCTCCGCCCTCTTCCTCGCCCTCCTCTCGCCCTCCTCCGCCACAAGCCCTGCGTCTCCCCCGCCCCCGGCCTCCATCCATCCGCCGAATCATCTCACCCAGCCCCGCCGCCCCGCCGCCCTTCCCTTCCTCCCTCCTCCCGCCTCCTCCCCCGCTCCTTCTTCGACCCATACCCTTCCTCCTGCCCCCCCACATCCTCCGAATCCCAAAAAACTGCCCTAACCCCCCGTCCCCTTGTATAAATAGATGTACGCACACCCTCACGATCGACCCATATCCAGGACCCGTTTCTCATCAAAAACCCAGCCTTGTTATTTATACCTTGCACGCCTTATGTTACATTATATATTTATTCTGCGAGTCAATGCGCTCTTCATTAATTTCACTTATCGTTCTTTATAATTGTTTGTTGTGTGTTTGTTCCTCCCTTTATTCCTTGTTGTTGTTGTATCAACCCCCATTACTACATTCCTCCACACACACACAGTTTCCACAGATCATTCCTTAATATGTATATGTGAGTGTGTTTTGTGCATACTGCATGCATGCTTCCTATTCCTGCAGTTTTGTATATGTAATTTCATGTTTTCATGCATTGTTTGTTGGGGTTTACGGAAGTGTTTGTCTCGCTGTTGTACATTTTTGTTGCTCCACCCCCTCCACCACCATCTGTGTTTCTTCTCTTCGATCGTTCTAGCACCTGCCCTTATTATTGTTGTTATTGTTTATGCAAGTGTCTTGGGGGATCAGAGCAAGGAAATATTTAAATTATTTGGGCTCTGCCGTCGGGCTAGATACCGAAGGATTTCGGGTGAGGGGAGGGGGCCCGCGAGTCCTCACTCCTTTTGGCGCTTTTTGGGCGCCAGTTGAATATCTGGCTCGGATCGAGCTTAACAAAGCCTCTCTGGAGCAGAGGGCCCTGCAGGGTCTCTGTCTCATAGAGAGGCTTAGGAATATCAGCCTGTATGACCATGCTTTTTTTTGCTCTTTGCATTTTCAAGATCAACAAGTTAACTGCCCCTCTGGACATAAGAAGCGCGGTGAGAACTGCTTTGGGATGGGTTGGCAGTCCTTGAGGGGGAAACAACAACATCTTCCAGCTAAGTAAATGGAGGACTTCCCGTCGAGTCTGGGAGCCTCCCAGATCTCAATTCACACACCCAAATTCTTAATTTTTGACAAAAAGATAAGTGTTTTCCCAACCCTACAGTTTATTGATTTCATGTGCACTGGTTGATTTTTTGATAGGTGTCTTAATTTAGGATTTAGAGGGGCATCTAGAGCTCTCTAAATGACGATGGGAAGTCATCCAATACAGGCGGCTTCCCGTGCAATCTGGGACCCCTGCAGATGTTGGTTTAGCCCCAAAAAGTCTAGATTCACACAGCAAAATCTAGTTTTTTTGGGTTCTAGATCACTCTGGGGAGGCCCACAGACGTCAACAGAAAGTCATCCACTACAGTTAGGGATGAGGCAATGATTGATAAATTCTTCAGCAGTGAATGAAAAGTGGGTCAAACATGATGGGGAAGTGTCTCAGGACCTCATGCAATGTTGGATGGAACCATTTCAATCTCCAAGGAGAAATTAATTCCAAACTATACTAAAATGTCAGTTACTCAATGCCCAATTATTAATCACTTACGTTGAATTTATATGTATCATTTCCCTATGTGCAAGGGCTTTCACACAGCATCAGTGTGGTTAGCTGAGGCTTTAATGGCTTTCTGACCAGTGTGTACTTTTCATAGAGCTGTGAAAAGCCTATACTGGTATCCGTCACCCCAATAGGGGGGTTCACAATTGACTTTTTGGCTCCTGGTGACCCCATAAAATCTTTCTTTCTGGTGTACATTTGTGGCATAAAATTACCGTAAACAGCGGTGGGTAGTTACGATATGCTACGATAACCGCCGTTATCTGCGTAGCGTAATGCTTGCCGTTACTGCCCTCAGGCGTTAGCGCTACTAGTAACAACTAGTTGTAACCCCGGGCCCGTATTGTGACGGGCCTGATTTTTCTGGTGCATTACTTGCGTTACTAGTAGCGTAACGCGTTAACCACTGGTTAACAAGATAAAGAGGGGCAAATGGCCCCCTCTGGATCATATGCAGTCCGATATCTGCCCCTCCGTGCAGGCAGATATCGTAACGGATGTTAAATGCCATACATCCTGGGTGTGCAATATCGTAACACACTTCTGTTACGGTTAACGGTAACGGTAACAAGAGAAAAACCGTTACGATATCAGTAAGTTACCAATAACTGTACCATAACTACCCACTGTTGCCATAAACCATTTCTGGTCATCCAAAAGGGACCATAAAAATTTAGACTTAAGTGTACACACCGGCACCCCTTCCGATGACCGGTCATCCCCTGGAATACATACCTCCATCCAATGGCCAGTCAACACGGGTCATTGGGTCAAGTACACCCTCAACTGACAGTCCCCAACACCGGTGTGAGAATGAAAGCTGGTCAGTCAGTGGAAATGTCCGCTGACCGCCTCCTTCAAGAATATTAATGTCCAGGCTGTGTGATTATCAGCAACTCGGCTCCGCACTCCTACTATCCGCTAGCCTTCAGCGCTCCTCTCTGAGCCTGATCTATAGCATAATAATCCGCAAGTGAATAAAGCTTTGCACTCCGTAAGCACAGAATCCGCAAGTACTCTTGAAAAGTAAAGATAAGGTCACAAATAATCTCCTAATAACGCTAGTACGTCTGTAATTGTAAGTACAATAATGAGTCATCCGTAAGATGATAGGATAATAGGATAAGGTAAGAAGAGAAATCCCTGAGCCCCCTTTTCCCGTCCTTCCCTCCTTGCACATCACCGTTCCCACCCAATCCCGCACGTCTGACACTTTCCTGCACTAGTCCCCCAGCTCCGCCCGCTATTCCGCATGTCACTTTCCCAGACTATGCTCCTCTCCGACGCTTTATCTCTCACCGTCCTCTGTCTAGCCCCCGCCAGTCGGTCTCTTGTCACCGCCTCCACCCTGGTTCCACCTGCTGGTGGAACCCTCTTTGGCTGTCGTGGCTCACCCGCTGACGCGCCGCTGCTACCAGTCCACGTGTGTAATCCGCTGCAGTCCAGCCCTGTCTTCATCCTCAGTGCTTATGTCACCGGAATGCACTCTGCCTGAGCCGCTCTGTGCATTCCCGCCTGCGTTATCCCCAAGTGGACATTCTACCACGCTTGCCTATAAAAATCACCACACTGGCAATCAGACACACTCATACACCCCACTTTGTCATTGGGTGGATACACATTCCACTCAATGACTTGGTTGGGTCATTGTGTGGATACCCGCTCCACTCAATGGCTGGACCCAGCACTCAATGGCTGGACCCAGTCATCAAGTGGATACACACTCCACTCAATGACCAACCCGGTCATTGAGTGGATATCAAGTGGATACCTTCTCCACTTGATGACCAACCCGGTCATTGAGTGGATAACTACTCCACTCAATGACTCGGTCTGGTCATTGTTGAGCTAACTATACTGTTGTCAAGTCTACTCTGTGTTTCCTGCTTCAATCTTCATTTATTTCACATATCACATGTTGTGACATCTCCTGCTCATCATTGTTCACTCTATATAACCTGAGCCAGCAGCACTTGGAAAGGCTTTTCTTCATCCTTTCCAAACACTCCTAACACATTGTGTCTGCTGTCTCAGGTATGTCTTTTTCTCTTGCGTCTTTCTTCATTCATTGAAATAAACTTCATCCTTTCCAAAAACTCCTCACACATTGTGTCTGCTGTCTCAGTTTATATCAACAGTCATCAAGTGGAGTGTGTATCCACTTGATGAACCGGTCCGGCCATGGAGTGGAGCAGGTATCCACTTGATGACCCGGTCCAGCCATAGTGGAGTGTGTATCCACTCAATGACCAGGTCCGGCCATTGAGTGGATCTGGATGACCCAACTGGATCATTGAGTGGAGTTGTACCCACTCAATGACCAGGTATTGGTTACCCACTCACTCGATGACCTTTGGGTCATTGGTCATTGAGTGAGTATGTATCAACTCAATGACTGGGTTGGCCATTGAGTGGGGGAGTGCATACCCACTCAATTACCGGGTAGTGGTGATTTACTTGATGACCCAAAGTCATTGAGTGGAGTCGTACCCACTCAATGACCGGGTAGTGGTGATTGACACAATGAACCAAAGTCATCAAGTGGAGTATGTATCCACCCAATGACTGGGTTGGTCATTGAGTGAGGTGCATGGGTGTGTCCTGCTTGACCCGATGATATTGATTGGTCATTGGTTGAGGTGTATGGTAAATACAGGCATACGAGATCAATGGCCAGTCTTGATGTCTCAACCCGCTCGGGTTCATGGTGTGATGGGCAAGGATGGGTGCCAGCACGTTTCTGTTGCTCTGCCAGCATAAAACCTTCCTGGGGTGAGGTTAAAATTTAATTGCGCAGCTTGCGCATCTCTCCTGGTGAGGTGATAAAATCTTTCTGGTGAAAGTCAATTGTGAACCCCCCTGATGTACTCGTGTACATGAGGGTGACATTGGAAAAGTGCAAAAAGCCCACAATGGAGACACAACCTTAACAAAGTCCCTCTTCTGCCAACATGTTTCTTGCTAAGCAAGCCTCTGACAGCCCTTGGCAGGAGGGGCTTGCCAAGAATCCAAGGTTGGCTGGGAGGAATATTCAAACCTCTATAATTCCTTGCCACAGCAACATTTTTTGGAATAAAATTGCTGAGGTCAAAGGCTAGCATATGCCTTAAGCCTATCCAACCTACATAATTTGACTCCAGAAAAAATCCTCAATAACACTGAAACGTTGGATTCTGCACTGAATGGGTCTGTGCTCACCAACTCAGTTTTCATAGTTCTTTCTATTTTTACCCATGTTGGATATCATTTGAACTGATAAAAATACTACTATTTTCTCTTGTATCTTCTTGCGGTGCAACTGGTACCCAGTTCCATTTTGACATTCTCTGGTTTCAAGTGAGTTCCAGTTGAGTTCCAGATGACTTCTGCATCAGTTCTGGATGATTTATGGATGAATTCAGGATCAGTTCCAGATCATTTGTGGATGAGTTCCAGCATGGTTCATTATTTCTTACACTATTTTCACCAAAGGTCACATCGAGCTTAACAAAGCCTCACTGTGAGAGCCCCAAAGAGGCAGCCCCGCAGGGTCTCTGTCTCACAGAGAGGCTTACCTGGAAAAATCTGTACCTGGCCTGAGAGCCCCAGGAATATCCGCCTGTATTAGGCTTTTTTCACATTTTCCTTTTTTAAAAATCAACCGTTCATATGTTGAAGTCGCCCCTCGGGACTTAAGGAGTGCTTGGCATTGCGCTTCTTTTGATTCAATTTGAGCCTTGTAGCTCCCAATATAAGGCCTGATCCTCCCAGTTGAAATTTCCAATCATGGAGGAAAAGTGGCCGTGTAGGGAGTGAGATTTACTGTACAGAACTGTACAACTCTATTAGTCATCTCAAAGGATTCTTGGAAAGTGAGCTCCTTTGAGCCAATCTCCAGCTCATGGGAGGGCAATGGTGGCAGGCCTACCACCAATTTGAAGAGGAGATGCAGGTCTTTCACCGGTTCAAGAGGCGGGCAACATGCCCTCTGGGAAGTGGGGGATTTGTGGGCACAAAGTTGGCCACCTGCAAAAAACACCAACTGCACGCGGGGCTCTCATGCCAGGAATCGTGGATTGCACGCAAGTCCCTCCCTGATGGGAGGTCGCACTTCGTGCAAGGCGCTTCGCGCCCCTGCCCCCCGGCAGGCGAGGGACTTGTGCTAAGTTCGAGGTCACATATGGCACTCTGGAGAGTGCAAAGCTCCCCCCCCCCCTGGTGATGTCACAGCTGCTGGGGTTGCACTCCAGCACCCCTGTGCACATCAAGCTTAACAAAGCCTCTCAAAGGGGCCCCCAAAGGGACTCTCTGTAGGAGAGGCTTATGTTGTAAGCTGCCCGCATGGCCTGAGCACTTTGAGAAATTGTCAAATATTTCTTCTTTTTTGGAATGAACAGCTCTTGAAACAAAAACAGCCACCTTTCATGACATTCTGAGGAGATTGACTTGTAGCCTTAATGCTTCTCAGGCATTTTTTCATATTTTTTGGGGGTGATTTGGCTTGAAATAAGCAGTTGCTTGTGATTTCTAGTCAGCCTTGTCCCAGCATTTTGCCCGGTAGAGATTGACAGCTGGCAAACCATTTGGATCATTGGTTCACGCTCTCACGGTTTGGTGACTTACACAGGGACAGATGTCATTGTTAAAATGATAGTGGAGGACTTCCCGTTGAGTCTGGGAGCCTCCCAGATCTCAATTTACACACCCAGACTCTTAATTTTTGGTAGAAGGGAAAATGTTTTCCTAACCCTACAGCTCATGACTTTCATGTGCACTGATTGTTGATTTGGTAGAGGTCTTAATTTTGGAGTTAGAGGGGCATCTAGAGCTCTCTTAATGCCAACGGGAAGTCCTCCAGTATTGGGTTTCTCAATTGTTACTCAAGTGCGAGGTATTTGTACTTTTAGCACCAGGCATATCTGAAGGGATATCCGGTCCTGAAAAGGTCAAATTGTTTGCAATGGCATTGTCTTTACAGGATGATTCTTGCGAGGGGATGGAGCCATTCAGAATTTTCAAGCGGTATGAACTATGCTCGAAGCCTTGCGCTTCTAATGGTGCCAAGGGGAGGCCTTATCCAAGAGCTACTAGGGAATATAGGGGGGTGAGATCCCCCAAGCCGACTTTGGGTGCAAGTCCCTCCCTTGGGGGGCGGGCCCGTCGGGCCCGACCCTTAACTCATCACCGTGCAAGGTCGACGAACGGCACACATTCCCAGATTTCTCTCCGGCTCCGATCGCAGACAACCTCGATCTCTTCTGCATATACGTATCAGCCACGCAGAAGTATCCGGGAAATGGCGAACAATGTCAAGTCGTCTGTCCTCAATCTCTCCGCGACCTTGGGCCAGATCGGCAAACTCGAGTTTCGTGTTCGGGACGCGATCAGCAATGTCGTATTAGCATCCAACGACGAATTCGAAGCGCATTGTATCAGGGATGCTGATGAAGCCGAACTATCGCTCTTCCAGCCGGCGTCCGAAAACACCCACCGAGACGGGGAAGAAGTCGGTTGGGCATCGGGTCCAGCTGTTGTCAGAGCACAGCCCATCATCGATAGTATTCCAGATCTCAAGAATCTTTCCAAAACTCATTCCAACCCCGGTGACACTGCAGTCACAAGAAGCTATCTGATGGCGATAAAAAAACTTTTGGACGTCTAGTGAGTTCTTTCTCGTATCGATTAAAGTCTAGGAATTATGATCATCGGATGGGCTCCTACTGATAGAAACCTCTGCTTCTCCACACCATCCAAACTAAAACCAAGCCCTCAACCGCGTCTGGCAGAGCACGTCCAAGCCCTATCCAGACAGTTGGACACCCTTCAAGGTTCCATTTCAGAAATGCAGAGTACTTTAAACGTCAGCCTGGACGGCTTGTTTGTATCAATAGGATGATCTCAACCTGATGTGTGCTTTTAGTCGATGAACAACCAATCACAAAGCAGGAAGGCTTCAACAACGAAGAAAAAACAAAAACAAATCACCAAAATGAAGAAAACGTCTGCCACTCAACTGGCCTTGGAAGAAATTGAAGACTTGATCCAGCACGAGCAGCTTGAAATTCTAGCACTTACCGACCTACGCGACGAGAAACGTGTAGAGGTAAACGAAACAATTCAATCTTGCTTTCAAGGATTGTGAAAGTCTTACAACACGCTCATAATTTTCATTTTTCTTGAAATACAGCTTCGAAAGATGTCCGAGAAGATCATGCAAGCCGAATCTAAGGCAAATGCAGTGCTATCGCCTAGGAAACTGAAAGCGAGGAAGACGCCTTCCAAGACAAAGTCTATCATGTCCGACGCCAATGATCCTTTTGTCCTGAGTCGAACTGAATCCCTTCGGCGCTCGATCCGACGGATCCAAAGCCCCCACATCCGTAATGAGCTTCCAGTGAGTTTCTTCATAAGTTATGAGTACCTTAGAGTCGCCCTGAGAATGATTTGCGCACTATCTTGAATAGTCGAGTGGCTTGAGGCCGATCATAATGGACCAAGGGGACGACAATAATATGCCCAACACGCCCACTCCAAAATCCGTTTCACACAAACTACTAGAAAGGAATCTTACTCAGTTACGATCTCGTGCCAATCTACAACCGGCCAAACACCAGCCAAGTGCTTCCCCTGTCGGACAGATTGATCCACCTGCAACAGAGCCCCCCTTGCTTTTGTCTACGCCGGTCAAACAACCCAACTCATCACCGCACCAGGCTGTAGAAACTTGGAAGCTCCCTGAATCCAGGTTAAATACGATCTATCGATTGAACACCGCCTTCTGGAAATCGGCCACCATGGCCGAGCCTCTTCTCGAGCTCTGCCAAAATCTGAAGGAGCAGCGGCAACAGGAAGGTTATGAAGTGACCTATCAAGATACGATGTAAGTTGAGGACTTTCCTCGATTGTTCATCACATGCCATGGTTTTTGTTATATATCTAACCATCATTCGCTTATTTCTTAGTTCCGCCCTTAAACGTTTGCTTGCAAATGACCCTACTTCCACATTAACACCCGCCCAATTGATTGAAGCAGTGCTATACAAAGAGCTATTAGAAAGCTTATCCTCGCCTCCAGGACCGACGCAGCAGAGCTTGGAAGTCGTGTCACACGAAGAGGACTGGTGTGTGGCCTTGGAAGCGGTCAAGGCCCACCTGGTAAAAGCCTGCGAAAGCTTTGGAGTGGATGCCAGCTTGAACCGGACCGTTGTTTATTTCTTGGTTGGCAAGGGCGTTATTCGCATCGAACGGAGAGCTTCTCCAATCGCTATCTGTATTTGTTGATCAACGCATCCTCAAACTGTTGGTCATCCTTCCAAACACCGGGGTGTATATAATTATAATTTTACCTTTGTCATCATGAATTACAGCCTGGGATCTCTGCTAACCCAGCCGTCACGCAGTGGCAAAAGGCAAAGCCAATTGCAACCTGGCCTGTATGGAATGGTGGGTCTTCAAGTTTCAATGATCACACGCCTTGAGTTTGATCATGTGATTGTAGATTTGCAGCACATACATAACATCATCTGCACCACTTATCCAAATGGCTACCATTGTCAACTAGGCTCAAACATAGTCTGAGCATGCCTTCTTGAATAATTGAAAATTGATATTCTGTGAGTGTTGATGTTCATTTGAAAGGATGGTTGGTTGTTGAAGACGGATGAAATAGGGGGGTTCACATTAGCCTGATTTTGGCTGCTGGTCACGGATGGTTTCAAATCTCATGCACACTTCCTGCATAAACTTAAAAAAAATACTGCATAAGCATTCCCTTCAGCAAGGCCTTTACAGGGGAGGTCTTGCTGAGAACTCTATTTATTTTTTAGAATATCCTTGCATAGACCTGCATGAGCAGACATCAATTTTTAGTAAGGTTTTTAGACTGATTTTGAAATCAGGCTAACGTGAACCCTCCTAATATGGCTGTTGCAGATTACCAATTTTGGAGAAAACCATGTGATATTTGGGCAAATCAAGTTCTGGGTCTGAAATCCCAAAGGATTGAGAGCTGTGAAGGTGGAAAACTACCAACCATTTGTACTCAGCAATATCCATTCACCCAATAGGCCAGGCAAATCAAGTTTTGGAAATCTGTTGATCATGTGACACTCAGGAAAATCAAGTCACTGCACTCAAGAAATCGAGGTGCTTTAGAAGGGTTCACATTTGAACTTTTTCAGCCACAAAAAAAATTAAATCAGCTTTTCACTTACAAGTTCCAGCCAATTTGGCTGTGAGTTAAGTAATTTTGGAAAGCAGCAAGCAGAGCTGTGAAAGCAAACCAGCAGCACTCAACTTCAAATGTGAACCATCCTATTGGAGGACTGGATGACTTCCTGTCAAGTCTGGGAGCCTCCCAGATCTCAATTTATGCACTCAAATTCTTAATTTTTAACAATGTTTTCCTAACCCTACAGTTCATTAATTCCATGTGCACTGGTTGAGTTTTTGATAGGTGTCTTAATTTAGGATTTAGAGGGGCATCTAGAGCTCTCTAAATGACCACAGGAAGTCATCCACTTCCGGTGCAATCTGGCAACGGTGTATCCGCTGCGCTACGCTAAAAAAAGCGGCCTTTTAGTGTAGCGCAGCGGTTGACCGCTACGTGACCAGACCAAAAAGCAATAGCACAGCGAGAACACCGCTGCGCTACGCTAAAAAAAGCGGCCTTTTAGTGTAGCGCAGCGGTTGACCGCTACGTGACCAGACCAAAAAGCAATAGCACAGCAAGAACACCGCTGCGCTACTCGCTACGCGCAGCGATTGTCCGCTACCCTCCCAGGGCCATTAGCAAAAGCACAGCAAAAGCAAAAATTTGCTACGCTACCCGCTAAATTAGCGGATAGCGGAACAGTTTTATGTTCTAAACATGTTTTTACATACATTAAACCCTTTTTCCTTTTTTTTTGGATCCCACATGGCATAGAGAAAAGCGGCGCTGACTGCTACGTGATTGCTTCTTTAGCGCGCTATTTTTTGATTTTTTTTTTGGGAAAATCAAAAAGCGCGTAGCGCAGCAACCCAAAAAATTGCTGTGCTAACCGCTTCGCTGCGCTATATGCAGCGCAGCGGATACACTGTTGAATCTGGGACCCCTGCAGATGTTGGTTTAGAACCAAAAAGTCTAGATTGGAGGACTTCCTGTCAATCTGGTAACCCCTTCCAGGCCTAGATCTGAGCCAAATCTTGCAGGGAAATCTATAAGGCTTTGGGACTCTGGGAGCCTACCAGATTGCTGCCAGATTGTGATGGGAAGTCCTCCATTTTTGCAGGGAAATCTAGCTTTCTGGGTTCTAGATCACTTCTGGAAGGCCCACAGACCTCAGCCAGAAGTGGATGACTTCCCGTCATCATTTAGAGAGCTCTAGATGCCTCTCTAAATCCTAAATTAAGACACCCATCAAAAACTCAACCAGTGCACATGAAAGCAATGAACTGTAGGGCTAGGAAAACATTTCCCTTTTTGTCAAAAATGAAGAATTTGGGTGTGTAAATTGAGATCTGGGAGGCTCCCAGACTCAACGGGAAGTCCTCCAGTCATCCATATATATATGGTGTTTAGAATTGATGTCAGTGTGCATAAAACTATAAAGTGACATCTCAGCCAAAATTTCAGTTTATGATTTTATGTGAAAAATTTAATGCAATTTTGAACACCATAATTATCAGACCTTATCAGATGCCATAAATGTCATCCTGGCTCAAAAGCATTCCAAAAATATCTTCCCGGATCAGAAACCCGCTGGTCGATAAAGTCGGATCCCGGTGTTTCCCCGACCAGGCTCATTTCCACCCCGCACCGATTCCGAGGAGCCCCGATGTTTCAGGCTCTCTGGCTCTCGTGTGCAACGGGGGATTAAATAACTCGACTCTATCGTCGGATGAATGGTGATGTCTGGCCTGCACCATCTGAGCTCGAGCTTCAACAGGATTGAGGCAACCCAGACTTCGCATGTCTTCCTCGATCTTTTCGGCACGCTGATTTTTCCTGCTTCACCCATTCATATTCGCTATGTAAGATCGGCAGTCGAGGCACTGTTCTCATACCCTTTTGATTTGCTCTTGTCAAATGTCTTAAACTCGATTCCTCCCTCTGATTGAGTCCATCCTCACAGAATCATATTGCTCGATCTAACGGCTTCAGTGGCTTTGACGTGAGTGCGAAGAACTTCAAAACAGGTAAATGAATTTGTTGGGTTTAGCTTTCCTGTACAGTCTTAAAATCAAGCGCAACTAATTGTGGAAAAACAGCTTTCAAAAAAACCAACCAAGAATTCCCAAATTATGGCAAAAACTGTTGGGTCCCATTGTCCAATAATCCGGAAGGAAGTGTGAGGATGTCGCCAAAGGATTGGTGGTTGAAAGTGGTAAAAGGTACCTTTGAAGACTCCTTGAACTCTCAAGAGAAAAAATCTCTCACAAGTAAGTCTGACTGTCTTTTTCCGTTATTTGCTTTCTCTTTGCTCCTCATTTCTGATAACCAGGTGTATGATAGAGAGGAGAGAGAACATCACTTCACACTGCATTCGTATTTCCAAAATCAAACAAAGCAGAACTTAGGGAAATCGACAAAATTTCGGAACTCATTTATGAAGATTTCCTGACGAATGAGAACGAAAAGATATACAAAACCTACGATGATACTTTGGATTTTATAAACTATTTGTTAAGAGAGAAGATTGGTTTTAGCATCCTTACCAACTCAGATCCTAAGATTCTGGATGCTCTTCCACCGAGATTGAAAGATTTACTGTCATCGAAAGATCGAAAAACATCGGAGTCAAACGCGTTCACAAGCTGGGATATCGGGTTTGCAAAACCTGATACAAGAATCTGGGACTCTGCAATTCGTCAATTGAATTTAAGCAAATCTAATGATCGTTTATTACACGTGGGCGATGACTTTCACGAGTCAGTTGATTCTTTCTTTTTCTCTTGTTTTGCTGGCTTTATATTATCCTAACTTATTACGCCTTTCTACGGTCACTTCTTCGTATCTGTCTATCCAGGGATTTCCTAGGTGCCAAATCCGCTGGTATATGTTCGATATGGTTAGATAGAAAGGATAATGATCGAAAAATTTCAAAACCCATCGAAAACAAGATTGAAAATTATGAATTCCAGGGAAATGAAAGAGTTCGCTCTCTCAATGAACTGATTGGTCAGCTTTAGCTTTTAACTGTTCACAAAATCATATTTTTAAGACTGCAATTCATAATGAGTGACTTGGCCTCGAGATCTGAGAGCCTCCCAGAAGTGATCTGGAGCCCCACAAGCTAGATTTCCCTGCGGGAATCTAGACTTTTTGGGTCTTTATCCACAACTGCAAGGGTCCCAGATGTGACAGGAAGTCATACAATGCCTTGCATCGAAAGATGCAACAAAGGCTAACTTGACACAAGCCTCCCCTGGTGGGAGGCTCGCTGTGGCTGGCCGCGAAGCGGCCCCTCCCTCAGGGAGGGACTTGTGCACAAAGTCAAAATTTTGGCTGAGAAAGAAATCAACAATGGCTGGAGGAAAAATACTTAGCATCACCCAGCCTCCCCCTCAGCTCCTGTGGACCTGCCCCAGAGCCAAATTACACTTCTCAATCTCAGCTTTCAAATGGCACTGGTCTCATCTCCCCAATCCTTATCATTTTTGCTGTACTAATGTTTTAAAAATAAAAAAACACAAAGGAATGTAAACCAAGGAATTACAACCATCATGCCTTGTGGATATTGGATTCACAAGCCTGCAGATATCTGCAGATTATCAGAAAATCCAAAATTGGATCTTCAGTGCAATGGAATATCCTCCAGGATTCCTTTGACCTCCAAAACGGATTCCTTCAATCAGTTTTGGAGTTCATGCCTCAAAAACTTGGGGGAGGGTGCCCATCAGTACTGCCAAGAAAACTGTCTATTCAGTTTTTCTTGTACATATTTTGGTGAATTTTAAATTGTGTTTTTGTGTTTTTAGGATTGAAAATCCTTCCTTTGTCTGCCAGCCTGCAGACATTATTCATAAGCCTCTCCTACGGAGAGCCCTCCGGGCGGGGTCCCCCGGACCCTCCGTTCGAGAGGCTTAGTTAAGCTAGCAACGAAGCCACCTTGATATCAAAAGAAGCCTCTGACTTGAGAAAAGAGAACCAAGCTGTTATACAACATTCTACTTTTCAAATGGTTCTTACCACTGTAAGTCAATGGACCAAAACATACGCCACGATTGTTCATATTCACCCTCATTGACAATAAGCTGAATTTAAGGCCAAAGAAGAACACTTATTTGGTGAGAGCATGGGGGGCAATGTTGAGGAAGAAACAAAAGATGAAAAAACTGCGAAGGAAACAGTTTCAAATCTTTTTGTGATAAATGGACTAAATTGGACACAGCGTGTGACTTGAACACCTAAAGATTACATTTCAGAAATACATGAAGGGTAAAATAGACTATTTCTTTCAACTTTTTTGAGTTGGCCTACCATGGACTTCTCGGACTCTGGCTTCAAATGAAGACACCATGCGTTCGCTGACGGCTTTCCAGAACAGCTCACTGATGGTAGCATGAACGGGGCTAGAGAATGCAAAAGCAAGGTGAAGAGAGATGTAGGTCGAGTTGCTTGAAGAAGTGTCGTTGGTCTGCAAGACTGACTGTGGGAACGAGATCTCTGCCGGGCTGATCATAGGTTGAGTAATGATATTGATATTTGGGTTAGGGTAACTTCACATACCTTTTGAATGTCCAAGTCGAAGTCAAATGCTTGAAAAGTTTGGAATTACTTGCGGTTGCCTGTAGCAGTAATTTGGAGAGCAAACACCGCATTGGTTAACTCTCGTGGCTTCTTGTTTTGGGTCCACGTCATCATACAAACATCCAGAAAAATCCGTACCTTAACCGTGTCCCATTTTCGGCACTCAACATGACTAATATATTTCTCGTCAAATCCTTTGAAGCCAACTGAAAGTTCTTTTTGGAGCAAATGTGTTTCGCCAGAATAGCCGCCGTCTAGCCAGGGTTTCGCTCGATTGTCTTTTGGACGCTCTGGAGATGAAGACTCGCCAATTGTTTCGACCGAATATACGTTAGATCCCGTACAGAAAGGTACAAACTGGGGATAGGCCTCCACATCTGCGATCACGCGGTAGAGCTGCTCTTTGGTGTAGCTAAATCAATCAGAAAACAATCATTAGTTTCAACTCGATCTGCGTTTGATCAAAATAGCACTTTCAGGGGAGAGCAGGTCACTTACGGAAGTCGCTTGGTTTCCTTATAAACCAGTAAGTCTCCTTTCTTAGAGAACAATCTGTCCTTGGCGCAAAAGTCCTCCACGTTGGGCAATTCGCTCTCGGTTGGTTTGGAGGGAGGAAAGGAAGGCAGACTAAAAAAAGGTCGCGAGAGGAGGATTCCACTGGATTTCTTGATCATCGCTGGCCGTGGGGTCGGGTAAAACGATTTCGGCCTTGCCCCAGAAACCAGCTGGGCTGATGATATGGTGAGACCTCTGGATGAAGAGCAGGTTCTATGATACATTTTCGTTTCCAATTTTGAAAAGATGTGCAGTTTTTCGCTACCTTCGACGGAGTTGATATAGGCTTAGGGGGGTTGTGGACTTATTCCGGACTGGCAAACAATTTCTTTCACCACCAAGCAAATATGTGAGATCACTTCCAAATAAACTGGCGACAACCATGTAGGGGCGGGTTCCGAGGATGTTTATGAGACTGAGGATGATGATTTTTTTTTTCAAGCCTCCTCTCGCTTAGATGCCCCTGGGCAGAACAGCACATGAGATGCACAAAGGTATAAGGAGATTGGGGTAACGATATTTACTTACAACAACTCAGCACCTTGGCATTGCGGGTCATGCCCACGTCATCATTGCCCCGTGGATCGACTCTGGTTCGCGATGGGGCCAGCATCAAGCGTAATTTCTCGATTGTCAGAAAAGAGGCCTGACCTTGACGATCCTGTCGGCGGTATTCCAAACCCATACGTACAACACAACTTGCCAATTTTGACATCTTTCTGTGTTGCCTTTACACCCTGCACCGGCTCAGACCGGCTCAATCCAAGTAGTCCGGTTGCTGCATACATAGATCTGACACCTCGGAAGTGTTATGGCCTGGTGTATACCTCTCCGGGGGAGAGTTGATGCCCGCTACGATTGTGTAGTCGGGTGGTACCTTTTCTTCCTTCCCTGGGGTTTTTACAGGAAGTAGGAAAGCGTGAGTCAGCCAATCAGCAGCAATCAGCTGATTCAAGTCACACATGGGGCAACTATTTATGTATTTACATATCTAATGGCTCGGTAGCCTTCTGTAACCCCCTGCAGAGCCAGAACTGCAGCCTGTGATGCATATTTTTGCGGGGAAATCTAATCCTAGAGGCTGTAGATCTGACCCTCTAGCCCCCTACAGAGCCAAAGGGAAGTCTTTCAAATCCAATGATGTATGTAGCACAAGGCCCATGCCTGTGAAGAGGCTCGGTGGTGTTATGATCTGGTGGTACATGAAGGCAGAGCAGTTGGCACCGGTTGCCCATTATGATGTTCAACTTGGCCCAATGACAATGACCTCCCCCGGAGTTTTAGGTGGAATAAAGCAACCGGATCCGGCTCGGCTTCCGTTGCTCAATGATTGAAGTAAGCGGTAACCGCACGCTGGGTCCAATAGCAACTGCTTGCACCGCCTAAGAATTAAGCCAATGAAAACCCTATAGGAGAACATGCATGAATCAACCATCTCCGGAGGCCCCAAATCGGCGGAATGAGCGCAAGTGTTGTCATTCCATTCTCATTCATTTGCTCTCGTCGATTTTTCAATGCATAAAAACTTTGCGCACTAGAAGACGTTCCAATCACCAGTCCAGCTTTGCGTAAACATAAACTCTTACCAACTTTCATTTGGATCGGATCTATAAGACTTCCGTACTCAAAAACCAACCACGGTTCCTTCAACCTACCCCAACTCATTGATATTAAAATCCTGAAGGTAATATCGAGCTAACTTCCAAGTCAATGCATACTCCCCAGCTTTGCTGACATGACTCTTACGCAAATTTTCGATAATTGCATAGGACATGCATCTTCCTATTTTGAGGCCGGGAGGTATTCCGATTCTATTGTTTTTAGTGTTCACCTGCGCTACCGTCGTCGTCCGTACAGCGACCACCAAGTCAGCTCCGCCCAGTGGGACAAAAAAGGTTGATCCTGGCAAGAAGACCTGCTCGGAGGCCATAGTAAGAATTATTGGAAAAGGCGGGATTTCCGGGGATGGAAGGTTCCTCAAGGAAGCAAAGAGTGTTCACGTCACCATTAGCGTCAACGGCTTAGCAGCAAAACAAGAATTCACATTTCACAGTGAGCACTTCACTGATGATGATTGTGATTTTCAAAATCACTTACCAATTTTGTCTTATTTTCCAATAAGTTCATGAAGGTCCCGCTGGGAATAACAATGATTGCTCTACAACTCTGGGGCATTACGATACAAGTAAACCACCTAGACAGCTCTGTGCCGGAAAAAATCCAAAGGATTGCCAACTTGGAGTAAGTCAAAGTCCTCAAGAGACAAAGTTGAAATTTTGTAATTGGTTGCTGATTTGGAAATCTAATTGAAATTGTAGGATTTGGCAGGGAAATCAAAACCCTTGAGTGATAGGAGAACTGGGGCTGCTTCAATAAGCTATCGTGACCCAGTCCTAGATACTTCAGACCTTCCGGGAAGAAGTGTTGTTGTTCATGCTCCAAATTCACTTGAAAAAATTGCCTGCGGTGAGAAGCCTTTCAGCATTCTGCCAATTAGCATGAGGTTCTGATCTTTTTTGTTTCCAGGTACCATTACTTGCAAGCGAAAATAGTATTGATGCATTTTATATGATTCTCAAAATTTTCATTGCCCTTAAATCAGGAAGCTTGAGCCTTTTTCTTTCCTTTTTTCTTTTAGGATTTTCCATAACCAACCTAATTGATAAATCATCATGTTGTAGCACTATGATCTTGTAACTCGCCCTCCTCACTGTAATTTTCATTTTTATTTCTTTGTTTTTCAAATTACAAGTTTTCAACTAGTTTGTACTATCTTTCAATTGAGGCCCTGTTTGTTGGTGTCATCATGAAGTGCCATAAAATCTAGGCAAAAATAAAATGTTTTTCAGTAAACCTTCTCACATTTCATACACCCAATTCTCACACAGCAAACAAGGCCTTAATATCTTCACTGTATTTTGATTAGATCCTCTCCCCTGTTTTAGTGATTTTGCCTCAATTACCATATACATAAATTGGGTAAGTACCTTTGTAGCAGGAGGAGGGACACCCTCCCACAGGGACTCTCCAAATGAGGGACCTCTGTATTCTTTTCCTGCCTGGGAATAAGAAATTTTGGATTTTTTTTGTCTGTTGTAGCACCTCTGTCTGTGATCATCTGATTAAAACAAAGTTAATCAACATGAAGAGCACCTGATGAAATGCCTAGGATTTATTTCCCATGAGCTGGGGCCCAAAAGTACCGGTAGGGTGGGTGTGTGGCCTTGGTTTCTTGTGGGAAATTCCCTGCCAATTCTCTTTACACAAACTGTGTGGTTTGCTTGGGAAGACCCGGGAGCTACATATTCTGATAGTTGGCTTCAGCCTAGTTGCTGAAGGTCTGCTGCAGCCACAGCACCTCTGCCAGAAACTCTGTGTCCTTAATGCACAGTCACTGTGCACATTGCACAGTGACTGCACATGATCTAATTATGGGGAGTTACAATTTCAGTTACACAGGAGTATGCTGCATGTCAACTGCTTGCAGTTTCTAGATTTTTTCTTGTAGTGAGGGGTGATTTATTCTGCGGGGTGAGGGTCACAATTGCCAATGGGGAACAAACATCTTGAAACAGCTCTGTGACCAGAAACAAGGAATCTGTGGAATCCACATTGCAAAAATTGAAATGTGTGGTTTCCACAAACACACAAAGGTGTACCCATGGACTACACCAGGAGTCCATGTCCTACCATTGAATCCACTCCAGTTTTCCCATGGGAAGGATGAGGAATTTACATCTCTGTTTCCAACAGGGTGCCCAAAATTACTGGGGCACGGTGAATTTCATGTTGGTTCACTAATATGGTGCAACCCTTTGGGTCCACACAGCCGCGTGGTAAAGTTTTAGTACCCCTGCCGTGTATATTGAAGTAATAGAGTTCAGGGGCAGCTTTGCCGCCTACATATTCACCTTACCCCACCATAATTTTCCCCACCTCTAAAGTATTCTATTTCAGATCACAAAATACAAACTTTTTACCAACATACAGATATTTTGGCAACATACCCCTTAATTTTGGTCCTCTGAAACTTGTACTACTCACAAATTCCCTACAACACGTACAAAAGATAAGCCAACATACAATTGGCCATGGTAGCACAATCCTTCTGCCCAATGGCTCAGCATTCTGCCCTATAGCTTCTCCCAGGCCAGAATGCATTTGAGCTTTGATTACCACCTGATTTTGTATGAACCAGTTCAACTTCAGCCTTGAGATCTTGACGCAGGCATACATATCAACAATCAACTCTTGAAAAAGAGTCTTGCCGCAGAGGATTGTGGAGAAAACACCTGGTCTTGAAAATAAAAGGTGCACCATCCACTTGAGTTGACTGACACTTCACGTTTGACCTATAGCTTTTGTGAGTAAGCAATACAATCCTGTGAGTCTAATGATATGAACTAACCATTAGGAAAACATATTGCATGAGTGGGTTCCCACTGTTGCAATTCATAAGGGAAAAATAGCGGATACCAGAATAGAAAGTAGGCTGAATGCAGGTCCAAGGTATACTGCAACCTGCCCCCAAATTGATGTAGCACAATTTGACGCGGTGCTTTTGGGACTCCTTCTCCTTCAATTACAAGCCTGACTTCCACAACTGTTTGTGCATTATACCTTCTTGGATCAAGATTGCTATTCTGAACAGTTGTCATAACCATTGAGATTGTCTTTCCACTCTTGACAATATTGCCAACCATCCTGTACAATTTTGTGTAAGGGTTGTGAGCATAAATGAAAGATTGCAGTTTTAAGATGGTTTTAGCATCCACATGATCCCTTGTGGCTTCATTAGCACAGACTCCCAAAGCACATTCTCTACAATGCTCCACTTCCTCCAGAACTTTGTCTCTCACAACAAAAATATGAGCAAAAGTTGCAAGGAGTAAAACCCAGTAACTTAAATGAAACCAAGTTTTTATGGGTCCTAATAAATTTATGGGACTCTTTATCATCTACAGGCATATAGGAGAATCATTTGAGCTAAAGCTTCAGCTCAAATTACAAATGTTTACTGCACCTGCGGCATTTCTGGCCAACAATTTCTTCAGGAACAGCGGATAGGATGGAGCCAAGTTGAATGCGCAGGGGAGCTTGACTTTGCCCTTTTGACAACACATGGAGAAATTTTTTTTAGCCTTCACATCCGCAGCTACAAATGAGGGCTTGTGTATTCTAACCAAATGCACTGAGAGGCAAGTGGAAATAGCCCCTTAGCGCAAAAAAAAAGCAAATAGTTTGCCCCTTCTGCCAGTAAAAACAGAAACAAGCAGCTTCTATCTCCTAATTTCACACTTCTAGAGGTACCTAGGCCCTAACGTTTGGTCTTTTTTTTTTTGAGAAACACAATATATTGCCAATACTAATATTCTGATTCAGCATAATTTGCCCCGTGCCAGCTTAGATTGGAATAAGCTGTCTGGTGACCATTTGGAAAAAAGGCAAGACCAAGAAAATGGACAAGGAAAAGTCCTGTTGTCTGATACCACCTATAGCATTCAGTAGGAAGAGATCAAAAGCACCCAGTGCATGCAAAAAGCTAAACATGTTCAATGAAAAGGATGTAGCTGAGGACTGGGAGCGGGGGTGAATTCAAGGGGAATTGCCGGAAGGGTATAAGAAGGAGGATGTTTGGAGTGCGGATGTTTCCCCCATTGCAGATCCAGCGGGGGCCAAGGCTGCCCACACAGTGGTCTTGCATTCACTTTTTTTGTTTCTTGCAGGAGTTTGACCTTGAAGGTTGAAAGAGGAATGGTTTCACATAATGTAATGTGTGAAAAGAGTGCATTCTCAAAATTGTATTTAATTATGTACATAGGTAATGAAGAAGGAAAGGAGTGCACTGTGTAATGTAGATAATTGCGGGTAATTGGTAAATGTAAGGTACTGTGACTGACATCACTTCTGTTTCTATCTCTCTTGTCCTTGTCCCCAGTTATCACTTGAATATAGCAATCATGCTCTGAGGGAAGACCTCGAGCCTTGACCTTCCTCGTTTGTTACATGTTCTATCTGTGGAGTGTGCTCTTAGTTCCCATACCGATGAAGAGAATGTGTGAATGATCAGGAGACCAGCCCCATTTCCACTACAGGTTCAAGAATTGGGACACTGGATGGCACTTGAGACGCGTAAACCTTGCGGGTGATGGCCGTCCTGTGTGGGGGCAACACAGGCCGCAGAGGCTGCACCCCCCTCCCTGCTTGTTGGTGTCGTGCCCGAGGAGGGATCGGAGGATGACACGAGGCCAGCCCAGAGGCCCCTTGGTGCGCCCCCCGGAACAGACGGGCGTGGAGAGGGCAGCCTCAGGTACAACAGACGCGCGCGCCGGCCTCGCGCCACCGCGGAAGGCCCACGAGGCGCATCAGCCGCTCTATGGACAGGGCAGAGGATCAGGAAGGGGCACGAG
This sequence comes from Puccinia triticina, assembly GCF_026914185.1. Lineage (NCBI taxonomy): Eukaryota > Fungi > Basidiomycota > Pucciniomycetes > Pucciniales > Pucciniaceae > Puccinia > Puccinia triticina. Next base: position 5,226,912 of record NC_070560.1, on the reverse strand, counting down.
TGGGCGCAGACGTATCGGAGGGGGGGAGACACTACACAGTACAGGGCGCGGAGGGGGAGAGACGAGGCGAATACAGCGGACGGGCCGGGCCGTCGGAGAACAACTAGTCCACAGTCACACACACAACACACAGACCCGATCAACAAAAAGAAAGCGTCCGGAAAGAAGGAAAAGCGTCCGAAGAGAGCAAGGTTTTAGTGGGCCGAGGAGGCGTGCTGCGGGGCGGGGTGGGCGGAGGAAGAGGAGTGGGTGATCGCGGTGGAGAGGAGTTGTTTGAGTTTGCGGGTGCCTTTCTTGGCGACGAGGGAGGTGGCGGCGCCGACGTGTGCGACGCTCTGGATGGCGGACGAGCTGGCGCTGGGTGTGGGCGCGAAGGGGGCGGGTTCGGAGGCGGTGGAGGCGGAGAAGAGGGCGGCGGACGAGGCCGGGCCCGGCGCTAGTGAGCCCGAGGAGGCCGACGAGGTGAGCGGCCCCACATGCCCCGTCGGATCCGCTGTGGGACCGGCAGACATCGGCAAGGCCCCACTACTCGGAGGAGCCGTGCTCGGCCCCGGCGCGCTCGTCGCCGCCGCCGCGGCCGCTAACACACTCATGATCCCGCCGCCACTCCCGCCCGTCCCAGCACTGCTGTTGTTGCCTCCCGGAAGCATAGAGTTATGGCTCGACGACTGCAGCCGCGGCTTGTACTTATACGACAGCTCGTACTGTGCCTGTTTTACACAAAAACCCCCAAGTCAATAAGAAGTTGGGTTTGAGAGAAGAGAGGAATGGCGAACGTCTTCAGACAGGACGGGGATCTTGATGATGAGGTTGGAGATCTTGGGGTCGAAGACGATCTTGGGCGCGAGGAGGTTGCAGTTGAGGACGGCGGAGGCCGACTTGGCGATCTGGATCATCTTGGTCAGGTTGACCTTGCCGTCCTTCATGTCGTCCTTGACCTCGTTCACCGCCGTTATATCTTGCAGATACGTCCCCCTTCAACAACCCCCATACAAAAAAAAAAAAAAAAAAGCCACATCAATACCGACTGTGTCGGAGAGAAAAGAGGGGGAGTGGGGGGACGTACAGGTAGGGCACACATTGCGAACTGGCCGTCTGGCGCGCCAGACGGTAGGCAGAAAACGAGCGCTGCGAGCTCATCAGTTTTTTCAGACTCAGATAGCGCCGGTACGCCTGGAGGTCCATGTGTTGGACGACCTCGAAGGTCGCGTCGAGCCGGTAAACCGGCTGGGCCTCGATCCCTGCCAGGACTCCCATCTAAGAACAACCCACGCATCAACTGCTATTCTCACAAAAAAGATGGATGTGGCGTTTTGTGGTTACCAGTGAATGGAAGTCGTCCATGTCGCGTAACTCGTATGCTACTTTCATCAACTTCAGCAACACCCGCGCTCGACTCTTCAGCTTCTCCTGGATCAGAATCATCGAACTCGCCCTATTCTCCCCAACATAGATTAAGTTTCAGATTGGGAATGATTTCCATTGTGCTTTGTTTGAAAAAGAGATGACGAACCAGACGGCCAAGTAGTTAAGATAATCGGTGGATTTGGCGATCGGACTGTTAGGATCGCGGAGGGCTTTGCGGGGGTTATTAGGGTCGCGGGGGGCCAAGACGTAGCGGATGAGATGGCGGGGCTGAGGAGAAAAGAGCCATCAGCCTTCCATCCAGCAGGGGATTGGGAGAGCGGGGAGGAGATAATACCTTCATCTGGGAGAAGATGTTCCACTCGAGCCTGGTGATTTGGAGGGCAATAGATTCTTCGGGGATGGAGAGGAGGAGGATGGAGGCGTCGTGGAGGGCCTTGAGCTCGGCCTTATGGTCGGACTGGAAGGAGGAGGCGGTGAGGGTGGACCGGAGGGGCAGAGTAGCGGCGATGAAGTTCTCGGTGGAGTCGATCGCGGAGAGGGGATGGTGGAGGGCGTCGTGCTTGACGTTGTTGTATTCTTCGGAGGAGGAGGAGGGCTTGGTGTGGCTACTGGGGGGCAGATGGTGGCGGTCGTGCGGGGAGAAGGCGTGGACGGGGGACGAGGCGGCGGTGGATGCGAGCTGGTCGGTGCTCATGAACGTGCTCGGGAACTTCTCGAGCCGAGGGCTGGCTTCGGAGCGCGGATAGTCCACCGATTTGCCCGTCGTCAGCGGCGTCATGGGCAGGGAGGGCTCGTCGTGGTGGGAGTCGGCGACGAGCGAGCCTCGGGAGGTGACGGAGGAGGCCGAGGCCGGGACGGCCAGAGCCAGCTGCAGCCTCTTCACACACTCCAGCACCCCCTGCACCGCCCCCTCCTCCGTGCTGTCCGGTAACGCCCAGCCCACATCCTCGTCCGTCATCCGCCCTATCATCTTGATCAGAGGCATCGTCTCGATCGCGTAATGGAGCAGCCAGGTCACCGAGATCATCAGCCCGTTGAACGCCTTCAACACCGTCAACGTCGCCGGCTGGGCGAAATCGCCGGGATAGATCTCCAGCCAACTCGTCAACACATGACAGATCCTGTCCCACAACCCCCCCAAATCAACTCCACGATGCCTCCCAAACCAATACAAGTGGGAGGAGCTTACTTCAGATGGGCATACCGCCCGAGAATCGGGTCCCGGTCGATATGAGTAGACACGAAATCGAAGCGAAAGATGAGCGCCGAAAGAACCTCGAAGGGGGTCGCGAAGCGGCGGAAGATGATCAAGAATTGGTCGACAAAGCTCGGCTCTGGAGCCCGCGAAACAATCAACGCCCCGATCACAATAGAAAAGGCGGGTTTCGGGGACGTACCGTTGCCGCTGACGGTAGCGAAGACGAACTTATCAATGACGACCGACTTCTCGAAATGCAGGTCCATATCCGCGCCTCTCCTGGAAAAACAAGGCCCACATTGGATCAGCGAGCGACCCGGACGAAGCAAGGGGGGGGGGGGGGGGGGGGGGGACGGACTGGCTCATGGCGATAGCTTTCTGGACGGCATGTTTGCCCGAGCCGGAGAGGCCCTTGGAGGGGTCGAGGGCGCGATTACCGGGGCCGGCGGCGTCCGGCGAGGGCGCGTCTTTCGGGGGCGGGCCCGACCCCGACGCCGCCGGCGAGGTCGGGAGGAGCGGGGAGGCTTCCCCGGCCACAGACGCACCCGATCGGCCCGGAGTGTCCGCCACAACGGGCCCCGAATGACTCGCTTCGCGCGGCGAGCCAGGCGTGCTTCCGCCATGCATGAAGCTCCCGTCCGGCCGAGCTACACAAAAGACCCGCTCGATAAGTAGGGCGGAGGATAGCGGGTGGGGCGGTGGACGTACTCGAGGTCTCGTAGGACATGGCGACCAAGGCGTTGTTCGAGAAGCTGTCGCCCTGTACAACCCGATCATGCACGAGCTCATCAACAACAACAAAAAACCCTCGGCTGGGGACGGGGGGCACGTACGTCGGCGTCGTCGATGTGCAGGAGCGGGTCGGAGGCGAGGGTGGGCGAGGAGGAGGAGGCGGAGATGAGGACCCGGGACGCCGCCGCCGACGAGGGGCCGGGGGTGTCGAGCTGAGCGAGAGAGGCGGGGGTGTTCTTGCGCGGGGTTCTTGCGGGGCTGGGCAGGGCGGTGTTCCCGGGGACCGGCTGGTCGTGTCCATCGTCCGCGGACCCCGCGGCGAGCTCCTCCTCCTCGTCGTCCTCGGAGGTGCCTGCGCCAGGGCCAGAAGACGGGCCGTCGCCGCCCAGCGTCGTCGTCATCGACGCAACAACCGACGACGAGCGCGAGCAGCGGCCTTCGTCGTCGCCGTACATCGAGCCCAGGATGTTGGTCGACGAGGCGCGGCTGTACGACCGATGCTCGCCTGTCCTCAAACGGTCAGCCGTCTCGGCGCGCGCGTCAGCCCCCGACGTCTCTTCCTTCGGTGGGTCAAGGGGGAGGGCGACGTACCGCGGGCTTCTTTGATCGCCTTGACGATCCAGTTGAACGAGTTGCGCATCTTCTTGCCCGGGTCGTCCGTCCCGCCATCCAGCTGAATCATGCCTACACCAACCCATGTGTCAGCCAAAACAGCCTCCAGCAGTTAAAAAGAAGGAGAAAGGTACCGGTGCCGTAGACGTTGACGAGCTCGGCGGCCTTCAAGGGGCTGGTCGCGTTCCGGTGCTCCTCCTTGTCCGACTTGCAGGCCAGGACGATCAACGCGATCCCGCCGCGGGTCCAGAACGAATCTACACACACACACATTCTTGGTGTCAGAAAGACTGGAGAAAGAGGAGGGGGCGGGAGACGGACGGAGCAAGGGCCTCAGATGGTCGAGGGCATGAGGATCGGTCGCGTCGTAGCTGTCCGTCGGATCCGCCAAATCAACATCCACGTATTTTGCCTCGCGAGAGAGAGAGAGAGAGGGACGGACCAGAGCAGGACGCCGTCGAGATGGGGCAGCCCGGCGGGCCACAACAGGCCCTCCTTGGCCCGCCTCGTCGAGATGCATTTATCGGCCAGGATGGGCTGGTCGATCTCGAGGACCTGCAAGACTTTGGGGGCCTGCGAAAGCTTCGATCTGGGGTCCTCGAGCGGGCCGGGGCCGGGAGATGCGCTGCCGATGTTCGCCACCACCGCCGAGACTACCACACACACACACATACATAACGTGAGCCCACGGGGGTTTTTTGGGAAGGAGAGGGGGAGGAGGGACGGACTGCGGTTGGCGCAGGCGTCGCGGTAGAGCTCCACCGCGTCCCCAGCGTCCATGGACTTGCGCAAGGCCCGACTGATGATCGTCGATTTCCCAACGCCTTTCGGGCCGGCGACGGCGATGACGAAGTCGGCCTTGACGCCCAGCATTTCCGTCTGTGGGACACGCCCTCATCGTCAGTCTACTTACTGTGTGTGTGTGTGTGGTTGTTTTGGGGAGGGACGTACGACTTGGGGAGAGTCGATGAGCGGGAACGCGTCCTCTTCGTCGTCGTCATCTTCGGCGGAGGCTTGGAAGGTGTCGGAGGCGATGCAGGCGGAAGCCTGGTCGGTGGCGTTGTGGTTCCGGAACAGCTTGCGCAGCTCGTTGTCGCCATCGGACGGGGGGCGATGGTGCTGCTGCTGCTCCTGGGGGAGGTGGGAAGAGGAGGCGAGGAGGTCTTTGAGGATGGCCTGTTTGGCGAGGGCGGAGGGCACGGGCTTGGTGATGGTGAAGCTCTGGAGCGGGCCGTGGAGCGAGTACCTAGGCGGGGTGGTGGGGGGCGGGAGGAGGCCGATGAAGCTGCGGGTCTTGCGGACGAAGGTGTCGCTGAGACTGCGGCCCCTCGAGCCCGGTTTGCGGGTGGACTGGAGGAGCAGGAGGTCGGTGTTCAAGGGGACGGTGTATGCGGCGGAGACGGTCTTCTGCTGGGGAGGAGGGTGTGCGGCGGGGGAGGCGGGGGAGAGGGCGAGGGGCGAGGTGGAGAGGACGGGGCCTGGGGACGGGGTGGCGATCTGGAGGGTGTGGTGGGGGTCGAGCTGGTGGCGCAGGGCGCTGGCGCGGTTCGGCGAGCGGGTGGCGGCGGGGGTGGAGAGGCTGAAGACGGACTGGGAGCGGGAGCGGGCGCGGGCGTGGCGGGCGGAGATGGGCGGATGCGGTGTTTTCTGGGCGGGCTGGTGGATGGGCCGTGTGGCGGGGTGGGAGGGCAGGGGGATGCGTGAGTCTGGCTTGGGCGGGGGTTCGGCGACGAGCAGGCTGTCCTGGGGGCGGGAGGGGCTGAGGTCGTGGACGAAGGTCTCGGGCGGGTGGGGGTGGCCGATGTTGAGCTCGTCCTCGGCCAGCTCGTCCTCGAGGGTGAGGCTGATGGCGGTGGAGGACCAGCGCTCGTCGTCGTCGGTTGATGGTGGTGGGGGGTGGTCGAGCGAGGGTTTGCGGGCTGGCCTGGGTTTGGTGATGGATGGCCCTGGGACGGGCAGCTGGTCGACTGATGCTCTGCTGATGTTGAAGTGCTTGGATGCGTTGATGGATGATGAGCGTGCTGCTGGCTGGTCGATGGTCTGGTGGTGGCTGGTGCTGTTGCTGAAGATGCCGTTGATGATCTCTGAGCCGATGAAGCGCGAGCGAGTGCGTTCGTTTGTTTTGATGTAGTGGTCGAAGGAGAAGCTTGCGCGTGCGCGTGCTGCTGGGGTGGTCTGGGGGTGGTATGCTGCTGGCTTCTGCTTGCGCTGGGTGGGGGATGCTGCTGCTGAGCTGAATCCGAATCGGTTCCAGATCGTCTCCTTGTTTTCCTTCATCCTGTTTCTGTTGGTCGCTGGCGGTGGGGGTGGTGGTTCGTGTGCGAGTGCGGCCAGCAGTTCGTCTGGGATCACTGGGAGGCTCATCGTGTGGTGCTTGGACAGCCCAGACACAGCCCAGCACAGGCCGGAGATACCTGTGGGGGGGGGGGGGGGGGGAGCCCCGACAGAGCCCCCGGGGGACGAGCCTGGCAAGACAAACCACTCCAGAGTCAGAACGGAAGCTGCACTCAGAAAAACACACGTTTGCAGAGGCCAACACAGCAAAAAAGGAAAACTGGGCCAACTGCACACAGAATGATCCAACCAAGCTTCCATTGTATCTCCATCTGACTAAGTAATGGCTATGCACCATGTGTACAGTGGCTGCGCATTGAGCTTTGGTGGAGTAACCCCTTTCAGAGTAAAATTTCTGGTCAATTGAATGGTTTCTAATCTTGGATTTGGTACATTTGGTACCCCCTAAATATAGGGGTTATCAAATATAGCTAAATTCAGAATCATGTGACCAGTGAGTGCGATAAAGTCTTACTGGAACCACATTTCTCATTCAGACCTCAAGTCATGGGATTGGCTAGTACAGCAGTGCAACATAATTTCTGAAGCATTCATGATTGTGAAACAAAAAGAAAAAATAAATAAATAAATAAATAAATAAATAAATAAGAAAGGAAAAGTGTGAAAATCATCCAATTTAATGCAAATTGCTCAGGATCTTAATGAAAGGAGCTAGAGGAATCACAAAAATTCTTCAAGCAGGAGGCTAGAGCAAACCTGAAACAACTTTTTCCTGATTGAAAAGAAAATCTTCAACATCACCAAGCTTTATAATGGTCTGTCTTAGAGAATGTCAACCGGTAACCGTTTGGCAGTGCCTGGCACCCGCGGGCGGGTACCGCCCGCACCCGCCAGCACCAGGAAAAAGAAATAGTCACTTGATGACAAGTGAAATCATGCCAGCTCCAGCAGGCTACCCACCATCTACCCACCATCTACCCATCATCTACCCACCATCTACCCACCATCTAACCACTTTAAGAATTTCCACAGGAGATCCTCAGTTTTTTCTGGGCACCACTGATCCCCATTTCTGGTCAGCTGATACTCAGCTTTAGCTCCCAGCTTATGCTCAGCTTTGGTGCCCAGCTCATGCTCAGCTTTGTTGCCCAGATCAGAACCAATCCTGGCCCAGATTATTTTCAGCTTTATTCCAGTCATGGCTCAGCTTAGACTCAGATTAGGACTATCATTGGCCCAGCCTATGCTCAGATTTGGACCAGTATTGGCTCAGCTGATTTTCAGCTTTGGATAAATCTTGGCCAAGCCAATGCTCAGATTCTGAGTCTGACCACTCCTGTAACAGCTTATGCTCATCTGTGGACCAGCCTTGGCTTAGCTGATGCTCAGCTGTGGACCAGCCTTGGCTCAGCTGATGCTCAGCTGTGGAACAGCCTTGGCTCAGGTGATATTAATCTTTTGAATAGTCTCAAAAAATCTGATACTCAGCTTTGGAACAGCCTTGGCTCAGCCAATGATCAGCTTTGTACCAGCATTGGCTCAGCCAATGCTCAGCTTTTGAAAATTTTTGGCCCAGCTGGTGTTAATCTTTGGAACAGTATTGTCCCAGCTGATCCTAAGCTCTGCACAAGCCTTTTCCAAGATGATGCTCAGCTTTGGACCATTGTTGGCTAAGCTGATGCTCAGATTTGGAATATTCTTGGTCCAGCTGACACTTGGATTTGTTTCAGGCTTGGAATATCCAATGCTCAGCTGTGGCCCAGGCTCAGCCAATGCTCAGCTTTGGCCCAGGCTCAGTCAATGCCTACTGCTCAGCTTATGATGAGCATCAGCTGTTCCTGGGAAAAAATTAGGATCAGCTGACTGTGCCACATTGAGTGCTCTGGTGCAGTCCTGCAAGCTCTACAAGTGCTGGAGGAGCAGACTTGGAGCAGCACTGGAGTAGCTCTGGAGCAGAAACCAAAGCTGCATCATGTCACTTGCCATCAAGTGACTATTTTTTTTTCCTGGTGCAGGCGGTGCCGGATGCGGTGCCGCGCCCCCTGCAAGTACCGCTTTCCCCCGCTGGGTTAATCGGGTAGCCCCCGGACCCCCGGCCCTTGGCCCGCTCTGAGCTGTGTAGCCGGGCTACAGATACCAGACGGGTACCCCCCGTTCTGGAGGCGAGATACAGGAGGCACCTGCCTTCCTTGCCTAGTTTGGACTAGTGCCGGAGTTAGGCTAAAGCGCCTCCTTTCCTTTCTTCTTGCTACAGCCGCAGGGGTTTGTCCTGTACGGCTGTAGACGCTTGTTTGTACCCCTGTACTCAGGGTAGTCACGTGTTGTTGTTTCATTCTCGAGGCCACTATACAAAGTGGCCTCTCTTCAGTTGTAGGGGTTTTTCCCCAGTTCCTTTTTTAGTCGGAATTCTAGACCTGGCTAGTTTTCCTCATCTGAGCGCGTGTCCATTCTGCTGAGCCTCTGCCACCTGAAGAGCCCCGCTTCAGTGGTAGCGAGAGCTAAAGTCAACCATTCAATCATAACAACTTGTCATAATTACTATAAAAAAAAATTTTTACCTACTTACTTCGGATTCTTTATCACATCACCCAACGCATCCGCCACCGTCCTCCGTTCAAAGATCTTCTTATCCTCCTCGCCGCTAGAACCCTGCGGTCAGTCGAGGTCTCAGTTTTTTCTTCCTACTTCCGAGTTCCGTGCGGGTTGGTCCCGAAGTCCATAGTTTGTGACAGTTGTTGTCGCCCTGTTAAGAGGGTGACGCCTCTGGGTGAGGTTCAGCAAAAGAATAGCGAGCATAGTGCTTGAAGAAGAGAGAAGGGCTCGTGATAGCTTACTATTTTTTGTCTTTACCACCCTCCACGCGTCGTCTAGATGTCAAACATGGGAAAAGTTGCCCACAGCCCAAAGGGAAAGTTCCGCGAAGGCTCTTTGGCCGATCTCGGCGAAGTCCCGCCAGGGCCGGCGAATCAGGAGGAAGTCAGCGCCATGACTGGCCCACAATGTCAGTGGCTGAGACAGCGCGAGTATCTGATTGCTGGTTCAGATGACTTACTTGACTGGGAACCCAAAACAGTAGGTCCCTCTTCTGGCGCATCCTCTGAGGAGACCGTAGGAAAGATTGAAGCGTCTCTGACGAGCGCTTTCAATCAAATGAAGGTGAACCACCCTCAACACCAGCCGGCCCACCACGCTCCGAATTTGGCTTCAGCCGCAGCACCGGGCCCGGCCAAAGGATACCAGCACCAAGGGTATCAACAATCGGCGCAGGCCAGAGGGTACCACCAGACTGGGTACCAGAACGCGGCTCCAGCCGCAGGAAATCCTCAGGGGGCGTTCCATCAAGCCCCCGAACCGGCCGATGTGCCGGAGCTCGTCATCCCGCCCGAGATCAATCCGTCAAAGGTTCTAAAGGGATGGCCGGACAAAGACAGTCCGAAGTTTTCGGGGGGGCTAGGCGAAAGCGCCACCTCCTGGCTAAGAGTAGTCGCGGTCCTCATCAAGGATCGCGGAGCCCACCCAGGGATCTGGCACCGAGTAGCCAGCCAGCGCCTAAGTGGGAAGGCATTTCGCGACTGGAACAATGCTTCCGCCGAAGACACCCAGCCAAAAATCTGGGCACAGTTCAAGGAGTGGCTCGTCGGGTTGAATCCGTTGGGCACTACGCCGGCGTTACTAGCGTTGGAGTTGGATTAGCTGCGACAAGGGCCGAACAAGGCCGTCCAGTTCTTCTATGAGCGGTTCTGCGCTTGGAAGCAGAAGGCAAAGACGATCCACTTCGCCCACAATGAACAAACCGCGTTCATCACTCGGCTCACCCCGGGCCTCTCTTGAAGGGTCCAGGAGTTCGTCACCGGAGAAACCATTCGTGGTAATCCCTGCGCAATGAAGGATGTCGTTATGGCAGCAATCGCCAACGACCAGCATTACCGCACCTCGGTCGCAGCGCCAGTTGCTGGAGGATTGGGATCCGGGAAGCGCCAAGCCAACGGCAACGGAGGCAAGAATCGGAAGAAGACTTCGTGGCCCTGCCACAATTGCAAAGTCAAGGGGCATTCCGCGAGGAACTTCCCAGAACCTAAGACCGACACCCAAAAAGCGTGGGAGAAGGCTAACCAAGCCAAGAACCAAAAAAAAAGAATAGTCGGTGAGGAAGAGTCTCTCCCACCGACGTTAGTTGTAATTTCTTCTACCTTATGCAATCCATCTGCTGTTGAGAAGGACTTACAAGAGCCTCACCGTGAGTTGTGCCACCGTGAGTCAGAGTCAGCTGAGGATAGTGCTAGTCACCCAGGCATGGGGACAGCCGCATCGGACGCGCTTGTTGAGACCGGCTTTGAGTCGCCAGAGACCGCCGCCGATGTTGTTGGAGATTGCTTGTGCATTGATGGATGCCATGCAATCGAGTTTGCGCCAGACAAGCCTCAGGGCGTCCGGGCAGAGTTCCATCACCTAGTGGAGGGCCGCTTGGCCAGGGTTCTCCTTGACACCGGTGCGGGTTTGTTGTACGTGTCTAGTACGTTTGTCGTGGATCAGAAGTTGCCAATCATTTGTTCGGCCGTGTCGTTCAGAGTTACCGGAGCTTTTGGCGACCGGGTGTCCGACGATAGGCTGGCTACCGTCCACTTCATTCTCTCGGAGGTTGACTTCGAAGTTGTTTGCAGGGTAGCGCCGCTGTCGAGCTATGACGTTATCCTGGGTTGTGACTGGATTTCCGCAAATGTCGTCTCAACCGACTGGGATTCAAATACATGGCACCTGAGGGATAGATTCAGTAACGTCGTCCCTTTCAGTTTATCAGCGTCCTCAGTCTACAGCTTGGTGTCTCACGAGCTGGCCATGATGACTGACAACGAAGAGGTCTTCTTACCTAGATCCATCCGGCGCCACGAATTTTACGAAGGTGCCCGGGAGTCGTTCATCTGCTTGATGGAATCGGAAGGTGTCGCCGGCCCTAGAGACGAACAACCGGTGGGATTACCTACGGTGTTTGGGCCGGATGCTACACTTTGTCAGTCGTTGCAGTCCCTTGTGGCTAGCTTTGGAGAGGTCTCCGGGCCGATCACCAAGGTCTTGGATAAGCCGAGAACCATTGAGCATTTAGTGAATACCGGGGATGCGGCCGCGGTCCATCAACCGGTGCGGCAGCTTTCTCCGGCTCTTTTGGGTACCCTCAAAGAGCGGCTGGCTGGCCTGAAAGAAGCTGGGTTCATTCGTCCATCGACGTCGGTGTGGTCCTCGCCTATAGTAATGGTGAAGAATCCCAACTCAGGGAAAGTTAGACTGTGCGTAGATTACAGAAAAGTAAACGCACTTACCAAGAAGGATAGGCACCCGTTGCCAATTATCCAAGAATGCTTTGATGCGTTGCGGGGAGCAAAATTCTTCTCGAAGATTGATCTTCAACAAGGATTTCACCAGATGAAGATCGCAGAGACGGACGTACCTAAGACAGCATTTGGCACCAAATATGGCCACTTCGAGTGGTTGGTGATGCCGTTTGGGTTAGTGAACGCCCCGTCCACGTTCCAGCGTATGATGACGCAGATCCTCCGTCCGTTTATCAATGTATTCGTCCAGGTTTACCTCGACGATATCCTGATCTACTCGGCTACAGAAGAAGAACATGTACAACATGTTAAGTCGGTCCTCGAAGTGCTTCGTCGCAAGGATCTGAAATGCAGTGGCGCAAAGTGCGCATTTGGCTTACGAGAAATCCAATACGTGGGCCACATTATCGGTTTCAACTCGATCCGTCCAATGGAAGAGAAGCTAAGTTGTGTGCGCGATTGGCCGAGACCTCAGACGGTCTATGACGTACGTTCGTTCCTAGGGCTGTGTGGTTTCTATCGGCGGTACGTGAAGAACTTCGCCAAGATCGCCGGTCCGCTCCATGATTTGACGGCCGGTGGAGTAACTAAGCGGCAGTCCGTCTTATGGCTGCCGAAGCAGGAGACGGCGTTCCAACAGCTTAAAGAAGCGTTGGTCAGCGCGCCGATCCTCCTACTACCAGACGTCCTTAAACGGTTCGTGATGGAGACCGATGCATCAGACTTCGCCATCGGAGCCGTCCTACTACAGGACAGAGAGGATTTAACGCTACATCCCGTGGCATTTGAATCAAGTAAGCTAAATAAAGCTCAGACCAATTACCCTGCTCAAGAAAGGGAATTGTTAGCCATCATACATGCATGGAGAAAATGGCACATCTATTTGGATGGCGCCGTGGAGACTACGGTGGTTTATACTGACCATGCTTCCCTGGCTTATCTGCAGACCCAGCTGCTGCCTACGAAGCGTCTCCTACGCTGGATTGAAGAATTCGCCGAGATGGATATCGACATCAGGTACAAGAAGGGGGCCGACAACGTCGTGCCCGACGCACTCTCGCGTAGAAGCGACCTCGCGTTGCTAGAAGAAGTCACCAATGAGCTTCATGAGACAGACTGGCCGTTGATTATACCTTATTTGGTTGACGGAAGAGACTTACCGGAAGGAATCCCGGAGCGCCTGGTAATACGGGCGAAGGAAAATATCGAGCTGTTCGAGTACAATCCAGAAGACGAAACCTTGATCTATCTCGGCCGTCGTGGATTGAAGGAGAGGTCCCCGTTCGTGGCATTCGCGTACCGGTTCGACTTGCTCAGGTCGGTTCATGATGAACTAGGCCATCGCGGCAGAGACTGTACCCTGCAGATCCTCCGGGGTCGAGGGTGGTGGCCGAAGAGATATGACGATGTAAACAGCTACATACGTACATGCGCGTCATGCCAAGTGCATGAAAGACCGCATACATCCCAAGAAACCGGCCTCCAAAAACCGTTGCCGGCAGTCCTCCCGTTCGAGCAATGGTCCTCGGACCTGATCTCCATGCCGGAGAGTCACAAGAGCCACTTCAAGTGGATCCTGACCGCCATTGACCACTGTACGTCGTGGCCGGTCGCAGTTCCGCTGAAAGACGCCTCAGTGGCAGAATTGGCACAGGCCATTTTCGACGAGGTGATTACACCTTTCGGAGCCCCAAAAGAATTACTAACGGACCGCGGTTCCAACTACCTGTCCGCTGGTTTCCAGAAGTTCCTGGCTGCGGCCGGGAGCAAGCCAGTCCGGACGTCTGGGTATCATCCCCAGACTAATGGAAAGTTGGAGAGATTCAACGGAATCTTAGAAGCGGCTCTGTTCCGCATGAACAAGACTGGAGATCCAGCTAAATGGGAGGACTTTCTCCCGGCTGCGTTGTTCTCCGCAAGGATCCACGCTAGCGATAGCAGTGGATTCTCTCCTTTCGAGCTCCTCTATGGGGTTAAACCAAGGTTGCCACAGGACCGTCGGCGAATGATCGCCGCAGAAGCTGCCCTTCCTGGGCATGAAGAACTAAAAGCGCGCATTGAGGCGCTAAATAAGACTAGAATAACTGCCGCGGGCAATACTGCTACGCGTGCATTAAAGAATAAAGAGGCTTTCGACGGAAAGACGGCTTTTGCACAAGACTTAGAAAGCCTCGTAGTCGGGCAAGCTGTGAAGCTTCGCAATGAAAAGCACACCAAGGGTCAGCCAAGGTGGTTTGGACCATTCATGGTCAAAGCAGTCCTCAAAAACAATGTCTACATTGTTGAGGATCATCAGGGTGTCGAATACCCTAGACCAGTTAACGGGAACAGTTTGAAACCCGTAGCATTGCGCTCACTCATCGTCAATGATATGTGGGCCGCACCGCCTGCTATTGCGCAGCGCGAGATGAGGGCCGACGCCAAAGTGGCAAGGGACCTACTCAAGAAGACGCGGTCTTTAGCTAAGACCAAGAATAAGCCCCCAGTAGAGACAGGGGCACCCAGTGCGAGCCCAGAGGCTCCCCCGGCTAAAACGCCGGGAAGAAGGCTCCGGCTCCGGCTCGGACCGCCGCCACCAGGGTCCGGGACGGCCCCCGTTTAGGGAGGGGGATGTTGTAGCCGGGCTACAGATACCAGACGGGTACCCCCTGTTCTGGAGGCGAGATACAGGAGGCACCCGCCTTCCTCGCCTAGTTTGGACTAGTGCCGGAGTTAGGCTAAAGCGCCTCCTTTCCTTTCTTCTTGCTACAGCCGCAGGGGTTTGTCCTGTACGGCTGTAGACGCTTGTTTGTACCCCTGTACTCAGGGTAGTCACGTGTTGTTGTTTCATTCTTGAGGCCACTATATAAAGTGGCCTCTCTTCAGTTGTAGGGGTTTTTCCCCAGTTCCTTTTTTAGTCGGAATTCTAGACATAGCTAGTTTTCCTCATCTGAGCGCGTGTCCATTCCGCTGAGCCTCTGCCACCTGAAGAGCCCCGCTGACAATAGACCGGTCATTGGCCAGGAGCGGTCATCGAGGATGGTCCCTGGTGCAATCATCGAGGGGAGTTGTCACTCCCCTCAATGACAAGTGCGTGCTGGTCGTTGGGGGAGCACCCTCAATGACCATGACCAACCTGTTTGATGACCGGAACAGGTCGGTCATTGCTTTTCTCATTGAGAGGTCCTCCCCTCGATGACCGACCTGTTGCGGTCATCGAGGGGAGGACCTCTTGATGACGCGTCCATTCCGGTCATCAAGGACACCTCTTGGTGACCTTTTTGATGAAAAAAAGCTGGCGGGTACCGCTGGTACCCGCCTCAAAGACCGCTGGTACCCGCCAGGCGGTGCTGGGTGCCTGTTTTTGGAAAAAAGCACGCGGGTACCGGCGGTGTAAATTATACCCCGGTCCGTTTTGACATTCTCTAGGCTGTCTCTAAGCTCTGCTTCTTTGAGGAAGGATCACAGCCAAAATGAACAAAGGCAGCCCTTTTTCAGAGATGGAAAAATAGATAAGAAAAAGAATATATATATTGAAAATATTAAATAAATGAAAGCCAGCTGGAGGGAGACTGGCTCACAATTCCAATGTATTTTGTTTGGTTCTGGGGGATATTTTTTTCCTAAATGCACTCTAGGGTGGCTGTTTCTTGTTGTTTGGCTTTTTTTTTTGTAGGGGAAACACAAAACTGTGGTTTCAATAAACTTAGATGAATATAAATAATTAGAAAGTAAAGCATAGAGATGGCCATCTGGACCCGGATACCTGCAACGGGTGGGGGTACTCCCCATAATTTGTTTGGAATTTTGGACACCCAGACCCGGAAACAGTACCCACTGGCGTGTAACCCCCAAGTTCCCTTGATACATAGCCACTTGCCGGCTTGAAGGTTAGTGTACATACATACATGCTTGCTCAATTGCTGGTCATTTAAAGGGTTGTGTGCCCCCTAAGCAAACAGTCTGCGCCAGTCATTGAGAGGGTTGTGTCAAAGGATTTGTGCCCTCTCAGTGAATGATCTGCTCCGTTCATTGACAGGAATTTGTACCCTCTCAGCAACCAGTCTGCGCCAGTCATCCAGAGGGGTGTGTACCCTCTCAGCAAGCAGTCTGCGCCAGACCTCAACGCTCTTGATGACTGGTCAATGCCAGTCATTGAGGGGGTAGAGAGTATGTACACCCAATAAGCCCTGAGCCCGGCAGAGACAAGCCATCAAGGGGCTGAAAATGGTGTGTACCTGTCTGGGACTAGGGTACCCGGTGTTCTTTTAGCACAAATTGCATACCTGGACCTGTACACAGAACCTGCAGACAGGTACCTGTGGGGCAGTGACAGGTGCCTGTTACCACCAAACGGGTGCCTGGTACCACCGAACAGGTACCAACTTGCCATCTCTAGCGGAGTAGGGCATATTGTCAAGTAGAAAAAAAAATCAACATGCAATTTATCAGGTTGAGTTTACTTACATGCAGGCTAGAAGAAGTGTTCCAGATGTGGAAATTGATTGAACAAAATAAATAAAAAAACTGTGATTCAATCGTGATTCTCTTGCAATGGAAGTTACAAACTCCTAAACATGTCAAGATTAAAAGTACCCTTACTCAATATTTAATGGCAAATAAAAATGGAGAATAGTTTGCAACTACCCTAGTCTATCAAGTGACAATGAGTACCCAATGGATGATTGAAATACACAGTAAAATTGATTAAATTAGGTGAGAAAAGGCTGATTGTTTTGCCAAGCTGTTTATGTGCTCTGTTGATTACATTAATAAAAAAAAAAAGAATAACACTACAAACATTTATTATTTTGCCAAAAAAATAAAATAAAAGTCAACATGAAAAAAATAAAACCAAAATTTCACTCAGGGGAACAAACTGAGCATGCTGAGCCAAAAAAATAAAATGTCCCAAACTGAGCAAAAATCATTGGACAATGTTTTGGGATGGTTTTTTTTCACAGGCCTGGCGGGCCTGGAGCAGGCTTGAGCGGGCCCTGGGCGGGCCTGAGACGGGCCTGCCCCAAAAGCACATTGGGTCAGTATTAAAGGAGTTTTGCCTTGCCCTGGGAGCTTCTTGGGCTTTTGATAGGCCCAAAATCTCAACAAGGGCTTTTGGTGGTCTAGAAGTATCAACCCGGGCCACTGAATAGCCCATGGGCCTTTGAATTCCCAAAAAGCCCACCATGAGCCCCCACATAGCTAATGGGCTCTTGGTGGCCCATGAAGATCCCTATGGGCCAACAGATACTTCCATCATGGGATCCCATGGGCTTTTTGCCTCCTTTCTGGGCCACAAAAAGCCCATGGGGAGCTTTTTGGACCACCAAAAGCCCATGGGGAGCTTTTTGTACCACCAAAAGCCCATGAGGATATCTGTTGGCCCATGAAGATCTTCATGGGCTACTAAGAGCCCATTAGCTATGTGGGGGGGCTTTCTGGGAATTCAAAGGCCCATGGGCTATTCAGTGCCCCGGGTTGATACTTCTAGACCACCAAAAGCCCATGTTGAGATTTTGGGCCCATCAAAAGCCCAAGAAGCTCCCAGGGTAATGCAAAACTCCTTTAATACTGACCCAATGTGCTTTTGGGGCAGGCCTGTCTCAGGCCCGCTCAAGGCCCGTCTCAGGCCCGCTCAAGGCCCGCTCAAGCCCGCTCCAGGCCCGCCAGGCCCGTGAAAAAAAACCATCCCAAAACATTGTTCAATGGTTTTTGCTCAGTTTGGGACATTTTATTTTTTTGGCTCAGCATGCTCAGTTTGTTCCCCTGAGTGAAATTTTGGTTTTATTTTTTTCATGTTGACTTTTTTTTTTTTTTTTTGGGCAAAATAATAAATGTTTGTAGTGTAAGTATGCTGATACCATCATCACTGCAGCACAAATCAATACAACATACCTATTTTTCATGTTGGTGAGCTGTTATCCTAGAGATGTATCGGCGATGATGAGCTGAATAGGAATAATGGAAGACATTATTAAAGAATTCTTTGACTGTACAGGGCAAAGAACCCTTCTTCCGTCGGAAAATTCCATCCTCCCATGAAGTGATCATCCAAATCTCTAAGTAACTCCAGAGGTGTGGATGCAAGTTCACACCTCCTCGACGATTTCTCTGTATTCCGAGCGCTTCGACAATCAGTTGTAGATTTTCATCACTCTGAGATATCGAACCATTGCAGTTCTTAGTCCAGGAGTTGAATAAAGCTTGGGCGCGGACTAGTGTCATTTGCAGGGTGGCTTCATCCTCTTTTGGGACGATCGAACATATCATCTCAACATAAAATAGATAGAGAGGGAAGAGCACCGGAGCGTCCTCGAAGCCAATAAAGTGAGGTTGGAGCAGATTCTTTTCAAAGTCTATCCCAGTTTCATCGAACCAATGCTGATACCAATCCTTATAATGTGACACAAAGTCGGCTAGTTTCTTCGCTAATCTACGCCTTCTTTTATAGTGACTCTCTCGAACTTGCTTGTCGATGTGGGGCTTCTGATTCCCGCGTGCCTTGAAATCCCGTGTGTTATCCTTGTGTGCAATGCCAAGCCCGAGATAAGTGCGATGAGTCGAGTGGAATTCCCACTTGGAGATGACAAGTTGAGGGTTCGGGGTTTCGAAGGCTCTGAGCCCTGTCAGAAACTGACCCATTTCCATCTGTTCCATGGGCACCGATGGATTATTGAGTGCAAAGTCATTCAAATAAAACCCTAGTGGCCCCTGTGGAGGTAGCTTTTTAGAAAGCGCAGGCCGTCGGCTTGTAGGAAATGGGATGTCCAATATGGGCATGTCGCCCCATGGATTCCTCTGGGGATTGAAACGCAGATCCTGAGGTTTGATGCTTTTGGCCACAGGCCCGACAGTTTGCTTCGGCTTACGATAACACCTTTTTTTGTGGGGTCCGGAGGTTGTGCCAGGCCCAACGGTTTGCTTCCGCTTACGAGAACGCCTTTTTTTGTGGGGTCCGGAGGTTGTGCCGGAGGAGGGCATGAAGGTATAATCCAAGAAGGAGGGCAGATTTGACGGACCAGGACCTGTGAATGTTTGACTATGACTATCCGATACATGCGCTACACCATGATGTGACTGCGCAGCCCCTACCCGCGTGAGGCCATCCGGGTCTGGTGTTCCGTGTCCGAGGAACTCTGCAAGGGTGTCGAAGTCGTGGGGTAAGAACCCGGGTTCAAATAGTTCGCCGGAGTCAAACGACACGTCCAGATCATGATAGGGCTGGGAGCTAACAGTGCGTTCTTTTGCGGCCATTTGGGCAGGATAATGAAATTCTGGGAGAAGGGAGTGGTGGCTAGCTGATGGCGGCCCAGCTGGAAGACCGACGGGGCTTGAATGGTAGGCCGAGGATGGTTGGTGGTGATCAGCTTGTCCAGCCGCCCTAGCCTCCGATGAAAGCGCGGGAGGGAAGATATGGTTGAGGGCCCGTGAAGCCCCTGCCGCCGCGAAGCCATTCGAGGCTGGTGTCCCGTCTGCGAGGAGCTCTAGTTCGGAGCTTTGTGCGGCCTCGAACCCTGATCCAAATAAGCTGTGCAAGTTGCCCTTCCCATGAGCCAGAGTGCCAGCAGGACGTTGTTCAGTAGCAGCTTGAATAGGGTGATAATAGTCTTGTGGGGGGTAGACGTGGCTAGCTAATGACCCGGCTGGAAGCCCGATAGGTAAATGACCGCACGAGAATGGTTGATCCCCGTCCGCCGACGAACCACCGGAAGGGAAGATATGGTCGAGGTCGAACAAGTCTTCGTCCCAAGCAAACCACTCCGCGCCAGATTGCGAGGTTGGAAGAGCCATCGGCTTGCACCCGCTGACGAGGAATATTACTGCGAGAAGACTGACCAACCGAATGCTGCTGCGAAATTTGTACTCCAGAATCATTGTCGATGCGCCTTACTACCCTCTTCAACTTTATTGTGGTCCTCGGGGATTGACGAAGGCATGGGCTCGTCAGCCCAAGTTTCTCTGGAGCAGATTCAATAATATACAAATCTTCTCAAGATACACCCACCCACCTTGTGTTTCAGGGCTTCTTTGCCTACATCCCAGAACAAAACATGATGCACTTCCCCCTTCCCCCATGCGTGCATCACTCTCAGGCAAAAAGTATGACATGAGTCTCTCCTATGGAGAGTCCCTTCGGGATGTGCTCCCCCCCTCGTTTTGAGTGGCTGTTAGGCTAGCGGTGTTCCACCCGCCTCACTCTGAAACAAGAGGTTTGTGTTAGGCTAGCTGTAGGTGGAGAAACTTTAGCCGATAAGCTGATGTATTTATATGCAAACACAGCTCTCGATTTGCTTGTCCGAGCACGACGGGGTGGAAAAGTGTAGTCCAGCACATCGACGATGGCTCTGAGTAACTCCGGCAGAGGCATTCTGTCGCTCAGTCTCCTCCTATTAATCGTGCTCGTCGGCGAGCTTGCAGCCTCGGACGGATGGGCGGAGTTCTTTAGATGGGACGAACGCGCTCCCGAGCTTAATGATATCTTCGTCCCCTCTCGTTCATCGGCGGCCACGGCGGCTGGACAAGCTGATCACCCTCAACTATCCTGGGCCGATCAGTCATACCCCGTCGGCCTTCCAGCCGGGCCATCAGCTAGCCACCACACCCTCATCTCACTGCCCGACTATTATCTCGCCCAACCTGCAGCTGAAGCACACCCCGCTGAATCCCTGGCTCACTGGCGAGACATGCCGTTGGAATTCCACGAAATATTTGGGACCGAGTTCGGGGACACACGCGGTATCGATTACCCTCTCGGACATCTCACAGACGGAACACAAGGCCCGGACGGTCTCGCGGCCGCAGAGACTTCGCAGGCAGATTATGGTGTGCTCCATGTATTCGACAGTCCGAGTCATACCGTCGCAGGCCCTGGTCCGTCATGCGTGCCCGCCGTCTCGAAGGATGCCTTCCCGCCTGTCTCCGACACTACCTCCGGACCCAATCAAAGAGTCAAGCCTGGGAAGAAAAGCCTCAAACCTAGAGTCAAGGTTGGAGAGAAAAGCCTTAAACCTAGAGTCAAGCCTGCGAAGAAAAGTCTCAAACCTAAAGTCAAGTCTAAGAAGAACATCCTCCAACTGGAGACTCCCCTTGCGATGAGGCCACTGCTCCCCCCACGCCGAGACAGCTTGTTCATCCCACTTCCTCACAGCCAACGACCAAAGCTCTCCCGCAAGTTACCTCCGCAGGGAGGACTAGTGTTTGATTGGACTCTCTTTGCACCTGATAACCCATTCGATCCCACACAAACGAGGGACGTAGAAAAGATCGTGACAACGCTCGAAGAGACCCTGAGCCACCAACTCGTCATCCCCGAGAAGAATTTCATGGCAATCCATCACTCTTACATCGGCGCTGTAGATTCACGCGCTCGCATCAACGGTAAAAGGCCTACCGACATAAGAAAGCAAAGACTGGCGAAAAAATTACCCGAATTCTTGTCTGATTATGAGGATTGGTATCAGCATTGGTTCGATGAAACTGGGATAGACTTCGAAAAAAATCTCCTTCAAGATCACTTTATTGGTTTCGATGCCGTCGGGTTCCTCTTCCCCCTCTATCTATTCTATGCTGAGATGATATATTCGATTGTCCCGAGAGGCGGCAAAAAATCGAAGCTGATCAACCTAGCTAAAGAGCTTGACCAGGCCCGAACCTCCTTTAACAAGTTGACAGCTGCCCTCTTCAATCACCGGATCTTGGACAATGATCTACCATTGATGAAATCTATCGCCGAAAAGCTCAGGAAACAGATATGTACTCGTGGAGATACTGCAATTCATCCAATCCTCTGGAGTTACTTGCATTTTTGGATGGCTTCTTTTAGAGATAATGTTTTCCAACACCCGCGCTCGAGTAATGTTCCAAAGAGTGTCAAAGCATTCTTCAACAATGTCTTCAATTATTCATATTCACCTCAGCGCAAAAAATACCTTTCTAGGATGGAATCATTCTTCAGCTCATCATCAAATATAAATTCTAGGATAAACCTTTGAAAACATGAAGATAAAGGTATAGTACATTGATTTGTTTATAGCTTTATAATATTACCAAAACACTAATGGTCTCATTGTTTCTTAACTTTTGCAGATTACATTATCAGCTTAGCAAGACAATCAGCATGCTATTTTTTTGTTCAATTTTGTTGTTGCATTTCAATAACTAGTGAATTCGTGGCGGCGCTGCGTGAACTAAAGATGAAGAGCAAGCAATAAAGATTAGTGCCAAACCCAGCTCAAATCTTTCTGCACTTGAAATCATGAAATATAATTTTTGAGTACAGTAACCAGTGCACAGCCACAGCCAACAGGGCTGCTAGCCACAAAACTCTTTTCTTGATAATTACAACATAATTTTACAATAGAACATGATCAGTGCAACAAGAAATACAGCTGACCAATACATTGACTAATTACAAGGTTTAATCAAGCACAACTCCCCAAGTGGCCAGAAATTGGCCCACATTGGGCAATTTCCCTCCATTTGATTACACTGAAGCTTTAACAACAGATAAATCAACTGCATTCAAAAGTTGATCTTACACTGGTATCTGTACTAACCAATCCAACCAGCTACACAGCCTGACTTGTGGCCCATGAAAAGGCTATGTATAGCTGTCTGCAGGAAAACACTGGTTGCAGAAGATACACCACAACACAACCAAGAGTTTGGCCCTGAGCATTGTTAATCATCCTTGCAAACACAAGAATTACAGGAAACTGACACTGAGAGAATTTTGTGGTGCAGACCTGATCTGGCTTGTGAATAAGGTGGATACCTGGAACCAGGACCTTGAATCCTGACTTTGGGCCACTTATAACTTCACAGAATTTCATTGATGATACAGAAGCCAATTCCCATTGCACAAACCACTTCTGAGTCTCAGGTTGCAGATACAAACCATCAGCATACACTCCTTCAGCCACATAGACCACATTGAGAACCCATGGAATTTCAGTGTTTGTTGGGGTTTTTGGGCCCACCGTCTCCTTGCAATCACTGAGGACTTCCTTGACAGCACACACATTGATGTGTTTTCCCGCTAAATGCCGGACACAAGTCAAATTCAGGCAAGCCACATCCAAGTTTATGAAAACCACAGTTTTCTGGAAAAAAAAGTTCAAGGGTTCCCCCTAAAATAGACAAAATTCACCAAAAAATGACAGAGTTTGCCACATAAGACAGCAAAGTACAAAAAAATTGAAAGGGTTTCCCCACTACGTAGATACAAACAACTCATGCAACCTCTATTAAAGTACATTGAAAATCAAAATTAAAATCTCAACCAGAAACCTAGCCCCCTAACACCAGCATAGCTGCTGCACCCAGGCTCACACTCCAGCCCATCTCAATTTGATGGATCAAAAAGTATGGGGTTGAATTAGAGAATGTCAACCAGTACCCGGCACCCGCGGGCGGGTACCGCCCGCACCCGCCGCGCACCCGCCAGGCAGTGCCGGATGCGGTGCCCGTTTTTTTGGAAAAAGCGGTGCGGTACCGCCGGGTTAATTGGGTAACTCCCGGACCCCCGGCCCTTGGCCCGCTTTGAGCTGCCCTCAATGACTGACAATAGACCGGTCATTGGCCAGCACCGGTCATCAAGGACGGTCCCTGGTGCAATCATCGAGGGGAGTTGTCACTCCCCTCGATTACAAGTGCGTGCTGGTCGTTGGGGGAGTACCCTCAATGACCATGACCGACCTGTTTGATGACCGGAACAGGTCAGTCATTGCTTTTCTGGTCATTGAGAGGTCCTCCCCTCAATGACCGACCTGTTGCGGTCATCAAGGGGAGGACCTCTTGATGACGCGTTCATTCCGGTCATCAAGGACACCTCTTGGTGACCTTTTTGATGAGAAAAAGCTGGCGGGTACCGCTGGTACCCGCCAGGCGGTGCCGGATGCGGTGCCGGGTGCCTGTTTTTGGAAAAAAACACGCGGGTACCGGCGGTGTAAATTATACCCGGGTCCGTTTTGACATTCTCTAGGTTGAAGGCCCCCAGCAAAGCCAATGGCAATCTGCACAATGTGGGGCCCACTCTTTAGCCCCCCAGACTGCGCAAGTGCAAAAGTGAGGGGGTGTGAACATGCCGCCAGCTGGAAGTACAGCAAAAACGGACATGCCTGGGGGGATAAACAAAGTGGCCAGAGCTCCTCTTTAAATACCTAAGACTCGCCACTCTGCCACCCCTGTTCACACTTCAGCCTGAATTCTCCATTGGATGACACTTATCATCCGCCATGCCACCGTAATACTGCCAACAGTCACCTCTCAACCAATTGGAACTACTCTTATCCTGATTGTTCTTATTGCTATCAACCAGCCCCAGCCAATCTCCACCTCAACAACTACACCTTGTACACAATTTATTATTTCTGCAGCAAGGAAGCCAACCAGACCAACTCCTGCAAGTGTGTTACAATCAGCTCGCCCACCCTCGAAGATCTGCCTGGTTTCCTTGGCCAGCAAGCCACATGCGAAGGGGTCCTGGCCAATCTGTTCTCTTACACAATTTCTGTGAGCCTGAGTCTCTATAGTGACAACAGGACACAAGAAATGGGGGGGCAATAGTTGGATTTCTTGGGATAAAGAAACTACAACTATAAGAGAAAAAGAGAAAGAGAGAGAGAAACCAAGCAGGATAAGGAAAAAGAGAAGTACTAGGTTATTCTAGTGGGAATGCACGTCAACTGGCAATGCTACTCTTCAGAAGAGTGCTGCTAATCTGTGCTAGAAGTGCTACAGCTTCCTCTCAGGAGGGTATCTGGATTAGATAAGTTTAATCCAGCCACAATTTTTTAGCTTCCTTCTGGATAGTCAAGGTTCTTAAAGGGAAACCTGAGGGAAAGCCCTGTAACCTAGATTTGAGGCAAAGGCCAAGTGATAATAAGGGACAGCCCTGTGATCAAGATAGAGGCAAAGGCCTGTGGATTTGGAGGGACAGCCCTGTGATCAAGAAGGAGGCAAAACCAGAAGAAAGAGCAGATCAAGCAAGACACAGAGTTGTACCTCTGAGATAAACAAGGTTCAGTAAAACAGGTTACTTACTGTCAATATCCTAGGCGCCTGTGACGGTAGGTATACTGGGAGTATAGTAGGCTCTTTGGTGGTGATCCTGGAGTTATCTGGGTGATGGTTCTGGGGTGCTGGAGTCTGTATATCCGCCTCAGGCAAGGGGGATCCTGACTACAAAAATTTTCACAGTTTGCTTATGTAATTTACATATGTACATGTGGTTTGGCGCGCCTGGTAGCGCTGACACGTCACAACTGCGCAAGCGCGCCACAACTCAATAACTCAGGGAAGGAGTATAGTTACAATGAATTGATAAGTTGTAACTAGGGTTAAAATTGCATGAGGAAACAGAATATGAAGTCAAAACAAGGTTATCTCTTAAGATGAAAAAGATATAAAGTAATTTATATGTAACAATGGTAGAACAGGCAGCTTTTAGGTCAGCTGTGATGACTCTAAGGCTGACAATTTCTGCGCTGCTGTTGTGAGGAGGGCCAGGCGCTTGACTTTGATACCGTCAATGCAGCCAACAACTTGAACTGGATGATGAGCAGGACTCCCACCTCAAGATCAACAAAAAAGGGCTCGGAGGCCATGACCAGTTATCAGATCCCCACGTATCTTCACTAGCCGTTGCTCAATCCCAGTTGCTCTCGGCCGACGATGTCGCGGATGGGGCCCACAAGAACCTGTCCTGTTGGAGGGATCCCTCGCGGTTGGGGCCATGACGCGTGGCCTGGGGGAGGTGGTGGATCAGGTGGGGCTCCTGGACATAACCGGCGCTGTTGTTGGTGCGTTGAGCGAGCCGGAAAGGCGAAGGCACTCCATGAAGCCCAGCTCCAGACTGTGCACAAAATCTTCATATCAATGAGGCCTTCTATCCGACTCCGCACGAGACAACAGCTGTTGTTTCTGACAATTCTTGTACGTGGCATTTCGCGGCGGACGTGCTTGCGCCAATGACTTCCAGTCCACTACCCTTGCTTCTTTCATTACCTCCTGCACCGTCAGCACCGGCGAATCAACGGAGCCTGAGTCACGGCTGTCGCCAAGCCACGCCTGCTTCCCCTCAAGAAATCACTCCCACAGGAGGACCACGTTGGCCCGCTCCCCAGGGCAGTGGGGGGTGGAATAAAGAGCAAGCCAGTCTGCAGCAAGTCAAGGCTTTTGGCCAATGTGCCTATCATTGTTGACAGCTCTGTTTATGAAGCTTAGGGCAAAAAACCCGTCAAAATAAGGGTTTTGGACCCTAGCACTATAACTGTGCTGATTTAAACACTAGTAATATAAATTACTAAACTTGTTACGTGGTAATTTGGCCACTACAAGGGTTTTAAACACTCTTTCAAAAAGAGGAAGATTTATTATGTAATTAATAATATATAATTATTAATTACAGGGAATAAATTTGGCGTAGAAAAGTAGGTGGTAAGCGCTTAAACTGATTGGCTGCTTGTCAGAGGCGGAGGTCTTACGGCAACTACTTTTAAGGATAAATCTTGTAAATATGCTAATAAGGGATTTTTGATATTTTAAAGGTTTAATCCAGTGGATTTTACGTGCAGGGGATGGTTTAAAAGGGAAAAGAGGCTACCATAGTAGCAGGGGAGAATATTCACGGCAAACTTACAGTTTATGGGCGGTGAATGGTCTGGGGGATCTTTTCCTGAGGGCCAAATAGGCCTCTATTTATAGAGGGGACTTCAGTGGGCGTAAACACTGAGTCCTTTTCTCCCTATGGGAGTATCCAGGGCTGTAGCCGTGAAAAGGGCTTGGCTGTGGGTATTTTAATTGTATTAAAATAGACTAATTTCCCTGACTCTGTCACATGACATGTTTATAACCAATTGTCATATGAAAGAGCTTCAGTAGAAGTCTACATAATACTTTCACGGGGTATTTTTACACGAGTAATATTACTCATTATTGTACAACAGTTTAATTTTATGTACTTTAATTGTTTTACTAATTTTTTGTATGTAATACTATTTTTGGGCGCTTTCTGTGGCCAATTCTTATTTATACATTTAGTACATGAAGGAATAGGAATAAGGGGGTACTTCAAGTGGGTAACCCCCCTTAATTTATGATGAGGAATCTGATTCTGCAATAATAATTTAATAATTATTATTATTTACTGAGTTATTGCAGTCTTTTGGATACTTGATGTATCTCTAAGGCTGACACTTGCCCCCTCTAAAAAGGTTAAATTCTGAAATAATTCAATCTTTGTGTTTAGAGTTCTTGAATCTTCTTAGATATTTATCCGCATCTTTAATGTCTTTTTCTGGTAGCCATTCATCTTCATGAATTGGGTTCCTGTATCTTACAAGATATAATTTATCTTTCTCTCCTCTGATCTTCTTGTCTTTCAAGATCTTATGAATTTTATTCTCCTCTGACTCTTCAAGTGGAGGTACTTCTGCTTCAGGTATTTCCTTGCGTAAAGGGAATAATTCAGCATCTGATTCATTATAGTGTTTTAGTAAGCTTACTGGGAATGTAGGATGTTTCTTTTCTAATTCTCCATATAGTTCCACTTCTACTGCATTTGGTCCATGTAATGCCTTGACTACAAATGGGCCAACAAATGCATTCCTAAGCTTCTTAGGTCCTTTAATATTAGTAAAGTTTGTAGTTGATATTAATACTAAATCTCCTATTTTGAAGCTGGTACTTTATGCTTTTTGTCCCATTTTTCTCTGCTGTATTCAAATGCATTATCCATGCTTTGTTGGGCGTGTTTTCTGGCTTTGTCCAGCATGTTTTTAAAGCTTGCTGCTGTGGGATGTACTTCTACCAAGTCCTTCTTCAGGCTGTCTTGTGGTAGTCTGGGGTTCCAACCTTTCTCTAAAATAGCTGGTGTTTTCCCTGTTGATGCATGGGTTGATGTTCTGTATGCTAGTTCTAGGGCTGGTAATAATGTGACCCAGTCATGAGTAAATCCATCAGAGTCTTTAAATTCTAATCCATAGGCACAGAATCTCCTTAGCATGTCTTCCAAGGTTTGAATCATTCTCTCTGCTAGTCCATCTGTTTGTGGATGGTAGGCTGTTGAGAAAGAGAGTTTAGTGCCAAATAGGCGGTACAGTCCTCTCCATAGATCTGATGTAAACTTGGGATCTCTGTCACTGATGATATTTTTGAATAGTCCTGTCCATGAAATCACTAAAAGAATTTGGACAACTGAAAGTTTATTGCTAAGATCAGATTATAGTCCTAATTACAAGTTTTAAGGGTTCAAGCAATAGCAGTGAGATGAACCTGAAAGCAGGGCTGGAAATGCCCTGGGTCTGTTCTGAGTGAGTGTGAGTATTGCGGGGATGTAAGGCTCTTACGACGGCTTTGCTAGTCGTGCGATCTACGGTACGAGCTTCATTTGGCCAGTCGACCGTAGTCTTGGCTTCAGTGGCTGTGCTCTCTGTTTCTTGTCTTTAGTTTTGTCTTTCTACTCACAAGTATGAACCGTGTCAACGTATCAACTTTGTGTTCTCTTGTCTGAAGAGTTCTGACGTGTCTTGCACTGATTGAACAAAGTTCATCCCAGTTAGCTTGTCTTGGTTTGGACTCTATAAGAGCTGATCTTTACTTACGGGTAGCGGGAGCTTCCGATAGTCTGGCTAGGAGGTCTGTTTGGTTCTTGAGACCGAGTCGTTCCGCGAGAGTTCTGTGGAAAGAACACGATCAGGTCAGTCTTATTGCTAAGTCTACTTCTTGTTTAGTCTTGGGACGTACAAGGTTCTTGAGCTTGTCTGTTCTTGTCTTTGTGCTTCGACCTTCAAGGTTCTTGCTGTCTGCGCTTCTGTAATCGGCAAGGCGATACTTTGCGTTAGCTTTTGGCCATGGTTAGGGCTTATGTCTGGACCGCAAAGGAGGGCTAACCTTTCTTTGCGGCTGGGCTTGGGCTTGCGCCTTTGTCTGGCCGCGCGAGCTTACTGGACGGTTGCTGCGGGCTTTGGTCTGTATTCCTACAATCACTTGTTGCCAAATCATTATAGCTGTGTCCATAGCTGTATCATCTTTGTGACATGGTAAGAATATAGGTGTTTTACTAAATCTGTCTACAATAACTAGACATGCATTATAGTTTTTCTTTCCTCCAGGTGGTAATCCTGTAACCCAGTCCATGTTAACTGTTTCCCATGGTCTAGTGGGTTCTTCTATTTTCATCATCTGTCCAAACCTTTTGCCTGTTGCTTTATTTGCTCTCTGGCATCTTTCACATGTAGTGCAGTATGTTTCTACATCTTGTTGCCATGTTGGCCACCATGCTAGGTTTCTTACTCTGTCTTCTGTTCTGTCTGAAGATAGATGGCCAGATGATGTACTGTCATGGCATTCATGTAGTAGTGTATTGATCAATACTCTGTCCATTACTGTTAGTACACATGTGTGTTTGGATCTATGGTAGATGATACCATCAAATAGGTGAAATCTTCCTTCTTGGTATGATTTCTTCCATGCTGTATCTAGTGCTGCAATCAGTTCATCATCCTTTGAATCTGTTTTGGACAATATTTGTACTAGTAATGTACAGTTCTTGTCTTGTTTGTAACTATTTCTGATTTCGTCAAAGAATTCATCTTCTAGTTCAGTAATGCTAATTCCCATAATTGGCAGTTCCTCTGGGTCTTCAGGCGCCCAGGCTGGATTATCTGGTGTGTTTGGTAGGGACCATCTAGAGAGTCCATCTGCATTTTTGTGCAATCTCCCTTCTTTATGAATTATTGTCATGTTACCTCTGTACACTTGAATGGATATCTGCCATCTAAGCATATGTCTGTCAGAGGTTTTCATATTGATGAGTGATTTTAGTGCAATACAGTCTGTGATGACATCAAATACACTTCCATCTAGATAGTAGTGGAGTTTCTCTAGGGCCCAGACTAAACATTGTTGAACAACGGGCCTCAGCCAGTTTGTGTGTGCTTTCGACCCAATCATCAGCAAGTGTCACACACGACATGTCACAGGAACCGTCACGCATTCGATCTACCGAACTAGAGATAGACGATCCCCGTCTACCCAAACTACAGGCCACCGAACATGCTCAGCATGTGCGGATGGCACTAAGGTACCGTCGAGAGCAACACAGCAGACGAAAAGCAGCCAAGCAGGCTAAATGGTCAAGTCAGGAGCTCGCTGCGCTCATAGATGCGAATGCGCAAGTGTTAGCCGAGAATGTCAAAGTAGCATTCAGAATGAATGCAAGGAAAAGAAAATCACTGATTGCTGAGCGCACAATCGTCAAGAGAAGGCGAGTGACTCTTGGTAAGTACAGAGTGAAGCAAGTGAAACGCACTGAGAAAGCAAGCGTGCTCAAATGCTTTGATAGGAGGGGAGGACCCACCGGGTTAATTCACACCCACCAGTGGTGGGCATTAGTATAAATAGGCCCATTCGGCCCAGTTGTAATTTCATCATCTCTTTCATCACACAATATCTTATCATCACATTATCATCACTGTATATACAAATCATCATATAGCAAAGACTGGTAGCCTCGCTCAACAGTCTTACAGAATTACATATTTATCACATAGAAATTATAACATCATCTTAACACATTATCAGTACGGTCACCTTACCCCTATCGACTACAAAACTTTGACACCGCGAAATGGAATCCGCCACTGAAACCAAACGTTACAGGCTCAACAACAAAAACTACGCCACATGGGCAACCATGATGCGCGCCGAAATGTACGGCTTGGGATGCTTACCCTTAGTCAAACGATAACCGGTCGAAGGCGTTGCCGAGAAGAAAATGAAACTATACATACTCATCATGAAACACCTTGATGAGGAACACATCGCCATAGTCAATAGCGAACTCGGGACCGACAAAGAAGGCGAAGGCCTTGAATTATGGGAGCTTTTTAAAAAGAAATATGCAGGAAGCGAAGCTCACCACCAGATGCTCGCGCTAGGCGAGTTTATTGACTTAGAGTTCAAGGAAACAAAGGAATTTGTTAAAGAGGTTCGCAACGGCATCAGCAAGATTCGCACATCAGGACTCGATGTAAAGGAGCAAGTCTTAGCCTTACTAATCTTGAAGAAGCTACCCAAAGAGTTCGAATCGCTGGTCCGAATCATCATCCAAGATAGCGGAACATTGAAAACCGAGGATGTCATCAGCAAAATAGAGAAAGATTATTTACAATTTAAATTAAAGAAGACCGACAAGATTGCAATGGTCGGTCAGCAACAGCAAGGAACACGCAGAATGGGGAAATGTTACAACTGTGACATACCTGGACACTCGGCAAAGGAATGCCGAAAGCCATGGACCAACTATAAATTTGCACCTCCCAAGGCGAATATAGGAGAGACCGAAGGAATGAACGTTTCTTTCATAGCTATAAAGGAAGAAGAAACCGACGAAGATGAGATCAGCTTCTATGATCCCATTGGAACTGAACTAGAATTATTTGGGAACCTCAGAAACAACGGTTTCTATAGCAAAGAAGAAATTAACGCTCGTCAAGCTCTGACCGGTATCATTGTAGCAAATAACGTGATGGCTTCCGCGGACTCGATCATACTGGACTCTGGAGCATCAGACCACATGTTTAACAATAAGGAAGATTTTGTAAACTATACCGAACATAAGGGAAAGGTCGATATAGGTGAAGTCGGAAGAAGCGTTGAGATACTAGGGAAAGGGGATGTTGTACTTACAGCTAACAATAACACTATCACTTTACGCAATGCATACTATGTCCCCTCGTTGCCGTATTGTTTAATTTCACAGACTTCTCTGTGGAATGGAGGTGCGCAGATTAGAAAAATCAGCGGAAACAATTTCGAAGTCACAGTCGACGGAAAAAGGCTGTTTGATGGAAAAATAAGCAACCGACTACGATTTCCTAATCTAGAACGCAAAAGAAACACGTGCCAAATCAGTCTAGAAGAACACAGAAGCATGGGACATCCAGGCGGACACAAAGAATGTGAGGCGTGTCGACTGGGGAAACAGACCAGACAACCATTTTCAAAGAAGCGCAAACGAACGGATACAGTAGGGGAGGAACTCTCGGCTGATGTTGTAGGACCAATCTCGCCGGCGTCTCTCGGAGGATCCCGTTATTTCCTAACCGTCGTAGACACCGCTAGCTGATATGCATGGATAAGAATACTCAAGGTAAAAAGTCAAGCCGAGGATGAACTAAAGAAAGTTGTCAACCAAGTAGAAAATAAACTAGAAAGAAAAGTTAAAAGAATAATCACTGACGGGGGAGGCGAGTTCGTCAATCAAAGCATGGCCCAATGGCTCGGGGATAAGGGGATTTCTCATCTAATAACCACTAGAAATACACCGCAAAACAATGGGACGGCGGAGCGAATGAACCGCACCATTATGGAAAAAGCCCGGACGATCAGGATTGATGCTGAAGTACCAAAACACCTATGGGCAGAATTGGTGTCAACAGCTGTTTTTTTGTATAACCAAAATCAGAAGACTAATCCCTTCTTAAAAATGTGGGGAATAGAACCAAGACTAACCAACATCAAACCTGTAGGATCAGAGGTACTCTACAGCATACATCATTACCAGAACATTGGAAAATTGGATCCGAGATGTCGAAAAGGGATCCTGATAGGCTTTGACGAGGATATGAGGTCCTATCGAATCTGGGACCCAGAGACAGGCAAAGTAATTAGATCCAGAGATGTAACTTTCCATGTCAGGAACGATGACATGGGGGATATATTTGTTGACGAATTTGAAGCAGAAGAACCCCAGCCGGAAACGGCAGAACCAAAAATCGAAGAAACAGCTGACTTACCACCGCCGACTATGAATGAAGGGGGTGAGAGTGAGAAAGAAGTCATTAATAGTCAGCCTTCGGTAAATCAAACACAACAGAAGGTCAGATCAAGCAACAGAGAAAGAAAACCAGTAGATAGATACGGGAACTGGACAACCTACATAGCAGCTAAACAAGAATTTGAAAAAGATGAATCCCATGGTGAAGCGATGGCACTCCAGACCTTTGTAAAAGAAAACGCCATAGTACCTGACAGTTTCCAAACAGCCAACAAATCAACTGAATGGCCAGCTTGGAGAAAAGCTATCTTTGCTGAATTAGACTCAATCGTAGAAAACGGTGTCTTCGAGATCGTACCTAAAGAAACAAGAGACAAAAATAAAACATTAATTAATACGAGATGGGTCCTAAACAAGAAATTCGACACCGAGGGAGCCCTAAAAAGATACAAGGCCAGATGCGTGGCAAGAGGTTTCAAACAAAAAGAAGGAATCAATTACGAAGAGACTTTCTCACCTACCGGACGCTTAAGCACTATGCAATACATCTTAAACCACGCAACACAACTAGGAATCAAACCCAGACAGGCGGACTTTGTGACAGCCTATTTAAACTCAAAACTAGAAGACGAAGAAGCCGTATACATCAGTATACCCAAAGGGTTTGTAGATTGGTTAAAAGAAACTAAGCAAGAAGCTTACACAAGGGAGCTAGCCCGTTCGCTGATCGATCAGCCCGAAGGTTTTGTCATAAAGCTTAAGAAAACCCTGTACGGTTTAAAACAAGCAGCAAGAGGGTGGTACACCACCATGACGGACTGGTTCATCAGTAAAGGATACAGGATAAGCGATGCTGATCCTTGCTTATTAATTTCGAACGCAGGAGACTTAGCTTTTGCTTGGGTAGACGACTTGATACTGGTGGGAGAAAACACAGATAATCTCATCAGCGAACTAGGAAAAACCTTTAAAATCAAAGACTTAGGATTAGCACAACATATTCTAGGGATGAAGATAGAATATCTTGATGACGGGAGGATGTTTGTAAATCAAGAACATTATATCAAAGGGTTAGTAGAGGAGTACGGCTTAGAGGACGGCAAGACAACCGGTGTGGTGCGCAACACGGTACAGTCAGGGAATCACGGTCAAAACTCAGTTTGGCTCGGCGCGCAGCGGGTACGGCAAGGCGTCTCTAGTTTCCTTTTTGTTGCTCCTCTGTTCTTTGTTTCCTTATGTCCTGGTGCTGGTTATCTTGTTTTCTTTTTTTTATTATTCTTATTCCCTTTTCTCTCTGTGCGCGCGTTGGAGGTTTTGAAGGTGGCGGGTTGGTTCCTTTTCCTTTATTATGCTTTTCTTTTTTTGTTTTGGGCGCGCGGGGCATGATGATGGGTCCGCAGTGCGCGGCGCTTCCCTGGAGTCTAAGTTCATCTGAGCTTAGCCGAAGGGGAGGCATAGAACCCTTTCTGATCCAAGGAGGAATTCTATCAGCTTTTTCGATCCCGATCTGAGAGTGGCTTCGTAGTGCTTTCGCTGAGCTTATATCGATCCTAGAATATTCATTCGAGTCTCTGCTTCCTTTTCTGTTGCCTGTACGGCGGCCTTTCTCGCAATATCCGTCGATCTCAAACCTTCTTGATCCCTCGAAGACAGAGTTAGAACTCTAACTTCTCAATTCTTCTGTCGATCCCCTCGTTTCCCCAACTCTTGGCGTTTGCTTCGTGATCTCTCAAAGCGACTTAGGCACCATTAGCCCCCACCTCTTTTTCGAATAACTCAAACCGCCGACGCGCGCTCAACGCCGTTGTAAAACAATCATCCAACTTCCTCGCTTCCTGATCTTCAGCTCATCCGACCTTATTCACAGGAGGGCACTCATCACTACATCACTCAAATCCCTCCCAGAACTGCCGCCGGCCCACGCACGGACGGAGTTCCACATTTGGTCCCCCGAGCCGGGATCGAACCAGCGACCTCAAGATTTACAGTCTCGCCGATTTTCACGGTTTTGAGACGCTTGGCGGTCGAGTCTTTTTTTTTTAGGTTTATTCTTCCGGACGGATCCGATTTCTTACCGACCGGGAAATCTTTTTTTTCCTTTATTTCTTTCGTGTGTTCAGTGGCGGAGGCACAGGAGACTAAAAGTAAGTCCTCCCAATTGTGCACCTCCGCGGGTATCTACTACAAGTTTCGAAGCATTACATCTGCCACTGCTGTGAGCCGCCCTCGAACGCCTTTCCTTTCTAGTTAGATTGTCATGGATTCGTCTCAGGACTCGGGATCTTCGCGCAAGATGGTAAAAATCAAGCCTCAAGACCGGTCTCTCAAGTTCGTTGGAACTCGGGTTGAAGCCTTTCTGCGTCAGTATGAGCTCGCGGCCAACTTGGACGGCGCGTCCGACGAGGACAAGGTCCTTCAGATTCCCTCTTTCCTCGGGAGTGAGGACATACAAGATGCGGTATGGGACATGAGCGGCTACGCGACGAAGTCGTGGACTACGCTTCGCGAGCAGATGATCGAGCGTTGGGGTCAGGTCGATACAGTCCGCTACACTGTCGCGGATCTTCAAGCCCTCAAAGACTCGTGGACCGCCGAAGGCGGCATCTCATCATTGGACGCGTACAGATCATTTAAATCCGTCTTCGATGTCATTTTATCCTATTTAATTCGCTATCAGCACCTATCTTCCGAAGATCTAGCCGTCGATCATTTTTTCTTTTCATTCTCATCCGGTTTTCAGCAGCGCATCAAGTCTTATTTAGTCAAGGAGAAAAAGATGGTCAAGACGTTGGACGGACGGTACCGCCTTCCAGTCCTTAGTGAACTCAGAGCAGCTGTCAAATCTGAGATGGAAGAGGAGGTGGCTTTTACCTCTGAGCAGATCAAGCCCGAGGTGGGCGCAGTTCCCGCATCTGAATTCAAGGCCGCTAATGAGATCATGAAAAAAATGGAGGACGACCGCCGCCCGAAGGATGTTCCGGTCTCAGATAAACCTCCCGCGACCGTGGACGAAATCTCTAAGATGCTGCAGTCTTTCGAGCAGCGCTTGGAGCGGAAGTTTGTGATGAAGGGTGTCCCTTCTACACCTGGAACGCCGCGCGAAGCTCGTGGGCCAATGGTATGCTATTACTGTCACCGAGAGGGTCACGGTACGGGCCGTTGCATGGAGCTGGTTAAAGATAAAGAGGCGAACCTGGTCGAGCAAAAGGGTAGTAATTTTTTTCTGCCCAACAGAGCTTTAATCCCTTTTGATTCTTCGCGGCCGATTCGACACGTGGTTGCATCTTTTCAGCCTAAGTCTGCAGCTGCTTCTTCGACTGAGTTTCGAGCTACTTGTGGGTCCCTTGAGCCTTGGTATCCCCCGGCCATCTCGTCTCAATCTTTTGCGGGAACCTATGAGGCGGATCCGGCCCGTAAGAAGCACGAACCTCCGAAGCCCTACAAGGCGCCAATGGTCCCTCCTTCGGTGGTGAGAAAGCCAGTCAGGAAGACCGCGACGCCTCCGGCGGATTCTGATGCGGAGGACAAGGACGAAGAGCCCGAGCTTTTTGAGAGGAGCCCAGCTGCGCCGTCGGCGGATCCCATTCCGCAAAGCACGGAAGCACCAGAGCCGTCTAGCAAACCAAAGCCGCCAGTTCTCGAAGGTTCGATTTGAGAGGGCCATTTCCAAGGATCAGCCTCACGCAATCGACGACATGATCAAGAAGGTCTCTGACCTTCCAGTTCCAGGAGTAACAGTCAGGGAGCTCTTAGCAATTTCTCCGGCTATGGCAGAGGGATGGAAAAAGTGGGTGACTAAGCGTCGGGTGGAAGCGGGCACCGAGGAACTCAGGACGGCTTCCGGAACGTTGTTGGCAGAGGGACCCGACCCGGAAGGCCCCGGAGCGGACTCGCGGCTCTATTCGTGCCCCCTTGGATTCCTGCCTTGTTTGATTGGGGATGAGGAGAGTGCAGCTTCTCCCATGATCGATTCCGGCTCCCAACTGAACTTGATCTCAAATGCGATGGCTAACAAATTTAACATTAGCCCACTCGTAAATTTTAGCTCGGCGGTTTACGGTATTGCCAATCAATCCTGCGAGTTGATGGGAGTCGCTGAGGATGTCCAGATCCGCGTGGGGCGCACGATCATTGGGTCTTGCCACTTTTGGATCACCCGCGCCGA
This sequence comes from Puccinia triticina, assembly GCF_026914185.1. Classification (NCBI taxonomy): domain Eukaryota; kingdom Fungi; phylum Basidiomycota; class Pucciniomycetes; order Pucciniales; family Pucciniaceae; genus Puccinia; species Puccinia triticina. The sequence goes on along the minus strand of NC_070560.1, from coordinate 5,190,454 downwards.
GGGACCCTTGATTTTGGGTCGTCCCTTTCTCATTGATTTCGAAGCAACCCTCCTTTATTCAGGCCAGGGCGGCGAGAAGATTCTGTTGCCGGATTCAGAGGGCCGGCAAATCGAGATATCGCTGTGTGCCACGGACCAGGGGCGCTGGGAACGCGACTTTCCTGGGAAGGGAAGGAAAGCGGTTTTGTCGCGGATGGCCAGCATTCGCGATGATCCTGAAGAGGAACATCATTTTTTATGACTTCAGCTAACTCTACTATCGGCCGAGCTAATGTAGAGCCTCGCTCTCGTGCTGAAGGGTTAGCTTATCTCAAAGAGGTTCATTTGGCGCGCTCATCGTTATTTTTTCATTCCAAGCCGAATTCAAAACATCAAAAACATCAAGAAAAGTCAAAAGAATCCAAAAATATTTCACTCCCAATCGTTTCTTCAGTCTCAATTTCTTCCGGCTTGACTCTTTCGGTACGGGCGGCTACTCTATCTTCTCAAGATCCAGCGTTTCAGGATCAGAGGAAAGCGTATGAGGAGGATAATGGGTTTCCGCAGAGGCACTGGAGAACAGAAGTAAGTCCTCTCCAGTTATGCACCTCTGAGGGCTCTGCTACGTTGTCGAAAACATTACATGCCACGTATGTGAGCCCCACCGGGAATTTTCTCCACCTTTCTATTCCAGCCGGTTTTCCGCCCCGTCGGACGCGTCTTGGCAATGAGAACTTTCTAGCAATTCAACTTCGCCTCCGCAATGAGGAAAAACTAGCTCCATCGGTCATCTTTGAGTTTCTCCGCAAGGAGGGTAAACTAGCGTCTCAGGGTTTGAAGAAGGGGTTGTTTGCAGTGGAGGACACTGGCGCATTGCGGAGGCACTGGGAAGCAGAAGTAAGTCCTCCCCAGTTATGCACCTCCGAGGGCTCTCCGCTGCACCATCGAAAGCAATACGTCGCCACACATGTGAGCCTAGGACAAATTTGCGATGATTCCTCTTCAGATTCGACGTTGGAAGCGGCAGCGGAGGAGTTTCTCCGCAATGAGGATAAACTACATGCGCGACTATTCGAGTGCGAGGGAGGATGGGTGAAGTTTGGTGTGCCGTGGAGGTCTTTGGGACTGAAAGTAAGTTCCGCCCAAAGTTGCACCTCCGAGGGTTTCCCCGCACTTCGTCAAAACCCTACGACCGCCACACTCGTGAGCCGCACAAGATTTTCTGGTGTTTCTTTTTCAGAAAAGGCGGCTTTTGAGGACAGACAAGAGCATCGAACGTGGCGGCTTCTGGAGCACGGGTTAGCCCATCAGGCTCAGCAGGCGCTGGTTGACGCTTGGCAGGCGAATGGTTACCTTTCCCTGGCCGCCAAATATAAACCAGTTGCGCGAAAGGTTAAGCCAGTCAATTGTCCCATGCCTCAGCATCTCAACCCTCCTTTGAAACGGCCACCTCTGTCGCGAGACCCCTATCAGGGTCTGTCTAGAAGTTTGGCGGGTCCGTTCGTTCCGCGAGGACGAGTCACGGAGGAGCGGTTGGCGATCGTGAATTTCGGACCCGAGGGCTGGCTCTACCCGGACGAGTTGAACCTCATCAAGAATGTGTTGTCGGAGCGTAATCAGTCCATTGCGTTCACCGAAGAGGAGAGAGGCCTTCTCAAAGACTCTTACGGTTTGCCTTACATTATACCGGTGGTGGAGCACGATCCTTGGCAGAAGAAAAAGATTCCGATCCCTGCAGCCAAGCTCGATGAATTTATTCGACTAGTCCGCGAGCGCGCCAAGAATGGGCTGTACGAACAGTCCACTTCGAGTTATTCTTCACCGGTCTTCTGTGTCCTCAAAAGCAACGGGAAATTACGGGTAGTGCATGACCTTCAGCCTTTGAACAAGGTTACAATTAAAGACGCTGGAGTTCCACCCGCTACTGACGAGTTTGTGGAGTCTTTCGCTGGTCGAGCCTGTTACGGTTTGGGTGATATTATGGGCGGATACGACGAACGCGCCCTGGACCCTATTTCCCAACCGCTCACTACTTTTGACACGCCACTGGGAAGGTTTCAGCTCACTCGCCTTCCGCAAGGGGCGACGAACTCGGTAGCTGTCTACCAGGCCCAGATGGTCTGGATTTTGCAAGACGAAATACCGGAGCATGCGGGCATCTTCATAGATGATGGAGGCATCAAGGGCCCCGTTTCAGATTACAACAACGAGGCTCTGTCGTGGCATCCGGGCATCCGAAGGTTCGTTTGGGAATACGCGACGACCCTGGAGCGCATTCTTTTTCGAATTGAAGAGGCGGGTCTCACGGTCTCCGCGTCAAAACTAGCAGCGTGCGTGCCGGCACTTGAGATCGTGGGACATGTAGTGTGCAAGGAGGGGAGGCGTATGGCGAAAACAAAAGTGAATAAGATATTGTCTTGGCCCACGCCCCTCAACCCCACCAAGATTCGAGGTTTTTTAGGCGTAGTCGTTTACGTTCGGATCTTCATTCCAAACCTGTCTGAGATCTGTTTGCCGCTACGCCGCTTGACTCGCAAGGACGCTGATTGGATTTGGACGGCGGAGTGTGAGGCCGCGTTTCAGAGACTCAAGGTCATTGTAGGGAGAGACATCGTTCTGGCCAAGATCACGTATGGGCCGGACGCTGGGAAGATCAAGCTCGCTGTAGACTCAAGCTTTCATGCAACTGGCGCGGTGCTCATGCAGGAGGACACGAATGGTTGTGATCGCCCCGCCCTGTACAAATCTCTCCTCTTTTCTGATGTCGAATCGCGGTACTCGCAGCCCAAACTCGAGCTTTGTGGCGTCGCGCGAATCCTTAAGAAGCTTCAGACGATTTTGTGGGGACAACACTTCGAACTCCAGGTCGACGCGCATTCACTCATCGAAATGATAAACGCTCCGAGCCTACCCAACGCTCCCATGACGCGATGGGTTTCATTCATACAGTTGTTCTCATTTGACATCCGACACCGTCCGGGAAAAACCTTTTTGATGCCGGATGGGCTGTCGCGAAGACCAGCAGAAGAGAACGAGCTGGCCCCGGATTCTGAGTTCGACGAGGAGGAGCCGATCATTAAGCCTTTGGGTTTTTGCCTGACAGCAGGCAATGGCGAATATACTGGGTTCCAACAGGGCTTTTGGCGCCAGTTGGAGCGCTATCTCCTTGATCTCCAGGCGCCTGATGGAATGTCGGTCGAAGACTTTAGAGCGCTCAAACGAAAGTCTGTTGGTTTTTTTGTTCATTCGGGCCGCCTCATGAAGAGAGGCTCCCCGTGCCCGAGAATTGTCGTCACGATTCCATCAAAGCAAGAAGAGATACTGGCGCAACTGCACGAGGGGCTAGGGCACCGTGGGGAGACTGAAACTTACCGGCGCGTGTCAGAAAGGTTTTGGTGGCCCTCTTTGAAGAAGAGTGCTGCGCGGTGGTGCAAGAGCTGCGACGCGTGCCAAAAGCGTGATTTACGGCGGCCTTTGGAGATTCGTGGCCCGACAGGCGAAACCTCGGTCTTTGGGCGTGTGGCTATGGATGTCGTTCACATTAAAGCACCCGGCGCGCAGTACTTAATTGTGGCCCGCGACGATTTTTCTGGGTGGGTAGAGGCCAAGTTTCTTAACACTCTCAGTTCAGAAGCGGTGGCCACCTTCCTTTACGAGCAGTGGACCATGCGCTACGGCTTGGCGCGCTCATATTCGACTGATGGTGGTTCGGAATTCGGTGGTAAACTGGCAGAGATGCTGAGGGAGCTCCCGGGCCAGCATCGGGTTTCTACTCCTTATTATCCTGAGGGGCAGGGTATGGTAGAACGCGGTCACGGTCCCCTCAAGGCCGCCCTTGTCAAGCTTGCTGGTGAGAGTGCTAAGAATTGCCGGAAGTACCTTCCTTTGGTCCTGTTTGCGGATCGGATCTCCACAAAACGCACGACGGGTTACTCACCCTACGAACTGGTTTTCGGTCAGCGAGCGGTGTTGCCGATCGATTTGGAAATGGAGTCGTATTTAGGGATTGACTGGGACGAGGTTCACAACACTGCGGATCTTTTAGTGGCGCGTTCTCGACAGTTGGAGCGCAGCGAGGAGGTGCGCGAGTTAGCGCACAAGAAGCTGATGAAGTCACGAGAAGGGTCCGTCAAGTACTGGGAAGAGAAGAACGCGAGTCGCCTGCGATCCCCTCTCCAGCCTGGTGATATGGTATTGGCCTACAACCGCGCTCTCGAAACGCAGTGGGGCAAGTTATTTGCCGGCCGCTGGAATGGGCCCTTCCGGGTTGTGCGCCAGGTGCATGGAGGTTCCTACATTCTTGAAGAACTCGACGGCACTCAGTTGGGGCGGAGGTTCTCGGCGGATCAGGTAAAACGGTATTATTCCCGCGGAGGCACAGGAGACCAAAAGTAAGTCCTCCCAATTGTGCACCTCCAGGGTAATTCTACCGCTTTCGTGTAAAAACTCTGCTTCAGCCACATTCGTGAGCATCGCCGTGGCCCTGGTTGTTTCTTTCTTCTCTCAGGTCATTTTCAACGGTGTAGGACTCGTGTGGGACACTAAATATAATTTGGTGAAATATCCGCTGAGGGGGAAATAAATTGCTTAATAGGTTGAAAGGCTATTACAACTTACGGGTGGTTTGAAAGACCTGCCCCTCTAATAATACTATGCAAATATCTAAGAGTCTTGTAATCAATATTTATAAAGATATGGCTGATTCCAAGATAGATCTTACTTTCATATAGTAATCTCTATCAGACCTAGATCACTTGATTCAACAGGCTAGCAAATCTGCTATAACTTCTTTGCTCGCAGGCAATATACTTACTTTGTGATACTCGTACTACACGTTACTAATATGCTGTTTAACTCGCACTTGTTGTTGTGTTATGCTGGGTTCTACTACTGCCAAAAAAAAACACTAATACTACTACTAAACTTCTACGCTACTTTTACTAACCACTAATACCGCTAATAACCGCACTGCTGACTAAACTACCGTATGTGACCAAACCTTCCTAGGCTGATTGCAACACTAACTAACTACCGTAACTAACTAACCACTGTGACCAAACCTCTGTAGGCTGATGGGGAAAAGTCTGGTGAGGGGGGAAAGGGCCTCCTTATATATTGAAGGGTGAGGGATTTTTGCTCCAGGGAAGCTCCTCATGAGGGATTATTGCTGCAGGGGATCTCAACTACACAGCCTCTCATGCATGTACTGCGCTGCATGTGCAAACAACAAGGGGTTTATGCTGCAGGAGACACTCAACTACACAGCATCTGCATGCGTGTGCTGCACTGCCTTACAAACAATGAGGGATTTATGCTGCAGGAGACACCTCCTATACATCTTATCTACCTGCATATGATGTGCTTCATGTACAAATAATGAGGGATTTATGCTGCGGGAGGCACTTCCTGTACAGCTTATCTACCTGCATATGCTTCACTATGCGTACAAACAATGAGGGATATATGCTGCATGAGGCGCTTGAGCTACACAGCACTTTCATGCATGTACTGCGCTGCATGATGTCATGTGTTGCTGTGCAACCAAGCCATCTTCCATCCTCTTCCACACACTCTGCATCCACTGTCCAACCTGTTCCATTCCCAATGTTGAGGGTCAAGGCCTCTCCTCCCATCTTGCTCCTTCTTCCCTACTTCCCCCGCACTGTATTACACACTCCCTCTACTATAATACCTCTGCAATGGGCTTTTGGCATTGTCACGCATATGGAACACCACAACGGTCTCTCCAGTCTTTTCCATTCAAACACTCAATCAACGGAGGCGGACGCGAGCAGTCTAGGGACAGACTGCAAGCGTGGAGGAGATGTGGTGCGCAACACGGTACAGTCAGGGAATCACGGTCAAAACTCAGTTCGGCTCGGCGCGCAGCGGGTACGGCGAGGCGTCTCTAGTTTCCTTTTTGTTGCTCCTCTGTTCTTTGTTTCCTTATGTCCTGGTGCTGGTTATCTTGTTTTCTTTTTTTTATTATTCTTATTCCCTTTTCTCTCTGTGCGCGCGTTGGAGGTTTTGAAGGTGGCGGGTTGGTTCCTTTTCCTTTATTATGCTTTTCTTTTTTTGTTTTGGGCGCGCGGGGCATGATGATGGGTCCGCAGTGCGCGGCGCTTCCCTGGAGTCTAAGTTCATCTGAGCTTAGCCGAAGGGGAGGCATAGAACCCTTTCTGATCCAAGGAGGAATTCTATCAGCTTTTTTGATCCCGATCTGAGAGTGGCTTCGTAGTGCTTTCGCTGAGCTTATATCGATCCTAGAATATTCATTCGAGTCTCTGCTTCCTTTTCTGTTGCCTGTACGGCGGCCTTTCTCGCAATATCCGTCGATCTCAAACCTTCTTGATCCCTCGAAGACAGAGTTAGAACTCTAACTTCTCAATTCTTCTGTCGATCCCCTCGTTTCCCCAACTCTTGGCGTTTGCTTCGTGATCTCTCAAAGCGACTTAGGCACCATTAGCCCCCACCTCTTTTTCGAATAACTCAAACCGCCGACGCGCGCTCAACGCCGTTGTAAAACAATCATCCAACTTCCTCGCTTCCTGATCTTCAGCTCATCCGACCTTATTCACAGGAGGGCACTCATCACTACATCACTCAAATCCCTCCCAGAACTGCCGCCGGCCCACGCACGGACGGAGTTCCACACCGGTACCCCAATGCAATCAAATATCAAGCTCGTTAAGTCAACACCCGAAGAATCTGAACAGTTCAGAGAAAGAGGATTGGATTACCGGTCAGCCATAGGATCATTAAATTATCTATCCCAATGTACAAGGCCAGACATAACATACGCGGTCGGAAAGCTATCACAGTTTCTTGAAAACCCAAATGACACTCACTGGACAGCTTTTAAACGAGTTGTTCAATATTTGAAAGGATTGCAGGACTGGGGAATACTGTATCAAGCCGGAAGCGGTCATGAAATAGAAGGGTATGTTGATTCGAGTTGGGCAGAAGACGACCATAGTTTATCAACAAGCGGATACAACTTCCAATGTGGACGAGGACTCGTGTCGTGGCGGAGCAAAAAGCTAGGAGGACCAAGTTCCTCATCAACGGAAGCAGAATATAGAGCGTACCTTTCAGCATTGCAAGAGGCACAATGGCTCCGGAAACTGACGTTTGACATACATCGTGCTGTATCTGAAAAGACAAAAATCTGGTCGGACAACCAAGGTGCAATTCAGTTAGCCAAAAACCCAGTATACCACGCAAGGACCAAACATATTGGAGTACACTACAATTTCACCAAAGATCTGGTAATAAATAAGGAAATTCAAATAGAATACGTACCAACAGACGAAATGGTCGCCGACATCTTTACCAAAGCATTGGATCGCGAAAAACACACCAAGTTCTCATCGATGATGGGGTTGTTACCGTTGTCGATGATTGCGCCGAAAGCAAGGGGGTGTGTTGAACAACGGGCCTCAGCCAGTTTGTGTGTGCTTTCGACCCAATCATCAGCAAGTGTCACACACGACATGTCACAGGAACCGTCACGCATTCGATCTACCGAACTAGAGATAGACGATCCCCGTCTACCCAAACTACAGGCCACCGAACATGCTCAGCATGTGCGGATGGCACTAAGGTACCGTCGAGAGCAACACAGCAGACAAAAAGCAGCCAAGCAGGCTAAATGGTCAAGTCAGGAGCTCGCTGCGCTCATAGATGCGAATGCGCAAGTGTTAGCCGAGAATGTCAAAGTAGCATTCAGAATGAATGCAAGGAAAAGAAAAGCACTGATTGCTGAGCGCACAATCGTCAAGAGAAGGCGAGTGACTCTTGGTAAGTACAGAGTGAAGCAAGTGAAACGCACTGAGAAAGCAAGCGTGCTCAAATGCTTTGATAGGAGGGGAGGACCCACCGGGTTAATTCACACCCACCAGTGGTGGGCATTAGTATAAATAGGCCCATTCGGCCCAGTTGTAATTTCATCATCTCTTTCATCACACAATATCTTATCATCACATTATCATCACTGTATATACAAATCATCATATAGCAAAGACTGGTAGCCTCGCTCAACAGTCTTACAGAATTACATATTTATCACATAGAAATTATAACATCATCTTAACACATAAGCATTCTAGTTGGCTTGCTCCATATCTTGCTTCAGTTTTCTTGAGTTGTCTGGATATGAAACAAATGGGACCTTCCACTGGTTTATCATTGATGATTTGTAATTGATGGAGTGCTGCTCCTAGTCCTTCCATTGAGGCATCAACATATAATACAAAAGGTTTCTTGAAATCTGGCATTAATAATAGAGGTGCTCTAGTCAGATGTTCTCTTATTTTATTAAATGCCATATGTCTTTCTGTGGTCATTTAAAAGGCAGTATCATTAGAATCTATCTCATACAAGCTTTTGGCCATGGCTGCATAGCCTTCTAGGTGTTGTCTATAGTAGCTGGCAAACCCAAGAAAGCTTTGCATTTCTTTTTTGTTTGTAGGTGCTGGTTTTTGTAACACTGCTGCTACTTTATTCTGGTCTATGCATAATGCTAGTCCTGAAACTACGTGTCCTAGTGCTTTAATTTCTGCAAATCCAAATGCACATTTCTTCAGGGAGATTTTCATATTGACATTAATTATCTTTGTAAGAACCAGTTCTATTCTGCTCATGTGGTCTCCCCAAGTCTCAGAGCATATAATTATGTCATCTATGTATATAATTAGCCATCCCAGTCCAGGTTCTTCACAGAAGATGGTATTCATCATTCTTTGGAAATGTGATGGGGCATTTTTAATTCCAAAAGGCATTCTAAGGTACTCATATACTCCTTTATGTGTTATGATTCTCAGGTACTTTCTTGCACGTTCTGTTACTACATTCTGATGAAATCCTTTCAAAGCATCCATACTTGCAATGTATTTTGCTTTAGCTAGGTTAGTCAGAGTCTCCTGTATCCTTGGTATAGGATATCTGTCTGGGACTGTGTAGGTGTTCAGTGCACGGAAATCTCCTACCATACGTGATTTACCATTGTGGTAGGTTATAATTACTGGTGTGGTTATTTCCACCTCTTCATTATGCCCTACTTTTCTAAGGACATTAAGCCTTACCAGCTCATCCAAGTGTTTTGCAAGCTCTTCTCTTGCTCTGGGGCTTGCTGGGTAGGCTGGTCTCCTTAGCAAAGGTGGGTATGGGCGCTCAATGTTTAATGTAATGTCCACTTTGTGGCCTATAACTGCCCCTAGTGGTTCTTTATCTGATGCAAATGCTGTCTTGTTCCTATACAGCATGTTGCATAACTGTAATAGTTGATCTACACTCAGTTTATCATTAAAATTAGCTTCTCCTAGTTGTTCCCTTCCAAATCTTTCTTTTTCTTCATCCTGTATTTCTACTTGTTCCACAGGTAAAGGCTCTTTGGATTTAAATAGGAATTTCTTCTTTTTATTGTCATTCCCAATAGTGAAGTATCTTTCTCTGCTATTGGTTATGTCAAAGCCATAGATATTTAAGTAGTCATTTCCTAGGATGAAGTGTTTACTTACTGCATCCTCTATTACAATGAATTCTACCGTCATTCTTACTGATCCTGTTGGGTGAGGAATTATTATGGGGCATTCAAATACTCCTATTGGCTTCATGGTACTACTGGCACTGTTTATTCTTACTTTTCCTAGTGGTAGAAGAATATCCTTGTAGTCTGGGCATAATTTTCTCAAGTATGTCTCAGGTACTACTGAGCAATATGCACCACTGTCTAGTAACATTTCTGCTTCTCTACCATTAAACAGTATATGTGTAATGTTGGTTTTACCAGCTGTGTAGCCTTTCCCTCTTGTAGGTTTGGTTTTCATCAGTCTGGCTTCCTGGATATTTCCTATAGGTTGTCCAGGATGCCATGCTTGTGGTAAATTGTGCTCTGTTTCCGCTTCTGCCACTTCTATGTCTATGTTGATCATATTACAGGACCCTGCTGATACTGATGACCCATCATCATGTGTTTCCTCTGTGTCTGATTGGGTCTTTTCTTCAGCTGTCTCTTCTGCCTCTATTTCAACATTATTAATGTTTTTCTTTGGTTGAGGGCAGTTTGGTGAAGTGTGGCCCATTTTACCACAGTTGTAGCACTTCTTATCCTTCTGATAACTCTGGTCTCTTGACGAGGATGGTTTTTTCTCTTCTGTTTTCTCAATTTTGTCTCCTTGATATTTAGGCTTATATCTTCTGCCAATGCGTGTACGTGTAGTTATGTCCTCTAAGGTATTAACAATATCTTCAGTACTTGCATTGTAGGGTAGTCTACTTTTAATGGCATGCTCTAGATCTCCTCCACATTTTTTGAGGATTCTCAGGTGGACTTCATTGTCTGTTAAATTAGGCCAAATGGCTTTCAACCTATCTTTCTGAGATATTACCCATTTAAGTGGATTGTCTTTTTCAATACCAAATGTGCTCTCATCAAATTTATTTTCAATTTTGAAGCGCCATGCTGGGCTTCCCCATTTGCTATTGATCTGTTCTTTCCACCATTCCCAAGATTGTTTGCCATTTGCTGAGCGTAGGTCTGTAAACCAGCGCTTGGCACAACCTTTGAAGAGGCTGTTAAGTCTTCCAGTAATTGAGGAATCACTTAATTCAAAATCTTCTTGATACAAATCAATTGTTTTGATAAAGTCCAAGTGATCATATTCTCCTTCACCTCTAAATGATGGCCAATCTTTAATTCTAGGTACATCTTTAGAGTTGTCTCTCATAGTTTGGATACTAGGATTATATGATTGTTCTTTGAAGAATGGTGTTGGTGGGACTGTGTACTCCTTTCTCAAGGGTGTTTCTTCCTCTGCCATTCTTCTAAAAGGATTACTAGATTGATGTGGTGGTACATCTTTCATTCCTTGTTTGTATGGTGTTTGAGTTTGAGCTTGTAGTTGTGTATTGTGGCCAATTTTTTGTGCTATGTTATCCATGCTGGCCATGAGTTTACTCTGCATTTCATCAAACTTATTATTAATTTTGATGATTTCATCTGCCATACTGTCACTGTTGTGTATAATAAGTTGTTCTAGTTTATCAACTTTGTCCATCATCTCAAGTATATTTTCATCTTGAGTTTCACGGTTTTCCGACTCATGCTCACTATCTATTTTCAATTGGTCCAATTTACTGGTAATATCCAATCTGTTAATATCAGTATGTATTGCATTTAATTTGGCAATTACTGTAGTTTCTTTAGCATTTGTCTGAATTTCTGTGGTAACTTTTTGTAGTTTATTATTATAATCTACAGGTCCCAATTTAATATTGCTAATTTGTTGTATTATTCCTGTAGTTTTCTTGACCTCTGGTACAATATTTTTAATATCTTTAGCGCTTTCTACCGCATTTTCCGCTAAGTTTTTGATTTTAAAAGCGCTATCATGTACATTGAGTTGGATAGCATTGATTTTACTATCAATGTGTTCGATGTTTTTAATCAAAATTTGATTGAAAAAATCTTCCACACGTGCTAGGGGCTCATTGGGATCAATAAGCTCTTCTATCTTTTCTGTCTTATCTTTTTTATAGATTTCTTTCGCCTCTTTGGGTTGTTTGTTAGGCTGCTCTTGCTTGTTTAAGCGTTGGACTTCTTGGCGCACTGTTTTAGTCTTTTGTTTAGGAATAATGTTGATTTCTCGGTCTTTAACACTTGGTTGACTATTAACAATGGTATCATGCTTGTGTTGTTCAATCTCGTGTGGATAGGACTTGATAACAGGATGTGTAGCCGATGAAATAACAGGCTCTTTAGCATAGGAGATGACACGTTCTTTAGCAGATGGAATAATAGGATCTTTAGCGGTCGGTACTGCAGGCTTGCATGGCAGGGCTTGGTCAGATGGTACAACAGGTTCAGGCAATAGGACATGGTCGGAAGAGGCGGCAGGCTCGGTAATGTGAAACAACTTAGCGGACGATGCAATAGGGTCAGCGTTCCGGTCTATTCCTCGATGGTGTCTTTCACTTCCATCAGAACGCGAGCCATGCGGAACGTTTCCTTCCACTTGTTTTCGCCTTTCTTCTGCTTTCTCTCGTACGGTTTTGGTTTTGATCCCGATGCTTCCGGTTTGGATCGGTCGATCTTCGGGATCTTGTACGGTTTCTTCGGATCGCGCTCGTTGCTTTCCTTTGCCGGTTTCTTGCCGTTCTCGAGCACCTTTATGTGCTTGCGCTCCGTGTACGGATTCCAGCCGTCCGAGTGCTTCGTCAAGATTTCCTTCCACGGGAGGAATTTCTGAACTACTCGAAACGAGGAGATCACCTGCTCAAGGTACGACTTGAGTAGGTCCATTTCGTCGTAGTTCTTCGCGTTCAGATAAGCGGCCTTTGTCGCTTTGAAGATCGCTATAGCGTCTTGTTGAGCTTTGTTTAGGACTGGGGCCTAGCGACGTCAGTATGGAATCGTCTATCTCTCTATCTATATCTTTTGAAGGTGTGTAGACTGACCTCGAGGGGGTTCCTTGGTGACTACCTCGAGCTCGTCCTCCTTGACCTCTTTTGGTGGGGGGAGGGTTTGCTGCGTGGTCCTTTCCTGATCTGGTATTGACCATATCGGGAGGGGACTTAGTTAGTTTGGTTTTAGTTTTATGTCTCGGTTTGGTAAGTGAAAGGTTTTTGCCTTTGAGTAATTTGAGCGCCGCGGTTTTCGGGTCGAATTGGTTTTTGATGATCCTAGCGGGTAACATTGCCGGGTGAGGTCGTTGTCGCTCCTGGTATGGGCTAAGGAAGAAGCCGGGCGGGAGAGACTCGGTGCGCTTGGCTTGTTTCTTCTCGGCCGCGGTTTTCGGATCGGCGGATTTGGTAGTATCCGGGTAGTTATCGACGAGTTTAGTGGCTGGCACGGGAGCAGACACTAAAGTCAAAATATAGGGATAAAACGGCAGAAATATGTTTTTTGGTAGTTTAGTTTATGTACTTTTCATGTATATTTTACTGGTTTTATCTCTAATGCGCAATAAGTCAAAAAACAAGGAAAAAATCGTACTTGTTTAGTGGATTTAATTGGTTTTTATGTAAAAACTGGAGTTCTGACGGCAAAATGATGGGGATAATTGTTAAAAATAAGGAAAAAACTCAGCAAAAAGTCAGTTTTATCCTTGACAGGTACTCTGGGTAAAAAAACACGATGAGGCCCCCAAATGACAGCTCTGTTTATGAAGCTTAGGGCAAAAAACCCGTCAAAATAAGGGTTTTGGGCCCTAGCACTATAACTGTGCTGATTTAAACACTAGTAATATAAATTACTAAACTTGTTACGTGGTAATTTGGCCACTACAAGGGTTTTAAACACTCTTTAAAAAGAGGAAGATTTATTATGTAATTAATAATATATAATTATTAATTACAGGGAATAAATTTGGCGTAGAAAAGTAGGTGGTAAGCGCTTAAACTGATTGGCTGCTTGTCAGAGGCGGAGGTCTTACGGCAACTACTTTTAAGGATAAATCTTGTAAATATGCTAATAAGGGATTTTTGATATTTTAAAGGTTTAATCCAGTGGATTTTACGTGCAGGGGATGGTTTAAAAGGGAAAAGAGGCTACCATAGTAGCAGGGGAGAATATTCACGGCAAACTTACAGTTTATGGGCGGTGAATGGTCTGGGGGATCTTTTCCTGAGGGCCAAATAGGCCTCTATTTATGGAGGGGACTTCAGTGGGCGTAAACACTGAGTCCTTTTCTCCCTATGGGAGTATCCAGGGCTGTAGCCGTGAAAAGGGCTTGGCTGTGGGTATTTTAATTGTACTAGAGGCCAAGGCGGCTGCGCCGCTGCAGGGTCTCAAGAGAAATGGTTGTCTTGCTGCACTGGTATACAATTGGAAAAACCACCGGTGTGGTAGACGGAAAAGTGAAAAATCAAAAGTTTTTTCTATACTATGTATTTACGCACCCTAGGCCTTAAGATACCACCAAATGGACCTCAGAAATGGATTCTACGGCCAATTTTACCCCTAGTCACCACTGGAAGTGTCACTGGAACCCCGTTGGATTGGAAGTTACACCCTCTTGGACCCTCATGGACACGGCCAGCCCCAGTCATCAACCTGTCACACCCCTCAAGTCACCTTTCCCAGGTATACGCATACTCAGCCCCAGCCAAACACATACTCTTTTCTATCCCTCTTATCTCCACTGCATATGCAGGGGACCAACCCCCACTGCCAACATATTTGGCTGGGATGAAGTCATCCCAGTTTAACTGGGATGCACTCAACCAATTTAAAATGGTTTGATCTCATCCAATGAAATATAAACCCAAGGGGGGTACCTTGGATTTATATTTCATCAGCTGAGATCAACCAAGTTTAAATTGGTTGAGTTCATCCCAGTTTAACTGGGATAACCTCAACCCAGCCAATTATGCTGGCAGTGCCCATTTCTTCTGTATTTGACATGTCCCCACTTCATTTATGCACCCCCTTACATCTGCATGCAGTCTTCTGACCCCATTTCTGCACTCCTTGCATTAGTCTGACACCACTCATGCACCCCTTGCATGAAGTACCTCTGTATTTGACATTCTCCGCTTCGTTTATGCGCTCCTTGCATTAGTATGACATCATCTTTCATTTCTCACCCCACTTTCTGCCTGTATTTAATATCTTCTGACACCACTTGTATGCAGCCCACCAGCTAAAATCCCTCATCCAGGGTCCCCCTTGTAGCTAAAATCCCTCACATTTGTCTATATAAGGAGCTCTCTCCCCCAGTTGTTTTTCCCGCAGCTCAGTATTCCCCAGTTATTTACATACCACCCTTCACACTTACCATCACCTTCACACATCACTACAACCCTTATATTTGCAAATAACTACTGAACTCACTCTCAAATCTCACATACCTGTCATTGAACAACTTCATCTGGAACTAGACCAGACCTATCACTTGATTAAAACTTGCCAAGCTTAGCTTGGTGGGTCTTGTTATCTGATAGTATAGAAGGGCAGAGTTTTGCACCTCCATCATCCCCTTCTCCATTCAGCAAAAGGGTTTCACAACCACTTTTGAGTCTTACTCCGGAAAACCAAGAATTACTCCTGGAATCTCCAAAATTGATCAAAAAAAATTCCCCATCTTGTTTGGTTTCTTATGCAAAAAGTGATACAGTTTGCGGCCATTTTCCTACTAAGCCCTTTGCACACCCCTTAAATTTCATTCTCTGGTGAAACACCATTGCATAGAAGTAATAATATTATACACACAGGTACACACTTACATGGACATCAGTAAATATGAATAATGAGCAGGAAGTATGACTTGCAAATAGAAACAAAATCATGCTTCAAGTAAACATCAAGTGCATTCAAGAAGAAAAGACAACAAAACCTCCAAAACTAAATATCATGATAATAATAAAATATCAGGTTTGTTTTCCTCATTGGGAATTGTGATATCAATTTTTCTAAGTAGGGCAATCCTTGTCATGGAATCCCTCTTCATTCTTGATGAAAACCCACTGATCTTCCTCCTTCAACTTCTTTGATAAACTCAGGTTTGCCAGAAAGAATCTTGGCCAATCCAGTAGTTGATTCGCTCTTGTTGACGCCTTGACTGCCAATGTTTTTTCCTTGGAAGGATTTCTGTTTGATATCAATGATCTGTTTCATGATGTTGGATAACCAGATCATCTAAACCAGTGCAGCAGTGGGAATCAAAAGAAATGGAACAACTGAGAGTTATATTCCAGTTAGATTCTTGTAACTACAATTGATAACAAACAACAATTGTAACGCTATCCAAATCTTTACCTGAGAGCAGTCCGAGAAAGTGCTATAACTGGGAGTAAAGATTCTGGTTCTGAGCTTATAGATCATGTGAAGTGTGAGAAAGAATGAGAGATAGAGGATGATCAATATTTTAGAATATTGATGCCAGACAAGCATTAGTGTATCAGCTTATTTTTGACCTGGCAGTATGGCTGGAGAGAAACCTGCTGGTTTTGCTCCCTTTAATTCTGCCTTGGAGCAATTCCAACAATATCTTGGGACAGAATTGTGCAGCAAGGTTTCTCCTAGTCTTTTGTTTCTTGTTCTTCCTAGACCTAGCGTGTTGACCTTATTGGTTCTTGCTTCTTTCATCACAGCTAGATTTAACCGCGCAAGCTGTTGCCGTGGGTCTAGCTGGTCTGGATTTAACTATGCAAGCTTTTGCCATGGACTGAGCAAGTTTTATACTTGTCAGCTGGGGTCTTTGGTTTAGGTCTGGGTCTGGGGGTCTGGACTGTGGAAAGGGCTTACCTTTTGTCACAGCTGGATTTAACCGCGCAGGCTTTTGCCGCAGGTCTGGGTGGTCTGGATTTAACCACGCAAGCTTCTGCTTTCATCACAGCTGGATTTGACCGCGCAGGCTTTTGCCGGGGGTCTGGATGGTCTGAATTTAACTGCACAAGCTTTTGCTACAGGTCTAGGTGGTCTAGGTCTTTTTTGGTCTGTATTCCTACTGGACCTTCTGTATGATGTAGATCACAACGTTTTTCATCAGAATCACCCGGTATGTATATGAGCACTTCTAATTTGGTGAAAAGGTGTAGGATGATTTCCTTGGGCATGGTGCATCCAGGGTGGGCCTATACTCAAAAAAGCGGCAAGGAAGGAAATGTTATTGCCAGCTACTCACATTTATTTAGATGAGAGAGTTTACTCACAAGATCAGGATTTCAGTTGGGAGAGTGCTGTTGTCAAGAATCTCGTGGATTCTCTTGCTACCAGGTGAGACATGGTACTTGAGGACCATCTCAACGGCATGAAGGAAGAAATTCTTCTTGGGTTCCTTCTTGTTATCTTCTCCCTCAGCCCATAAGTTCATGTTAGGGCAGTCTGACATTGATTTGAGGGCCTCAATTGCATGCCAAAACAATGAATAGAATGGTTGCTGTGGGTCGCTTGATTGACAGATGCAGGATCGAAGGGGTTTACCATCAAGTCGCGGCGCTTCTTGGACGGAGGCATGAGCGCATCATTGTCCGGCGCAAAGAGGGTGAAATCCGCGTCTGGATTGTTGACCGCCTCTTGGACTGGGCTTGAGACATTGATGAGCCATGCGAGGCGGTGGAGGGGAGTCGGATGGGCATCACTCCCACACTTGTCTTGAGATGGTGGAGCGGCAGACGGGCTTGGAAGGGTGGTGGAGCACCTAGTCGAGCCTGGGGAGAAGAAGCAAGCGATGATTATGAGAAAGGCATCAGATTGCAAAGGTTCAGCCCCGACGCAACACTTGGAAGGTTATTCCAAGTTACTCCAGCTCGACGTCGCTGACCCTGGCTGTCATGGAAATTTTCAATATCTTTCAAAGCATATTT
Organism: Puccinia triticina; assembly: GCF_026914185.1. Taxonomy (NCBI): domain Eukaryota; kingdom Fungi; phylum Basidiomycota; class Pucciniomycetes; order Pucciniales; family Pucciniaceae; genus Puccinia; species Puccinia triticina. The sequence goes on along the minus strand of NC_070560.1, from coordinate 5,173,168 downwards.
GAAGCTCAGGTGAATTTTTTGGGGGTTGTTCCTTTGACGTTTCAAAATCTTGAAAGCACGTTTGTGGTTCAACTTACACATGGCGTTTGTGGATCAACTTACACATGTCCTATGGTGCATTTGGTACATTCAATTGGTTTACCAAAGTGGTGCTCATAGCGGTCAGGATGAGCAACAGGACTGAAGAGGGAGAGCCAGTTGAGGAAGCATTCGAAGAGGCCGACGAAGAAGGAAGGGATGGGCAAGATACTATTTTGCACATCGTTGGGCTGGAGGGATGAACTGATGGCAAAGAAAGTGTCAGGGGATGGCTCATCTGCATCAGATGGCCAGCCCTTGAAGGAGGCGACTTGGCTGAGGGGCTCGGCTTGGAAGCTTAAGGCAGCTGAGCCGACCGGGTTGGCGGCTAGCTGAGTGGTGAGGAGCGAGGCAGCATAAAAACAGGACACAAGACTGGATGAACAAAACATCTTTATTGTTTGCTTGAGGAAGCAGGGGCACAGCAAGACCATGATCAAGGACGAGGTGGGATTTATGTTTCCTCTTGGGATTTGCAATCCAGCAATTGATGGCCGGAGATCATGAGCTCGGCCCCAGTGTGCTGATCTGAAGATTGCTTTGGAGCACTGCCGCACGCTTGGGTATTGGCAGTAACAATTGCTTCGCCAGTCGAGGGATATACAGTCTTCTATCCCGGCCCAAAATAATAAGACAGCCAATTGCTTCTTGGCCAAGGATTATGTCACAAAAAGAACTCAAAACCCTAATCTTGGGGGCACTTCATCACATCATTGGAATCAACAATGGGGATAGCACTCAACCCACGCTCAGAAAAAATGTGCACGACATTGAACAACAGCGAATGACGGTGGTGTTGGCCACGTCTGGGTTTCAAAATTGTTCTGTGCAAAAGCGCCTACGGGAGAATAGAGCGTACCCTAGAGATCTGGATCAAATTGAGAGACAGCTTGGGCCTTGTGGTGGCAACAGCTGCGGCGGCCGTGGGCCAAGTGACAGGAAAGGTTTGTAACTTGGTGTGTACAAAGCTGCCTAGGAGATAATGGAGCGTACCGTAGGGGTCTGGGACGGATTGGGGGTTGCAACGGCTGTGGCGCCCGTGAGGCAAGTGCCAAAAGGTTTGCGGGCCCGGGAGCCGTCCAGGCGGAGACGACAGGCGTTAGTTTGAGGAGCTTCGTTGAGTGGGGCGGGGGTTACCATGGGACAAGTTGCAAGGATGGAAAAGTGTCAGTGAGGGGGTGGGCGGAGTGAAAGACGAAAATGCGGGTATAAATAGATGACCGCTGGCATTCCAATTTCCTCAGGCGACTCCCCGGGCTGGCTTCCAGCCGGGGGTCGTCTCACCCCCGTCCGCTGTTGCATTTGCGCAGTTTGGCGGGGCGCTACTCGTGGACCCCCCTGTGCTTACGGGCTGGGGGTCTTCCTCTCACCGCTTTTTGACCCTGCTAGACAGGGATGGGCGGTGGGCCACGGTATGTCAGCTTGCTGATGTTTGGTGGCAGGGTGCGGGCTTTTCATATTGTTTTGTTTAGTGGCCTTGTTTTTTTATTATGATTTTGATGAAAGATGGTGGTCTCTGATTTAGTCTGTCTGTTTTGTTGGAGGGGAAACCCTTGATTTTTTTTTGATATTTGTTCATTTTGTAGGGAGAACCCTTGAATTTTTTTTGTACAATTATGAGACTTTAATATACTTGGATTAAAATAGACTAATTTCCCTGACTCTGTCACATGACATGTTTATAACCAATTGTCATATGAAAGAGCTTCAGTAGAAGTCTACATAATACTTTCACGGGGTATTTTTACACGAGTAATATTACTCATTATTGTACAACAGTTTAATTTTATGTACTTTAATTGTTTTACTAATTTTTTGTATGTAATACTATTTTTGGGCGCTTTCTGTGGCCAATTCTTATTTATACATTTAGTACATGAAGGAATAGGAATAAGGGGGTACTTCAAGTGGGTAACCCCCCTTAATTTATGATGAGGAATCTGATTCTACAATAATAATTTAATAATTATTATTATTTACTGAGTTATTGCAGTCTTTTGGATACTTGATGTATCTCTAAGGCTGACAGGTCCGGTCAGATCCTGGTGGACGTTTCCTTTTGAATGACTCATGGGAAAAATTCTTCAAGCTTGTCATAATAATCACCTAGGCGAGTCTCATATCATACCCTACACGTGCTTGCAATAACTCATGGTTGGTTTATTGGTTATTTCTAGGTGAATTGGAGATCACCTTTCTGAAATCGTTTTGCCGACTGGGCAATCTCCGGATCCTACTGGCATCAGATCAATTACCCAACGAGCTCAAACCATTTATGACGGAACTACAAGCTTCCTATAAACCTCAAAATGTTTCATCAAGCTCTTTTGATCCTCATCGGACGAGCCAAATTCTCCCAACAAAAATTTTCTCTCAACTCGTTGAAAAAATCAACTCGTTCTGCTCGGACGACGGCTGTACCTACGTCCCTTCCCACAAATGGAGGCGCAGGCACAAACTGCAACGTATTGCACCTATTACCGCACAATTTGAACCCCTTAACTCTTTTCAAGCCAATGGCCATGTCACGTATTCCACCTACCAGACATCCCCAAAAAATTCTATTATCAGCTATTGGCTCGAGTCAGGAGAAACCCGATTTGGTCGAATTGAACAGGTTTTCAAACATTCCAGAGTTACAACTAACCAATGTACACGTCACGATACCTGGCTTGTTCTCAACCACTTACCACCCATCCCGCCAAACATCCATCACCCATTTTCCAGGCTTAGCCAATTTGAAGCTCAGATTTCACTCTGTCTGTTTGCGCCCAACAAGGAACCCCAAGTTATCCACTTAAGTGAGGTCATTAGCCACTGTGCTTGGATTATCTACCGTGCTGAGGAGATTTCCACTTCATTGGACAAGGACTGTATCGCTCTTGTATTGTTGGATCGGTAGTTTCAGCCTAGTCGTCTCATCAACATTTGACAACTCTTTCACGACCAATATCTCCTGTCCCAGCCTTTCAAAGATTCTTAAGTCCAACCTACTTTTACGGACTTCCGGAGCGTTCGCTGTCACAGAGGCATTGAACAAATTGGAAGACTCGTTCACTTTAAAGATCTCCCCCCCAAACCTTCTCCATTCTTGCCTCCATCACACCTCGCAACATTGATCAACACCCAACAAAAACAGCTGATCTCGATTCCCTAACTCGCGCAACGTCAACACCCAACAAAAACAGCTGATCTTGATTCCCTAACTCGCGCAACATTTGCTATCACAAAGATCTTGCCCCCCCCTTTTTTTCTTGTTTCCAACTCCATCAAACTTTGAAACCAACAGCCCCCCCAAAAAAACTCAACTCTAATCCGATTTTTGTTACTGGCACCACATTAGCCGTCACGGAACCATCAAGCAATCCCCCTCCGTTTGCATTTGGTATGGAACCATCTAACCCCAATCATTACCACATCCCAGGTTACACGATAAGACTCGATCTGCCCATTGCCTCAGGAGCTTTTGGGGTTGTGTATCGAGGCGAATCTGGTAAGTACCAATCAGAAATGAACCCTTGTTCCCTGTTTATTAACCAAGCTTCCTTCGATTGAAGTTACATCATCGACGGGAACAATTTGTGCGGTGAAGGTTATTCCCAAAACCTGTTTGGCAACAACTTTGGCCGTCCATCGTGAAATACTTCACCACTCCGCGGCTTCGCCCCATCCGGACGTTCTTACTCTCAACAACAGTACCGAAACGGCAACCTGCGGATTTCTTGTCCTACCTTATATACCCAACGGCACGCTTTCCGATCAAATTTATCTTCATCGGTACTTCATCAGATATCCGGCACAAATTGCGCCGATCTTCTTCAAAATTGTTTCTGCTGTCTCTTACTGCCATAACCATGGCATTGCACATCGCGACATCAAACCGGCCAACATTCTTTGCAGCCATGATGATGTTTATCTCGCCGACTTTGGTCTTCCAACCACTACACAACAATCTGATCAATTTGGATGCGGCACTTGGGCATACATGTCCCCTGGTAATTAGGTTTTCAATCTCTTGTCTTCCCGAGGTGGTTTTTGCTGACTGTAACTCAACCACTTGCAGAATGTCTTGGAGGTTTCACAAGATCAGTTGCACACTACGACACATTTGCAAACAACGTCTGGTCTTTGGGGGTACTCCTCATCAACCTCATCCACGCAAACAAATTTTGGTCGGAAGCCACCGGAAACAATAGCGGGTTTTGTGAATTTGTGTTGGGTGCTGGTAATATTTTGAGCACTCAATCACCAGCTGATCTCTTGTTAATAATGAATATGTGTACTGCAGAAGAAGAAAGGATTCCTATTGATCAAGTTTTGAATAGATTGATATTAGTCTAATCTCCAAAGTTTTGTAGTTGGATTAATTCCTTTCCATAATAGCTTGACCATCATGATTGAATTTGAATCATAAAAAATAAGCAATTGAATAAATCAGTTAACCAGTAAGCAAGGGATGAGGATACATTCCATTCTTCAAATTTTATTTGCAATAAAACATAACAGTGACTATTAAACCCCAAAGTGCTGGACTTTTGCTAGTTTCCCCATTAATTTTGCTGGAACATCACACAAGGACACTTTCCTGAATGCAGAAAAAAAAGTTCAAACTGGAAAAAAAAAAAACTGCTATGTCACGGAACCGCTATGCCATGTCACAAAACCGCTATGCCCCCTAGCAAAGTACTTTAAGTTTGCAGTGATGATCGGAGGTTGTTTGGGTCAGCTCGCAAGTCGCTCTCTTCTTCATAATTTGAGTTCTTGTTGTGATTGACCGTAAACGTTTCTGCTTCGCTTCTGAACATCTGAAGAATTTCTTCCTTAGTCTTTTGAACTCAGCAAAGGAAGGATCCAGTGAGATGACTAGTTTTGATTCTGGGGTTGAGTAACATGGCACAAATATAGATTGGCTTTTCAATAGCAATATTGAGATACTCCTGGAGTTTTTCGGTCATTGCCTGAGCTGCTGGGATCAATTCAGAGGCACGATAATCTTCCTCAACCTGCGGAACAAAACCAGAATCAGAATTTGCTTGCATTCATGGACATTTTCATGGGATTCACAGAACATATGTATGTACCTGTTGAATCCTCTCAATAAGCCATATGTAAGTTGGTGCGGCAAGCATAAGTGTTGCTTGCTTCTCACCAGTTACAGCATTTGTTGCCGTATCGAGCGATTTCAAAAACTGGCAGAGCTGCTTGACTTTGAACCATTCGTACTCAGACAGGCTGTATTGTTCAGCAAGGCCATTCTTCTTGCAGAAGTATTTGATTGGATCACGAAGTTCTATCGCTTGTTCTAGCATGGCATAGGTAGAGTTCCAACGTGTGCTGACATCGGAAATGAGTTGAAGCTCTTTCCCGCAAATTCCTTTGACTGTTGAGAGGAATGAGGCCATCTTTTGAGGGGATCGTTTGAGGTATGAAGTAAAGCCACTTATGCGACCAATCAGACAGGAGACTTTATTGTGAGGTAATGCAGGATCAATCTGATTCTTAGGCTCCAAGCCAAACAATTTAATTGCAGATTGTGCTGCAAGATTGATGGTATGTGCCATACAACCAAGCATTTGATTTTCAGGGTTCAAGGAAGACATGCTACTGAGGTTTCTAGCCATGGTTCGATTGTTGGATGCATTATTGGCAGTAATCGCAAAAATATTGTCTTTGATTTCCAATCTCTCCAACTCATCTGTCATGTGCATCGCTATCACTTGACCGGAATGAGAGCCCTCGAGGACTTTAGCCGCTAGAATCGTGTTTTTGAGCTCAAAGCTCTCTTCAATCCAGTGTGCTGTAATTCCTAGTACCAAGACATTGCCAGTCAAAGTCCAGACATCGCAAGTTAGGCTGATTTTTGACTGAAGCTGCTTAAGATGTTTTTGGAGGACCATACGACCATCTTCAAAGACATTCCGAATATACAAGGCAAGATTATTGGCTCCTGTCAACAGGTCGCTGGTCGCTGGATTGCATAGGCGTAGAAGTGCCACAAAATCTTTGTGTTCAACCGTAGTATATGGGATATGGCAGCGGACAACCAAACAAGCAACAGTGGCCTTTAAACTGTCGCGGTCAAGCTCCACTATAGTATCTAAAAAAACAGAACAAATGAATCAATGAAGTAAATTCTTTCTAGATGAGCAGAAAGAAATATGTACCCGGCAACTTGTTGAATATTATGTAGTTATCCATCATTCCCTTCAAATTGGTAGAAGAGGAAGTATTCCTTATTGCATGTACTCGCAAAAGGTGATTTGCCATACTTTTTGTCGAACCGGTTCTGCAAGCTTTGAGCTTTGCAAGGCAGATTGTTGTCCCTCCTCGGATTTTCTTGGCCTGGCATATGTTGTAAACCGCATCCTTCTGGGTTTCCGACTTGAAGTATTGCCAAACCCAACATTTTTTGTTTGAATCCTTTGCGGCAGTTGTGTTTGAGCCTTCTTCCTGAACCTCAACAGAGCTTTCAGAATCGGAATCAGGAATGCGAATAGCTGGACTCATAATCTATGATGGAACACAGAGTATAGTTAAAAAAAGTGCCCTCAACTGGTTGACTCGTTGAGTTGGCTGGCCTCAACAGTGATGAAAATTTGAAATACTCAGTTGGCACTCTATTTCAAATTTTCTCACCTCAATTACCCGGCCTGAACTGACTCAATCCGAGTATCCTCGGGTTTGGTCTTGGGACACCCTTGATCTGAGCCCAAGGCTTTGGATTGAAACCCTACTCTCCACCAACCTCTACGCTCCACTCTCCTTGGCCCTTGACCTCACCTCCCAGACACTAGTAAGTCTCCGACTTGGTAAGCTGGAGAGGCTCACCTCCTTTCCTCTTTTTCCTTTTTCTGGCGCACAGATCTTCTAGATCCCAGCAAGACCTTTGCTCCGCTAGGCCCCTCTTACCCAAGAGGTGTGGCTCCTCCTCCCGCGTTGATGGTTGAGTAGAGATAGACATTAGTCTACAGTTTGTTATTTCGCGCTTTGCCAGCGCTAGTCTAGACAATACTCAGTATCCACTCATTCAGGGTGCGGCCACCTCATAGACCCACCCTGACAGCGGTTGACTCGAGTTTCATAGTGGCAGGTGTGGTATTGATGCAACAAGAACTCAAAACTGGATTGAATCAAACTATACTTTACGAATCAATAGTATTTTCACCAGTGGAATCACAATACTCTTAGCCTGAGTTAGAATTGTGTGGAGTAGCTAGGGTTTTAAAGCAGTTATAGATCTACCTTTGGGACCAACACCTTGAACTCCAATTGGATGCCAAGTCTTTAATTCAAATGATAAACTCTCCATCATTACCCAACACACCTATGACTCAATGGGTATCATTTATTCAGCTATTTTCTTACAACATAGTTCCTAAACCTAGGAAAACCTTCACATTACCAGATGGGCTTTCAAGACGTCCCATTTCTAGCGACAACAAGGAATTCTATGTGGACCAGGACGAATTTGACGAGGATAAGCCCCTAATCAAACCTTGCTACACCTTTAGGATTTTTACTCATTCAAGAGTTCTAGAGCTCAAGGAATGGGAGACTCCAGGATATTGGTGGAACCTTTGACACTACCTGGAAACCTTGGAACCACCTGATGGAATGGACAAAGTGGACTTTACTAAATTATGGCAGAACTCAGCTAAATTCTTCAGTAGCGATGGAAAACTCATGCAAAAACACTCACCCTCTCCACAGATAGTAATCTCCAAGGACACAAGGACACCTATCAAGAAAAATTACTCCAGCAGGTTCACAAGGAACTAGGACACCGTGGAATAGAAGAAACTTATCAGCAACTAGTGACTTGGTTTTGGTGGCCCAGCCTCAAGAAGAAGGTCAAGAACTGGGTTCAAAGCTGTGAAGCTTGTCAAAAATGTGACCCAACAGTACCTACACCAGGGTTTGCAGTCGACACAGCAACAACAAAAAGAACTGCATTGGCGCAACCCCCCCCCCCCCCCCCCCCCCCCCCCCGACGCCACCAAATTGCTTTGGTGGCCAACCTGATGTCTCTACGCAGGAGGCCGTTGGCGCCGCAGTCGGCATTTCTTCAGATGCAGGCCTTGCGTCCAAGTCCGCCATTGGCATATCCTTGATGCAAGGCCTGCGTGATGAAAGTGCATTGGCACATCCTTGACGCAAGTCCAGCGCAACACAAAATGCATTGTGCCGGGCCTGCGCAACACAAATTGCAGTATGCAATGCCAGTGTAGTATTTCCATTTGCTTGGCTGGTGCAAAAATTGCCTCAACCCCAGGCTTGAACCCAGAGCTATCAGACACTATATGCTCTGGCAACCAGGGTCCCACTTCCACTGCTAGACTAAAGACCTTTTAGCCTATCACCCAGTGTGCTAAACTAAACCCCACGTTTTTTTTTCAGTATTCCTTCTGACAGCCTTTTTTTGACATGTTCTCTTTTTTTTTTTTTTGAAAAATGGAACTCTCATTACCTTTCTCCTAAAGCAAAAGTGTATATAGGACCCTTGCCCCCCAAAAAAAAAAAAAAACCAATCCAATGATTGCTTGCCGACCTGGACGGCGAGCCAATCATGAGCAATGCTTGACGCAGGCCCAACCAGCCAACGGCGTTGGCTTGTTGCTGCTGGCAAGCCTTCGTTGGCTTTCTGCCGTGTTGGACCCTTGTTTGACGTACATTCAAGCCAACGGGGCCAACAAGTTGACCCAAACCAGCCGTACCGTTGGCCTGCTCAGCAGGGCCGAACATGGTTGGCTGGGTTATGCCATGGCACTATTCTAACCCTGCTGTCATGCCAACAGAATGGGCTGGTCGCGTTGGCATAACAGCTGGGCCGGATGGGTCAAACCAATGTGGGTCTGACCCATCCCCGGCGTTGACCTGCCTCCGCAGTAAAATTTGCCGCAGGCAGGTCAAACATGACATTCCCTTTACCCCGCGGGCGCGCCAACGCAACTCAAAGTTGAGAATCAAGAGATGGTGTAGGAAAATTTGAAATCCAACTGGGGATAGCTACATCTTTGGACAAGTAGCTCTAGACACATGTCACATCAAAGCTGGTCAATACAACTATCTTATTGTGGCACAGGACAACTTATCTGGATGGGTTGAGGCTGCCCCATTGGTCAAACTCACTGCAAGTAATTTGGCCAAGTTTCTTTTGGAAAACTGGGTCTACAGATATGGCTCAATCAAGACAGTCACTGTGGATAACGGCGCGGAATTCAAAGAGGACTTCATTGAAGCTGTGAAAAGTATTGGAGCAACTTGAAAACCTACGACACCTTACTATCCGGAAGCGAATGGAATGATTGAGCGTTGAAATTGACCCATCAAGGATGCTCTTGTCAAAATGTGTGGCAAATCTGGCGGAAAATGGCAAGGGTACCTTCCACTAGTTTTATTTTTGGACAGAATCTCAACAAAACAGACCACCAGACAAACTCCCTACAAACTTGTATTTGGAAAACTGCTGGTTCTGCCAGTGGACTTGGAAATGGACACCTATTTAGGAATAGATTGGTTAGCAATCAAAACTACAAAACAACTTTTGGAAGCTTGGGCAATGCAACTCGAACGGAGAGAAGAAATTCTGGAAGAAGCTCACAGCAAAATGATGAAAGCCAGAGAGACTTCTGTCCGGTACTGGGATGGGAAAATGGCGGCACAATTACAACAACCTTTGGATTCTGGAAAACTGATTCTCATCTACAATAAAATTTTTGAATATCAGTGAGGAAAACTATTTTTGAACCGCTGGAATGGTCCCTTTAGAATCAAGAAACAACTACCTCAAGGATCTTACTTACTGGAAGAGTTAGATGGAACAGAGCTCCACCAAAATTATGTGGCATCTCATATCAAACAATTTTACCCTTGTGGACAGCCTTTGGATCAGGTTATTAATGATGAACAAGATCCTGAGCTCAACACTCAAGATGAAGAAAGTCTAAATTCTTCTGATAAAGAGGATTTGGATGCTTCTGATTGAGCATGATCTCCTGGGCATGAGACTAAACTGTTCAACCTCAATTACTGACTTTTAAAAAAACTAATACAACTTTTTCATTTTTTTTCTGTCAAACTTTTTTTCTCTTAAGAATCTCTTATCCCACTTTCTTAAATCCACAGAGTTCTAGACTTCTGGATCCAAGTTTTGGGGTGTTTTATATACAAATTTACAACAAAAAATAGCTCACACAACAAATAAAGACAGGCACAAGTTGAAATCCCCAAAGGCCCAAAGACCCTATGGATCACCCTCCAGCTGTGCCGCAGCAACGAGAAAAAGTGGGCCGGTTGTTAGAGTAGTCCAGGAAGGCCCTAATCAAGTGATTAGTGGGCTCCCAGGGAGGGGGTAGGACAAAACCTGAGCCCCTGGGGGGACAACCTCATGGGTGATACCCTCTTTAAATAAGCAAACACTTGTCCGCCACCACTACCGGCTTTCCCCCTGACCATCAATTGTAATCCTTGCCACGCTAGGCCAGTCTACACGCCGGGGGTACTTCCTGGCAAGCAGGTTCGTGGATCCGACAAGGAGCTGTTGATCAGTGGAACCAACAAGGATCAGCTCGGTAAGTGCTTGGTAAGCTTGTTGGTTCCACAGATCATCATTTTCCCCGTGGAACCAACGGGTTTGTCACTTTTCCCCATCGGTTCCACGAAGCACACTCCTGTAACTTGTGGAGACTACGTTGGCTTGTTGCTCACGTCGGTTCCACCACCACAACTTTTTTTTTCACTTCAACCAGGACTAGCTCAGGCTGGTCCTGAAGTGTTGAAAGTTCAAGAAAATAAGTAATTTAAAGGAAGAAAAAAAAAAGTTGAAAAAAAACTTTGATGGAAAATTGACTCGCAAACGGCTTCCTGAGTGGGTATAATACTTTTGAACGGCAGGGTATCTCACTATCTGGAATAGCGTACACTACGGGCAAATAGGTGTCGTTGCGGCCCGCAGCGTCACCTGACGTTGCATTTGGGGTTGCATCCGCAGTGACTGCGCCTACTTGCGCATTCACGCGGGCTTGCAACGACAGGGTGACGCTGGATCCCGCAGCGAGAGCTACATGCCTGTAGTGGTAGCTGCTAAGCAACACTGCTGGGTTCGCCCTGGTACGCAGCTGGGTTCGAACCCCACCAGCATCATTTTGTTGGTGCAAGTCTTTTTTCACCAGCTCGGTACCGTGTTCCACGTGGATTTCACGGCGGGCGGAGTCGGTATCCTCGGATGATCATCACGAGGAGCCCCCATGATCCATTTGGTGGAGAACACGTGAACGTGTGGACCAGCAGCCGCTGGTCCAAGCTTGCGCAGGGGCACTACGGGGAATCCACGAGGATTCCTTGAGATATCCTCGTCAAAGGACTCCCCGGGTGTACCTCACCATGCACGCCTACAACTTACCAGGCAAAACCACTACGGTCACCGCAAGCTCTCCAACGCTTGCAATTCAACACAACAAACACCCTGGCCGTTGTGGAACTCCTAAAAGATCAGGAAAGAGCTGTGAGGGGAAATATTCAACTACACTACTAATAATGTAGAAGAGGCTACAGGTGCTGGTGAGGCTGCCCTCTTGACTAATGCTGATGGAGAGAGGGTTACACTAAGAAAAAGAAAAGGGTGTGGCTGATGATTCTCTTTGACTTAGATGAATTTAACACTTTATGAGTTTGAGGTGTATCAATCCTACTGAGTGAGAGAGGAGAAGTGAGAAGGGGAGAAAAGCAGAAGCTCTTGGGGAGTCACTCTGAGATGGGTAATGAGATATATGCTGGGGGATATATTTCTTTGGTGAAGAAAGTGTATCTAAGTGTGATGAAAAGGTGCTACAGAGGGGATGTAGTAGAAAGTGCATACAAGGGTGATGTTAAAAGGGTGCTACAGAGGGGATGTAGTAGAAAGTGCATGTAAGGGTGGTGTAAAAGGTGCTACAGAGGGGATGTAGTAGAAAGTGCATGATGGGGATACAACATCTAGAGGGGTGTTTATATATGTGAGAAGTACTACAGGGGGGTGATACATGATGAGCACATAGTAACAATATCTGAATATGAGCAGTAATGATGAAGGTGCAATGACCAAGGAGTGTACATGAAAGGTAACTATGTAGAAGATGAAATGATGATGAGCATTTGATAATAACTACAAGAGCTATGAAGGAATGTACTGCTGATATCATATGAAGGGTAAAATGAGTAATGAAGTTATGTAAGATTTGCAGTCCTATGTAGCTATGATACTAATGAATGATGTATGTAATAATGCTAAGGATATGTAAGAAGAAAATACCTGCCAAAACTATACATGCCAATAACTGCTGATCCATTTGGAAATCCTAGGTGTAATGAGTGGGTGACTAGGGGTAAAATCGGGTGTAGAATCTGAATATGAAGTAATAATGAGGTATTTATGAAGGGTTTAGGTGATATGAGGGTGATAGTATGAACAGAAACAGGGTTACCACACCGTTGATTTTTTAGTGAGGCGGTTAGACATGCATATTCCCCTTCAACTGTCAAAGACCATTGACTTTCTGCTCTCCTCACCCACTGCATGACTTGTACCAGCCACCCGATTGCACATGTTGCTGTCACGACACCCTGCTTGCTAATTTACACAACCACATCCAGCGCACACACCCCGTCACTCTTGCTCTACAGAACCGGCCCCTTGCTGACACCCTCCCCCAAGCTATGAAGCAGGAAGAGGTCAATTTTGACTACTTGCCCAGGAACAACAAGGACTACGACTGCTTGGCCAAAGAATTGAACGGCCTGCAGCTGCGAGCACTCTGTAAAGGCTGTCCCAACCGCGTCTACTCGGTGTCCTTCCATCCAGACCAATGTAAATCGCTGGACGTTGTCGACAAACACGGCCAAGGTGCATCCGTTTTTTTGCCAGCCAGGCGGGTCAAAAAAGAAGTGAATGAATTGGAAGAAGAAGACAAGGAAGATTGGCCGGAGTATGTGGAAGGGGTGTCCTCTGTTGTCCTACTTCATCCAGACCCATGCCCCCAACTTGCCCGTCTTGCCCATCCAAGCCCATCTAAGCAACCCGCATCTGCTCATCACAAGATCGTACGACTGCACGATCCAGGAGTTGAATTTCAAGCATTAACAGAGCATGGAGATCGTCAATTGCCAGGCCCTCTCTCCCGCCAACGCCATCCTCTTCTCCGCCTTTGACTTCGCAAACCACGGCCGCGATCTTTGGGCCTCCGACACCGCCGGCAGGCTTGTCCATCGCGACCTCCGCCAACCCAAGTCTTCCGCCCGTCTTTGGACGGCCTCTAAGAAGAAGATCGGCTGCCTCAGTATCTGTCCCAACTCTGGAGACAGACTGGCAGTGACTGCCGGACTGAACCAAGAGATACAGTAGGTTCTTTTTATGCTTGCTCTCTTCTACCTAAACCCCGAGATGTGCTCGCAGATTGTAAAACTTCCAGTACGGTTTTTGTTATTACTGATAGTTTGTCGTTCCTACGGGCCCTATTGGGTCTCCTGCCGAGCAGCGAGATCGGCGATGTAGAGCAGGAGAGCTGTCTAGCGAGTCACGCGCCTGGAGTGGCTTGTTTCTTGGCGTACTGCAGTCCGACGGGGGACAAGATCCTGAGCACGAGTTACAATGACCTGGTGCGCGTGTGGGAGGTGGCCAACAGAAAATCAAGACATGTTATATTCCATTGTGTCAGAGTTCGGGATCAGGTTCCCCAAACAAAAGCCTTGACCCGGTGACAACCCCTCTGACCATTCCAGCCATGACCGACAATCCTGAAGCAACCACCAGCCACACCATGACCAGTAAGTTCCTACATATTTCCCAACCCAACCAGACCAATGCCTGAACCGGTTCTGAAGACAAGCAACAGCCAAAACTGAAACCCTTGCCTACCGTCTTGTACAGACAATGAAAGCATGGACAAAGACCCCACCCCAACCGGTTGTGCCCTACCAGCCGTGGCGTTTCCACTACAAACATGGATGAATTTGGGAAGGCATATATTGATCAATATGGCATATATTGATCTTTTTTTTTTTTTTTGAAATTTCTCTTTAATTTTTTCCTTCCTGCAATTCATAACCCTTATATCATCCCTATTCCTCTTGATTTCCCCCTGTCTTAGTTTTTGACCATAGTAAAAGCTTCATTTTGTTGCCAGATCGAATAGGTCATTTTTACAAACTCATATGAATTATTCCTGAGAAAAAATAGTCTGTTAAGTCAGGCAGGGAGGGGGAGGGGTGAGGAGGAATGGGGAGGCATGAATTATTGTCTCTTGGAACTTGCAGATCCAAGTGTTGAGATCTACTTTCCAAAAAAAAAAAAAAAAAAAAAAAAAAAAACAATCAGTCTCAATTTATCATGCTGCATCAACTTTATTCAAATTTAATGGCTTGTATATATCACTCATCATATCCAATATCCTAAATTTCTACTAAGCCTGAGATTGATTTAACATTTGTACAAGATTTGAGTAAGGTGTCTTTTGCGTCTTTTGTTCAATCAAAGACAAATGGGGGGTGTTTCCCCAATAGGGGGGTTCACAATAGGATAAAAAGAAAACTTTAGAGCCAATGTTAAGGCCTTTACAGACAATTTTTTAAAAAATGAAGAAGTTCCTCTGATTGCCAGGGGAAACCTAATCCTGTACATCCTTCCATATTTTTGAAAAGTTATTGATAAAGGCCTTAAAATTGACTCTCAAGTTTTATTTTTATCCTATTGTGAACCCCCCTAATATACTAAATGGGTCAACTGATGTTATCTCAGAATCTGAGGTTCAACATTTTTTGAATGTAAAGAGATTGATTGAGTCTGGTTGGCTTGAAACTATCCCCTAAAATTATCAGGCAGTGTTTTTTGTGCTTCTGCCATTGTGTCTCAACCAGGGCTAAGATTTATTTCATGATATTGGTACCATGAGGATCAGCAATATCTGAACAATAATTTGAGAAATTTTTGGTCTATGAAAGTCCCAAAATGTTGCAGTTACAGTCTGATCAGTGTGAAATATTGCCTAATTGGTTGGTTTTGTTGTGTTTCTACAACTATATCTCAACTTGTCAGCCTACGTGATGCCAAGGATATTATCCTTCTAGCTACGCGTGGTGCAAAGCAAAAGATTAGAGTTATAAAACTCTAAGACAAGGTTATAAGGGTTAATTCCAACGTAATTGTTGGGAATTATGGCGTAAGAATAAGGCAATTTGGGCCAATTTGGGCCAATTTGACGTAATATAATTAATTTTAAAGAGGGGCCTGATAAATCAGGGGTGTTTAATCCCTCTAGAATGAAGAACTGGGGCCTGTAAACAGGGGTGTTTCAAATCCCAGAAAGAAATAGCGGAGAATCTCAAGAGAAGGGGCTTAAACTTACTAGTATAAGACCCTAGGGGCACTTGAGGTTCTTCAGGCGTGAAGTTGGGCAGTTGGAGGCGCTCAGAAGTGGTAATCTTGAGGGCAGGGTGGTTACTGGACAGCTTCAGGGCGGAAATTGGGGCTAAAAATCACGAAAGTAGGTATTTTACCTGGCAAATCACAGGCTAATGAGGCTGTTGAAGGCGGGTAAAATTCTAATAGGTAATGTAAAGCTGGGGAATCTCCTTTTGGGCGGAGAAAGGGCCCTTTATATAGCCTAGGCAGGCCTCCAGGGGCGCCCAGGGGACATGGGGACACTTGTGGGCGCATTCTGAGGCAATTTGGTTGCGCTAGAAGGCGCTGTGGGTCGTGGAACCTTGGGGCTTGGATACAAGGGTTGCCAAGAGCCTTTTACAGAGGTTCTGCGTGTTTTTACACATGCCTTACACGTCATGGGGGCTGGTTTGGGGGTTCTGTGACGCTCATTTCCGTGGAAATGTGCCACAGAAGGTACTAGAACTGGCTTCTGTGCAATTGTACACGTGCAAGCAGTGCTACATACATGTTCTGGAGGCGCTTATTAAGTGCTCCAGTTCATTTGGTCCTTTCTACATATTTACTACAGTTGTAATTTACACGTAGTGAGGCTTGGGAGAAGCTGGGGCGCTTTCTAGTGTCTCCTGTGCACGTTGCAAGAGCCTTTTTCCATCTAGAATGTTTTGATATTGGATGACGTGGTAATTACATCTTGTTTGGTGATTAATTACATGTGTACAAGACATATAACACATGTAATATTGCTATTGGGGCGTATTCTGGCCCATTCTTACTTACTGGTAATCTGAGCGCTTTGGTTGCAGGCTAGTTTATGCATTATGCATATATGTACACTTGGAGCGCGGGCTTGAGCTCTAGGCAACAGAGCACGCGGGCTTGGGTGCGCCACGCAACAAATAAAGCCATCTTTTAAACTATACACAACACCTCAGTTACGTCACTAAAAATGGGTGTAAATATATGTACTTATATATATATGTGCATACAAGTGCATCTACACGGGGCGTGATGCACTTGCGCAAACTTTGAAGTCAGTTTACACAAGGAAGGGATAATAATTAAGGGTACTTGTAAGTGAGGTACCCTAGGTTATTTTAACCGTAGAATAAGAATCTTCTATAATATTTCACATATTAATTACATAAAGCTGAGTAATTAATTAATTATATATGTATTTGTTGAGTTAACTATACCGTAGTCATGTTCACTCTTTTGTTTCCCGCTTCAATCTTCATTTCTCTCACATATCACATGTTGTGACATCTCTCGCTCATCATTCCTCACTCTATATAACCTGAGCCAGCAGCACTCGGAAAGGCTTTTCTTCATCCTTTCCGAACACTCCTCACATATCGTGTCTGCTGTCTCAGGTATGTCTTTTTCTTTGTGTTTTCTTTTTCCTCATTGAAATAAACTTCATCCTTTCCGAACACTCCTCACATATCGTGTCTGCTGTCTCAGTTTATATCAACAGGTTATGAGTCCCAGCTGCACTTAACCAGCGCAACTTCTCGAAAAACTAATAAACGATCAGCAAAATCAACGTGTTCAAATCAACCAGGATCACTCGTTCCATCAACTGAAACGAACTCTGTCACCATGGCAGAACACCCTCAACCCATTATTTCCGACTCTTCAGACACCTCGTCTCTCAGAGTCACCGGAATCCCCCAACTTCAGGCTCCGGAGGCCGACTCCAACTATCTCAAGTGGAGTTTCGTCGTCACTGTCCACCTGAATTCAATCAACCTCGGCTACCTCCTCAAGGAGGTCAAACCCGAAGACCGCAACATCAAATGGACCAAAGATAACGCCGACGTGTGTTCTTTTATCGTCCGAACCATCCATCAAGACAATCTCCGTCTTATCCAGGCTTTCCCAGAGGATGCCAAAGCAATGTGGGATGCACTCAAGGCAGCTCATCTGGACTCTACTGCCGGGGGCCGAATCTACTGGCTCCGCAAACTAGTACTACTTCGTCTCACTGGGGACGATATTGAATCTCACATCAAGGAGATGGCAGTATGCGCTGAACGGCTCAACTCCCTTATCACCGCGCAGAAACCACTCACTATCGACAATATCCACGCGGCATCTCTTCTAGGATCTCTCCCTGCGGACTGGCTTCATTGTGTGTCCGCCATGATGAACGAGGAAAACGTTACTTCGGCTCGCATAGTGGCAGCGCTTAAAGCGGAGTCTCTTCGTCGAAAATCTCGAGTGGAAGGCGATGTCTCGGTTTCGGTGTCCAAAGCAAGAACTTCCTCCGGCGGAAAGATCCGTCCTCCTTTCAACGACTCTTTGTATTGCTCTTTCTGTTGAATTAAAGGTCATGAGCTGTCCGACTGTACATCTGCCGCTTGTATTCTGAAGGGTCATCAGTCCAGGCGAAGCAACAACGATCAAAAACGTTGTTCTGGCTCGGACAAGGATTCAAACCGTCGAGAGGGAACAAGCCGTTCATCCTCCACTCACAGCCGCCAATCCCCCCGACCTGCCGCCAAAGCGGGTCTCACCACAGTCGTCGAGCTCGGGAGTGACACTAACTCTTCCTCAGGTGAATCGAGTTCCGAATATGCCGGAAACGCATCTGTCATCGACTGTCATCACCAAGCGTCCGCCGTTCACGTCGACGCCAACATTGACTCAGGGTGCTCTATCAGCATGACTCCCGACGCTGACCTGGTTACTCACATCAAAACCATTTCCACTCCGGTCCGTCTTGCCGACCACTCCGTGGTACTCGCTACTCACAAGGGTCTCTCCTCCCTCCCACTCTCCATCACCAAGTCCATCAAAACCTTGGTCGTACCGGATCTCCACGAACCTCTCCTCTCCGTCGCGGGTTTATGTGATGCTTCCCTTCGTGTGGTTTTCACTCCTTCCTCGTGTGACATCTACAAAGCTAAAGATTTCGAGGCAAACGGTTCCATTGTCGGTCGTGGTTACCGAAAAGGAAACCTTTTCTATCTCCCCTCCGCCGAGGTGACTTCCCGATCTGCTTCTCTGGTCCCGGCACACCAGACTGATAACTCTCCTTTGGGTTTCCACATTCGCCTCTCACATATAGGTCTAAAGTCTCTCAAACGACTCCTCAGGCTTAACAACATCAAACCGTCTCACATGAACGAAATGGATGTTCAACAATGCGAAACGTGCATCCAGTCGAAAATGCATCGCTCCTCTTTCACCTCTAGAAATCCTTATTGCTCCTCTGTATCCGGTGATCTCATCCACTCGGACGTCGGTTCTTTCGAAGTCTTATCTTGCGAAGGGTATAAATACTTCGTTACTTTTATAGATGATTTCTCTAAATTTATTTCTGTTATGCCCATGAAATGCAAAAGCGAAGTTTTTCGCTGTTTCAAAATATTCAAAGCGTTGTTTGAGAAAACCGGTTCCCGAAAAATCATGTCCCTCCGCTCCGACAACGGAGGCGAGTATGTGTCCAAAGCATTTGACTCATATCTTCTCGAGTCGGGTATCAAACACAAACCAGGTCCTCCACACTCCCCCGAGCTCAATGGTGTCGCCGAGCGAGCAAACCGGACGCTGGGCAATCTTATCCGATGTCTTCTCCTGGGTTCCACTCTCCCAAAGTCGTTCTGGGTGGATGCGCTCTGCCACATCCTCTACTCCTTTAACTCCATTCCGCTCCGCACTCCTTCTGGTTTTCATTCCCCTAACTCCCTTCTAGGCGAAGCATCGGTGCCTCTTGACAACCTTCACCCATTTGGTTGTCTCGTCTGGTACAAGGTACCAGAAGCCAACCGAAGAAAACTGGATCCGAAGGGCCGTTCGGCACTGTTTCTCTCCTACCTCAAGGACGGAAATGGCTTTCGTGTATGGGATCTCCAAAATCGTCAGGTGGTAAAGTCTTGTGATGTCATGTTTGATCATTCCGTCTTTCCATATACCTGCCCCTTGGTTAAACCTACCCCTGAAGTTATGGTCGAAGTACCCTGGCCTTCTCACTCTCCCTCAATTCCAACCACTCAGCCATCCCCACCGGTCCCTTCCCCCGATCTTCGCCCCTCCATTCTGGACTTGCCTCACCTCAATATCCCTCTCTCACCCCGTTTCG
This sequence comes from Puccinia triticina, assembly GCF_026914185.1. Classification (NCBI taxonomy): domain Eukaryota; kingdom Fungi; phylum Basidiomycota; class Pucciniomycetes; order Pucciniales; family Pucciniaceae; genus Puccinia; species Puccinia triticina. The sequence continues at coordinate 5,153,591 of NC_070560.1, read as the reverse complement.
ATAGGCGTCTTACAGCATCCATTCACGCACCTCTGAACCGTCACCGAGGTGCTAACCCCGTCTCGTCTGGGCCGTCATCCCCGAACGATTTGTAAAGCTCCGGCAGTAAGTCTCCTGTGTCACCAGGATCTCTTCCTTCGACTTTTATACGCCCGGCGACTCCTTCTCTCCTCCCATCTCCATTTCCTTCTCCTACTCTTCCACCTGCTCCATGTCCCTCCCCTGATGTCTCGGGCAGTCGCTTACCATCTCCGGCAAACAGGCCAAACTCTCCAATTCCCGCATCGGTTCCACTACCGCCTTCTCCCCCTCCTCCCAACTCGCCTCCGCCCGTTCGTCGCTCCAACCGTGCCCACAAAGCTCCCGATCGACTGGGGCACTGGTCCAAGACGGCTTCCGCAGATGACCTCCACACGCCCAAGACCTGGCGCCAACTGCAGAAATCACCGAACAAACAAAAATGGCTCCGCGCAGCAAATGAAGAGTTCTCCTCGCTTTTAGGGATGGAAACCTGGCGACTGGTTCCCCGACCTGCCAAATGGAAAATCATCCGTTCGAAATGGGTTTTTAAGGTCAAGCGTCGACCTGACCGCTCCATTCAAAAGCTCAAGGCACGTCTTGTCGCCCTTGGTTATTCTCAGGTTCACGGCCAAGACTACCACAAAGTTTTCTCCCCGACTCTGCGTATGGAGACCCTTCGTCTGATCTGTACACTGCTGGCAGCGCAGAAATGGAAGGGGCGCCAGGTCAATTTCACCACGGCTTTCCTCAACGGCCATCTCGATGAACCAATCTACATGGAGCAGCCCGTTGGTTTTGAAGATCCAGTTCACCCCGACTACGTGTGTGAAGTCACCCGCTCGCTTTACGGTTTAAAGCAATCCCCGCGGCAATGGAATCAGGAGTTGCATGCTGCTTTCCTTGATCTGGGTCTCCAACAGTCGCAATACGACCCGACACTGTACTTCCAGTTAACTAATGGTAAACTCTCGTGTGCGGTAACGGTTCATGTTGATGATTTGACGGTGGTTGGTGAACCCTCATGCGTGGACAGCCTCATCACATCGTTAGGCTCTCGCTTCAAAATTGGTGCTAATGATGAACTTCATCATTTCTTATCAATAAAAATCACTCGCGATATCGAAAACCGTCTCCTGTATATGTCCCAGACTCACTTTATCCCTCGTTTTCTCTCATCACCCCCGGTCTCGGTATCCACTCCCACAGACTCTGGCTTCAAGGACCTACGCAAGCGCAGACCTGATGAACCTGCTTCACCGGGTCCGTACAATCAGCTCATCGGTGCGCTGCTCTGGGTATCACAATGCACTCGTCCTGATGTGTCCTTCGCCATCAACAAGCTTTCGCAATACCTAAAGGATCCATCTGTCTCTCACTGGTCGGCCGCCGTCCGGGTTCTACACTACCTTATCTCTACGAAGCATCTCCGCCTTCGGCTGGGTGGATCTCTTTCCCTCAGTGGTTATTCGGATTCTGATTGGGCTGAAGATCGTGAGGACCGGCGCTCAACATCCGGCTACACCTACCGCGTGGGGGATGGTGCAATCTCCTGGAAGTGTCGAAAACAGCCCACCGTATCTCTATCGAGTACTGAGGCTGAGTACAAATCTCTTTCCGATTCATGCAAAGAAGGTCTCTGGCTGCGAAATCTCCTCATTGAACTCCGGCTCCGACCTCAACAGGCTATTCCCCTCCATGTCGACAATGAGGGAGCCGAAGCTCTTGCAAACAATCCTGAGCACCATTCCCGGACGAAACATATTGACGCTCGCTACCACTTTGTACGGGAGGCGGTTAAGGACTCCAAAGTAAAAATCTTTCACGTGTCAACGCATGACATGCTGGCCGACATGCTGACGAAGCCTTTACCTCGAGTTCTCCTGGAAAAACATAGGACCATGTTTGGCATCGTGTAGTTTCTCTTGTTAATTTTTTTTCCCCAATTTTATTTCACTGCTCTCTACTATGTCTCTAGTCAGATCTCAGCGAGGGGGGGTGTTGAGTTAACTATACCGTAGTCATGTTCACTCTTTTGTTTCCCGCTTCAATCTTCATTTCTCTCACATATCACATGTTGTGACATCTCTTGCTCATCATTCCTCACTCTATATAACCTGAGCCAGCAGCACTCGGAAAGGCTTTTCTTCATCCTTTCCGAACACTCCTCACATATCGTGTCTGCTGTCTCAGGTATGTCTTTTTCTTTGTGTTTTCTTTTTCCTCATTGAAATAAACTTCATCCTTTCCAAACACTCCTCACATATCGTGTCTGCTGTCTCAGTTTATATCAACAGTATTTAATGTTTTTGCGTAGTTTTACATGTGTAAGAGTAATAATATCTCTTTCATATGTAAAACTATTTTTTATATTTTTATTTGTCACGGTGGCTCTGCCATAGTAGCCAGCTAACATTCCCTACCCCTAAGATGAGTCTCTGCTCAGAAAAAGGAAAGGTCTAGAAAAAATTTTGGCCATCTCAGGTTGATCTCTTACTTGCTCTGTAGTTTCTTAGGTGAATGGGTCCATCTGGTATATTACTTTCTGGTAGCCATTCATCTCTATCTGCGGATAAGTTTTTATATCCGACCAAGTAGAGTCTGGTGTCTTTACCTTGTATTCTTTCTTTCTTGTCCCTCAAGATTTTATGTACTCTTAACTGTCCTGAGGGTGGAGTCTCTTCTATGGGGACAGGTTGCGGGGGGGCTAATTCTTCTTCCGGCCTGACTTTGTAAGGTTTGATCAGGCTTACAGGAAAGACAGGATGTTTCCCAGATAGTTCTTCACTAAGAATGACTTCCACTGCGTTTTTACCATGCAATTGCTTAATGGTGAATGGTCCTATGAATGGAGGCTTAAGTTTTCTGCTACCACCTAAATTATTAAAATTCACCGTGGATAATAGAACTTTTTCTCCAATTTTGAACTCTGTTTCTTTATGGCTTTTATCCCATCTTCCTTTGTTATATTCAACAGCATCATCTACACATTTCCTGGCATGTTGGTGAGTTGAGTCCAGCATCTTTTTGAAGTCAAGAGCGGTAGGGTGCAGATGAGGTAATTTGTCATTAAGATTGTCTTTGGGCATACGTGGGATCCATCCTCTTTCTAGTACATATGGAGATACTTTAGTAGAGGATTGTTTGCTACTATTGTATGCAATTTCAAGGGCTGGTAATAGGCTTACCCAATCGTGAGTGTATCCATCATGATTTTTAAATTCAAAACCAAAGGAGCAGAATCTGCGCAACATGTCCTCTATAGTCTGGATCATTCTCTCTGCTAATCCATCCGTCTGGGGGTGATAAGCTGTAGAGAATGCCAGTTTAGTGCCTAGCATGTCGTGAAGGTTCCTCCAAAATTCTGAAGTGAATTTAGGATCTCTGTCACTAATGATAATCTTTGGAATTCCTACGTCAGCCATCACCAGGGATGTTTCCATGGCACTTGCATGCAAGTGCTTTCTGGTAACTTGACAACACATTTTGTTTGAGCCCCGGGACATGGTGGTTGTAAGTCATGCATAACTTTGGACCTGTTTTGGTCAAACCTGTCTGAATTTCAGTTGATCTTTTGTGAAAATCAAGTGTAAGTCTTGTGCAAATCAGTTGAAAGTTCAATTGAGTCTGTGTTCCAGCTGTTTGACATCCAGCCCAAACCTACACCAACGTAAATAAGATCCATCTGATCCAATCAAATTATAATCTGAGTTACACCTCACTAATCCCAGCACATATAGAGAAGTTGCTAGACCTGGTGATGGAATTTCAAATCTCACCCCTGTTTAGATGTTTCTTCTCAACAGCTGCTTGTTTGCAGAAATTTTGCGATCACAAAATGTTGTTTTTTGTGTAACATACTTATGCTTTGAAATTTTATATGCTGACCCAGCAACTCACATCAAATATTCCAGGGCCAACATTTTGCATGTCTTTGCATACAACTAGTGACATTATAAGCATAAACTGTGTTCTGCCGATGCAAATGATGACCAGAGGTTTACTTTATATAAACTTTTATGGATAACCCTTCATATCTCCTCGGTAAATCCACAAACTGAGCCAAGCAGGCTACCATATGTAACAACAAACCAAAAATTGGCACTTGATCCACATCAGAATTGACAAGGAGGTGAAACTGATATATCTCCCTGTGTTTGCCGTCACAGTATCCTCTGAAGTATTACGCAACCTCTCCTTCCAAAATGGCTGATGTTTTCTGCCTTGGTCAAATCCTTATTCCATTTTCCTCAAGATCAACAATCTATCCGCCCGATGTTCCCCAGGTTGCTTTCCTTCAGCGGGGGAACCACCAAGTCCATCTGTTAGGTTCTGAAAGTCTTTTGTTTGGGGATCTCAGCGAGATTGAAAGCAGGTTTATTGGACAGTTGTTGGGACCCATTGGAGGCTGTTCCACTCGGATCACCGAAGAAAAGTTTTCTACTACAGACCAGTCTTTAATAAAACTTCAAGCATTTGTGGTCGCAAAGAATGCAACACTTTCTCAACTGCGGGGATGTGTTTTTAGTCGGTCCAAGGATGTTCAAACGGTTCTTTCTTCATTTTCTAGCGCAGGAATTGAGCTGCTGTCAATTTGGAACTACGACCAAACCCTTTTCTTTAATATACCACACCTGACATCTGCCAATCATCAACTTCCAGAATCTGACAATAACATAAGTCTCCGCCCATACCTTGCAAAGTGTCGCACAATATTAAAAGATCACCAACTGAGTGCCCTTTGGTTTCTCAAGAAGAACAAATCTAGCGAAAACATGATTTCAGAACTCTGGCACCACTCCGACAACGACTGGATCAGGGACAGTGTTGAAGATTGGAATGAACCGGTGGCTAGTAGTGAAGGTGGAAAACCACGAGGGTCAATACTTGCAGATGATATGGGGCTTGGAAAGACGTTGATGGCATTGATGTTCATTCTAGCGACTAGCCAATCAGCCCTCAGCTTTCAGAGGTCTTCCCTTGACAGTACACAATTGATGTCTGCTGCTACCCTTATCATATGTCCTCTGGCGACCCTATCAAACTGGGAAAACGAGATCCGAATCCATTTTCATGCAAATACAATACCCTACTGTCTCTTCCATGGGAGAAATCGAGGAGGCGTTACAAAAAAGGAGCTACTTTCTTCCATGGTTGTGCTGACAACATATGACATGATTGGCCGAACATCGAACACCTCAACAAGTGCACCAATGATTGAATCTCTGAATATCTGCTGGTTCAGGATAGTCTTAGACGAAGCTCAGTAAGTACAAGAGGCAAACTCTCTCAAGGGAAGCAATATGAAGATGCTAATTATGTATAACATGTAGTATGATCAGGAACCAAAGTGCAACAAGGACACAGCTTATTCAACGTCTCAATGCAAAGTTTTTCTTGTGTCTATCTGGGACTCCCCTGCAGAACCGCTTGACCGACATACAAAGCCTTTTTGAACTGTTGAAGATACAACCATGGAGTAACGAATGGATATGGAAGAATTTCCTAATACCTAACATAAATGTTGGGTCAAGCCACGCTATCAGATCTCTAAACAGGCTTATGGACGGAATATGCTTGAGGAGGACAAAGGAGGTCTTATTGAATTTGCCACCAAAGACGGAACGTGCTGTGGTCGTACATCTCAGTTCTGACTGGGAGAAAGTATCACAAGACCTCCATCAGACTTTTGTGGAGAGTTTTGGGCGATTAAGAACCTCGGCAGATGTTTGGGATTTTGGTGAATTCTTCCGGCAACTTACAATGATTTGACAATTTTGTAATCATCCACTTTTTGCAAGGGAAGAGGTTGAATTTAACGGGGAATGGGAATGGAATCACTCAGCAAAGGCGGTTCACCTGATCAATAAACTCAACGTATTGGCACATCAAGGAAGTCAAGCAAGGAAACCAAAGTCTGTGGTATTCTCAAACTATGTTGGATTCTTAAGGATGTGAGCTGGACGTTTTTTTAATCTCAAGCTAATACACCTTTGATTTCATCTACTGACAACAAACATTGTATATTTTTGGAAGAATTGAAAACGGCCTTCAAGCAAACAGCATTCAATCCACATGGCTTACTGGGAAGATGAGCATCTCACACTGGCTCTTTTTCGGTGTAGCTCTGAGTGCAATGTGCTTCTTGGTTCAATTGGAGCGGCTGGAGTGGGGATAGATTTAAGATGTGCAGAAAATGTTTATATCATGGTGAGTGTAAGAGAGCCAAAAGCCTTATTTATGGAGATCTGAAATAGGTTTGTATTTTTGAAGGAACCAAGCTGGAATCTGGCCATGGAGGCACAGGTGGTGGACCGTCTATACCGTCTAGGGCAGGTGAACCCAGTAAATGTATATAGGTACTATGTACATGGCACACTAGAGATGAATATACATCAGATACAGAGAAGGAAAGGAGAACTGGCAACGTAAGTATTTCTCAAATTTGTCTGTTGCCTTGAATCTAAGGGAAACCATGTTTCAGGACGTGCACTAACTAGCTGATCTGGTGTCTAGGCTAAGTGTTCCTTCCGGTGGTGATGAAGAGTACCAGTCTGCTCAGTTATTGATGAGTAAATTATCTAGATGAAATGAAGAGTTATCAACTTACACAATTTATGAGTGATCTCTAAGAGTTTGGAGAAGTCAATTGGAGGCCGAGGGTTAAGGAGGAGTTTAGGTGTCTTGGATAGTGTATTGATGTATTTGGGTGAGTAGCAGTTGATTGGTAAATTTATGGGCACGTCAGAAAATTTGGGAGGAGTGGACAACATAGGAACTGAACACCGGTTTTTGATTGTATAACTGTGTACATATTTGGGGCCTTTGGTGTTCGTTTTCTTGTGGATATGGATTTTGTCAAGTTGCTGAGCAAGGCTGTTGAATTCAGAAGACCTCCATGACAGTGGAACTTTGATGAGCGACTTGTCCTGTAGGCGTTCGGTTTCAGAAGTGCATTTGATGTCATCAAATAACTCCTTTGTTTCAGTTGATATGTCGAGGTTGGACAGTGTCTGTTGGCGGTGTTTCTGAAGCTAGAAAATTGGATTTGGGTACAGAATTAGTATGAGTGAATGAGGATGAGTGAGAAAAGCATATCCCCTACCTGGCTTCGCAACTTGGATTTCAACTCTGATTGTTTCTTGTTATTTTGGCGGATAGGGGAAAACCTTCCAAGCCTAAGACCTTCGGCTCTTCCAAGGAACCAGCGGTGTAAGGTACCCATGTGGAGTTCTTGGTTTGAAGCTTCGCTAGGATCGATGTAGAATCTCTTGAAAACCCCGTATTGGTGGGCGTGTCTCCAGTGCTTGAGAATAAATTGGGCAATAGACTGGTTCCAGGGTGAGTCCCAAGGATATTGCCAAGCAAAGGTTGCTCCGGGAAATCCAGATGCTGCAACATCTTGAAGATATAGAACTCAGAAAACTTCGGGGATCTTCTCGCTTTTGAGGGAGGATGCACTTTCTGGAATGTGAGATATCGGATGAATCAAGATTGAGTGTGGAAGGCTGCAGCCAGTCTGGTAATCTTGAGGGGATGGACAAATCCTCCAGGCTTCTGAAGATTTGGTGTTCAAGTCTAGCAATGTGCGGGTAAATGCAGCAATACTCCGACACAAAGGTGAAGTTGACTTTGGGAGTACAGTGGAATAGATACTATTAACTTTACAGGTGTTGGTTGGAGGAGTGTGACCGGTGAAGTGAGAGTGAGTTAAAGTCTTCATTGTGGGATTTTGAGCGAGTTGTTGGGGGGGGGAAGTCACATAACGTGGTCCTCTTATACAAAATCATTCGGATCTGGGTGAGCAAGAAGTGTTGATCTCATCCCTTTGTGTTCAGAATCTCAAAGGGGTTCTTAATTCTGGGCAGCATTGCATGAATGGCCCAGAAATACATACATAAGATTTATTATGTAAAGTGTTTGGCAGAGGTGGATGAGTACGTTGATGTCACCAAAACGTACGCGCGTACGTTTTGGTGACAATGTGAAGGATGCCCACCCGCTGACTCGGAACACAAGGCTGACTTTAGTGTGACATGTAATCACCCACCACTTTCAGACCCAATATACACCTTTTCCTATGACTCACCTGCAAACAAGAGACGAGATGCTTGACAGGCCACAATTTGATGTAATTGGATAAACTAAATTTTGGGAGGGAGCCCATTCAGGTCCAAAGCATTTTTGGTTTAAACTCACAAATCCGACACAGAATTTGCTTGATACCATCAAACTCAGACGGATTGGACCCAATTGAATCACATCAAGGGAGGTGGAACTTATCTAGGCACTTCAATATTTCTGTTGATCTGACAGTTTTTACGTGCATGATCTTGATTTTGGAGTGCTTCCCCAAATAAATGTAATAGGGGGAGACAACAACAGAAGTTCAAGAAAAATGTGATGTTTGATCTGAAGTTTTGCCAACTGCCTCCTTTTCCCAACAGATTCTTTCACTATGGTAAACATGGTTGTACAACCCTTCAAAGTTCAAACCCAGTAACACATTTCAATATTCCGGATCTAGACCAAAATAATGGAGGTTTTTTTAGCACAAAACAGCAATTTGTGGGTGTGTATTGAATTGGTTGGCTAAGACTGTACCTTGGTGCAAAGTTACCCAGATATTTAGCAAGCATATAGTTAATCAGAAGCAGACAACGGTGCATTGGGGGTTTCACAACTGCTGGTAAAATTGAGTGGCCCTGACATAGAGTGCCCAAGTGAGTTATGGTTTCTGATGCTTAGGTGAATCAATAATCAGTCCATACCTCTTCCTAATCGGTTTCTTCTGGCCATCCAAGTTGCGTGAACGTTGGGGACAGACCAGGAAGGGATCTTATGGTCGTGAGAATCCGCAACCAACTTGCATTGGAGTTGAACACAGTGATTCCAATTGATCCAGTCACGGGATAATCTCTCTTGGACGCTGGTGTGGGTGGGTTCACCGGAAAGGGGAAGTTCGATACTCTCTACAAAACCATCTATCCTATCTTGCATAGATTTAATCCACTTCAGTTGATTTTGATTGAAACAGAATGTGGTGGGCATTGTCAAAATTTGGCAAGTTTGAACAGCTTTGGTTGAGAAGAGGACGATGATGAAATAATTGGCATAAATGCTAATGAGTTGTGGCTATTTAAGGTCAGATTTAATTAAGTTTTTCTGGTGCCAAAATATTCCGTTTATCTTTCTGCAAAGTGAACCATTCAAAAGCAAGTCATCCTCTGGGATTTTACACGGGCATGAGTAATTGAGAAAACTTGCATGTGGGTTGATTGAAGTTAGTCAGTATGTGAGAATTTTAAGAATCACACCATCAGATCAGTGTGTCAAATCTGTCCTTCTTATTCCCCTGCAATGCAGAAAGCAGTGTCTTGCTGTGTATTTGGACAAGAAAATATGGTTCAAAGAAGAATAAAGGAGATGATGTGATGAGGCTGCATCGATCACGTGATGCCTTGTTGAAATGTCACAGCAAATTGTACTCAGTAAATTTGTGGGATAATATATGTTGGTAAGGAAGGGGGACCTCACAGCTTAACACCTCCGTCTGGCTATCTAACCTTCCAACACCGATTTCTCATCATTTCTTTTGCCTTAATTATCTGATCCTATGAATAACATTCATCCTACCTACGTATGTCATTGTAAATCTCATGGATGCTATGCAACCCAGCATGAAGAAGAAGGTATTGGCGTGGTTCCAGGAAGAGTACTCTCTAGGGTTGCTTATCGAGAGCACCAAAGTAAGGAATCACAGTTACAATTGAAGGTGTCATCAGTAGTTCCTCCTCCGCTTCTCACAGGTAGCACATCACACGTAAGCCGACATAAATCCCAATCCATTTGATCAGTGGTACTGATAATGAGGTCTTCTGTTGTGTTCAAAATTCTTCACTGAGAAGGAACCATCTCACTCTAACATGGTCCTGTGTCAAAATTCCGGAGCCAGTGCACATCCTCTGTTCCTAGAGGAAGATTTCTGCAAACAAGTTATGCTGCAAATGGCGGAGTCCGTACTAAGAAACCGTCTCAGCAAGTCAGGTGCAGCTGATTTTCTTCGGGCAGCTCGTGAAAATGCTATTTTGCTCTCAAATATCTGGAGTAGTACCGATAGGACACTTGACGCATCCAGAATTGTGGAACAGATACCCCATACCCGCGAAGCCGTTTTTAACCGCCTCGGACTTAACCCTAGTATGACTACACAAGTGTGCTGTCAAAAGTGCTTTGCTTTGTACCCACTAGACGACAAGACAAAACTCTGCCCAAAAAAATGCAATCAGCCATTCCTATCATCTTATCAGAGATTTTGCAAGTGGGCGAAAGAAAATGAACTGCAACCTAGATGTGATCATGATCTTCTAAAGCCAAATCGAAACAATAAACTAAAGCCATTGCGCACATTCAGCTATGTCAAACTAGAGACTTGGCTCAAGGCACGACTTTCTGAATCGCACTTTGAGAATCTACTAGATACCAGCCTGAGTGCTTGATCTCAGAGCTCTGATCAAATGATGGAGGATGTGTGGGATGGAACCGTGTGGCAGGAGTTTCCTGCCACTGAAGAGGGTGATGGGATCTTCACCAAGACTTCTGGGAACCTTGTATTCAGCCTTTATCTCGACTGGTTCAACGCTGAAGGATCATCAAGCCTAGGTTCCCATAATTCTGTTGGTGCAACTACTTTGATATGCTTGAATCTTCCGCCCAGTCAACGCTACAAGATCGAGAACATATTCCTTTTTGGTGTGATCCCAGGACCTAAGGAGCCTAGCCTTGATCAATTGAACCATCTATTGTCACCCTTAGTCAAGGAGCTGCTGTCATTTTGGAAGGGTGTTCGTTTTGAATCTACAGCATCACATCCAGAAGGCAGGATCATCCGTGCCGCAATTTTCCCCCTTATTGCAGACCTTCCGGCACTCCGCAAAACAGCTGGTTTTGGAAGTCACGCAGCAACCTTATTCTGCTCCTTTTGTCTAATGGATAAGAAGGATATTGAAGAAACAGACCCGTCAAAGTTCCCTGCACGATCCAACGAGCAACATCTACTCCATGCAAAAGCGTGGTTTGCACTCGATAGCTACCAGGCTCGGAAGAAATTCATGAAGAAACACGGTGCAAGATGGAGTGTTCTAAATGAACTCCCCTACTGGCGTCCAGTCGAATATTGCTCTATTGAGCTTATGCACGCTCTGATTCTTGGTGAATTAAAAGATCACAGCATGCGTTTCTTGTACCTGCCTTCGGCAGCCAAACAACTCAAGTCAACTCAGGAGAAGGAGGAGGAGTGGCAGATGGATGCCCACTTTACGGCGCTTCCATTCACTGATCTTTTTCCAAGTGAACCAAAGAAGACAGAGAAGCGGAGGCGCAGTGAAGAGCCAGATGATCCAACTTCAGAACTAAGGCCACCTAAGAGAGGAAAAACATCTCAAAACAACCCTTCCCTCAAGGGGAAACAGCGGGCAAATCAAGCTGATTCTAAATCTCAGTCTCAAGCCTCCTCGCAAACTGGCTCTGAGAGCACCCCAAGAAGCCACTCTTACAATTTCCGAGTTCAAAAACAGACGATTTACAATGAATGTGACGAGAGTGCAGATACTGAACACTCAGAAGATGACCGGAATAGTGATTGCACTGAGAGGGGACCGAAGAGAAACAAATCGTTGACACCACTGGGAAGAGACGGTGCTATCTCACATTGACTAAGGCCTCATGAACTTGAGGTGGTTCGACAAACACTCATTCACACCACAATCCCATCTTGGATTGACCGGGTTCCACATAATTTAGGATCAGCAAGTCATGGCTCGCTAAAGGCTGCTGAGTGGCTTATTCTCTACAAAGTTTACTACACGATTGCATTGATTCCTGTCTGGAAGAAAACTTATTCAGAGTGTGCAACGGAAGAGGAAAAGGAACGAGTTGAAATTTTGCTGGAATCTACGACTCTTCTTTCCAAGATTTCACATTTCCTCACCTTGCCAAAGATCAATCCCCAACATCTCCCAGAGCTTGATGATTTGATAGTGAAATACCGCAAATGCCTCCATCGAGGATGGCCGGAAGAATCAACAAAGCCAAACCTGCATCTGACACAGCACTATTCTGATGTCATACAGAGGTTTGGTCCCCCTAGATCAACAGCAGCGTGGGCGCAAGAACGGGTTAATGGAATTCTCCAAAGATTACCAACAAATCACCACCCATGTCAGTCTGTGTTTTATTTAAATTCTGTTTAGATCATTACCAGCTGATAAGGTCTTTTTTTTTCTGGAGATCAGCCGAGATCCCAAAAACATTGTTGAAGGAATGGCACATAAACTCCACCCTCCAACTTGTTATCCGTGGCAAAGAAGCAAAGAAAGGCGGTTTGTTGGGAACAGACAATGCGAAGAAGAAGAAAAAACCCACTTTACATCTTGAATCACAAATGATGACAAAGTGGAAACGAGCTATTGCGGGGAAAGAGAAATCTAAGGGAAGGCTTTGTGCAAATCCCATGGAGCTTGATCCAACGGTATCAAGTGAAATTATGATAACAATCAAAGGAAAGAACTTCAGCACAGCAAATCACCATCTTGGAAATTCTTATATTGAGTTTTTCTTTGGCCCTGACCAACGGTTTGGAACCATCAAGAACATATTCCGCTCAATTCAAACACCTGGGAAAACATGGATTATTGTTCTTCCTTTCAAGGAACTGAACAAAACTGATGATCCCTACAACGATTATCCGGACCTCAATTGCCGATTGGTTCGAGATGAGTTTGAAGTTGCAGTGATTGTGGAGGAGGAGAAAATTGTTGGACATGTGGCTGTCCTGAAGAACCCTGCAGGAACTTTTGGAATTTTAAGCGAGACCATCACAGCTGTTGGATTGGGCACGGTGGTAAGTCATTCTCATGTGATACGGTTTTTTTGGACGTTATCTGACAGATTGTTTGTCCAGGGATGGGAAGGTCTTGAGATGTAAGATCTATTTGGATGTTTTTTATTCTCATATGTACAAACTTTATATATATGTTTGCTTGGATGTTTTGCTTGAATAAGGGGTGCTTTCCCTTTCAGCTTGGTATATCAATGATACCAGATCTTCTGTTTCTGATCCGAGAAGCAACACAGTGTCCTCTATATATTATTCTGAAGTTACTCTGAACCCAAGACCATGTTCCTTGCTTATTGATTTTTAGATCACTCTACACTCGTCTCTGTCTCCTTCTTGAGAAACCATAAATATTCTCGATCAAAATTCAAAACATCTGTTTGCAATATTTCATCTTCAAATTGAGATTCAGCTACATCAATGGATCATGAGCCTCAGGAAGTTGACGCCGACGGAGGTAACGGAAATGCTGATCAAGCTGGAGGACAGACTGGACCGCAAGGTGGGGGAAATGGTCAAGACAAACACAGCTGGATATCAAAGGTCATCGACAGCATCCTACCTAACATCACTGACGAAGCCAACCGTAATAGATCTTCTGGTAGCTCAGCTCCTTCTGGTGAGTTAGAAATCACAAGAAAAATTTAATTATCATTTTTAAATTGATTTTGATTCGGGCTTTCATCGGCTAGGTTCGCACCCTGCAGGATTGTTGAACACTGACAGCGTCACGGAACGACCCCGACTGGATCCCCATTTTGTTGTTGAGAATGCCAGAGGGGCAAGAGCTCATGTGGAGGAGAATGGGATTCGAATCCGTGGGGAGCGCCGAGCCCGAGGAATTGCTTGGAAGGAAGCTCTCAATGAGCATTGCGACAAGTATTCTCGTGGGATCCAACATTTTATCAAATTTTTCCTTGGAGGACCAGTAAAACCGCAAGACTATCCTTCATCGCCGACCACAGAAGAATTAGAGGCTCTTTACTGGGTAGACAGGCGATCCAAAATGATAATTGAACAACTCGATAGGTTGCGTTCCAGTCTCTCGGCCAAATCTCTAGCGGAGCAAGACTTCTATGTGGCACAGGCCGAGAAGGAGATACGTAAGAATATCCCACTTCCAACATTCCATCCGGCTCCAAGGAAAGGTGATCTAGGAGGTGGAAAGCCAAACAGTCTCCAAACAAAGGGGGATGTTGAGCGAGCGCTAGCCTTAGCTGGAATCTCGAGATTCACGTTTGAATGGAACGTTCCCTGTGACGAGGATTCGACTTGGAACTCTGCGGTTATTGAAGTGATGGGAAAGAAATCTGTGGAATGGCTTGGACGATCAATGAAAATCAGTGAGGAGGAGACTGGACAGGTGGCAGCTATCATTAAACGTTGGCTTGAAACTAAATCGCGAGAGATTCAACAGTACGGAGATATGGATGTTACCCAGTACGATGATATCAAGTCAAAGAAATCAACCAAGGCACAATATCAGAGGTGGCGCAAGAATGTAAGTGCGGTGTCTCCTGCTCAACCCGTTTTTCTGAACCAGTAACACAAGTTGATAATTTGTTTTGCACTGCAACAGATCAAGGAGCAACGATGTAAGATGGGTGATAAAGTCTTTCATAATCTTCCCCAACTGGCGGTAGTGCTGGAGGACAAGAGGTGCCACTCGGATATTGAAGACGGACCGGACGGCGCGAATCCTATTAGTGTATTTCCAGCTTGGCGTAGTGTTCATCTCACAGAAATCCTCCACAATCTCGATCGAATGGTGCAAGCCCAAGCTACCCATCACAAAACAATCGAGACAAACAAGAAGATGTATGCACGTTCGGCACGTAACCACGCGAAGACTGTTGGTGGAGCTATTGGCGTTGCACGTGATTGGCCAAAAGATTGCTATGATCAAGGGTTCTGGAACGGTCTGAGTAAATTCGAGCAGGATACTCTTTCAAAAATTCCGGAAGTCAACATTGCACAGATCGCTCAAGGCTTGACTCAGATTTGCCAAAGGGGTAATCACACCGGCTCCAGTGGTCCATCAGACGGAGGAGTGACAAGCCGTGGTCAGAAACGAGTTCAATCTGAAGAACGGAATGATGACCAGGTGGGAGGTGTCCCAGGCGCTAGCGGAGGAATGCATGTCGATTAATCAAAAATGATGGTTTTTGGGGGGCAGGTGATTTTGTGTTGGCTGTTTCTTTTCTTTTCTAACGGTGGTATCCTTCTAAAAGATGTTTTCTCCAATTGTACTTCATTTTGATAATCTGGAGGCTGGAGATACTTGAAATAGATTCTGGTATTTTGGAACCGGATTGTGATGCCGATTCCTGTGCAAAGCGTAGATCCCGTGAAGAATGTGGGATCTGCAATCACCAGGTCAATGTCACCAAAACGTACGCGCGTACGTTTTGGTGACACAGGGCAGACCTACAAGTTGTATCACAACTAAGCCCTCTGCCAGGGGTTTCTAGCGCAACAGAGAGAACTTATGATCAAGATAAGTCCAATTGCAACTTATATGTAGATGAAGTGGGGTTTAAGTCAAAAACAACCAATCCTTCATCTACACTTGTGACCATTGTGATACCTGTTTGTTTGAGAGTTATTTCGTATGCAGAAAAGAGTGAATCCATATTACATATGATAATTCCCCCTGGGTTTATTTGGAGAGGGAAAGACAAACTTGGGTGCTAGGACCTGAATGCATATCTATGCCCTTCATGATTCTTAACGTATGACAAAGTGTGTTTCTTGATGAAATCAGCTGGTGGTGCTCCCTGCTGATAAATAATGAACAGTTGATTATGTATTCCTTTGTCTACAAGGGGATTAATTAACCTAGAAGATGGTCTCTCAGACCTATGTAGATTGAAGATCGAGTCAAATAGATTGTGGTTGTACACAACCCTTTTTGTTGATGCGTCACCTGCTTCCAATGAGAATATATAAGCACGCACTTTTCAATGGTTCTTGTCTCTTCCCCCCACCTCCCATAATT
The DNA here is from genome assembly GCF_026914185.1 of Puccinia triticina. Classification (NCBI taxonomy): domain Eukaryota; kingdom Fungi; phylum Basidiomycota; class Pucciniomycetes; order Pucciniales; family Pucciniaceae; genus Puccinia; species Puccinia triticina. Next base: position 5,137,680 of record NC_070560.1, on the reverse strand, counting down.
TCTCCACATCACAAGCGTCATTTAATCAACTCCATCAATTCTCCCAACCTATCCTCCTTACATATCAACACACAAAAACAATGAATACCGAGACCCCAAACACTCCTCATCCAGCTCCCTTACCAGCCGAACCCAATGCCACTCGAGAAGCTCCACCAACACCACCCCCAAGTAAGAATTTCATGGCAGTGGATTGTTCTTATTCCTGTTGTTCCTCTTACTGACTGATTACATCACACAGCTAAAGAGGTTTTAGAGCAGAACTTCCTTGGTCCGCCATTGCCAGCCCCAACGTTTGAAGAGTTCTCAACATTGATGAAAAGTAACAGCCTTCCTGAGCCCCTCAACCCAGACCAATCAATCCTCCAAAGTGAAATACAGCAGATTACAGCAGAGGAATTCAATCGTAACATTTCAACTGCTGAAACAACGTTACTTGGCTTGGTCAATCTGAGGCTGCCAAGGAGCCTCAAGAGGAAGATTGGCGAATGCGCTCATGAAATTAAAAACTCAAAATTGAGTGTGTTATCTGTTGAAACCATTCAAGAGTTTCCTGAACGAAAAGCTGATTTATTCCCTTCACCTTAGCATTTGAGGAGACCGGTGAAATACCAGACGATGAGGGAATCAGTATTACTGAAGCACAGCCACCCCGCCCATCTTCCTGCAGCACAACCTTGGTGTCCACAATCCCAAGAAGATCGACAAAGAAAAGCAAAAAGGCCAACTCAGTTGACCCAGCCTCGCTATTAACCCAAGGACGTGTTTCTGTTCCTACAAATTCCAACACTCCAGCGGCTTCTGATAACGTCAATGGTCCTGACCTCCCGGTGGTGAACACATCATCTGCGACACCTTTACTTGCCAACCCAGCATCGCAAACGCCTGCCACCCCCAGCCAGACCACATTTGACCCAGCCCCACAAACCATATCACCTGCCGAGTTGTTCAAACCTACCGGGCCTCAAATGGACAAGGGACCTCGAGATACCGAGAACAGTGCAGTTTCCGACTCTGCCAATTACGGTGGGAAATTACCTGCTCCTTCTTTCCTGCCCTATGTCATACTTCTATATGCTAACCCGTCAGCAGCCTACTGATAAATTATGGTTTTTGGATTTTACAGCCCCAGGTCCACCTCTGGATAACGCTCCTCAGTCCAAAATACCTGTACCACCTGAATCAAGTCGTGAAATTGAGTCTAGCGGTAACCAAAACGACAAATCTCAAACCTCGGGAATCCCTGCTTCCCTTGCACCAAATACTTCCAACGGTGGTGATCCAGGAGCCACCAACTTGCCAACCAATCTAACTATCCTCAAGTCGATCGATGCACAAATTTCAGTGATCAAGATCTCTCAGGAAGTTGATGGTGTGAGGCCAAACTGGGAGAGGTACAAAACCACATGGGCTGCTCTCTCAAAACTTGCTCAATTTCGAGCTCAATCTCTCCAGAACCCAGTTCCACACAGCATGGATTTTCACTTTGAAAGAACTTTCTGCTCATACACTTCTTGGATTAAAAATATTAGCTCTCTGGGTTAGTTGCACATCCTTGTTTCACTTCATTTCACCTCAATAATTTAACATTCATCGTACTCTCCCCTCAGCCACCGACTTCTTAGCTCCATCTCCAAATGACCAATGGAACTGCCCAGACGTCATCAATTTCAATCTGATTTTGGTATTTGCCCAAAGAGAAAAAACTGGCTCCTCTGAGCCATTTGTCTCTCCCACCTCGAAAACCAAACATCCTGAGTCCACACTCATCCGATTTCTTCACCGTCTCCAAAGCCCACCTCCTGCAGTCATCTCTGAGTGGGCCAAGATAATTGCTGCATCAGTTGAGGTCATGGCTTTTAAGCTCTACAACCCACCACCTCCAACTCCTGATGCCAACAACGAACCAATTAACCAAGGTCTTCAGGTTCTTGAATGGCTTGAAGGACTCAAGAAATCGCTCTCAAATTTTGAAACGACTAGTGAGACCGACCAAACCTCTGCTGATGCCGAAGGAAATGTTGTCCAGCGCTCTCACGCCATCGATGTCCTGAAAGAATTTGCTAAGGTCATAATCGACGTATATATGGGATACATTATATTCCAAGTTCACGGTCTCAGTGGACCTCCACTAAAAAACAGCCAGGTCAAGCAAAAATCTCGAGCCCAAGAAGCCACAGCCAATCTGTCAAACTCAGGATCCAACCCTGGTCTCACTCAAATTGCTGCCGGAGACGCTTTAAAGACGAAAACCACGGCTGTCCAGAAACTCAAGGAAATCCAGACTAGGCACAACTTCCAGCCCCTCACCTACTTCCTTGTTGGCGGTGTTTGAGGTCTCTTTGTTGCTTCCAAAAATTACCGCCACTCCCCAGTATCAGAATGTATGTCATTCATCCAGTCAATGGCGGCAATTAATGAGTGGTCCAAATCACCTCGAACACCAGAGGAACCAATCTGGAAAAATCTGTCAGCATACCTGGTTGAAATCTTCAAACCGGCATTCCAGTCACCCGGTAAAATTGTACCTATCCAAAAAAAGCCAGATCCTCATGAGTTAGCACAGGCTATTACGGTAGACTTTTTGACCCATTGGAGGACCAACCAACCTAGCTGTCCATTTCTCATTCCCCAGGCACCTCGCCAAATCACCGAAAAGTAATGTGTCTCCTTGAGTAGCTCTGTTGCAGTACATAACCCCCTCCTGTTTCACTGTGTCAACACCCCCCTCTTTCAGCTCCTCCAATCTGCCAACGATAGTGTGCCTTTCTCTTCATTTCAGGTAAATGGCTGCCTATGTTCAATATCTGCCTTCCTTAGCTGTTTGTTCTGAAAATTGTCAGATTTTTGTGTGCTCCAAAGTGTGTACATAAAAATGACATTGAGTTGAAATAGATTGCACATGAAACTTTTGAAGATTTGCTTGTTTGCCCCAAAAATAACCAAATCGGCCTCTTTTCCTGTCCTGACTCAGGCAGTCTGATCTCTGTCAACTCCTTACTATGTCACATGAGGATTGTCTTGGCTCCTAGGTTCTATGTGCTTTAAAATAAAGCAATTGTCTTTTTCTTACCCTTGTAGTATACCTATTGAAGGCTATCATGTAGAACCCTTGTGATAGGAATTGTGTGAATTTTTGCTCCGGTGCAGACCACCACCCTCTTATCTGAAAGAGAATAATACCTGGAGGAAATATTGTCAATAGGTCCTTTGCACTCATTCCAAATCTCAGTTACACATACGTGACTTTTGTTTGTTACTTTAGACAATAATCAAGACTAGGGATATTCTAAGAGGCTGTTGACCGTCTTTTGCCTCCCTGTAAAAGTGTTTCCTGTCAAAATTCACCGATTTGAGTCTTCCTTTGTTTCAAAGGATTCATGTAGACACATCCAGCAGTGTGGTTATTTGATTATTCTGCACTGGGAATTGGTGAGAGATAATTGATTTTATGTGAATAAGTTTCATTTGGATTCACTTGAAAATCTTGAATGCTATCTGATGAAATCACTTCAAAGTCATTTCTTTGATTTTCTTTCTCTGAAATTACCAAGATGTAGGAATATGTCAGGGAGCAAAGGTCACACAGAAACCTTTGCTGGACATGTTAAGGGATAAGTGTCATGTAAAATCCAGTATTAAACTCAAACTGTGTTATATACTGCAAAGGCAGTCACCTGTTGCACTTTCTCCAATCCAAAAAAACAATATGCTGGCCAGAGAATCACGACTTATGCCTCCCAAACTGCAAAGTACTGCACTTACTCCAAGGAACCTTTTGCACATTCTAACTATACTCTATCAAGGTTCAATAACATTACACAGGTATTTGGCATGAGGAGGAGCAAGAATTTACAAATCTCATGTGGCTTGGATAAAGCATCATCATTTTTTATCAAAGAAACACATCAAACAATGTCTCAAAGATGGGAAGGAGGAAACTTTTGGGAAGTGGGAAAAGACAAAGAGGAAATAGGATGAAGTGTTGTATTTTCACTTAAATCTGTTCAAGGCTGAATGAAATGATCTCTTTTTTCCGTTCCTTCTCTTTGGTAACTTCACCAGTGCCCAATCGTCTACGTTTAACTGTTGAATTTTTTTGGGATTTGACCTGAGGAAATATCTGGTTGATATTGAGCGTCCTAAAACTTCGAGGCTGTTGACCTTCGCAAAAAATAAGTGTCAATTGTAACCCAGCACAAGAAGCAGGAGTGGGAAAGTGTGGCAGCTGATCACTTACTGTTGTTTCCACAATGTGAGCATCCTTATAGGATTCAATCCCAGCCTTACCACCAAACTTGATCCAGTCCCCACGTTGAAGCTGACACATTTTCCCCAAAAGTTCAGAGTCCCAGGCAAGAAGTCAGATCGAGGCCCCCTGCAATCAGTTTGCATGAGTTCTAAGTGAGTTCAAAATTCATATAACTATCACCTAGTTTCACCAGACAGCGTACCTTCTTTGGTAATGCGTCCTGAACAGTCACATAGCTTTGTCGACAAGCAGTCCAATTGTAATTAACCTTTACCACATATCCAGATCCCCAGACGCGAGCCTTGTGAAATTCCTTGACCAATTCAAAGCTTTGGCCTTGGTGTAACACCCACTTTCCTTCGCCAACCGTAACCTCGGGGTAACCACCAAAAGTACTAGCAGTAAGGTATCCAGTGAAAAAGATTTGGGTTTCAGGATTGTAAATGAAAGGAGGGGGATCTGGGCTGCATGACTTTAGAATGACATGGAATTTTGACAGTTCAGAATATGGGATATGTTGGACTATATCATTGGAACTGATCACAGTGGTGAGATGGATAGTATTATCTAAAGATCCATGAATCGATGTGATATCCACTAGAGAAATGTGCAGGTTTCCAGATATCTCAAACATTGTCGTAAATTTCTAATGTGGAGGTCTGGAGACAGATAACAGTACTGGAGGTATAGGGGGAGTTGATAATCATGAGGGGTTTGATCATTGGTGGACCATTCCTATTTAAGTTATTTTGGTGGGACCTCATGTTCCAAAACCCCACATACCACCACAATTTCTGCAACCAATAGCTGCTTCACCCCTTTCAACTCTTTAATCAAGGGGAGAAGATTTACAGAAGGGAGTCCCACCACATATCCAAATAAATTACCACAGGGATGTTTAGACTTTGGGGTTTCCAATCAATAAATATTTGTGGCACACGTCGAGATGTCTAAGGGACACCAGCAGAAATAAGAAAAGGGCTTCTGTTTAGTTTTTTGGGGATGTTTGGTTGTGCCGTACATAATGAATAACTATACGCAAAACCCCAAAAGCAATATGTAGGTGTTATGTATGCAGAAGCACAAAGGAAATGATCACCATGTGATGCAGCATTGTTTGTGAGGCTTTATGTTTGAGAAAATGATTCACAAATGAAGTGCTTACACCACATTGAACTACGATAGGCCTTTGTCCAAAATGAATTTGACCGGTATCTCCACTCCTGTATAATTTTTATGTAAACTATAAGGGCCAAACACATCAATTCACCACGTATTTCTGCCCAAAAAAATCAATTCCCTGCATATTTCTGCCTCAAAATGGAATAGCTAGGGCTTGTCACCAAAACGTACGCGCGTACGTTTTGGTGACAAGCCTTCTGTGCTGGAAGATTCAACCTCAGCCAGCACCCCCACCTCAAATAAAAACTGTCGAAGCACTATTTTTCATATGACAATAAAACGCCAGTTCACCATTTGATGTCAGTCCAATATATACATCTTATCCTTCCCTTCTCGAAGTGGAGGGGGTAAAGAAATGTAAATTGTTCACCCCTCTTGCTAGCCAGTTAACATGTATCACAGTTTTGAACTGCAGTTGGGTGATATCCCAACTGACACTCCCTGACAGCGTAATTCATCTCAATGCACAGTACCTGCATGCTTGTGTACCTGTATTCATATCCCAACTGTCTGAAATGAATTTTTTTAGGGATATACCTCCTTCAACATATTTTCACCCAATGTCTAATACCAGTTTTTCACAACGATTTTCAATGTTACACACAAGTACATCCCAAAAAAAGTGCCTGGTAATTTAATGCTGGCATATTCCAGGGGAGATCCCCCCCAAAATCTATGATGTTGTCACAGAATGGTTAAGTCAGAAGCCTATGAAAACGTAGCATACTTGTCTTTTCATGTTTAGTTTATTTGATCAAACAAACTACACTAACAGTGACCTGACTTCAATGTATCCAAACCTGATTGTGCCAGCTCCTCAAATCTTCCTCTTGTGATTTGAAACCTCCTCAACAATATCTAATTCACAGTTGCATTGAAGCAATCATCTCCAAACAGATTGGAAAATCAGAACCAAGAGCTGAAGGCATTGATTTGTATTCGATTCCAGGATAGCATCTCATACTTCCTCCGCAAAAGATTTTAAGGGGGGGGCCTATTCCATTTATAGACTCATAAATCCATATCATGTATAGGTATTGGATTGTTTTTTGCCACACAATTTTCAGCTCATCTCAAACTTGATAAAAGTCCACTGCACCAACACCGCAAAAGCCACACCAAAAGGGTACCATCAGCTTTCCCATCAAGAAAATGACATTTGAATTTCTCTGTTTCACTAGCACCGTGCATCAATTTCACGTTGATTGTTTGCATTGTGTTACTTCATTTCAGTTGTATGTGAAAGATCATGTTATTCTTATGCAAACCAAAAGTAGTGATTTAGATTTAGATTTAGATTTTTATTCTCTCCTGGAAGGTTCTTTCAAAAACATCTCAACTCATCCAAAAGTCATGTGATTATGTTAATGTCCCTTTTCCTCATGACTATGAGGCTTCTCATCAGGTTGAAGTGTTGGATTTGATTAACAGTTGAACTATGTGGAACATGTCTTCTGCTTTAATACTGATCAAAATCACAGCAAAATTTTCTTCACGCAATGCAAATTTTCATGTGTATGCTCCAGAAACTAGCATCCTGCAAATCATAGACCCACTGATCTTGTCTAATCCTATATATGTATACTACATAATTCCTCACTCACGAAGCACCCCACTTTGCAGGCTGGTACAGTTTTGAGTACCCTGTAATTATTGAGGACCATGGAATTCCTGTCATCTCTCTTAAGTATTTGCAACAATTCAAGTTTTTGATTAAAATTGCATAAATTTCAAATGTTTGTTGGAAATAGGCAAACACTTCTTTGCTGGCCGACATCTTCGCTCATGCAGAGTATTCACGGCATCACACATCTCATTATTCTCTTTGAAATGAAACAGCCACTGCCCGCTTTAACTGAAAATCTGTGCATCTGTCCAGCTTTCCATTTCATAGAGACCTTTTTCACCTTTTGCACATGTGTAACTTGAGTTTTTCGATTTGTTCTAATCTAGTATCTTGGCAAAAGTATTCTCCTTATTTTGTCTCTCATATTGAAGCATGTATGGATTACCCTTTTGATGGTAATTGTCAGGTTGGTTTCAACACCACGGAAGCCTAAGTGTGAATTTGCAGTGCCCAATGTGGGTTCTGCAGTTGAAATGTGCAGAATTGCTGTGCGAGTTGGTACATTAATCCTGAATTTATTTGCTTTCCTGCTGAAGCAAGCCAAATTGCACAGTGGGTGCCTCGAACTCAGGATTCCCAGATGGCTTAACTCAAGCCCCCTCCACGTTGCAGCAAACACGATTTGCAGGAACTCGAGTTCGCTGGAACTCAGAAATCCTGACTGGTCTCTTCATGTGTCAGTATTAACACTTCCAAAAACTCATCTGCACTTCTAAAACAACCATCACTCTGCCTTGCTCCAATCAATCAACCTTCTTGACCGGTAGCTCATCTCCCTCGCTGCAGAGCAACAAACAAGCAAACGATTCAACCGATCAAACGAACAAACTACTGAACAATCAAACAAACAAACAATCGAACGATCAAACAATCAAACGAACGAACGATTAATCGCGCGCACGATTGCTTGCGCGTACAACTTATCTTTCAAGCAACCGCAGGTAAACAGCTCCTCCTGACTCGGAAACTGTGTATGTATAACATTCTTCATTCCATTCCGAACTTTAGAATCTTCGCTTCCTCCCCATTAATTGATCAATTAATTAATCCTCCAACTGACCATGATGCTTTGTCTCTTTCAGGGCCAATCGTTCTCATCTCACCCCCTCGTATGTACTCCTTCCACTCTGAGCATTCATTGTTGCTAACACAAAAACCTTCCCTTGCTTCAATATGTATCATTTTGAACAATGTCCTTGATCAGGCTCTGACAGCGTCATCACTAGGACCCGGCTTTCTTTTTTGGCTTCAAGAGTGTGAAAACAAACAATCGTTCAACATACCTACATACAAGGAAGTGAGTTGAAGCATTTGCTTGCCTTCCTTTCAATAGATCAATCAATTGATCAATCAATGAATCAATTGATCAAATGACATAATGATGAATAAATCACCGTTTGCTACAGGAAGCTAACATATGTATGATTCTTCTAACCTTACGCTATTGTCACATAGCTTTCATCGAAAGACAAAACACGCTTCATTCCGCAATGCAGAACCAACATAAAACCGTGCCTCCGCAGCTCAACACCCGGGATCCTAGTGTCAACGTTAGCGGACCCAACAAGCGATCTGCAGACCATGGAGATGAAGAGTAAGCAATATTTTCCTTCCTCCTTGACATTATTGCTGGTTTATGAGCAGGTGGTCAATGCTGTTGGCCTGAGCATCCATTCAGGCCCGGTTGACCACTGTGTATTCTCAGTCTATTGGAGGAGGGTTGCTGCAGGATTGGTGCTGTTGGACTGAGCATCTATTCAGACCCGGCCCTTTCCCGCAAATATTTTTTCTCTGTATACCTATGTCTTTCTCAAGATGCCAAGGCTTGACTAACTTGTATCAAAACAGGAACTCATCCCGCAAAAGGGTGCGCCTGGGGAAAAACGTTAAGCGATGGGCGTTGAAGAAAGCAATTGCTGTTTCCCCGTTTCAAGCATCCGCCTCCACTAGTGAGACTCCAGAACAAGTCAATAACGAAAAAATTCCTCCTCCTGATCCCAACAACAACGATAACGACAACAACGACAACAACGACAACAACACTACCGAACACATCTACTTCTACCTTGTGCCCCCTAGCCGCCAGGAAGACCTCCAACCCTCAGAACCAATCACCAGCAATGAAAGCTACAACAGTATCATCACTTCACTCACGGAACGTGCATTGCCTCGCCTCGCGGTCAGCCGGCATTCTGCAAGGTCAAATATGTCCCTTTTGATTCAATGTCTCCAGAAGAGATTCAAGGTTGGGAGAAACTAGTCTGTCACTTCTTTGACAGGATGCATTATGTTGAGCGGGTGAAAAACAACGGGCCTCAAATGGAAGGATGGATGTGTGCTGATGGATGGCGTAAGGGATGTAAGAAAGAGTCGTTTGGACGTTATTGCTCTGTTGGTAAACTCCGCAAGATGATGATCCTGGCCAAGTACAATCCTAAAGATGAGGCAACCTCAATCAAAGAAGCAGGTGATTTCATCTCACTCCAGCTCCAACACCTTGCCCCTGGCGTCTTTGAATCGTACCGCAAAACCCTCATCGAGAACAACTTGCCATCCATGTCTCACATGGAGTATCCTATGCCTTACGATGCTCTCAACTTCGCCTCTTTTCTCACCTTCACCATGTACAACTTCCACAACGGACCCCACGTTGACACCGATGCCAACCATTGGACTCTTGTTTGCTGGATTCCCATCTTCAACCCAAGGACCGCCTCAGAAGACGACCCAATTTTGGCTGATGAAGGGTTTGATATGGTAGGAGGTCAATTCACATTTAGGAATTTTCAGCTTTGCTTGGACTTGCACCATGTTTTGGGTGTTACTCTCTGTGTTTTCAGGTCCAGGGATCACATATACCAGACTCTTCCTGGAGCTTCTCCATCAGACAAGTACACTTGTATAGGTTTCTCTTGTCAAATGTCTGAAGCTATGTCTAATGCTGTAGTTGCTTACATTAATTGCACCGCTCCCTCCCTTGAAGTGGCCGGCCAACAAAAACAAATAGAAAATGCTCAGAAGAAGTTGTAGTCTGCTCATATTTTCTGACTGCTTAATTCTCCTTTCTTTAATTTTATCTCTTTGCTTGCCTTTTTACGTCTTCAAATTAAATTTTACTTGAGCTTCTTGTTCCCCAAATTTTTGATTTGATATCTAGCTTTCCAGACAAAACTTACACATGCCTTTGCTCATTTTATTTTGACACATTTCAAAGTAAGTCCAAATGTGAGGCTACCAGAAATGTTTAACAGTCTAAAATGGACTTTAATCTACCAATTGGATTCAATACTGAAAAGTTATTTGTCTCCAAACAAAAACATATTTACAGACAAACCAATCTTTTGCATCTAATCTTCAGAAGAAACTTCAAATAACCCTTTCAATCTTCCAAAAAATTGAAATGGGAATCATGAGACACTCACTCTGGTCCATCACTTGCTCTAACTTCCATTTGAAAGCAGAGGTTATATTTGCAAATCAAATGGATGTGGTAGCTCTTACGGAGGCAGATTTGCAGCCAATGTTGTCTAAAATCCCTGCATGCCTTATTGGGGGGCATGAAAGATTTCATTTTCATGAGGTCAAACATGAGAAGGAATTATATTGTTGATAAGAAATGTGCCTTAAAACCATTACACCCAAATTCCAATTCACAGATAATAGATATGCAGAGAATTTGATTTGTGAGAGGAGGTGCCCACCCAGAGTATCTTGGCTTGATAATTCCTTCCTATGGAAAGCAAATAAATTCCTCACATTGAACGAGTCTAACTCTATCAGTCTTTATCTCCACTTGAGGGTGTGTGGATATCAAAATCTAATTTGAGTCTTACTTGCAAAAAGAGACTCCTCAAGTTCCACAATAATTTCCTCCTGGTTGCACCTGAATGTAAACTATGTTCCAAACCATACCTGAAGATGAATTGGAATATAATCTATATTACCTCAATCCTTGCAAATTTCTCTCATTGAAATTTTTGAATTCAAGAACTCACATCTTGTAAGACATGTACAAAGGGATAGGGCTTTAATTTGGATTGGTATTGTTGATGTGATCTTAAAGTGAATCAAACCAATCCAGTTGAAACAATTGTGATCATATCTAAAAATAGGTCTTTTTTTGAATCTAATAAATCATTTCTCATCACTGAACTATAATCTATTTCGTATAATATTTCTGCATATGCTGTAGGTTTGGGGCTGAAGATAGTGTTGCAATGAACATTGGGAAAGTCCAAAATATACACATAACATTATTCCCAACTGTTCTTGCAATACAAGTTTTCCATGATAGGTAGGATATGACATCCGTTTGACGTTGACAACACATGAGGATGATGAATGATTTATATATCAACCCAAGTTACACATAACATCATACTGAGAACCAAATGCCTTACAACCAACTCCATACCTACTTCCTAGAAGTTACGGAAGGTTCACTCAAAAAAGTTACATGAAAGCACTTGCATGCAAGTGCCATGGAAACATCCCTGGTGCATGATTCTGTTCCAAAATAGCATAGCTACTTCCATATCTGTGTCATCTTTGTGATTAGGGATGAATCTGGCCCTCTTGGAAAATCTGTCTACAACAACAAGGACTGAGTTGTAAGAATAGGGTCCTCCTGGGGGCAGTCCTGTAACAAAATCCATATTGACTATTTCCCATTTCTATGTGGGTTCTGCAATTTTCTGGAGTAATCCAAATCTTTTACCAGTCTGTTTGTTTCCTTTCTGGCACGCATCACAAGATTGGATATAATCATGTACTTGTTCTTTCCAGTCAATCCACCACGCAGTTTGTTTGATTCTTTCCACTGTTCTCTCTTCAGAGAAGTGGCCAGAATTCACATTATCATGGCATTCCTTCAGGATGTCTTTGATTTGATCTTTATTACTTAGTACCAAAACACTAGAGTGTTTATGTCTGAAGTAAAGAAGTCCATCTATGTGAGCCTGAGCCTCTATAGTGGCTACAGGACACAAGAAAAGTGGGAGGCACTGGTTGTATTTCTTGGGATAAAGAACTACAATCAGAGAGAAGAGAGAAAGAGAAAGAAAGAGAAAGAGACAGAGGATATAATGATCTGGAGGGGGTCTATCTACTCCTTGTAGGAGGATCCTCAAAAGTCTACTTGAATCACCTGGAAAAGTGATAAGGACAGCTGTGCCAGACCAACAAGGGCTACAGCCTCCGCGCGCACCAAGGAGACGGTGGGGGGACACAGAATAGTAATACTAATCTGCTCTGATTTTTAGACTGATTCTAGGATTAACAGAGTAACCTTTGATCTTGAGAATAGTAGAGGTGAAAGCAATAAAGAGGAGCAATCAGGAGGCACAGAGAATCACTCTGGATAATCAAGGTTCAAATGAAGAGTATACTTACTGTCAATATCCTAGGCGCCTGTGACGGTAGGAGTACTGGGAGCGTGGTATCCTCTTGTAAGGTGATCCTGGGTTATCTGCGGTGTGGTTCTGGGTGGTCTGAAGTCTGTAGATCCTCCTCAGGCAAGGGGGATCCTGACTTCGAAAATTTTCACAGTTTGCTTATGTAATTACATATGTACATGTGGTTTGGCGCGCCTGGTAGCGCTGACACGTCACAACTGCGCATGCGCGCCACAACTCAAGGACTCAGGGAAGGAGTAGAGTTACAAAGAATTTGTGAGTTGTAACTAGGGTTAAAATTGCGTGAGGAAACAGAATATGAAGTCAGAATAAGGATATCTCTTAAGATGGAAAAGATATAAAGCAATTCATATGTAAAAGTAGATAAAAGGCAGACTTTGGGTCAGCTGTGATGACTCTAAGGCTGACATTCCCTACCACCAAAAAGGTTGGATTTCTGTAAGAAATTAAACCATAGGGGTAGACCTCTTTTCACTTCTGAACTTCCTGAGAAGGATAGCAGAGTCTGGAATGTCCTTCTCTAGGAGCCATTCATCATGGTCAGCACTCATACCCTTGTATCTAGCTAAGTACATCATCACATCTCTGTTCTCTACTCTCAATCTTTTCTCTCTGAGAATCTTCTGTATGACTTTATTCTGAGGGGTCTTATCCATGGGGGGAATAACAACTTTAACCTTCTGTCTCAAGGGGAACTTATCTGGATTGGGGTCTTTGTATGGTTTCACCAAGCTGACAGGAAATGTAGGATGTTTTCTGCTGAACTCTTCAGTCAGAATCACTTCTACAGCATTCTTCCCATGTAAAGCTTTCACAAAGAATGGTCCAGTGAAGGAGTCTCTCATCTTCTTAGGGCCAGACAGGTTGTTAAAGTTTGCAGTGGATATTAGGACTTTATCACCAACTTTAAAGCATGGTTCTTTGTGAGTCTTGTCCCATCTCTCTTTGTTGTAGGATGTAGCTTCTGTTATGCATTGTTCTGCATGTTTTCTAGCTTTCTCAAAGATTTTCCCATAGGCAAGAGCAGTAGGATGGATGTCTACAGAGTCTTGTTTCAAGAAATTCCTGGGAAGGTTTGGGATCCAGCCTTTCTCCAGGATGGCAGGAGGTTTTCCAGTAGTTGAATGTATGCTGGTGCAATAAGCTAGCTCAAGGATTGGTAGGAGTGAAACCCAGTCATGAGTGTAACCATCATTGTCTTTGAATTCTAGACCATATGCACAAAACCTCCTGATCATGTCTTCAAGTGTTTGGATCATCCTTTCAGCTAATCCATCAGTCTGAGGGTGGTAAGCAGTGGAGAAGGAGAGTTTTGTTCCTAGCATGCTATGTAAGCCAGTCCAGAATTCAGATGTGAACTTAGGATCTCTGTCAGAGATGATGATTCTGGGGATGCCAGTTCTAGGCATTACTCTGTTCCAAAACAGTATGGCAGTGTCCATGGCAGATTCATCTTTGAAGCAGGGTACAAATATTGGGGTCTTAGAGTATCTGTCTACTATTACCAGACAAGCATTGGAACTAGCAGCTCCTCCAGGGGACAAGGATGTTACCCAATCCATGTTAATCACATCCCATGGCTTTGAAGGTTCTTCTATTTTCATCAGCAGTCCAAATCTCTTGCCTGTGGCTTTATTGGCTTTCTGGCATCTATCACAGGAAGAGCAGTATTCACCAGTGTCTTGTCTCCAATTAGCCCACCAAGCAGTATCAGCTACTTTTTCCAAAGTTCTGTCTTCAGAAAGATGACCAGAGTAGACACTGTCATGGCATTCATGCAAGATTGTGTTAATGCTGTCTTTATCAGCTAGAACCAGCACAGAATTGTGTTTTTCTCTGAAGTAGATGAGGCCATCGAAAAGTGAGAATCTTCCTTCATCATATAACTTTCTCCAAGGTTCCTGTAGAGAGTTTTTTAGTTGGGAATCCTTGGCATCCTTCAGCAAAAGCTCAGACAAGATAGTAGTGTTCTTGTCTTGCTGGTAACCTTCTCTTACTGAGTCAAAGAATTCATTCTTGAAGGTAGAGACATGTATACCCATGATGGGGAACCTATCATCATCTTTATCTTCTGGGTCATAAGCAGGGTTACTTGGATCATTTGGTAAAGCCCATCTGCTGAGTCCATCAGCATTCTTGTGAATGTTCCCATCTCTGTGGATGATGGTCATATTGCCTCTGTATTCCTGAATGGCAATCTGCCACCTGAGCATATGTCTGTTGGGAGTCTTCATGTTCAGCAGAGATCTCAGAGCTGTGCAATCTGTTACAACATGAAAGACACTGCCATCCAAGTAGTAATGGAGTTTTTCTAGGGCCCAAACTAGACATAAGCATTCAAGTTGACTAGCACCATATCTTGTTTCACTGTCCTTTAGTTGTCTGGATATGAAAACAATGGGTCCTTCTTTCCTCACTCCATCAATAACTTGGACTTGGTGTAAAGCAGCACCTAGACCAGTCATGCTAGCATCTACATATAGTGTAAAGGGATGGGCCCAGTCTGGGAACAGTAGTAAGGGTGCTGTAGTCAGTTTCTCTTTCAACAAGTTGTATGCCACTATCCTATGATGAGTCATCTCATATATGACATCAATCCTAGTTAGCTCAGTAAGAGGTTTTGCTATCTCAGCAAACTTCTCAATGTGCTGTCTGTAGTAACCAGCAAAACCAAGAAAGGATTGCATTTCCTTCCTGCTACTAGGCACAGGCTTTTGGAGGACAGCAGCTACTTTGTTCTGATCTATTCCTATAGCAATTCCAGAAACAAGATGGCCTAGAGCTTTGATCTGGTCAAACCCAAAGTTACACTTCTTCAAGGAGATTTTCATGTTCATGTTGATGACAACTTTAAGTATCCTGTCTATCCTAGTCAGGTGTTCCTCCCAAGTATTGGACATAATGATAATATCATCAATGTAGATAATGACCCACTTCTCATCAATTTCTTTTCTGAACTCAATGTCCATAATCCTCTGGAAATGAGAGGGGGCATTCTTGATTCCAAAGGGCATTCTCAGGTATTCATATATTCCTTTGTGCATAATGATCCTAAGTAGGTGTCTGGAATCTTCTGCAATGACATTTTGATGAAAACCTTTGAGTACATCCATGCTAGTCAGAAATTTGGCTTTGGCTAGATTGTTCAGAGTTTCACTGATTTTTGGAATAGGATATCTGTCTGAAGCAGTGTAGGAGTTTAGGGCTCTGAAATCTCCTACCATTCTGGACTTCCCATTATGCCAGGCAATAATAACGGGAGTGGTGATTTCAACTACTTCATTATGGCCAACTTTCCTCAGAACATTCAGGTTTACTAGTTCTTCAATATGTTGCTCAAGAGCTTCTCTGCTTTTGGGGCTAGCAGGATAAGTAGGTCTTCTGAGAAGAGGAGGATGAGGCCTTTCAGTTGTTAACTTGAGATGAACTTCATGACCTTTAATGGCACCAAGAGGTTGGTTGGTGTTAGAGAAAGCAAGTTTGTTATTAAAGAGGACTTCAAATAGCTTCTCTTTCTGCTCAATAGTTAACTTATCACTGAACTTGGCTTCACAGAGTTCTTCCACAATAAATTGCTGCAGTTGAGGGTGGGACTTCTTTACAGCAGGAATTTCATTGGAAGGACTCATTTTCTCCAGATGATGAGATTTAAAACTGAATTTCTTCCTCTTGTTTTCATTTCCAATGGTAAAGAATCTCTCTTTGCTGTTAGTGATATCAAAACCATAAAGAGACATGTAATCATTCCCAAGGATAAGGTAGTTTATTCTTGCATTTTTCATAACTACAAATTCTGCTAGAATTCTAATGGAACCTTTAGTGTGAGGGAAAACTAAAGCCATTTCTATTATGCCCATTGGCTGTAACTGATCACTACAACTATGGAATTTGGCATGATTGATTGGCATGAGCTTGTTCTCCCACTCAGGTATTATAGAATCTAGCAATTTGTTGCTGATGATTGAACAAGAAGCTCCACTATCAAGAAGGCATGAGTGCTCTCTGGAGTCAATAAGGACAGTAGTAAGATTAGCTTTTCCAGTGAGATGAGCTTTTCCTCTATCAGGTTTACATTTCATGAGTCTGGCATCCTCTATATGAGAAGACTGGCAGGATTTGTCCCAGGTCTGGGGTTGATGAGTCTCTGCTTGGATTTCAGCAATGGAGAAGTCTTGGTTTATCTCACATTCTACAGCATGAGCTCCAAAACCAAAGTCAACCAAAGGATCATAGTTGCCACCATTTCCATTGTCCATGGCAAGGATCATGTGGTTGGTTCTATGGTTCTCTTCTTCCTCATCTAGTTCAGATTCAGACTTTTGCTGTTCACCTTGATCTTCTCCATTATCACTCTTGGGATCATCATCATCATCCATTCCTACATTATTGATTCTGTTCTTCTTCTTAGGGCATTCCCTGGAGAAGTGGCCAGTTTGTTTGCAGAAATGACATATGAGTTTTTCTTTCTCAGGGGCAGAGGCAGGATTCTTTTTGGTAGAGGAGTCAGATGGCTTATCAGCTTTCTCAGGGGCAGGACTGTTTCTCCAATGGGATCTATTTGGAGTATTATAATTGTTTGACACAGGCTTGTTTCTTTTCATAACTCTGTCTATGACCTCTTCAGCAATTATAACCATGTCTTCAAAGCTCATTTCAGTAGCATCTCTCTTGTATCTGCTTTTAACAGCATGCTCAAGGTTTGCAGGGCATTGCTTTAGAATCTTCTCACAAATGAGATACTCACTGAGCTCAGGTTGGTAAGCTTTCAGTCTTTCTCTTTGGGTACCAAACCATTTATGGATTTTTCTCCCATCATAGGCAAAGTGATCTCCTTCAAACTCTTGTTGCATTTTCCATTTCCAGTTCTCAGTACCAAATTTGTTTCTGATGGCATTCTTCCACCAGGCCCAAGACTTGTTCCCACACTTATCTCTAATTCCAAGATACCAATTTCTTGCAGTGTCAGTTAGCAGTATTGTCAATCTACTGATTATCATGTTATCAAGCATCAAGTAGTCTCTAACAAGGATGTCTGTGTTCTTAATCCAAAGCTCATGATTATAGGGTAATTCTCCTGAGAACTTATCCCATTCACTATTCTTTGGTATGCTCTTCCACAGCTCTCTCCTCGTGTCATAGTCAATTGGTCCATGATCAATATAAGGGAATTCATCATTGGCATTAGGACTATTTTCATTAACAGTTGGCTTATAGGAATTGGCTCTAGTATGATGATGGGAGTCAGGTAAAGGGGTACTGTCCCAATTAGGAACGGGTCTGTGGGAATCAGAATGCTGGGGATGCTTCTTATGCTCCTGATTATTTTGCTCTTCCTGCTGGACATTAAGCATTGGATTGTTGTAGCTAATATGAGGAGGGTGATCTCTGTTCACAGGTTCTATGAGGGCTTCCAGTCTAGAATTCACACTGTTAACCACAGAAGAAATGTCACTGCATCTCCTTTTTACCTGCTCAAATCTGTTATGCTCATTGACTTGAAGGTCACTCATCTGATTCTCAAGGGAAGATAATTTGTTGCTCATTTTATCTTCCATTGTGGACAGGCTCTTACCAAGTGTATCCATGTTTGATTGGCATTGGGACTCATTTACTAGGATCAAATCTTGGACACTCTCTAGTTTTTCATCAATGTGTTTTCTCAGTTGCTCCAATTAAAGGTGGCTCACACTTGATTTTTCTCTGGTATGTTCACTCAGGTGGGACAGGATATAATCAAGCAGAGTGGGCATAAATTCCTCTTTAAATATTTCTAGGACAGAATGATTTAAAGCTTCCTTGAAATTGTTCACACATGAGTCTAACAAGGTACCAGGAATGGTTTCAACAGTTCCAGTCAAATCAGACAAAAATTTAGAGAAAAGGACTTGAAGTTTTTCTTCTACTAATAGGGGACCATTATTAGACAGATTGTTGGTTAAGTTGTTAAGGAAAAATTCTCTGCTAGAGGGGCTAGAGAGATTATCAGAGTCTAGGCTTAAGCCTACAGGAGAATCAGAATTTAGTGAGAATTTCCTCTGCCTCTCCCTCTCCCTCGTCTGCGGCTCCTGCCGCTGGTGATTCTCATCAGGAACTCTCCTACATTGAGAATCCTGTGAGTTTCCGCTACGCCCTGATCCCTGTTCCTCCCGTATCCTCTCCAACCTTGCGAAGAGGCTCGGTGCTGTTGGTGCCCGGCTTGACCGCCCCATTGTTGATAATGGGGTTGATGTTGATGGCATTGCGCGTTGTTGTGATGCTGATACGGGTGGTGGCGCGGAGCTTGGTTCCCACCGTGGTGTATAGAAGCTTGCGGGCGTGTAGCTACTGGCTGCTGCGGCGGCGGCGGAGGGGCCCTCTGGCCTTGCTGATGTGTATGCGCCTGGGAGTGCTGGTCTGGTTGATGGAGTTGCATAGGCGCCGGCGTAGGAGAGGCTATTGGGAGCCTGTGGTTGGGGTGCGGCGCCAAAACCGTGCTCATCGTGGCAGGGGGAGCTGTCGTGGATGTTGGAGGAGCGTACATCGGCGGGGGTTGCTCTGTTGGAGGTCTGTTGTACAGAGACCGCTCCAGTTTGTTCAATTCTGCGCGAGGAATCCACTCCTGACATAGGCGCAAAGAATCCTCCCGCCCTACTAACTCCTTGATCAAGTCCTGCGTGGTCGCGGCTTGAGAGAGAATCATCCGCATGGTTCTCACGTTCTGGGACTCCCTGGCCCTGACGAACAAATCGAATTGGTCGTTGAATAGGTGGACTAAACTCGCTATCTCGCTCTCCTCCTGGATGATTTCCATTGGGGCGTGCGTTTCTGCCGGCTGTTGGACCGGTGGTTGGGTCGGAGCAAACGGATGAAGGGCCAAGTCCGGTGAAGTCCCCGGCCTCAAGCCTTCTTGGTTGGTAGGCTGGGGGGGCTGCGGATTCGTCGTTTGGAAGCTGTCTGGCGGGATCATTTGTTCCCTCTCGACTGGTCTCGGCACTGGTGTAGACCTGTTCGACGCCAGAGCTAGGGAAGTTTCCCTCGGATTGTAGAGAGCTGGGGGGATTCCCGTGTCCGACGGCAAGGTTTCCTCCTGGGGGAATTGAAGAAAATCCTCTCCTAGCGGAGGCAAAGCTGATTCTAGCTCTTCGAAGCCTCTCCTCGGCGGCGGGGCTGAGTTGGTATCGGAGTCTCTGCTCTGCTGAGAGGTCTCTTCCATTTCTAAGATGGGGAGGCATTTTATGTAGGATTTATTATTAGTTTTTTGTGTTTTTATATTTTATTTATTCAGAATAAAAGAAGTAAGGAAATAAAAAAGTAATAAAAATACCTGAAGCTCTAGCTTTAGCGGAAAGTCTGCGGCTTTTGCGCGTAGTAGAAGAGATTTTCTTCTTCTTTTCCTTAGCTTTGGTCTTAGCTGGAGGTTCAGAAGTCCAGTCGGCTATGTTGACAGCGGCGGTGACCTTTTTTCGACGGACTTTCGGGTATGTAGTAGTAGCAATGGGCGTCCACGACGTGCTACTAATCAGGTTACCGTTTTGCGGAGTAGCTATAATCCTATTTTCGTAGTCTTCTTCCTCTGCGCTATCCTACGGCGTTAGGAAAAAATTTACGGTCAATATCGGCAATTATGCTTCGGAAGGAGAGGAAACTTTTGAGCGTACTCCGATTTTCGATATCTCTTCTTGATTCGACGGTACAGGGGAATCAATGGAGGATAAGTCGGACGAAGGAATAAAAAGGCCCGCGGAGGAGTCGCAATTCTGCACTTTCACGAGTAGAAGAGACGTAAAAAAAAATTTTCAAGGGTTCAGTTAGGGATTTAACCAATATAGAACCAATTTGAGATAATTTTGAGAGATTTTTAGCGTTAGTAGTATGTGTAGAAAGAATTTTTTCTTAATTTTTTCGAATTTTTTAGAATTTTTTGTTTAATTTTTTCAGGATGATCAGTCCTTGGCTTTTTAAGCAGTCTAGAAGTATGGAAAAGGAGGATATTTCCCGATGAGGCCCCCAATTGTGAGCCTGAGCCTCTATAGTGGCTACAGGACACAAGAAAAGTGGGAGGCACTGGTTGTATTTCTTGGGATAAAGAACTACAATCAGAGAGAAGAGAGAAAGAGAGAGAAAGAGAAAGAGACAGAGGATATAATGATCTGGAGGGGGTCTATCTACTCCTTGTAGGAGGATCCTCAAAAGTCTACTTGAATCACCTGGAAAAGTGATAAGGACAGCTGTGCCAGACCAACAAGGGCTACAGCCTCCGCGCGCACCAAGGAGACGGTGGGGGGACACAGAATAGTAATACTAATCTGCTCTGATTTTTAGACTGATTCTAGGATTAACAGAGTAACCTTTGATCTTGAGAATAGTAGAGGTGAAAGCAATAAAGAGGAGCAATCAGGAGGCACAGAGAATCACTCTGGATAATCAAGGTTCAAATGAAGAGTATACTTACTGTCAATATCCTAGGCGCCTGTGACGGTAGGAGTACTGGGAGCGTGGTATCCTCTTGTAAGGTGATCCTGGGTTATCTGCGGTGTGGTTCTGGGTGGTCTGAAGTCTGTAGATCCTCCTCAGGCAAGGGGGATCCTGACTTCGAAAATTTTCACAGTTTGCTTATGTAATTACATATGTACATGTGGTTTGGCGCGCCTGGTAGCGCTGACACGTCACAACTGCGCATGCGCGCCACAACTCAAGGACTCAGGGAAGGAGTAGAGTTACAAAGAATTTGTGAGTTGTAACTAGGGTTAAAATTGCGTGAGGAAACAGAATATGAAGTCAGAATAAGGATATCTCTTAAGATGGAAAAGATATAAAGCAATTCATATGTAAAAGTAGATAAAAGGCAGACTTTGGGTCAGCTGTGATGACTCTAAGGCTGACAATCTAGCAACGTGAATTTTCCCAGTTTATAGTGTTGGGCTAAATTTTCTGGTAAGCTAGCAATCAGTTCTGGTGGGCTACTGTCATTTCTCAAGATTTCAACCAATTTGAGTAGTTCACTGTTCTCGTCATAGCTTTTCTGAACCAAGTCATAGAAAGCATTATCTAAGTCACAGGCATGTATCCCTAAGATTGGAAAAATGTCTTCGTCCTCAGGGTCATATGCTGGATTATCTGGGTTATTTGGCAAAGCCCATCTACTTAGACCATCCGCATTCTTATGTTTGGCTCCTGCTTTATGGATTATAGTCATATGTCCTCTGTACTGTTGTATTGCAATTTGCCATCTAAGCATATGTCTATTAGGAGTTTTCATGTTCATGAGGGTCCTTACAGCGGTACAATCAGTGACCACCACAAAGTTAGAGCCCTCCAAGTAGTAATGAAGTTTTTCTAATGCCCACACCAGTGCTAAGCATTCCATTTGACTGGCGCCATATCTCTTTTCTGAGTTTTTTATTTGTCTAGATATAAACAGAACAGGTTTCTCAACAGGTTTATCATCTATGACAAATTCTTGGTGTAATGCGGCACCCAGACCATCTAAACAAGCATCAATATACAATATAAAGGGTTTATTGTAGTCTGGTTGGGACAGTACGGGGGCGGATGTAACAAGCCTTTTAAGCTCTTCATAATCTTGCACTCTGTCATATGTCATCTCAAAGATGGTGTCATTATTACATAGTGCATAAAGACTTTTACTTACATGGGCAAAGCTTGGTACATGTTGGCGGTAATAGCTGCAGAAACCTAGAAATGACATCATTTCTAATTTATTCTGTGGCATAGAGTTAAGTAAGACAGAAGCTACTCTGTTCTGATCAATGGCTAAGGATAGTCCAGAAACTACACGTCCTAGGGCTTTAAGTTCTCCATATCCAAAGTTACACTTTTTAATGGACATCTTTAAACCTGCTTCTATGGCCGTGGACAGAACTAGGTTAATTTTCTCCAAATGAGTTTCCCAATCATCAGAGTAAATTATAATGTCATCTATATACACCATCATCCAACTTTGTCTGATGAAGGATCCAAATACAGAGTCCATCATCCTTTGGAAATGTGAGGGCGCATTTTTGATACCAAAGGGCATTCTTAGGTATTCAAAGATTCCTAGGTGGCAGATAATTCTGAGGTATTTTCTGCTTTCTGGGTCTATAGGGATCTGGTGGAAACCTTTAAGCACATCCATAGTAGTGATGTACTTAGCTTTGGACAGGTTGTGCAAGGAGTGGTCTATGCGGGGAATGGGATAGTAGTCAGGTCTAGTGGAATTATTAAGAGCACGGAAGTCTCCAACCATTCTAGATTTCTCATTATGCCACGCAATTATTACAGGTGTTGTAACTTCAACTTGCTCATTATGTCCTACTTTCCTCAAGACACCTAATTCCTGGAGCTCTTTGATGTGAGTTTTAAGAGCTTCTCTGGACTTGGGGCTTGAAGGATAGGGTGGTCTCCTTAGCTGAGGCGGATAAGGTTTGCTCACTGTGAGTTCTAGTTTCATGTCATGGCCTTTAATATTACCAATGGGTTCTTCAGTAGTACAAAAGGCTTCTTTGTGCTTGAAAAAAGATTTCAGAACATCAAGTTTTTGATCTTCCGTCAGAATTTCACTAACAGCAGCTTGGGATAAGTACTCTTCTTTAAAAGAGTGTAGTTCCTCTTGGTACTTCACGTTATTAGTATTAAGCTGGTCCGGGAGCTTAATATTAATATTGCAAATCTGGAAGTTTCTTTTCCAGTCTCCACCTATGGTGTAGAATCTGTCTTTACTTTGAAATATGTCTATTCCATACATGCAGAATGTATCGTTACCTAAGATCAAGTAATTACACACAGCATCTTGTAAAACAACAAATTCCACATTTAGTCTAAGGGAGCCCTTGGAGTGCGGGAAGATTAGTGGCATAACTACTACTCCTACTGGTTTCATAGCAGAATTGCAGCTGCTGAACTTGGCTTTTGGCATGGGGAGCAAGTGATTTCCCCATTCTGGATAACAATCATCCAAGAAGGTACTACTGACACAGGAGCAGAAGGCGCCTATATCTAGCAGAGCTCTCAAATCTGAGTCACGGAACAAGACCGTGGTATAGCTGGTTTTACCCATAGTATAACTCATCCCTGCTTCAGGTTTGTTGGTGAGTAATTTGGCGTCAGAAACATGGCCAATTTTCATAGAAGAGTCCCATTTTTGAGGTAAATTGGAGTCTCCATGAATGGAATTAATGGACAATTCATCACCAATATCAGCTTGGATTACGTGTATCCTAGGCTGGTCTCCATCTGCAGGTTCAGTAGTAACAACCTCAAATTGAGATTGAGTATCTTCTTCACTGTCAAAGTCCTCTTCTACTTCCACATTGTTAATCCTTTTGCGTGGATTAGGACATTCAGGTTTTTTGTGGCCCTTTTCCCCACAATTGTAGCATTCAGGGATTACAGTCCTCTTCACAGGGGGATCTCCTGTGGGAGGCTTGGGTGTTTCAGATTTGGGGAGATCTCTTTTTTCCGGAACACCATTTCTCACGTACTTTTTGTTAAGACCATTCAGTACTACAGTTTCATGCAATATACCTATAAATTTAGCTAGGTCTACATTCATATCACTGAGTCTGCATCTCATTAAGCTTTCAATTTGTCCTCTACATTGATTAAGGAGTCTATCATTAACTTCTTCTTTAGATGGGTTGTTGTACATGCAATCTATCCTCTTTTTCTGGCGCAAGCACCATTCTGTGGCAGCTTCTTTGGTTGGGTCAAAGTAGTCTGTTTCAAAAGCTTGGCGCTTTTCAGTTCTCCAGATTCTGGTTCCCCATTCCTCTTTGATAAGCTCTTTCCACGCCTTCCAGCTTTGTTCACCTACCTCTTCTCCTTTGGTGATAAACCAATCTGCTGCCACACCCTCAAAGAGTCTAGGCATCCTGGAAATAACTGCTTCTTCATCTGCGCGGTAGGATCTTAACATATGATCAATGGTCCTGATAAAGTTCATATGATCATACTCTCCTTTGCCGTCAAACTTGGGCCAGTTTTTGATTGGAGGCATTAACTTATTTATCTCAACCATGTCAAGGGTTCTGTAAGGAGTGTTCTGGCGTGGATTGTTATTCTGGGGAGGAGCAGAGTTACACATAAAAGGATTGTTATGCCTGGGAACCTCTACTTGGGGAGTGTAGTGTGGTTCACACTGTTGTTTCCTCTCTTGATAAGCTTGGCTGCCATATGAGGCATTTTTGCCACGCTCCTGAGCCACTGGGGGAGGAGACTGATTATCATTAAGATAACTGTTGGTACTCTTCAGATGTGGAGGAATGTCTCTTTGAGTACCATCACTGCACCTCAACTCAGGTACGGCAGCGTAATTTTCCGCAATATGGGGAATATTACAAGAGTTTTGGACTTTGATATCAGATGTTGATTTCAAAGTCTTGATTTCCGCAGAAAGCGTAGAAATCTGAGACGTAAAATTCTCAGTGAGAGCATGAATTTTCTCATCCATGTTGGCATTGAGCTGTAAGATTAATTCCTTAATCTCAAAGTTCTCTGTTTTTTGTTTGGCAAAGTGTTCCTTTTCCAATCTGGTAACTATCTGATCAGCGGTAGAATTGAGCATGGCAGCAGAATTCCTGGAATACTGTAAGATCTCAGACACATCATATTTTGTATCATGTGTAGTATTCTTAAGGCTCTCACAATCCTTACCAATCTCAACAATTATCTCACAATGTTTAGTAGGCAACTCAAGGGGCAAAGGTCGCTCCAATTTCTGGAGGACAGACAAAGTTCTAGAATTTACAGCTTCTTTTATTTCTTTTAAGCTGTTATCAATAGTATTTACAATGGATTTGAGATTTGTTTTGCTATTGTGGTCTAGAGTAGAAAGGTTGACATTGATAGCGTCGAGGGAATCAAAAAGAGAAGTAAGAATACCTAGATCTACTCGATGTTCTTGTAGAGATTCGCTGCGATTTGTAGCAGATCGGTTGTTCTCTTCCACCGAGCCAGATCGTCGAAGTTGATCGAACTCGAGCTCGAACTGCGATTCTTGCCGCCTTCTATCTTCTTGAATTTCATCAATGTCTTCTTCGGCGGGGCTGGGAAGTGGAAGTTTTTGGCTTCCCAGGGGTTCCAGCCTTTGACGAGAGCTTCGATCTCGTGGTTCTCCATGAGTTTCTGGAGAGCCTTCTGCGACTCTTGAGCCGTAGTGAGCAAAGCTCGCAGCCCGGCTGTCGCACCGTTGTTTGCGATCGCTAGGTACTGCTTCCAAGTACTCACGTGCTCTTTGGCCCGGAGTTCGATCTGCTCGTCCTTCGATAAGGTCTTGATCTCGGGGGTGATGGGGCGTGTGCGGATAGGAGCCAATGAGGTAGGGCAGAGCTCGTCTATCTCGTTGATCTCCATGGCGGACTTGTTCGGCTCGGTTGGACGAGGGCCGTCCTTGGATGGAGGAGGGATCTCGGAGGGAGCCGGGGTGGAAGCTGGGGTAGCGCGTATTGGGTCCTTGCGGGCGATCGTGGTGACCTGCATCCTCTTGACCCGGTCTTGCAGCTCCTTTGCCGCCGCGAGCTCGCGTTGGAGGTGGGAGTGGCCCTCGTAGTTTGGGACGAGTGGACCTAGTTTTTTTATTAACCATGGTCAGCAAATAGGTTTGATTTTAGGTTGTAGAAAGGTAAGTTTGGAGCTTACCAGTGGGAGTTTTGTCAGCGGTTGAAGCTGTTGGGGCGGGATTTGGGTTATCAACGGTAGTCTCGGCGGCTAAGCTGGCAGACACTGTGAGGAGGATAAGAAAGCGGTCAGCTATCTTGTGGATAAGGAGATCGAGAGGGAGTGAGATGTAAATGGAAGAAACTTACTCTTGGCGCGGTATTCGGCGTCGTAGAAAGCTTTCTTCTTAGCTTTGGCTTCTCGGCGGTATCGTTGGATTTTGGGGAGGGTGTCAAGATCCTCTTCTTCGCGGATATGAGCGTGGTAGGCGGCGAGGATGATTTGTTCCTCCCGGGTGAGCTGTTCCCACGGGGTGGGCTGGTAGTCGCGGAGTTCGGCTTCTTTGCGCAGGCGCAGCAGTTTCAGATAATACTGAATTAATTCCGCGTTTTCCTGCAGATTCACTGGAAACAACACGCTACAAAAGTCAGAAATTAGACTTGAAATTTTGTTTATATATTTTGTAATTTTAGATGAATTTTGACAAAGAAAAAATGACGAACTTGGATGAATTTTTAGGGTTTTTGGTTTGGTTTTGGCGTAAAAAGTAGGAAAAAAGATGATTTTTTGTCAGTTTTAATGTTTTTAAAGGCGTAAAAAATTCAGAGAGTAGTGAGAATATTTTTATGTATTTTTTAGAGTATATTTTGGAAATTTCTGACGTAAAAAAATTTAAGATTTATAAGGGCTCTTTCTTTCAAATGAATTTGAAGGAAATTTCCCGGCCAGACCCCCAATTGTCAGCCTACGTGATGCCAAGGATATTATCCTTCTAGCTACGCGTGGTGCAAAGCAAAAGATTAGAGTTATAAAACTCTAAGACAAGGTTATAAGGGTTAATTCCAACGTAATTGTTGGGAATTATGGCGTAAGAATAAGGCAATTTGGGCCAATTTGGGCCAATTTGACGTAATATAATTAATTTTAAAGAGGGGCCTGATAAATCAGGGGTGTTTAATCCCTCTAGAATGAAGAACTGGGGCCTGTAAACAGGGGTGTTTCAAATCCCAGAAAGAAATAGCGGAGAATCTCAAGAGAAGGGGCTTAAACTTACTAGTATAAGACCCTAGGGGCACTTGAGGTTCTTCAGGCGTGAAGTTGGGCATTTGGAGGCGCTCAGAAGTGGTAATCTTGAGGGCAGGGTGGTTACTGGACAGCTTCAGGGCGGAAATTGGGGCTAAAAATCACGAAAGTAGGTATTTTACCTGGCAAATCACAGGCTAATGAGGCTGTTGAAGGCGGGTAAAATTCTGATAGGTAATGTAAAGCTGGGGAATCTCCTTTTGGGCGGAGAAAGGGCCCTTTATATAGCCTAGGCAGGCCTCCAGGGGCGCCCAGGGGACATGGGGACACTTGTGGGCGCATTCTGAGGCAATTTGGTTGCGCTAGAAGGCGCTGTGGGTCGTGGAACCTTGGGGCTTGGATAAAAGGGTTGCCAAGAGCCTTTTACAGAGGTTCTGCGTGTTTTTACACATGCCTTACACGTCATGGGGGCTGGTTTGGGGGTTCTGTGACGCTCATTTCCGTGGAAATGTGCCACAGAAGGTACTAGAACTGGCTTCTGTGCAATTGTACACGTGCAAGCAGTGCTACATACATGTTCTGGAGGCGCTTATGAAGTGCTCCAGTTCATTTGGTCCTTTCTACATATTTACTACAGTTGTAATTTACACGTAGTGAGGCTTGGGAGAAGCTGGGGCGCTTTCTAGTGTCTCCTGTGCACGTTGCAAGAGCCTTTTTCCATCTAGAATGTTTTGATATTGGATGACGTGGTAATTACATCTTGTTTGGTGATTAATTACATGTGTACAAGACATATAACACATGTAATATTGCTATTGGGGCGTATTCTGGCCCATTCTTACTTACTGGTAACCTGAGCGCTTTGGTTGCAGGCTAGTTTATGCATTATGCATATATGTACACTAGGAGCGCGGGCTTGAGCTCTAGGCAACAGAGCACGCGGGCTTGGGTGCGCCACGCAACAAATAAAGCCATCTTTTAAACTATACACAACACCTCAGTTACGTCACTAAAAATGGGTGTAAATATATGTACTTATATATATATGTGCATACAAGTGCATCTACACGGGGCGTGATGCACTTGCGCAAACTTTGAAGTCAGTTTACACAAGGAAGGGATAATAATTAAGGGTACTTGTAAGTGAGCTACCCTAGGTTATTTTACCCTTAGAATAAGAATCTTCTATAATATTTTACATATTAATTACATAAAGCTGAGTAATTAATTAATTATATTTGTATTTAATGTTTTTGCGTAGTTTTACATGGGTAAGAGTAATAATATCTCTTTCATATGTGAAACTATTTTTTTATATTTTTATTTGTCACGGTGGCTCTGCCATAGTAGCCAGCTGACACAACTAGCAATGGGGATGAATTCATGATATTGGCACCGTAATGATGGAAAATTTTGAAATATTAATTTAGGAAGGCTTTTTTCCAATGAAAATCTCCCAATGTAGCAGCCCCATTTAATCAGTCAGGAACTATTGCCTCTTTTTTTGTGTTTCTGCCATTATATCTCAACTAGGAATGTTGATGATTCCATGATATTGGTACCAGAATGTTCATCCATTTGCAAAGAGTATTTTGGTGTAGCTTTCATGGATTAAAATGCCAAAACCAAGCGGCTAAAGTCTGATTATTATCAAAATATTGCCTAATTGGGTGTTTTTTTGGTGTTTCTGCCACTGTATCTGAACCAGGGCTAACATTTATTTCACGATATTGATACTATTATAATAAGAGATGTTGAGAGAGTGATTTGGGTCAACTCTTGACCATGACAATCCCAAAATGTGGCAGCTAAAGTCTCATGAGTCTCAAAATATCACCAAATTGGGTGTTTCTTTCTGTTTCTGCCACTATATCTCAACCTGGAATGGTGCTTATTTCATGATATTGGGACCAGAATATTCCCTCATCTCCAGACATTATTTTGGTATAGCTTTCATGTATGGTGTGGAACTCCTAAAAGATCAGGAAAGAGCTGTGAGGGGAAATAGTCAACTACACTACTAATAACGTAGAATAGGCTACAGGTGCTGGTGAGGCTGCCCTCTTGACTAATGCTGATGGAGAGAGGGTTACACTAAGAAAAAGAAAAGGGTGTGGCTGATGATTCTCTTTGACTTAGATGACTTTAACACTTTATGAGTTTGAGGTTATCAATCCTACTGAGTGAGAGAGGAGAAGTGAGATGGGGAAAAAAGCAGAAGCTCTTGGGGAATCACTCTGAGATGGGTAATGAGGTATATGCTGGGGGATATATTTCTATGGTGATGAAAGTGTATCTAAGTGTGATGAAAAGGGTGCTACAGAGGGGATTTAGTAGAAAGTGCATATAAGGGTGATGTTTAAAAGGTGCTACAGAGGGGATGTAGTAGAAAGTGCATGATGGGGATACAACATCTAGAGGGGTGTTTAT
This sequence comes from Puccinia triticina, assembly GCF_026914185.1. Lineage (NCBI taxonomy): Eukaryota > Fungi > Basidiomycota > Pucciniomycetes > Pucciniales > Pucciniaceae > Puccinia > Puccinia triticina. Next base: position 5,108,117 of record NC_070560.1, on the reverse strand, counting down.
ATATGTGAGAAGTACTACAGGGGGGTGATAGATGATGAGCACATAGTAACAATATCTGAAGATGAGCAGTAATGATGAAGGCGCAATGACCAAAGAGTGTACATGAAAGGTAACTATGTAGAAGATGAAATAATGATGAGCATTTGATAATAACTACAAGAGCTATGAAGGAATGTACTGCTGATATCATGTGAAGAGAAAAATGAGTAATGAAGTTATGTAAGATCTGCAGTCCTATGTAGCTATGATACTAATGAATGATGTATGTAATAATGCTAAGGATATGTATGAAGAAAATACCTGCCAAAACTATACATGCCAATAACTGCTGATCCATTTGGAAATCCTAGGTGAAATGAGTGGGTGACTAGGGGTAAAATGGGGTGTAGAATCTGAATATGAAGTAATAATGAGGTATTTATGAAGGGTTTAGGTGATATGAGGGTGATAGTATGAACAGGAACAGGGTTACCACAATGGGAATGCCCAAAAAGAGCTGCTATAGTCTGATTAGTCTCAAAAGATTGCCTAATTGGGTATTTTTTGGTGTTTCTGCCACTGTATCTCAACCCGCAATGCAAATGATTTCATGATATTTCTACCATTATGATAAGACATGTTGAGGGGCTACTTTGGGTCAGCTCTTGACCATGAAATTCTCAAAATGAGGCAGCTACAGTCTCATGAGTCTCAAAATATCACCAAATTGTGCTTCCCTTTCTGTTTCTGCCACTATATCTCAACCAGGAATGGTGATTATTTCATGATATTGGTACCAGGATATTTATCCATTTCCAAAGATTATTTTGGTATAGTTTTCATGTATGGAAATGCCCAAAAGGAGCTGCTATCACCAGGAAAAAAAAAATAGTCACTTGATGGCAAGTGACATGATGCAGCTTTGGTTTCTGCTCCAGAGCTACTCCAGCGCTGCTCCAAGTCTGCTCCACCAGCACTTGTAGAGCTTGCAGGACTGCACCAGAGCACTCAATGTGGCACAGTCAGCTGATCCTAATTTTTTCCCAGGAACAGCTGATGCTCATCATAAGCTGAGCAGTAGGCATTGACTGAGCCTGAGCCAAAGCTGAGCATTGGCTGAGCCTGGGCCACAGCTGAGCATTGGATATTCCAAGCCTGAAACAAATCCAAGTGTCAGCTGGACCAAGAATATTCTAAATCTGAGCATCAGCTTAGCCAAAAATGGTCCAAAGCTGAGCATCATCTTGGAAAAGGCTAGTGCAGAGCTTAGGATCAGCTGGGACAATACTGTTCCAAAGATTAACACCAGCTGGGCCAAAAATTTTCAAAAGCTGAGCATTGGCTGAGCCAATGCTGGTACAAGCTGAGCATTGGCTGAGCCAAGGCTGTTCCAAAGCTGAGTATCAGATTTTTTGAGACTATTCAAAAGATTAATATCACCTGAGCCAAGGGTGTTCCACAGCTGAGCATCAGCTGAGCCAAGGCTGGTCCACAGCTGAGCATCAGCTGAGCCAAGGCTGGTCCACAGCTGAGCATCAGCTGAGCCAAGGCTGGTCCACAGCTGAGCATCAGCTGAGCCAAGGCTGGTCCACAGCTGAGCATCAGCTGAGCCAAGGCTGGTCCACAGCTGAGCATTGTCTTAGCCAAGGTTGTTCCACAGCTGAGCATCAGCTGAGCCAAGGCTGGTCCACAGATGAGCATAAGCTGTTACAGGAGTGGTCAGACTCAGAATCTGAGCATTGGCTGGGCCGAGATTTATCCAAAGCTGAAAATCAGTTGAGCCAATACTGGTCCAAAGCTGAGCATTGGCTGGGCCAATGATAGTCCTAATCTGAGTCTAAGCTGAGCCATGACTGGAATAAAGCTGAAAATAAGCTGGGCCAGGACTGGTTCTGATCTGGGCAACAAAGCTGAGCATGAGCTGGGCAACAAAGCTGAGCATAAGCTGGGAGCTAAAGCTGAGTATCAGCTGACCAGAAATGGGGATCAGTGGTGCCCAGCAAAAACTGAGGATCTCCTGTGGACATTCTTGAACTGGTTAGATGGTGGGTAGATGGTGGGTAGATGATGGGTAGATGGTGGGTAGCCCGCTGGAGCTGGCATGATGTCACTTGTCATCAAGTGACTATTTTTTTTTCCTGGTGTATAGTCTGATTAGTCTCAAAGTATTGCCTAATTGGGTATTTTTTGGTGTTTCTGCCACTGTATCTCAACCCACAATGGGAATGATTTCATTATATTGATACCATTATGATAAGACATATTGACAGATTAATTTGGGTCAGCTCTTGCCCATGAAAAACCCAAAATGTGGCAGCTACAGTCTCATGGGTCTCAAAATATCACCAAATTGGGCTTCCCTTTCTGTTTCTGCCACCATATCTCAACCAGGATTGGTGATTATTTCATGATGATGGTACCAGAATATTCATCCATTTACAAAGATTATTTCGTTTTAGCTTTCATGTGTGGAAATGCCCAAAAGAAGCTGCTATGGTCTGATTAGTCTCAAAACATTGCCTAATTGGGTATTTTTTGGTGTTTCTGCCACTGTATCTCAACCTACAATGGGAATGATTTCATGATATTGATACCATTATGATAAGACATATTGAGAGATTGATTTGGGTCATCTCTTGACCATGAAATTCCCAAAATGAGGCAGCTACAGTCTCATGAGTCTCAAAATATCACCAAATTGGGCTTCCCTTTCTGTTTCTGCCACCATATCTCAACCAGGAATGGTGATTATTTCATGATATTGGTACCAGAATATTGATCCATTTCCAAAGATTATTTTGGTACAGTTTTCATGTATGGAAATGCCCAAAAGGAGCTGCTATACTTTGATGAGTCTCAAAATATTGCCTAATTGGGTATTTTTTGGTGTTTCTGCCACTTTATCTCAACCCGCAATGGGAATGATTTCATTATATTAATACCATTATGATAAGACATATTGAGAGATTAATTTGGGTCTTGATTAGTCTCAAAATATTGCCTAATTTTGTATTTTTTGGTGTTTCTGCCACTGTATCTCAACCGGCAATGCAAATTATTTCGAGATATTGATACATTACTAGAGGCCGGGCGGCTTCGCCGCTACAGATCCAAGATTAATATATTCCAACCCTTTTTTATGATTACCCCTTCAATACTTGACACAAATCTGTGCAAACAGGTAGTTGCATCATACATTGTGATTTAAAATTAAATGTGATTTGAACTTGGTTACACAAGTTGCAATGTGGGGGTCTTGTGATTTTTACAGTCAAATTTCCCTCAGAATTCAAACTTGATTAAGAATCAATTCATCAATCAAGACCAGCTCCACAGTGATAGCAAACAAGCTAATTTTTTTTGATAAATTATCTTTCAAAGCAAAAGGATCATCAAACATAGAAAACAAGTTTGAGGTCAAAGCAGGAGGTTCTATAGATGGCTGTGTCAAGAAAAAGGTTTCACAGATACTACCATACTAAAATCATGAAAATGTAAGGCAAAGGAGAAATAAATTACTTCACAATTCAACCTAGATTCATGTCAGACCAGGTGCACCACAAACTTCAATTAAACATTGACACTCTCCTACAACTCTCACAGTCCACACCCAACACACATAAGATCAATTTCATGGAAAAACTCCATTCAAACAAGTCCACCCTAATTGTTTTGAATAAATTCCTAGTGTTCATTTCTGCAAACTCTTTTCTCTTGATTCAAAATTCACAACACATACAAATGATATGTTTTTAACAACCCCTGAACACATTCAGCTATCAAGTAATGATGTTATTACATTCATCTCTATTTAATCCTGTCTTCCATTCTCCTTGTTTAAAGAGAGAAAGACAAAGATACAACCATAAAGTAAGCTAAACACAACAGATAAGTGTGTTGAACTCATTTCATAGATCAGCAAAAGCAAAACAAAGATTCAAAAAATCAAGCACTAAACACAACACGAGAGGGCCACAGGGAGTGTAGGAACCACATTGGGAGTATTCTTTTTTCTTGAAGTTGTGCAGGACCTTGGCAAGAATCCATTTGAGGAGACTGTTGTGAGGTGATTAGACAAGCAGGAAATTGAGGACGGTGTGGATGTCGGATTGATTTAAGGGAAATGGAAAGACATTGTTGTATCTGGTCTTGATAACGGACTTTCTCGGCACCTGACACCCATTCTCATGAGAAACAGCGTATGGAATGGTGGAATGGCCCTTGTGGGCAGAGAAGCACTCCGGGTTGACCTATCTGTTGCTCCAGCTCATCATCCATACGGCAAGCAGCGGGTCAACGGTCGACAATTCAGAGGGCAGCGATGGCAACAAAGGCGGATGCCTCGATGTCCAGCACGCTGGTCAGCACGCCAGGGAGGGCGAGAAGGACGGGCGCGGCGGCTGATGTGCCAAGGCGGAGGCCCAGGAGGCCGGCCTTGACGACGAAGGCCAACGCGCTGGAGATACTCGAGCGGGCCCCGGGGGCCAATGAGGATGCGCATGTGGGTCGCAACAAGCTCGACTGGCGTCGGCTCTCCTCCCCGGGCTACTTGGGCGCGGGCGCGCAGGACGGCAATGACCATCGCGTGCGTGAGAAAGCGGCAAGAATGGGATCGTCGAAAATATTGTAAACTGTTTTGTGCGCCTTCTGGAGGAGCATGTGGGCTTGGCCTGTGGAAGATAAGCTTGTGGGGGGGAGGGCGGGGACAAGGAGAGGATTGATGTACCTGGAGGACGAACCGGGCGACCTGGACGTCGGGGGCCATGGTGCGGTGCTTGTAATCAACAGGGATGTCGTGTTTGGTGGCTGGGTTGAGCAGAATTTTGTGCGGGGTGTACGCGAGGGGCATGGGGTCCTGTATGACCTTCACACCGAGTCTGGGGATTGTGAATATCCTACATCCCTCATCCAAACACATCAATACAGGAAGGAAAGAGAGAGAGGGGGGGGATGGATGGATGGACGTACCGGCCGACGATGCCAATGAGGCCTTCCAGACACATCTAAACAAAGTCCATGGCACATTTGTAAAAAAAATGCGGATTGAAATAAGGGGTCAACAGCTTGAGGGGGGGGGGGGGGGGGGAGAAAGATTTGCTGACCTTATTAATGAGTTTCCAGTATTCCAAGACGTTGGTGATACACTCGACGATAACATTCTCATCAATGGGCTTGGGCAATAATCAAAATCCAATAGCTCTGTTGATAAGCTTCCAATCGGGGTTGATGTACTGAGAAGAGATTTTAAGGTAGGAGGACGTATATTGACAGGACCATTGTTCGACGGTGAGCGCGATTTTACCGTGCTGCTCATCAAGCTGTTTGGCGATCACTGCTTTCCGTTTCTTGTGCAATTTCATACAATCTTCTTGCAATGTGGCTTGGTCGATCATCTTAAACTTGGGCTGTAAAGGTACGACAAATTCCCAAGAAAGATTGATCTTTGACCATTGAAAATGGGAGCTGGAGAGCAACAATCATCTTTGCCAAGGATTCACGGATGGCCTCCTGGTTGAACCGTGGCATACAATCAAGCTGGGATATAGATTGCCTCGGGATCAGCAATGATTGGTGTGGCTCTGCTTTGCAGCAGTGGTGATTTTGCCAGAGGTGATTTGTTCCGGCGCTGCTTTGAGCCAACAGGGTAGAGCCACAACTCAAACAAATTGCCTTGGTGGTTGTGCCTGCGTAGATCAGAAGGTATCTTAAATTTGCGTCTCCTCTTGTCTGTTCAAAGTGAAATTTTGACTCACCATTGTTGGTCTTGGTGAAGTGGTTCCAAATGTCTGAGGTTTTCCGTCTCTTGGCGCTGCTCTGTTCTCCCTTTGGGACCTCCGCCTGCGAGGTTTTGGCTGGCGTTGGAGGCCGAGAGGATTGCTTGATGGGCCAGGCAAGTTGAACTCCGATAGGCTTGTTGGTCGGCTCCATATTCTTTGAGAAATCAAATTATGTATGATTGGATGTTGCAGCGTTCAAAGTGTAGAAGGAAAAATTTGGCAGATGAGTGTTGAATGGAACCCCCGGGGACCGGTGATCAGCTTGGAGGTGCTTCCGTTTCAACCGCTCCATCGGCTATTGCCAACAGTCTTGGGCTTCCCAGCCCCGCTCTTGATGGCCATTGGGATTGGATGCTGGACATGAGTGGGAAGCGCGGCTTTGGAGACGAGTGCAGTCCGGTAATCGGCGCAGAAGCTTGCCGTGGTAGATTTGGACGGTTTCTGGTGGATATGGATTCCCCCTTGATAAGCGGAAAAAGAAAAGCACTGAGTCACAGGCCCAACGTCTTAGCGGTACAAGAGAATGTAAAATAATGAAAACACTGACGTTAGGAGTATTCTGTTGAGGAAGTTCGTTAGGTAGAGGGTTTATTTGATGTTGTGGATCAGGGGCATTTGAGGGTGCGCCGACGCGTGGTGGCAGGCTATTAGCAGCAGTGTTGGTTGGCAGGGTTTTTGGCTACGTCCAGTTCGCGTCGTTCGAGCCTGGATGTGAGTTGGGCCCATGCCTTCTTCTTGGGGATGAGGGGTGCTTCGGTTTTCCTGTGGCTTGTGGTTGGGCCTGCTCTTCCTGCGCTTGCTGAATCGGAGGGGCTTGTTGGGCTGGGGGTTGAGGCTGTCGACAAGGGGCAAGTGTTGGATGGCTGGTTTCAAGGGGGAGGGGATCCTGGCGAGGGCCGCGGTGCATAAGATATTACTGGAATATATCCATACATAGCAACATTGGTGTCAAAGGGACATGGCGGTGGCGCCGCAATGCCCCCGACAGGGCAAATTTTAAGGTCAATGTCAGCTTGCAGTAGCGCACATTGGATGTCGACCAGAATGGCCAGAAGATCCGAGCCGTAGCTAATGCCTTGCGGGTGAAAAATACATACAAAGGTGGCGTGGGCCGTGGCGGGGGCGTTGCCGTGAACATGCAAGCAGAGTCCAGGCTAGTCCAGGGCAAGGCTTGAGGCGAGCTTGCTGGTCTGTGGTGTATAAAAGGGGGGAGGATCTTGTGTTTGGCTAATCCCCCAGGCGTCCTCTGCCGCTGTACTTCCAGCGTGTGGTTTGTCCTCACCCCCTCCGCTGTTGCACTTGCGCAGTTTGAGGGGCTAAACTCGTTGGCCCCCCTTTGCATAATGCCTTAAATGCGGCGCGCTGGGGGTCATCCTCTCACTGTTTTTTAACCCTGCTAGACAGGGATGGACAGTGGGCCATGGTGCATCAGCTTGCTGATGTTAGGTGGCTGGTTGCAGGTTGTTTTAAAATTTTGCTTTTTTGTTAATTTTGGCATTTGTAGAGGGAAAACCCTTCATTTTTTTTCTAAAAGTTGTAGAGGGGAAACCCTTGATTTTTTTTGTGATTTTTGGAGATTTGTAGGGGAAACCCTTGAAGTTTTGTTTTGTGATTCAAAGACTTTAATAAACTTGGATGATAAGACATGTTGAGGAATTACTTTGGGTCTGCTCTTGCCCAGGAAAAACCCCAAATGTGGCAGCTACAGTCTCATGGGTCTCAAAGAATCACCACATTAGGGTTTTCTTTGGGTTTCTGCCACTGTATCTCAACCAGGAATGGTGATTAGTTCATGATATTGGTACCAGGATATTCATCCATTTCCAAAGATTATTTTGGTATAGATTTCATGGATTGGAATCCCAAAAAGGAGCTGCTATAGTCTAATTAGTCTCAAAATACTGCCTAATTGGGTATTTTTTGGTTTTTCTGCCACAGTATCCCAACCCGCAATGGGAATGATTTCATGATATTTCTACCATTATGATAAGACAAATTGAGAGATTAATTTGGGTCAGCCCTTGACCATGAAATTCCCAAAATGAGGCAGCTACAGTCTCATGAGTCTGAAAATATCACCAAACTGGGCTTCCCTTTCTGTTTCTGCCACTATATCTCAACCTGTAATGGTGATTATTTCATGATATTGGGACCAGAATATTCCTCCATCTCCAAAGATTAACTTGGGATAGATTTCATGTATGAGAATGCCCAAAAAGAGCTGCTATAGTCTGATTAGTCTCAAAGGATTGCCTAATTGGGTATTTTTTGGTGTTTCTGCCACTGTATCCCAACCAGCAATGCGAATGATTTCATGATATTTCTACCATTATGATAAGACATATTGAGAGATTAATTTGGTTCAGCTCTTGCCCATGAAAAACCCAAAATGTGGCAGCTACAGTCTCATGGGTTTTAAAGAATCACCAAATTAGGTTTTTCTTTGTGTTTCTGCCACTATATCTCAACCAGGGATAGTGATCATTTCATGATATTGGTACGAGAATGTTGATACATTTCCAAAGATTATTTTGGTATAGAGTTCATGTTTGAAAATGCCCAAAAGGAGCTGCTATAGTCTGATTAGTCTCAAAATATTGCCTAATTGGGTATTTTTTGGTGTTTCTGCCACTGTAGCTCAACCCAAAATGGGAATGATTTCATGATATAGATACCATTGTGATATGACATGTTGAGAAATTAATTTGGGTCAGCTCTTGACCATGAAATTCCCAAAACGAGGCAGCTACAGTCTCATGAGTCTCAAAATATCACCAAATTGGGTTTCCCTTTCTGTTTCTGCCACCATGTCTCAACCAGGAATGGGGATTATTTCATGATATTGGTACCAGAATATTGATCCATTTCCAAAGATTATTTTGGTATAGTTTTCATGTATCGAAATGCCCAAAAGGAGCTGCTATACTCTGATTAGTCTCAAAATATTGCCTAATTGGGTATTTTTTGGTGTTTCTGCCACTGTATCCCAACCTGCAATGGGAATGAGTTCATGATATAGATATCATTATGATAAGAGACTTTGAGAGATTAATTTGGGTCAGCTCTTGCCCATTAAAAACCCATAATGTGGCAGCTACAGTCTCATGGGTTTCAAAGAATCACCAAATTAGGTTTTTCTTTGTGTTTCTGCCACTATATCTCAACCAGGAATGGTGATAATTTCATGATATTGGTACGAGAATATTGATAAATTTCCAAAGATTATTTTTGTATAGAGTTCATGGATTGTAATCCCAAAAAGGAGCTGCTATAGTCTGATTAGTCTCAAAATATTGCCTAATTGGGTATTTTTTGGTGTTTCTGCCACTGTATCTCAACCCGCAATGCAAATGATTTCATTATATTGATACCGTTATGATAAGACATGTTGAGGGGTTACTTTGGGTCAGCTCTTGCCCAGGAAAAACCCAAAATGTGGCAGCTACAGTCTCATGAGTCTCAAAGAATCACCACATTAGGTTTTTCTTTGTGTTTCTGCCACCATATCTCAACCAGAAATGGTGAATATTTCATGATGTTGGTACCAGAATTTTCATCCATTTCCAAAGATTATTTTGGTATACCTTTCATGTATGGAAATGCCCAAAAGGAGCTGCTATAGTCTGATAAGTCTCAAAATATTGCTGAATTGGGTATTTTTTGGTGTTTCTGCCCCTGTATCTCAACCCACAATGCAAATGATTTCATTATATTGATACCATTATGATAAGACATGTTGAGGGGCTAGTTTGGGCCAGCTATTGCCCATGAAAAACATAAAATGTGGCAGCTACACACTTCAAGGATAATTAAATTTCCCAAAAAAAATACTCAAAGTTTGAGGTTGGGAAAATCATTGAAAAAAAATCACTCCGTACTGAAAAAAAATGCGAACTGAGCATGCTCAGCCAAAAAAATAAAAATGTGTCAGACTGAGTAAAAAACAATGGGGCACATTTTTAGGGTGATTTGTTGGACAGGCCTGCACAAGGCCCGCATGGGCCCCTAACAGGCCCGTTGGGCCCATTGAAAAAGTAGTATTTGTTTGGAATTTCAATGCTCTGCTAAAATGTGAAATGGGTCAAACTGAATAAAAAACATGGGGTACATTTTTGGGGAGATTTTTTGGACGGGCCTGAATGAGGCCCACATGGCCTTCACAAAGCCCACTGGGCCCATTGAAAGAGTAGCCCTGGTTAAGAAAGCATATGCTCAGCTAAGAAATAAAAATGTGCCAGACTGAGTAAAAACCCTAGGGGCACATTGTTGGGGAGGCTTTTTGGACGGGCCTGCATCAGGCCCGTATGGGCCAACAGATTTCCAAGGGAAGGAAAGGGCCTGGACATACATTCTGTGAGTGCACAAATGTCACACAGATGTCAGAAGCCCTTCAATATCTTCTGTTGATTAGTGGTCAATTGGTGCTGTTCTCAAACATCATATGGGCATTCTTAAGCAATACTACTTCTGGGTTGGCCAAACCAGCTTTGGGTGGGGCCTGACGGGCCTGATGCGGGTCTGTCAATAAGCCCTCCCCAAAAGTGTGGCCCCATGTTTTTTACTCAGGTTGACACATTTTTGTTTCTTAGCTGAGCATAGGCATTCTTGACCAAGGCTACTCTTTCAATGGGCCCAGTGGGCTTTGTGGGGGCCATGTGGGCCTCATTCAGGCCCGTCCAAAACATCTCCCCAAAAATTTACCCCCTCATTTTTCATTCATTTCAACCCATTTCACATTTTAGCAGAGCATGGGAATTCCAAACAAATACTACTTTTTCAATGGGCCCAACGGGCCTGTTAGGGGCCCATGCGGGCCTTGTGCAGGCCCGTCCAACAAATCAACCCAAAAATGTGCCTCATTGTTTTTTACTCAGTCTGACACATTTTTATTTTTTTGGCTGAGCACTCTCAGTTTGTATTTTTTTTCAGTACGGAGTGATTTTTTTCAATGATTTTCCCAACCTCAAACTTTGAGTATTTTTTTTGGGAAATTTAATTATCCTTGAAGTGTACAGTCTCATGGGTCTCAAAGAATCACCACATTAGGTTTTTCTTTGTGTTTCTGCCACTATATCCCAACCAAGAATGGTGATCATTTCATGATATTGGTACGAGAATATTGATAAATTTCCAAAGATTATTTTGGTATAGATTTCATGGATAGAAATCCCAAAAAGGAGCTGCTATAGTCTAATTAGTCTCACAATATTGCCTAATTGGGTGTTTTTTGGTGTTTCTGCCACTGTATCCCAACCCGCAATGGGAATGATTTCATGATATTGATACCATTATGATAAGAAATATTGAGAGATTAATTTGTGTCATCTCTTCACCATGAAAATCGCAAAATGAGGCAGCTACATTCCCATGAGTCTCAAAATATCACCAAATTGGGGTTTTCTTTGTGTTTCTGCCACTATATCTCAACCTGGAATGGTGCTTATTTCATGATATTGGGACCAGAATATTTAACCATTTTCAAAGAATATTTTGGTATAGCTTTCATGTATGGAAAAGTCCCAAAGGAGCTGCTATAGTCTGATTAGTCGCAAAATATTGCCTAATTGGGTATTGTTTGGTGTTTCTGCCACTGTATCTGATCCGGGGCTAACATTTATTTCATGATATTGATACCATTAAATCAAGACATGTTCAGAGATTAATTTGGGTCAGCTCTTCACCATGAAAATCTCAAAATGAGGCAGCTACAGTCTCATGAGTCTCAAAGTATCACCAAATTGGGATTTTCATTCTGTTTCTGCCACCATATCTCAACCAGGAATGGTGATTATTTCATGATATTGGTACCAGAATACTCATCCATTTCCAAAGATTATTATGGTATAGCTTTCATGTATGGAAATGCCCAAAAGAAGCTGCTATAGTCTGATTAGTCTCAAAATATTGCCTAATTGGGTATTTTTTGGTGTTTCTGCCACTGTATCTCAACCTGCAATGCAAATGATTTCATGATATTGATACCATTATGATAAGAAATGTTGAGGGGTTACTTTGGGTCAGCTCTTGCCCAGGAAAAACCCAAAATGTGGCAGCTGCAGTCTCATGGGTCTCAAAGAATCACCAAATTGGGCTTTTCTTTCTGTTTCTGCCACCATATCTCAACCAGAAATGGTGATTATTTCATGATATTGGTACCAAAATGTTCATTCATTTCCAAAGATTATTTTGCTTTAGCTTTCATGTATGGAAGTGCCAAAAAGGAGACGCTATAGTCTGATTAGTCTCAAAATATTGCCTAATTGGGTATCTTCTGGGGTTTCTGCTACTGCAAGGCTGAAACGCTGCGCTGCGCTACAAAAAAGCGGTCTTTTAGCGTAGCGCAGCGGGGAGACGCTGTGCGGTCAGCCCAAAAAGCGGTAGCGCAGCGCCAGTCCCGCTGCGCTACCGCTGAAAATAGCGGGGGCCCGCTTTTCCCCGGACGCAAAAAGCGGTAGCGCAGCGGGCGGGGCCTCTCCTTTCAGCGCCGCGTAGCGGCCACCAAAAAAAGCTGCGCCCTGCGCTGCGCTGCGTTTTTTTGGCTGGCAGAAGGGCAACGCTACGCGGCCAGCTCAAAAAGCGGTAGCGCAGCGATGGTTCCGCTGCGCTACCGCTGAAAGTCGCGCGTCCCCGCTTCTTGCCAGACCCAAGAAGCGGTAGCGCAGCGGGCGGGGCCGCTACTGTCAGCGCAGCGCAGCGGCCACCAAAACCGCTGCGCTTCACGCTGCGCTGCGCTTTTTGAAGTGCAGCGCTTTCACCCTTGGCTACTGTATCTCAACCCGCAATGCAAATGATTTCATTATCTTGATACCATCATGATAAGACATGTTGAGAGGTTAATTTTGGTCAGCTCTTGACCATGAAAAGCCCAAAATGAGGCAGCTACAGTCTCATGAGTCTCAAAATATTACCAAATTGGGGTTTTCTTTGTGTTTCTGCCACCATATCTCAACTAGGAATGGTGATTATTTCATGATATTGGGACCATAATATTCATCCATTTGCAAATATCATTTTGGTATAGCTTTCATCCAAGTTTCAATAAACAAGTGTTTTACAGAAACCTGGAGCATGGCTTCTGCCTTGGTATTTGGGGGGCTCACTTCCGTAAAAGTGAGACCCCCAAGACTGGTGCAAATCCCGCTAACCTGTCTTAAACCCCCTATTCCCATTGAGCCCCCATTGTAAATAAACCCCGACGGCATAAAGAAGCCAAGACCGGGGTTTGCTTCGTCTCCCCTTGGCCGCTTCAACCCCTCTTTTATATTCCACCCAGCCCAAAATATTCCTCCCCCCAACAAGCACACACCGTTTCAGCTTGTCCATACTTCCCCCCTCACAAAACGCCCCCAGCTCCGCCCATATCCCAAAACCTCTCAGCCTGTACATGTTTTGCCCATCACAAAACACTACAAGCGCCGCCCATATCCCATAACGGTCAACACTCGCCACCGCAAGCGCACCTCATCCGGATTATTTGAAACACCGAATTGCAATATATCACGATACTCGACCCTGATGAATCGTCGTCCTTGCATGTGGCGGTTGTTTCACCCTTCCTCCCACCAGTTAGTACAGATCCTGTTCCTTTTCCAATTTCACCCTTCAACATTATTTTGACAACACTGGACCTTCATTGACCGTACACTGTGTTTGAACTCCTAATTTTCCAACACGAAACGCAACAAGTTCACCCCACACCTCACAACGGTTAAACCCGGCACTGGGAGCACACTCATCTAGACCCCATGAAACGCAAACCGCATCTACAGCTTCACACTCAACCCTGACGAATCGCCGTCATCGCCAGGCTCCCTATTTTGCAAATCCTACAACAACCTGTTGTTGTAACTGCCTTTTGCTCACGCCACGTTTTGTCCCATCAGTCACTACAGGGGGTCTACCCTTCGCACCAAATCTTCCACTATTCCGCTCAAATGATCTTCCAAGATTGTCAGACCCTTATCACCAACGATTATCTTCTACCCCGCGACCCTCGCTCTGTTTTCATGCGGTCGTCTACCTTTGCCTTGTCCCCTAGCATTGCGACATGAAGCCAAGTTTGTTTTCCACCTTTTTTTCCCTTCTTGTTAGACCCTTACTGCCACCTCAAACCTTTACCCTTGCGACTGCACTTCACTTCTTGTTGGCAGTGTTGACGTTTACTTCCCTGAGAAAAACATAGTCTCACCAGTTCGGAAATTTCTCACTTATTTAAAGACCTCCAACCACCTCATTCGTCTCATCATCCACATCGCCCAACAACCCCAACATAGACTCAACCCAACAACTCATCCTTTCACTTAACCTTGTCTAGCATGTCGGAAGCCAGACCTTCCAATCATCCAAGCGTTCTTTCTGGACACTTCGAGGCCACAGCTGATGTGAGCTTCTGGATTGTCCTCTTCAAGGACGCAAGCTGTTGATTCCATTTCCTCTTTTAGTCTGAAATCGATGTAGTGCGCGGCAACCAGTACGGTTTGGTAACCACTGGGACCTTTTTCCAATGTGCTGGTGTCGCAGGCGAGAAATAAATTGATTTTGAAGTGAAACTCATGACTAATACCGCAATCACTAACACCTTGGAAGAAGGAGTCCTTTATTCTTTGACGGGAGTACGAATGATCGCCCTCAACGACGGCAGTACTCCTACCATCACCTATACTCAAGAATCAATCATGCGGATTGGTAAAGCATCAGACCTTGGCCTCGATTTCAGCAACCGGACCGGCGTTGTCGGCTTAGGTCTCATTGTCGAGAGAAACAAGATTCCCAGCCCTCATGCGGGGGAAGACAATCAGCTTGAGGTCATTCTTTCGCACAATGACTGGGACCCTGTTGTAAGTTCAGATAACCATTCACCAAAGCCCAAATTAGTTCTAGCTAACATTGCTTCTTCAGGCTCGATGTCACCGACCATTCTTATCCAAATATATTGTTCCAGCATCAAAGAACCTCGTCAAGACTCACATTCTTTACGTTCTCGGACGAGAGATGTCCATCGTCGGTCACCTTGTGGATTGGGACATTGAGGCAAAAATGCCTGTCATCTTGGTATGTCTTTCTTCTTCCTTTAATTCTCACGCATTTCATTGAACCAAGTCTTCAAAGGTTGGAGGAGTAAGCGTTACCAGCGGTCATCAAAATTCGCGATCTCCCAACAAAATGTTATCGGGTGGCTCAACTCCAGGTGGCCGGGGAAGAAAATTGTACGCTATCCCAATAATTATTCACATAAAATGCTAACGTTGCCTTCAACTCAACACAGGTTTACCTTCAAAAAGGGTGACTCTTCCCCCCTCACGCCAACACCGACTCCATCAGGTTCCGGCAGCAATATTGGTTCAACACAATCCTATAAGGGCAAGGAGAAGGCAATTGCCAGTCAATCCAACAATGAAAACGACGATTTCCCAGATCAAGAAGACGACGAGGACAACAAAGAAGCTTTTCCTCCGCAAAAAAGGAAGGGGCCTGGTTGTCCCCGCAAGAACATTTTGGCCGATGCTGCCAAGAGGATGAAGCGTAACTAATTCCTCAGTGCCTTATCTTTGCTTTGACTTCTCTTCCAGTCCTTTCACACATCATCGCCAAGAATCGCCAAGAGTCCCAACACTTCAGCTTGAAAAATGTTTCCCATTCGAATCACAAGTCATCAACCTATACTTCAAGGTTTTTGCCACGGTCATTCCGGTTAAAACTCATTAATCATCAAAAGACTATCACGCCCATCCGACTTTACCGCCGACATCTTGGCAAGTTCTACTCGGTTTACCTCTTTCTCTTTTCTCTCTAGCAGTCACGAGATTTAGTCGTTATTACAAAGTCCTTTTCATCTTTTGGCTATCATTGAACATGTTTTAGTTGCAGTTACTCTCTACACATTGTCGTCCTCTTTCTTCAACTTCTTGTCAATCCGATTCCTTCCCTTTCTCAATCATCTTTGCGCGCAATTGAGATCAGTTGTGATTTACAGTCTCACAACAGCCCAATGCAAACATATCACTTTGATCTGTAATTTAATGTTTGGATTCGGAGATTCTGACAGCATAACTAAATCAAGGGTATTTATTAAAGGTAAGACTATATGAAGAGGAACATGAAGATTTGGTCCGCAACAGAAATCGTAGTTGAGATATGTCTTTTGCTGTTGTTCAGCGTGTCTGAGACTTTGTAAGAGTTCTCTCCTGGTTTAAACAGCCTGACATTGGGATTAATGATGTTCTAAAATCATTTGTAACTTCTTCAGAGATACAGGAACAGGCAGCAAATCTGTTTGAAACATTCAAGAAAAGGCGTTCAATCCGCTGTTAGTGTCCACGGCAAACTGGTAAGTTAAGTACTGGGTCTTCCTTTTCATAGACTCAAGGTAAGATTCAATCTCACACTCTTTTCTTCAACATGGCGGTCCTTCTCATCTAAGTGGTTCACCTGGTCCAGATTCTTTCACAACTTTTCCAGAACACCAGGTTGTCAAGCCCCAGCCTGCTACTCCTATTCATACAACCACTTAACATCGAACCCCGCCTCGTCCAAAATGGCCTTTCCCGTGTTGAAATGATCAGAGGGTGATTTCGCTGTACATCATAAGTTGGTGAGTAAACCGTTGGGGCATGTTTTTCATGGATTTAAGGTCAAGTTTAAGGTCACGTCGTTCATTGCAGCCCCACTACTTTCATTTGCCTGGCCCGGTCACGATTGCATCACAACCTTTCCATTGCACACGAGAGCTGGCTTTACCGCGCAAACTACAATTAAGATCTGCCGCTGCTTTCTATTAAATGAGAATCCGCAAGTCCCCTTTGCTTCATCTGGTTTCTTTAATATAAGGTCCAACTTCACTTTCTCATGGTCGTACTACTTGTTCCTTCTCAGATACCTCTGCAAAGATTCATTTGAAGCTTCCAACCCGTCCCATTTTTCGTCTATTCACATATTCTTTAACACTTCTTCTTTAACCACAGATCAAGTCGTCGACAACCCGTGTCAACCTTTTGGTTAATATATACAGTTACGCTTGTTCCACCACTTTCTTTCCTCTGTTAAAATTCAACTTTTCAATCACAAAATTCTTTTGTACTTACTAATTTCCATCATTGTGAAAAAGGCAAAAGGAAGTTTAATTGTTCGGTCGAAAAAATCCTACCAGCTTGACTGATTCATCTCTGGTTAAAACAAGCACGCAGGCTCTGATATCCAATCCATTTTGCCAAAGGATAATCCAGAACATTTTGAAGGCTCTTGTAAGTCATTAACTAACAATAATCCAATTAAAAAGCTATACTAACCCAACAAACACCTTCTCCTAAAAGATTCACGGCAAAAGGTTACCTGCCGAATAACTTAATCACTTCCTTCAAGTGAGTCATTATAAAAATTAGTTGATTAACTTCATTTCAAGCTATGTTCCACACTTCCCAATTCGCAGGACAAAGAGCTTAGAATTTCATCCCACATTTATCTTTTAGGTATGACCTTCAAGCTCAAAGCTATTACTCGCGAATGCGACAACAACAAGAACTACATTTTGAACCAAGTCTTATTTACTATTCCTCATCGGCTCGGTGGGTGTTGTGTTGTTTGCACTGGTTGCGGTGCACTACACTTCAACAAAGAAGCGACCAAACTTGACCAAGTGAAAGTTCACAAAGAATTTTCAACCTGTTGTCAAAAGAACCAAGTTACTTTGCCAATGATGGACCCCAAAGCACCCAAGACGCCAAGAGTCCTTGAAGATTTGTTTACCGGAACTGATGAGAGTAAGGTTTTTACCTATTGCCATGAATATTTCATTGACTTGCTAACTCTTTCTCAACTAGGGGCTGTCAACTTTCAAGCATTAATTCGCCTTTATAATAATTCTCTCAGTTTCACTTCCCTCGGGGCAAATATTGACACCTCCGTCAGGGGCCAAAAAGGAATTGACCTTTTTAGAATTTCGGGGGGTCTAAGTCACTTAGTGCCAAGTGTAGAGCCTCTCAATATGAATGACCCCGGATGGGCACAAATTTACGTGGTTGGCAATGGCGGACTCGAGGAAACCCGCTTACGAATCACAAAAGCCTCCGGCAGACGTAACCCAGCAGGATCCAAGTTCAACATGAGAGAGGACATTGTTTCGGACTTGATGACGTTGATGTATCGCCAGAATCCTTACGCCAAGCTTTACCAGAATGCGCGAGCAATGCTCAAAGGATCACCCTTGAAAACACTTGCTCTTACAACAATTCACAAACCTGGCACGGATCCGAAACGATATAACATACCCAAGCCGGAGGAAGTAGGGATTGTCATTGAAGGAGGCGGCGAACTCAACAAGGCCCGCCACATCCAGTTGAGACGCAAAGACGGGAGATTTGAATACATATCCGACCTCCATTCCTGCTATTTTCCCCTTCAATATCCAATTTTCTTTTCATTTGGTTCCCAACAATGGGACAACGTTTACAGGTGTTCAACAAAACGTTGTGAGTAGACCAGTCTTAATCTAACCATCTCATATTCAAACTAACCCACTTTGCAGCCACGAATCGGCCAGTAAAGTCACTCGAATGGTTTGCTTTCCTCCTTTTTGCCAGAGTCGGTCGATATTCAATAATCTTGCACGGGAGGACCCTTTTCCAAGAGTTTGTTGTAGATATGTACGTTTGCGTTGAAGGCTTACGGCTCAACTTCATCCGCAACCATCAACTTGCTTTAAAGGCGAGTCAGTACAACAGTCTCATGGCTTTTATTGAGAACCCTATTGTTCCCACTGGTCGTCGCGTCATTCTTCCGTCGACGTTTATTGGCAGTCCTCAAGCAATGACTCAGTTGTACCACAATTCAATGGCGATTGTTAGGAAATACGGTCCACCGTCATTATTTATCACCATGACTGCCAACCCAAAGTGGAAGGATATCACTGATGAAATTGGTCTTTCAGCATCATCGGCGGATCATCCTGTGCTAGTTGATAGAGTGTTCAAGTTAAAAGTTGACGCTCTTCTTGAAGAAATTGTTGACCTAGGCCGGCTAGGCAAAGTTATTCCCCACGTCTCAGTCATTGAGTTTCAAAAACGTGGTCTTCCTCACCTACATTTGATGGTGACTCTCGAGGAGACCGATAGGCCTGACACAGCTGATAAAATTGACTTTCTCGTCTGTGCAGAAGTGCCCGACCCAAAATGAGAACCAAAGCTTCACAATATAGTCTCCCGGTTTATGATTCACGGCCCTTGCACTGGCAGAGCATGCTGGTCCAAGGATGGTTGTAGCGCCGGTTACCCCAAACCTTTCACCGCAAGGACAATTAATATAAGTGGCGCTTATCCCGTCTATTGCAGACGTATTTCCGGTCACGTCATCTTGAAGAACAAACAAACTTTCAATAGCTCCCATGTAGTTCCTTATAACAAGTACCTTTCCCTCAAGTTCGATTGTCACATCAACGTAGAGATTCCAGTCGACAGCACAGCAGTAAAATACTTATACAAGTACATCACGAAAGGACACGATTGGTCCTCAATTGAGATTAAAGACGGCGATGAGTCAAAGGCTTTTCTTGACGCTCGATACATTAGTGCTCCAGAAGGTGAGGGCTTCCTCTCCTCAAATCCAATTTTAGTTATACTGATTTTTCAATTTAGCGGCATAAAGACTGTTAAAATTCCCTCTCTCAAGGCGATGGCCTCCCGTGACCAGATTGAGTATCCACGATAAGGACGAACAATTGGTTTACTTCCGGGATGGTGTTGAAGTCATGGACCAATTGAAATTTCAAGAGCCAGGAAACACAAATCTTCTTGCCTTCTTTGCTCTCAACGCGAATGACGCCATAGGTGCAGAGGGTCGTCGGGCCCGATCTCTTCTCTTCGAACAAATTCCTGAATTCTTTACTTGGAATCAGAAGGACAAGGTATGGACTCCTCGCAAGAACAAGACCATTTCGGTTGGAAGGATTTTCAGCGTATCGTATCTAGCCGGGGAAAAGTTTTATCTTTGGACTCTACTTTGTCATCGGAAAGGGCCTACATCACATGAGGATCTCAGAACAGTCGGCGAAGTCTTATGCGAGTCTTATCAAGATGCCTGCAACGAACTGGGATTATTGGTCAATGATCTTCTTTACAATAAAGCCCTCAAAGAGGCTTCGTCATTTCAGAGCGGACATCAACTCCGCCACTTTTTCTGTTTGGTGCTTGTTAACTCACCGCCTTCCAACCCGACTGCTCTCTATACAAAGCATTGGGACGCAATGACCGATGATTTGCTTCGCCTCAACCAAAAAGATAGGAACACTATTCCTCTGAGTCGCTCGCGGAGACGCGTCTACGGACTTTTCAAATTGAAGTGTTTGTTGGAAAAGATGAATACTGACCTTCAGTGCGTTGGAATAAGTGTAACATCTTCTGATTACCGGAAACTACGCCAGTTTGAGGATACTCCTGGAAAGATTGAATCCCTCGCCACGGTCGTCGTCTGACTTGATGCTGCTATTGAAAGTTTCAACAACAAACAGGCGGATTTCTTTGCCATTGTAAGGACATCTCTCAAGCAACATGTCCCCCAAATGTTCTACCTTGATGGTCCGGGAGGAACGGGCAAGACCTTCCTCCTCAATTCGATTATCAATTTATGTCATTCAATGGCAAAAATTCCGGTTGTTGCTGCTTCCTCTGGAGTCGCCGCATTGTTACTCACCGGCGGTCAAACATCACATTCCGCATTCAGTATACCAATCCACTTGAAACCTGACATCAAGTGCAACTTCGAGCCGCATCATAAACTGGGAAAACATCTTGCAACGGCTGATCTGATTGTTTGGGATGAGATAGTGACTATACATAAGGAGGCGATTGAAGCCGTTGACCAATCGTTAAGAAGGTGTTGTCAGTCGGACCTCCCCTTCGGAGGGAAGGTGGTCATTTTTTCTGGCAATTTTAGGCAAATCCTGCCGGTGGTCAAATATGACGAATATCCTCAATCATGGGATGCGACGATCAAGTCTTCGCCGTTGTGGAAATCAATTCGGCAATTTAAGCTAATTCAAAACATGCGACTTCAAGTCGGTGCCTTTGGCTCTCAAGATAAGAGCGGGAACCAAAAATTTTCCGAAGTGCTTCTACGCCTTGGCGAAGGGTCCGGCCAGCAAGCAGATTATGATGTGGTCAGCATACCTGAGGTTAATATCATCGCGGTTCAAAATGAGCGTGAAGGCAACAAACAACTCATCGACTTCGTTTATTCTGAACTCATGTCAAGGTCGACTTTTCCTCCCAAGGAAAACTTATCCTATCTTGCCGAGCGCTGAATCTTGGCACCTTTGAACATTGATGTGGGAAAGTTAAATAGAGAAGTAGCTCTTCGCCTCAAGGTACCTTTCATCCGAGCAATTTCCATTGATTCTCCCGACCCTAATGGACTTGATAGTCTTCCAGAGGAAGTACTGAACAAGATAAATGTGCCAAATTTTCCTGAGCACATCTTGGAATTAAAAGTTGGAATGCCAGTCGTTGTGATGTGTAACCTTGATATTTCATCCGGGATTTGTAATGGAACGAGGTTGATCTTGACACGAATAGGACGTGGATCCGTGGAAGGGATTTTGATGTCTGGCCCTTTCAAAGGCAACAATGTAATGCTCCCAAAAATAAAACTTCACCATGAAGGGAGTCAGAAATCAGGCCTTAGTTTCTTCCGTCATCAGTTTGCTATAAGGCCTGCGTATGCTATGTCAATCAATAAATCACAAGGTCAAACGCTACATCGGGTCGGAGTGATGCTCAAGAACTCCTGTTTTGCACATGGCCAACTATACGTTGCCCTCTCCCAGGTTACTGTAAGCTCGTGACCGAGCTTCACTGATCTGAGCGTCTTGGGAGGTCTCAACGGGGCACGGTACAAGGTCAAACCTTGGAGGGAAACACTTCTGGAACCTAACTAGGGATGCATTTCAACTAGTCCAGGGGAAGTGTCAGTACTTCCCTGCTATTTACAATTTTAAAGATGAAGAAGAGGAAATGCTCACCTAGTCCAGGGGAAGTGTCAGTACTTCCCTGCTGGACTAGGAGGGCGCGGGTCGACGGGGTCTAAGAACTCGGTTCGAGGTGATTTGGTGACATCCTCGTGACTCCTTTGGTGAGGTCGCGGGGCGTGAGCTCACAGTTACTCAACAAGCAAATTTGTTAGTATGTAAGCTTGACCAGAAGGAAGGCCTCGTCAACGTTGTTCACAAGACTATTTTCAGTGAGTTGGGTTCCGCTTCCACCACTTTTTTTATTCTATAACCTTAAGAACTCACTTTCTTGTCTCTTCAACTGGTACTTTATGGGAAATACAGATCATCCAATAATAAAAGATTAACGGAAATTTACATATAGATTTGACATACTTGACGAAACTTGCTGAGTGATTCCCATGTTTTTTTTTCTTACATTTGTCAACATACACCATTATCCTTGTACACAAAGCGAGGCTTGATGATGAAATTAAAGACCCTATATTTGAAATGATTAGAAATACCTTACAGACCCTTATTGTCACCAGTTCCAAGGGTTCTTGTTCCTAATCAACCCTTGACAACCGCCGGGGAACTTCTTAAGGCAAGCAAAGGTAAATTTACCATGAAAAGCTGTCCTTGTAGATTTTATATCCACCTCGCACTTGATTTTACTTACTCAAATGCCGGGGACCACACTAACCTTCTCCTCGCGTAAAGAGGAATTTGTGATTGACTTTATTGACTCCTTGATGTTTTCAGGGAGATTTCAAGTACTCTCTCCAGTAAGCACTTACATTCATCTAATCTGAAGATAAAAACCTTACGACATGAATTTTAGTCACGGATGGACTACGCAGATCCGCAATTTCAAGATATGCACATAGGAGAAAATTATGCTTGGACTTCAGGTTTTTTCCATTCATCTCGCGGCCTCCCAGTTATGTTGACCTCTGCCAAACCACCGACAAAAGTCCTCATCTTCGGAGAAAAACACGCATGCAAAGGGAATGTAGTCGGTCTTGGCGCCGATTGGGTTCCAATTCTTGAAGCCATTCCCTCCACTGTTACCAAAAAGACCTTTTGTGGTCCTCTACTGTCGAGGAGAGGTGTCTTATTCTCCGGTGTTGGTATGATATTCAAGAACGAGGTCATTGAGCCTGTTGCTGGCAGTGGGAATAAAGCAATGAGACTCATGGTTTTTCATAACTTAAAGGTTAATCATTTCTTGAGGAAAACTTTAATGTCATTTGGCTGACCTCATTAATTAAAGGGCTTTGACCACAACCGAGTCTACGTCAACTATATCATTACACCTGAAAAATTTGGTGTTTCCCATTTACCGTGGTTTGAATTTGGGGATTGTGTTGATTTGTGTGGAAGACTTCAGGGCATTGATGAAAAAAGTGGCCTAATGATCGTCGAGGTATGTCTTAAATTTTTTATTCTTTGCTTCAAAAACTTATATTATTCACAGGTTCACTTTGGGTGAATTGAGCGACACTCCGATTAGTGGACAAATTATTCATCTTTCATCAAAGGGTTGGTTGCTTCACCTACTTGTGAAGCTGGATTGAATGTAAGATTGTTGTCTCGTTTTTCTGAAGACTTAGGACAATTAAGTCCCCTACTTAGGATTGATCCCACAAACCTGATTATAATTTCTCTATTCATGTTCTTCACACCACT
This sequence comes from Puccinia triticina, assembly GCF_026914185.1. Lineage (NCBI taxonomy): Eukaryota > Fungi > Basidiomycota > Pucciniomycetes > Pucciniales > Pucciniaceae > Puccinia > Puccinia triticina. The sequence continues at coordinate 5,084,696 of NC_070560.1, read as the reverse complement.
GCATTCATCATATCTCACATGATAATCAAATAAGTCCCCATTTGTGAATGAAACTCTTATCTCCCAATTTACCATGACTATTGTTAAGCTGGATTTTGGTACTTCAATAAAGCTTTTCTAGCATCTCTAGAGCTCACATCAGGTATTATAACCCAATACTTGTTGCCTGAGACCAAACAGATTTAATTGTCAAAGTTCAGTATTGCATGTTCTTATTTGCCTGGTCTTGGTACAATGACTTTAATCCTATAAATAGCATTTGCTAAAAATGGTATCGGACGCTTGCAAGAGCCATTGTAATTGCTTGATAGACTTGGTGGTCGAGTAAAGGGGTGCGGTGGTTGCCTAAAGGGGTGCAAGGAATTATCTTTTGGCTAAATACATTAGGTGCAATATATTCTTTTCTTGTTAAAAACCTGAGTCTTCATGTAAAGAACAAGTCGGCCATATAACACTTAAAATTTGACACGCATCAGGATGAAATGAATATTGACGACATAGAATGAAATGCTACCATTAAATTTTTCGCCGATATGGAAGTTAATTCGCCAGCTGAAGCTAATTAAAAGAATCCGCCTTCAAGTTGGTGCATTTGGTCTTGAGGGTAACGGGAGATTCAAAAAGGTTGCTGCAGCGGTTCTACGGCTCGGCCAAAGGCCCGGCCAGTAAGCGGACTCCTATCATGTGATTAGTGTACCTGAAGTCGACATTATCGTTCCTCAAAATTAGCGTGAAGGCAACAGACAACTCATTAACCCAGTTTAATATCAACTCATCTCGAGGTTGACTATTTTTTCCAAAGACAAATCATCCTATTTGGCCAAGCGGTATATTGGTTAACTTTCAACATCAACCTGGGAAAGTTAAATAGAGGACTAGCACTTCGCCTGAAGGGACCCTGCATTCAAGCCATTTCCATGGATTTCCTCTACTGTAACCGACTTGATAGTTGTCAAATGTAGGGCCAGAAACTCCAACAACAAACGCCACATTATTCCTATGCTCAACCATCACCTCATGCCGTAGATAAAGGGTCTAGGGTCTTGTTTGATTATACTGTGTCTGAGTTGATGGGCTCTTCATTATTCTCAAAGAATTAAGGCAAATCGTCAGTTCTGCAGGGTCCCAACAATCTATTTAAACTTCCAGTTGAGTCACACTTATTGTTTTTTCTATTATTCACCATGACCGATACCAACAACTCTTATTTCCAGAAAGTTGCCCGGATGTCTTCACCAGATCAAATAGGTGATATTGACGGAATGTGGTTTGAAGGAAAATTTCAGGCAGTTGCGATGGTTAGTCACTGTTCATCTCTTTATTCTAAACACTCACCGCTGAATTCACCAGAGATATTAACCTCACACCAAACCAGGGAGACATATCAGCCACAACCCAATCTATAATTGAAGTGAAAGGAGACCATAAATCCCAAGCATCCAAATTTAGTGTCATACTAGGACCGACCTCTGATAATCCAGGAGGAATCGCTATTGGCAAATATTACAACCTTCGAGGAGAAGTAATTATATCCAAACCTCTAGGTAATCTACAGTTCTTATACTCTCCGGTTGGAATTCATCAAATTCGGCACACGAGGTTGTCATCCTCATCGTCACTTATCTCAATTATTGGGGTGGGCACAATACGTTGGGTTCGCCTTTTACCAGACCTGGCTAACAGGAGTAATGGAAGAACCAACACCAATGTTATTGAGATGATTGTTGGCCACAAATCAGATGTGAGTCGACTCGCGCATTTTCCCATCGAGTGTATTAGTATTGACATTCTCCTAGAGCACAACTTCTGGCGAACTTTACGCCAAGTATGTACTTGACAGCTCTCAAATTCTGGTTGATGACTTTGTCCGGTTGGAACCGGGTATTCGAGTGAGGTTTGCTGGTATATCATTGGATTCAAAGTTAAGACTGGCAGGTTAATTGTAAACGTACGTCTTCGACTTTAATAGTGTTGATAAATATATCATCTCATTGCGAAATTTTTTCAGGTGACTTCAGGAATAACTGGGGGCCGTCCAAATTACGCTAATGGTCCTAAGCATACTTTCATCTCAATTCAAGATTGATCCTCAGTTCTTGTCAAACATAATACTTCTACTCGTCATTATGATAATTTGACGCCCCTACCCGCTTGCTAGCTTTGTTAGTCAGTTAGGATTGAATTAGTTATTCTCAATCTCAAACTTAATTATTACTTTAGTCAAGAACAACTGACTCTGTTTTTTCCTCTGTCAAATTTTTATGATCATCAATCTCATTTAGCTTAATGCTGAGTGTTGATTGTTTAAATGTTTCTGTTCAAGTTAGTATTTTGGGCGAGTGGTCACTTAGTTAACCTAGTGAAACATGGGAGTTCTTGTTGGTCACTTAGTTGACGCAGTGAAACACCGGAGTCCTTGTTGATTGTATTGGTCTGGAGAATATCGACCACCGCCCTCTCCAAAGTGACTACATTGAGTTTTGGCTCAAAATCAAAACCTCGGATGATGACGTCTCTCCGTGATAACAATGATTGCTATGACTTCTTGATGTGTTAAAATACTGTTCTGGTATGTTGTTATTCTCAAGCAACAGACTCACAATTGAAGATAACCCCCTTCAACAAAGAGCCGAGTATCTAATAGGCGGTAGTTTTGAGCACCACTTGAGGCTCATCTTCGAGAAAATCTTGTTTTCTCACAGAATCCCTTACTCATACATTTTGCAACATACTAGGAAATAAGACAAATTCGTCCCTGAAAGGTCAGAGACAAAAAATCTCCTACCCATCCCACCTTTACCGTCGTCTTTCGCGTTTGATCACCAGGGCGACAGACTGTTAATGAAATTCCGCCTAACAAGGGCTCTAATCCTCAGTAGTCAACATTACTGGAAGTATCTGTTTTTGACCTTTGTACAATCTCTATTGATCATTGCGGCTGATGGTCGAACTCACCCCAAGGGGCACTAAGGGTTTGACAGGGTCTTCCCCAGGGTCTAATGGAGTAGCTGCTCACTCGCGTTGATATCACGAAAATCAAGTTAAAAGGCGTCCTTAAACAGATGGAGAGCTTTGCCCCAATCATTAACAAGCATGAAGACTTGCTTTTTTCGTGAAGCAAATGTTGAGTGCGGTTCTTGGTTTGAGTTTTCAGGAGTTTTCTCGGTATCACACACAGTAAGCACGACCCAGTTTATCCGTCAAAAGTACAGACACTTTTTTCTCACAACTTTGACAAGTCTGTTTACCAGTCACCAACAAATGGATTAAAGGCGGAATATGACTCGTGCCAAGTACCATGTTTCTGGTGGATTGATGGCGGACAAGGACCACACCTGTGTTCGGTTAATGTATTGCGCCAACTTCTCCCGCAAGTTGACTTACGGTAAAACATATGCCATAGAGGGTTTTCTTGTTGGGGCAAAGAGGCACGAAATGCCATTCGTAATTTTCGACATTAACAACACCCGCGAAGTTCCGACTACGCACGCCGGCGGAGAAACTCGAGTTCATTCACTAGGTGTTATTGTTCAGACTTTTCACTCTAAATCAAGCCTCGGGCTTCAAGGGCCCATCTCCTTAATCATAAGACATGATGGATTCGACGAACATGTAAGCAATTGGGAACACTTTTATCAACTTCAATACTAACCTGTTAATCGGACAGGACACGGAGGATGATAGCATGCTCGTAAATTATGTCGTCCCATCTAAGATTATTCCCGATGATGAGGTTATATTATTCTCAGCGGGGAAGCGAGTCTTATTCCGTGGAACATTGGCCGGTCGGAATTGGGAACTGGATATGATGAGGGTAGAGGTGAGGACGAGTCTATCTCATATGGTCCGCTTTATAGTGACAAGTATGATTGCATCAGGTTATCAGTGGAGATTTAGACATTCAAGACAAAGAGTTATACAGAGATTAATCAAAAGCACTGGCCAATTTGAACATCTGATTGACTCCCATTCAAGTATTTCTTCCATGAAATATATGGGTCTACCACTTAAGAGAATCAGCAGGCCCTTATCACAATTTGGAATTTTTCATCTCATTTCTCCAATTCCGCTTCCATATCTACAAAGGTTGTTCCGCACTTGTCTACTCAAATACAACAACTAAACTTAATGGGAAAGTCGCTATCTTAATCCAGGACGTCATGTTTCCAGCTAGAAAACTACATGGAGATCAATCAACTTTGTTTTCTTGTGATACACTATGTCTTCATGTGAGAACATGATGGCCTGAAATGTGATTGATTGTTTACCATATGCGGATCTGAGCCAAACCGCCGATGCCTTGCGCGACGGCGCTGGGACTTAGGGCCAGTCAGTGTCAGCCGCTAAGCCAATCACCAAACTTCAGCCAGACAATCTTGGCTAAACATGCTGCCCCAGTCGTGAGTTTTTTCCGATGGCTTTGCTGCCCCATCAATAAAAGAGAGCGTCAAGGCATAGGATTCATGACAAGAATCCCCCGTCAATTAAAATTTTGTGGACTTATCTACCAATTGATACCGTAATTATCCAACTTCACGAATTCCATTCATATATTCGCGCAAACATTATGATTTCAATCAGGCCACACGCCGATTTCGAAGGACTAACAGATTTTGATGGTTTACACTTCAAGGGAACCTTTCAAGCTACAGATTGCGTAAGGTTTGCTTGTCTTATCTTCTTATTCAGTCAGTGGAACTGAGATTATGAATTGTCAAAGAAATTGCGCCTTGAAACATGCAATGGAATTTTTTCTCATGAAGAAGTCTACCAGTCGAAAGTTCTTTCCCCTAGCTTATTAGAATCAACAGCGGGCATGTTGGCGATACGACTCGTTCGTCATGGTCGTGGGGTTCCAAAATTGCGCATGGGCGAATATTATAAGTTGAAAGGAATCGTAAGAGTTTACGACACTCTTGCAAATCAAGAGTTTCGTTACACGCCTGAAAAATTCCACAGAATACGATCAAACCCCGTTAATGAAGCATTGAAACCGATTAAAATGGAAGGAACAGGTACAATTTGACGCCTCAGGTTGATCCAAAAAGACAACATCCTAATCTCAGCAAATTCATGTATTATTCAACTCGTGGTTGCTCATCGCACCGATGTGAGTTTGTCATGAACTCGTGATTTATTTGACGTTGCTGACAACAAAAATCAGGCAATGCTCACCCGCGAATTTTATGTTACATACATAACCGACAAATTCCAGCTTAATCCTGATGTATCTGATAATTTGTATCCTGGGGTCAGGGTGTTTCTTAAAGGCAAGCTTCATGGGTTTGATTCAACCACTTCTCGATTAATAGTCAAGGTATGAAGTAGTTTGTCCAAAAGAACATTAGTATGAATGCTGATTCTTCACTCTCCAGGTTAATTCAGGCACTTTTGGTAACCCCCCTACTTACAACAACGGGAATCCTTCTTACTTTTCATCCATTACAACACTGGGTCGCTACGCTACGCTACGCTATTTCAGCGCTACGCGTTAGCGTAGCGGCAAAAAGCGCCCGGCTATTTTGCATAGCGTTAGCGCGCTGTTAGCGCCGCTACGCTACGCTAATTTTCAGCGGCGCTAACAGCGCGCCAATTCTTTGTTAGCGTTAGCGCGCCGCTACAGTCGCTACGCTACGCTGCGCTGCGCTACAGCGCTTTTAGCGGAAAAAAAGCCCTTTTTTCCCGCTAAAGGCGCTGTAGCGCAGCGTAGCGCGCGCTCTTTTGCGCCCTGTATGTTTAGCGTTAGCGCAATTGCGCGCATCTGCGCTAACGCTACGCTATCAGCTAAAATAGCTGCGCACCGCGTGCGCGTAGCGTTAGCGCATATGCGTGCAATTGCGCTAACACTACGCTAAAAAATAGCGCATTTGCGCTGCGCTACGCTACGCTAACCGCTATGGTTAGCGTAGCGACCCAGTGTTGTCCATTATCAACCTGTCTGTTTGAAATTCATATTCCATCATTTCTCTTGAGCCGTAATGAAAAATCATGTCATAGACCATTTGCGCTTCATTTGTATACAGTCTCAGAATTAGAATAGTCTGCATCTCTTTTCATTAAAATTTCACAGTCAAACTTCAAATTACACAATGATCGCGGTTGCTTTTCAACTCCTTGTAAGTAGGGGTGAGGGGAATTTATAATTGATGTTTGGATTTTAATTAGTCTGGGACGAGTGGCAGCGAAGCCGCCTTGAAAGTCTAGTGTATGGAAAAGCCCCAAAGGAGCTGCTATAGTCTGATTAGTCTCAAGATATTGCCTAATTGGGTATCTTTTGGTGTTTCTGCCACTGTATCTCAACGCGCAATGGGAATGATTTCATGATATTGATACCATTATAATGAGGGATGTTGAGAGAGTAATATGGGTCAGCTCTTGACCATGAAAATCCCAAAATGTGGCAGCTACAGTCTCATTTGGTGATATTTTGAAACTCTTGAGACTGTAGCTGCCTCATTTTGGGATTTTCATCGTCAAGAGGTGACCCAAATTAATCTTTCAACATGTTTTGTTATAATGGTGTCAATATCACGAAATAATTTTAGCCCCGGTTCAGATACCGTGGCAGAAACACCACAATATACCCAATTAGGCAATATTTTGAGACTAATTAGACTATAGCAGCTCCTTTTTGGGATTTAAATCCATGAACTCTAAACCAAAAGAATCCTTGGACATTTATCAATATTCTGGTACCAATAGCATGAAATGATCACCATTCCTGGTTGAGATATAGTGGCAGAAACACAAATAAAAACCTAATTTGGTGATTGTTTGAGACCCATGAGACTGTAGCTGCCACATTTTGGGTTTTCCATGGGCAAGAGCTGACCCAAATTAATCTTTCAAAAGCTCTTGTCATAATGGTATCAATATCATGAAATCATTCCCATTGCGCGTTGAGATACAGTGGCAGAAACACCAAAAAATACCCAATTAGGTGATATCTTGAGACTAATCCCACTATAGCAGCTCCTTTTGGGCATTTCCAGACATGAAAGCTATACCAAAATAATCTTTATAAATGGATGAATATTCTGGTGCCAATATCATGTAATAATCACCATTCCAGGTTGAGATATGGTGGCAGAAACAGAAAGAAAAGACCAATTTGGGGATATTTTGAGACTCACTAGAGGCCAAGGCGGCTACGCCGCTGCAGGGGTCACCTTATGTAGTGTAAGTTCACAATCTCCCCAACCCGCACCCCAAGGAACCCCCCCCCCCCCCCCCTCAATCTCACTTTATACACACACCAGCCATTGCACCTCTGCTTTTAACTACCAGGGAAAACTTAATGAATTTTTTTGTTAGATTTGCCTTCCAATCTTGCCTGGTTTCATCTTATCTTCATCTTTTTACTCAAATGCAACCTTGAACCAAAAGTCTACATTATTTGCACAGGCTCAATCAAGTGGCACATGAGCATTTTCACTATCAACATGTGTAGCCCAGAGTAATGTATTGAGTTGAGGAAGTTGAACAGAAATCAGGAAGTGATAAAGTGTTTGACTTGATCATTCAATTTTTCCAATAGAATTAAAGAATCCTTTTTCCCATGTTCAGATGGTTATCTTCCTTTGGTAGTTGAATCTTAGGTTCTAGCTTTCTTTATAATCCTTACCTTTTTTTACCAACTTCAGTAACAGATGTAGATCAGTAACTCAATGTTCACCCTCAAAGGCCAGTACCGGCCATCAAGACAACAAACACTCCCTTGATGGCCGATACCAGCCATCAAGAGAGCGTACACACCCTTGATGGCCAGTACCGGCCATCAAGACAGTATACACTCCCTCGCTGGCCTGTACCAGCCATCAAGTGAGCGTACTCACCTCCTCTCGATGGCCAGGACCAGCCATCAAGAGAGCAAACACTTCCTCAATGGCTGGTACCAGCCATCAAGAGAGCGTACACACCCTTGATGGCCAGTACCGGCCATCAAGACAGTATACAATTCAGTTTTATTATGAAGGGCTTGAGAGTGTTTGTAGACAGATTTGAGCGCTAGAGCACCAGGTCTACCAAGGGAAAGTCCAGCCAGAAGACTGAAGGACAAGAGAAGTAACATTGAGGGATGTGTACGCTCTCTTGATGGCTGGTCCCGGCCATTGGGAGTGTGTTTGCTGTCTCAAAGGCCCACACTGGCCATTGAGGGTGCATACGCTCTGTTGATGGCGGGTACTGGCCATTGAGAGAGTGTGTACGCTCACTTGATGGCTGGTACCGGCCAGCGAGGGAGTGTATACTGTCTTGATGGCCGGTACTGGCCATTTAGGGTGTGTACACTCTCTTGATGGCTCGTACGGGCCATTGACATGTTTGCTCTCTTGATGGCTGGTACCAGCCATCAAGAGAGGGTGTGTACACTCACTTGATGGCTGGTACCGTTCAACAAGGGAGTGTATACTGTCTTGATGGCTGGTAATGGCCATCAAGGGAGTGTACGCTCTCTTGATGGCTCGCACCGGCCATCGAGGGAGTGTTTGCTCTCTTGATGGCTGGTACCGGCCATCAAGGGAGTGTTTGTTGTCTCAATGGCCGGTACTGGCCATCAAAGGTGTGTACGCTCACTTGATGGCTGGTACCGGCCATTGAGGGAGTGTTTGTTGTCTCAATGGCCAGTACCGGCCATCAAGGGTGTGTACACTCTCTTGATGGCTGGTACCGGCCATCAAGCAAGTGTACGCTCTCTTGATGGCTCGCACTGGCCATTGAGGGAGTATTTGCTCTCTTGATGGCTGGTACCGGCCATCAAGGGAGTGTACGCTCTCTTGATGGCTTGCACCGGCCATTGAGGGAGTGTTTACTCTCTTGATGGCCAGTACCGGCCATCAAGGGAGTGTACGCTCTCTCACTACCAAGATGGATGAATTTGCGATGTCATATATTGATCAATATAGCGTATATTGATCAATTTATATTGATCAATTTTTTTTATTCCTCTTGATACCAGTGTCTGTGTTCCATGTCTCCTTAATACTCTTCTATAATCTATCTCCTTCCCCTGTATTTGCTTCAAGCCACAGGAATCTTTTTTTTGTCTGATAACATTCATAAATTTATACATACACCATTCAATTCTACATGAAAAAAATACACTGCAAGGTTTAGGATTAATCCAGAGTTGCTGAGGGGGATCAATTTTTTTTCTTGTTTTTTTTAATTCAACAATTGATGTTATCAGAAGTCTCCAAATCTACTTTTTTTCAAAAAAGGAAAAACATTGACCCCTGACCTCTATCAGTATCATGATACGATCCTGCACACATTTCTAATTTGGTTGGTTGAACTTCTTGAAGATATTGCACATCATACTTGAAGTGCTACATGCATAGAAGGCCTTTTTGAAATTAGTTTACCATGGTTTAGCATATTTTTGTCAGGTTCTTTTTTTTATCAACTTTTGTTGTCAACCACAGATTAATGAGGAATATTTCCACATAAAATTTCATCAGACAATTTTTCTGCATAGAAAACCCAGAAATATTGTGTTTGGGGTCACATCCTTTATGCAGCAGCTACAGTCTGATCAGTTCGCAAATATCACTACTTTGGTAGTTTCTTGGTGTTTCTGCCACTATATCTCATCCCAGCGTGGGAATACTTCACCATATGGTTACCAAATGGTTACAGGCCCCCAAAGATTCATATGTACCTTTACTGACCACAAAACCTCCAAATGTAGCAGCTACAATCTGATCAGTTCGCAAATATCACTACTTTGGTAGTTTCTTGGTGTTTCTGCCACTATATCTCATCCCAGCATGGGAATACTTCTGCCATATGGTTACCAAAATGTTGAGAGGCCCCCAAAGATTCATTATGTGCCTTTACTGACCACAAAACCCCCAAATGTAGCAGCTACAGTCTGATCAGTTCCCGAATATCACTACTTTGGTATTTCTTGGTGTTTCTGCCACTATATCTCATCCCAGCGTGGGAATAATTCTGCCATATGGTTACCAAAATATTATATAGCCCCCAAATATTCATTATGTACCTTTACTGACCAGAAAACGTCCAAATGTAGCAGCTACAATCTGATGAGTTCCCAAATATCGCTACGTTGGTAGTTTCTTGGTGTTTCTGCCACTATATCTCATCCCGGCATGGGAATACTTCTGCCATATGGTTAAAAAAAGATACATAATGAATCTTTGGGGGCTTGTTAACATTTTGGTAACCATATGGCAGAATTATTCCCACGCTGGGATGAGATATAGTGGCAGAAACACCAGGAAACTACAAAAGTAGTCATATTTGCGAACTGACAAGACTGTAGCTGCTACATTTGGGGGTTTTGTGGTGACTAAAGGTATGTTAGCCTGTATGTAACTAACCGTGTCTGAGAGGGTTGTTACTATCAAGATGATGGTGTAAGATGCCAAGGATGGGCCAATGGGTTCGTGGTAAGACCTGTAAAAGGTTTCACTCTATCAGTAATCTTGACTGAGAGGCTTGCTCAATTAAGGCACATCCAGATCAACACAGGGTGTTAATAGGCATCCAAGGAATAACTCAACTTGGGTTCGTGGGTTTACCTACAGAAAGGTAAGGGTAATCAAGAGTTGATGTTATTCCTGAATTGAAAGATGGGTGAGAATGAAGGCACTGTTTAACTATGTATGTGTTAAACCTTGCTATAATAATATTCTGAGGGATAAACAGTCCTGGGGGGCGTGTTTATATAGAGGGGAATGAGCAGGAGGGAACATGAGGCGCTTGGAGGCGCTTCAGGACCAGGGGGGAACTGGAAGCGCTCAAGGGAAGCAGATCCTCATGAGGATCAACATTGAAAATGATCAGGGCAGTGTAATGATCAGTACTGATCCTGGATCATTAGCTGTGTACACTAGCTGATCATAACCAATCATTGATTCCATTCAGTGCTCTTTGAATTGGATTACATCATGTATTGTTTATGTATTTATATCATAACCAATATGTTATGTAAATAGGTACTGAGGCATAACAGGGGATAAATGAGTGATACCTGTCTTGGTGTATTTCACGTGTACAGTAATATTACAATGTATTGTAATCTTACTGTTGCACGTAACTTAACTCTCATAACAACAGTACATTATGGTAACTGTATTTAACTATGGTTATCTGTAATGTAATGTGTAACAGGAGTACATTCTTAAGCTTGTATCTAATGATATACATATGTAATAGAGGCGTAAAAAGGAATGTACTATATGTAATGTGAACAATTGCAGGTACTTGGTACGTGTAAGGTACTGTGACATGTACTCTGTGGCTGACACTTCCTCCCTCCAAAAAAGGCTGATCAAAGAATTAAAGATTTCTTTTATCAGCTCTGTATTGTCTGAGGACTTTTTCAGAGTCTGGAATTTGGTCAGTAGTGAGCCATTCATCTTCTTTAGAACCACTATATCTAACTAGATATTGTTTAATGTCCACATTGTTTTTTCTGATTTTCCTGTGTTGTAAAACCTTCTTTATTTTCACAACTTCTTTCTCCAGTCTTGGAATTACAACTTTAATGTTGTCTTTCCTTAAAGGGAAATTTTCATTGTTACTAGGCACGTAAGGTTTGATTAAACTAACAGGAAAAGTAGGATGTTTTCTTTCTAATTCACCTGTCAGTATGACTTCAACAGCATTCTTTCTGTGTAAGGCTTTAATAACAAATGGTCCTACAAATGAGTCTCTCAATTTCTTAGGGCCAGTGAGGTTGGTAAAGTTAAATGTAGAAATAAGAACTTCTTCACCAACTTTAAACTGATGAGGTTTATGAGGCTTGTCCCATCTAGTTTTGTTGTATTCAAAGGATTTTTTAATGCATTCTGCTGCGTAATTAGCTGTCTTAGTCATCATTTGATGGAAGTCTGCTGCATTAGGATGTATTGTTACAGATTTAGATAAAACTAAGTCTTTGGGGAACCATGGAATCCATCCTCTTTCTAATTCAAAAGGAGTCATATTGGTAGAGCTATGTTTGCTGGAATTGTAGGCAAACTCAAGGGCTGGTAAGAGTGAGCACCAATCATGAGTATAATTATCTTTGTCTTTAAATTCCAATCCATAGGCACAATATCTTCTGATCATGTCTTCAAGAGTTTGAATCATCCTTTCAGCTAATCCATCAGTCTGTGGGTGATAAGCTGTGGAGAACTTCAATTGTGTACCACATCCAAGTTTATTAAAGCCTCTGAATCACAAAACAAAACTTCAAGGGTTTCCCCTACAAATTTTCAAAAATCACAAAAAAAATCAAGGGTTTCCCCTTTAAAACCTTCAGGAAAAAAAGATGAAGGGTTTCACCTCTACAAATGCCAAAATCAACAAAAAAACCCACAATATTACAACAACCAAAAACAGAGCAATAATCTGCACCCAGCCACCTAACATCAGCAAGCTGATGCACCGTGGCCCACCATCCATCCCTGTCTAGCAGGGTTAAGAAATGGTGAGAGGATGACCCCCAGCGCGCCGGATTGAAGGCATTATGCAAAGGGGGGCCACCGAGTGGAGCCCCTCAAACTGCGCAAGTGCAACAGCGGAGGGGGTGAGGACGAACCGCACGCTGGAAGTACAGCGGCAGAGGACGCCCTGGGGTAAACAAGCAAGCAAGGCAACACCCACCTTTATAGATAATCCAACACTGCCCTCAAGATCCACCAGCGAACTCAACTACCACATTCATCAAGCCACAACAAATACGCCACCACCACGCTCCTCCAGCGCCTCTTGGCCTACGTGGCAGTTCTTTCACTGGCTAGGCGTTGTCAACAAGACCCTTGTGCCAGACTAGGTTGGTCTAATCCGTCCTTCTTGGCATTGAGCGTGGCGAAGATGACCATATTGGTCCCCAGGTCTTCCTTCATTAGGACATAGATGTCACCGCAGATACTCCGATGCTGTTTCCCTTCCCCCCTCACACCCACTCAATCGCGGCGTTGGAATTATCTTTTTCCGCAGGGCCAAGACTGCCAAGCTTCCAAGTGACCGTGCGTTGTCAAGATCAGATAGGACGGACAGCTCTGCCCGCACCAGGTCTACCTCTTGACCCCCAACGACAACACCCTGCCTACGATCAGCGCTGGCTCACTGTTTTTCCCCCAATTCGGCTCACACGCATTCTGTCCGACCAAACAAACAAAGCTCACATTGAATCTCATCAGCAACTCTCGCCAGAACATCAAGTTCCCCTCAATCCTCACCCTTGCATTAGCAGCATCAGCATCAGTATCAGTATCGGCACCGGCACCGGCACCAGTAGCTTTGTCTTAATCATATAGCAGATCTATCTCAACCACCAACTCAAGATCAAGTCTCCCATCAGCGACGAGCGACTGCTGCTCAACAGACTCAACGTACGCATGCTCAAGTTCAGTCTCCACGAGTCCGGCTGGGACGGGTTCATGCTCAAATACAAGACCGAACGCCCCCTTGACCTCACCCTTTCCGTAGCTGCTATGCAGAACTACCTCCGGATGTCCAGAGTGCTCTTGAAGACAAACCGGCTCGAACAATCTCTTGACCGCGCCTGGAAAGTGGCCATCCTTGGCGTGTACTGTTCCCTCAAACACCTCCACTGTCAGTCTTTCTCTCTCCCTGTTAAGAAGAACTCAACAACCAGTCCTTGCTCTCGTTCGGCCAGATGATCCAATCCCTACCAAGCCAGATGGAGAAGGACTATCTTGAACCTCAGGTCGTCGCAGCCATTCATCAACTGTGGCAAGACCCAGGTGTCCGGCAATGTTTTGAGCGCAGTCGGGAGTACCAGTTAAGCCGGGGGGCGGGGGGGTTGCCCTTGCTATCCAGCTTTGCTTGCTTACATCTTGTCCCATTCTTCTGTCAGGTTAAACAACTCTGCGGCCTACTATTTCGATTCAATTGACCGAATCGAACAGCCTCATTACGTCCCAGATGATCAGGACATACTGTGTCCACGAGTAAAAACCACCGGAATTACCAAAACTGTGATTGTGATTGGAGAGCTCAAGTATCGGATGTTTGATGTCGGAGGACAGAGAAGCGAGAGGAAGAAATGGATTCACTGCTTTGGAAACATGACGGCCATCATTTTTTGGTGACGCTCAGCGAGTACGCCCAGATGCTCTATGAGGACGACTCGGTGGTAAGCCTTTGTTTCTCCCTCAGGAAAACAAAACGGGGATTCAATTAAATTGACTCGTGTGATTCTTCAGAACAGAATGCAGGAATCCCTCAACCTATTTGATTCAATCTGCAACTCAAGATGGTTAATCATGATCCCGGAAGTGATCAAATTCATCCGCCAGCTCCAGTCCTAATGCCACCTCGAGGTCATGGACTGTGGATGGCAGGAGATCAAGAAGCTGATGAGCAAGGGCGCGGATCTAGACCCGCTGATGGAGGGCCATTTGGCGTACTTGGATCGTCTGTTCTCCAAGCGCTTGCTGCTCAGCACTCGCACTGGGAAAGAGGTGCGCCTTTGCTTACTCCAAGCTTTCGTCTGGCTTTCCTGTTGATGTGACTTGTAATAAGAGGAAGAGGAAGAGGAATAAAAATCTCAAATTGATACATGGTTGTCATACATCATCTGCCTTCTGTTGAATCATTAGAGCTATCAAGGAGTTTAATACTTTATTGCTTATTTGGGATTGGTTCAAGATAAACCACTAAGGTCAATATATTATGAATTTCATGATTGATATATATCTTTAGCTTTTTGTGTTGTTTTTTTCACATATGCTTCTCATCAAATTATAATCCTGACCCTCCATATATGTCTTATCTCAGCCTTCCTCACATGTCCAAAAAAAAAAAAAAACTGGGTGGTTGGTGGGGCTGAGTGATGATGTGTGGATAATCTGATTGTTGTGTTTTGAAGATCTGGTTTGCCCACCTATACAGTTTGTAAATATATGAATCAAAACTTCTCTAATAGCATTGGCCGTCTTTGAGGCCAAGGTGGCTTTGCCACTGAAAATTCAAAGTCCAAGCCTCTTTTCTGCCCTCATTGAGGAAATCATTGATATACTTTGCAGTTCCCTCCTCAGTAATTCTCATTCATCATCATGTGTGGTTGTTTATTCTCAATTTCCATATTATTGTTTTGCTTATCTTAATTAGCAGTTGAAATTTTTGAACCTTCAATGAGGATGGGGATGGGAAAAAAACTGACATGGTTGATGAAAATATTCAGCAATTACTTATTGCATTATGGGTAAATTATCATTGTTCCAACATCCGCTAGGAAGCCCAGCCTGTGAATTGGGGATTGCAGCGGCGAAGCCGCCTTGGCCTCTAGTAGATCATAAAGTCCTCTCCAGAATTCTGACGTAAATTTAGGATCTCTGTCTGTAATAATGTATCTTGGGCATCCTACATCAGCAATTATCTTTTGCCAAAACAACATAGCTATATCAAAGGCTGTATTCTCTTTATGACATGGAAGGAATTTGGTTCTTTTGGAAAATCTGTCTACTACCACTAGTACTGAATTATAGTTATCTTGTCCTGCAGGAGGTAATCCTGTAACAAAATCCATATTAATGACAGACCATCTTTCAGTAGGTTCTTCAATTTCCTGTAATAGTCCATATCTCTTTCCTGTAGCTTTGTTGGCTTTTTGGCATCTTTCACAAGATTCACAGTAGTCCTTGGTTTCATTCTTAAAGTTTGGCCACCATGCAATGTGCTTTACTCTCTCTGTAGTGCGCTCTACGGAGAAATGCCCAGCAGTGATATTATCATGGCATTCTCTAAGAAATAAATTGATATGTTCTCTTTGCACCAGTACTACCACACTAGTATGTTTGGTTCTATGGTAAAGTAATCCATCAAGAAGGGAAAATCTGTCTTCTTTAAAAGCTGTAGCCCAGGGTTCTTCTAATGAGTTAATTAAATCCATATTCTTATACTTACTCTGTAGTATTTCTTTGATGGTAGAAGTATTCTTATTGGTATCATAGGATTTTCTGATTTCATACCAGAATTCTTCTTCCATTTCACATACATGTAAACCAAGGATATCATAATTTTCTGAAGGAGTATCATATGCAGGATTATCTTCATCATTCTCAAGGGGAAATAAAGCCATGATTCTTGCAGCAATTTCTCCGTCCCACGCTGGGTTCTCTGGTAAATTTTCTAGAGACCATCTGCTAAGACCATCCGCATTTTTATGGATATTTCCAGCTCTGTGGATAATAGTCATGCTTCCTCTCCAGATTTGAATAGCAATTTGCCATCTAAGCATATGTCTATTGGGACTTTTCATACCTAAGAGACTTTTAAGGGCTATGCAATCAGTAATGACTTCAAAGTCACATCCATCCAAATAGTAGTACAATTTTTCAAGTGCCCATACCAGACAAAGACATTCTAGCTGGCTGGCTCCATATCTTTTCTCACTGTCTTTCAAGGTGCGTGAAATGTAGCATATGACTCCTTCTCTGGGGACTTCAAAATCCTGTATCTGATGTAATGCAGCGCCTAAACCTTCCATGCTGGCATCTACATATAATCTGTAAGGTTTATGGGGATCAGGCATGAACAGTATTGGTGCTGATGTAAGTTTTTCTCTCATTAAATTAAAAGCTTCTACTCTAGTAGTTGTCATCTCAAAGGCAGTGTTGGGACTACTGAGTTGGTAAAGTGGGCCACTTATTTTTGCAAAATCCTTAATGTGTTGTCTATAGTAAATTGCAAAACCTAAGAATGACTGTACTTCCTTCAGGTTAGTTGGCATAGGTTTGAGCAAAACAGCTGCTACTTTATTCATGTCTATAGCTATACTGAGTCCTGATACTATATGTCCTAGAGCTTTAAGTTCTTGAAATCCAAATTGGCATTTACTCATTGATATTTTCATGTTCATTTTAATTACTCTTTCTAAGACTATGGTCAACTTCTTGAGGTGTTCTTCCCAGTCTTGGCTGAATATGATAATGTCATCAATGTAAATTATAAGCCATCCCTCACGTAATTCTCTGTGGAATTCAGTATCCATCATTCTCTGGAAGTGAGGTGCATTTTTAATTCCAAATTAAAGGGCATTCTGAGATATTCATAAATACCCATATGTAATATGATGCGCAGCAAATGTCTACTGTCTTCATGAATTACATTTTGATGAAATCCTTTTAGTACATCCATGCAGGTAATAAATTTTGCATTCTTGAGTTGCGTGATTGCTTCACTAATCTTGGGCATAGGATACCTATCAGGGATAGTGTAGGTATTGAGGGCTCTAAAATCACCAACCATCCTGGACTTATCATTATGCCACGCAATGATTACAGGTGTTGTAACTTCCACATTCTCATTTGCGCCAACCTTGCGCAGAACTTTCATTCTAACTAATTCATTTACATGTTGTTGCAAGGCTTCTCTGCTTCTAGGGGATGCTGGGTAGGAGGCTTTTCTCAAAGCTGGTGGATAAGGTCTGGAAGTATTAAGATTGATTCTTACTTCATGTCCTTTAATGCATCCAAATGGTTCATCAGTTGTAGCAAAGGCCAATTTATGTTCATGTAGTAATGAGATTAATTTGTCTGTTTGTTCTGGTGTCAGATCTGGTGAAATTCTGGCTTCAGATATGGTGTTAGAGAATTTTGAGGCTTCCACAGCATTACATTCTAGTTCCTCTAATGTAAATTTTTCCGTAATTCCTAGTTCAAATTTAGTCAAGAGATCTCCATTAATTGTAAAGTATCTGCCATTACTGTTAATGACGTCAATACCATAATTAATAATATAATCATTACCAAGGATAATGTATTTCATCTTGAAATCTGCCATTACTACTAGCTCAACTGTAATTTGTACACTAGATCTTGTGTGAGGGAAAATAATATCTAGAGTAATGATACCTAGTGGGGACAATTTGCTATTGCAGCTGTAGAATTTCTCCTTCTTGACTGGGGATAGCTTGGTCTTCCAGTCAGGCATAATAGTGTCTAATAATTTGGGGCTAATTATTGAACAGAATGCTCCGCCATCAATGAGACATTTGAGTTTATACTTGTTACATAGTATATTAGTAGTGTTGGTTCCTCCTGTAGTGTGCATATTACCTACTTGGTCAGGTTTAACTACTGGTAACTTCCTAATATTATGTGGGGCTTTATCCTCTGGGATCTTGGAAATATTAGATATAAGCCTGTCTGCTTTACATGTAATGGCGTGATTAGAATTGCTTGCTGATTCATCATCTGAGTCATCAGAATCACTAGGAAGGGATTCTCCTGAGGAAATGCTAATAGTGTCACATGGTAATTGGTTATCTTCACTCTGAATCACTGATATCTTCTTGCTGATCTTCTTGGGACATTTGGTAGACTTATGCCCAGTCTTACCACATTCATAGCATGTAATTTCTTTAGGAGCTCCTGGTTCTTTGGTCTCAGGTCTCTTATCTTTGTAATTGTCTCTTCTGCTTGTTTTGCTTCTAGCTTTGTCTTTCTTACAAACATTCACTATACTTTCAAGTTGGTTAATGAATTCTGAAGTGTCATCATTAGTTCTGATAGCTAGGCGCATTTTGTACTCAGTTTTGGGGTCAAGTTGAGACAGTAATTTATCATTGATAGATTGGTTATCCAAGTGTCTTTCCACAGCTTGTATCCTGTTAACTTGGCTGGTAACCCATTCAGAAGGCTCAGTCTCACCATACATGTCAAATTTAGACTTCTAAAAGCATCTCTGACTTTTCTTTTCCATTCAGGGGAGCTATATTTCTTAATGATTTCTGCTTTCCAGAAAGCCCAATCTTTTGGTCCTTGAACTTCTTTCTTTCTATTGTTGTACCATATGTTTGCTGGTCCTGTAAATAATGAATTAAGTTTGGAACAAATGATTTGATCTGGTGCATTTGTATCATCCTGTAAACTGTCAATCCATTCTATAAATTTGTAATGGTCATATTCTCCTTTGCCAGAAAATGTGGCCCATTCACTTATTTTGGGTAAATTGGCTAATACTAATTTATGAATGGCTTTGTCCTCTTCATTTGTTGGAAAATTACGTGGAGTAGAAGATGTTGTTCTTCTGTTGGGAGTTGGTAGTGGAATTTCTACATCACTATCATCTGAATCTGAATTTTCTGCTTTGTGAGATGGGGAGTTCACATTAGGTGCTCTGTCAGATTTCACTCTTGTTGAACTGCTGCTGGCCTGCATATGGGGTGGAGTATCTTTATTCACGCTCTCTTTCACCGGGGGATTAGGTGATGAGTGTCCAATATTGTTAATAGAATTTATTACTTGTAAAATTATAGTTTCCAATTTATCTTGTTTTGATGCTGTGTCCGTGGTTTGCTTCTCAAACCTGTTTACTACATCTTCAAATGTGGTAAATTGTGATGTAATTTTATCTTTAGTATCATTCTGCAGGGTTCTGAAGCGTGATTCCAACAAATTCAATTTTTGTAATATTTCCTGGTTGGTATTTTCTTGATCTTCAACCAGTTCTTCAGTTCTAGCTAGGGATCTAGTAACTTGGGTACTCAATATTTCAAGAGCAGAGGGCGCTTCATCAAGCTTCTTATCCATACTCTCCAATTTATTCAAGATGACAGTGAAGGCATCATCTTCAGAGTTTACTTGCTCATCTACACGCTTTGTAACTTTGTGGCACAATTTCTTAAGATCTGATGACAGTTCTTTGTTACTTTGCGTAATTCTTTCTACAACAAAGTTAAGATTCTCTGTGTACACATGTAGAGCAGTTCTGAAAGGAGTATCTGGATTGTTAACAACATTTAGAATTTCTGGGACATGTGATGCGTGTTCAGAACCAGAGTTACTATTACTACTAAAAAAGTGGGAACTATTTAAGGATCTAGGTCCATCTGACGCTCTTGGCGGGCTATTTTGCCCTGCTCCAGATGTTGATAAGTGCCTTGGAGGGATCTGCCCAGGCGTATCATTTCTTTGTAGATTTGACTGCGCCATTGTTGATTGCGCCCAGCATTCCGCGGGTGTCTGGAATTCACATTTCTCCCCCTGCGTGATTGGGGTCTTGAAGCTGGTCTGCGGCGCGGCGGGCTTCTTAATGGAGAGTGGTTTCGTCTGCGGGATGGCTGGTGGATTAGGAGGGATTCTGAACTGATCTCCATTGGATTCCAATCCTTCGTCCTCTTCAAGGTGGATGTTAATCCTTTGAGATCTATCATCGCCTGGAAATCCGCCCGGCAATACTTGAGATGCGCTATTATTGCCGCGTGGCTGCTGCGGTTGCGCACGTCCTTGAGCCACGTCTTGTAGCCTTTCATCCTGTAATAGTAGCGCTCAAACTTCTCTTCCGTCAAGACTGTTAGGAGAAGATAGATTCTTAGTTTTTCCTTTCTTTGTAGCGTATATAATTTTATCTGCTACAGGTTGTTTAGCAGGTGGAAGAACTGACGCAGGTGGAAATCCTCTGCCTGGGTCTGATGAGCGGGTTCTTCCATTATAACCTTGAGTTCTGAGAGAAGGAGGAGACATAATAGAAGTATTTTGGTTCAGTAGGTATTTTTGTTTTTATTTAGAGAATTTCTTCCGGTGTAATGTACCTGAAGATTTATCAGAGATGGCTGGGGAATCTACGCGCTGATTAGTATCAGTGGTTTCCTCTCTAGCCTCACGGGGTTGCGTGTTTTTGTCCGTAACTCCAAGGGATTGAAGTTCTGGGGTGAGGGTGTCAACGTTGGTGGACACTGTACACAATGAAAAACACGAAAATATTAGTATTAAAAAATACCAATCTGACGGGAAAAGGGTAAGGAAAAAGATGTACTTTTCAGATTTTGGATTTTCTGATTACTTTTAAAGTTATAGTGATTTTGCCGGAAAATCAGTGTAGGAATTTTTTCCTGTCGATGGAAAGGTCTGAATTTTTGTTGAATGAAAGCTGAGATGGTGGCGCAGAAGTGTATCAACTTGGTTTGTTGATTGCTCAAACGGCGTGGAGTGGAGGTCCTTTTAAACTCTTGGAACAGCGGTTCTACAAGAGGAGGGAAAGTATTGATGCGCTTGTACAGCGCTTTTGGGATCTGTAGGCTAGGTATGTCACTTCTAGTCTGATCCGCTAGGTTCGCGCGGTTCGATCGGCGGTCTAAAATCGTCTGTAGCTGCTCTAGATCAGGAGCTACAGGTGTTACAGTGATCCTGCTCAAGGGTTGCGG
The DNA here is from genome assembly GCF_026914185.1 of Puccinia triticina. Taxonomy (NCBI): domain Eukaryota; kingdom Fungi; phylum Basidiomycota; class Pucciniomycetes; order Pucciniales; family Pucciniaceae; genus Puccinia; species Puccinia triticina. Next base: position 5,063,569 of record NC_070560.1, on the reverse strand, counting down.
CTCGAGGGGGGTATGTACGGTAGGTATGCGCCTGTATGCGCTCTCTAATTGAGTTAGGTGGAGTGCGTCTAGCGTGTAAATCCCTGTAGATCCTTGCAGATCCGGGGTAATACAGTAGTACAGTATAATTGAACTGTAATTGAGTTATGTAGATCCTGTATACACAGGATGCGCACGGTGTATGTAGTACCACTTAGTCCCGCGACCTAATGCGCTCTTGAGTGGGAATGCAGTACAAATGCTTTCCTGCCGTAGGAATGGTAGAGTTTGGAGTCTCACGAAAAAAACCTAGTAGTGTAAATTGACCCTTGCGGTTCGATTGGTCTACTCAGAATTTTCGTATCTATTCTCCTTTTGGGGGGAACAAGAGTTCCGGTGTGTTTTCCGCAGAGAAAATGAATGAAATTCACTAGAATTTCAATGTGTAGAGTCAACCAAGTGTGTATGATTCAATTTCTATGGGTTTTTGGCGAAATAGAGACAATTTTTCCAGTACAAAAAGAGAGAGATAGTCAACAATAGGATGATTTTTTATGGATTTTTCCGGTTTTATAGAAGGAAACAGGGTGAAGAGTCTAGGAAAATGATGAGAAAATAAGGCAGAATCTAAGACACAATCACGGGAAATCTAGTTAATGATTTGACTTCTCTTTCTGCGCGTAAGTTGCGGAGGAGGGCCGTCAGAAGTGAAGGGGGGAAGCGTGGAGTAGGAGGTATGCTCTGTATAAGAGCAGTATTCCTCGTCAAAGGGAGGATATCCAAATGGGAAAGCTGTAAGTTGTGGTTTTCTAACAAGTTTAGTTTGTTCTTCTTCCACAAATTCTGATTCTTCAGTAGTATCAATAAGTGTACCGTCAGGATGATAGATACAAGTTATCCAAAGAGTACTGTAAGTAATCCAGGTACAGGTGTAGAATTGGTCCTCTCCAATCAGTGTATGGGTTTTTCTGACGTGTTCTTGGACTTCAAGGTTATTAGGGTCTTCCTTCGTGTATTTCTGTAATTTCAGGAGGTTGGAGTTGGGTTTGAAATCACAGATAATGGTTGTCATTTGTCTTTTAACAAGACATTTTGGCGTAAAAATGGTAAGGAAATAGGTATGTTAGTATGATTATCACGGTTTGGGAGTGAAAATCATGGATAAATAATAGGCCAGACCCCCAATTGTCAGCCTGCATGTAACTAACCGTGTCTGAGAGGGTTGTTACTATCAAGATGATGGTGTAAGATGCCAAGGATGGGCCAATGGGTTCGTGGTAAGACCTGTAAAAGGTTTCACTCTATCAGTAATCTTGACTGAGAGGCTTGCTCAATTAAGGCACATCCAGATCAACACAGGGTGTTAATAGGCATCCAAGGAATAACTCAACTTGGGTTCGTGGGTTTACCTACAGAAAGGTAAGGGTAATCAAGAGTTGATGTTATTCCTGAATTGAAAGATGGGTGAGAATGAAGGCACTGTTTAACTATGTATGTGTTAAACCTTGCTATAATAATATTCTGAGGGATAAACAGTCCTGGGGGGCGTGTTGATAAAGAGGGGAATGAGCAGGAGGGAACATGAGGCGCTTGGAGGCGCTTCAGGACTAGGGGGGAACTGGAAGCGCTCAAGGGAAGCAGATCCTCATGAGGATCAACATTGAAAATGATCAGGGCAGTGTAATGATCAGTACTGATCCTGGATCAGTAGCTGTGTACACTAGCTGATCATAACCAATCATTGATTCCATTCAGTGCTCTTTGAATTGGATTACATCATGTATTGTTTATGTATTTATATCATAACCAATATGTTATGTAAATAGGTACTGAGGCGTAACAGGGGATAAATGAGTGATACCTGTCTTGGTGTATTTCACGTGTACAGTAATATTACAATGTATTGTAATCTTACTGTTGCACATAACTTAACTCTCATAACAACAGTACATTATGGTAACTGTATTTAACTATGGTTATCTTTGTAACAGGAGTACATTCTTAAGCTTGTATCTAATGATATACATATGTAATAGAGGCGTAAAAAGGAATGTACTATATGTAATGTGAACAATTGCAGGTACTTGGTACGTGTAAGGTACTGTGACATGTACTCTGTGGCTGGAAAGGTACAAAATGAATTATTGGGGGCCTGTTAACATTTTGATAACCATATGGCAGAAGGGTTCCCACGCTGGGATGAGATATAGCGGCAGAAACACCAAGAAACTACCAAAGTAGTGATTTTGGGAACTGATCAGACTGTAGCTGCTACATTTGGGGGTTTTGTGGTGACTAAAGGTACATAATGAATCTCTGGGGGCCTTTAAACATTTTGGTAACCATATGTCAGAAGTATTCCCACGCTGGGATGAGATATAGTGGCAGAAACACCAAGAAACTACCAAAGTAGGGATATTTGCGAACTGATCAGACTGTAGCTGCTCCATTTGGGGTTTTGTCGTCAGTAAAGGTACAGAATGAATCTTTGTGGGCCTCTCAACATTTTGGTAACCATGTAGCAGAAGGATTCCCACACTTGGATGAGATATAGTGGCAGAAACACCAGGAAACTACAAAAGTAGTGATATTTGGGAACTGATCAGACTGTAGCTGCTACATTTGGGGGTTTTGTGGTGACTAAAGGTACATAATCAATCTCTGGGGGCCTTTAAACATTTTGGTAACCATATGTCAGAAGTATTCCCACGCTGGGATGAGATATAGTGGCAGAAACACCAAGAAACTACCAAAGTAGTGATATTTGGGAACTGATCAGACTGTAGCTGCTACATTTGGGGGCCTTGTGGTGACTTAAGCTCCATAATGATTCCTTGTGGGCCTGTCAAAATTTTGGTAGCCATACGTCAGAAGGATTCCCACGCTGGGGTGAGATATAATGGCAGAAACACCAAGAAACTACCAAAGTAGTGATATTTGGGAACCAATCAGACTGTAGCTGCTACGTTTGGGGGTTTTGTGGTGACTTAAGGTCCATAATGAATCCCTGGGGGCCTGTAAGCATTTTGATAACCATATGGCAGAAGTATTCCCACGCTGGGACGAGATATAGTGGCAGAAACACCAAGAAACTACCAAAGTAGTGATGTTTGGGGACTGATCAGACTGTAGCTGCTACAGTCGGTGGTTTTGTGCTGACTAAAGGTACATAATGAATCTTTGGGGGCCTGTAAACCTTTAGGTAAACATATGACAGAAGGATTCCCAATCTGGGATGAGATATAGTGGCAGAAACACCAAGAAACTACCAAAGTGAGGGTATTTGGGAACTGATCAGACTGTAGCTGCTACATTTGGGGGTTTTGTGGTCAGTAAAGATACATAATGAATCTTTGGGGGCCTGTAAACATTTTGATAACCATATGGCAGAAGGATTCCCACGCTGGGATGAGAAATAGTGGCAGAAACACCAAGAAACTACCAAAGTGAGGATATTTGGGAACTGATCAGACTGTAGCTGCTACATTTGGGGGTTTTGTCGTGACTTAAGGTCCATAATGAATCCCTGGGGGCCTGTAAGCATTTTGGTAACCATATGGCAGAAGGATTCCCACGCTGGGATGAGATATAGTGGCAGAAACACCAAGAAACTACCAAAGTAGTGATGTTTGGGGACTGATCAGACTGTAGCTGCTACAGTCGGTGGTTTTGTGGTGAATAAAGGTACATAATAAATCTTTGGGGGCCTGTAAACATTTAGGTAAACATATGGCAGAAGGATTCCCACACTGGGATGAGATATCGTGGCAGAAACACTAAGAAACTACCAAAGTAGTGATCTCCAACAGAGATTCCACAAAATTCTTAGAAAATTTCTGCAGCATTTTGCTTATCCCAAGGTTGAGGTACCAATGTGAGCCTTAAGCTCTGGAACCTCATCGGGAATAAACAAATTGGCTCAGGAGTGCCTCTATTTATACCCAAATCCTCACGGCCAATTGCTTTTTGTTCTGTTCCTCGCTTCTCCTTCTGCCTGGCAACAAAGACATCCTCCACTCCCAAAACCGGACTATTTTCTTGATACTGCCCGCCTCTCAGTCATGCAACAACTGAAAATTGTTCCAATACCTAAGTCGGACAAATAAATTTGCCCAAAATTGCGTTGGCTGCGTTATTGTTCCATGTTCCCTATTCTGCGTGCTCAAATTACCTCACCAGACCGCTCTTCCTACACTCAACCCTGCACTGCAATTCCGCCGCACACTCATGTGACCTAAACCGGTTAAACTGAGTACAATTCCAGTAAATGAAAATTGATTTATATTCCGGTTGTATGATCTCAAGGACCATTTTGCTAGCACTACCTGAATTATCTGCTCGGATCGGCCAGTCCGACGAGTCCTTGGACCGGTGTGTCCAAGCAGTTCTCGCACATGGCCTTCCAACAAGCTGTTGAAGAGGCTTGTCCGAGCAGTCACCAGGCGGGCTCTGCTTGGAAAGGGAAGTCCAACCTCTTGTCGGAGAGCCATGTCCAAAAACTGCTCGGACATGCCGGTCTGGGACTTGTTGGAACTGCTGTTCCAAGAATTTAATTGTTGCAGTGTAGCCCAAATTATGAGCCTTAAACGGGCCACACCAAGCCCTATTCCAGTAATTAGAATGGAATCATATCCAAGCTCCATGGTCACCAGTCTCTGTTCCTATTATGGCTATTGTTGTGATCCTGCGATGGCTTGTGATGACACCTTTTCCCTCCGCACTAGCCCACTGAATGAGACTTGCGCCTGTAGGCTGTAGCATTAAGCGACCGCTGCAAACAATATAAACAGATAGTACCTGGCCTAATTCCGGTAACTGAAATCGGATTTCTTATCCCGGTTGTATGGCCATGAGTGTCTTGCCACCAATATATCCAAAGACGTGCTTTCCATGTTGAGATGGCTTGGGAAAAAATGTTAACTAGAAAAAACCTAATAGCCATTTCCGGCCAATCCACACCCCGCACAGTAGTGCGTGTCACACACCCGGCTTCACTGAAACCGACGTCTCCATCGCCTACCAGAAAGAGTATGTATTTATATTTACGGAGGTATGCCTTGCACATCTACATATACCCCTGGTACACTACCCATCTTGTGATGTAACAAACACATTTAAGTAACGTCTCCCCAAGTTTGCTTCATCATATTTGGGGGCATACCTGGTCCACAAACGGCCCTCTCATCCCAGGGCTGCGTGTGTAATTGATGCAAAGCATCTACCATATTTAACACTGTGAGGTTTAGATGAGATCCTAATCCTGTGCCTTGGAGCAACCTTTCCCAATGCTCAATTGTTTCTTGACCCGCGCAGCGGACATCAGATGATGCAGAGCCCAGAGGCGACTCTGGAAATCACCCCAACACCTATATAAAGTCAATTCCCAGATGTTTCCTTTATGTCAGCCTGAGACAAAACCTACAAGATAAAATTTTATAGCTCCTTTCCAACATGACAAGATTGGGACTCTCATGCTTGGTGTTCCTGCCAGACAATTTTCACCCAGGGCAACTCAAGAATTTCAACCCTACGCTCCGGCCTACTCGGAATTCCAAGCCCAAGGAGCCCATTGACATACCAGCCGGTGCAAAAAGTCCCCACCAACTTCTTTATTCACATACACCATGCCCTAACATGTCACCTGATTCTTGATGCTGCTGACATCTACAGCGTCCAGGGCAATGAAATTTTCACTAGAACTTGAAAAAAATCCATAACCTCACCACATGGCCCTGGGTATGGAGGAGGGTGTTCACATTGATTTTTTTTCTAGTGTAATTTTGCCTTGAGCATTGCACACCATGAATATTCAAGCATCTGAGTAAAGTAGAATAGAGAACAAGAATATTTGCCTTAGAGATATTGATAAAATCAGGAGAGCACATGGTAACAGTATAGCTAATCAGAGAGAAGTGAGAAAATAGAAAAAAGAAAAAATAGAATAAATTAAATAGATAAATGAACAAAAATACAAGAGTTTGCAAGGGATCAGTCCAAGAAATGAAATTGGCTCGACTTCATCATGAATTCAATCATCAGGCTACATCCACCTTAACCAACAAATTACTATTAATAAGAATGTTTGTATTCAAGTAATAACATTTTCATTGTTTGTCCAATACCATTATGATATCAGAGATCATGATCCTCAGTGGCACTGAGTAAAATTTCTTTACTACAGCACAATTGAGGCAGTGAGAAACCCAATGTCCAATTTGCAAATCATCAGACCTTGGCAAAAGTACCCAAAGACATAGTAAAACCTTGGCAACAGTACCCAATGAAATAGTACATGGTGTTTTGGCTGACAGAAGAGATTTTTTGGAGTCCTCAAGAACATTCCTGTGGTCAATGCAGTTTGCTTTTAGCTACCACATGTTTTCATAACACTTAAAGACACTGATTAATGAAGCCTTTGATTTGAGCACCACAGTGCCATGTTGCCTGCTAAGAAATCAGATGTCACAAATCAAACATTGATTGAATCAAAAAACAACCTGAATTTTGCCCTTTTCCAGACATCTTCATGACCCAATCTCCATCTTGTCCATTTCCAGGTACGTCTTTGCATGTTACATCATCTCCAAGCCAGACACATAATGAAATATCACATTGCACAACCATAGTTATGGTGTTCAAAGTTGGTTTGCATAATTTTATGAATGTATAAATCATAAAATCATAAAAACATTTTGGTGAGGAAATTTTGTATCACATAATCAGACAGTCATATCCCCTGCAAAAATGATTTCATGATTTTATGATTTATGCATGCATAAAATTATGCAAACCAACTTTGAACACCATAAGTACTATGTCTACTTTGCCAAACCACAATTTCACATCCCAATTCCCTCTCTAACTATGGAATTCACAAGTTCACATCCTGATTCCCTCTCTAAATATGGAATTCCACTTGACACACTCCACCAACCCAAACCCTAAACAGTCAGACTTGTTTGTGCCACAAAAATCCAAACCCATCAGCTCGCCTCAACACCATAGTTCATTTCCCACTGTTACCCCCTTTCTTATTGAGAAAGAAGTTCTCCGCATGTTGGGACACTTCAAATCTTGACTCAAGTCATGGCTCTTGACACTCCAATCTTACTGCCAGTCTCTTTACCCAGTTTTCTATATGATAGTCTCATTGACACCAACCCTACTGTCAGGACTCAGGAAAAAAAAAAAAAATCTCCTTATCAAAATCCCAAAATGTAAAAGTAATGTCTAAAAATTGCAAATCAACAGCCAAGTCTATGTTTTGGGTGTGGTTGGTGAAGTAGCCAAGAACATTATCTCTCTTGAAGTAAGCCAGCTTTACTCCTTGGCCCAGAGACCTGATATGACTCTGTCTCATAGCCAGAGCTTATTAGCCACACCCAACCTCATTTGCCTGGCATTCAGAACTAATGTAGATTTGACCAGACAAATACTGATAAATTCTCACAAATTGCACCCAATATTAGTACACACAACACTGTGTAATTAAACTACCAGTAATGGTAGCGTAATGGTAACGTAACAATTTTTTGACTATTATCATTACTGTTATCTGTAATGGACAATTTTTACTTTATAATTATCCATTTGCACTATTTTTTTGTTTAAATTACGTTATCCTGTCGGCGGGAGGGGATTTTTTGCCCGCTGCTACGTTACTGAAGTGCAGGAACAGATTAAATTACTTGTAATATTATGGATAATGTAGTTAAAAATAAATATTATTATTGTTTTTGAGGGGAGGATCACCTTCAATGCCTTCCCAGCCTCCACAAATTCCCCAGTCAAAGGGATATCCTCGCGAAGCCACATCAGGCTACTAACACAGTGCGCCATGGTTGAGGGGAGTAGGCTCCCACAGCGACTGCTACAAACATCTGACACTGCCAAGAATAATCTCTCAACAGCGCAGGAGCTCCCAGATAAGCGCAAAGATTTGTGACTAAGGATGTGGCTGGTATTTTTTTGAAGGCAAACAGTTGCCCCTGGACCAATACAATTACTGTGTGTGCTAGAGCTTGCGAAAAATATCATTGGGTTAGGGCTGTTTCACCCCTGGGAATTGAGATAACACATTATCCAGGGGTGAAGTGCTATATAAGCATATTATCCAGGAGCGGAGCACCGTACAGCATCTGCTTCACAGCAATAATGCACTATCCTGGAAAATTATCATTACATTATCTGTTTCAGGATGCAAAAACAAAAACACGCACACAATTATGTTACGGGCGCGTCAGGAAATCACAAATTCCAGATAGCAGTAACGTAGCTGGGCGGCAACTGAAACCATTACATTACTGAGATAACGTGGATAACGTAGGGTAACGTATTTACCCAGTGTTGGTACACAGCCATGAAACTGTCTTGCCTGTAAAAGTTACATTTTTCATGTCCCTATTTAACATACCTGTGACCTAGGTTTTTGAAATGTACACCCCTTGACAATAACATGTTTGAAACCATTTTTATCTCATCTCCAGAACCATTCCTTTCCAGAAATGATTTTCAATGGGAATGAGGTCCCATTCTAATGCCAAGGTTTTGTTGCACAAGATTATTGATTTGAATGCTTGTCAACATTTGGGTGGTACTCATCCAGAATCTGTGTTTAGCCAATGGCCTTGCCAATTGAACCAAGATGCTAATCCAAGACATTCAACCAAGAGTACTCAAAGTTCTGATCCTGTCAGGTCCAATTTGGATGCTTACCCCAAGTTAAGCTAATACACAAGCCAAGAATTGAATTTGGTTCTGCCTTTTCTCAATTTCAGTTCCCAATAGTTGCTGCATTTGCAATTTCAATTAATAATAGCCAGTGAAACTTGCTTTCAACTGTGGGAGTATCCCTACCAAGGCCATATTTGCCCACAGGCAATTTTACATTGCTCTGTCCAGATTAACCTTGGTGTTGGAAATGTGTGTGGGAATTGTTACTGATGAAGAGCAAAAGTTCTCAATTTACCCCTGCTCAGGTCATATTTAGAAGACAATAAAATCCATCTGAATTTTGACTGTAATGATTCAGAGGTTTTCTATTTATTTTTTGTTAGAAATCTGTATATCTGCTTTTAATTATGTTGTGTAGTACAGTATAGTTGGTCTTGATTGTTATCTTTATATTTCTGCTGTTTTCATTTGCTCCTCTGATCTACTTCCATGCGGCTTGTATTTGTACCATTGCTTGGGCTCAATCCCTTTATCTCAAAAAAATATATTTACATTTGTTTTTTAATTATGGGAGGTTCGAGTGTCATGTTTGATTTTTCTTAGCTTATTTGCCGTGGCGCAGCCACAATTTCCCTAGTATTTGGGAACCGATCAGACTGTAGCTTCTACATTTTGGGTTTTTGTGGTCAGTAAAGGTACATAATGAATCTTTGGGGGCCTGTCAACATTTTAGTAACCATATGGCAGAAGGATTCCCACGCTGGGATGAGATATAGTGGCAGAAACACCAAGAAACTACCAAAGTAGGGATATTTGTGAACTGATCAGACTGTAGCTGCTACATTTGGGGGTTTTGTGGTCAGTAAAGGTACATAATGAAAATTTTGGGGCCTCTTAAAATTTTGCTAACCATATGGCAGAAGGATTCCCACACTGGGATGAGATATAGTGGCAGAAACACCAAGAAACTACCAAAGTAGTGATATTTGGGAACTGATCAGACTGTAGCTGCTACGTTTGGCGTTCTTGTGGTGACTTAAGGTCCATAATGAATCCTTGGGGGCCCGTAAACATTTTGGTAACCATATGGCAGAAGGATTCCCACACTGGGATGAGATATAGTGGCAGAAACACCAAGAAACTACCAAAGTAGTGATATTTGTGAACTGATCAGACTGTAGCTGCTACATTTGGTGGTTTTGTGGTGAGTAAAGGTACACAAAGAATGTTTGGGGGCATTTAAACATTTTTATAACCATATGGCAGAACAATTCCCACACTGTGATGAGATATAGTGGCAGAAACACCAAGAAACTACAAAAGTAGTGATATTTGGCAACTGATCAGATTGTAGCTGCTGCATAATGCATGTGTCCCGAAACACAATATTTGTGGGTTTTATATGCAGAACAATTTTTGGATGAAATTTTATGTCGAAATATCCCACTTTCTTAAATCCACAGAATCCTAGACTCTTGGATCTAAGTTTTGGGGTGTTTTTTTTACAAAGCTTCAACAAAAAATAGCACACACAACAATTAAACACAGGCACAAGTTGAAAATCCCCAAAGACCCAAAGACCCTATGGATGACCCTCCAGCTGTGCCGCAGCAACAAGCAAAAGTGGGCCGGTTGTTAGAGTATTCCAGGAAGGCCCTAATCAAGTGATTAGTGGGCTCCCAGGGAGGGGGTAGGACGAAACCGGAGCCCCTGGGGGGACAACCTCATGGAACAGTACTCCTTAAATAAGTTTTCCGGAGGATCCCCCACGAGCACTTGACCCCAGCCACATCCGCTCGTCTCCAATGCCCTGCTATTACTGCTCCCCAATCACCCGCCACCACCAACCATACACCTGTTCTTACTGCCTTGGGCGGTATTGCTCGCCACTGTAACTGTTGCGCATGTTCCATTGCATTTACAAAACCGCCACCGCCACTGTTGTCATCTTGTACAAGCTTAACAGCTCTTACCAAGGCACCACATCAAGCTCGTCATCCCATTGCTGGGCCAACCCCGCGCCACAACCATCACTTGCATAACCTGCCCACCTCAGCCTGTGCAAAGGTCTATCAACGCGCTCGGGTGGTAACCTCCGTGCAATACACACAAATCCAACAATTATATTTATGTACATGTGTATCTGATTTGGACATGGTCACCAGATTTATAATCTACCCAGGCCCGGCTGGCCAAGAACTCACAAGGCCGACTCATTCAAGGCCCCAATCCAGTCAAATATACATATTGGATTTCAGAGTGCAGCTTGCCATGCACGCACTTCCTTCCTGGCTCAGTTCGCCAGTCTTAACGAGCAGCTTAGCTCATCCGTCCAACCTGACCACCCACCCACAAGCCAAGCGCCCGACACCATCCCCCTAGAATGCACTGGCTTTCCCCAACCCTCCTTCTTCTTTGGACCCTCCGCGCTTGAGTAACCAACAACCAAGGATGGTGTGTCACAGTCTCAGAAAGACGCTCGCGACCAAACGCACGCAGATTGACCAAGAATGCCAAGCGTGGATAGCCTTCAAGGGAGATTATACAACGATGGTAGCGTGTAATATCCTTGATGAGAAGTAAAAACAGGTGAGCAATTCAGGACCGTTTATGGCATGTCATATGTATACACAGCAGCAGGAGCGGCAGTCTCATTGGTGTGTTTACAGGCTTCCGCATTGTACCGTCACACTCCGACCGTTCCCATCAAGCCCTTCTTGGCCCGGGAGGAGGAAACATTCATGTTCGGCTAAGCAGAAGAGAGTCGAGCCGACTGGCCCCAACGACTGGAAGAGCACAGGCGATTCGGCGAAGCAGGAGCCGAGCACGAAGCACCAATCGAGAGCCGTCCAAGTCGCTAGAGCGCGTCTAGCCCGTGTCGACGAAGGGCGTGCACTCACTATCTCCACGGAAGACGCAGCAGAAGACAAGGCGCCATCACTCGCCGCACAGGGACGGCCCATCTTCGCACCAGGTCACACCACGACTGCACGAGCATCTCCGCCCCGAAGCAGGCGCACTGACGACCCCGCAGAGCGCTTCCCGCCAAGGATCCGCGCGGGCGGTCCTCCCTGCGCCCGAATGGATGTGGTACTCCAACAGCAAGGCACACCATTCCAAGCAGGTCTTCAGCAACCTTCCTCCAGCTAAGAGCTTCTCCCTCGGCCCCCCGCCTAAGAAGCTGGACTCCCAAGACTCAACCATCCTGAAATTCTTCAATGACTCCTCCAAGGCCGCGAGAGGACTCACTGTTGGGAAGGAAGGACCTCTTGACATCAAAAGACAAAGCTCTGGAAGAAGAAGAGGAACCCGGTCAGGGCCCCATAATAGTACTTCAGACTGTCGACAACGAAGGAATGGGAACACAAGTGGTCAGCTCTCCGGACCAAGCAGGAGAGTGGTGGCATGTGCCTCCAGCCGGACGGAAGAGTTCCTGTGACAGCAGTTCATGTGCAAGGTGCATTCACAGCGTCAGATCTTCCCGCGCCTGCCCCTCGATGGGTGCCCTTGGCTCGGGCCGTGGCGCCCTGCTGGTCCAGTTCAAGATGGACAAGCCTAAACGAGGTTGCATATGTTTTTGACAAGGTTGCACGGGAAGGTGGTGCACAAGCAGATTATGGGCGTGACTGCAACCGCTGTGCCAATGTGATTCTTCCCCCCAATGTGATACCCAACCTGGAGGCAATCTCTGAATCTTGAGTACTATTTGTTTAGTATTATGAGCAGGCAGCGAAGGACCTTGATTGTGTTGGCGCCGAGCGCAACCCGGTCTCCCGCCACCAGCAGCATATCTCACTTCAACCTTCCGGGGGACTGGTGGGTTCTTAGTATTGTAATATTGGCTGGAGAGAAGCTTGTGTCCTTGTTTCTTTTTTATCTCCTCTTGTCTTGTGCTATGTGAAGGTAGTTGAGCTTCCCTGATACCCAACGGGTTGAGGAGGTCAACCCCAAGGGAAAAAATTAAACTAAGGTGGGGTCATTGACAAATATCCAACCCCATAGAATTTTCAAGTGCTTAAGCAGGGAATACTCTGTGTACTACTGAAACATCCTTCACCTTACACTTTGTTTTAACCTGGCCATTGATGATCTTCCTCTCCAAAAATCTGATGATTTATACATAATTTTGTGTCCAAACTGGGAAGTTATGAAAAATGTGAGACTTGAGAGACTCAGTCATCCAGAATTTCTGACATTTGTAAGGGTGCCACAAAATTGAAGTTGTGGGTTATTTAACAATAGTGATAAAGGTACTGTAGATGCCCACTTACAATGAAATCATTCACTGTTTTGTTTTTGAGTGTCAATTAGGCATAAATGTTGATAGAAGCATAACCAATTTTATTTTCTTGCTCCCTAAAGAAAATATATTCATATCATGCTTGTGGGTATTCATTAATTCCATGAGGTGGTGTGTTCTTGGAGGAGCTATGCTTGCAGGTTGGGACTGGAAACCATTGAACCTGGATGAGAGAGTAACAGGAATCTGAATTTGCAGCGGCGAAGCCGCCTTGGCCTCTAGTTCCTCATTAATCTGTGGGTGATAACAAAAGTAGATAAAACAAAGAACCCAACAAAAATATGCTAAACCATGGTAAACTAATTTCAAAAAGGCCTTCTATGCATGTAGCACCTCAAGTATGATGTGCAATATCTTCAGGAAGTTCAACCAACCAAATTAACAATGTTTGCAGGATGGTATCATGAGAGAGGTCAGGGGTCAATGTTTTTCCTTTTTTGAAAAAAGGTAGATTTGGAGACTTCTGATAACATCAGTTGTTGAAGTAAAAAAGAAAAATAAAAAAACTTTGAGACCCCTCAGCCACCCTGGATTAATCCTAAAACTTGCAATGTCTTTTTTTCATGAAGAATCAAATGGTGTATGTAGAAATTTATGAATGTTATCAGGCAAAAAAAAAAAAAAAAATCCTGTGGCTTGAAGCTAACACAGGGGGAAGGAGAGAGATTATAGAAGACTATTAAGGAGACATGCAACACAGAAAAAGGTATCAAGAGGAATAAAAAAAAATGATCAATATAAATTGATCAATATACGCTATATTGATCAATATAAGACATTGCAAATTCATCCATCTTGGTAGTGAATGGGACCCACAATCACAATCCATTGTCTGGAGCTTCTTCCCACACCGCGCACAAAAAACTCCTGCCGGAGCAATTTGAGGAGATCCGGAAGCTGTCAAAATCCAATCTGAAGCCAGCCCAAATTTTACTCCAACTACAAACGTCCAATAACAAGACCTTTGCAACCAACAAGAATGTAAGTAATGCGCTTCAGAAGATACGCCTCGAAGATTTGGATGGACAATCCCCCACCAAAAGCCTCTTGTCGGTCCTGAAAGAATCAAACTGGTCGTATGATGTAAAGGTAGACTCCAGCGGCCATGTTGTGAACCTCTTCTTTGCACACCCCGGATCAATCCATCTAGCTCAAATCAATCACCACATTGCGCTGTTGGATTCCACCTACAAAACCAACCGCTACAATCTCCCTTTGCTGCACGTGATGGGACAGGCAGCCTCCAACCAATTTTTTTCTATTGCGTTCTGTTTTATGACTGATGAAGACGTAGACGGGTATGTCTGGGCTGCGAATCAACTCAAGAAAAATGTTTGGCGTCCTCAGCGCATCCCCCAAGTATTTATCACTGATCGGGACTCAGCATTACAAAAGGCACTAGCACACGTCTTCCCGGACTCGCAAGCAAACCTGTGCGTTTGGCACATCAACAAGAATATTACATCAAACTGTAAGAAACATTTTCCTGCAGTCAAACTGAAAGACAAAGAAAAAAAGAAGAAGGAAGGAACCGAGAAACCCAAAGATCCGTGGGAAATCTTTGTGCAGCTTTGGCAGCAAGTAACCTCGTCAAAAACAAGTGAGCTCTACACAGAACAATTTGAAAACTTGAAGAAGTTCCTCTCAACCCGCCCAGCCGTTCTCGAGTACCTCAAAAAGAATGTAATCCCGGTTAAAGAACTTTTTATCGTGGCTTGGGCCTGTCAATACCCTCACCTTTGCAACCTCAACACTTCAAGGGTTGGATCCGGACATGCCTATCTCAAAACCTTTGTGAAGAACTCAACGGGCGACATGCTATCAGTTTTCCATTCACTCGCTCATGCAGTAAACATGCAAATCAATCACGTCCACGAGTCAGTTGGAAGCGATGCGGTTAAGACCCTGGTAAATGTGCCAAAGATGTTCATCCCTCTCCTTGACCATATCTTGACATTCGCTATCAAAGAATGTATTACTCAATACAAATGGCTGCAAGATCTTGATCCAACAGAAGAATGTTTGCAAACGGTTACAATTGGCCTTGGTATTCCTTGTGCCCATAAAATCACTGAATTAAGGGAAGCGGGTGATACTTTGTCACCCGATGACTTCCACTTCCAATGGCATCTCAAATATAATCCAGAAATCACGGTAAGGAATCTCCCACATTGAGCATATAAATTTGACGACTAACAAAGCTTTTTGCCCCAATCGAATACAGCAAAGTGACGAAGACAAAATCAGCTTAGATGCTGAGATACGGGAGATCACGGTCACTCTCTCTCAAGAACAGCCTCACACTCTTGTGAGTCTCATTGACCAGGTCCATAAAATTATTGCTGGCACCCACCAGGCCGTCCCGATTCAAGCGCCGCTTGTCAGAAAGAATACAAAAGGGCGACCGACTCTCAAAAAGCCTCGTTCAACTTCAACCAAGAGAAATCCCTTGCAGTTTGAACTTGTGGAAGCTCAACTGGAAAAAACTGAAGCTAATCTGAAGAAAAAGAAGAGGGCCTTGAAGGCTCCAAAACGAAACTCAAAACGATTAAAAAAAATCATTCTGACGATTCCAATGCTGAACCATTGTCTGATGGCCAAGAAGTTACCGATACTAAACCCGCCACACAAAAATCAACAAGATTAAACCAAGTGCCTGAAACAAAAGGAACACATGATGTGCCATCTGAATCATCCAAATCCAAAGATTCTAACAAGACAACATCCAAAGAAGGGTCTGACTCTGAAGAAGAAACTTCAGAAGCCAACAAATCCAGGGAGATCCTTTCCAAGGCCAAAAAATCACATGCAATGCTGTCCGAGGCCGGGTCCAAGGCCGGCAAACCACATGAAGCTGAAGAATCCCATCAATCTGAGCCGGATAAAGAGGAAGTTGTAGATTCTTCTTTGCTTGAGGTGAGATTTGTCTGTGATTATATTATCAAAACTGAAAAACTGAAATTGCATGGTCAGATACTTGCGGATCTCTACGTCCGGCCCATGATATTTATTTCATTGAAAATCTCCAGTTCCTTCATTCCACTACGTCTTGGCCCCAATCAGTCTCCAGACACAACTCCGATTTATCTCCTGCACGTGGACAACAATCACTGGGCTTTGGCATACGTTGAGCCAAAGGATGGTGTCAGACCCATTCCCCCTCCACTCTTGTCAAAGCAAATGGTTTCAGACGCTGCAAAGGGCTGGAAATCTGATATTCTCTCTGGTGTGCTTCTCTACAGCAAGAAGTGAATATCTTCTCTTTTCTCTTTTCTTCCTGAATACTAGAGGCCAAGGCGGCTTCGCCGCTGCAAACCCAAGGTTCAGGCCTCCCACCCCCCCTCCCCACTCTTCCTCAGCTAGTGCAAGATATTCATCTTTTGATAAATACATTACGTGGCTGCTAATCAGTCAGAAAGATCAGCTATTCATTCCATCAAACAGCAGAATGGACCTCCTGAGGCTAACCCAAGAAGTAATAAATATGACATGCAAAGAGCTGCCTTTATTTAAAAAGGAAGGCAAACAGAGCTCATTCCAGAGGTTCAAACCCAGCACCAAAATGAGGAAACATTTTCAAACAAGTGTGAGATTCCAATATTGGTGTGCAGATTCCATAGTGAGAGGAGGAAGGTGGAAACAAAGTTAAAATAGAAAATAGTCCAACTGGGAAGGTCAAGAAAAACTCTAGTAGTTCCCTGTGTTTGATCACATACACTATGGGCAATGGTGAAACCAATACAATATAGGTATTGGTATCACATTGGTTTGGGCTCCAATACATTGTATCTGTATTGGATTGGGTCACCAATACAATCCAATACATGTGGATCTGGTTGCCAATATGATCCAATCTGATTCTATACATTGTGGATTGGTGGGATGGGGTATTTATATTAGGCCCCAATTACCCAAAAAAGAGGTGTTTTTTTCGAAATACAATACCAACTGTATCATAGCTTTTTTTTTCAATAGAATACATGCTATAAAATTCTTTTGTATCAAAAAAAATATACAATACACTGCATTGACTGATACCTGTTTTGTACCTGATTAGAACCACAAGCTTATTCCAAGCTCTCAACTTCAATTGGGATCAGCTGGGTGTGTTTTTCTTGCAGTTTCACAGTTCCTAAATGATCTGCTTTCAGGGGGTTCAGTGCAGCAGAAGCCACCACTGCATGGCACAAAGAAAGAGGTATATTTTTTGACCTGAAGAGACTTCCTTACTGCATGTTGGTAAAACACTGGTAGTGTTTTGCTGACCAGAAGAGGGTCTCTACTGGACAGTCTCACCCTTCCAATTACAGAGGTCCTTAATTAAGTTAGATAAAAGTTGCTTGTCAATCAACCCTGAATCAGGAGAGACATGATGGATGTTTTTGCCAGTGTATAACTCTTTGGGATATGCAACATATGCTTATTGAAATCAATCAGAACTGAAGGAACCCACAGCTCTCATCCCTGCCTTTTGCTAATCAAGTGAGACTTCTCTTTTTGGAACAAAGAACCCTGATGAGACAAAAGTGCCTCTAGAAAAGCCTCAGGCAAGGGGGGGGGGGCTTGGTTAATTTTCAATATCAATTGTCAGCAAGCAGAAGGGATCAAGCAAGCTGAATCAATCATCCATCTACATATTCACATTTACCTTGCCGCGCACTCAGGACTCCAGTGGATAATCATGAGTGAATCAGGGGGGCTAGCAGAGCGTACATGCTGCTGCTGCTGATCAGGGTGAAGATGGTTTTGGAGTGGGTTGAAGGGTTGGAAGTAGGTCTCTTGGTCCTCTCAATTGTTGCTGCTTGGGTTGTAGACCAGGGTGTTGAGCTCAGATGGGGTGATGATGAGGTTATGGGAGATTGCCTGGAGGTCCGCGTTTACAGTTGCCGGTCCGCCATGACTATGAGCCCGGACCATGGGGCTAAACAGAGCAACGTTGGAGGCGGTCGGTCTATTGTCGGGAGGGCGGGTGCCAGCTTGATGGGCGCTGTGTTTCTACTCGGAGGAGGTGCCGGGCGACACCCGCAAGCTTGCATAGGAGTGGATCGGAGTCATTGACGCCGGCTGTAAGCACGTCCGACGCCGAGAAGAGACGGTCACGCTGCTGACACTCAACCTTTGCAGATTCTCCTTCAAACTCGTCGATGCGGTTCCACGGTTGTAACAGCTCAGTTTCCGGCGGGACCTCGTGGCGTGGCGTCAAGAGAATCAGGTTCTGGATCGTGTGTGACGCCAGACAGCAGTAAATCTGGAGGCCCCGCCTTTACCAGGTGATTAACAGTAGCGGCATCTGATAGTTGATCACGAGTCGCAGCAACATCCAGGCGAGCTCCAACAGTAGACGGGTGAAGAAGATGAATCCTGGCCACGGTGTGGTCCATTTCTGTCACCCCATGAGTCTTGAGAATTGCTTGGGTGGCCGCCAAGGGTTACTGGCTTTGAAGGCCCGGCGGTACATTGGTCAAAAGGGACGCTGTAGATGAAGAGCGACCGAGTTTGATTTGCATAAGGGGTGGTCGCGATGGGGGGAAATGATGGGGCTTACCAGGGGTAAACCAAATAAATGTGTTTTGGTGTGGTGGTGGAGACCATCTCCATGGAGGTTGGAGCCATGACAACTGGGTCTGGGGCGGGTGTGGCGGCCATGGCGATGGGAAATGAGAGGGGTGGCGTTACTTTTGACTGGGGGCGGTGTGGTTGGTCTTGGTTAAAAGGCGCGGGTTGATGGTCGTAGTCCCCCAGGGGGATTGGAGATGCTGAAATTCCAGCTATCCGTCTCCCTCAACCCTTCCGCTGCAGCACATGCGCAGTTTGAAGGGCAAAGAGTGGGCCCCCCACTGGTCACCAGTCTTTGCTGCGGGCCGGGGGCCTTCACGTCCAGTCCTTTTGACCCGTGCGCTTGACACGGGCTGGGGGCTGAGCCTGTGGCACAGCACTTCTGCTGATGTTGGAAGGCTATTGGAGTTGTTGAATGTTTGTGTATTTTATACTTTGGGGGGACTCATGTTTTTTTTCTTCACTGTTTTAATCTTGTAGGGGGAACCCATGTTTGTTTTTTTCTGAGATTTGTAAATTCTAGGGGGAACCCATGAATTTTTTTTTTTGACATTCTGGAAAATCTGTGTCTTTAATAAACTTGGATCTTTTTGTTTTCTCTTTTCCGCATGTAAAGAATTTTTTGTTTTCTTTGCACATGAAAAACTTGCATTTCATTTTTTTTTCCCTCAGGTAATGAAGTGGAAACTTCCCAGGAGATAAATGTGAGGGGCTGGTGTGGTATGATGAAATTGGGATGGGTCCAGAGGCCAAGAGTTGTCTCAATCTTGTGGTGAAACCTACTCGCGACTTGGCATACACTTTTTACTGTAGGGTGGTCATGCACGCCAACTTTATTGGCGTACATAGATACCTACGCCTTTATTTTCATTACTTTTGGCTTGCGCACGCCATATTTTTGGCTTAGACTTAAAATCACGCCAGCTTCTTGGCGTGAGCTTTGACATACGCCAAATATTTTGGCGTGTCCGTGAAAGAACCACATTTTGTTGGCGTGCGCTGGGGAATTTTTTGGTGTGCCTTTAGGCTGGCCCTTTTTTTTCCATAGATTGAGACATGATTTTGCAGTAGAAAAAAGACAAAAAAAGAAAGCTGATGTAGATGTATTATTTGGCAGAACCTAGAAATAAACCAAAAAGTATTGAAGGTGTAGTGAGTCAAAAAATTCCGGGGGTGCCCCTTTTTTTGGGTGTGCATTTATCAAGCCCCAGTCACTCTTTTAGTCATGACCATCAAGTCAGGCCCCCTGGACACATCAGTGGAATTCTTAACAAGTGATATGTCTTGAGGCGGCAGAAGGGATCAAGAGATGAAAGAGTCAGATGTTGGCACACTTCTATAAATGGAGTGTGCTTTGGCACACTCCTACAAATGGAGTGTGCTTTGGCACACTCCTACAAATGGAGTGTGCTTTGGCACACTCCTACAAATGGAGTGTGCTTTGGCACACTCCTACAAACAGAGTGTGCTTTGGCACACTCCTACAAACGGAGTGTGCTTTGGCACACTCCTACAAACCAAGTGTGCTTTGGCACACTCCTACAAACGGAGTGTGCTTTGGCACACTCCTACAAACGGAGTGTGCTTTGGCACACTCCTACAAACGGAGTGTGCTTTGGCACACTCCTAAAAATGGAGTGTGCTTTGGCACACTGCTACAAACGGAGTGTGCTTTGGCACACTCCTACAAATGGAGTGTGCTTTGGCACACTCCTACAAACAGAGTGTGCTTTGGCACACTCCTACAAACGGAGTTTGCTTTGGCACACTCCTACAAACGGAGTGTGCTTTGGCACACTCCTACAAACGGAGGGTGCTTTGGCACACTCCTACAAACGGAGTGTGCTTTGGCACACTCCTACAAACGGAGTGTGCTTTGGCACACTCCTACAAATGGAGTGTGCTTTGGCACACTCCTACAAACAGAGTGTGCTTTGGCACACTCCTACAAATGCCGGAGTGTGCTTTGGCACACTCCTACAAACAGAGTGTGCTTTGGCACACTCCTACAAACAGAGTGTGCTTTGGCACACTCCTACAAACAGAGTGTGCTTTGGCACACTCTTACAAACGGAGTGTGCTTTGGCACACTCCTACAAACCAAGTGTCCTTTGGCACACTCCTACAAACGGAGTGTGCTTTGGCACACTCCTACAAACGGAGTGTGCCAAAGCACACTCCTGAGTGTGCTTTGGCACACTCCTGAGTGTGCTTTGGCACACTCCTGAGTGTGCTTTGGCACACTGCTGAGTGTGCTTGGGCACACTCCTGAGTGTGCTTGGGCACACTCCTGAGTGTGCTTTGGCACACTCCTACAAATGGAGTGTGCTTTGGCACACTCCTACAAATGCCGGAGTGTGCTTTGGCACACTCCTACAAATGGAGTGTGCTTTGGCACACTCCTACAAATGCCGGAGTGTGCTTTGGCACACTCCTACAAATAGAGTGTGCTTTGGCACACTCCTACAAACGGAGTGTGCTTTGGCACACTCCTACAAACAGAGTGTGCTTTGGCACACTCCTACAAACCAAGTGTGCTTTGGCACACTCCTACAAACGGAGTGTGCTTTGGCACACTCCTACAAACGGAGTATGCTTTGGCACACTCCTACAAACGGAGTGTGCTTTGGCACACTCCTACAAACGGAGTGTGCTTTGGCACACTCCTACAAACGGAGTGTGCTTTGGCACACTCCTACAAACGGAGTGTGCTTTGGCACACTCCTACAAACGGAGTGTGCTTTGGCACACTCCTACAAACGGAGTGTGCTTTGGCACACTCCTACAAACGGAGTGTGCTTTGGCACACTCCTACAAACGGAGTGTGCTTTGGCACACTCCTACAAACGGAGTGTGCTTTGGCACACTCCTACAAACGGAGTGTGCTTTGGCACACTCCTACAAACGGAGTGTGCTTTGGCACACTCCTACAAACGGAGTGTGCTTTGGCACACTCCTACAAACGGAGTGTGCTTTGGCACACTCCTACAAACGGAGTGTGCTTTGGCACACTCCTACAAACGGAGTGTGCTTTGGCACACTCCTACAAACCAAGTGTGCTTTGGCACACTCCTACAAACGGAGTGTGCTTTGGCACACTCCTACAAACGGAGTGTGCCAAAGCACACTCCTGAGTGTGCTTTGGCACACTCCTGAGTGTGCTTTGGCACACTGCTGAGTGTGCTTGGGCACACTCCTGAGTGTGCTTGGGCACACTCCTGAGTGTGCTTTGGCACACTCCTACAAATGGAGTGTGCTTTGGCACACTCCTACAAATGGAGTGTGCTTTGGCACACTCCTACAAATGGAGTGTGCTTTGGCACACTCCTACAAACAGAGTGTGCTTTGGCACACTCCTACAAACAGAGTGTGCTTTGGCACACTCCTACAAACAGAGTGTGCTTTGGCACACTCCTACAAACAGAGTGTGCTTTGGCACACTCCTACAAACCAAGTGTGCTTTGGCACACTCCTACAAACAGAGTGTGCTTTGGCACACTCCTACAAACCAAGTGTGCTTTGGCACACTCCTACAAACGGAGTGTGCTTTGGCACACTCCTACAAACGGAGTGTGCTTTGGCACACTCCTACAAACGGAGTATGCTTTGGCACACTCCTACAAACGGAGTGTGCTTTGGCACACTCCTACAAACGGAGTGTGCTTTGGCACACTCCTACAAACGGAGTGTGCTTTGGCACACTCCTACAAACGGAGTGTGCTTTGGCACACTCCTACAAACGGAGTGTGCTTTGGCACACTCCTACAAACGGAGTGTGCTTTGGCACACTCCTACAAACGGAGTGTGCTTCGGCACACTCCTACAAACGGAGTGTGCTTCGGCACACTCCTACAAACGGAGTGTGCTTTGGCACACTCCTACAAACGGAGTGTGCTTTGGCACACTCCTACAAACGGAGTGTGCCAAAGCACACTCCTGAGTGTGCTTTGGCACACTCCTGAGTGTGCTTTGGCACACTGCTGAGTGTGCTTGGGCACACTCCTGAGTGTGCTTGGGCACACTCCTGAGTGTGCTTGGGCACACTCCTGAGTGTGCTTGGGCACACTCCTGAGTGTGCTTGGGCACACTCCTGAGTGTGCTTTGGCACACTCCTACAAATGGAGTGTGCTTTGGCACACTCCTACAAATGCCGGAGTGTGCTTTGGCACACTCCTACAAATGGAGTGTGCTTTGGCACACTCCTACAAACAGAGTGTGCTTTGGCACACTCCTACAAACAGAGTGTGCTTTGGCACACTCCTACAAACAGAGTGTGCTTTGGCACACTCCTACAAACCAAGTGTGCTTTGGCACACTCCTACAAACAGAGTGTGCTTTGGCACACTCCTACAAACCAAGTGTGCTTTGGCACACTCCTACAAACGGAGTGTGCTTTGGCACACTCCTACAAACCAAGTGTGCTTTGGCACACTCCTACAAACAGAGTGTGCTTTGGCACACTCCTACAAACCAAGTGTGCTTTGGCACACTCCTACAAACGGAGTGTGCTTTGGCACACTCCTACAAACGGAGTGTGCTTTGGCACACTCCTACAAACGGAGTGTGCTTTGGCACACTCCTACAAACGGAGTGTGCTTTGGCACACTCCTACAAACGGAGTGTGCTTCGGCACACTCCTACAAACGGAGTGTGCTTCGGCACACTCCTACAAACGGAGTGTGCTTCGGCACACTCCTACAAACGGAGTGTGCTTTGGCACACTCCTACAAACGGAGTGTGCTTTGGCACACTCCCACAAATGGAGTGTGCTTTGGCACACTCCTACAAACAGAGTGTGCTTTGGCACACTCCTACAAACAGAGTGTGCTTTGGCACACTCCTACAAACAGAGTGTGCTTTGGCACACTCCTACAAACAGAGTGTGCTTTGGCACACTCCTACAAATGGAGTGTGCTTTGGCACACTCCTACAAATGGAGTGTGCTTTGGCAAACTCCTACAAATACAAATGGAGTGTGCTTTTTTGGAAGGAGGAAGGGGGGCTATGTGATGAGTCTGATGGAGGACCTATTGAGGAACGGCAGCAGGGAAGAGTCAGAGCCAGACAACTGTATTCTGACAATCCTTCATCCATCCATTTCGTGACCTGGATAGACACAAGAAGAAAGGGATTCCTCTGAGTATTAGATGGTGAGGAGGCGGATGGAAGAGTAAGGCATTGCTTACCCGGTCAATCAGCAGCAGGTAGTGTGCAATTCTCCTCTACATAGGCTGGAGCAATTAATGCTTGAATTCGAGGCCCTTAACTTTGAGACCATTGCGCGGGTCAAAGACGGAGTTTCAGAGTCTTAAGTTGGCAAGGGAGTGCCTGGGCGCTGGGTGTCTGGGCCTGGCGGCCCTCCAGCGCGCTCACAAACGGCTTCCAGAATAGCACAATCTCCTCAACGTTTGCAAAGATGATTGGCACCCCCCGCACGCCAATCAGCAGCTCAAGCTCCTGGTAAAACACCTACAAGAAGATCTAGTAGATCTCGACAAAGACCAACTCCGTCAGGATCAGATCGTATATTGCTTTGTGGCGGTTCTGCTCCTTCTCGGAATATGTAGAGCAACCAGGCGGATCCATCAAGCTAGACAAAGTTTGATAATTAGGTCCACAGAAGGTACATGTCAGCCACGGAGATGCCAAGAACAGTGTTCTTCTAGCTACACCGGGTGATGATTGATAAAAAAGAGTAATTTGGAAGGTTTTTTGGGTTTTTATTTCAAAGAAATAAATATAAAGAATAAAAAGAGGGGCCCAACGTAGCGGGGGTGGTTTAGTCCCTCTGATATACACTGGGGCCTGCAGAGCAGGTATGGTTGAATCCCAGGAAAATAAAAGAATTGTCAACGATAAGAGGAGAAGGGGTTTTAACTTACTTTGATATTTAACCCGACTCTTATCGCGACAGAAGGAGAGATCGAAGATTTAAGCGAAAGGCATTGAGACGCAGGCGATTAAAAACTGGATCAATCGGAATCTGGATATTTCGATTCGAAGAAGTGATTAGATTATTGTTTGTCTGTCTTAAGCTGATGAGAAAAGAGAAGAGGGAGAACGGACCTCTTTATATATCCAAAATGTATCCAATTTTGATGGGGAAGTCTCTTCAAAGACTACGGACTGGGGCGGTAACTATTGCTTGATGACCCTTTGTCTTGCGATGAGGCCATTGATATCCGTCAGTTTATCTTTTCTCGTGCTTGATTGGGGCGCGGTTAGTTATTGATGTCGATCTGTTTATCTCAAATTTGGATGGGGAAGTCGTTATCTATAAGATCATACTTGTGTATGATCTCTCTAAAATTACCGGACACTGGACACCTGTCACTTGAATATCTTTGACAGGTGTAACTCGCTCACCCGGGTGTACTTTATACTTCACCCGGAGTATATTACCAATATTATCTATTTTTAAAGATAACTATCAATATTAATTATATGTACAATATACTTTTATGTATTATATTTTGATATTATATGTGACAGATTACATAGACATCTGTCACACAAAAAATGTGAAATATTATTTATAATCATTTGTATAATTGTTACGCTGGCTTGCGCTGCGTAGCCGGCTGACAGTACAGGTAGGTTTATTTGTCTTGGGGAGGGGTGGATGGTTGGGCCAAGGAGTGAGGAGGACACTTACATTGCCAGGATTGACATTGAGTTGAGTTGAGGATGAGGTTGCTAATGGTTGACGGCTGGCGTTGTGGTTGAGAGTGTTTTTCAAAGGTGTGGATGGGGCCTCTGAAGGCCAGAAGACATCTATCATGGGGGAAGTTGATGGTGCTTCTGCTAGGGCGGAGGTTGAGCGGGCGGTCGCAGATGAGATGGATTTTGCCATGCCCAAGAGCCACAAGCGGAAGGTGTTGTGAGTTGATGGGACGGCCGCCCCAGTGGCGTAAATTTGAGTGCAAATATTGGGGGCTGGTGATGGGGGTTGAGTTGCTTGCAGATTGCGCAGTTTTCAGATATCATTAGGATCCATTTTGACTCCGGATGGTCTGCTGAGCAACTGAGAGTGAATTAGTGACAACTTTGTCATAAATTAATGAAGGAAGAACCAGGTACCATGGTCGTCGTCATTGTCACACTTTCAACACCTGGCCGGTCAAAAAACCGACAGGAGGGGCATGGCGGTGGCGTAGTTGTCAGGGCTTGATTAATGTGGCACTCGAGTGGGTGGATCTTGAGAGCCGTAGTGCTGGATCTTCTATAAAACAGGCTTTGACTTGCTTGTTTGTGTCCCCCATGGCATCCTCTGCTGCTATACTTCCAGCGTGCAGTTTGTGCTCAACCCCCTCCGCTGTTGCACTTGCACAGTTTGAGGGGCTAAAGAGTTGGCCCCCGGGTTCTGCAGCCTTTGCTGCGGGATGGGGGCCTTCAATGCCCTTCCTTTTTGACCTTTGCGCTTGACGTGGGCTGGAGGTTGGCCCAGACGCAACAGTCATTGCTGTTCACAACACCTTTGGTGTTGTTTGGGGGCATTTGAGATTTCTTTTTTTTCAGTTCTGTTGTATGTGTATGAAACCTTGTTTTTTTTTTTTTTTGTGTTTTATAATAAGGGGAAACCCTTGATGTTTTTTTCCCTATTTTGACAAAATGTAAGGGGAACCCCTTGATTTTTTTTCCACTTTTTACAAAACTGTGTCTTTAATAAACTTAGATTCTGAGAAATTTGCACAAAATTGGAAAATTTTCACTTTCATTTTTTTTCTGTCATAATCATTCTTGGGAACTTATTTTACACCCCTGCAGCCAATCCCATGACTTTGGGTCTGTTGCTTGAGCTTCTGCAATGAAAAATGAAGTGCCAAAAACATTAGATGACCCACTGTACATACATACTTGAAGGTTAGCAAATCCACCAAATTAGACCCACAGTGCACGCAGCATGTGCTCTTGAGAGGTCTTCTGCCCGCTGTAAAATTTTGATGGGCTTTGGGTACCCCAGTGAGAAGGTATTTTTTCTGTAATTTCTTATAAAAGTACATTTCTGACTCCCAATCTATGTGGGGAAATTACATTCCAACTCCCAAAAATTATGTTTTGGGAGTCAGAATGTAATTTTTGGGAGTCAAATAGTCAAGCCCCTCAAAGAAAGCCAAAAATTACATGCAAGTACAACATTGGTGCGCAATATAAATAAACACGTGTGGATCTGGTTGTTGCTACACATAATGGATGCCACAGTCAAAATGTTTTAAACAGCCAAACAGTTGACAGTAGGAAATCAGCAGGCAAACAGCCGGATGCCGAGGTAGATTGTTGATCCGCCGAGACGGATCAGCGCCACTGTGGAACAAAAAGGGAGGGGAGAAGGTGGAGGATTGGTCAGAAGGACGGTCTGATGATTGATACCAGGGCGGAGACTTACTGAAGGCTACAAAGCCAAGAATGATGATCATGTATAGCCGGACCTTCAAGCTGGCTTTTCCCAAAGCAAAGGAGCTTCTCACATCGCCATCCAATATGCAAGCGACCACGATACCCTAGATAACCCAGCGCTCAGCGAGTGTACCTATAAGAATCGATCAAGGCGGATCGGGAGGAGACTTAAGTTGGCGAGCGTCCAGAGCAGGACAACGTTTGTTCGGACGCTTTTGTAATAGTCTTGCTTTAGAGCTTCTTTCTCCTTGTCCGACCGGTTCTTTTCGACCAATTTCGGCCGAGTTTTCAGGTTCATCAGCGCTTCGTCATAAGTCTGGTCAAGATCTTTCTGCTCCAGCGGGCATGCGATCTCTACTTTCGAATCGCCAGCAAAGACTGCCACTCCCAGGTCGGTTAAAATGATGTTCTGGTCCTTCGTTCCCCAAGAAAAATCATGCTACGCCGTGTCAAAAGGGTACGCACACGAAATTCAGTCTGAGAATCGTCAAAGAATCACACAGTTGTGTGGCACCAAATTGCTGGCTTACAAGGTTTGTGAATGCATAGACGTTGAGTACGTTGATATATGCTGGGGCCAATAACCTGAGAGGAATAAACACTCAATGATGAGTGATGTTTGGTTCAAATTCTGATAGATTGGCTGAGTGGTTACTCACAAATACTGCAACATGCAGGTTAGCAAATGCCACGGATCTAGCGCCAGGACACTTGACGTGATCCAAGAACCTGAGTCGAGCAAAATGCCAGATCAGTCAGCGAGCGGGTCAAGGATAATCGGATAAGAGCAAGATTGCTCGATCTTACCCAAAGTAGCAATCAATGAAATGACGATTTGCGCATACAGGGTGGCATTGGCTCCACCCTTGACAGCTTTGACTAAAATCAACACACACGCGACCAACATGTAGAGTGCAAGGCATCCAAAAATTATCATAGCAGAAATATATTTCCACTTGGCCCTGGGAAGGATAAAATTGTGAAAAGTCACAAGACTAAGATATTTATTTCACTAGTGAGTATGCGATCAATCCTAACATACCAGGAGATATATATAGAGAAATAAAACAGTCATGTACCTAAGAGTGGATACAAGACCGATTCTACAAATAGATAGAATAAAGAAAACTTGGAAAGTAAAGCTCTGCTGTGCAGGCTGAGACACGTTATCGTGCTGTAAGAATCGGAGTTCTTTTGGGAGCGACTGAAGTCCATGTCAGCGCCTGGACTCAGTTCGATGCTGAGTTAATCAGCAAGAGTTATCTTACATAGACTCGATGGAGCTCAATCCTTAAGGGCTCCAGATACGAGCTGCTAAGGAACCGGCGCAGCTGTCGTCTAACACAGGAGTGCGACGATCCATCAGCTTCCAGTCCTTGCTGTAG
This sequence comes from Puccinia triticina, assembly GCF_026914185.1. NCBI lineage: Eukaryota > Fungi > Basidiomycota > Pucciniomycetes > Pucciniales > Pucciniaceae > Puccinia > Puccinia triticina. The sequence goes on along the minus strand of NC_070560.1, from coordinate 5,035,279 downwards.
AGTTAGGCTTCTGCAACGATCGACTTACCTCCTGTGAAGGGGTCCAATATTCAATCGTTGAGGCTATGACCATTTAAGTCTGGGTTGGCGTCGGGTGCGAGCTTTCTGCAATATTGTACAATTATGTACGCATCAGCTTCGGCACTTCCTAGCTATGACGAACCCTATACAAGCGTGACTTACCTGCTTGAGGGTTTGCTTCGCTTAGGTCACTTGGGCTCTTCGTCTGGGTTTGACGTGGCTATGGAGAGGAACAGAGTTTTCAGCATGCGCATCAAACTACTGTCTTGGAGCCACATGCATATGCATGGGCCTAGAAACTCACCTTCGCCCCTTGCGGGGTTAGGGTTTTGTTCCTTGCGCTTCAAGCGCTCTAGTGACAAGCCCAAGTATTGACAGCCCGACGTGCTTCGAGCCGGGAGGTTGGAAGCAACTAATGACGAGGGTTCGATGCCAAGAGTTTCTAGTGCTCGACGAATGTTGACGCGTCCGACCGGTTTCGTGAGGAAATCAGCAGCGTTTGCTTCAGATCGAATGTAACTTAGTTGAATCAAGTTTCGCACCACGAGCTCCCTGACAAAATGTAACCTTATCAACATGTGCTTAGTACGAAAACTATTCTGAGATGTTTTGCTTTTGGCTAGATCAATTGCGCCTCGATTATCAACCAGGACTTGAATGTGTTGGAGCTCTGGTCGGGTCTTCACTTTGGATATTAAGTTTGACAGCCATGCTAGTTCCCGACCTAAGTCGGACAGAGCCTTATATTCGGCTTCCGTTATGGACTCCTGTCGGGTCTGAGCCGTGGCAGTCGGTTGAGGGGATGGTGCTGAGTGCTGCCCTCGTCGGTGGTCCTGCGAAAATATCGGGAATAGTCAAACAGAAGTGATAGCGGTTGGGGGGGGGATTTGTTTGAGAGGGAACAAGGGGATGGAATACCCTCGGCGGTTTGGTTGGATGGAAAAACTCAGAAAAGAAACTCAGAGGGAAGCCGGCGCGGTCGTCGGAAACTCGGATAGTGCTCAAAAGAAATAAACTCAGGAAGCTCGGGTACTCAAAACTAAAAAAAAGGATACGGAGATGGATCGACACGATCCGGGATCAATAAACTCTCAAAACTGTGATGATATCTTTCTGGGGGGGGAAGAGAGTACCATGCGGATCCTTCCTCCAAGTTCGGCTGAACTTGAGTTCCAGATCCGTGACAGACTGCGACAGACCCCGCGACAGGCCCTCGTGCCCGCCGCGCGCGCTCGTACAACCAAGAGAAGAGAGACGGGAGCAAGGAAACAAAAACCAACAAACAAAAGAAACAACAACTCAAACAAAAGCCAACCCACCCTAAGATGCCTGAAAGAAAAGGTCTGGGAAAACAGAAAAAGGAACCACCAGGGGGAATAAAGAAAACAAAGAAAGGAAAATGGAAGAAACATTAAAGAAGAGGAAACAAAACAAGAAAGGGGAAAACAAAACATGAGGAATGGAGAGGATGGCATAAAAGAAAAGGGACATAACAAAAAGGAGGAAGAAGGAAAAGATCCAGAGAGGGGCGGGGAGGGGGTAAACTGAGATTCTTAAGGCTGTCGACGGTCTTGATCCTGAGTGCGCGCTAGAACTCCACATCTCCTTCCCGTTTGCAGTCTGTCCCTAGACTGCGTCGTGTCGACTCCCTAATTCAAACCGACGACCAGAACAGAAGGAAACCAAAACGGGGCGGCTCACAGAGTGGCATGTAATGCTAACGACACGCGTAGAAAACCCTTGAGATGCATACACATGGGAGGACTTACTTTTGTCCTTCCATGCCCTTGCGCATGTGGTACTTCTTGACCTGGTCCGCCGCGAACCTCCTCTTGAGCTCGGTACCGTCTAACTCGGCCAGGATGTAGGAGCCTCCCTCGACTTGACGGACGACGCGGTAGGGCCCGTTCCATCTGTTAGCAAATAGCTGGCCCCACTGCGTCTCCAATGACCGGTTGTAAGCCATGACCATCTCACCGGTCTCGAGTGCGTCGCGAAGTCGGTCGGCGCGTTTGTCTTCCCAATACCGGACTGAGCCGCCGCGCGCCTCCATCATTTTTTGGTAGGCAATCCCTCGAGTTTCTTCGCTACGCTCGAGTTGAAGAGATCTAGCCACTAGGAGATCCGCAGTCATATGTACCAATTCCCAATCAACGCCGAGGTAAGACTCCATTTCAAGGTCAATTGGCAGAACAGCCCGCTGCCCGAAAACCAGCTCATAAGGGGAGTATCCCGTGGTACGTTTGGTGGAGATCCGATCCGCAAAGAGCACCAGGGGAAGGAACTTGCGGCAGTTCTTGCCACTCTCGCCCGCCAATTTGACCAAAGCCGCCTTCAAAGGCGCGTTCCCTCTCTCAACCATACCCTGTCCTTCGGGGTAATAGGGGGTTGACACTCGATGTTGTCCAGGTAGAGCGCGCAGCATTTCCGCCAGCGCGCCTCCAAACTCTGAGCCGCCGTCTGTCGAATAGGATTGAGCCGGCCCATACCGCATTGTCCAGTGCTCCTGAAGGAAGGAGGCTACCGCCTCCGAAGTGAGATTATTTAAGATTTTGGCCTCCACCCAGCCAGAGAAGTCATCTCGAGCAACAATGAGATACTTAGCTCCGCTGGCCTTGAGATGCACCGCGTCCATTGCCACTCTCCCAAACACTGTTGATTCACCCGTCGGATACCGCTGCTCCAAAGGCCTACGAAGACTGCGCCGCTGGCACGCGTCACAGCTCTGGCACCAACGCGTAACAACTTGTTTCAACGACGGCCACCAAAAGCGATCGGCCACTCTCCTATACGTCTCTGTTACTCCTTGGTGGCCTAGATTTTCGTGTAACTGCTGGAGCACCTCGGCCTGCTTCGCGGGAATGGTGATGACGATTCGAGGCAAGGGGGTACCCCTCTTCATAAGCCTGCCGCTCTGTAGAAAGAAGTCTGCGGACCGCCGCTTTAAAGCACGGAACTCGTCCGCGTCCATACCCGCAGGCTTCGTCAGCGTCGACAGGAACCACTCCAACTGGCGCCAATATCCTTCCTGGTAGCCGGAGTACTCTTCCACCTGAGCCGGGAAGGAGCGCGCGGGAAAGATCAAGGGGGCCTCCTCATCGAAATCGGGCGGAGGGTCGGATTCATCGTCGCCTTGAGGGCGGCGAGACAGCCCATCAGGCATGGTAAAAGATTTGCCGGGTCGGTGCACCACGTCAAAGGAAAATAACTGGATGAAGGCTACCCACCGCGTCATTGGTGCATTGGGTAGACTTGGGGCGTTGATCATCTGGATGAGGGACTGGGCGTCCACTTGAAGTTCGAAGTGCTGGCCCCACAGTACTGTTTGGAGCTTCTTCAGGATCCGAGCCACGCCGCATAGCTCGAGTTTGGACTGCGAATATCGTGACTCCACGTCGGAAAACAAAAGTGATTCATAGAGGGCCGGCCGATCAAGCCCGTTCATGTCCGTCTGAGTGAGAACGGCGCCGGCCGCATGAAAACTGGAGTCGACTGCAAGCTTGAGTTTGCCGGCTTCTGGCCCATAGTCAATCTTGGCAAGCACAATATCCTTGCCCACCAGCTTCTTCAGTTCCTGAAAAGCCTGCTCGCACTCATTGGTCCACTCCCATTCCGAGTCCTTGCGAGTTAAACGACGGAGAGGCAGACAAATCTGCAAAAGCGACAGGATAAAGATCCGGACATAGACGACCACGCCCAAAAAGCCTCTCACTTTGGTAGCGCTTCTCGGATTAGGCCAGGAAATGATTTTGTTGACCTTACTGGTGGCCATTTTGCGGCCCTCTTTGCAAACCACGTGCCCCACAATCTCTAGAGCCGGAACACATGCCGCAAGCTTTGATGCAGATACCGTCAAACCGGACTCCTCTATCCTGAAGAGAATACGCTCCAAAGTTTCGGCGTACTCCCAGATGAATCGTTGGATTCCGGGATGCCAGGAAACTCGCTCATTGTCGTAATTGGATTTTGGTCCCTTGATACCCCCGTCATCAATGAAGATCCCAGCATGCTCTGGAATCTCAGCCTGGAGGATCCACATCATCTGCGCCTGATACACGGCTACAGAATTTGTGGCTCCTTGAGGCAATTGGGTGAGTTGGAACCGTCCCAAAGGTGTATCGAAAGTGGTGAGGGGCCTGGAGATGGGATCAAGTGCGCGCTCGTCATAGCCACCCATAATATCGCCTAGACCGTAGCACGCGCGCCCAGAGAAAGATTCCACGAACTCCTCCGTTGCCGGCGGAACCCCAGCGTCGCGCACCGTCACCTTGTTGAGCGGCTGCAGATCATGAACCACACGCAACTTGCCGTTTCCCTTAAGAACACAGAAGACAGGACTCGAATACGACGAAGTAGATTGTTCATAAAGTCCTGTACGGATGCGCTCCCGAATGAGCCGGGTGTATTCCTTGAGCTTGGCCGCCGGAATAGGGATCTTCTTTTTCTGCCAGGGTTCATGCTCAACTATCGGAATAATGTACGGGAGCCCGTAGGACTCCTTCAGAAGGCCGCGCTCCTCTTCATTGAAAGCTATCGAGAGATTCCGCTCGGCTAGGACATTTTTGATCAAATTCAACTCGTCCGGGTAGAGCCAACCCTCTGGTCCGAAATTGACTACTGACAGCCGCTCCTCAGTAACTCGTCCTTTTGGTGTGAATGGGCCAGCTAGCGCTTGAGAGAGACCGCAGTACGGGTCGCGGGACAGAGGAGGTCGCTGAAGCGGGGGGTTCAGACCTTGAGGCATCGCCTGATTCACTGGCTTAACCTTCTTAGCAACAGGCTTGTACTTAGCCGCGAAAGACAAGTACTCCCCGGCCTTCCAAGCTTCCAACAGCTCCGTCCGCGCCTGGGATCCCAGTCCAGAGTCTAGAAGGAGACTTGTCCGATGCTCCGCTTGATCTTCAATGGCTGCCTTATCTGAAAATAAAAAGCCGGGAAGTTTCGGGTTGCTCACGAATGTGGCACGTGATAGGGTTTTTGACAACGCGGGAGCATCACACCTCGGAGGTGCATATTGGTCGGAACTTACTTTGACAACAAATGCCCTCCACGATGGCCCAAATTCCACCTTCCCTCCCTCACAATCTACTTGATGACTACATAGTTTAAGCTCGTTGCGGAGCGTTGGCTTGCCCGCGGATCCCAAACCTAAGAGAGAAGCAAGTCCAAACGCCGGGGGGTGGCTCACGAGTGTGGCACAAGGCAGGGTTTTCGACAACGCGGGAGCATCACGCCTCGGAGGTGCACATTGGGAGGAACTCACTTTGATACCTCCCATCCTCCGCCCCATCCACCTATCCTTTTCCTCTAAACCTAAGGTGCATAGTTTACCCTCATTACGGAGATGATCTTGAAGCGACTCCTGAAACGGGGACCACTCCTTCAGGTGAAACGCGGCTGGTATTGCTGAAACTTGAGCTTGATGAATGTGCGTTGTGCGATAGAGAGAGACTTGAGAAGATTTGAAGGGTTCCCTTAAAGGGGCTGAGTCCTTCTTGCGACAAAACACGGGTAGTTTCTTCTCTTCTCGGTGACGCTGAACAGGATCTGCTAACACCAAGGACCTGAAAGGGGTAGAGAGAGGTCCAGAAGGGCTCACGAGTGTGGCGGATTGTAGAGTTTTTGACAACGGTGAAGCATCTTGCCTCGGAGGTGCACATTGGGAGGAACTTACTTTTAGTTCTCCCATCCTCCGCAAAGACCCTATTTCCTCCTCTGCCGCCCCTCTTCTGTTGTACACATGGGACTGAAAACTGAAATGAAATCGAAATGCAATCTTCTTTTTTATGTTTTGAATTATATTGAGATGTTTTTCGGGTTTTATGATTGGTCGAGGAGAAAAAAACTGAAATGAAAAGGCGGGCCGGTGATCTTCTAAAGCTGGAGTTGATTCAACGGCGAGAGTGCGAAGATCTACATTAAAACTGCCGTGGTTTGAACCAACCTGACTCATAAAAAAGGACAATCCTCTTGAGGATCGTCAGGGAGCCGCGCCACATGAGTAAGCACGGCCTTGCGGCCCTGACCGGGGAAGTCGCGCTCCCATCGTCCCGAACCCGTCGAACACAAAGACACCTCTATGTTCCGACCTGTTGCGTCCGGAATGACCAGCTTTTCACCTGATTGCGCGGAAAACGCCAAGGTTGCGCCTACGTCCATCAAGAAGGGTCGGCCCAGAATCAAAGGTCCGTCCATTTTTGTGATCCAAAAGTGGCAGGTCTTCACTAGAGTCTTGCCGATCCGAACCTGCACGTCTTCTGCGACGCCCATCAACTCACAAGCCTGGTTATTAATACCATAGACCGCGGATGCAAAGTTAACTCGCGGGCTGAGATTGAACTTGTTGGCCGTCGTGTCCGAGATGAGATTCAATTGGGAGCCTGAATCAATAAGGGGGGAGGCAGAAGTCTCGTCGTCGCCTATGAGGCACGGCAAGTACCCCAGAGGGCAGGAGTACAGGTTCGGATCCGACCCCAAATCCCTGTCGGAGACCTCAGCCAAAGTACCAGAGTTTTTTAGGTTTCACACAACTAAGATATTATTTCATTTCTTGTAAGTTAATGGTCAATCCAACAATCTTGGAGACAGAGATAGAAATGAAAACAACTGTGTACCTAAGAGCAGATCCGCTCTGTACTGAGTGAGAATGAGATTTAATAAATCTAGAGAGCTACTGTGTAGCTGGGGAAACCTTTGGGTTCTGAGAGCTGACAAGATTTATCTTGTCAGTAATTGCGCTCCGGTGGATGCACTGATAAGTAAGATTTATCTTACTTAGGCTCGTGGGTCTTGTTCCTCAAGATTCACCAATGCGAGCTAGGAGGGATCTGGGACCGCGGTTGTCTGTCGCTGTGCACAGGAACAACCATCAGTCTAAAGTCATTTGTGACTATGGCACAACAGCGATGATCTTACCTCCGTTGTCGGGGTTGGAGATTCTTTCGCTGAGGCTGAAACCTTGTTGGTCTAGGGCGTCGGATACGAGTGGGCTGCGAGATCGTTACGATACTCTAGTCAGCTCCATCTGTCCTAGCTGAGGCTGTTCCAAACGGACTCACGTACCTGGTAGGTGTTTTGTCCTGTTTGGTTCGCTTGGGCGCTTCGTCGATTGCTGACGTGGCTAAAGGTTTAGGAGCGGATGAATTAGCTTTAGCCAACTTCATCCGCCTGAGGGCGGCATGCATATTGCATGCGCCTGGAGGTCGCGCCGGCTCACCTCGGTCCCCAGTGGGGTTAGGTCTAACCGCCTTGCGCTTCCTCAGATTCGGGGATGTACCCGAATCCTGACAGAGTTCACCTTCAGTTCTTCACTTCCCACTTCCACGCGCCGTCTAGACACCCATTTCTTCATGCCCTCGGCTATGGAAGGGGAGATCGCCATGAGTTCCGATACCGTGATGTCAGGCACCTTCAGAACAGCTATCTTTCGCAGCACTCCATCTACGGCATTTGGATGCTCTCGGGAAACCTCCCTTTCAAAACAAACTTTGGGTCCCGCGGGCTTTGAGGGCGGTGGGGGAGTCGAAGGACGATCGGCCCCTAGCTCCTGAGCGTCATCGCCGCTCGAGCCGCGCTCAAAAAGTACCGGCTCCTCATCCATCGCGCTCCTTTCCTCGGGAACCGGTGGGGTCTGGGCTCGCCGGATCGGGCGCTTTGCAGCGCTAGGTGGGACGGCTGGGGCCTTGTAGAGCTTCGTATCTTCGTGCCGCTTCCTTCCTGCTGGATCGGCTTCATAAGCCCCTGAGAACGACTGAGAAGACACTGCTGGTGGGTACCACGGCTGAAGCGACCCGCACCCGACCTTGAATCCTGAAGATGGCTCCAGTGTTGCTTGGCTGGTGGTAGCCCTTGACGGTTGAAAGGAAGCAACCACATGCCGAATCGGCCTGCTGGAATCCCAAGGAATCAGGGCCCCATTAGGCAGGAAGAAGTTGGTGCCATTCTGTTCCACCAGCTTGTCGTCCTTGTCCTTCTGGAGCTCAAAGCATCTAGCTGTTCCGTGACCCTCGCGATGACAATAGAAGCAAACCATTGGGGGTCTTGATCCGGCGGCTTGAGGGGGACGCCCGGCCGCGAACTTCTGTTCTAGCTTTTGCTCGAAGGACTCAAACATCTTCGCCAAGTCGTCCATATTCGGCGCCGGTTTAGCGGTCTGCGGAACATCCTTGATACGTTTATCTGCTCCCATCTTCTTCATCACCTCGTTGGCCTCCTTCAAGGTGGAGGAGGCCACAGGTTTGATAGTTTTTGAGTCTTCGAATATCAAAGCAGTCTGCCTCCTCATTACATCGTTGATCGCTGTCTTGAGGACCTCAAACTTGGGGAGCTTAAACCTCCTGTCGGCGGTTGTGATCATTGTGTTATCCTTGAACAACTGGTCCCGGATTCTCTCCTGAACGGCGGCCGAAAACGACTGATAGTAATCGTTACGGATTTCCTCGACCGATTCGATGTGAGCTTTGGAAACGAGGTAGGCCTGGATGGGCTCCCACTCCTTACGGAAAGCCTGATAATCGGAAACAGAAGCCACTCCTCCGCGATCCACCCATTCCTCTTTCAGGATCTTGATGTTCGCAGTGGTGAACTTCGCCGCATCAATATCTTCCCAGTATGATAACATAGATGCCTTCAGCTTAGGCCAGTCCGGCGGGTCGTATCCGTCCAATGTTTCCAGCACGTCTAGCAGACTGTCGTCCACGAAAAAGAACAGCTGCTCGGCCATATCTCTACCCGAAGCCTTATCCAATCGAGCTGCAACTTGGTACTGACTGAGGAACCTCTCGACATTGGACCCATCAAACTTCAAACTCTTGCCGTGCGGTGGCTTGATCTTGACAGATTCGATGACTTCGGGTTCGGCCATGGCGTCCGACAAATCCTCAGACTGAAAAAAAGCAAACGGGCGAACGAAAAAGGCGGCTCACAGCGTGGCAAGTAATGTTTTGACGCGTGTAGAGATACCCTGGAGGTGCACTATGGATGGGACTTACTTCTGTCTCTCCTGTGCCCCGCCGCTGAACACCTAAAAAAAAGAAAACAGCCGTAACCGAACAAAAAAAAATGCCGTTTGTGATGGTCTTGATCCTGAAACGCCTTGATGTAAACTAAACTCCTAAAGCTGCGTAGTCCGCGAAACGAAGAGATCTGTATATTGATGAAGATCAAGGTCTTCAGCGGAGACCCAATAAAGAATCAACTTCCGTAAAAAAAAAGAGAAATCCAGCCTAAGACCGCCAGTCCGTCTCGAAATCCTGAGGCGAGACTGTAAATCTTGAGGTCGCTGGTTCGATCCCGGCTCGGGGGACCAAATATGGACTCCTGTCGGGTCTGAGCCGTGGCAGTCGGTTGAGGGGATGGTGCTGAGTGCTGCCCTTGTCGGTGGTCCTGCAAAAATATCAGGAATAGTCAAACAGAAGTGATAGCGGTTGGGGGGGGGATTTGTTTGAGAGGGAACAAGGGGATGGAATACCCTCGGCGGTTTGGTTGGATGGAAAAACTCAGAAAAGAAACTCAGAGGGAAGCCGGCGCGGTCGTCGGAAACTCGGATAGTGCTCAAAAGAAATAAACTCAGGAAGCTTGGGTACTCAAAACTAAAAAAAAGGATACGGAGATGGATCGACACGATCCGGGATCAATAAACTCTCAAAACTGTGATGATATCTTTCTGGGGGGGGAAGAGAGTACCATGCGGATCCTTCCTCCAAGTTCGGCTGAACTTGAGTTCCAGATCCGTGACAGACTGCGACAGACCGCGCGACAGGCCCTCGTGCCCGCCGCGCGCGCTTGTACAACCAAGAGAAGAGAGACGGGAGCAAGGAAACAAAAACCAACAAACAAAAGAAACAACAACTCAAACAAAAGCCAACCCACCCTAAGATGCCTGAAAGAAAAGGTCTGGGAAAACAGAAAAAGGAACCACCAGGGGGAATAAAGAAAACAAAGAAAGGAAAATGGAAGAAACATTAAAGAAGAGGAAACAAAACAAGAAAGGGGAAAACAAAACATGAGGAATGGAGAGGATGGCATAAAAGAAAAGGGACATAACAAAAAGGAGGAAGAAGGAAAAGATCCAGAGAGGGGCGGGGAGGGGGTAAACTGAGATTCTTAAGGCTGTCGACGGTCTTGATCCTGAGTGCGCGCTAGAACTCCACACCGTTGTTGACAACAAGACCGTAGATTGCTTGGATGACTTCCACGCTAGAATATGTGAGCCCGCCAGAATGGCGAATCCCGTCAAGGAGCGCCGGGTATCGGGACAGTTCCCCCAATCAGCATCTACATAGGCCTTAAGAGTGTTGTCACTGTTTTTCGTGTACGTGAGACCCAGACTTTTGGTGCCGGCTAGATACCGGTACACTTGAACTGCTGCATGATAGTGCTGAATTCCAGGATGCTCAAGATACTGCGACAGTGCGCTGACAGCGTAGGAGATATCTGGTTGAGTCAAGACGCTTAAATAATTCAGCGATCCTATGAGCGCTCAATAATTCACCCCCGTCTTGCGAAACTCTGAGATCTCTTGCTGTGTTGCTTTCTTTAGGTATGCTTTCGAATTGAGCGGACACGAGGCCGGATGAAGCTGATCAAAGCCAAACTCTTCAAGTTTCCGCTCCACAAACTGAGATTGATTGATGTGAATTCCGTTTGCCCCGCGCTTGATGTTCATGCCCAATAAGAATTTTGCCTCCCCAAGATATTTAATCTTGAACTCAGCTTCCATCTCTTCCTTGAACACCAGATCATCTACATGGGCAAATACATAGATGTCCTCTCGTCCCGCGACACCTCGGCGATAGAATACGCAAGGATCTGCAAGAGAAATCGCAAGCCAATAGACTTCAGATAGGTAGACAGCCTGTTATACCAGACAAGCGGTGATTGTCGAAGACCGTCGATGGCTTTCTTAAGCTCGAGTACCGAGTTTGGAGGGAATTCTAGTCCTGGCGGTGGCAACAGCGTCACCTCGTCGTCTAGAGGGCATGGTACCCCCAACGCTATCACTCTTTTTGATCCTCATCTCATTTCTCGGACCACCCACGAGGGCAGCCTCAACAGCACCCATCCCCTCAACGCTCTGCCTACCGCCTGGCACGGTAGGAGTTCCACACCATCAGCAAATCCAACAATGGATGCACTGTCACTATTGACAACAAATTTCAGTTCCACTGTCACACCCGGAACAACATCCTTGAGCTTCGAACCTGTGTTGGCCCTGTTCCCGCTCCCACATCCCTGATCGCATCAAAAACTCACTCTGGTCCCACCACCCCGTATCACACGTGGCACGCCAGACTCGGTCATGCAAGCATTGCACGCATCCGGGAAGCGTTGGATAATCAAACCCTCACCAATGATGGCTGCTGCAACCCCTGCATGAAAGGGAAAGTTAGCCGCAGTGCGTTCAAAGGACGCCTTGACCCAACTTCTGCTGCTCTCAAAGTTGTACATGGCAATCTGGTCGGACCAATTACTCCATCGACTAATGCCGGATCCAGATATTTCCTTACCCTTGTCGACCAACACACCAGATTCATCAGCATCACTCTCTTGAAGAAGAAGTCGGACGCTACATCGGCAATCCTTGACTTTAAAACCTTCTTTGAGCAACAAACCGGTAATGCTATCAAGAAGCTCATCACTGACGGGGGCGGGGAATTCTGTAACCTTCTACTCTCCGACACTCTCACTGCTAATGGCATCCAGCACAACGTTTCCCCCCCATACACTCCTCAACATAACGGCGTTGCGGAGCGGGCCAACAAGACCATCATCAACATGGCACGCTGTATGATGGTCCAGTCGTGACTCGCCAAAGAATGGTGGGGCGAAGCTGTCCTTACTGCCTTCCCTCGCTCAGTAAAGGCAAGATAAGCCCTCTTGAAAAACTCTTTGGGAAAGCGCCCAACATGGCATTCTTCCGACCATTTGGATGCAAGGCCTGGGTCGTGAAGCCCGATCAATTACGCACGTCTAAATTTGACTCCATTTCCTGGGACGGTATCCTCATTGGCTACGCCAACAACTACTCAGCCTATTGCATCGCTTGAATTGAAGATAAAAAGATTGTTGAGACCAGAAACGCGTACTTTGACGAATCTGTGTTCCTGTCTCTTTCCGCCCTTCATTCCAGCATAGATCTTGCCCCTCATGACCCTCTCCCCAATTTTTCTGGAGTACTTCCTCTTCCCCTCTCAACCGATGACAGCAATGAAGATTTGGCCCCTGATGATCTCAACAAGTCGGACATGAGCCTTGATGATGAGGAACAATCTGAAAGCAATGACATTGATCATTCCACCGCCCCCGCACCTCGACAGCGCTTGATTCTGTGACTTGGACCTCATCTCACACAAATCACAAGCAACATTAATCAATCCAACATCATCAACCAACCACGTTGACCGGCGGTCGTCTATTCCGCTATGACCGTTGAGCCCGGCAACCACTTCCAAGCCATGCGTTGCGATGACCGAGAGCAATGGAAGGCAGCGGAGGAGAAGGAGATCCAGAACATGCATGAACATGACGTCTGGACTAAAATTCCTCGGCTCCCCAGCCACGCTGCCATCCCTTCGACCTGGGCCTACAAGAAAAAGCTCGGCGCTGATAACCAGGTCACCAAGTATAAAGCTCGGATATGTGCTCAGGGATTCCAACAGACATATGGACTCAACTTCAAGATGCAGTATGCCCCCACCGGAAAACCATTGTCCTTGCACGTTTTCCTTTCCCATGCGGTCGTCCATGGCTTCAAGATTTATCAACTCAACGTCAAAAGCGCCTTTCTCACCTGTGACCTTGACAAAACGGTTTTTATGCTTCCTCCCCCTGGCTACAGATCTGGCGATAACATTGTGCTACACCTCAAGAAGGCCATTTACGGACTCAAGCAGGCATCCCTTGCGTGGTACAAGCGCCTCAGCAAGTTCCTGGTCACCATTGGTTTCTCTATTTCTCTAGCGGACCCTTGCGTCTTCTGGAGGACAAATCCCAGCCCACTTTGGATATTCTCCCGCGTCAACGACCTCATCATTGTTGGCACAGATCCCGAAGGCTTCAAAGACCAGATTCAAGCGGAGTTCTCCATCAAATACCTTGGGGATGCTTCATTTCTCCTGGGTATGAAACTGGAACGGGTCGGTGATGGGTTCATCCTGCATCAGTCCCAGTACGTCGAACAGAAAATCATTGAATTTGATGTCACTCAGCTTCCTGTTGCTTCTTGCCCTCTTGATCCGAGAAAGCACCTGGCAAGCGCCTCTCCTCAAGACGTCAATCTTCTTCGTCCCCTCCACGTCAACTACCAAGCACTCATTGGCTCGCCCAACTACTTGAGTATCCTGGCCCGCCCGGACATTTCATTCGCAGTCAGAAAGCTCTTGCAATTTCTCAAAAACCCTGGACTGTCGCACTAATCAGCCGCCATTCAAGTGTTCCGATACCTCAAGGGTACTCCCGGTCGAGGGATCAGCTTTGCTCGCTCACAATCCTCTCCTCTGTTTTCATCAGTTGATGCGGACTGGGGTAACTGCCCGGACACTAGGCGATCTCACACCGGCTTCACCGTCACGTGGAACAGCCACCTCGTCTCATAGAAATCAACAAAGCAATGCACCGTCTCTCTCTCCTCAACGGAAGCCGAGTACAAGGCGCTCACCGATGCTAGCAAGGAGGTTGGATGGATGTCCAATCTCATGGCCGAGATCTCTCTTGAACCAACTCGTCTCCCCTCTACCATATGCATTGACAACTGCGGTGTGATTGACCTAGCTCACAGCCAGATCAGCCAAAACAGCTTCCGCACGAAGCATATGGACCTTTGGCTACACTTCGTACAAGAGCACATTCAAAACAAAGTCATCAAACTCAAATTTGTCTCATCATCCAACAACTCCGCCGATTTCCTCACAAAACCGGTTGGCCGCAGCAAAATAACTCAGTCCCTGAAGACCCTCACCATGGATGCCTCTAGCATGGTTGCTTCGCGCTCCAAAGCACAAAGCACGGCAGACTGTCAGAGTTCGGGATTGGGTTCCCCGAACAAAAGCCTTGACCCGGTGACAACCCCTCTGACCATTCCAGCCATGACCAACAATCCTGAAGCAGCCACCAGCCACACCATGACCAGTAAGTTCCTACATATTTCCCAACCCAACCAGACCAATGCCTGAACCGGTTCTGAAGACAAGCAACAGCCAAAACTGACACCCTTGCCTACTGTTTTGTACAGACAATGAAAGCATGGACAAAGACCCCGCCCCAACCGGTTGTGCCCTACCAGCCGTGGCATTTCCTTCTTTCGTCTGGACCGGACTCATGTAATTGAGTTGCAAGCAGACCCTCAGCGTGTACGTTACCAAAGCAGATGTCCTACCTGCGTGATGAAGAACGGACATAAAAAGCTGACCACCTTCATTGCTCCTAGGCCATCCGACTCACTTTCTTCACGTTTCTTTCCTGCTCCTGCTCACTCATCCCAGACTCCCCTAAACTGCTCCCACAGAACTCGCCGCGCTCCTGAATCGCTTCTCTTTCCAATTGTTATCATCAGCTATTGTACGACAACCTCGCACCGTACCTCAGCCATCCCCTTTTACTTAAAAGCCCATCACGCGCTACTCCTTTTTCATACTCTATACACTTGTGCCATACTAAATTGTACCCTGCCCTTTAAGGTACCCCACCAGTCTCCTCTTTTCTTTTTACTTCACCATAAAATGTATATCACTCGTATCCTGACTCAATATGAAATAAACCTTTAAGTCTTCCAATTCTCACACATTGACCACGCTATCAAGCACTCAAAAAAAAACAGAAAGGGAGCTCATTGTAGATCTTGGTAAAAGTGTGAGATGCGTGATCAATAATCAACTCGGCGAACTCATCAGCCTGATCAATCAAAATGATCAACCTTGCTTTGTTGGCACTACCAATCATGAAGCTCTTAAATTTGTTTTTCAAGAGACCATAAAAACAAGCCATCATGCATTGCCAAAGGCTACCATCATTTACCAAGATGAATAGCAAGATCTTGGATCCTTTTGCATAGTTTTTTTTCTTCTGACTCATCATCAACATGGTTTCCTTCCTTTCAATGCTTTCCCAATGAAAAAATCTGCCTCACCAGGGGGGAATGTGTGGCACTCTCTAGCACCAGGAAAAAACAATCATCACTTGTCTGCAAGTGACATAGCAAAGTAAAAAGGGGCCTTTGTACTTTCTCATGTCACTTGTAGTCAAGTTATCATTGTTTTTTCCTGGTGTAGAGAGTGCCAAGCCGTATGTTTCTTTGGGAAAGCTGTTTGATTTCAACTGTGTGAGCATGTGTGATGCAGGCTTCAAATATGTTGAAATTATGTTCAATTAAGGCTGATCATAGATCCACTCCATGGTGTACACACTGGCAATTCAGTGGAGGGTACCTCCACTTGATGCTTGGTAAACTCTTGGATTCTACACTTACTGGTGTGTATCAGCCATCAAGGTGAGACACCCTCCGCTCAATGATTGGGGTGTACAGCCATTGAGTGGAGATACTGTTGGAATTCTGGCTCCAACAACCTAGAAAAGCAGCTTGCGCTGCTTGCTTTCGCATAACCTCAACTTTATTCATCTTCTGTATGCGGTTTTCCCCGGATTGTCAATTCATGATGTCAGTTTATCCATCACGTCATCGACTCCGTTCTCCTTCCTCCCATCGCATCATTCATCCATCTCCGTTCTCTTCTTCTAACAACAAAGTTGTACTCCACCTCCATCTCACACCTTTCACCACATCAACTTTCTTTCCTTCGATCGCACTTGAATGTCATCCTCAAGTGAAGGCTACTTATTGACTTCGTGCTAAATACTCCATCATCGCGATTGTCGATCTTAAAAATCTTAACCTCAAAAATTCCTCCACTCCTTCCGTTGTCTCTTTCTCACCCAGCTCTATTTTGTTTTCCTCCGTTGTCCATCGACCTTGATCGGCGATATCCAATCTTCGACCCAATCGATTCGAACTCAACTTCAATCTTCTAAATTCTGACTTGTACGGCTTCAATCCATCGCCGCAAGTC
The DNA here is from genome assembly GCF_026914185.1 of Puccinia triticina. Classification (NCBI taxonomy): domain Eukaryota; kingdom Fungi; phylum Basidiomycota; class Pucciniomycetes; order Pucciniales; family Pucciniaceae; genus Puccinia; species Puccinia triticina. Next base: position 5,019,197 of record NC_070560.1, on the reverse strand, counting down.
CTCCCCTTCTCGAACTCTGTTGCCATCATTTCTGAGTTCTTCGGTGAGAAAAAGAACATCAATCTCTTCTTTTTGCGCTTCCTGTTGCTGACTCTCATCGTCCTTAGCCTTGTTCATTTCCTTATAGCTTGTCTTTAAGCCTGACCTATTTACATACACTATTGTCTCAGCTGGTACGGTTTCTTTTCTTATTGTCACATGTTCTATTCTTTCTAACTTGTTTTCTATAGTTCTGGTTCTGTTATAAATCATTATAATTCTTAGAATTCTAATAGATACCCTCCAATTTATGACTGTTGGACAACCATTGAGTGGAGGGTGTATCCACTGAATTAACATATGCACATTACCAGCTACATATCAAGTGAAGACATACTGCACTTGATGACCGGCGGTGAATGCCATTGAGTGGAGGGATTCTCCACTCAATGACTGGTGTGTACCGGACATTGAGTGGAGGGATTCTCCACTAGGTGATTGGTGTCTACCAGCCATTGGGCGGAGACACCCTCCAATTGATGACAGGTCACTGGGGTGGAATAACCCGCCTCAATGACCAGCACTACATGGGAGTCATTGTGCCTTACCTTTCCATGTTTGACAGAGAGGTACGTGCTGTACATTGCGCTGGGAGAGTCCCGGCTCAATGAGCAGTACATACTGTCCATCCAGCTGCGCTTTTCCGAGCTAGGTGGCTAGTATATATGCCTACCATGCTTGGAAAGGTTGGCTTGATGACCAGAATGTGCTGGTCATCGGGCTAAGCCTTCCCTGGCTTGATGACCAGGTGCTGGCCATTGTCTTTGAGCTCGGAGACGCCGCAGATTAATTACTGGGGCATTATAGCCATCAAGCGCGGCCTCTCCCCACTCGATGACCAGTTTGTGCTGGCCATCAAGTTTGAGGAGGCCTAGATCAATGACCAGAACATACTGGTCATTGATCTTGGGTTTTCCGAGCTCTGTAGGCAGCACATACTGGTCATGGGGGCTGGGAAAGCCAGGCTCAATGACCAGTATGTGTTTTACTGTTGAGGGTGGGGGCTTTCCCAGCTCAATGATAGCAAGCAGGGCTTGGTGAGTCTGGGTACATCGGCACCTTGCAAATGTCCTCCCTGATGTTCGGCCGAACATGACGGTGGACATTGCAGAAAAAAATCAACACTCCCCGGGGGCACACGGGGATGCAGGCCTGATCTCTGTCGTCCCTCCGCAGCTGCTGTTGACTTATGCCCACCTTGAAACTCCCTAATTTTTTTTGGTGCTTTTCACCACATATACATGGGTGCAAATGCACCTCCTCCAATGTGAATTATGTTGATTGATCTGGTTAAAGCAGGTACTACTACAAAGTGCAGCAGTGTTATCTAAGAACTTGGCAACTACGTACCATGTCATAATAGCAATCAACACCATGCAGTTATTGCACAATGCCCATCAACATGATGGTACCTGTGATGAAAGCATGCTACCTGTAGGAACAAATTGGCGGAAAATTTCAGGGAAAAGATGTGAAGATACTCAATCTACAAGACAAAAGGTTTTACCAATGCTGGGATATGCATGGGCATTTCAGAATTCACTGTTCACCTTGGATTTCTCAGACCAGTTTCTGAAATTTTTTGCCTGCTGGTTCCAGGATCCCTGAAATATTGATGAACCTGTTGATATCCACCAATCTACCCACCTTCTCTTGAGAAACTTGATTAATTTCACAACTAGCCACATTTTGTAGTCAGGTGGCGGTAAAACTATGAAAATTTTGCAATGTGTATTCTCATATGCCAGGTGTAGTACAAAAATAACAGCTGATGACACTTCAAACTTTACCTTTCATGAGTATTCCATCCTTTGTTAAAAATGGTAGGGAAAACAGCCCCTGTTATTGTTCACATTTCATGGCATTGCAATGTGGGAAGTTATAAGTTACACAGCTTTTCCCAGCTTTGGCACTGTTTGATACTCAAAGAATAGACATTTGGTTTTAACATCACTTACCTCCCAATTTGTTACAGGAATAGGCATGACAGAAACATGCCGGAAGGATTCATCTACCACTTGGTTGAGAATTTGGAGTTGCTAAATTTTATAAAAAAATTTCCACAATCTGATTTTACATGTGTTTTGAATGAAAGAAATCAGCTCTTCAAAATATTCCTTTTCACTTAGTCAAGGATATTTTTAGCATAAGTATAGTCAAATGCTTGGCACCACATCTTGTGCATTGAATTTAACATCCAGAATGTGATTCAGATTGAACAGAAAAACAATTTCACAAGAGAGATTTTCATGTGTTGGCGTTGAGGGAGATCAGTTGGAAACAACTTCACCTAAAGTTACGCTTGGATTGAGAAGAAAGTTGAGCAAAGGGTTACAGTTGAAATTGAACTCACATCAGACCATTTGAAGGATAAAATTACGGTCTGGCACTCTCTAGAGAGTGCCACACATTCCCCCCTGGTGCCTCCTGCTGGAAATCAAACCCACATTCCTTTCTTTAGTCCTAGTATCACTGAAATCAATCAGTGCCTACCTTCTGAGGGGGCAGCCACCCCTTGCAGGAAGCAATGGGAAGGAGACAGGAAGGGTACAGGGCACCCATTCAGAGAGACTTGGTAATTTGTGGCATCATTTGGCCTGTGGTCTCCTGATGGGCTCAAGCTGATTGCTGGTCAATGAGCCTGGAAGGGTGCTTGTACTAGACAGCCCATCTCCGCCTTAGCTTGGGCCGCCCAACAAAATCATCTTTTTTGGCCTGAGGCCCTGTGTGAAGCCCTGCATGTCCTGCGGGGTTCAGCCTCTTCTGCTGCACTAGGAATACAATTGTTTTTGGTTTTTAGCAAGCTTCCTTGAAGAATCAGGCCCCATTTGGAGCTAATATAATCCAGGTGATATATGAGTTTTTTTGCATGACATCCTATGTGACATCTGATCAGGTCCGCCAAAACTTGATCAGATGTTACAAGTTTCCAGATTATATTGCGCAATTATATTGGCTCCAAACATGGCCTCAGTCTTTGTGATTTGTTTCCTTGAGTCCAAATGTTGAAAGGTCTTCATCCTTAATCTTGAGTAACGAGTCTTGTCAGACTTTCACATTTTCCTGCCCCACACCCTGGCACCCAGGCACACACTTTGTTGTTCATTGGCACAGGGTGGGAGGGGGAGCTGGGAAGTGCGTCTAGATTGAATTTGAACTGAGAGAGGGGGGTTACAATGTCCTAACACACCCCCTGCAGCGGCGAAGCCGCCTTGGTCTCTAGTTCAAGTCAAAACATTGATAAATCTGGAAAAATCAGAAAAACAAAAAATCAGTATAAACTCATCAAATCATAAAAACATCAAAAACTTACTTCAAAAATCAACATTAGAACACCTTAACATATAACTAGGGGCCAAGGCAGCTGCGCCGCTGCAGATTTCATGGCAATTCTCCAACCAAAAATGGGTAAATTTGATGTTGGAAGCTCAGTGTGACTGCGTTCTCTTTTGGGAAATTGCCCTTGTTGTGACATGAGTCACAGTCTTTTTGGCTGTGTCTCTCTCCTGCGGAGTAGACATAGCCTCCTCCGGCGGAGCCACATTATCTGCATTGATCATCACTCACTGTTACCCACATCAGTATTGTTTCCCAAGCCACTGTCTCCACACCACTCCAGCATGTGTGGCCGCCCAATTTGTGCTGGAGGTCTTAATTTTGTCAAACATTTTTTGGGAGATATCTGACCGGTAATCATATATATGTTGCCATGGCTCTTATTGCTGGACTCATTGGGTAGCTTTACAGTACCATAGCAATAGTTTATCAATATTTCCTTTGTTACAGCTACCCTTAGCAGTAATTGCAGGGCACTATCCATAGTCAATTTTTCTCACTTTTCTTTCTCAGTGCCATTATATTACTTTTTTTCAGAAGAAGTTGATTTATATCACGTTACAGTAATGTGCTGAAGGCCTGTGAACTGTTCATTCATGGCACAGGCAAAAAATATTTCAAAGCTTTGTCAGATTTGGATGAAGTAGCCACCAGAACTTTTTTCAGCATGAAAAATGATTGCAAAATGACTTATCAATATTCCCTTGCGTTAGAATGCCCTGTTAAAGCCTGGGTTGCCACCATGCACCCTTGCAGAAAGTGCAACCCATGAAGGATGGACTTGCAGGTAATTGCAAAAGCTTGGTGTGAGAGCTTTCACCCTTTCAGTGAAAGTTTTAGCACCCCCCCCCCCCCTTATGGTTTCTTCCCCCTACAAATAATCACAACTGTGGTTCCAGCTTAAATGCTTGAATTTTCTCTTTCTTTTGGTGTCAATCAAAAAAATTTCTCTCCTCACAATCTCATTCCTTTCCTCTGCCAAGTTTCTCATTTTTGAGTGTTTGGCCAGAAGTGTGTCCTTAGATTCTCCAAAATTCCCTGAAGAGTTAATTGAAATACATAATCATATCCTCCGTCCACCTTGACATCTTGGTGAGGGCAATACTTCCCCTTACCATTTATGGAGTACATTGAAGCTGAGATCCTCAATAACCTGTATCTTAGGTTGCTTTCTCACTAACACAATCAGTATGTGTTGTGTAATATGACTTTAATTCAAAAAGTTGGTCAAAAGCCACCAACTTGTTGAATTAAAGTGATATCTCCAAAGCTCTTAAATTGAAAAATTATGATAACTCAAAAGCCTTGACTTAAGTCAAATGAAAATCATGCCTTGTTTCACAACCAACAATGAAGCTCTGGACTGTGAGTACAAACAAATTATACAAGATGCAAGTAATTAGCATCACAAGCAAAGCAGAAACCTGGGATTGATATGTGAAAAGTTCAACCAAAAATCCACAACAGACATGCAGTTTTTATAAAGAATTAATTGAGAGAATAGAAAAAATAACAACGGGGGAATCATAAATTACTAAACTTGTTACGTGGTAATTTGGCCACTACAAGGGTTTTAAACACTCTTTTAAAAAGAGGAAGATTTATTATGTAATTAATAATACGGACTTACTTCGCGCACTGCGAAAAGCTCTTCGCGCACTGTGCAGTGCGCGAAGTTTGCAAACACTTCGCGCACTGCGCGTGAAGGGCGCAACTTTTTCAAATTATTTTTTGACCAATCAATAGAAAAGCTTATTATTGTCCTCTGTGAATTTATTTGGAGTTTTTTGAAGCTTCCTTGTATGCTTAAAAATCCCACCAATAAAAAAAACAAGTACAGCCATTTGGGGACCTGGAATTCATATTCCCACAGGCCAAAAAATCCAATTAATTTATTGAATCATATTAAACATGTATTTAAAAGTTTTAGAACTTTTTGGCCACTTTGTACAAGGACAAGGCTTTCAAAAACCAGTAACTGTTTCTCAAGATATGCCAAAATGCGCCAGTAAGTGGTGAACTTTCCTAATTTTTGAAAGCCTTATTCTTGCACAAAGTGGCCAAAAAATTCTAAAAAGTTTGAATTCATATGTATCATTATTCACTAAATTATTTGTATTTTTTGACTGGTGGGAATATGAATTCCAGGTCCCCAAATGGCTGTACTTTTTTTTTTTATTGGTGGGATTTTTAAGCATACAAGGAAGCTTCAAAAAACTCCAAATAAATTCACAGAGGACAATAATAAGCTTTTCTATTGATTGGTCAAAAAATAATTTGAAAAATTTGCGCCCTTCACGCGCAGTGCGCGAAGTGTTTGCAAACTTCGCGCACTGCACAGTGCGCGAAGAGCTTTTCGCAGTGCGCGAAGTAAGTCCGTATTATTAATTACATAATAAATCTTCCTCTTTTTAAAAGAGTGTTTAAAACCCTTGTAGTGGCCAAATTACCACGTAACAAGTTTAGTAATTTATATTACTAGTGTTTAAATCAGCACAGTTATAGTGCTAGGGCCCAAAACCCTTATTTTGACGGGTTTTTTGCCCTAAGCTTCATAAACAGAGCTGTCATTTGGGGGCCTCATCGTGTTTTTTTACCCAGAGTACCTGTCAAGGATAAAACTGACTTTTTGCTGAGTTTTTTCCTTATTTTTAACAATTATCCCCATAATTTTGCCGTCAGAACTCCAGTTTTTACATAAAAACCAATTAAATCCACTAAACAAGTACGATTTTTTCCTTGTTTTTTGACTTATTGCGCATTAGAGATAAAACCAGTAAAATATACATAAAAATTACATAAACTAAACTACCAAAAAACATATTTCTGCCGTTTTATCCCTATATTTCGACTTTAGTGTCTGCTCCCGTGCCAGCCGCTAAACTCGTCAATAACTACCCGGATACTACCAAATCCGCCAATCCGAAAACCGCGGCCGAGAAGAAACAAGCCAAGCGCACCGAGTCTCTCCCGCCCGGCTTCTTCCTTAGCCCATACCAGGAGCGACGACGACCTCGCCCGGCAACGTTACCCGCTAGGATCATCGAAAACCAATTCGACCCGAAAACCGCGGCGCTCAAATTACTCAAAGGTAAAAACCTTTCACTTACCAAACCAAGACATAAAACTAAAACCAAACTAACTAAGTCCCCTCCCGATATGGTCGATACCAGATCAGGAAAGGACCACGCAGCGAACCCTCCCCCCACCAAAAGAGGTCGAGGAAGGGGAAGCCGAGGAGGACGAGCTCGAGGTAGTCACCGAGGAACCCCCTTGAGGTCAGTCTACACACCTTCAAAAGATATAGATAGAGAGATAGACGATTCCATACTGACGTCGCTATGCCCCAGTCCTAAACAAAGCTCAACAAGACGCTATAGCGATCTTCAAAGCGACGAAGGCCGCTTATCTGAACGCGAAGAACTACGGCAAAATGGACCTACTCAAGTCGTACCTCGAGCAGGTGATCTCCTCGTTTCGAGTAGTTCAGAAATTCCTCCCGTGGAAGGAAATCTTGACGAAGCACTTGGACGGCTGGAATCCGTACACGGAGCGCAAGCACATAAAGGTGCTCGAGAACGGCAAGAAACCGGCAAAGGAAAGCAACGAGCGCGATCCGAAGAAACCGTACAAGATCCCGAAGATCGACCGATCCAAACCGGAAGCATCGGGATCGAAACCAAAACCGTACGAGAGAAAGCAGAAGAAAGGCAAAAACAAGTGGAAGGAAACGTTCCGCATGGCTCGCGTTCTGATGGAAGTGAAAGACACCATTGAGGAATAGACCGGAACGCTGACCCTATTGCATCGTCCGCTAAGTTGTTTCACATTACCAAGCCTGCCGCCTCTTCCGACCATGTCCTATTGCCTGAACCTGTTGTACCATCTGACCAAGCCCTGCCATACAAGCCTGCATTACTGACCGCTAAAGATCCTATTATTCCATCTGCTAAAGAACGTGTCATCTCCTATGCTAAAGAGCCTGTTATTTCATCGGCTACACATCCTGTTATCAAGTCCTATCCACACGAGATTGAACAACACAAGCATGATACCATTGTTAATAGTCAACCAAGTGTTAAAGACCGAGAAATCAACATTATTCCTAAACAAAAGACTAAAACAGTGCGCCAAGAAGTCCAACGCTTAAACAAGCAAGAGCAGCCTAACACACAACCCAAAGAGGCGAAAGAAATCTATAAAAAAGATAAGACAGAAAAGATAGAAGAGCTTATTGATCCCAATGAGCCCCTAGCACGTGTGGAAGATTTTTTCAATCAAATTTTGATTAAAAACATCGAACACATTGATAGTAAAATCAATGCTATCCACCTCAATGTACATGATAGCGCTTTTAAAATCAAAAACTTAGCGGAAAATGCGGTAGAAAGCGCTAAAGATATTAAAAATATTGTACCAGAGGTCAAGAAAACTACAGGAATAATACAACAAATTAGCAATATTAAATTGGGACTTGCAGATTATAATAATAAACTACAAAAAGTTACCACAGAAATTCAGACAAATGCTAAAGAAACTACAGTAATTGCCAAATTAAATGCAATACATACTGATATTAATAGATTGGATATTACCAGTAAATTGGACCAATTGAAAATAGATAGTGAGCATGAGTCAGAAAACCGTGAAACTCAAGATGAAAATATACTTGAGATAATGGACAAAGTTGATAAACTAGAACAACTTATTATACACAACAGTGACAGTATGGCAGATGAAATCATCAAAATTAATAATAAGTTTGATGAAATGCAGAGTAAACTCATGGCCAGCATGGATAACATAGCACAAAAAATTGGCCACAATACACAACTACAACCTCAAACTCAAACACCATACAAACAAGGAATGAAAGATGTACCACCACATCAATCTAGTAATCCTTTTAGAAGAATGGCAGAGGAAGAAACACCCTTGAGAAAGGAGTACACAGTCCCACCAACACCATTCTTCAAAGAACAATCATATAATCCTAGTATCCAAACTATGAGAGACAACTCTAAAGATGTACCTAGAATTAAAGATTGGCCATCATTTAGAGGTGAAGGAGAATATGATCACTTGGACTTTATCAAAACAATTGATTTGTATCAAGAAGATTTTGAATTAAGTGATTCCTCAATTACTGGAAGACTTAACAGCCTCTTCAAAGGTTGTGCCAAGCGCTGGTTTACAGACCTACGCTCAGCAAATGGCAAACAATCTTGGGAATGGTGGAAAGAAAAGATCAATAGCAAATGGGGAAGCCCAGCATGGCGCTTCAAAATTGAAAATAAATTTGATGAGAGCACATTTGATATTGAAAAAGACAATCCACTTAAATGGGTAATATCTCAGAAAGATAGGTTGAAAGCCATTTGGCCTAATTTAACAGACAATGAAGTCCACCTGAGAATCCTCAAAAAATGTGGAGGAGATCTAGAGCATGCCATTAAAAGTAGACTACCCTACAATGCAAGTACTGAAGATATTGTTAATACCTTAGAGGACATAACTACACGTACACGCATTGGCAGAAGATATAAGCCTAAATATCAAGGAGACAAAATTGAGAAAACAGAAGAGAAAAAACCATCCTCGTCAAGAGAACAGAGTTATCAGAAGGATAAGAAGTGCTACAACTGTGGTAAAATGGGCCACACTTCACCAAACTGCCCTCAACCAAAGAAAAACATTAATAATGTCAAAATAGAGGCAGAAGAGACAGCTGAAGAAAAGACCCAATCAGACACAGAGGAAACACATGATGATGGGTCATCAGTATCAGCAGGGTCCTGTAATATGATCAACATAGACATAGAAGTGGCAGAAGCGGAAACAGAGCACAATTTACCACAAGCATGGCATCCTGGACAACCTATAGGAAATATCCAGGAAGCCAGACTGATGAAAACCAAACCTACAAGAGGGAAAGGCTACACAGCTGGTAAAACCAACATTACACATATACTGTTTAATGGTAGAGAAGCAGAAATGTTACTAGACAGTGGTGCATATTGCTCAGTAGTACCTGAGACATACTTGAGAAAATTATGCCCAGACTACAAGGATATTCTTCTACCACTAGGAAAAGTAAGAATAAACAGTGCCAGTAGTACCATGAAGCCAATAGGAGTATTTGAATGCCCCATAATAATTCCTCACCCAACAGGATCAGTAAGAATGACGGTAGAATTCATTGTAATAGAGGATGCAGTAAGTAAACACTTCATCCTAGGAAATGACTACTTAAATATCTATGGCTTTGACATAACCAATAGCAGAGAAAGATACTTCACTATTGGGAATGACAATAAAAAGAAGAAATTCCTATTTAAATCCAAAGAGCCTTTACCTGTGGAACAAGTAGAAATACAGGATGAAGAAAAAGAAAGATTTGGAAGGGAACAACTAGGAGAAGCTAATTTTAATGATAAACTGAGTGTAGATCAACTATTACAGTTATGCAACATGCTGTATAGGAACAAGACAGCATTTGCATCAGATAAAGAACCACTAGGGGCAGTTATAGGCCACAAAGTGGACATTACATTAAACATTGAGCGCCCATACCCACCTTTGCTAAGGAGACCAGCCTACCCAGCAAGCCCCAGAGCAAGAGAAGAGCTTGCAAAACACTTGGATGAGCTGGTAAGGCTTAATGTCCTTAGAAAAGTAGGGCATAATGAAGAGGTGGAAATAACCACACCAGTAATTATAACCTACCACAATGGTAAATCACGTATGGTAGGAGATTTCCGTGCACTGAACACCTACACAGTCCCAGACAGATATCCTATACCAAGGATACAGGAGACTCTGACTAACCTAGCTAAAGCAAAATACATTACAAGTATGGATGCTTTGAAAGGATTTCATCAGAATGTAGTAACAGAACGTGCAAGAAAGTACCTGAGAATCATAACACATAAAGGAGTATATGAGTACCTTAGAATGCCTTTTGGAATTAAAAATGCCCCATCACATTTCCAAAGAATGATGAATACCATCTTCTGTGAAGAACCTGGACTGGGATGGCTAATTATATACATAGATGACATAATTATATGCTCTGAGACTTGGGGAGACCACATGAGCAGAATAGAACTGGTTCTTACAAAGATAATTAATGTCAATATGAAAATCTCCCTGAAGAAATGTGCATTTGGATTTGCAGAAATTAAAGCACTAGGACACGTAGTTTCAGGACTAGCATTATGCATAGACCAGAATAAAGTAGCAGCAGTGTTACAAAAACCAGCACCTACAAACAAAAAAGAAATGCAAAGCTTTCTTGGGTTTGCCAGCTACTATAGACAACACCTAGAAGGCTATGCAGCCATGGCCAAAAGCTTGTATGAGATAGATTCTAATGATACTGCCTTTGAAATGACCACAGAAAGACATATGGCATTTAATAAAATAAGAGAACATCTGACTAGAGCACCTCTATTATTAATGCCAGATTTTAAGAAACCTTTTGTATTATATGTTGATGCCTCAATGGAAGGACTAGGAGCAGCACTCCATCAATTACAAATCATCAATGATAAACCAGTGGAAGGTCCCATTTGTTTCATATCCAGACAACTCAAGAAAACTGAAGCAAGATATGGAGCAAGCCAACTAGAATGCTTATGTTTAGTCTGGGCCCTAGAGAAACTCCACTACTATCTAGATGGAAGTGTATTTGATGTCATCACAGACTGTATTGCACTAAAATCACTCATCAATTTGAAAACCTCTAACAGACATATGCTTAGATGGCAGATATCCATTCAAGTGTACAGAGGTAACATGACAATAATTCATAAAGAAGGGAGATTGCATAAAAATGCAGATGGACTCTCTAGATGGTCCCTACCAAACACACCAGATAATCCAGCCTGGGCGCCTGAAGACCCAGAGGAACTGCCAATTATGGGAATTAGCATTACTGAACTAGAAGATGAATTCTTTGACGAAATCAGAAATAGTTACAAACAAGACAAGAACTGTACATTACTAGTACAAATATTGTCCAAAACAGATTCAAAGGATGATGAACTGATTGCAGCACTAGATACAGCATGGAAGAAATCATACCAAGAAGGAAGATTTCACCTATTTGACGGTATCATCTACCATAGATCCAAACACACATGTGTACTAACAGTAATGGACAGAGTATTGATCAATACACTACTACATGAATGCCATGACAGTACATCATCTGGCCATCTATCTTCAGACAGAACAGAAGACAGAGTAAGAAACCTAGCATGGTGGCCAACATGGCAACAAGATGTAGAAACATACTGCACTACATGTGAAAGATGCCAGAGAGCAAATAAAGCAACAGGCAAAAGGTTTGGACAGATGATGAAAATAGAAGAACCCACTAGACCATGGGAAACAGTTAACATGGACTGGGTTACAGGATTACCACCTGGAGGAAAGAAAAACTATAATGCATGTCTAGTTATTGTAGACAGATTTAGTAAAACACCTATATTCTTACCATGTCACAAGGATGATACAGCTATGGACACAGCTATAATGATTTGGCAACAAGTGATTTCATGGACAGGACTATTCAAAAATATCATCAGTGACAGAGATCCCAAGTTTACATCAGATCTATGGAGAGGACTGTACCGCCTATTTGGCACTAAACTCTCTTTCTCAACAGCCTACCATCCACAAACAGATGGACTAGCAGAGAGAGTGATTCAAACCTTGGAAGACATGCTAAGGAGATTCTGTGCCTATGGATTAGAATTTGAAGACTCTGATGGATTTACTCATGACTGGGTCACATTATTACCAGCCCTAGAACTAGCATACAGAACATCAACCCATGCATCAACAGGGAAAACACCAGCTATTTTAGAGAAAGGTTGGAACCCCAGACTACCACAAGACAGCCTGAAGAAGGACTTGGTAGAAGTACATCCCACAGCAGCAAGCTTTAAAAACATGCTGGACAAAGCCAGAAAACACGCCCAACAAAGCATGGATAATGCATTTGAATACAGCAGAGAAAAATGGGACAAAAAGCATAAAGTACCCAGCTTCAAAATAGGAGATTTAGTATTAATATCAACTACAAACTTTACTAATATTAAAGGACCTAAGAAGCTTAGGAATGCATTTGTTGGCCCATTTGTAGTCAAGGCATTACATGGACCAAATGCAGTAGAAGTGGAACTATATGGAGAATTAGAAAAGAAACATCCTACATTCCCAGTAAGCTTACTAAAACACTATAATGAATCAGATGCTGAATTATTCCCTTTACGCAAGGAAATACCTGAAGCAGAAGTACCTCCACTTGAAGAGTCAGAGGAGAAGAAAATTCATAAGATCTTGAAAGACAAGAAGATCAGAGGAGAGAACGATAAATTATATCTTGTAAGATACAGGAACCCAATTCATGAAGATGAATGGCTACCAGAAAAAGACATTAAATATGCGGATAAATATCTAAGAAGATTCAAGAACTCTAAACACAAAGATTAAATTATTTCAGAATTTAACCTTTTTAGAGGGGGCGAGTGTCAGCCTTAGAGATACATCAAGTATCCAAAAGACTGCAATAACTCAGTAAATAATAATTATTATTAAATTATTATTGCAGAATCAGATTCCTCATCATAAATTAAGGGGGGTTACCCACTTGAAGTACCCCCTTATTCCTATTCCTTCATGTACTAAATGTATAAATAAGAATTGGCCACAGAAAGCGCCCAAAAATAGTATTACATACAAAAAATTAGTAAAACAATTAAAGTACATAAAATTAAACTGTTGTACAATAATGAGTAATATTACTCGTGTAAAAATACCCCGTGAAAGTATTATGTAGACTTCTACTGAAGCTCTTTCATATGACAATTGGTCATAAACATGTCATGTGACAGAGTCAGGGAAATTATTCTATTTTAATACAATTAAAATACCCACAGCCAAGCCCTTTTCACGGCTACAGCCCTGGATACTCCCATAGGGAGAAAAGGACTCAGTGTTTACGCCCACTGAAGTCCCCTCTATAAATAGAGGCCTATTTGGCCCTCAGGAAAAGATCCCCCAGACCATTCACCGCCCATAAACTGTAAGTTTGCCGTGAATATTCTCCCCTGCTACTATGGTAGCCTCTTTTCCCTTTTAAACCATCCCCTGCACGTAAAATCCACTGGATTAAACCTTTAAAATATCAAAAATCCCTTATTAGCATATTTACAAGATTTATCCTTAAAAGTAGTTGCCGCAAGACCTCCGCCTCTGACAAGCAGCCAATCAGTTTAAGCGCTTACCACCTACTTTTCTACGCCAAATTTATTCCCTGTAATTAATAATTATATATTATTAATTACATAATAAATCTTCCTCTTTTTGAAGAGTGTTTAAAACCCTTGTAGTGGCCAAATTACCACGTAACAAGTTTAGTAATTTATATTACTAGTGTTTAAATCAGCACAGTTATAGTGCTAGGGCCCAAAACCCTTATTTTGACGGGTTTTTTGCCCTAAGCTTCATAAACAGAGCTGTCAGGACCAAACTTCTCTAGGCATTCGGCAAGGTGGATAGCCATGTGGTGGTTAGGGGCAAATGGCCTTCCTTTGAATATTAGGAGACTACTTTGAAGGTAAGACTGAAGATGATGTCGATACTTGGCAATCAATTGTGAATTCATTTGCCGCTTCAAGCCAACATTAACAAGGGAAACCAAATGTCCAAATTTGTGCAAAAGACAGTTGTGCTCGGGATCCGAAGCCTTCCAGTACAGAGGGAGGACAAGCGGAAGTTGAATAGTGAAGAGAGTTCGCCACTCATCGGCTTTGAGTTTCCCATGAGAGTGTCAGCCTACGTGATGCCAAGGATATTATCCTTCTAGCTACACGTGGTGCAAAGCTAAAGATTAGAGTTATAAAACTTTAAGACAAGGTTATAAGGGATAATTCCAACGTAATTGTTGGGAATTATGGCGTAAGAAATAAGGCAATTTGGGCCAATTTGGGCCAATTTGACGTAATAAAATGAATATAATTAATTTTAAGAGGGGCCTGATAAATCAGGGGTGTTTAATCCCTCTAGAATGAAGAACTGGGGCCTGTGAACAGGTGTGGTTTAAATCCCAGAAAGAAATGGCAGAGAATCTCAAGAGAAGGGGCTTAAACTTACTAGTATAAGACCCTAGAGGCACTTGAGGTTCTTCAGGCGTGAATTTGGGCAGTTGGGGGCGCTCAGAGGAGGTAATCTTGAGGGCAGGGTGGTTACTGGGCAGCTTCAGGGCGGAAATTGGGGCTAAAAATCACAAAAGTAGGTATTTTACCTGGCAAATCACAGGCTAATGAGGCTGTTGAAGGCGGGTAAAATTCTAATAGGTAATGTAAAGCTGGGGAATCTCCTTTTGGGCGGAGAAAGGGCCCTTTTTATAGCCTAGGCAGGCCTCCAGGGGCGCCCAGGGGACATGGGGACACTTGTGGGCGCATTCTGAGGCAATTTGGTTGCGCTAGAAGGCGCTGTGGGTCGTAGGACCTTGGGGCTTGAATACAAGGGTTGCCAAGAGCCTTTTACAGAGGTTCTGCGTGGTTTTACACAAGCCTTACGCGTCATGGGGGCTGGTTTGGGGGTTCTGTGACGCTCATTTCCGTGGAAATGTGTCACAGAAGGTACTAGAACTGGCTTCTGTGCACTTGTACACGTGCAAGCAGTGCTTCATACATGTTCTGGAGGCGCTTATTAAGTGCTCCAGTTCATTTGACCCCTTCTACATATTTACTACAGTTGTAATTTACACGTAGTGAGGCTTGGGAGAAGCTGGGGCGCTTTCTAGTGTCTCCTGTGCACGTTGCAAGAGCCTTTTTCCATCTAGAATGTTTTGACATTGAATGACGTGGTAATTACATCTTGTTTGGTGATTAATTACATGTGTACAAGACATATAACACATGTAATATTGCTATTGGGGCGTATTCTGGCCCATTCTTACTTACTGGTAACCTGAGCGCTTTGGTTGCGGGCTAGTTTATGCATTATGCATATATGTACACTAGGAGCGCGGGCTTGAGCTCTAGGCAACAGAGCACGCGGGCTTGGGTGCACCACGCAACAAATAAAGCCATCTTTTAAACTATACACAACACCTCAGTTACGTCACTGAAAATGGGTGTAAATATATGTACTTGTATATATATGTGCATACAAGTGCATCCACGCGGGGCGTGATGCACTTGTGCAAACTTTGAAGTTAGTTTACACAAGGAAGGGATAATAATTAAGGGTACTTGTAAGTGAGGTACCCTAGGTTATTTTACCCGTAGAATAAGAATCTTCTATAATATTTCACATATTAATTACATAAAGCTGAGTAATTAATTTTTTATATATGTATTTAATGTTTTTTGCGTAGTTTTACATATGTAAGAGTAATAATGTCTCTTTCATATGTAACACTACTTTTTATGGTTTTATTTGTATTATTTCTATGTCACGGTGGCTCTGCCATAGTAGCCAGCTGACAGAGAGGCTCTGCCTAATGCAGGCAATGCCTGTTTAATCCAGGATGGAACGTTGATCCGAGGGAGTAGACGATTAATCAAGGCCAATGCCCGCGAGTCAATGAATATTTGGTTGTCTGAGAGGGGCATCCAATCACCGGACCATCCGTCTTCAGGCAGATCTGGAGTAAAATCTTTGCCATTGGATGAATCTACTTCTTTGTCAAGACTTTCATTAAATAGCCAACAAAGATTGAGTTTGTGCTCTTCTTCATCGGTCTCTGGTATGATAGGCGCCACAAACGGAGGAGCAGATTGAGTTGCATCAAGAAGTAGGTCAACAAGCTCTGTGGTACTTACGCCTTTAGGTTCAGGTTCATCCTCTACATCTGACATCGCCCAGAACCGTTTGCAGTGCCACTTGAGTAGACCAAGTATCAGGTTATGCATAGAATCAACTGTATGCATAGATACTATGTCCCAATATTCGAGTTCCAGAAGAGATGAATACCGTAGTCCGTGCTTATCGAAAATGGCATCTTTCTCTTTGACAGATGTAGCATTCAAAGATTTAGTGGCCCAATAGCAATGTTCTGATATAGTTAGCCGCGGCCAACTTGACAGGTCGAAATTGGTTATTTCGTCTTTGGTAAGTAAGCAACGTGAGCACATGTGAGCGGAGCTTGCTGATGAAAACCCTAGAGCACGTCGGGTTGCTGGGATATTGGCTAGAAAATTCAGCAGTGCACCGTATATGTGACGGCCTTTTGGACAGTTGTACGTTCTAGAGAGTACAAGACCTGGATCCCAAAGGACTTTGAGCTGCTGGACAAGGGGTCGAAGTATCCAGTTTGTTTGCTCAAGCAAGGGTTCATGGGGTCCAGGGGCAATACCCGCCACGTATATGTTTTCAGGGAGATACCTCAGCTCAACAGGAAGACTGAGGCAAATCAAGACAAGGAAGGTGATGGAAGCATGCTTTCCAGATTGACGATTTCCAAAGGCGTTGATTGCGTCGGTGTAGAGACAAAATGTCAAGTTATTACTTGATGCCGTGAAATTTCGCCCATCGGGACCCACAAATTGTTTCCAACCTTGTGAATCGTGGATATCGTGGACTGGCACTTGAGGATCAAAGGCGGTTTGGGAGCGGATAGCCACCTGGTCAAGTGCATCCTCTATGTGAGCATGAGAGAATAATTTGGCAATCCAGGCGTGAAGATCCTGGAATCCGTAGGTACGAATTGGTAGGTATTGGTCCCACGTGTTCTGAATAACGGAGAGTTGCATACAGGCGAATCAGATGGTGTCTTCGATACTGGCGAGGTTGAACTATCTGAGATGGGCTGGATACAATCCACGGTTGGCAACTGGTGCAAACATCGCAGCGGGGTGTCGGGTAGGATGGGATACATTGCAAAACATTTTTTGCAACAGAGAAGTCGGGTTAGAACCGGATCCAGATTGAGCCACGCAACGATTGTCTCGATGCGTTGCGGTATCTCTTGAATAACGAGCAGGTCGGGATGCGCAAGTTCATTGATTAGGTGGGGCGTCAAAGAGCGGCTTATTATCAGCTTTTGGAGATCTCTTTGAGATTTGAGAAACCACGAAACAACATTGCTGGAGCATTGGTTGAAGATGGAAAGGATCGCAGCCACAATCGCAGTATGGACGACGGATGGGTTTGATGACTTGAGTGAAAGCGAGAAAAATTGACCTAGCAATCCAGCAAGATGGGTCAGGATATTTCGGCCCCCACTCGGGAAGATAAAATAACATACTGCAATCGTAAGCCACGGGTGATTGTGTTTGGTTCTGGGATGATGAGGACGCATTCGGTGGCAGAGGCGGTGAAGGAATAGGGCTGTCAAATGCCAGTGAGAGCGATTCCAAACCTCGGACCGGATTGGTTTTGCCTGTGTCAACGTGAGTCGGGATGTCGAGGCTGGCAATCTGAGCTTTCCGATCGGCTAATCAATGATTCTTGACTGTATTGCGGGTTAGCACAACACCAAGACGAGATTGTCCTTCGGAGTCTATGTAATGGTGTGAGAAACATCCATAGGTCTGACATTGACAGATTTCCTTGAGTTGACTGGTTTTCTTTGGTGGCATAGCAGTGTATTAATAAGGAAAAAAGGGCCGCCCCAGATAGAATTGATTGTGGTGCAGGAGGTGCGGGTGACAGAGGCGATGAGCAAGCGTCAGGAAAAATGAGGCTACATGTACATACATATGCACATGTTTTATACTATTGGACATTTATGTAGCTTGTACGTATCTGCAAATGTATGTATGTAATCATGTACGCATTTTTACCTTCATGATTCCTCACCGCCGTGTCCGCAGCTGATCAATCTCAAAGTGCCGTAACACAAGCTCCTAGATTCACCCGATCCTAGCCATTCAAAGGTGCTAATTGGGCTATCCTTTTTCACAAGTCTTGCCCTCCTAATCCCTCACCTCACGCCCGGCTCATCTGATTGTTCCTTTTTGTTAAGTCTTTCCAGTACCCTTGGCTGCGGCTATGCTCATTTTTTGTTTATGTTCACTGATTTCATGTTTACTTTCATCTGTTTCTTTGTTTGGGTTTTTTCTTTCCAAAAAGCAACCTCTACTAAGCAACAGTACTATCATTTTCTACTAAACAGTGCAGTATTTCAGTCTTGGGGATTGAAAATGTGCTTCAGATCGCAGTTAGCCTAGGGATTATAAAAGCAACGTTCAAGGGTGTTCGTGTGGTTCTTGGTTGCCAGTTCAATTACAATGACTGTTTATGTATCCGACTGCTTGGGAGCGGAGTTCAGCCAACCGACTGTAGTACGAGACATGGGCATAAGGGTCAATGGTATGTATCAAGGAAATCAGCTGTGCGCGAGTGATGTCTAAAGTGGTATGGGGTTATGTGTAGAATAAATCATGTCAGCAAAGCTGAAGCAAAACGGTGGATGTAAAACAAGCTATATACCTCGACCTATGTGTTGGGCTGCCAGAGCACGGAGTTCAGTGTTTGGAGTGCAATGCAAAATACGAGCATCAGGATTGATGTGATAAATGAGGCTTATCAGCTGATGTCGTGCAAGGGGCGTTGCCATGGTTGAATTCAGCCTGATTGGTCTAAATCTGCAAGGGCAAGCAAGAGATGTGGTAAAATTTCAGTTTACGCGTGTCAATAGTGGGGCATTATTACTAAGGCTTCTAAAACTTGCCACAAGAATCAGTTAGGGATTTATTGGTTGAATACGGATAGGATGGAAGAACCTTGGCTGAAGTGGGGCACTTTGAACGCTGGGCCACATCATATATGTTCCACAACGTTCAACATAGACCATGGGGAAAGTCTCGCAGTGGGGACTAAGGTTTCTAAGGCGCTCAGAGCATCACACCCTTGGGACAGGGGCTCGAAGGTGGTCTGTTTATAGATATCTGCGTCATAGGGGTTGCTAGCATAAGCTCAACCAGAGATAGATTAGGATAAAACAGACAATTTTTTGTGTATTATCAAATAATAGAAGGAGGGAAAGGAATCAAGACAGCGGTGATTTTTCAATCTGATGAAATTGTTTGTTTGATTGATGAATACGTGATTGACCGGATAGATAGCCAGCCGCCCAAAGCCGAAGTAGAGGCAGTGAAGCGTGGTCCAAAGTAGGTGAACCAGGGTCAATGGCATAAATCAACCACGTTAGCGTATGTTGGGGGGCTGAAGCAGTATGCGGATACATTAAACTGAGTGTCAGAAAAGTTCAAGTAAGGGGTTGGATGGCAAGACATATTGCTATACCTTGGATTATAAGTGAGAATGCCAGACGTCAAACTTCAGAATACAAAGCAAGGTTTGGAATATAAATGTAAGGATTGATTGCGTAGATGACTTTGGCAACCTCATCGAAATCCATTGTGTTTGGACTAACTTTGCTAAAAAGACCTCCTACGCAGACAATAGGATTGGTGACACAAATAGCTGAGGAGGAATACCGCGATGTTCCGATGGGTGGTGGGCACCATTGCAATGCCTGTCCATTTATAAGGAGCGATAAAGAAATGAGAGCAATATTTACTACATATTCTCTTGAAGTTCTGGAGCACTTGGAGCATCATGGGGATACTTACAAGCTCGGTGCATTTCCAGTTTGACTGCTCGCTGGACCCAACATTTGTCCATCACGAGCTTGGTGCGGCTCGTAATCGCAAAAAACTGCATAATTGTATATACTCGTCACTGCTGCGTAGATCACACCTGACCTGTCAATGTATGTACCGTGAAAGAAGCCATTGTATCTGGAATCTATCTATAACTACAACTCACCGCAGATCACAACGCAAGAACCCAATCAACCGGAAAGACTTCAACCGACCAGATGACTGTTCGTGGGCGCGTTCAATGAGCACATGGTTACAATTTGAGGCGTGGAAAGAAGTGGCGTGCAAGGGAGATCAAAAACTTACATGGGTAAAAACGGTTATGGTTTGCGACTTGACCAACCGGTTTTGATTGGCGAAGGCCCAAGCACCCCCTTGCTCAGGTAATCATCCGTTTGTTTGGGAAGGGAAGGACCCACAGTCCCGCAGCAGGGCACCTATGACCCTCCCGCCGCAAAGAATATATGTACATATATGTGTAGTTTCTTCCGAGTAACAAAACCCACTGCATCACAAAATTTCAACAATTCAACTGCATCAGGAGCTTAGAGCCATCACAATTTTTAGAGTGTAACAAGCCAGCTTACATCATATGCATATATAAAACAGATAATGAAATTATGTGTGGAGGAAACAAATCCGCATCAGACAGAAAAAATACATCAAGGCTGGTTTAAGATCTTTGAATAGAAACCTAAGGCAGGCTTAACACTGGGTTGCAGACTTGTCATTTCTACTTGAGACAAACTTTCTAACCATTTTGGATCATAAAAATCACACGGAAGATGAGGTGGAGGACCGATGTTGCTTGTAGAGGCTTCAGCAGAGCGCTTTCAAATGGCTGGCATGGGACCAGTGCGCTTCTTGGGGCAAGATTTAGCTTTGTGAATTCTCAAATCGTCAAGAGTCTTCATGAGATCATCTACGGCAGGATTGCGTCAGTAGTACTTACACACTGTGCAACGCTTTGGATTGGCACTTGTGAATACTGGCTTTTTGGGTTCTAACTGAGGGGGTGATGTGTTGATGGTCATATCATCGCTACCAATAGAACTTGCGTCAATATCCATTTCTTCATCTGATTTGGGTTCCGTTTTGTCTTCACTACAGCAGGCTTGCACGATTGGCAAAAGCCCCTTGAGTCTAAGGTCAACTACAATTGTACTGGCGCGGAGCTGACGCAACTGACAGATCAAGGGTGTCAGTGAAATATTGTTACAGGGTAAAACATGTATACTAACTTTATTGACTCAAGTAATCTGACGGTGTGGTGATCCAGATCTGTTGCGCGCAACAAAACTGCCAAAACCTCAACTCAAAGCCTACAATACTAGCATATGATAGAATATTATTAAAGAAATAGATTCTAAATACAAACTTAACCCTAGTCACTCACTTCAACTACCCAGCTAGCTCTTTTAGTTTAGAAGTTAGTTACAATTATAGGTTTAGTATAGGCCATACCCAGGTGGAAATTCATATAAATCATAAAAGGCATGCATATATAGAAGAGTATAGTTAGATTTACTAGTTAGGCAGGCCTCCACCATTAGCTCAGATCACCTCACGCAACCTGCGCGTTGGAAACTGCATCGACTAGGCCTCCACTCAACAACTCAACAGATTTGCACGGACCTTACATCGATGCATGCGGTCAGAAAGCCTCCACTTTGGCAGTGCAACCAACCTAGGTGGACTTTGCCTTAAAAAGTACAAATCACACATGGTCATGCGGAACATCAGTTTAAGTTATGCACCCCTTGCAGAAGGCAGTGCAATCCACAGGGTCACCACCAGCAGAAATGCCTTGAGTGCAGCCCTCACCAGCAAAAATAACTCAGAAAAGAATATATAAGGAGGCCCTCCTCCCACCATTTTTCCATCATCACCCAGGCACCCCAGCTCAGTGGTCACCAGTCATCATTTTTCCATCATCACGGAAGACACAGTCATCATACATTAACATAGAAATCTCCTACCACACTCCATCATCATTTCCCTCTGCTGAAACCATTAAAAACCCAACAAAACATATTCTCACTTGATTATATTCTTTGCCCATCTTGCCATATAGAGGTTGTATACGCATCTTGTACTTGTTAAAACTGATCTAGGTCTGATAGAGACTACTACATACAAGTTTTCTCCGTCATAAAAGTCACGCCACAACAATAAATAAATTTGTTGTCAGAATTCTGTAGTATAATAGAGGGGCAGGTCTTTCAAACCACCCGTAACAGTAGTATTACTTAGCTGGAATATCATATTGTTATTTCCCCCTCAAAGGACTGCCAAACCATCCCAAAGGAGTTCTCACAACGGGCACGTTGAGCTGCGCGTTGGGTGATTTCAGGTGTTTGAGAGCGTTGTTTTCGATATCTTATAATTAATCAATGAAGTATGCACAGTTAGGATTACGAAAGTCTTTTTGTGACTTGTCAATGAGGATGCTTACGGCTTCTGCCATCTGTGAACGACATGATTGCGGATTGCATCTTGAATTGTTGTGCGGCTATACTGATCCAAACTAATCCCAGAATACTCGCCTCTTTTGACCAATTGGATGAATGTTTTGATAGCCAAGTTCCAAAGAAAAGAATTTTGTGGGCTGCCCCACGGTTTGGCCAGATCTGGACGAAATGAAGAAACTCCGTAGCGATCCATCTCCCAGCGGAGAAATTTGAGTGTTGAGAGCGTCGCATTAGCATGACCAGGTCCATCTGGGTAAGGGAAGGGTGAATCATCAGTTCCTCCATTGGATTCAATAGTACTGCACCCGGAATCTTCTGAGTTCGACTCCGGATGGTCAACCCATTTTTGTGCTTCAGCTTTGGAGAGGGGCGGTGGGATCTTTTGCTTGGTCTTAAGACCAAACAAGGTGCGTACATGCATCCTAACCAACTCCTACAAACCAAGTACAAATCAGCAATTGGGGACGGAGGGGATGGATTCCAAACTTATTGCCCTTGGACTTACAGCAAGGCGGCCGCCCCGAGGAGTCTTCTGAGAAGTTGTAAGCTTGGCTGGCTGGCAAGAACGTGTATCACTGCCACCTTGGAGGTTGACTTCCGTGAGCTCTACAAGTCGATTTAGTACAGGGGTGACGCTGTCGATTCAATCAAGTAACTTCTGTTGGAAGCACTCGGAATTGGTTGCTTGAATTGTGAGCAGTTGGTTGTTCTTTTTTTGAAGCTTGGTGGTTAGCTGAAGATATTCTGACAGCTGTGTTGTTTTGGCTGTAGTAGTACCCATACTGTACAGTGTAGGTGTTGCGTTGGGAGAGGCATTCAAGTCAGCAGGCTCTGATGGATCGCCATACTGATGAGGTGGATCTTTTGACAGTCTCCAATCCATTGGTTCACTTTGTGCGACCGTAGACTCGCAGGGTTCCTTGAGAATTGGTTGAGGTGAGTCCACGTCCATCGGTAGTTGATCATCCGCGTTAGAACATGGTGTGCTCACACCTTCCTGAAGATGGGCACAATTTCGAATCTTTAGAGGTTGGTCTGAATAAACTAGGGGTTAATAAATTGATAATGGTTGTCTGGAAACCGTATAGTTTCAAAACACTTACTACGATTGACATAGGAATCACATAGCAATATCAATTTATTCCTTGACAAGCTTCCAGTACTTGTTGAGAAAGGTTCCAAGAGCTCTCGAAGCTCATCATTCAAGAACTGCTCAAATACACACCGCGGTGTCGAAGCAATTGTGGCCTCGGAGATGACTTGTGGCTGATTCGGTTCATTGGGCGCAGTTGATGGGATCGGCTTATCAGAATTCGACTGCTTCTTGGCTTGATCTTCAGATTTGCAGAACCTTGTATATATCTTGACGAGGATTTCCTTCTTGTCCCAACCTTTGTGAGGAACATTGTGCTGCTTGAGAATTTCCAAGATTTGTTTTTTTGTGAGCAGATGACCTGTAACAAATCGACCCGCAGTCAGATGCCTATCTTGACTCTGAGGTAGACCAGCAGTCTGGAACCTATCTTGAGGTATATACAATAAGAAACAAACCAGGAGTCCAAACTGGCATATCAGGTGCACCCGACAAGCTTGTGTTGTGGGCACCTTGCGATTCTGATACCTCATCCTCTCCTCCTGGATTCAATAAGTCACTGGCGCCTAGATGAATGAAAGACACCACTTGGTCATCATCCTGAAGAAAAAATACTTCGGGTAACACCTACTTTGCGGGGAGTCAGAATCAGCAGGGGGGGCGCGGGCGACACTTGATCTGGATATCCTGCTTTGTTCAGAAGCATTTTCTGACGCAGCAAGCTCTGAACACACGTTGCCAGCCACACCAAAACCGATAAATCAGCAACTCAAATAAATAAAATGTGTTATAAACGTGTACCATCAATGTCTTGAGACTTGGGTGAGTAATCAGGATCAGAATCTTGCTGGTGGTTTGATTTGCCGGCGGAAAGATGAGTGGACTCAGAATTGGGGCTATTGAGTGACAGCTGGTCATCATCGAAGTTGGAATTTTTGAGGGATTTCTTTGAAACAGTAGATTGCCCATCGCCAGCCAAGGACACCGGAGAGCAAGGTGGAAGAAGATGAACAAGGTAATTGCCTGCAGATAGTTGGACGGGAGGGCCCGTCGGGGGAGTTCGGACGAAAGGACTACCTTGGTTAAGTCAATTGGGTTTTGGATTTGGTACCTCAGGTGTTGGCTGCGCTGATTCAGGCAAAAGCTGGCGGATAACATCAAGTTCATCATTACTTGAGGAGTCGCTATGATTGTCGATAACATCGAGTTCATTGTTTGTGGAGTTGCCATGATTGCTCGAAAAATTGCCACCATATTTTCTTTCTTCGTCGCAATTAAGGGATTCGCCAAGACAGTTAATACTATTGCTGTGAGAGGATTGGGTTGAATGTATATGAGTAGAACCGGGTGGGAGTTGCTGCGTACTTGGGTGCATTCCACTTTCTGAATTTTTTGGAGATAAAGTCAATATCGAACTAGAGGTGCGACAAGACTGAGATGTTTTTTGGAAGGAGGAACTTACGTGATAAATACGCATGCACTTCAGATAATCGAGAATCTTCCAAATGAGCGCGGGATTCGTTCAAATTTCTTTTGTCTACACTTTGATCTACATCCATATCTGATTTTCGGGGATCTTCTAAAGGACCCGGCAAATTAGCAGAACTGGAACTGCCCTCGACACCATTGAAGTTTTGCTCCTGAGTGGTCACTGGCAGACGCCGTTCGATCTGAAGAGGTTCGATTTCAATAGGATGAAAGCGGCAGGGCTCTGGGTTGATTTGGATAGGAGTGATATGGCGGG
This sequence comes from Puccinia triticina, assembly GCF_026914185.1. Lineage (NCBI taxonomy): Eukaryota > Fungi > Basidiomycota > Pucciniomycetes > Pucciniales > Pucciniaceae > Puccinia > Puccinia triticina. The sequence goes on along the minus strand of NC_070560.1, from coordinate 4,993,886 downwards.
TCTCCGCGGCAGGACAAAGATCCATTGGAAAACTGGCAGGAGCTGCTTAGTATGACGCATGTAAATGAACAGAATCCATCAGCGGCTCTATTCCAATTGGGAGAAGTCAAGGAACCTCACCAGAAGAATCAATATTGAGTCTGACTTCATGAGCGCCTTGAATGTTGAGCTGAGAGTTTGTAGGAATTCACAGAACTAAGAGCATTGTATTTCTTGATTAGAGAGGTCTATCTGGCATATCCAGAGACTTAGAGAAAGAAATACAAAGAGAGAAATAAAAGGTACCTAAGAGCGGATCTTGACCGACTCTGGTATGGGCAATGCAGCTGGAATCACGTGTTCGTGATTCGGACGGAAGCGTCTGTTTGATTCAGTTAAGATCGAACGGCAGAGCGCTCAACACAGGCCGATTCGACTCGCGAGACTTCCGGAGCTGATGGTATCTGCTTCATCATTAAGCTCACGGTAAGATCTCTGCTTGAGTTTGTTAGGCTCTACAGCGAAGTACTTACCACCTGTGGTGGGTTCAGTTATTCTGTCGCTGAGGCTGGGACCTTTGCGGTCTGGGTTGGCGTCGGTAGCAAGCGTGCTGTAACAGAGAAGAGTTCCTGTCAGCACTGCTTGACCTAGCTGTGACGATACCGCAATTCTCTTACCTTGTTGATGGTTGAGTTTGCTGGTATCGCTGAGGCACTTCGTCGTTTGATGACGTGGCTAGTTGGGAGCAGAGGATTAGCGTTAGCTTAATCCTTCTGCCTGGGAGCATCATGCATATGCATGTGCCTGAGGGAAGCGCGGACTCACCGATCCCCCTTGCGGGGTTAGGGTTCTGTTCCTTGCGCGACCTGTGCTCTGGGCCCAAGCCCGAGTCTTGACAGAGTTACAGGAGCTTAGAATTATGCTGGGATTTTGTGGCAATGACGCCATCGGAATGGTAGAAGCTTGTGAGGGTTGCTGCGGTTGAGCCTTTGTTGATAGGAATTCGGAAGATGAATAGCATGCTGAACAAGCACGATTGTGAAGCCTCGGGACTTTTCCAGGTCTTTCGACATTGACCTGCAAGCATAGGCTATTATACATCTTGATCTGGGAACAACAACCCCTAACGCACCCGACGCCATAGTTATCAAGTATGGATTTTAGCTGTTCAAGCAATATCTCATTTACCGCTGATATCGAAAACAGAGAAAGTAAGTGGCTGTTTTGAATTCTAAGATCAAGAAAACCTCACCTGGTAAGTTGAGTCCTGCAGTGGACCATTTCCGCTTGCCTAATACAGATACACCTTTCGCCCCCATCCCCCAAAGGAAAATAATCATGATAATAATAAATAAATTGAAAATTATTAGTTTGAAAGGTTGTACTCAACCAAGTTCAAGACTTACAGGGAGTGTTCAGGAACTCTGAAAACACATTTGTTGTTGGAAGAGTGCCAACAGTTCTGATTGAAGTCTCGCCAACATGATTAAAAGCAGACAGTTGAGTCGAGTGGTGGCTTGCCGGAAGAGCATCACAGGCGTTGGTTGAACCTAATCCGACAGCGTTGAGTCCTTCCTTAGCATTGAATGTATTCTGCACACGCTGTTTTCCTTTGTCCAGCTTCACCTTTGGCTCTTGACTCTTGTGATCAGTGCTCGAGGATGATGTGCAGTCGGCAAGGCTGGCCGGTGACAGATCTTTGCCAGAGCTGAAATGATTATTGCAGTTGGAATTTGGTGCTGGAGGCCGTTTGTTGAGGGTAGCCAAGGGTTCACCGTCACTGGAAGTGTTGTCGTTGTGGTGATTGAAATCTTGTTTGGGGGATTTGGGATGAGCATCGTTCGAGCTCTGGTCCGTTCGGTTGTGCGTATTGAATACTGGCTCGACGTCATCACTCATGATCCTGGGCTGTTTAATTGATCTCTCTGGATTCGCTATAAAGGAACAAGCATGAGTATTCTATGGGTGTCAACGTAAATCACGAAAACTTCTACCTGGATTAGGGTCCACATTTGACCATTTACGCTTGCCTAGCACAGAATCGGCTTTGGAAGAAGATCTGAAGTCAGTACTCATCACAAACTGGATTTCCCTGGAATGCAACTGAAAAACGGCTTACCAATGGTGTTGAGAGCATCTGTAAAAGGGGAATGAGTTATTCTTGGGCCAGCCTTGACATGGCCCAGTGTTGGGAGATCTCTAGAGTCCACTCTTTTTGGCTGGGGAAGGCTCGCCAAAGGGACATCCGTGCTTGAATCGTTGTCGTCATCTTGGTTGGGTGTACCGGGTAAGACGCGCGCTTCAACATGGCCCAATGTCGGGAGATCTCTAGAGTCCGCTCTTTTTGGCTGGGGAAGGCTCGCCAAAGGGACATCCGTGCTTGAATTGTCATCGTCATCTTGGGTGGATGTACCGGGTAAGACGCGCGCTTTGACAAGGCCTAATGTCAGGAGATCAGCGTCCCTGCTTCTGCTGGAAGGCGGTCTTTGCAAGCTAGAGTCAAGTTGATGTTTGGTAGTGGCGGTTTTTCGATCAACAGTTTTGTTTGTGCAACATTGTTTCTTCCAGACCGCAGACAACCAATCCTCGTTTTCAAAGTTTTGAGCCCTTTTTCGTTTTTTTTGTGTGGACCCAGTCGGAACCTCAGTGTATACGTTGTTTCGCAAGTGTGATTGACCTTGCTTCTTGGCAACTAGAATGTTGTAATTATCAACCAACGTCTTCCGTTTAGCCTGCGAGATGTTGACGCCGTAGTGTTTCAATATTGGTCGTAGATCAACCACTCGCAGCTGATCTGACGCTGTAATGGGTACATATGTTAGATGATCAAGTAGAATGTGCCTGAAAAGTAAAATACCCACGTTTCCATATACCATGTTCGCAGTCGTCCAGTAGTTTGGAAATAAAGGCTTCCTGCGACTGGGAGACCGATTTTGCTGCGGATTGGTTGATTTGTTTCCTACAAGCGCTGGTTAGTCTGAGTCGACGAGGGCTAACGAGTGTACTTCTGCTAGGCATGTGGCGCAAAATATGTTTTAGCGGCGATTAATGTGGCACAAAATATTTTTAGCGGCAATTAATGTGGCACAAAATATTTTTCAGCTGCGATCAAGGAGGATGGAGCTTGGTGATGAGACACAGAGGGAGTAAATGTATGTATGTATGTATGTATGATGCTGATTGTTACGACTTCATGAGATATAAATATGTACACAGCAATATTTGTAGGATTGATATGTACACATGCGACGTCCCTGTGAGATGATGTCAGGTTGTTTTTATGTAAATTATGTAGCATGCGCGCAGCTCAGCAAAACTCAATCTTGTGGCTTGCTTATTTATCCGTCACCACGGGCCTTGGTGCCGGACTGAACGCGCACCTGCATGTACAGTTGACACCGGCTGCAATGACTTGGAATAAGATTCAGTGGCACCCACTCTGTGCTCTTCACCGGTGGTGATCTTATTTGTGATCTTGTAGGGAGGAGTCTCGACGGCTGGGTCATTGACCATTGGCTGGGTTTAGGTACAAAGCGTAGAGAATGATCATGTATATGAAGCAAGGGGAAGCCCCCAAATTTGGGGCTCCGGGGGGGGGAGCCACCTAGCGGTCAGGCTGAGAGAAGGGTCCAATATGTAATGTACGCGGAAAGGTTGAATTTTGTGTTCGCTGACTTCAGCTACAGCGGTCAAATGATGGTCCACTCTCCACCCTGATAATCTCCAGCACCTGCTTCCTCCCGACGAATCAAGACCCAACCGTTGAACGAAGTTGCCGACCTGATACATGGACCATAAATTAACTGGATGCTCGCATTGCAAGTGTGTCACCAGCCTGAAAAAAATCAAACGAGCTTACTTTTGGAGATTACCTGATCCAGGACTTCTGCCCATGGCCTGAAGCTTGTACGTGTCTTTTTCGATTGGTGATTCGGGCAACGCAACTTTCATGTTGATAATCTCGTAAAGGTAAGCCACTGATCGACCGTAGGTGCTGATTGCGACGAGTAATTTTCCTACTTCTTGCTGATGTTTGGCGTGACTCTGTTGCTCGATTTGACCAAATACTTTGCCGTTTTGAAGCCAATCTTCGAAGTCTTCTCTAGCGTGCCCGCGAGCCATCTCTTTCAGTAAGTCCAATTTCTCTTCAAACAATTTTACTCGGAAGTCATATTTGGCTAGTAGTATTTTTTCTTCAAGGTTTGATAGGACGTGAGGCATTAGGAGAAAACTCCGCATGTACCAAGCTACAGTCCAAAGATCGTCTTCTTGGATGGCTTGATGGATTCGACTGAAGGCCGTTAAACGTTTTTCGCTCTGGCTTCGCACCAACGCCATGTCAGTTTTCAATCACTGCTACGAATGTGCGGAGGTGAACAGGCTGATCGGAACAAAATGATTGCCAAATCCCCACAGGTTTGTCTGCAATCAAGCTTAGTCCGTGTCCAAATCTAGCCAGCCAATCTGACGTTTTTGTGTAAGTTTTAGCGATGCTGACATGTAGGCCCACTCCTACAAGTAGGATCTGACAGTCGAACTCGCATGATCTTATGGGTGGGTCGGAGTCTGCGCGCAAACGGCGTGGTCTCTATTCACAACGGTCTGAAATTCTAAAGGAAAAACATGTCAGTTGCTGCTTTGGTAATCACGTCAACGTAAATACACCATCTGTTGCTGACCTACTACATCTTTAGATGAAAACAATCAAAATTAAGCAATTCTGCAAGATCTCGACAGGCTTGCTGCATTTGCACTGCCACCTACTGCCGAGATGACAAGAAGTATTTACATAAATACGTATGCATTTCCATTCAATATCTTTCCGGTTTACAAACATGGGCCCAAGTTTCACGTCACCATCGAATGAATGCTAGATGCATTGATGATTGGACGGTGTTAGACGGTGATCAGGCGTGGGCCAGGCTGGCGCAAAGCTCAGGATTTGGATGAGCCCCAAGTCGACCAACAATACGGCTGGTGAAGCATTGTCTATATGTAAGGTGCCTATTGGGACCACGCTGTGGCAATATCCCTTCACCCCTCTCTGATGGTTGCCTTATTTTTATCGATTGCATCTTGCATATTGTTACTATACACGTCAAAGTCTTCTCTATCCACCGTATTCACCCCACAGTACCAATACCTGACATTCTTGGCCCCCATCTGCGTGTGTTGTCTGACTTCCTTCCAGCGCGGATTTTATTTTTCCGTCATCCTGTTCAGCATAGCTGCCTCCACCCTGTTTCACCAGCATCAACAAGTGTTTACCGCCTTTCTGCATCTAACTCTGACATCTGCGGTATTGTGCTCTTGGTCAGAAAAGCCCGTTTTGTTTTGTTTTCTGGTTGTGATCCTTTCCTTTGCCCTTGTTGCGGTAGTCCATTTGCTTAACTGAAGTACGATATCGAGATGGTTGAAGCCCCATTCGACCCTTACGCCAAGCATGTTCGAGGCCCTCAACTGAAGGACTACATCTATAGAACTGACCCAAGCGCTGTTATACCAAATGGTACTAAGGTCGATGCAATCCGTGATATGGCAGCTGAATGTATGCATCGAGGTATGATACTTCTTTTTGTCATCCATCATTTATTTACATACTTAATTCATGCAACACATCATTCATTTACGATTTCAAAGATCAGGCAACTTCTTCAAATTATAAACCCTCTCGCACTAACCCAGAACCAGGCAAGCATTAAATTCATGTACCCACCTTAATGATGACTTCTCTCACAAAGAATTTTCATGCCTTAGGTCCCAGGAGGTCTGGCACTGGAAGATCGAGTACTCCCGCCGTAACCTCTGGTTCAAAGCCAAAGAAGACGACATCCTCTAACAAGACGCCTTCAAAGAAATCCAGCAAGCTGGCCCCAAAAGCCAAGTCACCTCCAACTCCTCCCAAGCCGAAGCCCCGAAAATCCACTGTCCCCAAACGCAAAGCTTCGGCGAGAATTCTTGATTCCAACGACGAACAAGAAAGTGGTGTTGGTGAAGTTGCGCAAAGCAATGCCGTTTCGATTGACTCCGAGTCAGAAACGTCCAACTCATCAGTAGCTGTTCCTGTCACCCGCAAGCCTACAGTTCAACTTGGCCCCACTCGTCGACACGTCAGATCAATCGCGCCCACTGTTCCCCCAAATCGGCTACCTTCACAAGCAGCACCAGCGGTGTCATTTGTCAACCCCAATCCCAATGTCATCAATAATCCCCGCTCAGCGACTGCGCCGACAAGCCGCTTGATTCATCCTTTCCCTTCCAGTGCTGCTCATCCTTGCCAACCATTGCATGATCATAGCATTAACCGCACAAAAGGTCGCGACATCTCACAAACAAAACGCCCAGCTGTCCCCCCAACTTCTTTCCATGATCTCAAAGTTCACTCAGGTCCTGGTTCCCACAATCCCAAAGCTCACTTGTCTCCTAGTTCCCATAATCCCAAAGTTCACTCGGCTCCTGGTTTGCCAGCTGTTTACCTCTCAAAAAACACTCAGAGGCCAGGTCCCTCCAAAACCGATTCAGCTCCTCCCAACTCGTGCACAAAATCCAATTCCAATCCCATTCAAAGCCTCAGCATCAACGAATGTCGACGCCTGTCCCGGCTGGTCAATCATCGGCTGCAGTTCTTGCAGTCTGAGCATCGAACCAGACTCGAAGAATTACGCCCAAGCAAGCTCCAATCCTCAACTTTCCGCATGCCTCCAGCAGAGAGCAAAACGGAACCGTGTTGGTATACTGCGTTTTCCCAGCACGCAAAACAGGAAGAGCAACGCACTATCCACTCTTTGATTCCATTTCGGCTGTCTTCTTGGTGGCTTCCTGTAACGGATGCTGAAGTACCCAAACCACAATATTATGGCTACGAACTTGAATCAACAATGCCCCACGAACCCTCTCTGTTAGAAGCAATAAATTAAGAATCTCAACCGCGCCAATTATGGCTCTCTCTGGCAGAAATTCCAGGGCAACCACCTCACCAAGGTACGTTTGTGCACATCTTGGGTGCACCATTGTTTTAATTTAAGGATTTGACCGTTTTTCTTCATGCGTTATGCAGATAGTGAACCACTTGCCCCATTGTATCAAGCGAATGGTTTGACTCCAGCTGAAGACCTCTCTCAACCCGCGGCAATCCCAACAGTTGTGGATATTATGAGAAGCATGGCCGATTTTCAGCAACATGCGTTGTCTTTGCTAACTGAAGCTCAGAATCGTAATTGCCCCGACGGCTCTTCTACCCCCGTTTCCAAGCCCACTAATCCTGCAACCAGCAGACAACAACCAGTGTTGTCTTCACTTGATTCATCCGCCAGTTCAATCACCACATCATCATCTCCTCTGAGTTTTGCTGTTGCTCCTCCGCCACCCACTGTTTCTCTTGCTAAGGTACCAACGATCTCGGTGACTGAGCATGCAAGGAGCTTCACCAATTTAGGATCATCTGCGCCTGTGTTTACATTCAACCCAATTCAAGCGCAACAATCTTCCCATGCTCCCCTCAACTTACACGTGGTGCCTGCTGCTTCTTGCCCGATCGTTTCCCCCAGGCAATCAAAAAATTGTCAATCTACAACGCAAAATGGTCAATCTACAACCGCGAGTGAGGTACTTGGGGGGTTTTCTCCTTTAAATCCAGATGCAAATCATGGAACCCTTGGTGAGTCCACATAATTTGTGCAACGTTGAGCGAATAATTTATTGTGTGCTTTAATTGATTCAGACCAGATACAAACAGGGGCCGGAGCAGTCACTGTGGCTCCGTCAACACCAACTGTAACTGTTTCACAAGTAGATGATCTGTGCATCACATTCTGATCAGAACAAAATCAGGGCTAATTTTCCTCTGCTCCGCGACAGGGTCAAAATTTCACCGCTGCTTATCAATCTGGACAAGATACCGCTGCAGCTCAAAATTTGACCACAAGTGACAACAATCAATTCTTAAGATTGACACCTCCAAACCATCTGGTTCCATCCATCCGATCATCTGCCAGTGCCGGTTCGGAAACAAAAGGCAAGGGGGTATCTATAGAAAGTTTTGAGAAATCAGTGCAAGTCGCTACTGGCACGTCATCTACTCCACATACCACTTCCTTCCAAGTAGGTGATTCGTTCATTAAGCCTCACTAAATATCAACTTAACTGATGTGTGTCGTAAACCTCCCTTGATTATCACCTAAAACAATCAGAAGATGGAGCCCACTTCTGACCAACCTCATCAAAATAATGAGCTACCTCACAATCATCACAAAAGCCCGGACTCTAAATTTACCAAGTTGGTCCCTAAAACTCAATTAGGCAATACACATCTAGACAAGAAGGCAACTGCAGGGATAAGGTATGAAAGCCTCAATAAAATGGACTCTCCAGTGCAAGATGATGGTAAATGTTTAAGTATGCACTTTTTTTGTCTTTTGTTTTTCAACAACGATTTTTCTGAAATCATTATCCAGCTTCCAAAATTTCCTGTGAAGGAAGTACAAATTGGACAGATCGTAAGACTTGGTCAACGGCGGTAAATGGACAATCAACCGCACGGACACAATTCCGACTTAATCACATCAAGCAAACCGCTGACGACATTTGCCGGGCCAAATGCACAGATATACCCACAGCTGATCAGCCAACCAAACCGGAGCAACCAAAGGAATCTCCTTCAAACTTATCCAATCCCGCTGTCAACTTGACAGACCTTAGCGAAGCGCTGAGTGGATTTTCTGTTGACGACTGCAGCCAAAAGCCGGATGCAGGCCCATCCAAATGAACCCCTGTCGGACTTCTCACATCTCTTCTTGTGTCTTCATCTTTTTGAACTTTGATACTTGTCAATGCGGAGACTTTCATTTATTTGTTTGTTATCTCTGTCCTCTCTTCAACTGTTGTGCATGGTAGTTCACGTACACACTATAACACACATGTTTTGTGGCAGATTTTGGTACTAGTTGTGTGAGTTGCCAATGTCATTTGACTCAAATTGAAGTAGTTGTTTTGATTCCTTGAGCTAAAAGATCTCATGATGACAAGTAGTGATTGATTATTTGAGCTACCAGATCAGAAATATAAGTTAAAAATGAACTATCAAAACTGAGAGCTGTGCGCTGAAGTAGCAGAAAAATGCTGCGCTTTGTGCTAAAAAGCGGCAATTTTCAGCAATTTTTGCTGATCCCCGCTCTTCAGCGCACAAGAGCACAGGGTTGCTTTGTGCCCTGGACACCTCTTGCTACAGAAAAAAAAAACGCTATGCCATGTCACAGAACCGCTATGCCCCCTAGCAAAGTACTTTAAGTTTGTAGTGCATGTCTATTCAAGCAAAAGAAGCGCAGACTGAACTCGCCCATCAAGGAGATCAACTCTTACCTGGAAGCCAAGTGTGAGGATGAAGGATGTGATCCATTGGCTTTCTGGAAATCACACCAACGCAAAATGCCCACTCTTGCAAATATGTCAAAAACACTCTTAGCCATTCCGGCAACAAGTGCTCCTTGTGAGCGGGTGTTCTTGGTTGGGCGCCACATTCAAACGTTTTTGAGAAACCGCATGTCACCCAAAAACCTTGAAGCAATCTTATGTTTGAAGAGCTGGACCAATAACACAATCATACAGATTCAATAATTGATCTGCTTGTTTTTTCTGTTCATCAACTCCATTTTGTATTGACTGCTAAAACGTAAAAGGCTCTTCTATGACCCGTAAACAAGTCTGAATCTTCCCATTTTCCCTCACATATCATGTACTGGAACCCAATCGGAGCTCGGATCGGAGCTGGGGCGTCCCGAGCCCGATCCGATCCTAATACCCGTTGGGTAGCTCCGAAATGACCGGGTTTGGATTGGAACCCTAGTGGAGAGGGTAGGAAGGTTGGAGGTTCTGGAAAGAGGAAGATGAAGAGGTGGAAAGGTTGGAGTTCAAGAGGTAAAGGCCCCAATCGCTGATTCAGATCAGCAATGTGGACGGGCTTGGTACCAATAAACTCTGGGGGAAGTTCTCTGGAAGAGAGCCTCCCCTACTATATAGAGGGAGAAAGGATCTTCACACGCGGAATCCTTTCTTCTCCTAACTTCCAGCCTGCTGTTAAGCGGGCATATATATATGATTATCAGCATATTAAAATTATCTAAAAAGAGAGCCCACCGCGCCTGTTTAGGAGACAAGTACTTAGCGGTTTTAAAATACAACAGATTTGAATGATCAGAAAACATGGCAACCGGGTTTACAGTACCCATCAACCAAGCCCTCCATTCCTGACAAGCCGAAACAATCACCAATAATTCCAAGTCAAAAATCTTCCATGATTGCTGCCTATCAAAAAGCTTCCTGGAAAAATAACTGACTGGAAGGTAATTGCCAGAAGCATTAGGCTGGCTCAGAACCGCCGCAATGGCGTAACCCGAACTATCCACATGGACGACTCTATCCATTTCAAAGTCAAAATGAAGAAGCAACGGCTCTTTTATAAACATAGATTTCAGCTTCTCAAACGGCAGTAACGCATCAGAAGAATTAAGGAGAGTAGAATCAGAATACTTCTCTTGAGTCAGCATCGTCAAAGGACCGGCTACCGTTGAGAATTGCGGTATAAAACGCATGTAGAAATTTGTGAAACCCAAAAACTTTTGTAAACCTCAAACAGTCACCGGAAATGGCCAATCAGCTATTGTAGTGAGCTTGTTAGTGTTCATCTTCAAGCCTTGATCTGTAATGTCAAAACCTAGAAACGTTACCATTTTGCAGAAGACTGGCATTTGTGAAGCAAAGCCTTCAAAGAAAACTAGGGAAATCGCGGCTGCGCCGCGCGAACTGAAGCAAATCAAACAGGCCCCACGCACAAAATATAATCTTGGCTTACGCCCACACCCCTTCATCTCCAAACAGACTGTCACTGTCACTATTACGCACGGACCCAGCGCTCATAATCAATCATCATTGTATCCTCAAACATACATGCAAGTACATACTCCAATACAGCAACCCACTGTTTCGCAAACCCAGCAGAAATAGTCTCACAGAAACATAAGTCCATGCAGTTAATTTGCGCACAATACAATAGTAGCGGCAACAAAAACATGACACCAAAAAAAATAAATCTGTATCATGATGGATGTTGAGAATCCACGAAGATGGTAAAAGTTAACTGACTGTGGGGGAACGTGGCCGCCAAGGCATGACAGCCCTATATTTATGTATGTAGACCGAGACCACAAAGTGAGCACCAAGCATACTGATTGTTCACCGGAACTGGCCATGACAAACCTGGCTACGAACAAGACATATCACGGTGAGTCGTGACAATTGCACTACCCTCACTCACAATCAAGGCAATAAACAGAGCCATGTTAATTCATTGTCCACCAGAACCGACAATGATAAACCAGCAGTGGCCGCGGAATCAAAACTGGTCCTCTCATACCACTTGTTCCAAAATGTGAGATCGCTTCTCCGGAATAGTCATTGCCACGGTTCCCGACACTGCCAAGTTTCTTAAGATGGTATTAACTGCATGGCTCTCCCACATTCAACATAGACACAAACACCAGCATAGGCTACAATACCGCGATGGAACTGGTCATATACAATGCCGGGGAGTATTCCTGAATGCCCCCACGCACTTCCCCCAATCATATGCTGGAATAGGTGCAACGTATGTTACACAAAGCCTCGGATACGGTACAGCCACACCGGCTTGCACGAGAAAAGTTCTATAGGACGGCAAAATCTCTACTTCTGGGATTGAGTTGGTGACATCACTGAGCGCAAGTTCCGCGTCCTGAAATGCAATTTAAAGAAGGAGCAGCGGACTAAGCCATGTTGCCACTTCCGAATTGTGACCTAGGAACCAGCAGCTCTTAGGTTTTGTACACGGTAACTGGAAACTTGATATTTAATATATTCTATCGACTGATTTGAAGTAAAAATATAAAAATGAAGGTTTGCGGAGGACTATGATTATAAAATAGAAACAAGAAACTGTACAAAGAAGAATATGGACATGGCCATGGTGTTGTGGACAAAGCAAGTGATCTCTAACAATACCACAGGGGTTCAGATTGGACCCAAATATGAGGCTGTAGACTGCGGCAGAACTGAATTATAACGCTTCAGGAACCAGTTGATCAGCCTCATCTTGCACAGCCGGCGCAGAACGCTTTTTGTACTTGCGTTTCTTCGGGGGAGTGGTGGTAATGTCTTGGCCGGAGGATTTTCCGGCTTTGCACTTTGAGAAACCCTCATCAGGGCCACTGTGCTGTGAATTTTGGAGTGGAACTTGGGCGGATCCTGGATCCGCAGCAGATCCTTTGTTGTCACTCTTGAAATTAATCCTGTTATGAGAGACACAGTCCGAATTAGCTTCTCAGGAGATGGATTGGCTTGTCAAGACAGTAAGCTCACTGGATTGGCCGGCGCGTCTTGACATTAAGAGGCCCTGCATCCTGTAGGTTGGTTACGTTTGAAGTGACTGAAACGATGAATATGTAAATGCAGAGAGAGGAACAAGCTCTGCAGCTTGTTCCCGAGTCCAAAACATGGTCTCGAGGGCGGGCGAGTGTCACTACATGTAACCTAACAGGTTAGGTTACAACAGCCACCCCCTCGCCTAGACTCGAGACCCTAACTACAAGTAACATCGGAATGAGAAATAGAAATGACAACGTACTTCATAGAGAAGAAGAAAGAGGGAAGGGAAGAAAAAATAAGTAGAAGAGGAAATTGGAAGTAAGGGAAACCAAATAGTAACAACTAGAGAAGAAAAACTTGGAAACATAAATCAATCAAGCAGCCTTGAGCAGGAAACTTCTCATGCGTCGAAACAATTCAGGTCCCAAACTCTTTGTAAACACATCAGCTTTCTGTTCAGCCGTAGGTACCCACGAGAGTGTTGTCAGCTTCCTATAAAGAGATTCGTTAGTAATGTAAAAATCGCGGTCCGTATGCCTGGTCCTTTTGTTCGAAGCATTGTCTGTTCCCACTCGCACTGCCGACTGGTTGTCGCAGTGCAAATGACCTACAAAATCTTCCCGGAGCACGTCTTTCAGTAAGTGGCGAATCCACAGTGTGTGCCTTGTCGCCGCGCCTAGCGCCATGTATTCCGCATGGCAAGTCGACGCAGCGACCGTCGTCTGTCGCCGAGCAACCCACAGGACTGGACAACCTAAAAACAGAATCAGAACACCATATGAAGACCTCGCAAATTCACCGCCCCATGAGGCGTCGCAGAAAGTCCTAAGAGCCCTTGGTTCCTTGTCAGGGAATAAACAGAGTCGCTGATCAGTACTACCTGCAATGTAATTGATCAGATGATGCACACCCTTCCAGTGTAGCACGCTTGGTTTGGCAGAGAAACGCGCTAAATAGTTGACGGAAAATGCAATGTCTGGCCTGGTACCTACTGCCAGATAGCTCATAATCCCCAATAAGTGCAGGTATTTGGTCGAAGTCGAGGGATCGCCATCCTCAGTCAAAGCATTGAAATTGGGCGGTAACGGTGTCTTTGCCACTTGAACGCCATCCCACTCTTCATCCAGTAACGTCTTGATGAGTTTAGGTTGGGAGAGAATGAAACCCTCCGTAGTCCGTTGTATGCTGAGACCTACAATCGAATCTAATTGAGCTGACCACTTAATTTTCAGTACATCTTTAAGATCTAGTTCCAATTTTTTAAGAAGATGAACACTGGAAGCCGTGACAATACCGTCATCGACGTGAAGCCATATCACACCCTTCTCAGTCGCATGGCGCAGGACATACAGACTGTTGTCATACTGCGATGGTGAATATCCCAATTTGTCGAGGATTCCGCGCAGATGCAACCACCAACATCTGGCTGCCTGCCTTGTCCCGTAGAGTGCCTTCTTTAGTAAGAAAGCGTGTCCTGCGGGCAGATCCACTCCTTCCGGTGGCTTCACCCACACCTCCTCATCTATGGGAGAATTGAGGTAAGCAGCTACAAAGTCAAAACTGTGCACTGGCCAGTTGAGACTCGCAGCAATCGTTAGCAGCAGTCGCATGGAGACAAAAGTAGCCGTGGGAGCGAAAGTCTCATTGAAGTCTTTCCCGGCTATCTGTTTAAATCCTTTAGCTACATAACGCGCTTTGTACCGCCTCGTCGTCCCATCGTCCCCTGATTTCTTCGCAAACACCCATCTCCCATCTAGTGGTTTTACTCCTTCTGGCATCCGGCGTGACACCCAAACATCCATTTGGAGCAGATTAGATAGCTCTTCAGTAATAGCATTGGCCCAAGATACTTTGTCCGGTGACTTCATTGCCTGTCTATATGTTTTAGGAATATCTACCCCATAAAAACTGCAGGATTGCAGGACAGCATCAACTAGCAGTTCCTGGTTATCGAACTCCACTTCATTGACGAAGTTACCTAACTCGATTTGTCGGGCTATGAACTCTAAAGACATCTTGTTTTCTGGAGATGAAGGATTTGCCGGTGCAGACACCGGGACTTTCGGAAGAGTCACCCTTGGAACACTATCGACAAAGCGAACCATGGCCGAGGAAACAAATTTGTTTGTATCCGGTAGATAGAACAGCCAACCCTTGCTGCTTTCGAGGTGAGCTACTACGTAGGCTTCATAAGCTCGATCATCCAGTTTATTCCGCTTTTCTACCGGTATGTGAACAAAAGCCTTAGAGCCAAAAATCCTGAAGGTGTTGAAATTTGGAGCCCTGTCAAACATAGCTTCAAAAGGTGTTTTCCCTTTACTTGCTTTGTTCGGGACACGGTTCAAAATATGGTTCGCCCAAAGAAAAGCATAGCTCCAAAATGTCTTTGGTAGCTGACTGTCACTCAACACCGTGCGTCCCATGTCGGCTACTGTCCTATTAAAACGTTCTACTACTCCGTTCTGGTACGGTAAAGATCTTTCCGCTATGATTCCCTTGTCTGACAGGAAGGTATTGAACGCTTTATTGGCAAACTCGCCACCGTTATCGCTCCGCAGTATTTTCACAACATCCCCAGTCTGCTTTTCTAGTTTACGGATAATGTCCATAAGTACTAGGTTAGCGTCGGATTTCGCCTTCAGACTTTTCACATAAGAATAACTCGTGGCTACATCTCTGAGGGTCAAGAGATACTTTGCCCCATCAACCGCTTCTACTGGGAAAGGCCCCATCAAGTCGGTACACAGTATCTCAAGGCGAGCCGGAGCTCTCATAGTGCTGGCTAAAGGATTGAGGCTTGTGCTTTTAGTGATAGCACAAATCGGGTAGTGGATCTTCCCTGGTGGCAGATCTGATGGTAGTCCAAATCCTAGGCGTTGTTTGATGAGAGATTTAATTTTTCTCAGGCTGACATGCCCGAAAATGCGATGCCAAAAAAGTAGAACTTTCTCAGACTCGGTGAGCGATTCAGGCTTCCACGATGATGGATAAATCCGTTCAAAAGGTGTAATGAACGGGTCGTTGGGTGAAGACGCTAGGAATTCACCACTATTGGGCTTAGAGAGAACTGAGACTTCATTTGATATACCAGCAGGAACAGAAGAGACAGCACTAGATTTGTCCAAGGAAACGGACTCAGGCAGGATTGGCCCGGTAGAAACAGGAGTAGAAGAGACACAGGGAAGGGGAACATGAGTCATCGAGGCAGAAGGTAAGACCGGAAAGGAAGGCGCCTTTGTGTTTCGGACCAACGGGAAAGGTATGCACCAGCGGTTCTTGGCGCGTTCGAACTCGCAACAGAAAACCAAACGACCACACTTGTCATATATCTCAAAAGCATCTGAGGACATGTTGAACTGAAAGGTCCAGTCAGCTTTCCGGAGGGCCGCTAAGGAGATAAGGGTAGAACTTGCACGCTCACAATACAAAACCCCTTTTACGGGTATGATTGTCCCTCCTGGCCCTCGGAATAGCAGGTCTCCGACGCCAGATATGAAGGCCCCGGAGCCTGAAGTAGCTACATTCAAAGCAATATGGCGCTTGAGTACTCGGAAGTTATGAAGCAGGTCCTTGTTGCCTGTAAGGTTGTGGGTTGCTCCCGAGTCAAGAATGGCAGGAGTGCTTACGTCTAATTCGGCTGTCATAGCCCCAAAATCAGCTTCCGCGATCCCATCTGGAAGTCCTTCGACAGACGCCTCCTTCGCAGTTGCCCCACCCCCTTTCTGGTTGTCGAACTTCTGGCGGTTGTATTGTTGGTTCGGTCTCTGAGACTGGCCAGTGTGGGGGCGATAAGAGTCGGCGGGGCGATATGTTGAGGTTGGAGGCGCTTGGAAGGGGGGCTGATGTTGATTTGTCGCGGGGGGGTAGGGCATCGCTTGTTGAGGAAAGTATGTCATTGGACCATACTGGGGTCGGCTTTGGAATTGTTGGAAGGTTGAGCCGAACTGTCCCTGTTGGAACGGAAAACCTGCGGGAGGATAAACCGCACCGATCATTGGCATGAACGGGGTTTGCGGCGCAAGAGCGCGAGTCGGGGCGGCTGGTCGATAGGACAGAGCTCCTGGTCCACGTTGCCGTCGATTGACTGGTGTGGAACGAGATCGAGTAGGGCATTCTCTCAAATAGTGAGACGCATCACCACAGCTCCAGCAGCGATTCGCTGTGACACTGTAAAAACGCAAAGCTTCGGCCCAATCGACTTCAGGGATGTCGGCCAGGAAAGCTTCTTGATCAAACGGTGGAAGATCGGCGCTCGACTGAAGAAGAGCCGGGGAATGAGAGATTGTGGAGCTTTGGCGTCCCGGTGTCCGAGTATGATCGTCCTGCAGTTTGCAGGCCGACAAAATCTGAACCATCTTGTCAAACGTGGGGATGGTGTTTTCCGGCGTCTTCTGGAGTTCAAGTTCGACTCGGCGATTGAAATCGAGCCCGAGTGGAGTGTCCCTGCTGATGCTTGCTTGGAGTATGAAACCCATAAAAATATCAGCTGTGAGATTAACTTTGAGGTTGCGCCACTCGGTTGCCAGGTCTTTCAGCTTGGATGCCACCCCGACGGACGTCGGATTCTCACTGTTCTTGAATTCGATAAACCGGTAGAAGACGTCCAATTGAGCCGCTCTACTGATGGTCTTGAATTTTTTAAACATCAGTTCATACATATCAAAACTGCTTGCAGCGTCGTGGACATCGGATTTGAGACTGTCGTGTATCATCGCCAAGAAGATAGCTCTGCCTATTTTCTCAAGGACCGAGTTCGAGTTCCGCTGAACAAAGAAATCCTTGTTGTTGAGGTGGATTCCTCCTTTTTCGCCTAGTTCTCGGTGCCAGACCTCGAAGTTCGATCCGTCCGGTGCAAGGATGATATCGTCCGGAATCTTCGAAGTAGCCGAAAGAATGGCTTGTCCAACAATTTTGGACTCTTCCAGCTGGGCCTTGGCTTCGGCCAGGTCAGCCGCTCGTTTCGCCGCTGTAAGATGGGGTGGTGGATCCATTGTCGGCGGACGGATGATCGATGTGGGAGGGGAGTTTGGGATGATTGGTTGGGTCGGAGGATGAGGCGATTCGGGGGAACTTTGTCGTGGAGAAGTTTGTCGGAAAGAAGCGGGAGGAGGATGATGGGGGGAAGGTGGAGAAGGTGGGACTGTGATGTTGGGAGGTGAGATGTCTTCGGATGAGAGTAGATGAGGTGATGCGAGGGAGGGAGGAGGGGGAGCAGGAGGGGAGGGAGGCGGGGGAAAAAGTGGAGCACGGAAGGTTGATCTAGGAAGGGGAGCGAAATGTCGTTCGGTGAAAACCGGTTCCGCGGGATTCGATTCGAGTGTCGGCAGTTGAGGTAGTTCAGGATAGTATTGATTCCTGGGTGTTGCCGGTCTTGCTTGTTGCCAGCCGCCCGGAATCCGCCGATTGATCGCAGCTGTTTCGTTGCCCGGGGAGTTGTTGGCGTCAGCAATATCTCCAGGAGGTCCAAAAATTCGGGCGAGGGCGTGTGGTGTGTTCTGAATGGATGCAGTGACTGCGTCGATCAAAGCTTGTCCGTCGAGTTCTTGAATCGATTGGTTGGACCAGGTCGATGAGTTAGATGATCGTCGTCCAGTTCTTGAGTGATTGCCGAGTTGATTGGGTCCAGACATAAACCGAGGAGGAGATACCGGGAGTTCGGGTGATTGATGGAGAGACAGACAACCGGTGATTACTTACCGACTATTTGAGTTCCAAAAATTTTTTTACGAGAGGAGTAGAGAAACTTCCACAGCAAACCACGTCGAGCCTTTACTCCTGCCAAGGAGTAAAATTTCACAGTTTTGGCGTACTGCTTCGCTACGACCACGCTTGTGCTTCTAGAGACTCAGGGATAGATAGTGGGGAAACGGAAGAAACTCAGATAATCGATAAACAACCACCGACTGTCGCCAAACCGGCAATCGAGAGATTGAAGATGAAAATGTTGAAGACCGAGACCCGGGACGATTACACCCTGCTCTGGGATACCCGTAGAAGTAAGCGAAAAAGATAGATAGCCGATGAAAATATTTGGTCGATTACACTCTATGCTGAGTTACCAAGATAGCGATACGCAGATGAAGGAAAAAAAAATGAGTAACGCAGGCTCATAACCTGAAGTGACTGAAACGATGAATATGTAAATGCAGAGAGAGGAACAAGCTCTGCAGCTTGTTCCCGAGTCCAAAACATGGTCTCGAGGGCGGGCGAGTGTCACTACATGTAACCTAACAGGTTAGGTTACAACAACGTTGGTAGATGTTTCCCGGCTGATACAGACACAGACAATGCCTAATATTTCAGAGTCAGTCCAAATTCACTTTTGATGACGGTTACCGATCACAACATACATTAACTTCAAGCATACAATTCTCAACACTGTACCCGGCAATGTAGCCTGAGATGACCACCTCTCGACCAATTTGGAATAGGCCAAAAGTTTTAGCAAGGTTCCGGTTGCCCGCAATCTTGTATTGGACAACGAAACTAACAGAGGTTCAAGTCTATGACAAAGCGTTATGTGTGAGTAAACATGACAACAATCAAGACCGTTGTAAAGGGCTCTTGGATCACAATTAGAAGGGTTGACTTACTTGAACATCGTAGTCAGTGTGACGGATCTTCACAAACAGATTGTTGAACTGAGTCACAGATGATGATTCATCCTTTGCTTCTACCTTGGAAACAACAACCCCAAATCTGTAACACCCTGCTTTGTTAGCAAGTGAAACACTGTAGCCTTCTGAATCAGCGATAGGAAAAGTCATTTCCTGGTCGTAGTAAAGGACCGGGGGGGGTTTTGAATTTGGTGAAATCAGCCAGCCAGATAGGAAATAGATTTTGTCTTCTAAAAGAGAAGAGGTAGTGGATCCATATCCCTGAAGTTTGATTTTCATGTTTACATCCTCACCAGTCTAGTTGTTGACAAATGCTAACGTTGATTCGAACATGAGCTGTCCATATGTTGAACCGGGGCTGATTGCGGGCGGGAGCTAAAGAGAGAAGTCAGATGGAGGTGGTACAGAAAAAGCAGAAACCCTCACCATCTTGGTGATGTCAAATGGGGAACGGGTGAACATAGGGTGGCTTGGGCGCCTCAAAGTTGAAAGTGCCGGGGCCATTGTGTTGATTTGATTGAATAGTAGCGGGAATGGTGGGGGAGGGGTGTGGGTGTGGGACAAGGCCAGGCGGTCGCAATAGTTTAAGTACCTTCCAAGATTGGAGGTATCCGGAGATTGAACAGCCTCTGTGTACGGGCAATTGCCGGTTTTGTTAAACGACATATCACTCGAGCGGTCGGGAATTAGTAATTAGGAGAATGTGATTGTCACCATGAAGAGTCAAAATGTCAAGTGATGCCGGTTATGGGCGTTGGCTTTTGGCATGTTGTTGGCATGGGCCCAACCGCTTGCACAGATTAGGTTATGTCAAGTCGTCAAAATTCCACGCCCGGGAGGTGGCGGCCTTGGCAAAGAAAAGAAAACGGACTGATGAAGAGAGGACATCAGCATTGGAAACTGAACATCAACAAAGAGTATATTGAACTGCCCATTACATTCAAGCCGGGTGTGCGGTGGTGGAATGCGTACAATGAGAAATGCAGTGAAGGTGCAATCGAAGCGGTGCAGTGAGCGTGCAATTGAAGCGGCGGTGTTCGGCAATGGAAGGGATTCAAAGCGTATGAAAAGCTAGACCGAGCTCGAATTGAGAGCAGGTTTTGACTAATCCGGCCATGCAAATTGCAGTGAGCGTGCAATTGAAGCGGCAGATGTTTGGCAAGCGGAGGGTATGAAGAACTATACTACATTTTGGGTCGGCAATGAGGATGTCGTGCTGCTGGATTTGGGAATTAGCTGGAAGGAACTTTCTGCAAGTGTGCATTAGCTTCACGTGGATTTGGAATTGACCATATCCGACTCGTAGTGTGATGTGTTATTGGGCAAAGCGGGCGGCGGTCGTTTTTGGGCATTTGTAGGATTCTTATTGTTTGCGATAAGACGGCACAAAATACCTTTGGAATCCGGTAATGGAAGTAAATAGATTTTTGGAGGTCAAGGAATTGTTGGATCAGGGAATAGTGATTAGAGGAGGACATGTGTGAGGCAATCCAGAATAGAATGAGGCACGGAGAACTTGTTGATTTTAGGAAATTTGATTGTTGCAAAGACGGCATGATATACCTTTGGAATCTGGTAATGGAAGTGAATAGATTTTTGGAGGTCAAGGAATTGTTGGATCAGGGAATAGCGATTAGAGAAGGCCTCACAAAACTATAAATCAAGCAAAATGTATGATAGCGATAGAATTATGTGTTTGAATCAGATCAACGCATTGTGAAGGTAAACAATAAGTAAACAATAAGGTGAGTAGAGAACAATAAACAGGAACAACGGCCTGAGGAGTACACAATAGGGGTCAGGAGAACAATAGCCTGTGCAGCGGCGGCGGATTCTGAAAGGTATAAATAGAGGCTCTTGATGTGAGGAAATTGAGCAAGGCTCCGGAGTTTCAGACTTGCTATGGAAGCCTTCAGTGGGGGGAAATGCTGCAGAAATTTTTCCAGAAAGTGGGAAATCTCTGGTTGGGATTTGCAAAGCTTTTGTAAAATACGATCCAAATCGAGCATATGTTGTTCCTTTGTCTTTGAGTAAATCAATGTAAACAAAACAACACACATCCAGAAACTCACGTAAAACATGCTGAATAAATTGCTGGAAAGTTGCTGGGGCATTAGCTAAACCAAAGGGCATCACCTGGTATTCATATAAGCCCCAGGGTGTTTTGAAATGCCGTCTTCCATTCATGGCCTTCCGCCACCTGAAGCAAATTGAATGCCGCCTTGAGATCAATCTTTGACAAGAATTTACAACCCTGCAGGTTGTTAAGGAGATGAGCAATTACTGGGAGTGGATAAGAGTCCGGCACAGTCATGTTGGTGAGAATGTGATAGTCGACACAAGGTCGGTTGGCTTTACCCTCCACCTTGACATGAAATATTGGCGCTGCTGCTGAAGAAGAAGAAACCCTAATAAACCCTTTTGCAAGGTTCTCATCAACATAAGTTATTAATTCATCTCTCTCCTGTTTACTTAAATTATACATCTTGCCAAAGGGCTGAACGGCCCCCTCTTTCAAGTTAATCATGCAATCAAAATCCCCCCTATGGGGCGGGAGGCGTGCCAGAGACTCTGTGACAAATACTTCAGAAAACTTATCTGTAAGCGCTGATGATTCATTACAAAGGTTAATGTTAACTTCCTGTATACAACATCACAATTGGAGCCCCCAACCAAAGTTCCAGAGTCTTTGAACCACGAATTCCCTCTTCCTTATGCCATCCAGATTGCCGACATCCTCATGACATGTTGTACCGCCGTTATAAGGACAACAAGAGACATACAGTTGTAATTACTCCGCTATTAGTTGTACAGTGTGATATGTTAAATCAAGAACATGCTACATATATAAAAAAAAAAGGTGTTCTGCTGGAATGGATGATCCGTTCGAGATGGCAATGGTGGTGGTATGAGTGTGCCCGCCCAGGCCAGCCCGCCGGTGCTCGAGCCTCTCGGTGCTGCTAAATAAATAAATATGTACCCTCGTGCAGTCCGATGGCTCCCTGTCAAGCGCCGGCCGCATGCCCAGCGGAGTGTGCTACAGCCCCACGGTGTGCGCATGGGCCTGGCTGTATGCGCTGTACGCTGTGGCTGGGCTGAAAAGGGAATCTCTCATGGCTGGATCCCCTGGCTCGCCCTCCCTCCATCCCCACTCCCAACCACTCGCAAACCACCCACCGCCATGGCCACCACCCACGACGACGACCGCCTCCACCGCCAGCTCATGGGCAGGGCCTCCCCCAGCCAGGTACCCAAACACTGTCCATCCCACACAGCACACACGCACCCACACTCACACACACTCTCACTCTCTCTCGCAGACCGAACTCCGCCACTCCCACCTCGGCCTGACCACCGCCTTCATCGACCCCCTCTCGCCCTACCCCCTCCTCAGCCCCCCCGCCGGTCAGTCCCAAACCCACCCCCTCTCGCTGCCCACCACACACTGACGCCCCTCCCACAGCCGCAACCGCCACCCGCCCATCCTCACGCTCGTCCAGCTACTCCCTCCCCCACCGCCCCCTCGCCTCCCCCGCTCCCTCGCTCGCCTCCCGCCACTCCTCCGCAATCCGCACCGACCTCTACAACGCCGCCGCCCTCCTCCACCCGCCCCCCGTTTGGCCCCCCTCAGCCCAGCTCTTCGACCCCGACCGCGAGGCCGAGCGGGTCCGGCTCGCCAAGCTCGAGCAGCGCCGCAGCCTCGCCCTCGCCCGCCCCCCCTCCCTCGTCGTCAGTCCCTTCTTCGCTCGCTTGGCCGGGCCATCACTGCTGACCTCTGTGTATCTCCTCCAGGCGCGCAACAGCAGCGAGGGCAGCATCCGCAGCGTCCACAGCTTCCGCTCCGTCGGCGCCCGCCACTCCAAGCCTCTCCCCAGCCGGCTCGGCTCCGTCTACCGGCCCTCGCGTGAGTAGCAGCCCCTCAGAGCCCCTGCAAGCCCGGCTGACTCAACCCACCCTCCCACAGCATTGCGCTCCGCATCCACGCCCGCACTGGTCACGCTGGAGGCCGAGGCGGCAAAGAAGAAGCAGCGCAAGGAGATGAAGGAGGAGTACCAGAAGATGCGTGCGGCGCGGATCGAGGAGGAGAAGGCCGCCACCCCGGCCCCGCAGCCGGGCTGGTTCGCCACGCCGTTCAAGCGCGCCAAGGCCGGGTCGCGCCGGGCGGTCGACGGGCGCCGGTCGACGTCGCAGAGCTCGGCCTCCGCATCCAGCCGCGCGCCCTCCTCGGCCTCGCCCACCGCCGACGACGGCTCCCACTCGACCGTGCCCACCTCGGTCGAGGAGGGCTCCTCGGACGAGTATCTCGAGCTCGGCCGGCGCCCGAAAAACGCTGCCCTGCTCGAGGAGGACCGCGACCCGCAGATCTACGACTCGCCCCCCGTCGACCCCTTCCGCAAGTCCATCATGCCCGGCCAGGTCCCCCCCACCCCCACCAAACAGCCCCGTCCAGCCCCGCCCAAGCCCCCCGCCAGGGCCACCCTGCGCTCGCTTGCCCGGCTGCTCGACTCCTTCAAGATCGGCCCCGGACAGACTGACGACGCCCCCGCCATCGCCCTCGTCCAGGCCCGCGCACCCCTCGACCCCGCAGACGCCGGCTGGCGCGCCTCGCTCAAGAGCTTCCGCAAGCCCCGCCCATCGCTCCACGCCCCCCCGGTACCCACCAAACGCCGCAAATCCATCGGCGCTCTCTTCTTCCCCCCCGCCCCCGACCTGCCCCCGCCCGTCCCCGACCTGCCCCCCGACTTCCTCTAATCTTCCCCCTTCCCCACTTGCACCTCTTTTCTCTCTTTATTCATCATCATCATCAGCTGTACATAAGCACCCCGCACTTTCGTCTCTTCTGCCCCAAAACACCCTCGCCCTGCTTTCGCTTTCGCCTTAATAGCTTGTCCGTCTTGTGTGCCCGCTCCCTTCCGCAGCCCCCATCCGCCCCTAATCCTGCGCCCTATTTATCCCCGCCGTCCTTTTTGTGTTGCTTGTTTGCCCCGTCCGCCGCCCGCGAAAAAAATCTGACCCGTCTTTTGTCCATCTGCACTGCTCGGGGCGTGGGCCCGCGCCGGGCCAGACGGCTGGCTTGGGCGCCACCGAGTCACTGCGCTTCTCGGACGCAGCGCCCCTGCGTGCCCGCGCGACCCTCGGCAGCTCTATCTCGATCTTAGCGGTCGCAGTTCGAGCGCTCAGCTGCCATTTAAATAAGATCCTACAGCCCAGCCGTGGATGGGGCCAGGGATCGGCTTCCTACAGACATGATCGCCGCATGGCGCATGCCTCATCGCCCCTCCACCCCATCACACCGACTTCGGCCGGTCATCAATTGGGCTTCTTTTGTGATGGCGCGCACGCCCCCCCTCTGCACGGTTTTCTGGCTGGCTGGATGGTCCACTGTTGCCCATCAAGTCGCAAATCAGAGGGTCGTGGGAAATGGATGCTTATACAGCAGCAAATACATGCAAGATACACAAAGATATCCAGATGTTTTTCGGCAAGATTCATGGCGGATATCATGGATGTGCGATCTTTGGAATATCTGCATTTCCGGAATTTATCACTGGTTGGTAATGCGATGAGACCCGCACGATTTGAACGAGAATATCCAGCTTCCTCTGGGGCAAGAGGAAAGGTGCAGTGATGGCACCAGGGGGGGAACGGTTGCACTCTCCATCCAATCCGGCTCTAGGCGCAGAGTTTTGGCAAATCATTGGAAGCTATGCTTCTTTGGATTTCCCTTTGTCTTAAACATTTTCAACCACTTTCTAGTTGTCCAGGATGGCCCGGGAGTTTCCTCTCCCCAAGTGATCCAAGTATGGGATAGCGGAGAGAAGATCCTGTGTTGTGTAACTTCAACTCCTCCTCTCTTCTTCTGACGCCTCTCTGGTCATTCTGAAGGGAGGTCTGTCGTGGAGTGTGAAGTCACAGGGCTGCCATCTTCTTCTTTCCTAGGCTGCCTGGTCACCTTTAAGGTCCGAGCCCAACGGGCGGGTGGGAGCACTAACTGGGTGGGTGGGTGGGGAGGAATGTTCGTCCTAAACTCCTACGATCGGCCAGCGGCGGTAGGGCAAGTTCGGCGGATTCGTAGGTGTTGCGCATCCTTCCCCCAATCTGAGTGGCGGTACCGGTTGTGTTTGATCAACTACATAGGTTTACCGCGGCCTCCGCAGCAGCTAGGAGAGTCAGGTTTTCCGGGTTGCGCCGTGCTCTCTCTGGCGCGGCGCAGCCGGATTGTCTACTGGACGTGGCTTCTTGGACTTTGCCCACCTCCCGCTGCGCTCCCGGGAAGTAGCAAGAGAGTGGCAGATGGCAACTTCTTTCAGGAAGGCTGCCAGATGTGAGTTGTGCCTCAGCTTTAACTCAGTCATGTGCTCACTTGATGTTATGTTCAACTGATATCAATCTCCGCTTCAGTCATGCTTGTATAATCCGGTAAGTTAACATCACAGCATGATGATGTGGCAATTGAGATACTTCCATATTTTCTTCTGTAACTATCAAACATGCCATTTGTTGCAGCAGTGCAATTCATGCTTAGCCATAGATAGTACACAAAGTACTCCTTGGCAAGTACTCTGCACCCATAGGGGAGTATTTTCAGGCTCACAACAACCACTCATCTACAGGTGCCAGGTGCCGGTGCATGTTCTGGGATCTTGGGTTGAACAACATGTAAGTACTTGCCATACCCCTGTGACCCGTGAGTTGTCTTTTTTGCACCACCATTTTACTGTTGGATTAATTTAAACCTTATAATACAACAATATAGCTGCCCTGCTTGCTGCAATTCAAATTGACCTCTGAGGCTCTGGTTGGAGGAATTCCAACAATTTCACAGCTCTGAATGGAGGAATGCCTCCAATCACAGGTTGCCTCCTCAATTGTAGGGATTCCTCCGGTCAAAAAGGTGTACTGCCTAGTTGGCTGGAGGAATCCCTCTGGCTGAGGAGGCATACCCCCTTGGCCAGAGTGATTCCTGTCAAAGAGCTATGTACATCTCTTTGAAAAGAGAAATCCCTCTGGTCAAGCAGGTGTACATACCTCTTTGACCGGAGGAATCCCTGAGGTCAAGGTGTACATACCTCCAACCACAGGAATCAATCCTCCTGTTGGAGTTATGTACACCTCTTCAACCGGAGGAATCCCTGAGGTCAAGGAGGTTTACACACCTCTGACCGGAGGAATCAATCCCTCCTGTCACCGTTGGATTCATGTACACCTTGTTGACTGGAGGAATGCGTCCATTTGAAGAGGTGAGTCCACTCAGCAAGCTGGATATGTGACCAGCTTGGCGGGAGGACCCCCCTTGCCAAGCTGGTTAAGCTCGCTGAGATGAGGGACCACTCCTAACAGGCTCTCTCAGCCCAGCAGATGCCTCTTGGCAAGCTGACGTACCAGGTCGCCAGGATGACTCCTCCCAGTAAGCTGGATACATATGAATCCAGCTTGCCAAGAGGACTCGCCCCATTGGGCTGGATACATATGTATCCAGCTCGGTGAGGAAGGTCCTCCCAGCGAGCTGGAGACCTCCCTTGCTGAGCTGGATATACATATATGTATATACAGCTCGCCAAGAGGACTCCTCCCAGCAAGCTGGATATGTATGCAACCAGCTCGCCGAGGGGGTTCCTCCCAGTGTACTGGATACTTATGTATCCAGCTTGCTGGGAGGAGTTCCCTCGGCAAGCTGGATATATATATATATAAATATATCCAGCTTGGCAAGGAACATTGTCTCCCATGTCCACCCTACCGTTTGGGCAAACGTGAGGGTGGACATGTCAAGCACAGGCCCTTGTGACATCCCCCACCTATGTTACAGGTGTAAATGGGCCATCAAAGGGAGTCCCTTTGATGGCCGGGTTGTAACGGCCATCAAAAGGAGTACACACTCCCTCCAATGGCTGGTGCAAACCGGTCATCAAGGGGAGTCTACACCCAATGGCCAAATTGTACTTGCCATCGAAGGGAGTGTGTACTCCCTTCAACAGCTGGGTTGTACTGGCCATCAGAGGAGTGAGCGGACTCTCTTTGATGGCGGGCGCATCTCAGCCATCAGAGGTAAACTCCCTGAATGACCGGGTTGCACCGGCCATCAAAGGGTGTAAGCCTTCCGTTCAATGGCTGGTGTAACTCAGCCATGAAGGGCTTCCATGGCTGAGTTGGAACAGCCATCAAACGGAGTGCTTACTCCCTTCAATGGCTGGTGTAACTCAGTCATTGAGGAGAGTATGCCACCGATGACCGAGAAGTACCTGCCATCAAAGGGAGTCCTTACTCCCTTCAATGGCTGGTACAACCCAGTTGTTGAAGGGAGTGTGTACTCCCTTCAATGGCAAGTACAACTTGGCCATTGGGTGCAGACTCCCCTCAATGACCGGGTTGCACAGGCCATCAGAGGGAGTGTGGACTCCTTTTGATGGCCGTTACAACCCGGCCATCAAAGGGAGTACACATTCCCTTCAATGGCTGGCACCACTTGGCCATTGAAGGAAGTGTGTAGTTTGACTCCCTTCAATGGCCAAGTTTTACCAGCCATTGAAGGGAGTGTATACTCCCCTGGATGGCTGGCACAACCCAGCCGTCGAAGGGAGTGTGTTACCCTTTGATGGCGGGTGCAACCCGGCCATTGGGGGGAGTCTACATATGTACTCCTGATGGCTGAAATCTACCCAACATTGAAGATTGAGTACACACTTCCTTCAATGGCTGGGTTGTAGTTAGTTTGTGTGACTTCCAAAGAGGTAATTGACACCCAAGGGAAAGCAAGTAATCAGATGATAAATATAATGATGTGAGCATCACAGAGTGATGAAATCTTGCTTCACTTCAGCTTGGCACAGAGAGACTTCAATCCCTCACAAATAAAAGGGACTGTGGAAACATGACTTGGAATTTGATTTAATTTGGTAAAATTGGTGACCATGTAACACTTTTTGGCTTGCTTGGATACAAGCACATCTGCAGTCAGGTTATGTTTGATCAGATATTATACACGGAAAGTTAGGATGGACTAGAGGTAAGATTTACATAATGAGAATTCACTCATGAATGCATACTGGAAGAAAGATACATACATCATACTTCCAACGCTGCAACCGATGCAATGCAAGTATTGCGCATTGGCCTGTATTGCATTGAATTGCATCTGGTATACACTGCATCAGTATTGCATTGGCCTGCCGATGTGATGCAGGCTTTTTGAAATACATGCATCGGGACGGCCAATGCGATGCACACCTTATCACATTGCATGCATCGGTCCGCCGATGCAATGCATTTTTGGTGGTATTGGCCTTGATATAGGCTTTATTGCATCGACGATACAGTGCATTGGTAGTGCATTGACCTGCCAATGCAATGCAAGCTTTTTGAAAAGCATGCATCGGGACTGCCGATGCAATGCACAAATTTGCAGATTTCATGTATCTGCAAGGCGATGCAATGCACTGTATTGGCCGATACATGCATCACATCGCATCGGTTGCAGCTTTGATACTTCCAAAAGTTCTCATGATGAGTTACACATGAGGATAAAAATGAGTTGCAGTTGAAATTAGCACTGGCATATGACTAACATCAGACAGGTTGTCTGACAGAATTATGGTCTGGCACTCTCTGGAGAGTGCGACCATTCCCCCCCCTGGTGTGTGGACATGAGAGGAAATTGGAAAACGGCTCCCAGCCAAGTGGGGCAAACCAATCCAGCCAAAGAGTGGAAGTCCCTCTTTCAGCAAACTTAACGCAAGTCCCTCCTTGGGCTCCGAAGGAGGGACTTGTGCCCAATTTCCATATTTGGCTTGAGGCTGCCCAGCCAATTTTCCAAAATTCCCTTTGAACCCATGTATCACATGGTACAACTCTGATTTCCTCACAGCCTCCGGCACCATTAGAATCACCTCCTCTTTCTACATGTTAATATGTATTCCATCAAACTTACATCCCCATCCCTTGCAAGTAATTTGGATGTAAAAAACTGGCTGGGAAGGTCTTGTGGAGCCAAGATTGTGAGAACCTGGACCTGCAATTGGCGGCGGTTGGCCCTACAGGTCCATCACATTGCTCAGGAACAGCCCTCACAAGAATGGCTGCTGGGCGGCCAGTTTTTGATGGATTCATTTGAAAAATTATGTACAAGACAGCTGAGATTGTGGGCTACAACATGGTACATGAGGCTTTGACTTTGACACTGAGAGGGAGGAGTAAGACAGATTTAAAAACAAAAAACTTGATTTTCTGCATAAAAACCCGTCAGCCTCAGGCCAAGAATGGGACTTTAGTCCTAAGCCTCTCCTTTGGAGACGCTTTGCGCCTCCTCAGAGAGGCTTAGTTAAGCTCTCTCTTTCAGAGGGCGCCCGCGCTCAAGCTTAACTAAGCCTCCCAATCAGAGGTTTGGGGGGGGGGGGCACCCCGCGTCCCAAAGGGACTCTCTCTGAAGGAGAGGCTTACTTGTAAAGTCGGACCCGCGGCCTGAGGACAGTCAAATTTTGGCAGGGAAATGATAAAAAATAAACCCAGCACAAAATTAAAAATAAATCAATAAACCCTCTTTAATGCCTTTTGGCACAGCTGTAGCTGCCCATTTTGGGCATCTGCTGGATTTTTTGGGGGGAAATTTGGCCAGCTCAGCAGTTTTTTTTGCAAGGGCACTTCCAGGTTTGGGAGATTAGATTTTGCTGACCTGCCGGATTCTGCTCTTGTTGGATCAAGGAGAGTTGAAGTTTTAAATTGTATTTTTAATTAACGGACTTACTTTGCGCACTCCGGAAAACTCTTCGCGCACTGTGGGGGTTGTTGTCTTGACGTCCAGCCCCCAGTGCGCGCTTCTGCCACGGCTCTTCGCGCACTGCATTTTCCGCCAAAAAAACGGCTTGCATTTCTTGAGATATTTTTTGATGAATCAATAGAATGGCTTCTTATGATCCCCTGAAAAATAATCAAGTCATTTAGGGGTCTCCTTGAGCCTAGAGAAAATTGACATGAAAAAATCATATTTTAACGCGGCAGGGACCTGTAATATCGCTTCCTGTGCCCCAGTAGCCCCAAAAATTTCACAGTATCATGGCACATGTGCAAATTCATGACCTGATAATTTTCAGAATTTTTCCCAGAGATATAAGGGGTGCGTGGCAGGCTTAGTAGGAAAATTACTGCTAACTGTATAGCTTTTTTGTTACACACCCAAACAGTCCCAAAATTTAAGAAATGTTTTCATTGTGGATATTCTCCGCGCCATAAATTTCTTGGAAATAGTGTGTCATGATAACATGAGATGTAGTGCGGCGGGCTTAGTTGGAAAATGACTGCTAACTTATCTCATGTTTTAATGACACACTATTGCTAAGAGCTTTATGGCGCGGAGAATATGCAAAATTGAAACATTCCTGGAAATTTCAGACTATTTCAGCGTGTAACAAAAAATCTATACATGTTGCTGCCATTTTCCTACTAAGCCCGCCGCGCACCCCTTATATCTCATGTTATCATGACACACTATTGCCAAGAAGTTTATGGCGCGGAGAATATCCACAGTGAAAACATTTCTGAAATTTTTGGACTGTTTGGGTGTGTGACAAAAAGGCTATACAGTTAGCAGTAATTTTCCTACTAAGCCTGCTGCGCGCCCCTTATATCTCATTTTATAATGACACACTATTGCTAGGAATTTCAGGGAATTAATTTGAAGCATATTTCTCTGTGCTCTCAAAATTTTGTACCTTTGTTGTGTGTAACAAAAAAGTTATACATATGTGCAAAATAATAAATGCAATACCTATTTGGGCTCAAGGAAAGCTAGTGAAAATTCTGAAGATTATCAGGTGATGAATTTGCACATGTAACATGATACTGTGAAATTTTTGGGGCTACTGGGGCACATAAAGCGGTATTACAAGTCCCTGCCGCGTTAAAATATGATTTTTTCATGTCAATTTTCTCTAGGCTCAAGGAGACCCCTAAATGACTTGATTATTTTTTAGGGGGATCATAAAAAGTCATTCTATTGATTCATCAAAAAATATCTCAAGAAATGCAAGCCGTTTTTTGGGGGGAATGCACAGTGTGCGAAGAGCCGTGGCAAAAGCGCGCACTGGGGGCGGGACGTCGAGACAACAACCCCCACAGTGCGCGAAGAGTTTCTCGCAGTGCGCGAAGTAAGTCCGTTAATTAAATGTGTACATATTTCCAATTGGTGGCGCGCATGGCTTATGATGTATGCCTTTTGCTATTTATGCAATAAGAAGCGGATTGATCCAAGAGTTTATTTGGGCCTGCATTGGGCGGATCACTCCAATGCCCAATACTTATCCATCCCCACAGTTTCCTAATGCTATGGAAATGTGGAGCTTTGATGGCCGTACATATACCAAAAAGTCACAAGCTTTTCAATGGTCTGGGAGGCGTGACCAGAATCAGAGCGCTTGTGGGTGATTCAGGGGTTGTAATGCCCTCCCCAGCCAAATGGCTGGTTGCGCTCACGCGAGATTTGGGACATTATATTCAAGTCTCTCCTTTGGAGGCGCTTTGCGCCTCCTCGGAAGGAAGGGACTTGTGTTAAGTTAGGCCCGCGCTGCCCAGGCAAGCCGCTTGCCATCTGAAAGCGGGCCCTATGCATCCAAACATAGTGCCCGCGGGTCCCAAAGCCACAGCAATGGTGGGCCGATGCAATGCATGACAATCTATGGGCCGATTTGCGTAACAAATCAGCCATTATTTTCAAGGAAAACCCGTTACTTTCAACCAAAAAAAATCAAATTTTTCCAGTCAATACATCTCATGCGGACCTATGATGTTTGGGAGTTGAAAAATCGACTCACAAGAATTAATAAATCGACTCCCAAAAGTTGTTTATGTCGCGCGGACCGTCTCAGGACGCCCCTCCTGGTTCCTCGGGACCTCGCGCGGCCCCAAAAGCATTTTGGGAGTTGATTAATTAATTCCCCTCTTGAGGATGGGAGTCTATACATTAATTTAATAAAAATGACGGAATATACAAAATACAAAATAAATATGGGGCCGGCTTTATGCACTCCAAATATTTACTACATGCACTCCAAAAAAGGAGTGAACTTGTGTCTACTCCAATAAATGTTGGAGTGAACAAAGGTTCACTCCAAAAGTGGGTTAAATTGGAGTGTTCAGAAGTTCACTCCAATATATATTTGGAGTGAACCTTTGTTCACTCCAAAAGTGGGCTAAATTGGAGTATTCAGAAGTTCACTCCAATTTTGAAACTTGGTATGTTTCAAGATTGGAGTGTACTACTGTACACTCCAATAAATACTGGAGTGTACTACTGTACACACCAACAAATACTGGAGTTTACACCTATTTTAAATACATCCATGCACTCCAAGCAACTCCTCCAGATCAACCAAGTCATGTTTCAGACCTTGGAGACCCTGCCTCCCCCCTACAGACAAACTTCCACCACACTCAAATTCCTCTCCTTAAGACTAGGCCCCAAAGATTCCATTGAGTCTGAGCCTATTTATATGCTCTTTTTCAATGGGAACTACTGGCCCCACATTTTTGGAGTGCCCAGTGGTCCACACTCCAAAAGAAAACATGGAGTGGGTTGAACTCCACTCCACAGTTTGAGTGCCTAATTTTATACTCCATTTTTTTGGAGTGGACAAATTTTCACTCCAATAAATGTTGGAGTGAACTTCTGAACACTCCAATTTAGCCCACTTTTGGACTGAACAAAGGTTCACTCCAAATATATATTGGAGTGAACTTCTGAACACTCCAATTTAACCCACTTTTGAAGTGAACCTTTGCTCACTCCAAAATTTATTGGAGTAGACACAGGTTCACTCCTTTTTTGGAGTGCATGTAGTAAATATTTGGAGTGCATAAAGCCAGCCCCTTTTGAAAGCATGTCCAGCAGCTCTACAAGGGGCTTGATGGATGGTGGATGGCTGGCTGCCTGCGCAAGAAGCTAGGCTTCAAGGCCATGCCACTCATGGGCCTATCCCGGCCGTGGTTGATGTGTAACAAAGGATTTAATGAAATTTGGGGGTTGGCCGAGCCTCCGGCCCGTCAGGATTCACGCCAAACCTCGCCGCTTGGGGGCAAGCCTCTCTGTGAGACAGAGACCCTGCGGGGCCCTCCTCCAGAGAGGCTTTGTTAAGCTCGTGTAGTATGTATATGCGTGGGGGAAGTGCATCATGCTTTGTTCTGGGATGTAGGCGAAGAAGCCCTGAAACACAATTTTGTGGGTGGGCATATTTAGAGAAGATTTGTGTTTTGAATCTGCTCGAGAGAAACTTGGGCTGACGAGCCCATGCCATCGTCAATCCCCGAGGACCACAATAAAATTGAAGAGGTAGTAAAGCGCATCCACAATGACTCTGAATTACAAATTTCGCAGCGGCATTCGGTTGGTCAGTCTTCTCGCATTCCTCCTTGTCAGCGGGTGCAAGCCGATAGATCTTCCCACCTCGCAAATAAGCGCGGAGTTGTTTGCTTGGGACGAAGACTTGGTCGACCTCGACCATATATTCCCTTCCGGCGGTTCATCTGAGGACGGGGCGGCTGGACAAGCTGATGATCACCACCAACCATTCTCGGGCGGTCATTTACAACCTATCGGCCTTCCAGCCCGGCCATCAGCTAAGCTCCTCGCAGACGGAACACTAGCCTCGAATGGCTTCGCGGCGGCAGGCGCTTCACGTGCCCTCGACCATATCTTCCCTCCCGCTCCTGCATCGGAGGCCGGGACGGCTGGACAAGCTGATCATTCTCAACCATCCTCGGCCTCCCATTCAAACCCCGGCAGTCTTCCAGCCGGGCCGCCATCAGCTAGCCACCACTCCCCTCTCCCAGAATTTTATTATCCTGCCCAAATGGCCGCAAAAGAACGTACTGTTAACTCCCAGCCCTATCATGATCTAGACATATCGTTTGACTCCGGCGAACTGTTTGAACCCGGGTTCTTACCCCACGACTTCAACACCCTTACCGAGTTCCTCGGACACGGAACACCAGACGCGGATGGCCTCACAGGGGTGAGGGCTCCGCAGTCACATCATGGTGTAGCGCATGTATCGGATAGTCATAGTCAAACATTCACAGGTCCTCCTCCGTCGAATCTGCCCACCTTCTCGGATTATCCCTTCGTGCCCTCCTCCGGCACAACCTCCGGACCCCACGAAAGTCCTTCTGGTAAGCGGAAGCAAACTGCCGGGCCTGTGGACAAAAGCATCAAACCTCAGCATCTGCCTTTCAAGCCCCAGAGGAAGCCACGCATACCGAAATTGTACATCCCATTTCCTGAAAGCCAACGGCCTGCGCTTTCTAAAAAGCTACCTCCACAGGGGCCACTCGGGTTTTATTTGAATGACTTTGCGCTCAATAATCCATCGGAGCCCGTAGAACAGATGGAAATGGGTCCGATCCTGACACGGCTCAGAGCTTTCAAACTCCCGAACGACCAACTTGTCATCTCCAAGTCGGAATTCCACTGGGCCCATCGCGTGTTTCTCGGGTTTGGCATTATACGCGAGGATATCGGACGGACTGTCAGTGTCAAGCTGTCACGCGAGTCTGCAAAGTCACACATCGAGGATCAAGTTCAACACGTTAAACGTGATAGAAATAATTATAGATTAGCGAACAAACTAGTCGAATTTGTGTCACATTACAAGGATTGGTATCAGCATTGGTTTGATGAAACTGGGATAGACTTCGAAAAAAATCTGCTCCAACCTCACTTTATCGGTTTCGAGGACGCTGCGGTGCTCTTCCCCCTCTATCTATTCTATGTCGAGATGATATGTTCGATCGTCCCGAGAGAGGAGGAAGTCACCCTGGAAATTGAACTACTCCGCGCCCAAAAATTATTCAACAACTGGACTAATAACTACAATGATCCGAAATCTCAGAGTAATCAAGATCTGGAACCAATCGTCAAAGCGCTCAGAAAAAAGAGAAATCTTCGAGGAGCTTTGAACTTGCATCCACACCTCTGGAGTTACTTAGGGATTTGGATGATCACTTCGTGGAGGGTTGGAGTTTTCCAACAGAGGGATCGTTCAATTCCTAAGACAGTCAAACAATTCTTTAATAATGTCTTCTATTATTGCTATTCAGCTCATCATCGCCGATACATCTCTAGGGTAACAGTTCACCAACCTGGAAAAATAGATATGCTTTATTGATTTGTGGTACAGTTGTGATGGTATAAGCATACTTGTTCTCTTTATTGTTTAATGTGATGAACAGATTAAATTAACAGCTTTGCAAAATAATCAGCAAGTCCTGATCATGTAATTCAATCAAAGTTGCTCTGTATTTCAATCATCCATTGGGTACTCATGATCACTTATTATGTTTTGAATAATTCTTGGACAGTTGGGTAATCCCCACCTCAATCACAAAAACACCAAATTCACTTGATGTATTACAAAACCTCATATCCAGCTACCAGTGGCTCTCAGACTAGAGATGGCCATTTGGCACCCGCTGGCGGGTACCCGCCACCCTTCAGAAGGTACCTGTGAGCCCTTGCAGGCACCATGGCCAGTGCAGAGCTACTTTATTGAATTTGAACCAAAATGAAATAGGCAAAACCCCCCATGCACTACAAGAAAAACTCTAGAAAATGCCAACAGCTGAGATGCAGCCACTCAAAGGAAGCTTGAGGTTATAATCAGGATGCAAATGGGTTGGGTCAACCCGGAGCCAACCCAAGACCTGTTGGGTCTTGGGTTGGGTTTGGGTAGGCTGAAAGCTGAAAAACCAATTTCCAACCCAACCCCACTGCAAGAAAAACTCTAGAAACTGCTTGCAGTTGAGATGCAGCAAGCCTGAATCAAGCATCAGCTCAAGCTGGAGTCAAGCACCCAAATTCCATGCTGATGCACCTTCAGTGTGTACCTTGTTTGGGCCCGGCATCTCAATGCTTAATTACATGCTGTAGTGCTCATGCGGTAGGCTGAGACAAATGTTCAACCTTGCAAATGAGCATTCCCCTGAGCACCCTTTTATTTGCTTTCAGAAAACACTCCATGTGCCATTGAATCCAGCCAGAATAACATAAAAAGGGTATGTACCCATGCAAGGGATATGTACATATGAAAGGAATATGTACACATGAAAGGGGAATGTGAAAAGGTGTATTAACACATAGAAGGGATATGTAATGAATGCATGAAAGGGGTATGTAATCATGAAAGGGGTATGTATGCATGAAAGGGGTATGTGCAGTAAGGGGTATTTGCACATGAAAGGGATATGTAAACATCAAAGGGGTATGTAAACCTGAATGATGAAAGGGTTGAAAAGGATGTAAAAAACTCAAAGGGGACATGTAAACATGAAATGGTCATGAAAGCATGATGAAAGGGGTATGTACACATTGTGAAAGGGAATAGACATTCACATGAAAGGATACACACACATGAAAGGGATGCACACACATGAAAGGGATACCTGTACATGAAAGGGACACATGTACATGAAAGGGATACACACACATGAAAGTGATACACGCACATGAAAGTGGTATGTGCACATAAAGGGATATGTACACATTATGAAAGGGGTGAATACATACAAAAGGGATATGTGCACATGAAAGGGGTATGTGCACATGAAAGGGGTATGTGCACATGAAAGGGGAATTTTCACATGAAAGGGGAATTTTCACATGAAAGGGGAATTTTCACATGAAAGGGTAATTTTCACATGAAAGGGGAATTTGCACAGGTATCAACTCAGTATTTTGGATCCTGTACTCAGTTTTTTGTACCTTAGACTCACTCTTGCATAAATTATGCAATGTGCATGGAAATTGAATCAACCAGTGCATGATTCTTGTATGAGGCACAGCTTGCCTTGAGATCTTGCATCTCAACTACAAGCAGTTTCTAGAGTTTTTCTTGCAGTGCCCGGCAAGACCCAATTGTCAATTGGGTTTGGGTTTGGGCAGGCCAATTCCATTTTGGGTTGGCCCAATGACACAACTATGACCCAATTAAGTCAGCTGTAATTGCCGATTGGTAAAGATGGCAAAGGGGTACTGCTTGGGCGGTACCCAGGACCAGTTGGTGGGTACTGCCTCATACCCGCGGGGCGGTGCCGGGTATCTGATTTTCCCAAATAAATAGGTTGCACCTGGGTACCGGCGGTACCCAGGTGTACCGCCCGGACATACCCGCTTTGCACCAAGCTTCTTGCATATTTATATACTGTTAGATGATGAAACTGGCAACTCAGGCTTTGTAGCTTAGTGGTAAAGCAGGCACCTAGAGTTAGCCCAACCCGGGTTCAAGTCCTGGCTTATCATGCTATCTTTTTACGGACTTTTGTTTATTGTGTATTCTTACTCTTCTCTGCGGATTGTGATTGCGGAGGGATGGGTTTCTTATGGTTTATTATGGCTATCATTCTTTTATGGCTAGTTGTTGTGGTGTTTTGCGGTGTTTTACGGTGTTTGCCTTACTATTTTGACATATTACTATTATGATTCTTGCTTGATGTGTTACTTTACTTCTGCGGATTTCTTTTTACGCTTATGCTACGCTGAGTCCTGAGTTTCCCTTGACTACTCGGGAATATCTTGTGTAGAAGGAGGTCTGCTCCGGTCATTTCATACCGGAGGTCCCCTCTCTTCTACCACACCGGTTGCTTGATCACAATGACTCCATACGCTGATGATGTAAAGGACCCACGTGTGGACAACACCCCCATTTGGCTAGCCAACCATTCACTTGTTGAAGCTTTACACTGAGGATAAATCAATCTTCCAATAACTGGCACGACCAAAGTACCTGAACTTGTTGTATCCAACCTACACAAACAGCTTGTCTTCATCTCCAACCTCTGTGATGCAAACCTCACAGTATTCTTCAACCAGTCAACTTGCAAAATATACAAATCAGATAATGTGAAAGTCCCAGGTGAACCAGTTGGCGCAGGATACAGGAGGAACAACCTCTACTATCTCCCGGCCAACCATGTGAGATGCCATTCCACCTCTATCATGCCCAAGCATGACAATTACCTGATGGGGTTTCATATCCGTCTATCCTATATAGGCCTACGGCCCCGGAAGACACTCCTCTGCCGCCTCAACATTAATCCAACAATACTGAATGAGGTGGATGTTCAGCAATTCCCAGTCTGCATCCAATCAAAAATGCATTCAAAACCTTTGTACTCCGGCTCCCTCTATTGATCCAAAAAACCTGGCCAGCTGATAAAACTGGATGTAGGATCTTTTGAGGTACCATCTAGAGAGGGTCATAAATTTTTTGTCACCTTCATAGAAAACTCTTGTAAATATACGGCTGTTTTCCCCATGAAATTGAAATCAAACATTTTTTCTTGCTTCAAACTCTTTTGGGATCTCTTGGAGAAAACTGGGATATTTAAGATTTTGGCATTGCACTCAGACAAAGGTGGGGAATATCTCTCCAAGGAGTTTGAGCACTACCTGAATCTTTTGGGTATCACTCATGAGCCGGGTCCTCCTCACTCTCCAGAACTAAATGGGGTAGCTGAGAGAACAAACAGGACCCTAGGAAATCTGATTTGGTGCTTGCTCTCAAACGCACATCTTCCCAAACCTTTCTGGGCAGACACTCTTTGCCACGTAATGTTTTCCTTTAACTCTTTCCCGTGCCGCACACCAGCGGGCTTCTTGACTCCAATTGAAATTCTAGGAAAACCACTAATTACACCTGAGTACCACCTGTATGGTGTGGTACAAGGTCCCAGAGGCAAACAGTTGTAAACTGGACAACAAGGGGCGAGCTTCCATCTTACTCTCCTATCTACCAGATGGTAAGGGATTCCGTGTATGGGACCTTGATAAGCGCTCAGTTGTGAATACAAGGGATGTTATATTTAAGGACACCATTTTCCCTTTCTCTTCCCCACTCTGCAAGCCAAGTCCTCCGGTCTACGTCAAACTGCCCTGGCCTTCCAATTGGTCCCTGAAGCCCTTGCAAGACCATCCTCCCCCCTGTCAGCCACAGAGTACATGTCACAGCACCAGGAAAATAAAATAATCAGTTGATGACAAGTGACATTACACCAGCTCCAGCCAGCTACCCACCATCTATCTAATATCTATCCACTATCTACCCCCATCTCCCAACCATCTCCTCAACTTCAAAATTTTACCAAGGAGGTCCTGTTCAGTTTTTGATGAGCCCAACTGATCCTCAGTTCCGTCCAGCTGATACTCAGCTTTGGTACCCAGCTCATACTCAGCTTTTCTGCCCAGCTCATACTCAGCTTTTTCACACAGCTCACTCTTAGAATTGGAATAAAGCCTTTTGACCAGTCCTTGCCCAGGTGATGCTCAGCTTTGTACTAGTCCTGGCGCAGCTGATGCTCAGCTTTGTACCAGTCCTTGCTCAACCTTCTCCTAGTCCTGTCCCAGCTGATGCTCAGCTTTGGCCCAGTCCTGGGCCAGCTAGCCAGCTGATTCTCAGCTTGCTGAGTATCAGCTGAGCCAGGCCAGGGAAAAAGATGGGAATCAGCTTGGACAGGATCAGAGCTGAAAATCAGATAGGCTAGGGCCAAAGATGAGCATCAGCTGAGCCACAGCCAAGGCTGAGCATCAGATGTGCCAGGGCCAAAGATGATCATCAGGTGGCCAGTTCCAAAGCTGAGCATCAGCTGGGCCAGGTGAAAAACTGAGCATCAGCTGAGCCAGGGTAAAAGCTGAGCATCAGCTGGGCCAGGGCCAAAGCTGAGCATCATCTGGTTTTTCACATTGAGTGCTTTGATCCTGACACCTATCATGTGAGCCGCAGATGTGCTGGTGGAGAGGAGCAGCAAAGGAGTAGTTTTGGAGCTGAAAAAAAAGCTGTGTCATGTCACTTGCCATCAGGTGACTACTTTTTTTTCCTGGTGCAGTACCTTACACGTACCAAGTACCTGCAATAGTTCACATTATAGTACATTCCTTTTACACCTTTACTAGAGGTCAAGGTGACTTCGCTGCTGCACATTTATGGGCCCTCCTCATGACTGAGTAATGCATATGATTGCATATGGTATGTTGTGTGTGTGGACAATCACTCTACCAGAATTTCCACCTTAATCAAAGACATCTTTTGTAAATCAGTCTTCATATTGATTTGTTTGATGCTTTGTTATTTGGCTAATCTCACAAAAAATACAAAATTCTTCCTCACAGAGGGATTGCAAGGTCAAATTTGGAATTTGTCCTGAGAGCTGAGGCAAATGTAAAATCACTTTTAAATAAATTCAACATGGCAGATCACGACATTTTGCCTCAACCTAAAACTGTGCCACCTCCACCATAATTGAACTCATTATTAGTACCAATTTTTTGGCCCATTCCTCATTCTTCACTCCCTAATGATATATTGTCCTCTTCAGTGATTCAAGACAATGGATTTGCACCCAGGTACCTGAGTGTATCCACTTTCCAGGTACCACAGAAAACTCTTATCTTCACTTAAGACACTTTCATTGGTTCTATCAGAGCATGTATTTAATCAATGGGCAACATGAATGACATAAAATAATAATTGCAAAGGTTCTAATTCATCTTTTTGTTAATTTGAAGAGAAGGGCATAAAACCTCTTTCATGATTCTCACAATTCTGGGAAGCCCATCCCAAATCAAGGAAGATTGTGGGCTTGCTGTCAGCTATTCTAAAACCCCACCACTTTCTGACTTTCCTCAACCTACACACTTGACTAAAAGATTTCACAATACTAAGAGATTTATTGCTCATAAGATACTGGTCTATCTTTCAAGCACAGAGACAAGAGAAAATAAAGAAAACAATGTTTTTACCTAAGAGCAGAAAAAACAAAGGGTAGTTACGTTACGTTGTGTTATCCGCGCGATTTTGGTAACGTAACTACCCCCGTTATCTGGGCCCCCCCGTTACTTTACTAGTAACAGGGACATTTCAGGCCCCGCGCGTAAAGTAACGGGCCTCATTCTTGAGGCCCGTTATTGCGTTGCCCCCCGGATAACGCGATAACAGACCATTTAAGGCTTTTTTAGCCTCATTTTTTGCCCTTTCTCAGGGGCTCCGCGCGCCCGGATAACTCAACAAGCATAAAAAAAAGGGCTTAATATGTTGCGCTAACGTAATCGCACCGCTGTTACGCGTAACGCGTAGATAACGGCAAAAATTCTGTTACATTACCGTTATCTACGCGTTATGCGTAGCGTAACTACCCTTTGTTGGCGGAAAGTTGGCCGACTCAGGTAGAGAATGTTCTGATAAAGAAAATGGCTGCAAAGCCGCTGATGTCGCGCAGTGGCGATAGAGACAATAGTGTCTAAGAGAGGCAATTGCGCTCGGCGTCAGTGCTATGACTTCTGGGAAAGAAGTATTAGAAGAGAAGATCTCTTACTTGGACTTGGTAGGTGGAGCGCTTAACACTTGCCTATCCAAGCTACAAGGCTTTGGGCACTCGTGGTATCTGCAGATTATAAATTCTGACAGTTAGCATTTTCATGCTATTGATTGGCACTACAGCTCAGGACTTACCTTCTCTCGAAGGGGTGGAGATCCTTTTGCTGAGGCTGGGACCTGATAGGTCTTGGTTGGCGTGCTGTATCAAGGATAGGAATCCTGTCAGCATCGCTGTCCTAGCTATGGCAATCCTAGCTTTCCCACTTATGTTGAAGGTGTTTGGATTTGCTTGGATCGCTTCAGCACTCCGTCTATTTTCGACGTGGCTAAGGGGAGAGGAACAGAGTTTCAGCTCTCGCTTATTCCTTCTGTCTGGGAGTCGCATGCATATGCATGGACCTAGGGAATGCGCGGACTTACCACTCCCCCTTGCGGGGTTAGGGTTTTGTACCTTGCGCTTCCTCTGATCTGGGGCAAGCCCTGAATCTTGACATTGACATGCTAAAATGAAAAATTCATGTTGAATGCTCACAATGTTCAGTGTCAGAATGTTGTGAGTGTGTCCATTATAATTTGAAATATAATCATCTCTTGTCAATCTGACATGCCTTTTTTGGGCGGAAAGCCCATGTTGTTTGCCATCTATACATACTTTATTATCTCTACTTATTTAGTGTCCATCATCAGAGACAGACGGTAGCAAAAGCAGAACAAAAATAAAGGGGAGAATCTGTAGCTTCTCAAAGGTAGTTGGGAGACATTTTTTGTTTTCTGGGGGATGTGGAGGGTCCCAGAAATCAAGGAGCAGAGAGCGGGGAGGGAGCCTTATGCGAGGGTCTGACCAAGCTGCCGAAGACCTTGACATTCAAGGGTCTTCCGGCGTGGTCGGTAAGGACTTGGATGCACTGGAAGATTTTGGGGGCGAGGAGGGTCTAGAGCAGGTTGTCAAGGAAGATGGAACCCTGGACGGGCAGTGGAGCAAAGGAGAGCGGAGAGCCAGCTGGGTTGGTGGTCGGGAGCATGTTGCGCCAGCCGTCCAGCGGCAGGAACATACCTGCAGTGTCTTAAACGTTCACCGTCTGCCCCAACGTCCTGTGCGCCAAATTAGAAGATGTCTTCCGATACCGGGATCTGGGCACAGGCCTGCGGGTATCTGGCAAAGAAGTTGGCAAGGGTGAGGCCGGGGTTGATGTTTGCGTACAAATGGAGCGCCATTGAAAATCAAGGGTCATTCCTCAATCCACCAAAGCCCTGACCAAAAAAGAAAAAGATATCAGGGTTTGGCAAGATGTTTTTTTAATCCACGGTAAGAACTTACAATCTCCTAACAAGTTTCGTAGGGTGGGGTTAACTTGTTGAGGGAAACTGGTGCTGGACATACAAGGGCTGGTTGAGCCAATCGACAATCTCGGCGTAGGTCATGTTGGCCAGCTTGCCCAGCAGGCCATCCTTCATGGCAATCCAGGGCTTCTGGAAGTCCGCGTTGGGCCGCTTGACGACTTACTCCTTGTGCGCCTCGAGCCAGGCCGTCTGTTTCCCGCCAAGAAGCGCAAACATTGTCCAAGGCATTCTTCATCTGTGGTGTTCAAAATTGATTTTCAAACTAATTTCTACATAAAATCATAAGAACTGCATGTCCAATGTTTTGATGGGGTGAAAGTTGAGGGTTCTCTTCATTTCAAACACCTCTGAAAACTTTGATAAATCTTATGATTTTATGTAAAATGATATTCAGAAATAAATTTTGAACACCCTAATCAGCCTGAGGAATTGGAGACCAAAGAAGTATGCAAGGTACGAGTGCTTGCACTTACTTGTCTAACTAGTTCCACAGCTTGATCCCGCGAGTCGCGATCTTGTACATGGGCTCGCCAAGCTTGTAGATGACGGTGATGATCCCGCCTGCCTTTCAACTGTAGGTATCTTCCACAGCTTGTTGGGGAAGGTGGGGGCCTGTAAATGTACAACAAGTTCTTCATGAACATTGTGCGGGTGGTGAAGAGGACGCTTTCAACTGGCATGGGCTAGAGCTTGAATACAGCAGTGCTATTATCTGCTGATAGGTGCTTCTGAATTTGTGGTGTTGAATTTTGGTTCCATGTTGCTGAAGTGGAGGCCAGAAACTAATCAGGTCAGCAAAAAAACAATGATCCGTGTTTGTGCTGGAGCAAAGGTGGGTCAGGAATCACTTGCGTGGCTCCAGGTTGCTTGTGGTGGTGAATTACAAACAACACAATACATAGTCAGGGTCGCAGTGGTTGTCTCGGGGCAGCGGCGTGGCGGTGGCATGTTGTTGTCAACAGTTGCATAGTAGGGTACACGGAGTCAAGGAGCATGCCAGCGGGGTGGAACATATAAAGAGGTTGTGTTGTGTTTTCTTTACCCCCAGGGCGTCCTCTGCCGCTGTACTTCCAGCGTGTGGTTTGTCCTCAACCCCCTCCGCTGTTGCACTTGCGCAGTTTGAGGGGCTCTCTTCGGTGGCCCCCCTTTGCATAATGCCTTTAATGCGCGCGCTGGGGGCCATCCACCCACTATTTAAAACCCTGCTAGACAGGGAT
The DNA here is from genome assembly GCF_026914185.1 of Puccinia triticina. NCBI lineage: Eukaryota > Fungi > Basidiomycota > Pucciniomycetes > Pucciniales > Pucciniaceae > Puccinia > Puccinia triticina. Next base: position 4,949,990 of record NC_070560.1, on the reverse strand, counting down.
GGATAGTGGGTCCAGTTTGTGGTGTTTGGAGCTTGTTTCTGTGATTTTTTTTTCCCTCCAAAAGGGGGAACCCTTGCATATTTTTGTGTAATTTGGTTAATTTGTAGGGGGAACCCTTGATCATTGTTTCTGTATTTCTATGTCTTTAATAAACTTGGATTACATATGTATATCATTAGATACAAGCTTAGGAATGTACCCTTGTTATACATTACTTTATAGATAACCATATTTAAATACAGTTACAATAATTTACTGTTGTTATAAGAGTTAAGTTAGGTGCAAACAGTAAGATTAAAATACATTGTAATATTACTGTTGTCAGCGGGCGTCTCTAAAGTGACGCACCAATGAATAGAACTGAAAACAATTAGTAGAAGATATCTAACTAAATCTAACTACTAAAAGGTGGAACAACGGACAAAGGAGAAGTGCGCAAGGGACGGGAGGGAGAGTTGTTCAAAGAATGGGAATGGAAGAGAGGAATAGAGAGACGAAGAGAGAGAGAGGAAAGATATAAAAGCCCCAATCACAACCTGTAGTCGTAATTGCTTTGGCTTGGTAGGCGAGTGGATCTTTGATTCTTAGTAATTTAAGTCTATCAATAATCTGGGGATCTCTTCGTAGCAAAATCCCTTGGGTTTTAACTTCTTAGTTTTGCGTACTACGCGCAGGGACAATTATTGCCGTAGACACTAGTTGATATATGTTTTAAGGGTACTAATCCCTTATTAGGGAATGATTTCCTGTTTTGAGTTGAGGTCCGTGAATCATTGCGGACTTTCTGATCTCTTAGCCCGTTTAAAGGTTAGTTTTACTTTCTTTAAGCGCTTCTTTGTTTGCGCTCTGTTTCGCGTTCTGGTTCGCGCTCTGTTTCGCGTTCTGGTTTGCACTCTTGTTCTGGTCTGCTCTCTTTGTGGCGCTCTTTCTGGCGCAGTAAGGTGTTACATTCTGCGCAGGGGTTAGTGAAGTAGCCTTTTGGCGTATTGAAGTATCTTCTTCATGCGCTCGAGGCTGACAACTGTAGACATGAAAAACCCCCAAGACAGGTATCACTCATTTATGCCCTGTTACGCCTCAGTCCCTATTTACATAACATATTGGTTATGTAAATACATAAACAATACATGATGTAATCCAATTCAAAGAGCACTGGATGGAATCACTGATTGGTTATGATCAGCTAGTGTACACAGCTACTGATCTAGGATCAGTACTGATCATTACTTTCCCCTCTATATAAACACACCCCCCAGGACTGTTTATCCCTCAGAATATTCTTATCACAGCAAAGTTTAACCCATACTATAGTTAAACAGTGCTTTCATTCTCACCCATCTTTTAATTCAGGAAAAACTTCAACTCTTGATTACCCTTACCTTTCTGCAGGTAAAACCACGAACCCAAGTTGAGTTATTCCTTGGATGCCTATTAACACCCTGCGTTGATCTGAATGCGCCTTCATTGAGCAAGCCTCTTGGTCAAGATTACTGATAGAGTGAAACCTTTTACAGGTCTTACCACAAACCCATTGGCCCATCCTTGGCACTTTACACCATCATCTTTCTAGTAACAACCCTCTCAGACACAGTTAGTTACCTACAGGCTGACACCCCCACTCCTCCCAAACTTCCAGCTAGAACACCTACTCCAGATCTCCCACTTCTGGACATCCAACTTGAACCATGCTTTGAAAGACGCCTTACGGCATCCATTCACGCACCTCAACTGGCCCTGCCGCAAAGTCCCCCACCTCCTCCCAATCCTCCTCCTGCTTCCCCAGTTCTCCCTCCTCGCATTCAGGAACCATCTGCGCTGTTGCAACTTTGCCAGCCAGAACCCACCAAACCTTTGATCCCACCGCGCAAGTCTTCAAGAACTATACACCTGCTACGAGGACTGGACCAAATCTGCGGATGCCACAGACAATGTCAACACCCCCAAGACTTGGAAACAGTTGATGAAGTCTCCCCATAAACGGCAATGGCTGAAAGCAGCCAATGAGGAGTTCTCCTCTTTGCTTGGTATGTCCACGTGGCAACTAGTTCCTTTTCCGCAGAAAAGGAAGATCATAAAGTCTAAATGGGTCTTCAAGGTCAAGTGGTGCGCTGACAAAACCATCCAAAAGCTAAAGTTGCACCTTGTGGCAATGGGATACGTGCAGATACAAGGAGTAGATTATGAAGAGATCTTTGCCCCCACTCTGCCTTTGGTCCTCTTGTTGATGGCAGTAAAAGGTTGGAAAGGTCGTCAAGTGGATTTCAAAATGGCTTTCCTCAACGGCAAGCTCTCAGAACCCGTCTACATGGAACAACCTAGGATCCGGCGCATCCCGACTGGGTCTGTGAAGTGCACAGATCCATCTACGGTTTGAAAAAAATTCCAAAGGAATGGAACATCAAATTGCATTGCAGTCTCACACAATCAAAATATGATCCATCTTTATACTTCAAACTGGACAACAACACATTAGTTGGAGCTGTGACGGTCCACGTGGATGATTTGGCAATAGTAGGTGAACCGTCTTTTGTGGACCCACCAATCACGGCCTATCACAGCTCTTTGAAAAAACTTCAAGGTTGGGGCAGACAAGGATCTACACCACTTCCTGTCAATGAAAATCACACACAACCAAAGTGCCACATCTATATTTCACAATCTCACTACATTGACGATCTACATCAATGTTTTCTTCAAAATCAACACATTCCCGTATCCACTCCAACCAACTCCGTGTTTGAGGCCCTGGTCCCTTGTGCGCAAGTGGAATTATCCTTGCCGGTTCCATACAACCAACTAATCAGATCTTTACTGTGGGTGGTGCAATGCACCAGGCCAGAAATTGGTTTTGCTGCCAATCAATTATCTCAATTCCTCAGGACTCCCACTGGAAGGCAGCGGTTCAAATTGTACTTGATGGCAACAAAGGGTCTCCGGCTTTGCCTGGGTGGTGCACTAAACTGCTCTGGATACAGCAATTCACATTGGGCAGAAGATCGCCCCAACAGGTGCTCAACCTTGGCGTACACTTTTTTGCATTGTAGACGGGGCAATCTTTTTTTTTTTTTTAAAGTGTAATTTTGCCTTTGGCATTGCACACTATGAATATCATGATATCTACCTACAAGCATTTTTGTTATATATGTTTTTATTTTTTTCCAGTATGAACTTGTTTCTATGGTCTCAGCCTTAGAGTCAACACAGTTGACCTAAAACTGCCTTTTATCTGCATTTTATACCTAAATGTGTTCATATCTTTTTAACCTTAAGACATAAGGTTTTTTAGACTTCATATTTTGTTTTTTCATGCAATTTCAACCCTAGTTACAACTTATCATTTCTTTGTAACTCTACTCTTTCTCTAAGTTCCTCCGATTGGATCCCGCGACTCAATGAATTACGATTGAGTCCCGCGACTCAATGAATTACGATTGAGTCCCGCGACTCAATGAGATTTATGGCGCGCATGCGCAGTTGTGACGTGGCAGCGCTACCAGGCGCGCCAACCACTTGTACATGTGTAATTATGTAAGCAAACTGTGAAAATCTTTGAAGTCAGGATCTCCCTTGCCTGGGGAGGATTGACAGACTTCAGACACCCAGAACCACACCCCCAGATAGCCCAGGATCACCACCAAAGAGGATACCACGCTCCCAGTATACCTACCGTCACAGGCGCCTAGGATATTGACAGTAAGTATCACTCTTTCACTGAACCTTGACTATCTCAGAGGTAGAACTCTGTGTCTCTTGATTGCTCTCTCCTTCTGCTTGCTTTTGCCCAATCTTTGATCACAGGTCTGCACCTATCTTGACATCATCAACCAAAGGATTCTGCTGCATCATATCCTTCTTTTTCTGTGGTTTTTGTAAGAAACAAACCACATAGGTTTCCCTTTAAAGAACCTTGACTATCCAGAAGGAAGCTAAAAAATTGTGGCTGGATTAAACTTATCTAATCCAGAAGCCCTCCACGTTTCTTTGGTGAGAGGAGGCTGTTGCACTCTCTAGCACAGCTTGGCAGCACTCTTCTAAAGAGGTATCATTGCCAGTGGACGTGCATTCCCACCAAAATAACCTTGAATATCTGCTTATCTTGATCCCGCTCAGTTTCTCTCTCTTTTTCTCTCTCTCTTTTATATTTGTATTTTCTTTATCCAAAGAAATCCAAATATTCCTCCCCTACTTTCTTGTGTCCTGCTGTCACTATAGAGACTCAGGCTCACATATGGGGCCAAGTTCTGTAGAGGATGTGGTAATCTTAACAACTAGGGACAATAATGATTTGTGATGTGGGTTTGTGGGGTGGATGGGGTGCAACCATTTGTCAGGTTGATTCAATAGCAAGCTTAACAAAGCCTCCCAGTGAGGCAGCCCCGCAGGGTCTCTGTCTCACAGAGAGGCTTACCTGCAAAAACCTGTATCTGGCCTGAGAGCCCCAGGAATATCAGCCTGTATCAGGCTTTTTCACTTTTTCCTTTTTTGTAAATCAATTGTCAGCCCACTGAGGCTGCCCCTCAAGACTTAAGAAGTGCTTTGGAGTGCGCTTCTTCTGGTGTAATTTAGGCCTTGTAGCTGTCAATATAAGGCCTGATCCTTGCATTTGAAGTTTTCAAACACCAAGAAAAGCGGACCATATTGAGAGATTTTTTCTTTTGTAAATGCATTTGGCTTTGTATCAAAAGCTGTTTCAATCTATTGAAACTGTTTCAATCTATTGAAAGGCAGTTGAAGACTGCATTCTTGCTTACATCAGCAGGAATGCGCCTCAAAAAGAGGCCTTTTTCAAACTGATCTCCAGGCCATGAACCAAGTGCTATCAGCCTGTGACTGCCACCAAATTAAAGAGGAGAAGAAGGCCTTTCTTTGGTGTCCGGGGCGGGGCTCAGTTCTTTTGGGAAGTGGGGTTTTTGGGGGCAAAAAGTTAGAGATTGCCCAGAGGTCCAGATGGCCTAGCGGTAACCATCACCTGCGGAAGCTCGGTGTCTCCCCTGTGACAACATAGTATAATCATTTCGAAGAGAGTGACAAGTCCGTTGTTTGAATCCCGGTGGACCCAACCCCTGGCTGCTACCCCTTCTGTGCTTGGACAACTACACACCACCCATTCTAGCTTAACTAAGCCTCTTGAACGGAGGGTCCGGGGTACCCCGCCCGGAGGGCTCTCCGCAGGAGAGGCTTACGCCTAATGTCTGAAGTCTGGCAGGGAAAGAAAGGATATCCAACCCCAAAATCACTAAATAATTGTTTAAAAATCAGCAAAATATGTACAAAAAAAACTGAATAGACAGTTTCATTTAGGGTTCTCAAAGTTGAAAAAATAAAAAACATATCATATTGTGGCATACTGCCATAAACACCTTTTTTGCCAAGGCTTGTTTGACAGCTTTTTACAGTCCCTGCAAAAATGTTTTTATGTCATCATGGCATATGCCGGTATGTCTCAACTTTGAGAACCCTAATTGGCAGTGCTGATGTGCACCCTCACCCAAAATTTTGAGCAAAAAGCTCCAAAACTGATTGAAGGAATCTGTTTTGAAGGTCAAAGGAACCCTGAAGGATATTAAAATGCTGTGAATATCCATTTTTGGATTTTCTGATAATATGCACAATTGAATTTCCTATGGGTCAGCCTAAATGCACTCCAAAAAAATCCCAAAAGCACTCCAAAAGTGAGTGTATGGAGTGTGCACTCCAATGATTGTTGGAGTACAGACTAGAGTACTCCAAGTCAATTGGAGTGCGGAACCGGGGACTCACGACTCTTTGGAGTGCACCACAAAGAACTCCAGTGGCCAGGAAATGTAATGAGTGCCCATGAGTCTCACTCCATCAGATTGGAGTGCATTCCCCCAGCACTCCATTCCTGATATTTTTCTCCTCCTCAAAAGGGGAGTGCCTACAACTTCAACCGGGCTATGTACAAACACACCCCACTTGATCCTCCTGATATCCATGACCGGTACAGACCGGCATTGAGCGGATTAACATCTCCTCTCAATGACCAGTCTGTACCGGACCGCCGGTCATTGAGGGAAATCACCGCAGACCGGTCATCGAGGGGAGTAACATCTCCTCTCGATGACCGGTCTGTGCCGGTCACCGACCTCTCGATGACCAGCGCGGACCGGTCACACCTCCCGATGACCAGCACAGACCGGTCATCGAGGGGACTCACACCTCGATGATTGGTCACACCGGTCATCGAGCCTAATAACACCTCCTCTCGATGACCGGTGATGACCGGTCATCGAGAGGGCTCCCACCTCTCGATGATCGGTCAGTCCGGTCATCGAGGGTAATAACACCTCTCGATGACCGGTCATCACCGGTCATCGAGGTGAGTCACATCTCTCGATGACCGGTCAGACCGGTCATCGAGGGTAATAACACCTCTCGATAGGGGAATAACACCTCCTCTGGATGACCGGTGTGTACCGGCCATCGAGGGGAGGTGCTACTCTCGATGACCGGTCGGTCTGACCGGTCATCGAGAGGAGGTGCTACTCCCCTCGGTGACCGGCACAGACCGGTCATCGAGGGGACTCACACCTCTCGATGACCGGTGATGACCGGTCATCGAGAGGACTCACACCTCCCGATGACCGGCACAGACTGGTCATCAAGAGGACTCACACCTCCCGATGACCGGCACAGACCGGTCATTGAGGGGACTCACACCTCTCGATGACCGGTGATGACCGGTCATCGAGGGGAATAACACCTCCTCTGGATGACCGGTGTGTACCAGTCATCGAGGGGAGGTGCTACTTTCGATGACCGGTCGGTCTGGCCGGTCATCGAGAGGAGATGTTACTCCCCTCGATGACCGGCACAGACCGGTCATCGAGAGATGTGACTCAACTCGATGACCGGTCACCACCGGTCATCGAGAGGTGTGAGCTGGTGTGAGTCCTCTCGATGACCGGTGGTGACCGGTCATCGAGAGGTGTGAGTCCTCTCGATGACCGGTCTGTGCCGGTCATCGGGAGGTGTGAGTCCTCTCGATGACCGGTCATCACCGGTCATCGAGAGGTGTGAGTCCCCTCGATGACCGGTCTGTGCCGGTCATCGAGGGGAGTAACATCTCCTCTTGATGACCGGCCAGACCGACCGGTCATCGAGAGTAGCACCTCCCCTCGATGGCTGGTACACACCGGTCATCCAGAGGAGGGGTTATTCCCCTCGATGACCGGTCATCACCGGTCATCGAGAGGTGTTATTACCCTCGATGACCGGTCTGACCGGTCATCGAGAGATGTGACTCACCTCGATGACCGGTGATGACCGGTCATCGAGAGGTGTTATTACCCTTGATGACCGGACTGACCAATCATCGAGAGGTGTGAGTCCCCTCGATGACCGGTCTGACCAATCATCGAGAGGTGTGAGTCCTCTGGATGACCGGTAAAGACCGGTCATCGGGAGGTGTGACTGATGACCGGTCCGCGCCGGTCATCGAGAGGTGGGAGTCCCCTCGATGACCGGTAAAGACCGGTCATCGAGAGTAGCACCTCCCCTCGATGGCCGGTACACACCGGTCATCGAGAGGTGTGACTGACTGTTGACCGGTCCGCGCGGGTCATCGAGAGGTATGAGTCCTCTGGATGACCGGTCGTGTAAGCCCCCTCGATGACCGGTCCAGACCGGTCATCGAGGGGTGCGATTACTGTGGGCACTCCAAAAAAAAGGAGACTTGGAGTGCACCCCAATGCACTCCATTTGGTATTTGCCAGCTGGAGTGCAAAGCCAAATCCTTCACTGAAAAGGTGGAGTGCTTGGGCTTGCACTCCATTTTTTTTGGAGTGCATCTAGCTGCACTCCCCTATTGTGGTCAATTTTGGAGTACCCAGTTGTGTACTCCAATAAACATGGAGTGCCCATCTGGGGACTCCATGTTTTGGGAGTACAAAATCAAGGCACTCCAACTTTTTTGGAGTGCTGGCCCCCCAAAGCCAAAAATGTGGAGTGCACAAAGTAAAAGTTTGGAGTGCATTTAGGCTGACCCTTTCCTATCTGCAGCAAAATGAAACACTACATGTGTCACATCAACAATTCTGGCGCTGAAGCTCTACAAAAAACCCCGAACATCACTCTTGGACTATAAGCATCTCCACCGCGGGCCCTATATTGGGGGACTATACCAAATTTAGTCACCCGGGCCCAGTTTAGTCCCTCCACCGGAGGGAGTAAAGAAGGTCCTAAACTTGGAAAAACCCTTCCGGGCCCTATACCAGTCCCAGCTTTGAGACCGTATAGCTCCCCAGATAGTCCCCCTCATCCACGTATCACACAGAAAACCTCCTGGTGTCGTGATACTGCACTACATTGCGTACACAACCCCCGATATCTCCACCCCACACCTTGACCCAAATCAGCAAATCCAGGTCATCTCTCCATTTGACTGAAATGCCAAGAAGAAAAAACCACCCCAGCAACATCAATACAGGCGATGAAGATGATGATGAAGGGCAAATTAACAACAATGGCGTGTTGAAGTGTCAATCTAGCACTGCTTAACACATTGTTGCTTACACATCCAATCACCATTGGAGGCAACACCACACATCATCATAAGCATGCATCTACTGTATTCAACTGCAACATAGCAATGTTTACTTAGCTCAATGGTTAGAGCATCCCTCATGAATGCTGAGTATGTGAGTTTGACTCTCACAGTACATGAGGTTGTGGGTTCAATACCCACTTCACTCGGAAAATACTTTTCACTTGTTCAATAGGTTATGAGCCCAGGTAGCGCTTGCTGCTTCAAAATTGAACTTGGAAAGATTGGTGCATTGCGCGCAACCCTGTATCAAGCACAGGGGAATGTTGAAGTGTCAATCTAGCACTGCTTAACACATTGTTGCTTACACATCCAATCACCATTGAAGGCAACACCACACATCATCATAAGCATACATCTACTGTATTCAACTGCAACATAGCAATGTGTACTTAGATCAATGGTTAGAGCATCACTCATGAATGTTGAGTATGTGAGTTTGACTCTCACAGTACACAAGGTTGTGGGTTCAACACCCACTTCACTCGGACCTTTCATTTCACTTGTTCAATTAGTTATGAGCCCACATAGCGTTATGCTGCTATTCAAATGAACTTGGAAAAGATAGGTGCATTGTTTCTACCCCTGCAACTAGCAAGGGGGAGTATTGAGAGTAGATTGTCTGCCCAGTTGCAGCATACCACAATGCCAATGTTAAATGCACTTAGTTTGCAACCTCTCGCATATTATGTGTGTCATCACCTCAAACTCATTTCTATGCAATGTGTGTACTTTAACTTAGCTCACACCACCTGCAAATGGGTGTGGTTTTCTCCGCAGCCACAGCCAGTGGTTTTCCCTTGGAACTCGCGCGGCCCCCGGAAAACTCGTGCGGCCCCCGGAAACCATCATTCGGGATGATGATACACATAACTCACCCGGGCCGTTCATCTGGCTGGTCAAATGACGACCAGCCAAGTTGTGCAACTTGATGACCGGCGAGCCGCGGGTCATCAGGACACACCAATGACCGGACAGCCGCGGGTCATCAGGACACACCGATGACCGGACAGCTGGCCGGTCATCGAGCTATACATGCCTCAATGACTGGTCAGACGGCTGGTCATCAAGGCAGACAGCTCGATGACCGGAGCCGGCCGGTCATCAAGAAGGCAGACACTGATCAATGACCGGTCATCAAGGATACACCTCAATCACCTCAGACCGGCCAGCTGGCTGGTCATTGAAGTGTCCTTGATGACCGGCTGGCTCCGGTCATTGAGGTACATGTATACCTCGATGGCCAGCCGTCTGACCAGTCATCAATGTATACACCTCAATGACCGGCCAACTGGCTGGCCATCAAAATTGTACCTCGATGACCGGTCAGCTGGCTGGTCGTCAAGGTATACAGGCACCTTGATGACCGGAGCAGGCTGGTCGTCAAGGCATACACCTTGATCATCCCTGTCATCAAGGCTGGATCATTGATGACCAGAGCCGGCCGGTCATCAAGGCCTTGATCATTGATGACCGGAGCCGGCCGGTCATCAAGGCCTTGATCATTGATGACCGGAGCCAACTGGCCATTAAGGCATACACCTTGATGACCGGCCAGCTCGGGTCGGTTCATCAAGCTACATTCATACCTCGAAGACCAGCCGGCTGGCTGGTCATCGAGGTACATATGTTGATGGCCAGCCAGTTGGCCGGTCATTGAGGTGTATATCTTGATGACTGCTCAGATGGCTGGTCATCAAGGTACATGTACCTTGACATCAAGGACACCTCGATGACCAGCCAGCTGGCCGGTGATCGAGTTGTATCTGTGCCTTAATGACCGATTAGATGGCCGGTCATCAAGTGTCTACCGTCTTGATGACCGGCCAGCTCCAGTCATTGAGCTGTCTGCCTTGACGACCAGCCGTCTGACCAGTCATCGAGGCATGTATACCTTGATGACCGCCCAGCTGTCCGGTCATCGGTGCGTCCTGATGACCCGCGGCTCGCCGTTCATCAAGCTGTACAACTTGGCTGGTCGTCATGTGACCAGCCAGATGACCGGCCCGGGCGAGTTATGTTTACCCCGAATGATGGTTCCCGGGGGCCGCGCGAGTTCAGTTGGAAAACCACTGGGTGTGGCTGCGGAGAAAACCACACCCATTTGCAGGTGGTGTCAATGGTTAGAGCATCACTCATGAACGCTGAGTATGTGGGTTTGACTCTCACAGTACACAAGGTTGTGGGTTCAATACCCACTTCACTCGGACCATACTTTTCACCAGTTCAATATGGCAACGGTGGGTTTTTTTATTTTCAAATGTTCATCATTTATGGTGTTCAAAGTTGGTTTGCATAATTTTATGCATGCATGAATCATAAAATCATAAAAATATTTTGGTGTGGAAATTTTGTATTACATAATCAGATAGTCATATCCCCTGCAAAAAAGATTTTATGATTTTATGATTTATGCATGCATAAAATTATGCAAACCAACTTTGAACACCATAATTGTTTGTCATGACTAAGGCCCCGTTTGGCACCAATATAATCAGTGATAGGGCTGGACCCCGGGTGATACCTGAGAGCCTCCAGCCCTGCCGTGGTAATACCCGTTGGGAATACCCGAGGAGTAGACCAGAGGTTTTGATCCCATGGAAATACCCGCAGATAACGGGTTGGGTAGACGGGTAAATGCGGGTATTTTTTGCGGCGGGTACCCGCGGATATACCTCAGAACTATAGGGTATACCCGCGGGTACCCGGTCTCTCACGCCTATTTATTGGACTTCGGGTTGTTTATGCCTGAGACAACTTCCCCAGGGCTTTGGCATCAGGTGTAAGCACCCAGATGCCCATTCATGCCGCGCCTTGGGCGGCCAGATGGTGCAAAAAGTTGAGCACACCGGCCTTGCGCCGCTGCAAGGCACAAGGCCAGTGTGCTCAACGCCTGAGACCAAATACCCGTTGGTCCCCGTGAAATCAGCAGAGTGTCCCGGCTTTTATACCCAAGAATACCCGATGGGTATTTTTTGAAGAGAGCACTGCCGGCCCCCGACCTGTTGGGTTGGATATCCGGGTATACCCGTCCACCCCGTCTTTGGGGTCCAGCCCTAATCAGTGATATATTTCACAAATATTTCACAATTATATTGGTAAAATGCCAATGGTGTTTGGCAAACCAGCATATTCAAAACATGAAATAATTTATAATTACAGTTCCTACATGCCAATATATTGGCAGCAAAATCAGACCCACCCTTGCAACTCCCAACCTTGATTATTGACCTCATCGAGTGGATACATCATACAACACTCCACTAGCTTGATGTATCCACTCAATGAGTGGACTCATATATCCACTCAATGGCCCGGTTGGTCATTGAGTGGATTATATAACACTCCACTTGCTTGATGACCCTTGATGACCAACCGGGTCATCGAATGGACTTATCCACTTGATAGCCTGGTTGGTCATTGAGTGGATAAATATTCCACTTGATGGCCCGGTTGGTCATCAAGTGGAGTAGGTATCCACTCAGTGACCTGGTTGGTCGTCAAGTGGAACATACTCCACTCAATGACAAATTGGGTCATTGAGTGGATATAAGTCCCCTCAAACCGTCCTGTTCATCAGGTGGACTACACACCAGGGGGGAATGTGTGGCACTCTTCAGAGAGTGCCAGACCGTAATTTCTTTCAGTAACCTTGGCTGATGTCAACTGTAACTTGATGTTGGTCCCATGTTAATGTTGTGAAGAAGCAAGGCCAATCTCATGTGTTGGCTAAAACCATGTGAATTTGAAGTTCACATCAAGCGTTGGGGAACTCCATTTCAACTCAGGTTGAACAGATTTCACAACTAGTTTGGAATCCACATTGAACTCATCAGCTGCTGTCACCATGAATTTCATATATGGAATTTGGGCCTTGCAGGGCTTGACTCTTATGTTTGACAAGTGACATGATTTCTTGTACCGTTTCCCAGTGGCTTGTTCAGCAACTGTGGGAGGATCAACCACCATGTTTGGTCCCACACCTTCAGGGCAGCAGGGATGCAATGGCCACCAGAGAAGGCTCAGAAGTCTTGAGCCAGCGTTCATGATGACCCATGACATGTTTCAATGGCACATTCACCACCTGAGCTGCACCGTCTCTGAGAACTGTGTAATCATCAGATGTTGCACATCTGGCACATCTTACAGCCCAACATCCTGAATCCCTCCCCACTGACACATCCATATCATTCTTGCATGTATGTGGATCCATGGTGTGTTATTTTTGAACAGTAAATTATGCTAGCTCCTGTTGTGTTATACATGAACCCACCTCAAAGGTTCCCCGGAGTAGTACCTGGTCCCTTGGCCTCCGGAAAAAAATGAGATCAGCCATGCTGAGTGGCTGAGATATGGATGGGTCTGTTTCTCCTTGCAAAAAAAGCATGTCATCTCCCTCCACAAAGGACTGCTCAATCACCATCTACCAAATGCTGGCCCAACTTCAGGCCAGTGCCAGATACACAACTTATTCCCAGAAAACAGTGGGTCTGTAACCAACCACATGGGTCAGTTGGGAAAATTTTGGTCTGCATGGGTCCATTTCACTGCTCTGTGTTTGAGCATGAAACTCGTGAGAATGCACTTCACCTCACTGAAATTGTTAATATTGTTCTTTCAAAATTCCCACCCGCAAATCTCCATGTCATTCATGCTATGGGTTAGGGCTTCCTTGACCCAACTATGATAGGATACACCCACATACCTATTCTGCAGGATGAAGAGCACTGCTGTCACTCCTCAGATACCTGCATTACAGCCACCACTATTGTGGTGAAACAGTGTAGGAGAGCCTGGCTACAACACATCACCTGAAGGCCCAGCAGATCTCCCCTCCAAGTTCCCAAGCCAACCAAACTGACACAATGAGTGTCACACTACCTCCCCAAGATTTTAACCCTCGCCATGGGCGCTATGTTGTGATCTTCAGCTAGCTCCACATCCCATGCACCGTCCAGCCCCAATGAGCCACTCCACTGTACATCACAAAGCTAACATTAGATCTGTCTTTCTTGTGAAGTAGATTGGGTTTAAATGCTGTATTCCATGAGCCATCCTCCCTCCAATCTCATTTCCATGGACACCAGGAGCCCCATGCACCATGCAGACCATGAATGAGCTGTGCTGGTTTATTGAGAGAATCAATAGATGGAATTTGATTTTGCTCCTTGGACTGGCTGTTAGTTTTGTGTATTGCTGCCACATGAGCTCACTGGATTGTCATTATTTGCTCCTCCAATGTTTCCCGCTGTCCCACGGAGTGTCAAAGAGACTTCTGGCAGATTCAAGCCTGCCGACAATCCCATATATCCTGACACCCATGGATGTGTCTGTTATATTCATGCTGTCTCCTTCCCATACCACAAGATCCTGTGAGAGCTGACAGTCTCCTCAGCGCCTCATAGGCTGAATGCAGTGTGGTAAATATTGCGCTTTGTGTGAGTCATCTGCGGCCCTTATAAAAGCCCTTGAGTGACAAGCAACCTTGAGACACTCATGATCAATTAATTGGCAGGATGGCCACCGCCAAACACAGTGTCCTTTTGCCCGCCCCCCCCCCCCCCCCCCCTGTGACGTGCACACCAGGTTCCGCATAACGTGTGAGACTTTTGGGGTCAGGTTCTGCTCCAAAGGGGGGATCTTGTAGTGGTCCCTCATCAAAGTTGGGGTTGCGGGAACCCCAGTGTGATAGATGAATTTTGCATTACAATCTCGATGTCATGTGATAGTCCACGTGCCCGCCACAGGAGGTGCCGGGTGGCTCTCGCGAGCACGAATGAAAGAAGCAACCCACAGAGGACAACTGTGATGTCCAATTTAACAATACCCGCCGGGGTATTTTGAAAGACCCACTGGGTGAGGCGTCGATATCTCTGCGCCGGGAAATGTATCACACAACCTTGATCCCACTGTGCCCGCGCAGAATATGTGCAGCAAGCATTGCCAGTGATGTCAAATGGTGAGGGAAGGTAATTGGCCAACTGCGGTTGTCTTTTGAGACGTTGGAGTAGAGAGGGGTTTAGGGTCCGATGAGCCCACAAGAAAGAACACCTCCTTTTTGGGACACCAGGTGCAGATAAGGCAAGCTGGGGAACAGCCTGTGTACTACAACAGGCTGTTCCCCAGTTTCTGTTGTTATTGGACTTGAGTTCGTGGCTGGGTAGCCCAGTGTGATGGTGCAGCAAGAAGCTATCAGAAGTTTGCCGCCATGTGGAAAACTGCTGGCAGCCGCACCTGCGTTTCACATCTGCACTGGAGCCTGATTTCGAGATGCGGTTGGCCATCCCAGGCAAGGTGGGATGTCCACCACGATGAACGGCCGTACAATTGGGTGGACATGTAGATCTGGAGTACAAAGGCCAACGGTACGTCACCGCTCCAAAGGTGAAAGGGTGTGGGGCCCCGGCAAGAAGCCATCACAACCCCACCATCAACCAAATTCGGGCCTACAAGAGCCAAAGCATTAGTCAGGGGGTGATGTGATGTGACGCAGGACCATGACCAGTGAAAGGGAAATGCAGAAGGGCCAGGATTTCCCCATGCAATCATTCATCCACCTGTTCAGTGACGTACATCAAGGACAGCTAATATGTGGATCTGACCCTTTCTTACCAGGTCAAAGGCACACTTGGCGAGGCTCGGGCATGGGCACAATTTGGTCAGTCTAACCACAAGAGAGAGGTGGGTGACTTATGCCCAACATAAATATTTCGAGGACTGAAGGTCCCACTAATCCCTGATTCTCATCAAGATGATTGAAGTCGCCGGGAATATTCATCTCGCCAACACCGATTGCACCCGGATAGAATGTGTTGGAGACGAGTTACACATCCGAACTTGCCTTGTGTCTCATCAGCTCCCTCCTGAATCCTCATTCGCAGCCTACCAAGAGTATGAGGTTGTCCTCAAGTCTTCAGGGGCAACGGTTCCACCCATACTATACGACTTCTGCACTCAATTATTTTTTTCTGGCCAACTATTTGTTCGATCTGGAGCCAGTCACCCAGTCATTCGTGTGGAGCGGCTCAACTGGCAGGTTCACCGGGGACACTTTCCTCTTGCTCACGAATTTCAACATGCACACGCTGTTGGCACGGTCTATGTTGTCAAGGTCCACATCAATCCAATTGTTGGCTGTGTGGGGTCTGTGGAAGTTGTGGATCAGGCCAAGAGTCAGGTCAGCATTTTCAAGCAGCATATTTCTGGTTATTCCGGAGCTACTGAAGTGAACATGTGCTGACGGTGATTGGGCTAGTCTAAACTTGGTCGAATCATGCTTGCGGCAACCAGCGCACAAGCCCACGGGATCTTTCAGACTACTAGACGAGGTGATTACATCAGGTTTGGCGGTGTGGCAGGTCAAGCATCACTGTCGGGAAGCAGCTTACTTGCGTTGGGTGTGAGTGCAGTCAGCTTTTGTCTCAGAGTCTGTTGGCTGACAGTGCGTTGTTGGCAGGTGGAGCACGCTTCAAAGATAACCCGCTCCCAGAAGAGCCCCTACAACTTGAGGAACCATCCCAGCACACGATTCAAGCTCAAATTCAAAGATTGGCAGAAACCGTCGAGGATCAGGCAAAAGAGGGAGAAGAGGGCGTAAGACTTGGTTGGGATAGGGTTTTTCAGTGGAGGAGTCTTACCCTGCCCGGGTCATTATAATATCTATTCCTACTATCACCCCCTGTTATTGTCTGTTCAAGCTCGACGGCGGGTAATTCAGGCCATGCACTGCAGTTCTGGTTGCATGCGGTGCTCAGACACACATCCAAGGGCTGAAACTACCAGACCATGATTTTATGAAATGGAATCCTCACAGTTCCTTTCGTCTGGCAGAGGCTTACCGTAATCCTGAGCATAGGGCATGTGCCTTGATAGGAAGCGCAAGGACCACTAAGGGTCAGAGGATTTAGTGCGCTGCTGCATTTTGTGACGGCACAGGCACACATATGTGATAAGGGTGGCAGTGGAAAACCAGAAGGTACAGGTCTTGAGAGTATGTACAACGGGAAGCAAATGAGTGAGATAACTGGCAAATACACAACACATGGCCCATCGTGGAACCTTTACTTAGACTGAGTAGCATGCGGGAGAAGAAAAGGGGAACTCGGTTTCCAGGTCTCCCACTGATTGAGGAAATCATTCAATATCACCTCTGCGAGCTCAATTCGTGTAGGCAATTTGATGTGAGCAAGGGGGCAGATCTTGTCCGGTGACTGGAATATTGGAGAGAAGATCTTGACCAGATATGCAGAGGTATTCTTCCAAATAGGTTCTCTGGGCACGTGGATGGTTGTTGAGTGCTGTTTGATGATTGACATCGCTTGGATGAATGACATACATGCCGAAGTTCCTGCAATCCGGTGGTCCCTCGATGTCACAAACAGACCCCGTACTCCCGCAAGGACGAAATAGATAAGTGGCTGATAATTTTGTTTTTTTTGATATAGTTGGAGGTGGTGGGCGGCGTCTTCGGGGAGGCAAGCTACGTCTGAAGGATTGTCGGAAGTGCTAGCAACAGTTGTTTGGGGTGTGTCCTGAGGGGGCTGTTGATTGGCGCGGTTGTTTGCCTTCTTCTGAGCTGAGGTCAAGGGCGCCTCGCGAAGGTAGTGAGTTTGGTATATGATGTAAGCCATGATAACATCTATGATGACATTGTGGAATTTGTGCAGCACATCAACCAAGTGGAGACGCTGCTTGCTTGGAGGCAAAGGGTTATCACTCTCAATCGATGAGGTAAAGGTGGATGAGGAGTTCTTGACAGTGTTGAGATAGCAGAGGGCATCTACAGCCTGAGTGACGTGATCGGTGCTGGGATTGGAGGTGACTAGAGGTGGTTTGAAGAGGTTGTCCGCCATCAACTCCACAGAAGCGGCAATAATCCTGGCCCATTCAATTTGCACGTATTGTGGCGGGTGCAGGAGGCGGAACAGGCAGCAAACAAGGACTGATTCTGGATGATTAGTCTTGGTAACCGTTGAGATGAAGGAGCCTGGTGGGAGATTTTTCTCCTTGTCGCCAAAACTGGTCAGCTTGGGAAAGTCAATCTGATCTGGGCAATACCATTGCTCATGTTGTGACGGCGCTAAAAACTGTGCGGCTGAGAAAAAACGGAGGGTTGTTTAAATGACTGGGCAGAAGGGACCTTGAATCAACTATAAACTCACCCAGTGATGTGATACTCTCAATCCATGAAGTGTACGAGCTGGCTGTGCGTTGCAAGTGGTGGATTGATGGCGCGATGGGACTTTGAGGTTGGATGGCGTGTGCGCAATTGATAAGCAAGGGCGCTAGTGATTCCCAAGTAGTGCGATATTTCGCCCAAGAAGGTTTGGTGCCTTCAAAGGTATTGTGGATGCTGATGATGTGCGCGCGGATTGTGTCGAACTTGATGATTGTAAGCTTTCCCGCAGCCGTGTCTGGGGTGGCATCGTGTGGCTGACCGGCGATAGCGCTGGTGGTTGCGGTGGAGGTTTGTACTGGACGCTGCTCCGAGGCAAGAGGACTAGCTTCGCGACTCGCGGGGTTGAACAAAGCAGGAGATGCACGTTGCCCGCTTTGATTGTCATTTGGTTGCAAAGGTGAATTGGGAGAAGTTTGATTGGGTGATGTCACAGTTCCGATTTGCGGTACCGCATTCCGGGTGGAATTGCTTGAAGCAGGCGACGTGAGAGGAGACCATGGCTCAAAAGTTCTGGCACCTGAAAGTACCGTAGTGCTTGGCGTTTCACCGATGTTCATGTCCGGGAGCGGCGTGCTGGTCTGGGGTGTAGAGGTCAGAGGTTGTCTCACTCCAGCCAAAGATTGGTAGCCAGTCGCGGAAGCTGGGGCCATGCGATCAGGAGGAAGGTTGGAACTGTCACGTGTGCCCGTGTCCGACGCAATCGATGGGTTATTTGGGTTGCTGGCGAGCAGATTCACGGCCTTGGTGGATGTGGAGCGTGGCTTACGGCTTGAACGAGGTTTTTGGCGCGATTTGGAAGTCTTGTTGGCGGTTGAGGGGCCGGCTCGGGAGAGGTCGGTGATTTTGATGTCCTCATCGTCAGAAACAACACCTGTGGCTTCCCATCCTATTGTAGAGAGGTGTCAGTGAACAGCGAACAGCAATGATGCAAGGGGGGATGTTGAAGGGGCTGACGGTGTTTTCTTTTGGAGAGAGAAGCTGCAAGTTCTTCTGCCATACGTTTACAGCTGCGGAGAAGCTTAAGGGAAAGGATCTCTTTGGTTGAGCGGGCGGCAGCTTCAATAGAACGACTGAATTCTTCCGGGGTAATTTCTTGGATTTCAGTGCGAAGGATGGATTCCTCAGGATTTAACAAACGCTGGGGTGCACCAAAGGCCGACTGGAGTGCAAATTGCGTGAAAGACGGTGCGGGGAGTGGTTTGGGCGGGAGGTTCTGCTCAACTTCATATTCGGCTATGACAAACATAGACACAAGACAATCAGGATCGAGTGGCTAGCTAGACAGGAAAAAGTCTCCTTACTCGGAGGTGGAGTGGATGACATTGCGCGAGGAGGGTCTTCAGCAGGAGATCTTGAGGTTGGTAGGCCTGGCTGCTCGGAATCATCCATGGTTGGGTGTGAGAGGTTGGTCGTGTGAAGTTGGTGTGTGCGGTGTCAGGCGTTGGGAAGGCGAGTCGGAGCAGAATGAGACGAAGCGATGGGGGACAGGAGAGGCCAGCGTGATTGGGAGTGGGGCTTTTATAGACAGCACCGGTCCTTTGTGATGTGGCCAAGAGTTTTGTGCGCACATGCAGCCTACCTTTCATTGAGGGTGCAGCCATTGCCACTCTACCCGCCGCTGACGCAATCTCACATGAATATGTTTGGTGGACATTAGAGAAAGGCCTGTTTGGGAGTTGATGACACAGGGCTGACGTGAGCAGCTACGATCTACTGTGTGTAGCTCACAGAATGGATCATCATGAGTGGGTCAGCGCTGGTCCCACATGCGTCGCACGGCTGAGGGATTCACTGGATGTGGTGGGCCAAAGGCCACAGCAGATATGCTCAACATCTCCTCCAGGATTGGGCATGCTGATGGGGATTGATGGGAAGCAAGGCGCTTGATTCCAACCTCTCTACCACACATGTCTACCGCAACGTACGGCCGTACATGACGGTGGACAACACGTGAGTTTCACCAGATACCCGCTCCCACTCACGTCAACGAGGTCCCCTGTGCCACGCAGAGGGGAACCCGTCGGGTCTGGACCGGGAGGTGCTACAGTGAATCGATGCCTCTGTATGCGGCGCAGCTGGCACCACCTATGCAAGGGAGCCTGGCCACCTGCGGTCCGTGGAGAGCCTGGCAAAGTACCGCACGTGCGCGGCAACTGCTGCGCGTATGGGTCCGTCGCGCACGACACGCCCTGTGCACTTGTCCACCGTCATGCACGGCCGTACGTTGCGGTAGACATGTGTGACATGTCTGCACATGTCCACCGCAACGTACGGCCGTACATGACGGTGGACAAGTGCACAGGTACCTCCCAGATGGTCTTCCATCCACAACAGTGACACTCGCGACTCACGGGTTAGCTGCAACTCATGGAAGCCATAACCCAGGCCAGCATGATTGTGCCACTGTAGCAAGCTACAGCCATGGCGAAAGGGAGGTAGACACAAAAGGTGGCAGGCATTCTGAACCTTCCCACTGGTCCTCACTTGTCCACCGTGATGTTCGGCCGAACGTCGCGGTGGACATCCGACTGCGTGCAGGCCTGCTTGTATGATCGTCTTCCACCAGAAGGTTGGAGCCCGACATGGAGCCAGCCAACCAGATCTCACTCTTGACTTAGGGGACAGGGTACATGCTCCTAACATCACATGCATTCAAGCTCAGAGGCACATGTCAGGGCTCCACAGGCAATCGGCCACGGGGGAGCTGGGGACCAGAATTTCACTGTTTCTGTCATCAACCATGAGCGAGCTAACAAGGGACAAGGGGGCATAAGTTGTAACACTGTGATAATCATCAAGACATGTAAGGTTATGGCATTCAGAACACGGAATCAACTATGGCAGTCAGTCATGCATCCATTTGCATGGAGCCGCCAGGTGCGTCGGTCGAATCTCCGCCTGCCCCCCCTCCCCCAGAATGGCGGGGTCCAGCGTTGGATAGATCGGGGTTGTGAGGCGCGCTACCCGGTGGATTACTGGGGCCAACTTGACGGGAGCACTTTTGTTGCATGCTCCTAGCAATCACATTTAGACCGATGGCTGGGACCTTAGAGATGGTCTCTTGTTTGAATGAACCTAGCTTATTCCAGTAGATTGGGCTGTAACAGTCGAGAGGCAGACCGCGTGGGACGCCAACGATCCCTTTAGTAGTTTTGAAGTTCCGTGCGGAGCGTCGGTAGATTTTGTTGTTTGCAGCAATCGTTTTGGGGTGTTCTGCGCGAGCCATAACCATCTTGTCAAGATGGTGTAAGATTGTGGTAAGGTCGTCGCTACGCCAGTCCGGGATGAGTGTAATCGGTGCGCCTTTGTCCGGCCCATCTTCAATATCAGATCCGCACTCTCTCTGCTCCACGATATGCGCCAGTTGGATGTTCTTTTCAAAGACTCTTGCCGCGATAGCACATCGGTTATCCTTAATCTGTCAAAACACCGACATTTAGCTTAACCACCATTTGAGGGGAGCAAGGAAAATGATTGCAAGTCATTATTTACCTTCTTCCGCCATCGCATGTATTGCTCCTTGGTGGATTTAGCGCTCTTCAACTTGTTGTATTCCTCGACATTCATGTTCTGAAAATCTCGCATTTTGCGTGATTTGGTTGCAAGCCACCGGCCAAGGATTCCAGGCGCCTGACCTGCTTGGGTGTCTGTGATGGGTGCCGTGCGCCGCATCCACTCAACGGCCTTTGATGCTAAGACCTCAATGACAGCTGAGTTCCATGACAAAGTATTGCCGGTGTGGCCGACATCCCATTGAAATGTGACTCTGGAGATACCCGACAAGGCCATTGCCCTCTCGACTTCGGATTTAGTGTGAGGACTGATGGGACGAACGCTTTTGCCCGTAGCTTTTGAGACCGCAGGAGTGAATGGCGGTAACGGAATGTTGCGCCGGATTTCCTTCTCAGCGACCCCGACATAATAATTGATCTCGGCTGCTGGTCTGCCAACGAGAGCTTTGCGCACCCTGTTGAGTTGCTTGTTGATGACCGCACTCCTCTTCTCCACCCAATGTTGGCCGGCCAGTTCCTCGGGAGTTGGCGCTTGAGGGTAGTCTTGAGGTTTCTCCGGCTGACCAAGAAAGAACTTGACAAAATTTTGGATACTTCTCGAGAACTTGTCGTAGTGCTCCGGGAGAGGTGCCTTTGCTGCAATTCCCCTCACACGCCGGGATGATCGCCGCTTGCTCTCATGCTCTTCAGCCTGATTGCGAGCTTTCCTGGCGTTGGCAACAACAAACTCGGGATCCAAGCGCAAGGGGTCGTCAAGGTCAGCGGGAAGCTGAGCCGCAGCGGTGGCATTGGGGTCTGCACACAAATAATGAGGAAGTCAGTCACTTTATCCAAGTTTTCTGAACAGTAGAACTCCACAAGCCTTGCTGATCGGTCTGCATCACTGTTTCACCCGGGGCGGCGGTGCTCCGCTGTTGAAATTCAGGGACAAGCCGATCCAACCCTTGTCATGCCCAGGAAGAGAGTCTCCATTGGCATTGCTTCCAGGTTGTTCGGCCGAAGTAGCATCGTTGGTACTCATATTTGAAGGGTCAAAATGGTTGCTGGTGGGCAAGTGCAAAGACACACTCAAAGCAAAGTAGAAGGACTGATCACGTTGGTGTAGACAAATAGGCAGGGGGTGTATAAGTCTACATGTACAATTCGAGTGCGAGGAAAGGATGGAGCATCAGGATGGGGGACGGTGTGTCTGAAGTGGGTCTGAATTTCTACATCTATCGAGATTTCAGACACACGTCAAGCAGGCATGCAATACAACTTGGAGGCCGTTTGGTCTTTGTTGGAGATAAGCTGGGTGCGGGGAACGGGATCCCGTCAAAAACATCACAAAGGGTTGTACCGAATGGCTTGCCTGCATTGCCCAACTGATGAGCCATGTGTGGACACTGCGTAGTTCAACTATCCACTAAGCTGACTCATCACCGAGGCCTTCCCACCCCTAGACCAGGCAAATATGGACCAAACAGCCACAATCAGGATGAGTGCATATCTCTTTGGAAGAATGCACATGCCGAGTGACTTACCAAGGTCCCTAGACCAACAGCACTGATGGTTTCTTGGGCCAGTCCAAATGTTCCGGCAGCGTGCCTCATAATCGCAACATGACCAATGAGAAGGTCACTGTGAATCACCGCGCTTGCCTCCTTGTCAGCCTCAATTAAGCGGCAGTTGAGATCGGGATAGTCGCGATATGGGTCCTGACTCCTATGTAGTTCCCTGATTGGCTTCACTACAAGCCATGTTACGTCTGGTGATTGGTTGGAGCGGAAGATATTCACGACCTCACCAAAACGTTGATCTTTGCCAAGGTAGAACTCCACTAAGGAGTTTCCCTCGTGAACCTCCTTTGTGGTGACTGTCTTCCTGTTGACTCGAACAGTTTTAACTTTCTCCACTGTGGGGACCAATCTGACGTGTGCCGGTTTCATTCCTGGCGGAGTGCGTGCCATAAGTTGTGCAGCAACCATCCTTTTCCATTTGACAAACACCACCTGCTCAAGGTCAAACATCTTCGGGAGCCCTAGTTCTACCTCCTCTGCCACCAACGTGTTTACATAGCTTGGGTCTTGCTGGAGAGAATGGAGGGTTGAGTTGAGATGCCACTTTGTAAGCAGTGTCTTAGGGATGTCTTCTGCAAGAATATAGGATTGTGTGGTTAGCAAAACGGGGGAATCGTCAAGTCAGAGACCAACATAAAAAACAACTGACCAAGATGGTGGTTGGTTGGCAACCTCTGTAGCATGCCATTCATACGCTCTTGAGCCCATGCTGCAGTCGACCGAGGCGGACCAAACCTTTGGATAACGTCGGAGAAATGCTGGGTCATATGCAAATTAGGTTTGCTTGGTTTTGAGGGCCACCCGCTCCGTAAACATTTGCGGTACTGACAGATGAGGCTTTCAAGCTCATTCAAGTCCTGCGCTCGTATTCTGGGCAGGGTTATGAAATGAGCCACCTGAGAAAGGGTGGTGGTCGATTCTAACAGCAGAGAGACTCTGCGGCTGCTTTCTGTGGTCGCAGCACCTTCCAGTGCTTGTACCCAAAGAGGTATTAGGGCGATGGTGTAGTAGACCTTGTAAAGGAGCAGCCATTCTGCCGCCTTCAAGGAGCCATGATTAGCCGATCCCAAGTTTTGGGGCACTCTGTCAATCCAGGTGGGCAACACGGTGTGAAGGATAGTTCGACAAACAATATCCAGTTCTTCTGGCAACAATCGGGGACAATCATTGTTTTCTTCACAAGGAGGCCTCTGTGTGCAGTTTCCCCCCTTCACCGTACTATCGCTTCCTCCTCCTTCTTCTGATTCAGGGTCTTCATCCTCCTCACACTCGGTGTATAGAGTCTTCTTCCTCAGCCGTAGCGAATAGGAATGACTAGATGAGGTGTCTGAGTTTGCGCCACTGCCACGAGTCTCCGCGTGAGCTGAGGGACATTGATCCTTTGCGCTTCCACCATGCACCTCAACAAGAGTTCTACGGGTCCTCTTAGTAGGTCGTTTGTGTTCAGGTGTATAATTGATTTCGCTTGCATTGTCTGCCATTTTTCTTTTCCCCTTGGAACGCTTTCCAGATCGCAGCTTCTCAGCAAAAGGCGGCTCCTTATACACGTCGTCATTCTGCCATGCTTGGTCTAGCTCCTGAATCTTGTTCAGTTGCGCTCCAGCTGCAGGCAGATTCAGGAATCGCATGCTGTGATCTTTCAGGTCACCCAGCACCAACGCGTGCATCAATTTGATTGAACAGTGCTGAACCGGTCGCCAATAGGGGAGCTCGTTGAGTACACTCCATCTTGCACCATTCGCCTTGGCAAATGCCTTCCTCTCTGTGAAGTTTTGGATCTGCAACCACGCGTCTGCGAGTTGCCGGTGGAACTCGTCAGTCCGTGAAGGAAATTTGGCGGGATCTGTCTTGTCTAGGTCGTTTTTATTGAGAAGACAAAAAGAACAGAAGAGAGTGGCGGCATGACTTCCAAATCCAGCCGTCTTGCGCAGGGCAGGTAGGTCCGCAATCAGTGGGAAAATTACAGCACGAACATTTCTACCGGTTGGATGAAGGGGAGTTGATTCAAACCAGACCCCCTTCCAAAATTGCTGCAGCTCCGTGACTAGAGGGCGAAGTATGTGGTTGATCTGTTCCAGTTTAGGCTCCACCGGGCCTGGGATGATCCCGAAGAGAAAGATATTCTCCAACCTGTATCAATGAGTCAGAGGTAGGTTCAGGCAAACTAACGTAATGGCGCCAATTGTCGTGTGCTTTCCAAGATTGGAGCTTCCTTCTGGGATGAACCAGTCGAGATAGAGACTGAACACAAGGTTACCAGAATGTTCCGTATATCTTCCTGTACCATCATTACTATCCTCAAATTCTTGCCAAACCCGGCCATGCCACACATCCTCCATTGGTTCGTCGTTGCGCCGGTGGTTTGCGGCCAAAGACGAATCCAGCAAGGCTTCAAACGGAGGGTGCAGCAGCCGGCTCTTCAGCCACGATTGCAGTGAGACGTAGGAGAATTTCCGGACTGGGACGACAGCTCCGCTCTTGTTGATGTTGACCTTGAAGAGTGCTTCATCACATTTTGGCGTGATATTCTCGGACTTGGCCCACTTGCAAAAACCCTGCTTAGGCGATAGAAAAGGCTGAGTGCATCGTGGCGGGTTGCTCCCAGGCTTTGCATCTGTGGAGTACAGTGCAAAGCATTTTGGGCAGCATATACAGCTCGTGAGGATTGGATTCAACCCCAGGCGGTGGAAAACGGCTTCCTGAGTCTTGGGGATCTGCTGGAGAATTTTGTGTGGATTGATGATAGTTGAAGTTTTCCCACTCCAGATTTGCGCGAGAAGGATCACGTTTGCCCGGACAGCCTTCAAGAAATCCACCGCGGCACCTTTACTGAGCTTGTTTGCAAACACAGAGGACACCAATTGAAGCATCACCTGTTTGCAAAAAGCTTCATTCAGAACAATGGTGGTGACTGCACTGCCAGTCGGTTCGGTTGAGGCAGGCGCAGATTCAACAGGAACGCGCTATGAAGAGGGTAGATCAGTATCTCCTGCCAACAGGAACACCTGACTGTTCAGACTTACAACACTTTCATTTGAAGGTCCCGCGTCTCCGCATGCAGAAGCAGAGCGCTTGGATTCCTCGAAGGACATCTTTGACTGATGGACTTGAAACACCCAATGCGTCAAAACTCGTCCAGGCACAATGCCTTGTCCGTCCTCTTTGTGCTGAGTCTTGTCACAGCCATACTGCGTGCAGAGACAGACGTACACACCTCGGTTGCCCATCGGCCTTGTCGATTCCACTGATCACGTGTCAGATGTCTGGCTATCTTTGTTAGCAATTGAGCAGGTTGATGGAGGGACAGGAGTCTGTGGCTGCACAACCTAACCGAAGTGCTGCAGGCAAGGCAGGGAAGTCTGCACTTCTTGCACGACCACCTCAACTCAACTGTTCTCCCATCACTGTATATCCATGGATCAACCCCGCCACACGCGTGGACGGTGAGGCTTGGCGCAGCTGTGACAACTCTCCCTCTCAATTGCCATTCTTCTCTTGTCTTCTAACACCACAATTCTTTTTCAGACGCCGAACTACATTGGACTTACAAAGTAGGCCGCTGAATTAGTTGCGTGAAGTCAGATCTAGAGCCAGCTTTGCTTTCCCCGCTGTATCCCCAACAGCTCCTCCGCACTCAACTGAGCGGCAAGCATGGTGGTGACGTTCAGGGTTAAAATGTGAGCCACAATTCTGACAAACATCAGCTGAGGACAATCTGGTGTCCGCAAGCCTCCCTGATACCTCTATAAAATCTGCCCCACTGAGCATCATCTATCCTCCTGTCATTTCCACCTCATTTTCCAGCTGCTAAGTCATGCAAGATCATAGCTTTACTCCTCTACAACTACTGTGGCTGCAAGAAAAGCAAACACTTGTTGATGTCGAAATGCAGCGTACTGTGGACGGGTCACATGCTGTTTCGAACTGTGGGATCCATCTTGACCAGGCCTTCCTGTTTCAGCAGAAGTTGTATGCCAACGCCGGTGACATGAAGCTCCCTCGATGGGCCGTGCCAGATGTCTTTGCAACCTGGAACGCCATAAGAAATCGAGAGGGCAAGGGTATGTCTAATCCATAAATTCATCGGTCTCTCCCGTCATCAAGAAGGTCTGATGTTCCGATTCACAGGTCCTGTGAAGCGTCAGACAAGCGTATCTGAGAGTACCAACAGCGCAAACGGTGGCCTCTTGTAGCCGTCGGCTGCGGCCAAATTGTGAGTTCCTTGTGGCATTTTGGTCTCTGGCAAGTCACTGCCCCTGACAGTTTACTCCCCCTGCCACAGTCACAGGGAACACTACATTGGCCTTTCGCGCTCACCCGCTCTGTGTCTGAAGCTATCTCCATAATATCCTATGCCCATATGTAGAACACTGTGACCAGTGGGCTTTGGTTTCCCTGCAACACATATCAGGTGGCGTGGAGTGTATGTAATATGGAAAAGGTGTCTTACAAGACACAGATCTGTCTTCTCCCTGCTCATCTCTCTTCAAGATGATGTCAGGTCCTCCTTCAGGATGTTGGCTGAGCTGGGTGAGAACCATGAGTTTGGGGAGACCACATCCGGTGTGTCACAAGGACTCGGACACTGTGCCTTCATACTTATGGCTGATAACACACCTGCGCTGCAGCTCGAAAGAGGCTTTATGATGGGCCTGCGTGGCTCTTCAGTTGATTTCTGGGAGGCAGCTGCGTTTGTGCATACAGCATCAGGCCAGGCAGAGCTTGATTGGGTGCCCATCTACTAGCAGAGCTGCTTGTGCGCAAGCTATGCATGTGTAATGCCGCCCTTCCACAGGGAGGGATCTGTGAGAATGTCCTCATGCTCGGTCAATGTGGACAATGTCCACCGTGACGTTCGGCCGAACGTCACGGTGGACATTGGCCGCATCACAGCTGCGCCATCTGTCTTGCTTGTGACACTGTGTGGATGCAGCGGTTGATTTCGCCTGTGACGTAGGTCCCCATGTGCAAGATGTCCACCCTGATGTTCGGCCGAACGTCACGGTGGACATGCTTGCTACTCCCTGTCTGCAACGTGCCCAGCCCGCTCTAGCAGCCCAAACAATCCCTCTCCAGTGCCCCTTGTCTTACGTGCACCTTGCGTCCCTTTGACATGGTTGCCCCACAAACTCCTTTGTCATTCCGGACCCTCAAGCGTCGACTGCACTACTTAAGGTGTGCCCCTGCTCTTCCTGCTTCGGGCACAGATCTGCTCCCATCTTTCTCGCCCTATGTCATCATCCACAGCTACCTTGTGGGATGGCAAACCGCCATCCCAGGCAGCAAAGATCAACGCTATCTACTTCACAATTCTGCCAAACTCCCAGTCATCTTCTGCCCGGAGCATGGCAGCTTTTGTACGAACTCTGCTCCAGTTGGTTTTTTCCCCCAAGAAACCTCCTTTGGATGATTGGAAGATCCGTCCGCCGGCCCACAACTTCCATGTTGGCTCAAATCTCCCCGACTCCATCTTGATCCATCCAATAGATGCTATTCCCCCAGAGGCGCTGCTCGCCAAAGCTCAAACAATTCACTCAATATTCAGAACCATCTTCCTTCAAGACCTCTAGAACTCCCATTTCCCAGGTACGACGTTTGCGTGGGATCACCCGTGGGACGCCCACTGGAACCAACTCTTTGCGAAGTTCATCATTAAGCACTGGTTGAATGCCTACGGTGCTGGAGCGTTCAAATTATTCTTCATTGATCCTGTGGAAGCTCACAACTCGTCAATCCTCCTTGGGTTGCTCCATCAATGGTTCATCGGAAGGCAGGAAGGCCTTCGATTGGGTCATTTCTCAGGCGAGTGGCAATCTCAGAAGAAGAAATCCAAAAGCAAAACCAAGATCCGGATGCAGGTATGCTCTTTTGGTACACATCTAATCATGATTGCACACTTATGTTACTCCTGCTCAACACAAGGTTCAGCAACACCGTCAAGAGACACTTTCCACACTTCCGGTGTGGAACTACTCTGAGGGAAGAATAGAGCTTGAGAGGGATTTGGTGCTTGAAGGGCTGCCTCTCAGGGGAACAAGAAAAAGAATATAAGAGTATGGACTCTTAAGGAAAGGTGTGGCTATGGAGATTCTTGAGGTATGTCTAAGGGTTTACTTTCTACTAATCTAATAGCAAGGTAAAGGTAATGTAAAGTCTGTCCAACCTGATATATTTGGCATAGACTTATCAAGCTTGTCCACTCTGATTTAATGGCATAAGCTAGGCTAGTGAATGGTGACCAGTGATCTGGATTGCTGGGACAGGATCTGATGGGGAACAAAAGGTAGGGCCAAAGAGGGCAGACTATATACAAAATATTATGGGGCTGAGTTGTGGTTGGAAGAAAAGATGAAACAGTGAAAATTCTCAATCAAGGGGCTGAGGCTGAAACTACTATGGAGATGGGAAGTTCTGAGAAGAGGCTGAAATGTGGAGAGACAATGAAACATCACAACAAGGGTTTACATATCACATGAGAGTCTGAAAAGGGAAGGGCTGAAACCAAAGGGGACAAGGGGTAACCAAGATGGGATCTCTATGGTTATTACATGTGTGGCTAATCCTAATTGGGGTTGTTATGCTGGTTTGGGAAGGGAAGAAAAGATGGTCAATGTCCAGGGTCTTTCCTAATAGTCTGGCTCTGTCTGATGGGTGACTTTCTCCCACTTGTGCCTAGCTGGGAGCCTGAGAAATACTGAGTTGGTGTAGGTGGGTATCCAGAAGGTGGGGAAAAAGGGTGAAGAGAGAAAGGGGGGCCTGTTGATGGGTATGAGTTGTCCTGGCCTTGATCCTTAAGGGAGGTGGGTGCTTGAGTATTCCAGAGAGGGTTATATTGAGGGGAAAAGACTTTGATTTTGGTGCCATATTCAGGATTGGCTTACCACACCGGTTTCGCCAGCCCTCCGCACAGCGTTTGACAATATCAAGGCCACATCTGAGACTGAGACCACACCTCCCAGAGCTCTATCCAAGCTGCCATTGTCCTGGCGATCAGACGAGTTCACCCGGTTTGCTCAACAGTTGGATACCATCTACACACAGAAAAAGATCAATACCAACGGACGGACCTTTTTCCACGAGTACATTCTTGAAGCGCGCAGAATACCCTCACACATAACACAATCCAACAGCTTCAAAAACGTACCGCGCAACTTGCCGATCAACTGCTACGCTGCAAGTTACTTATCAACTCTATCGAATTCACAGCGGGCACTGTTGAACCCATCTGACGCGGTTGTCTGGCCTAATCTTGTGACATTGTGCTGAAGGTACATATATTCAAGGTAAGGATTTGCCTATGATCCTGTGAGGTTTGTCATCAAGAGCTTAGCACATTCATATTGTTTGTTTCCACCGGTAGGTACACTCAGCCTAGATGGTGAATCCCATCAGCGACTCCTCAACTTGCTCTCATGTACATAAGATAGACAAGAAACCCGCTCACAATGCCAATTCGCACTTGCGTCTTTGTACTTGAAAAATGTTCATCTCCAAGCTGCCTTTTATGTAGTACCGATACACCCAAACTGAGTTTCTCTGGCCCAAGCGGTAGAGTCGATCAATTGCTTGGAACTCCATTGCAGGGTTCCAACTAGGCTCCTAAGTTTTAATGAGGCTGATCAGCCTGGGTCTTGCTCAAAAAAAAAATATGTGGACTTGCCATCAAGTACACATTCTGAGCACATCGCAAGTCAATCCCCACCCCCGCTGCCTGCAGGGACGCAAGCAGGACCTTGCAATTACTGTTGCCTCGAAATGTGTTGAGGTTCTCATCACGCTTTTGCACCTTTAAGTTCCCGGTTAGCCAAGTGAATCCAATGTGGCTTTCTTGCAGAGCGCGCTCAACACTATGAATAGAGGAATCACCATGAGTTATTTATGCACAGTAGGACTTGGCTTGTATGCTCACATCTCCAAAAAACCAACAAAACTTGAGAAGACAACTGCCTTTGGACGCTCGATCTCTCGGCCTCCGCTGAAAAAGACCAAAAGACTGTCAATCAGGTGGACGATCTTTCCAGAATCCTGCCATCGCCATGTTGGTTGGATGGGTAGTACCGCACGTGCAAAGACTGGATGATTGCAGAATTGACGCAGCATTGTCAACTGGCGGAAAAATTCGGTCCCGTCCCATTGCTCTTCGGAGGTTCGAAGTCTTCCAAAGTTTTGGATGAAGCTTTCATGCAAATCTCGTGAGTGTCTTTCCCACTGCGCGCTATATTGCACCACCACTGCCTGCTCGACCTTCTGTGGTAGCTGCAACAGAACATCTTTTGTCCTTCTCAAGCAGAGTGATCGCATCAGCAACGACAGAGTCCTAATAGCTTCAGGTGCCCCCACATTCATTCTGGGAATAAGGTAACTCTTCCAGATGAGATCGTTATCCCACGGCGGCATCTTCAATGTGGTGATCAAGCTTTGGAGGTCCGTCAGGCGATTCTGGACCGGTGTTCCAGTTAGACACAACAAAAACTGGTAGTTGAGTTGCTGGATGTTGAGCGTGTGGTTCGCTGCTGGATTCCTCATCAGGCTGTCAAAATGAAAATCAATCAGATTGTGTGGCGTCTGAGGTACAACGGACATTTTTGACTCACTGTGCTTCGTCCAGGACAATCCTGTACCAGCAGAGATCAAGGGATTCAATGGTGTACTGGTTTGGGTGTCTGTTCCCACTAGTGCCAATCATTTCATACGTTGTAAGAACTATGTGAGCCGATTGAAAGTCCTTCCGAGTAAGTTGGTTCCGATGGGGTCCGTGGAACACATGGTAGGTGATTGCCTGATCTTCAAAGTGAATGTTGATTTCACTTTCCCAGTTGGTCAGTGTTGCTAGTGGGCAGATAACCAATGTTGCAGATGACCGGTGGGACCAACTTTCCCACATAAATTGCACAGCGGAATCAAAGGTCGAAAGGATGAATGCTAACGCCGTCAAAGTCTTCCCTAAGCCCATGTTTTCTGCCAGGATGGATCCTCGGGCTCTTGGTGATGTTGAGTCGCCGAGCGGATTGAAACCGGTTTGATCCACGCAACTGCGAATCCATGCGTTTGTAGGGTGGTTCCAGAGCACCATTGGATCTGCGTCGGCCGTCTCGTTATTGCGGAGGAACGAGAGGGCGGTCAGCTGATGGGGTTTCAAGGTTGTGCGGCATTGGCAGAGAGCTCTTGTGACCCAGGGTTGTCGAGCTGTGACCTCGTGCGCTTCTGTTCTGACAAACTCAACCTGCGGGATGTCAAAGAAGACACTTGGGTTGTAGTTCCATATTGGGGTCAGATCTATGTTGGCAGCCCTAAAGGCCATCTGGACACGGTGAATATCTTTGGCACGGCTGAAGACACAACCTCGCAGCTCAGGTGGAACACCACGACAGCTCACTACGAAGGCGCGCACCTTCATGATCCCGGGATCGCTTGATGAGAATTTGTTACTTGTGACTGGGGTCGAACACAAAGATATCGGTCCGAGCAAGGGACCAAGGTGCTCACTCGCCAGAGAGCTGAGGCGACCAATTTTCTGCCGCGGTGCACGATACACATGCAATTCTTGATGACCTCGTTGGAGGAAGCCCACCTGGGGGTGATGGTCTGTGTTAGAAGAGGGCGGAGACGGCGACACCGGTGCGATGAATTGTCCAAGACAATATGCACTTCTCATGGCTACGGATGGATTGAGGATCGGGCAGGTGATTTGGTTGGACTAGGCCTCTGGGGAAGTTATCTGAAAGTCCGAGTCGTTGTGGGTGGCAGATGTTAGTTCCCACACTCGGCCAGGTCGGGCATATGTGAGTTGGGGGCACTTGAAAATTGTGTGAAGTTTGCTCAACTCCGTAGCCCGAAAACTTCACCTCAGTCAGTGCAAATCTGGGCCAAGGAGAAAAACAAACCTGAGGATCATATCGGTTCCTGTTTGGCCAACAGCACATACATCACCAAACACCAGGCAGTGCTGTGACCGTGCCAGGAGCAAACTTTGATAATACATGCTCACACCCATATTTTTGTCATTTTCTTCAGATTCATTTTTCACAGTGGCTCCACTCCCACCTGCAAGATTCTCCTGCTGTTGAAACATGTGCTGGACAAGGTTGTAGCTCGTGTATCATTTTGGATGACTGCTGTGGTGGTGGAAGTCACCCCAAGTGTCAGTGGGGGCACACAACTCACTGTTGACAGGGAATCCCAATGACCTGTTCATTGTGGTGCACATCTTCCCCATCACCTCTCAGGTGGCACAAGCAAACACTTCTTCAGAAGATGACAAATATGTTGGAGCTGCCAGACATCTGGTCAACCAGGCCGCCTCAGGGGCAATTAACTGATCCACCTTTGGCCACAGTTCACAGAGGCTTTGTCGGTTTTCACATTGCTGAGACACACTCATCAAACCATAGAGCTACCAGGGTACATTACATTATCAACTGTTGCACTGTGATCTGGAGGTGAATGCAAGCCAAATAGCCTAATTACAGTGGATTGTGTGGTGAAAGCTGTCCTAAACCTGCCAAGAATTGTCCCTAATTACCTGCCAGTAATACATTCAGACACTTCAAGTGTGAGTGGTCAATCATGGTATCCACCCAACCATCTCAAGGAGTACACTGAACCACGTAACCGCCACACCACAAAAGAGCAATGTATGGCAGAATGGGGTGATGTGGATGAAGCAAACAATGCACTGGAATTAAAATGACATTGGGTTAAACCTACATCTCATGTCAGCACAAAATCTTCATGAGTTCAGACTGATTTCAGATCAACATATACTCACATTGCTCCTGCCTTTGGCAATGTTTGAACATGAATATAGAAGTTACTTCTTGCTGATCCCGGGCAGACATCAGACTGACTTCAGACATCGTGACAGACAGAATTACGGTCCGGCACTCTCTGAAGAGTGCCACACATCCCCCCCTGGTGACAATACATCCACTCAATGACCGACTGGTTCATCGAGTGGGTGAAGTGGGTCAGCTATAGCCACTCGATGACTGGGTGGGTGGACATCAAGTGGAGGGCGAGTTTGTCCATTTGCTTTCTTGGTTGATCGAGAGGTGGGTGGTTGGCTGGCTGGGTTTATACCAATGTACTGACAAACGCCAGCGATATATTCAATTACATTTTATTTTGGGTGAAATAATCAAAATGTCACAGATTATTTCACCAATTATATCGGCGCCAAACGGGGCCTAATTAACAATTACTGCCGGCTGGACCTTCTTTTTTACCTACATAGATGACATTGATCCAAATCTCACCCTCAACAAGAGCCAAGCCTTGCAGCCCTCAAACCAAAATCGCCTCTGAATCCGAGCGATTCAACAACATCATAAACAATGATTTGCTTTCCCTTGAACGCATTGCGCAAAATGGAGAAACTGCTGCCAAGCTTGCCATCATGAATAAGGATCTTGCCGGTCTTGACAACGAGCAACAGGAATACTTCAAGCTCAAGATGAGGGAGATTCTCTGATCTCTCCACGAGAAAGAAAAATCTACATGAATCTCTCTACCTGTTGCTCTCAATCACTGTTGTGTTTTCTCTCTATCACGCATGATTGATTGTTTTTCTTTTGCTCTTGATCACTTGTCTTTGTTGTCTATCAAACTGTTGCTCTTGATCACTAGTTTTTGGCCTCGATAAAACTCTATTGACCTTGGTAACTCTCTATCAGCCTTGATAACTTGTCTTTCCTATATTGATTGCTCTCAATCACTTACTCAATCAATGTTAATTGCTCTCAATCACTCAATCAATCAAATGGTGCAACCTGAGTTTGTTTTATTGCAATTTTTTTAGGATTAAAGCAAGAAAACTAGCTAAAGAGAAAAACCTAGCTAGCTGAGATTAAATAGCTAATGAGAAATGAATATATAACTGAGATGGATAAAAATTCAAGATAATATTGATAAGGAACTTATTGATAGAGTCAAGGTTCTTCTTCAAGTCAACCTTTGATCTCCCATTGCTGTTTTACTAGATCGCTGCGGAGCTGAAAATGTGTGTTCTTGTAAGATTCATTGTCATTGAGCAGCATTGGCATGACCTGAAGAGCCACATTTGCTGTTGTTCTGAACCTTGCCACTATTTGCCTTTGTCGGATCAATATCTGCAGTATGGCGGGGTCAATGATTTTGCCTGGGTCGTGCAAGTTGTTCTCGATTGTGTCTGGGTTGTTTGGCATCTTGGTTGGTTGCTACTTATTGGATGGTGGGGTAGAGCCTTTCACAAAGCTGGGGTACGGTGGGGTAGAGCCTTTCACAAAGCTGGGGTGCTACTTTTAGGACCTCGCGGTGTGAAACGTTTTTTTGGTGGGGGGCTAAAGCTGCGGCGCAGTCGTGCAAGCTGGGGATTTAGTCCCTCAGATAGTCCCGCGCGGTGGAGATGCTCTAAACACATTGATGCCTGTTTCCATTTTGTTTGTGACTGTGTCAAAGCCAACAGAGTAGTAGTTCTGCACGTATCAACTAAGGGCCTGTACCATAGGGCATGAAAATTGTAATTTTCCAAATTTGTTTGCCTCAAAATTTCTTGGGACAAAAACTGAGCCTGGCCAAAATGTAGGCTGGAGCCCAAATGTGAATAGTTTCAACATTTGAACCCTCCGCTAGTTTTCAATTTTTGTGTACAGGGCAAAAAAAGTTGAAATTTTTCAAAATTGAGGCCCATGGTACAGGCCCTAAAGATATGTTGGCCGACATGCTAATCAAACCCCTTCCCAGGACGGGCCGGAGAATCCTGAAACGTGGAAAGACCCAAGCCCGTTGGGAGGGCGAGGGTCGGGTGAACCACGGAGCCGGTGTCCGGATGTCACGGGCACGGCTACACAGGGCCAGCGGAAACTGCCGTTTGGTAGGCCCATTGTTGCTCGTTACGTCGGCTGGTGTGCGGAGAATCCCTTCGATACGCGGGGTCCCCCCCCTGGTCCCCCCCACATCCGTTTTAGAGGCTTCTGCATATTAGATGTCAGAGCCCATCCCGTACAAGGCAAGAGTCCTCCGTCTAGTCTTTACAGCAGCTGAGGCCCTGTAACACAACTTTGTGTGTGGGCGTGCCAGGGGGACATTTATGTAGTATCTGCATAATCTGGTCAAGTTTATAACCTGGGCTGATGTGACGTTGCTCTATCTAGTCCCTGATTGTTAGTTTTTCGGACGGGCCGGACGGTGAGGCAAGTAACTCGCTCGACGATGCACTTCGGCAGAGACATTCTGTTGCTCAGTATCCTCACGTTAATCGTCCTCATCGGCGAGCTTTCATGCTTGGAGGGATCGCCGAGGGACTTCAGTTGGGTACCACACACCCCCGAGCTCGACGCCACCTTCCGTCCCCCTGCTTCATCGGCGGCCGCGGCGACTGAACACGACGATTACGGTCAACCATTCCCGGCCGATCATTTTCACCGTTTTCCCGCCCAGGTTGCTGCTGGAGAGCATCCCGCTGATTCCCTGGCTTATCGGCAGGAAATACCGTTTGACTTCCACGAGATACATGGATCAGGGTTCGTTGGTGGAGAACCACGCACGTCCGAGCTCGACCTTGACGCCATCTTCCGCCCCCCTGGTACATCGGCGGCCGCGGCGACGGGACAAGCTGATCACGGTCATCCATTCTCGGCCGATGATTTCCGTCCTATACATTTTCCAGCCGGGCCATCATGTGACCACAATTACCTCCCACCAGAATATTATCCTACCACGACTGCTGCTGAAGAACATTCTGCTAAACCCCTAGTTCAGGACGTGCCGGATGAGTTCGCCGAAACATTTCAATCAGCGTTCGGGGGAGCACAAAACTTCGCCGACCTTTTAAAGCTTCTCGCAGGCGGAACAACAGGACCGGATGGCCTCGTGGCGGCAGGGGCTTCACAGGCACATTCTGGTGTGCCGCATTTATTGGATAGTCGTAATCATCCAATCGCAGGCCCCAGTACGTCATACGTGCCCGCCGTCTCGGAGAATACCTCCCCGTCCTCATCCACCTTCGGACCCGATCGAACGCGGAAGCAAAGAGCCGATCTTTTGGCGAACAACCACAAACCTGAGCCTCGTCGTGTCTCCAGCCAGAAGAATCCACAGCGCGGCAGAACCCACTTGCACACCTCATTCCCTCT
This sequence comes from Puccinia triticina, assembly GCF_026914185.1. Lineage (NCBI taxonomy): Eukaryota > Fungi > Basidiomycota > Pucciniomycetes > Pucciniales > Pucciniaceae > Puccinia > Puccinia triticina. Next base: position 4,913,064 of record NC_070560.1, on the reverse strand, counting down.
CCCTGATGTGCCGCATGTATTGGATAATCAAAGTAATACAATTGCAGACCCTGGTCCGTCGCACGTACCCGCCCTCCCGGGTTATCCTTTCCCGGCCTCATCCGACAGAACACCCGCACTCAATCAAAGACCTTCTCGTAAGCGGAAGCAAAATGTTAAGCCTTTGGCGGAAAGTCTCAAACCTCAGCCTCCTCATGTTAACAACCAGACCAAGCGAAGACGCCCCCCAACCACATTGGTCATCCCTCTTCCTGACAGCCAACGGCCGGACCTCTCTGAAAGGTTGATTCGTCAGGGAGGACTAGCGTTTTATTTGACTGACTTTGCCCCTAATGATCCATCGGATGAGATACAAAAGATAGAAGTAGGTCGGATCGTGAAACAGCTCAAACTTGACGCGATCCCGAACAATCAACTCGTCATCCCTGAGGACGACTTCTTAAGGAAGCATCGCTTGTATCTCGGGTTTGTCAAACCACCTCGGTCCGTCACGGCGCTCGCTATCAAGCCACCGGGGTATGTCAAGGGGTCTTCGAAGCCACCCGGGTCTTTCTTGTCGCGCAGCGATAACAAAGTTCAAGAACATCCATATACAAGAGTGCGTAGATTATCGGAAAAACTGCACGACTTCGCGCCTCATTATCTGCATTGGTATCAACATTGGTTTGACGAAACTGGGATAGACTTCGAAAAAAATCTCCTCCAACCTCACTTTATCAGTTTCCAGGACGCCGGTGTCCTCTTCCCCCTCTATCTCTTTTACGTTGAGATGATATCTTCGATTGTCCCGAGAAATAAAGAAGTCACCCTAGAAGATGAACTCTACTGGGCCCAAAATTTCTTCAACGAATGGACAAAGATTTGCAATGACCCAAAATATCAAACTGATCCTCGGTTCAAAAAGACCATCGAATTGTTCATCAGACAGAGAAAGCGTCCAGGACCAAAAAAAATTCTTCCACTCCTGTGGAGTTATTTGGAGCTTTGGATGAAGACCCATAGGAATGGCATTTTCGAAAAGAAGTCGCGCGCTATTTCGAAGGTGGTCAAAGAATTCTTCAACAATGTCTTCACTTATGCCTATTCAGCTCAGCATGAAAGATACATTGCTAGAATAATCACTCAGAATCCTGGAAAAATTGGTATGTTGAATTGATTTGTGGTGTGGTTATATTAATATCAGCATGCTAATTGTATCTTTGCTTGTTGATTCATTCAATAGACTATATTCACAGCTTGACACATAGATTTCATTTTACCTTGTTGGACAGTCAATCACTCCCATCTCCAATTAGACAGTCAATCACTCCCATCTTAACGTTGGACCATCAATCACTCCCACGTCATAAGAATTGACTTTGAATTGCAATTTTGTTTCTTTTGCTCAATTAGTTTCTGCATATGAAGCATATTTTTGTCAGCCTGTCAGTCAACATAAAATAAACTAGACATGCTCATCCAAGTTTATTAGAATCACAGTTTTGTGGAAAAGATATCAAGGATTTCATCCCACATCAAAAGCAACCAAAATGACAAGGTATTCGTGGTTGGTGACCAGACTGTTAGTTGAGGTCACTGTTGTAGCTGAAGATGTCCCCGGCAAACCTGTTGCAGGTACCCAATACCCACAAACACTGTCTGGTACCCATCAGCGGGTGTGGGTACGGGTGTGGATGTTTAGGATTCTGGGAAAAATCCAGCGGGTACCTGGGTATTTGCATGCCCACACACACCCACCTTGTCAACCGGAAGGCCAGATGACTTCCGTTTTCCAAGGTTGTGCAGACTTGGTGGCCCAAAAAACCCTCCTTGTCATTGAGGTCATACAACCTCTTTGACCAGGAGGAACTCCTTCCAGTTTCTGGGGCTGTATTTTGAAGACCACAAGGAAACTCTCCCGGTCACAGAGGTCAAAAAACCTTGGCAACCAGAAGGAAATCCTCCTGGTGGGAGTGGATTTAAACATTGGCAACATCACAGAGGTTAAACAACCTTGGCGTGCAACCAGAGGGCAACCTCCTGGTCACAGAGGTTATACAACCTCAAAGACCAGAAGGAAGCCCTCCTGGTTGCAGAAGGCATCTTGCAACCATAAGGGGTCCTTCTGGTTGCTGATGTTAGACTACACAACCTCTTCAATTGGAAGGGAAGGGAAGGGAAGGGAAGGGAAGGGAAGGGAAGGGAAGGGAAGGGAAGGGAAGGGAAGGGAAGGGAAGGGAAGGGAAGGGAAGGGAAGGGATGGGATGGGAAGGGAAGGAAAGGGAAGGGAAGGGAAGGGAAGGGAAGGGAAGAAGGGAAGGGAAGGGAAGAAGGGAAGGGAAGGGAAGGGAAGGGAAGGGAAGGGAAGGGAATGGAAGGGGAGGGGCTGACTTAACTAAGCCTCCTGGGACTGGGGTGCGGAGCACCCCAATGCAAAGCATCTCCTGTTCCTAATGAGAGGCTTATGAGTTATTCTCCTTTTCCTAATGAGAGGCTTATGAGTTATTCCTATTTTTCTGCGTGAGAGATTTGGCAAATTTTTGGCATTTGGCCAACTTTTTGAATCAAAGTGAAATTGCACAGTGCACACCAACTTTTTGAATCAAAGTGAAATTGCACAGTGCACACTCATTGTGAGACAGCAATCTGAAATGCAGAGGATAGCTGAACATCTCAGCTTCAATTTACTCCGCATATGATCAATAGAAGGTACACCAGAAGGGAATTCTTGCCCTTTCCCAGCAGTTGAGGTGGGTTGAGGGTAGAATCCTGTATCTCAATTGAATCCACATGGAACTTTGTGGAATTTACATACACAGTTCTGGGTATAGATGGCTGTTTTGCACACATAGCGGTTATCCGCTACCCACTGCCGGGTATCTGCTCAGGCCAGCGGGCATCTGCCAGCAGATTAGAGATGGCCACGGGTACCCATTGGCGGGTACCTGACACCCGTGGGCGGGTACCCGACACCCGTGGGCGGGTACCCAACACCCGTGGGCGGATACCCGATACCCGTGGGTGGGTACCCGCTCGGCGGGTGCGGGTGTTGTGTTTTGCCAGGAAAAAATTAGTGGGTACCCGTCCGGGTACCTGCCTGTCTCAGAGTTTGTGAGCTTGTGACTGATGTTTTGTCCTTTCTGTTTGCGTGCAAACGCACAGGACACCAATGTTTTGTCCTGTCCGTTTGCGTGCAAACGGACAGGACGGAGCCAATGTTTTGTTTTGTCCTGTCCGTTTGCGTGCGACCAGACAGGACAGAGCCGCTCTTTTGTTTTGTCCTGTCCGTTTGCGTGCAAACGGACAGGACGGAGCCAATGTTTTGTTTTGTCCTGTCCGTTTGCGTGAAAACAGACAGGACGGAGCCGATGTTTTGTTTTGTCCTGTCCGTTTGCGTGTGAACGGACAGGACAGAGACACTGTTTTGTCCTCGTGCAAACGGACAGGACAAAACACAAAACATTGGCTCCGTCCTGTCCGTTTGCACGCAAAAGGACAGGACAAAACAAAACATTGGCTCCGTCCTGTCCGTTTGCACACAAACAGACAGGTTGCCCCTCCCGTGGTACCGGGCTGGCTGGTGCCAGGTACCAATGATCATCCTTACACCACATACATACATATTCTTCTGAGCAAAAATGGGCCACACCCGCGAGTACCCGCCTTCTGCACCCGGGTACCCGCCTGGCGGGTGCGGGTGCGGGTGTGGGTGTGGGAGTTTACTGAAAATATGTCCTGGGTACCCGCACCCGTACGGGTACCCGGGTGCGCGTGGCCATCTCTACAGCGGATGTGGATGTCTGAAATTTTGGGAAAATCCAGTGGGTATCCGGATATTTGCTGGCCACATCCGCCCACCTCTAGCTTTTGGCCAGAAGGGAACCCCCACCAGTCCTGGGGGTTGTTTGGCCTCAAAGACAAGAATAATTGTTTCCTTCAGGTTTTTGAGGTTTTCTTACCTCTGAAACCAGAGGGGGTTCCTGTTGGTTGCAGAGGTTATGCAACCTTGGTCACCGGAATGAATTCCCTCCAGTTACTATGACCTATGCAACCTGAATGGAATTCCTTCCGGTTATAAAGTTTATATCTACAACTTATGCAGCCATACATGCAACCGGAAGGAATCCCCTCTGGGAGCAAAGGTAATAAATACTACCTTGAAAACCGCAAGGAATTACTTCTGGTTGCAGGGGTCATACCAACTAATTGGGAACTGAAGGGAGTCCTTCTGGCTACCAATTTTGAATAACCTCTGCAACCAGAAGCAACCCCTGAAGGGATTCCTTCAGGTTTTGGAGGTTGGTTGCAGAGAGTGTGAAAAACCTCTGCCAGCAGACCCCCCTCTCAATTGCCAAGTATTAAGGGGCGGGTATCTGCTCAGACACAAGGCATCTGCCAGCGGATGCAGATTTCAAGAATTAGGGGAAAAGGGCCTTGGATACCCAAATATGCGCGGGTATACGGATGCAAAACAGCCATCTCTAGTTCTGGTCAAAAACCCAAAAATGAGAAACTTTGAAAGGGGAAAGGGAGGGCAGTGTGAGGAGGTATAATGTTCTGATTGGCACCAAAAGGAAGAGAAATTTTAGCTCTTTAATCTGGTACCACAGGCATGAAGAAACAGTGGGCAGTTTTTGTTACAGTAACGTGTAATGTAACAATATTATAATGATTTTTGAGTGTTATTGTTATTGTTAACCAATGGGAGAAAAAAATCTAGTGGCTCTATGCTACTTTTTTTTATGTCTTTTTAGAGAGATAAAAACATAATTTTTTATAAGAAATGGCTATTAAGTACTCTAAGAGGTTCTTGCATTGGCAAAACTCAAGTCTTTAAGCCATTTTCTATAGAAGGCACTACCTAGTTTGCCCAGTAACTAACTTCATTGGCTCATCAATTTTATTTCAGCCTTAATAACCTTACACTGCAAGAAAAATTCAAGCAACTGCAATCAGTTGACATGTGAGAGCTCCAATCAGGCTTGTGGTATTACGCAAGCCTTCTTCAAGGCTTACTGTTGACCAAGCCCCAATGCACAGTGACTGTGCAGAAAAAGCTTATGTGTGTTTGGTGGAGCTAGAACAGCATTAACCTGCATTTCAACTGCGGTCTGTTGCTTGACTTTTTCTTGCAGTGTTAAACCTCTGTTTATTTCTCTATTTGCATGTGAACTGCTTGGAGGCAGCAACTGTTTCAGATACAGCAAAAGCATTGGCTTTGTTTTTGTCAGGCCTGAGGATAGCAAGGTGGAGGTCATCAACAGCTGGGGATGTGCCAATGTACAAACACAAAAAATTGGCTTTTATTTCTACCCAAGCTTGGCTCCTTCAATCCTTCAGGAATTTTGCTCCTAACTTCTCCCCATTCCTTTTGGTCTTGCAAGTGCCACACTGCAAAGGCTCTATACTAAGATTTGCCATTGCATATCTGGACCAAGAATGTGCTTGGTAAGGGGGATGCAGAGTTCAGGCAAGGAGAATGAATTGGAAAAACTGGCTCCCTTTGTAGGATCTGACCTTGAAGACAAAAACATCTTCTTTTCTACATAGGGCAGGTAACCAAGACACCTAAGTAGATAGATGATGGGCTGGGCCCTGGGTGCTACTTGAGGCCTAGAGGGAATCCCCCGCTGGTCCCATGTGGGTATAACCTAAAAGAAATGAATCAACTGAAATTTATTGCTGTATCAGATTCATATCCTAATCACAATGTTAGTAATGCAAAGCGTGAGTGGAGAGTGTGGTCCAGTATGCACCTGAAAGCAGTGCAGGAAGCTCCCTGGGTCTATTCTGTCTGGAGATGAGAAGCAGAGAAAGTTTTGGCTTGTGCGCCAGCTTTGCTAGTTGTGTGATCTGCGGCAAAAGCTTCCTGTGCGCCAAACAACAGCCATGCTCTTGGCTTCAGCTATTGTGCTCTCTTTTTTTTTCTCTTTTGTTATTTCTTTCTACTCGCGGTTATAAGCCAAGTTAAAATATTGACTTTTTCTTATCCTGTCTGAAGGGCTCTGACAGGTCTTGCACTGATTGAACAAAGTTCATCTGTGTTAGCTGTTTTTGTCTGCGCTCTATGTGGGCTGGGTTTACTGACGGGTAGCAGGAGCTTCCAATAGTCTGGCTAGTAGGTCTGCTTGTTTCTTGAATCAAAGGTTTTCTGCAAGAGTTCTTTGGAAAGAACACAATAAGGTCAGTCTTATAACTAAAACCAGGGGAGATATTTTCCCACTCCCCAGGGAGTGCCCTACTGTAATGTTTTTGCATAACTGTGCTATAGGCCTTTGTTAAATAAAAATTGGATAGGTATGAAAAAGACTGGAAGTTGGCTGTGGAAATCAGTTGGAAATCATCCTGAAATGAACCATAACTTGCCAAAAAAATCATCCAGAACTCATCTAGAATTCATCCAGAACTCATCCAGAATATAGGCCTTTCTTGGCTCCATGACCAGTGTGTCCTTTTCATGGAGATGTGAAAGGCCCAGCCTGTGATATTGTCCCCCTCATGTACTTGCGTACATCAGGGGGACAATTGGTGTCTCAACACAAAGATTTTACTTTTCATGTGGCCATGAAAGGCCCATCCTGTGATGTTTCCACATCAAAGTACACGCATACATCAGGGTGACTATTAGCAAAGTGCAAAATAATTCAGGCAGCAATTATAAACGCAAATTCGAGATTTTTTTGAAAAGTAACTGAAAAGATTTTCAAAAGAAATTACAATTTTATTTTATTTTCTTTTCTTTCAAATATCTTTTGATTGAATTTCAGATCATTGGGTGCAGTTATAAACACCCAATGCCACGCGTCCACAAAGCGTGTACATAAGACTCAAGAGCCTGTAGCCAGTGTACCACGCAAGCCACCTCCGTTATTGGAACGGACATGGCTTAATCGTGGAGCCTCTCCACCACACTGCAATACATAGCCAGCCTCCTGGGGTTTCTGCAGCGCCAGTATCCTCCTGGGTGGAACAAGACAATTTCTGAGTCGTCTGCCAAAGCCACACCGCTCACAATGCTACCTCCCCCGCTCCTCAACATCAACACCTCGAATCAGTTGATGGCCTTTTGGTTCTCCAATCAGCACCCGCACGAAGAGGTTTATATACGAGCAACCCGGCAGGCGTTTAAGAGACCCCCCCGATGGGAGCCATGGAACGATCCCCTCATGCCACACACGAGATTTGTTGAATATTTCCGGATGTCCTTGGCCAATTTCCACTGGCTAGCCAACAGCTTACGAGATAATTTGCAGCTCGATCCCTTGCGGCGTGGAGATCCGCTATCCGTGGAGGCTCAGGTTGCCGTTGGCCTTTATCGGCTTGGCCACGGGTCCTGTTATGTTAAGATTGGCCACGTTTTTAGCATTGGCAAGGAAACGGCTGATAAAGCGTCTGTGCGGTTTGTTACTGCCGTCCTGCAGACGTTCAGGTTGAATACCGTCAGGTGTGTGCTTCTGTAATCCTCTCCCAACGTCTATGACTGATCCCTCCCATTGATGCCAGCTTTCCTCGTCTGGACAATCATGAACAATGGGATGAGATCAAAGCATCTTTTGAAGAGAAGCATGGAATCCCGGACATTGTTGGTGCGATTGACGGGACGCACATCCCGTTGGCCATGCCGGCAGAGGATCGCTGGAAAGGGTATGTCAATAGGAAAAGTTGGTCGTCCATTGTGTTCCAATGCGTCGTGGACGGTGACGGTAACTTCCGTAATGTACATTCATTAGCTCTATTTTCCCTGCCCTTTGGCTGTTCAGCTTGGGTCACTGATACTTTTGGTTCAGGTCAGCGGGGGTGCCCCGGGCTCCATGCACGATAGCCGACTGTTTCGGCGTTCACAACTGGGTCATAGTCTTTCACCAGCCTCGCCAGTTGCGCCGATGATACCTGAGGGCTCTTACCTCATAGGCGACGCCGGCTATCCATCTAACGTCAGGATACTGGTACCGTATCCTTCACTGGCGCGCGAAGACAATGTGGATTTCAACTTCATCCACTCTTCAACCAGGATGGTTGTCAAACGGGCCTTTGGTCAGCTGAAGAATCGATTCCGGATCCTCCTGACGGCACAAAAGGCCAAGCCCCTTTGAGCCAGAAATAACACGTTTGCCTGTATGATTCTTCATAATCTCTTACAAAGACGAGGCTCTCTCTACCTTCAAGTATGGGACGAAAGGAGCTCTAATGAGGATCTTTTTAACAAGGTACCCGCGGCCGATGCGCGCGCTGGGGACAGAGCTGGCTATCAGCCTAATCCTCCAGTTGAACACATGAACTCAATTAGGGATAGGCTCCGGTCTTATTTAGTGTAGTTAGCTTCTTGTGATTAAAGTAATCCATCAAATCATATGGCGATGCTATTCTTCCAGTGGCGGCTGAGCCGCTGCTTCCAATGCCTCCGCGGCGTCCATGGATCTGATTAAGATCTTATTGCTATTCATCCTGTGGCCGCTGAGCCGCTGCGTCCAATGCCTCTGCGGCTTCCCAAGCCGCCACTTCGTCTAATGCCACCCCCGTTTGACATCCCGCGGCGTCCATGGCTTGGCGGATCCGGGCCATCGCATCACGTGATGCCCTCTGCACGTCATCTGGGGAGTCGTATTCCTCCGATGATATCGTTGAATGACAGGATGACATGGGCTCACGGATGCCCCATGCCGTTTCGGAGGAGTATACCGCCGTGCTCTCATCAGTCCGCTCCGATGACACAAGGACGGGGCTGCTGACGGGTTGGTGATTCTAGCAGTGTTTACCATGGTCAGTGATAGGATCATTGGTGCCCAGCGCCTGAAGATGGTTGCTAACCTGTTCGGATATGGATACATATTCATACCCCTGCTGGGGACGGGTACCATTGCATTGGTCTGCTGATGGGGCTAGCCCGGTCGTGCCAAGGAATCGCGTGTGAAGGGCTATTGTCTCCTGCTCGTTTGAATCCGGGATGCTAGGGTTGTGGGCTGGGTCAAATTGCTGGGAGCTAGAGGCCTCGGGAACACTGGCGGCGTCTTTTGTGTCGCCCATGTCTATGGATGATCCCTTGGCGGTGTCCTTGGGAGTTGGGGGCTGCGCGTCAAACCTAGTAGAAGCCCATGAAACTAGGGATGAAGCGTGGCCCACAGTCCGGGTGGATCCGGACCCCCCCAGCCAGAAGACCTCATCCGGCATCTCCCTGATCAGCCTATTCCGATCCGTCCGGTCAATCCTCTGCCATTGTTCACCCACACAACACATCATCATCAACATTCAAATGACACCAGTCCAAGGAATCTCGTGGAGCTCTGACGGGGTCAACGGTGGGCCTCCTTCAATGACCATACTCATTGATTGGATGTCCACTGGAGACAATTATCAGCGGTGGCATGGATTAGGGTCGCAGGCTGCAAAGCGCGCAATGTCCCAGGAGATACTCAGGGAGTTGGCCGTCTACGGGATTAACAATTGCAAGGCAACAGGTCAGCCCTCCGGCTTATCTGATCATTTGCATGTTCCTCCACTGACGCACCAACCACCATTGTAGAGATATGCCTTTGGATTTTCTTCCTTGAGCAATCCTACAAGGAAGCCGCGGCGTTCCGCCGCGCCTCAGTGGGCTCCCAATGGGGCATTGATCCAACAGGTCGCCGAGTATCCGTGGAATGTCAGTGAATGCCAGTGATCTCGGCTGTCATCATTTTCATGGCAATAAAATCCTGACAATGCCTCTGATCCTCCACACAGCTCATACCCGGCGCATTTGCAGGCACTGGGATCGACTTAACCCAATTTTGGCCCCGTACGAGGCCATCTCAATGGAAGATTGAATCAGAACTTAGATCCCATATTAGAGCTTTTACCAACTTCTTCTGATTAGAGACATGTTCCGAGACACTTAAAAGCAAATAGATAACAGCTATTTTGCCAACAGTATAATGCTTTTCTGATAGAGAAAACAAGGAGAAACCTCGAGAATAATCAGCCAAAGCTACTGGAGAGTTGCAAGGAAAAGCATATGGAAAAGAATATGGTCCATAAGTAATTCTGATGGGGATAAAATAGAGAATGATCTGTAATAATCTGCAGAAGCCACAGGAGGGTGATAAATCTAGTGATTGACAGCATGCGAGGCAGCGCGTAACATGAGGTACTAATTCCTGTTGGCCAGATTGCCAAGCATGGTCAACATGGCAGTCTCAAATAGTTGCCGGGATTTCTCCTGTGCGGCCCGATCGGATGCCATGCGCTCCTGGTTGGCCTCATATCTTTGTGCCTCTTCTTTGCGGGCCTCTTCACGCGCCCGACGATCATCCTCTTGAACCTGAGCTCGTTGTTCGGCATTCTCGCGTTCCAACTTGAGATGGCCCTCGGCAATCGCCCGTGCGGCCTCTGCATCCTTGAAGGCCGCCGCCCGCGTGGCTTCTTTCTGATCCTCGCGCTTCTCGGCGTGTGCACGTTCATCCGCCCGCAACTGGTCCTGTCGCCGGCGATCCTCGTCCTGTCGCCGGCGATCCTCCATCATCCATAGGCTTGACGTCTCCTGGGCCTTTTGCATCATCACGAGCATCCCGGCCGCAGTGGTATCTTCCGGCTTGACAACCTCAGTACGACCGCGGCGTTGTGCAGACAACTCGACAACCCTTGGGGGCTGCGGGGCCGGCGGCATCGGCAAGCTAGTTGGAGGGCGGTTCAATGGCTGAGATGAAGGGATTGGCGGGAGAATTCCCGCGGGCTGAGTCAATGGCTGCAGCAAAGGTAGAACGACAGGGTTTGTGTCAACCCCAGCCGCCTCTGCCGCCTCAGGTTCTGGGTCGGATGGAGGATCGAGGGCTAATTCTGCCGCGGTCAAGCCGGCCTTGCCTTGGTGGTCCCGGGCGGCGGTTGTGGCATCCGAGTTGCTGATTGGGTCCTCCCCACCCCCCTCTGGGCCAATGTCAGCGACCAAGGCCGCCAAGTTGTTTGAGATCTCTTCATGCCCGTAAGCTACCGTGGCCGCGTTGTCACCATGCATCGAGGAGATGTAATGCCAATACTGGAAGAGAGCAGATGGATTGGCCACGCATCCCATAGAGATAATGAGCACGAAGGGAAACTTACCGATGCAGGAAAGCTCTTCTGAGTGAGTACTACATATAGCCCACCACTGCCCAAATGGGATAGCATTCGTACACCTCCTAGGTGCGCATCATGGCAGAGAGTGCATCAGTTTCCATGTGCACGGATCCAGTAAGAGCTGCCTACTTACTTTCCAAACTCCCATAACCACTCGGTAACGCCGGGCCAGGCTGTCCTTAACCCGGTCCGCTATCAAGGGGTAAGCCTCGCGCGCTGGATTGCATTGGTTATAGTAAGTCACCCAGTTCATGTAGCCTGGGCGGACATGATCGAGCTCGTCAAACTCCGTTTTGACCTTGTTGTACCACTGCAATAGTTCCAGAGTGGCTTCCTCCGTCCACAGCGAGCGAGGCGTCGGCGGAGGCGTTTCTGCGGCTATGATGGCCGCGCGAACACCCTTGTGTAGGTTCTTGAGGCGCACCGCTTCAAGCCGCTTGGCCGTGATCCTGGCGCGATCCGCCTGCTTTTGAGCCTTGAGGGCCTCAGCAGCGTCGATTTCCGCCCGGGTTCTGTTCTGCCGGCGAGTCGACGATGATGCCACTCGGGCTCGAGTCGACGATGATGCCACTCGGGCTCTGCCTCTAGATCCCCCGCCACGAGATCCACCGCCACGAGATCCGCCACCACGAGATCCACCGCCACGAGTGGTGCAGGGGCCCCTTGCAAAAGCATTAGTAGGGCTGATACCTGCTTGCAAACCTGTGATTGCCTGCGCAGATTGGCCAACGGTATTGTCATTCGAAGACCCCAAAGAACCTGGGGTCTGGAGCAATCCGGCCGGGGTGTTGGAATTGACAGGTGTGCGCTGTCCACGGTTAGGCAAGACCGGTTCGTGGTCCTGAGGTGAGTTGGGATTGTCGACGTGGGCTGACCCTGATAATAGGGCAGGATCAAGGCCAAAAGAGGCAGAGCCTTCAATATCTTGATGCTGCTGAGTGGACATTGTGTCAGATGGCAGTGGATGGATGATGGATTGTGGGGTGAGCAGATATGGGAGTCGGATGACTGTTGGTGGTGCAGAGGGTATGATGGATGGCGGATGGGGGAACTATGTGAAGATGGCTTGGTTGGGCGGTTTCATAGCTCTGCCGACCTCCGCCGCCCCAAAATACAGGAAATAGTATTGGGCACGGCACCAATGACCTGCAAACGGTACAGATGTACAATTCATCTATACTCATAAATGACTTTCGGAAATTTGAAAGTTTCAATCCCGCCTCCTGCGGTTCTGAAGATTTTTTGTAGTATTTTTGAAATAAAATACATTTCAAAAAAAGTTGAATAGAACTTTGGGAAAAGTTCAAATACTTCTCAAAAATATTTCAAAAAGGTGTTTATAATTGCTGCCTCACTTGCATGTGCACATGTGAATTTTGAAAAGCAAATTTCACCAGATCATTTTTGTGAGGAGCCGAGGATATCTGGCCAAACTGGGGTGGCACCGCAGTCCAACCTTGACTTAACTCAGACTTTCACCCTTTTAGAAAAAAACTAGAGGTCAAGGCGGCTTTGCCGCTGCACATTTATGGGCCCTCCTCATGACTGAGTAATGCATATGATTGCATATGGTATGTTGTGTGTGTGGACAATCAATCTAAAAGTTCCACCTTAATCAAACACATCTTGTCAGCCGGGCTACCATTCTAGAATAGAGCCCCGCCTGCAGCTCCAGTAGCGTAGCCAAGAGCACCGTAAACTGGGTGCAGAGCAGACCGCAGCGCGGACCTCTGCGCAGTATAGATTAGTTTTAATTGTTTTAAATATTGCAAATAGCTTCCTAGAGAAGCTAGACACCAAAAGGACCGCCGCGCGGTCCAGAACCTCTTCTGTTCAATATATTTAAACTAGATACAAGTAACTAAGGGCCCAATTATAAACAGTTATTGGAATTTTATTCAAAAAAAATCCAAATTCATTCAAAAAAAATTTTGTCTGGATTTTTTTTATGTACATATTCAAAAATAGCCCAAATGACCTCGAGGAGGTCATTTGGGATCAAAAATTTTCAAATTTTTGTTATCAAAGCAATTTACAGGCATACAGTACAAGTATGCAACACTGTACCACACTAATCCAGCGGTAGAACTTAGTTGTACCGTTGGTCAGCAATACACAGCCGCAGGCAGTTGATTTGGCAACAACCCAGCCGCCAGAAGCATTTCCAAATTCCGTGTGCCAAATGCCGTGTATTAAAGGTCTCTGCCTCGGGTACACAGGAGATCTATGATCTGGTCCCGTCAAGTCCACATCAAGGGGATGTGTTCACCGGGCGCCCGAGTATCATCTGCAACGTTCCCCAGATTGCAAGGGATCCTCTGACCATACAACTGTTCAAGTGTCAATCAATTGTACCAGTCCTGGAGGTAAAGGGCCCCTTGGCAATTGAGAAGGTTGTGTAGAATCATACACACAAAAGTGTTTGACCGCGCGCCTATTGGCCATGCAGCCTCAGCCGTCAGGAGGATACGGAAGCGGTTCTTCAACTGCCAAAATGTACGCTCCACGGGCGGGGGGGGGGGGGGGGGGGGTGGAAGAGGTGGTGTTGGCCAGGAATTTGGAATTCCTGTTGTGTGGCCCGCAGGTTTATAATTGTACATATTATCCAGGCTTTTTTGAAACATATTTGGGCCTGTATTTGCCACAAAAATTTAAGAGATTTTGTTTTGAATCAAGGTTGGAATATATTACAATAAAACTTTGATAACTGTTTATAATTGGGCCCTAAAACAAGGGAGCCTGTATAAAAAGACCCCCTCAGATGACCCATGTAATACTCAGCAAACAGCCACTGGTTGCGCGAAAACTATTTGGGCTTGGTAGCGACTAAATCACTCAGCCACGCGATACAGAGTACTGTAGTACCTGGTCGCATGGAAACAACAGCCGCCTGTAGGCGGCTAAATAACCAAGCCACGCGACTCAGAGAACTACAGTACCTGGTCGCGTGGTAACAATCTTCTTCCGAGCTCCGTCGCAGCAACGGTAGCGGAAAGACTTGGACACGAATCGCCGAAGAGCTCCGCATAGGAACCGACTCCTAGTGATCCTCCACTCGAGAGCAGAAAATCTCTAGCGTGTCATTTCGAGTAGAACTTATTAAACAAGTTCTGAGAAGAAGGAATCTTCCTTGTGACCAGTATCCAAGAGATACGGGTCTTACGAGTAGCAAGACCAGTAAAGAGGCTGTGCCTTCCAACAAAATGTATTGGAAGGCCATCCAGGAGAATAGCGAGCCGACGAGCCTCCCAGAAACAGCATAAAAAGCCGGTGTTGGGAGGACTCTGGCTCCCCAGAATTGTAAACTGTCTTAAACCGCACATCAGCGCACACCCTTGCCAACCAATTGTTTGCCAACCTGTTCGCTGTCTTGCTAGTGTTAGAACCGTTCTTGATTCACTGTTTTTTTTTTGCTGGACTCTCAGTAAGTCTAGCCCCTTTTCTCTTTATCACCTTGGGAATTATTCCCTATCTATCTTATTGGGAATCTGTCAAACTACCCCCGCTTGTTGGACCCCAGACAACACAGGATCCACTACCCCTGCTCATCAGGCCCTGTAAGAACCGCCCCGGAGGGCACCATAACCATTCCGCTGCTCTTGCGGCCCCTCCGTTACATCCCATTAGGGATATAAAACTTTAACACCATCATCCTACCGCATCTACAGACGCGCTCACTCACCGCAGTCACTCGTGTAGCTAGAGGACTTCGTGTCTTGGCATCACCAAGCCTGAAACATCTTTTGTAAATCAGTTTTCATATCAACTTTTTTGATGCTTTGTTATTTGGCTAGTCTCACACAAAATACAAAATTCTTCCTGACAGAGGGATTGCAAGGTCAAATTTGGAATTTGTCCTGAGAGCTGAGGCAAATGTAAAATCACTTTTAAATAAATTCAACATGGCAGATCACGACATTTTGCCTCAACCTAAAACTGTGCCACCTCCACCATAATTGAACTCATTATTAGTACCAATTTTTTGGCCCAGTCCTCATTTAAGGTCCTCAAAGTTGGAATTCATGCATGCATAAATGCATAAATCATAAATTCATAAAAATTCTTTGGCTGGGAAAGCCAAAGATTACTTGAGCAGATTGGTGAGATCCCCTGCAAACAAAGTTTTATGAATTTATGATTTATGCATTTATACATGCATGAAATATAACTTTGAGGACCATAATTCTTCACTCCCTAATGATATATTGTCCTCTTCAGTGATTCAAGACAATGGATTTGCACCCAGGTACCTGAGTGTATCCACTTTCCAGGTACCACAGAAAACTCTTATCTTCACTTAAAACACTTTCATTGGTTCTATCAGAGCATGTATTCAATCAATGAGCAACATGAATGACATAAAATAATAATTGCAAAGGTTCTAATTCATCTTTTTGTTAAGTTGAAGAGAAGGAAATAAAACCTCTTTCATGATTCTCACAATTCTGGGAAGCCCATCCCAAATCAAGGAAGATTGTGGGCTTGCTGTCAGCTCCACCACTTTCTGACTTTCCTCAACCTACACACTTGACATGCTAAAATGAAAAATTCATATTGAATGCTCACAATGTTCAGTGTCAGAATGTTGTGAGTGTGTCCATTATAATTTGAATAATCATCTCTTGTAAATCTGAAATGCCTTTTTTGGGCGGACAGCCCATGGTGTTTGCCATCTATACATACTTTATTATCTCTACTTATTTAGTGTCCATCATCAGAGACGGACGGTAGCAAAAGCAGAACAAGAATAAGGGGGAGAATCTGTAGCTTCTCAAAGGTAGTTGGGAGACATTTTTGGTTTTCTGGGGGATGTGGAGGGTCCCGGAAATCGGGGAGCAGAGAGCAGGGAGGGAGCCTAATGCGAGGGTCAGACCAAGCTGCCGAAGACCTTGACATTCAAGGGTCTTCCGGCGTGGTCAGTAAGGACCTGAATGCACTGGAAGATTTTTGGGGCAAGGAGGGTCTGGAGCAGTTTTTCAAGGAAGATGGAACCCTGGACGGGCGGAGAGCCAGCTGGGTTGGTGGTTGGGAGCATGTTGCGCCAGCCGTCCGGCGGCAGGAACGTACCTGCAGTGTCTTAAACGTTCACCGTCTTCCCCAACGTTCTGTGCGCCAAATTAGAAAATGTCTTCCGAGACCGGGATCTGGGCACAGGCCTGCGGGTATCTGGCAAAGAAGTTGGCAAGGGTGAGGCCGGGGTTGATGTTTGCGTACAAATGGAGCGCCGTTGACAATCAAGGGTTGTTCCTCAATCCACTAAAGCCCTGACCAAAAAAGAAAAAGAGATCAGGCTTTGGCAAGATGTTTTTTAATCCACGGTAAGAACTTACAATCTCCTACCAAGATTTGCAGGGTGGGCTTAACTTGTTGAGGGAAACTGGTGCTGGAAATACAAGGGCTGGTTGAACCAATCGACGATCTTGGCGTAGGTCATGTTGGCCAGCTTGCCCAGCAGGCCATCCTTCATGGCAATCCAGGGCTTCTGGAAGTCCGCGTTGGGCCGCTTGACGACTTACTCCTTGTGCGCCTCGAGCCAGGCCGTCTGTTTCCCGCCAAGAAGCGCAAACATTGTCCAAGGCATTCTTCATCAGCCTGAGGAATTGGAGACCAAAGAAGTATGCAAGGTACGAGTGCTTGCACTGGCTGGTTGAGCCAGTCAACAATCTCGGCGTAGGTCATGTTGGCCAGCTTGCCCAGCAGGCCGTTCTTCATGGCAATCCAGGGCTTCTGTAAGTCCGCGTTGGGCCACTTGAAAACTTACTCCTTGTGCGCCTCAAGCCAGGCCGTCTGTTTCCCGCCAAGAAGCTGGATAGCGAGGCCAGGCAGTTGGTCGTGGCAGTTGCCATTCGGACAGCTTTGCCCCACCATTGCGGTGCCATGCCGGATTGCATGATCATGCAGTGTGTCATCTTGATGAGCGTACGGTTTGCACGTTCCGCTAACCCGTTATTTTGAGGCGTGTAAGGCGGCGCTATGTTGTGTTGCACTCCCGCATCCTTCAATATCGCTCCAAGAGTTTTGTTGCAGAACTCGCCGCCGCCATCGGTTAGCAGTTTCTTCATGGAGTGGCCGGTCTGTTTCTCAAAAAGTCCGCAAAAGTCGTCAATGGCCGTCGCAGCTTGACTTTTCTCCTTCAGAATGACCGAGTGGATGTAACCGGTAAACTGGTCAACCAGCGTCAGAAAGTATCTGGTGTTGCCATTGGTGGGCGGGCTGATAGGTCCTACTAGGTCCGCGTGGACGACTTCCAGTGGTTTGTTTGTTGGCTTGAAGTGGCTTTTGCAAGGAAGGCGAGTGGCCTTGCCTTGCATACAGGCATCACACGCGTGGGTTTTCGTCAGATCTAGTGGTTGGTTCACAGCAGTGGCTATTCTAGACGCGCTTGCGTGACCTAGCCTGTTGTGCCATTTCACGAAATCAGAGGGTGGCTTGGCAGTTTCCGTTAGCAGCCCGACAATCAGGTTGACAGGGTCTAGGACACCCTTTATTTCTAGCAGGTCGTTGCTTATGTCTACGGCGAAAGGTTGTCCGTCGTCAATCTTGACTGCATATCCGTCGGCTCCTTCCTGGATGAGCGCCTTCGATTTCATTAGCTGAACAAATGAAATCAAGTTACGAGTAAGGTTTGGCACATAGAGTGCGTCCTTAAGTGTGAGAGTTCCCCCATTCGCCAGAGGTAAGGTTGCATCACCTTGAGCCGTAGCAACTAGCTGTCCCGGTCCGCTGCCGGTGACGATGTCAATGTTCACTGGACTGGTTTGCTTGAAGTATCCGAGCGTCGTCAGCATGTGATTGCTGGCGCCGGAGTCAAGGATGGTAGTTTGGTGTTGGGCCGAGTTAGAGTTGGACAGATAGCTAAACAAGGGCCTTATGTTGTCGCTTGACGAGTCAGTTGTTTGCTGGATGGTTGTGTGGTACGAGGATCCTTTCCCTTTCTAGGCCTTCTTTTTCTCCATAGCCTCCTGAAATTTTAAGGGGTGCAAGGTCCAGCAGTCTTCCTCCGAGTGATTTGAGGCGGGGTTCCTCTTATTTGATCTCTCAAAACGGCCAACTTCCTGTAAGCGATTAATGATGAATTTGGGTTTGCCAAGTGAGTTCAAGTCGCCAAACAAACTCTGCATGAGAAACGGTCTCTTCTTTGTGATGCGGCTTATAATGCTGCAGCAAATCACAAAGTCGGGTACTACCATGGCTAGAGATTCAAACTTAGCTAAGCACTCCTTGATGCCTGCAATGTATGCAGCCATGTCGTCTTTGAATTGGGTGTCCTCCCACTGTGCCCAGACCTCGTAGCTTGCCAGGATAGAATCTGACGCGTATACCGATTTGAACATCTGCCATAGTTCGTAGGGGTTACTTGAGTTAGTCTTCTTCACAATAGTATTGAAGACCCCGTCCGTGAGATTAGCGCATAGGAGATTAGCCGCTTTTTTGCGCTTTCTTCTTTGTTCTCCTGGTCATGTCCGGCAGTGGTGGTTTGTCAATGAAATGTTCCAGATTGAATTCAGCTAGAACCATGCAAATCTTCTTCTCCCAGATTTCGAAGTTTTCGCCGGTGAATTTAGGAACTTTCATTGTTGGTTTTCCTCCGATGCTTGAATCGCTTGATTTGTTATTGGAGTCGGCCATTGTTTCCTCCTGCTCCTAGTTGATAGAAATTTTTTGAGGTGATGTTCGATAGTCAAGACTGTAAATCTGAAAGATTTCAGATGACTAAGATTTATTTCTTAGAGTCAGACTCTGACATAATAACTATCACAACTTATGATAACTGAATAGAAGTGAGAGATGTTTGGTCTATTTACCTAAGAGCAGGCGGTGGGCCGCTCTCTAAAGAGAAGAGTTATAGAAAGAAAACTTGGGATTGATTGTTGTTTCAAAGATTATCTTCAGACGGTCTGCCTATCTTTGATAGCCGTCAGTCTCAGTTCCTTTCTTGTGTCTCTAGCTGCATTAGGGACCTTACACTCAATGCGCCTCTGGCCCCTAGGGTCCACTCTATTTGTATTCGGCAAAACGGCGAAGAAGTGACGCGACGTTCTCTACAGAATGAGCGCACTTCTATTTAGCCTTTAGTTTCTTAATTGCCAATTTGGTTGCGAACACTCACCGTCCGTTTCCGCTTCTCTTTGAGAGGGGTCGGTTTGGTTGGTCTTTTCCTCTTCGACTTTGTCTGCAGGATTTATGAGATGTTGTGTTAGCAAATTCATCGTTGTCGTTCAGAGTTCGAATCGTCAGTGTCTCACCTGTGGTGATCTTTGAGATTCTCGCTCTTAGTGACTGAGGGCCGGGATTGTCCACAAGCCTAACTTTGTTGCTCGCTTGCTCCGGACCTGCATGCATCAAAATTGATGAGTCAGTTTTACGGCGCTGTGCTGCTAGTTTGGACTGAAGACTTGGTTCGCTTTGCTTACCAAGTTCCGCAGCTGTTGGAGCTCCCGGCCACTTTCTCAATTTATGAGAGCTGCACCGTTCGCCTTGGCTAGATTTCTCACACATTGTCCAAGGCATTCTTCATCGGCCTGAGGAATTGGAGACCAAAGAAGTATGCAAGGTACGAGTGCTTGCACTTACTTGTCTAACTATTTCCACAGCTTGATCCCGCGAGTCGCGATCTTGTAGATGGGCTCGCCAAGCTTGGAGATGATGGTGATGATCCCGCCGGCCTTTTGACTGGAGTTATCTTCCACAGCTTGTTGGGGAAGGTGGGGGCCTGTAAATGTACAACAAGTTCTTCATGAACATTGTGCGGGTGGTGAAGAGGACGCTTTCAACTGGCATGGGCTAGAGCTTGAATACAGCAGTGCTATTATCTGCTGATAGGTGCTTCTGAATTTGTGGTGTTGCATTGTGGTTCCATGTAGCTGAAGTGGAGGCCAGAAACTAATCAGGTCAGAAAAACAACAATGATCCATGTTTGGGCTGGAGCAACGGTGGGTCAGGACTCACTTGCGTGGCTCCAGGTTGCTTGTGGTGGTGAAGTACAAAAAACACAATAGATAGTCAGGGTCGCAGTGGTTGTCTTGGGGCAGCGGCGTGGCGGTGGCATGTTGTTGTCAACAGTTGCATAGTAGGGTACACGGAGTCAAGGAGCATGCCAGTGGGGTGGAACATATAAAGAGGTCGTCTCTGCCGCTGTACTTCCAGCGTGTGGTTCGCCCTCAACCCCCTCCGCTGTTGCACTTGCGCAGTTTGAGGGGCTCTCTTTGGTGGCCCCCCTTTGCATAATGCCTTTAATGCGCGCGCTGGGGGCCATCCACCCACTATTTTAAACCCTGCTAGACAGGGATGGATAGTGGGTCCAGTTTGTGGTGTTTGGATCTTGTTTCTGTGATTTGTTTTCCCCCCAAAAGGGGGAACCCTTGCATTTTTTTTTTTTTTTGTAATTTGGTTAATTTGTAGGGGGAACCCTTGATCATTGTTTCTGTATTTCTCTGTCTTTAATAAACTTGGATTTAACCATTTTTTTTAGCCAAATTCAAATTAATTCCTGCATTTCCAAGAAAATGGGTTTTGCTAATTTTACTGCAACATAAAACCACATTTCAAAATTCCAAACCCAATAGTATTGAGTTGAATTTTACTTTAATTTTGTACATGAGGGCATATGATGTGAATTACAAGAAACCCATTTTTTCAGAGGAATTCAATTTGAGAATGTCAATTTTGCTTTGCTATCCTTCAACATCAGTAAAAAGGAGCAATTGATGAGTTGAATTTGTGTGAAATATCATTTCATCATATTTTCTCCTACAGTTGTACCTAGAAAACAAGAGAATTCTACGCAACATCTTGTTGAGTCCCAAATTAATTCTGGCTGACTTTTGAATCACTTCTCCATCCACTTTACAATTCATTTAGGGATTAGTTACTAATCCACATCTGACCAAAACTCACATAAAATTCAGCTCTGGCACTCCCTGGGGAGTGGAAACATATCTCCCCTGGTGTAATCCTGCTTCTTTTTTGGTCTTGGGACATACAAGGTTCTTGGGTTTTTGTGTTCTTGTCTATGGGCTTTGACCATTAAGGTTCTGGCTGGTTGCGCTTCTGTAATTGGCAAGGCAATACTTTGTTTTAGCTTTGCCATGGTTAGGGCTTGGTTCTGGAATGCAAAAGAGGGTTAACCTTTCTTTGCAGCTACTGCCAGCTGCGCTTGAGCCTTGGTCTGGCCGCGCGCCGCGCGAGCTTCCTGAAAGGTTGCTGCGGGCTTTGGTCTGGATTCCTACATAACCAAGCTTGGGTCACCAGGGGAGAATTTGGCGCACTCTCCAGAGAGTGCCAGAGTCTAATTTTATGTTGTTCTGGGTCTGATGTGAGTCAGATGTGGATTAGTAAATGATTGAGAAATTCTTCAGAAGTCAATGGGAAGTGTGTCAGAAGTGATGCGGAATTATCACAGGACCTTGTGCAATGTTGTATAGAACCATTTAATTTTCTAAGGATAACTTGATTACAATCTACAATGCAATCATAGTTAATCAATGCCCAATTATTACTCATTTATGGTGAATTTCTGTTGATCAATTTTCTATGTCAAAGGGGTTACAAACAAAGTAAATGTGACTTGTGGGGGCTTTCATGGCTTTCTGACCAGTTTTTACTTGTAATGAAGCTGTGAAAGGCGCCTCCAGTGATCTGTCACCCTAATTTACGCGCGTACACAAAGGTGACATTGGCAAAGTGGAAAAAAACTGACATGCATGTGCATGGAGACATTGGAAAACAAACAAACACAAAAACAACTCACAAGCTTATATATGTTAAGAAGCCAGGATGTCTATCTGAAATCTGGGACCACACACCTCCAAGCTTGACTTGACTCATATTTTCACCCTACTTTCATCCTTTTTTGGCTCAATTCTAGATGATACTGGCCTTCTTTAGGGAAATATGCCAATTCAGATGGGCCTTTCACATCATTCTAACAGGGGTGTACATGTTGCTGATCTGCGGGAGGCCCAACCTGCAATTTGTAACAGACTTACACACGGCACACGCGCACATGACAGTTACATTAGCAAAGTGAAAACAATGACCACCTTCATGCGCACATAAATAATATGGATTGAACCCCAACAATTCATCTCAATTACCAAACAGTTCAAATTGAATTATGATTTGATTGTGGCCATTGTGTCTTAGTGTTTTCAACAGGATTCCAGTTTTGTTCCAGTTGACTTCTGGATGGTTTATGGATGAATCCAGGATCAGTTTCAGATCATTTGTGGATTAGTTCCAGAATTTTTCATTAATTCTTACACTACTTTCATCAAAGGCATCCAGCACAGTTATAGAAAAAGGGTACAGTATGGCACTCTCTGGAGAGTGCGTTGAAATCTCCCCTGGTGGGTATCAATTAAATTAGCTACTCCCGGTGTGGAACTCCGCCCAGTGCACTCCGGTGGCAGTTAGTTGGAGAGGAATGTGGTATTTGATGAAAGGTTCCCTCCACGTGATTGGTCGGATTGAGCTCTTATTGTGACGCAGGAGCAAACAATTGGTAGATTCCATGCAGAACTCCTCTTGGCCCGGGATTGTCCCGGGACAAGGAGTGTGGTTTGTGCTGCGGCAAGTCAGAGAGATGACTGTGACATGTATGTCACAACAGCTCTGAGGATTGAGATGCAATGAGATGAGGGGAAGATTTTACAACGGTGTTGAGCGCGCGTCGGCGGTTTTATTTTGTAGAACAAGGGATACAAGTATAGAAGCCGGGGTGATTATTTAGTGGAAGAAGGAAACAGAAAGAAGCTCAGCGCCAAAGGAAGGTGGGGAGAACTGGCCACTGGGAGATTGGGAAGAGGCCTGAGGGTTTGCTGCCAAGCACGGCTTCAAACTTTGCTTGAACTGGAAATTGGCAGTGCGGCACGAATACCAAGGTTTGGTGCTTGCATAACCATATTAAAGGACAGCCAAGCATCAATTGATAGGCTGAAGAATCCAAGAGCCCCCAAACCAGGCCAATACAAACTCAAATCCAGGAAGCCGCTGACTCCTTCTCATCCTCAACGCAGATCACAACACAAGTTTGTTTGAATATCTGCAGAACTCAAAATATGCTCCGCACTATTTTAGTGGGAAATTTGGCGACCTCAAATTCCCATTCCCATTAAAAAATGTAACGACTCGAACTTAACTAAGTCCCTCTCTCGCCTGTGGCTTTGCTGGAGGGACTTATGACTAATCAGGGATTCTCACATGAGAGATATTTTTGTTTTGGTGGTGTTTTCCTTTGAGCCACCAGAACTCAACTCTGACCATTGCACCAGGAAAAAAAAATAGTCACTTGATGGCAAGTGACATGATGCAGCTTTGGTTTCTGCTCCAGAGCTACTCCAGTGCTGCTCCAAGTCTGCTCCACCAGCACTTGTAGAGCTTGCAGGACTGCACCAGAGCACTCAATGTGGCACAGTCAGCTGATCCTAAATTTTTCCCAGGAACAGCTGATGCTCATCATAAGCTGAGCAGTAGGCATTGAATGGGCCTGGGCCAAAGCTGAGCATTGGCTGAGCCTGGGCCACAGCTGAGCATTGGATACTCCAAGCCTGAAACAAATCCAAGTGTCAGCTGGACCAAGAATATTCCAAATCTGAGCATCAGCTTAGCCAACAATGGTCCAAAGCTGAGCATCATCTTGGAAAAGGCTTGTGCAGAGCTTAGGATCAGCTGGGACAATACTGTTCCAAAGATTAACACCAGCTGGGCCAAAATTTTTCAAAAGCTGAGCATTGGCTGAGCCAATGCTGGTACAAAACTGAGCATTGGCTGAGCCAAGGCTGTTCCAAAGCTGAGTATCAGATTTTTTGAGACTATTCAAAAGATTAATATCACCTGAGCCAAGGCTGTTCCACAGCTGAGCATCAGCTGAGCCAAGGCTGGTCCACAGCTGAGCATCAGCTGAGCCAAGGCTGGTCCACAGCTGAGCATCAGCTGAGCCAAGGCTGGTCCACAGCTGAGCATCAGCTGAGCCAAGGCTGGTCCACAGCTGAGCATCAGCTGAGCCAAGGCTGGTCCACAGCTGAGCATCAGCTGAGCCAAGGCTGGTCCACAGCTGAGCATCAGCTGAGCCAAGGCTGGTCCACAGCTGAGCATCAGCTGAGCCAAGGCTGGTCCACAGCTGAGCATTGTCTTAGCCAAGGTTGGCGCACAGCTGAGCATCAGATGAGCCAAGGCTGGTCCACAGATGAGCATAAGCTGTTACAGGAGTTGTCAGACTCAGAATCTGAGCATTGGCTGGGCCAAGTTTTATCCAAAGCTGAAAATCAGCTGAGCCAATACTGGTCCAAAGCTGAGCATTGGCTGGGCCAATGATAGTCCTAATCTGAGTCTAAGCTGAGCCATGACTGGAATAAAGCTGAAAATAAGCTGGGCCAGGACTGGTTCTGATCTGGGCAACAAAGCTGAGCATGAGCTGGGCACCAAAGCTGAGCATAAGCTGGGAGCTAAAGCTGAGTATCAGCTGACCAGAAATGGGGATCAGTGGTGCCCAGCAAAAACGGAGGATCTCCTGTGTAAATTCTTAAACTGGTTAGATGGTGGGTAGATGATGGGTAGATGGTGGGTAGATGGTGGGTAGCCCGCTGGAGCTGGCATGATGTCACTTGTCATCAAGTGACTATTTTTTTTTTTTCCTGGTGTTGCAAACCTTATAAGTTTTTGGTGGATGGTACGCCTGCATCTGCCCCTCCTTCTTATGTAATATCAGACTCCCTTGCCTCAATCTTCATCCATTTTTTATTTTTTGAAAAGTCACATTTTTGAAGAAATTGACCGGATCACACAGAAAAGGTCCGAGCGCGCTCAGCCAAAGTGCTGTACTTTGATTGAATAACTAGAGGCCAAGGCGGCTTTGCCACTGTAAATTCAATGGCCATACCACCACTTTCAATCACCCTTTCCCTTAACAGGCTAGCCATATTAGATAGGCAAAAATGATGTTAAAACTGGCTAAGTAGACTGTTGTGAAGTATCCCCCATTCCCTGCTAAGGAAAACAAACTCCATTGTATCCCATGCATGCAAAAAAACCAAATTTCTCATTCAAATCAATTTCATGCAAAAAAAATGGATTGCACAAGTATTAATCTGAATAATTCAAGCCCTGATGTTTCTGTGAGACTGATCAATATATAGCAAAAATGATCAAAGAATCCAATGACAATTTGATTATGATTCATCTAATCACTTCATACTCCTCCATATTCAAGCAATCTCTATCCATGAGCTCCGCTGTCTGATTGTGTGACCCAGTCTGTCTGGAGTTTGATCAATGTTGCCGGGAGGAGGGCCCCAGGGAGAAGCATCTGGAGCGGGTGCAGCACTGATTGCCATTGACACTTTCCAGTTGCTCTGCACAAGTGCCACCTGCGCAGGGGCAAGGGTTTTTGGTCAGAGGGGGCTGGAATTAACTAAGTCCCTCCTGGGTGCAAAGCGCCCCCCTCCAAATGAGGAACTAACTTTTTTTTTTTGGCATGACAGGTTTTCTCAATGTACATGAACAGGCAAAAAGCCTGCAAATCTATCAGTATTTTTTTGTTACATATCACCCCACCTTAATGGTCAAGGAATCAGCTACCAAGAAGGCCTCATAATGGGTAAGACGCGGGTCCCTAGGGGCATTGTCTCACAGATTACAATCCATTTGATGTCAGTGTCATCAAAAAAAGCAAAATTGCTTCTGCTTTTCATCCTTTTTTCATACACCTGTCAGAACTATGGAAAAAAAGAAGACCAATGTGTCACTTTTTTGCCTCAAATGAACTGTATTCACTTCACTGTTTCAGGGTACCCGGTGGAGTGTCTCACAGGTCAACTTCTGATGCTGATTTTTTGTTGAAGGAGGGGTGGTACGGCCCCAAAATTTTGTGAGGTTGTAGGCCAAGTGTAGACCTTCATCATGTTTGTTAGGGTGCCACAATAGCTATTGTTTTGCAAAAGTTATTGCAGACTTGGGATTTTCTCTGCAAAATCTGAAAATGTCCACTGATTCACAAGTCCCTCCTTTGGAGGCGGGCGCGAACTGAATTAACTAAGACTCCCGGGACTGGGGGTGCGGAGCACCCCGATGCGAAGCATCTCCCATTCCCAATGGGAGGCTTATGAGTTATTGGCTTTTTTCCATGTGAGAGCTTCAGGAAATTTGTGGCTTTTGGCCAACTTTTTGAATCAAATTTACATTACACAGCGCGCACTCATTCTGAGTCAGCAAGCTGAAGTACACGGGATAGCTGAGCATCTCACCTTCAATGTAGTGTCAATTTTGTGATATCTACACTTGAAGGAGAGTGTTGCCCTTGCTCAGCAGTCAAGGTGGATGGATGATGGAGTTCTGTATTTAAATTGAATCCAAATGGATCTTCTCGGAATTTGCATACACACTTCTGGCCAAACACAAAAAAATTGCAAACTTCAAACGGGGATGGAAGGAGTTTGTCAAGGGGGAAAAAATGGTGATTGACACCAAAAGAAAGAGAAAAATCAGGCCTTTAATCTGGCACCACAGGCGATAGGAATACACAAGGAGAAGACCCCTGAAAGGGGAGCGGGAAAAAACTCCCACAAAAACACTGAAAGCTCTCAAGCCAAATTCTTGGCTTTACCTGCAAGTCCCTCCTTCGGAGATCGCGCTTCGCGCGAGGGCGTGCGCCAGCCCAGGCTGTACCAGGGCCCTCTGAAGCGAGGGACTTGTGATAAGTCAGGGCGCGACTTAGCTCAGTTTGGGAGGGGGCCTTTGATTTGCAAGCGGTACGGCAGGGGAAGGGACGGTGGGGGAGTCACATTATCTTATCTAATCTTGATGACCAGTCTGACTGGTCATCGAGAGTTGGTGAGTCCCCTCAATGACCTGTCTGACCGGTCATCAAGAGGAGATGTGAGTCCCCTTGATGACTGGCAAAGACCGGTCATTGACATCTGCTAGTCCCCACGGTGACCGGCACAAACCAGTCATCAAGAGCTGTGAGTCCTCTCAATGACTGGTCTGTGCCAGTCATTGAGAGATGGTGAGTCCTCTCAATGACCGGTCTAACCGGCCATTGAGAGGTGGTGAGTCCTCTCAATGACCAGTCTAACCGGCCATTGAGAGGTGGTGAGTCCTCTCAATGACCGGTCTAACCGGTCATTGAGAGGTGGTGAGTCCTCTCAATGACCAGTCCAACTGGTCATTGAGAGGTGGTGAGTCCTCTCAATGACCAGTCTAACCAGCCATCAAGAGGTGGTGAGTCCTCTCAATGACCGGTCTAACCGGTCATCAAGAGGTGGTGAGTCCTATCAATGACCGGTCTGACCAGTCATCAAGAGAAGATGTGAGCCCCCTCGATTACCGGCAAAGACCGGTCATTGAGAGGAGATGTGAGTCCCCTCAGCTGTCAGTTCTCCCAATCAGTGGTCTTTGCCGGTCATTGAGAGGTGGTGAGAGGTGGTGAGTCCTCTTGATGACCGGTAGAAGAGTCGATGTGAGTCCCAATGACCAGTACAGACCGGTGGTCCAGATTGGTCATAGACCATCTGTACTACATAATACATACTGAGTCCCCTCTTTAGGCCCTCAATCTGACCTGTAACCGCTCGGATGAGTGTGTACAGGCCAGCATTGTTCCTGCCCAGGCGCAGGGCCCTGGCAACCTTCAGGGTGCAAAGCATGAAGGCCCAGGTTGTGTGCAGCTGGGTCGGATACTTAAAGGGTGTGGGGGAAGCTGTTTGTCCCCCCAGGGGATGTGGTTTTGTCCCACCCCCTCCCTGGAGCCCACTAATCACTTGATTAGGGCCTCCTTGATGACATTTTTGACCGACCTTCTTTTGCCTGTTGCTCCAGTGTGATGAACAAAAGTGGTCACTGCGTAGAAATGTCAGGACCCCGCCGCTCCAAGATGATTCCCAGGTAAAGTCGGGTGATCTGGAGAAACTCCGCTCCACAGCTCTGCCGCGTTGTAGGGCTCTGAGTGGGATAAATAAAGTAAAGCACGTAAAAATAATCTAGCTCCGCAAAGTAAACAGTAAAATAAAGCTCATCCACATAAAGAAGATAACTCCGCCACAAATATCCACAACAATTGCAAGAAAACAGCCATAAAGCAAGCACAAAACTCCGCAAAGCAAAACCGTAACACATAAAGCAAGTCCACAACGTACGCAAAGTAAAAGAAGCACAACCATCCGCAAAGTAAATTATAACCGTAAAAAGAGAGTCTGTGTGGAGTATGATGCAGAATCCTCCCTCCCTCACTGTGGTTTTATAGAGAAAAAGGAAGAGAACTAAAAGATATCCTCCGCCCGCCTCCCACGCACGCCATCCGCTAACTCCGTTCACACAGGCACACTTGTCATCCGCCAAGCGCTATACACATGCATGTCATCCGCCAAGCTCTGCTCTCACACCAACTCCTGTTGTCTCTGCCGCTTGCCTTCAACCGCCGTCAACCTCCTCTCTCTAGCTTCCACGCCCCTGTCTAGCCTATGATGTCAGGATCCCACATGCTGCCCTTCTGGCTGCCACAGCTTCCCCCAATCACCACCTCCGCTATCCAGTCCGCGCTGGCCTGCTTGGTCTGAGTCCAGTTCCGCCGTCGAGCTCTGCGCGCCGCCGCCTTCAGTTGTGCGCTCCGCTCTGCTCCATTCCGCACCGTTTCTGCACCGTTTCCGCACCACCTGTGAGCCACACTGATTGCTCCATGGACAATTTGACATGAGTTCCAGAATTGATCACCACACCGGCACGGGCTGGAGGGTCAATCAGAGGTGCCCTCCGGGGTGTTTGGGGATTAATTTCAACTTTTATGGGATTTTTGCTAATGAGCACAGGCAAAAACTTTGATCTTGCCTTCTGTGTTTCTGTGATTTTAATAAACTTGGATTATTTTCTCAATCAAATGTTTAAAAACTTTGAGTGAAGAAATAGAGAATCTGAAAAATGTGTAAAATATGAGAAAAAGCATGCAATGCATAAAAAGTTGGTCTTGTGAATGATGGTTGAGAATTACATGAGATACAGCGGATGTAAGAAAATTAGGGCTGCACTAGAATTCCTGATAAGTCATAAGTCCCTCCGGCAAAGCCTCAGAGCATCTCCACCCGGGGAGGTAAACTCGGGTTGCTAAAACACCGCGATGGCAACTCATGTTTTGCATATAGCAACCCGCGCGGCTCTGGCACGCACCCGTGGTTGCTATAATATTTACATACAGAAGCACCCCAACACACTCCTTCATGACCCATTAAAAGCCCTATCTATGTAGATGGTGATTGATAGCTTGCAAAGCCGTCCATGGCCATTATAACCGGTTGTCAATAGCTTGCAAAGCTATTGATGATATGACCAATCGTTGAGTGAAAACTATTGACAACCATTATAATCGGTCCTCGATAGCTTGCAAAACTATTGATTACCGTTAAAACCAGTCGTCAATGGCTTGCAAACCTATTGATGACCGTTATATCCAGCCATTGATAGCTTGCAAAGCTATGGAACCAGTATAACTGGTTGTCCATAGCTTTGCAAGCTCTTGATGACCGGTATAACTGGTTGTCCATAGCTTTGCAAGCTCTCAATGACTGGTATAACTGGTTGTCCATAGCTTTGCAAGCTCTCAATGACTGGTATAACTGGTTGTCCATAGCTTTGCAAGCTCTCAAACCGGTCATTGATAGCTTGCAAAGCTATGGACAACCGGTTATACCGGTGTGGTGCGCCATTTGGTACACGCAGGGACAACACTCATTTTGCGGCGCGACGCGTGGAAGGACGGCAAGATCAAATCTTCAAGGCATCAAGATCTCTGGAGGTGCGGCGGGCATTGGGCATCTCCTTCAAGATGTCTCAGGAGCTTTCCAATCTTCTGTTATTTTTCTTTTTTTTTTTTTTTCCTTTTCTTGTGGTGTTTTGTTTCTTAAAGACTTTGATTTTTTTTCCTTTTCTTTACTGCGCGCGTTGGATGGTGACAGTGGGGAGGGTTTGGCTTTATTTCTTTTGTTTCTTTTTTTGTTTTGTCTGGTTGTGTTGTGTGGCAGTGTGTGCGCGTGCAGGGCGTGATGACGGGTCCGCACTGCGCGGCGCCTCCCGGAGTCTGAGTTCAACCCCGAAATCAGATGAGGGGAGGCATGGAACCTAGCTGATCCCAATTAGGAATCCATCAGAATCTTATCGCTCATTATCTGGCGCCCTCCAGAGCGCCATACTGAATCTTATTGATCTCAAGAGTCTCTCCCCTGATCCAGGTTTTCTTCTTCCCTGAGTAACAACAAACTGCCAACGCGCGCTCACCGCCGTTGTAAAATCTCCCCCCAAACCTCATCGCTTAACCAATCCTCATTGCTCATCCCGACCATCACCCCGGAGGGCATACAATTTCTTCTCCCCCAATTCCCCTCCAACTAACTGCCGCCAGCCTGCACCGGTCATCAAGAGCTTTACAAAGCTCTTAGTGAGCGGTATAGCTGGCAAAGCTTTCGATGACCTGTAAAGCCAGTTGTTGATAGTCAAGCTCTCAATGACTGGAATACAGTCATTGATAGCTCTCATAGGTTGATTTTTGTTTTTTTTTTATTACTTCACCATGAAAAAACTGAGGGTACTAGGTGGTAGGTGATGTGAAGCCAACTCCAGCCTTAACTTTAACCATAAACTTATGGACAAGGGGTAGAACCCCCTGATGATGACAAAGGGGCCATTGTCATTTAAGGGGAGTAATGTTGGATTACCACTGGAATTTCAGCATATGTTACTGAATGTCACCTGACACCTATTCACATGAATTTTTTCATGGTGCTTGTTGATGTAAAGCTTACCTTATGGGTTGTTGCATGACATGTCTATGCACTTGAGTTGATGAGTGTTGAGGGGGGATGAGCCAGGAGGAGTTGCTATTGAGTTGCTATTGGGTTGCCATATGTAGCAACCTGATGCCGATTTTTACCTCTGGAGGCAAAATAGAAACTCATTTGCCACCCCGGGTGGGTGGTGTTTTTTGGGTTCGGGTTGGTAAACGCGGGATAGCAACCTGGCGGGTGGAGATGCTCTCAGGCAAGAGAGGGACTTAAACGACTGTAAGTCCGTTGGTTTTTTGGCCAAAATTCCATACATTTTACATTACCCACATCTATAGGGGGTTTCCAGGGTCCTCTTCCGACACCAGGGGGTGTCGGAGCTCACCCGGGTGGGACACTCCTGGGATGTAGAGGAAGAAGGAGGAAGAGTATCCTATCCATCCTCTACAGCAGCTGAAGTCCTGTAACACAATTTTGTGCATCGGTGTGCCATGGGAAACGCGTGTATTTACCAAATCTCGAGAAACTCAAAAAGTCGTTGGCGTATTTTCTAGTCGCCAATTCGTTTCTCGGACGGGGATGGTGAAGCAATTCACGCACATCGACGATGGCTCTGATCAACAACTTGGGCAGAGACATTCCGTTGCTCAGTCTCCTCATGCTAATCTTCCTCCTTGGCGAGCTTTCAGGTTCGGAAGGATTATCGGCGTGGAGTTGGGACAGACGCGCTCCCGAGCTGGGATATGATTTCTTTGCCCCCTCTCCTTCATCGGCGGCCAGGGCGGCTGGACAAGCGGACCAACATCAACCATCCTCGGCCAACTTTTTATACCCACTAGGGAACCGCGCGGCTTTGCCGCGGCCGGAAATTTTTCCCCGCGCAACACCGTAGGATATACGCTTGCAAGTAACACAGTACAGTAACATCTATATTGCATTTACTAAAAAAACATCACAGCACAGTATCAAGAACTTTTCCCATCACTCCACCAACGAAACACCCGACCGGATGACCTCCAAATTTACCACGTTCATTGTCTCAACCGGTCCTCGAGTCTGGCCTCCAGCAACTATTCCGACCATCGTCCCCTCCGGAGTTGTAACTCTTGACAAGGCCACGTACAGTTGTCCATGAGCAAACACCGGCCGCGGCAAAAAGACAACCACCTTTTCCAATGTTTGGCCTTGGGCTTTGTTAACTGTCATCGCAAACGCAGGCACCACCGGGAACTGGAATCTTTGAAATTTCGTCGCAAACTCTTGATCCGGCTCGTGGATTAAAGGTAAGTAAGAAGGGACAGGTCGTGTAAAATGGAATGGAAGCGGGAGGGCCGGTTGTGCGCTAGTTCGGTCGTACACCGAAAAAAACGGGGGTGCGTTGTGCTCAAATAAAAAAGTGGAGGGGGAGGGAAGTGTGGCGAACGTGGGAAGGGAAATGGTTGTGGGAAAGACAGCAAAAAGGTGACACACAAATGGGCGGTGAAGTCAAGCTTTTGGTCTATTCCTATCCAGGCTGGAGCGGTGGCGGTGGTATTGCTGAGCATAAACAAGAAGCAACGGGCATCGTAAAGATGTTAGTTATAGGAGGATGGAGCCTACGCCGAAGAAAAGTGGGAGGAGATGTTTGAAGGAACAGGGAAATTAAACTGGAAGCGGTGGGCCGGTTGTGAGCCAATTCGGTCGTACACCGAAAATAAATGGAGGGAGGGAGTCGTGCACAAAGGGAGATGAGGGAAGTGGGGCGAAGGTGGGAAGGGGAGTGGTTGTGTGAAAGACAGCAAAAATAAAGAAACGGGGGCCCGGTCGTGCGCCAATTCGGTCGTACACCGAAAAAACATGAGGGAGCAAAGTCGTGCACAGATGAAAAGTGGAGTGGGGAGGGAAGTGTGGCGAAGGTGGGAACGGGAGTGGTTGTGAGGCAGACAGCAAAAAAAATGACGAACAAATGGACAATGGAGTCAAGCTTTTGGTCTACTCCTCTCCAGACGGGAGCGGTGGCGGTGGTATTCCTGAGCTTAAACAAGAAGCGAGGGGCACAGTTATGATGTTAGTCAAATGAGGACGGGGCGTACGGCGAAAAAGCTGAGAAGAGACGCTTGAGAAGAACAGGAAACATAAACTGGAATCGGGGGGACCGGTTGTGCGCCAAGTCGGTCGTACACCGAAAAAAATGGGGAGCGGCGTCGCGCACAAATAAAAATTGGGGATGGGGGGGGGGGGGGGGAGGAAAGTGTGACAAAGGTGGGAAGGGAAGTGGTTGTGAGAGAGACAGCAAAAAAAATGACGGACAAATAAGCGATGGGGCCAAGCTTTGTGTCTGCTCCTCTCCAGACGGTAGCGGTGGCGGTGGTATTGCTGAGCATAAACAAGAAGCAAGGGGCACATTTAAGATGTTAGTCAAATGAGTACGAGGCGTACCGCGAAAAAAGCGGGACAAACATTTGAGAAGAACAGGGAATTGCATAACGGACTAATGGAGCGACGCGCGTTTGGAGGATAGGAAATGAAAGTAAGGACGCTCGAAAGATGCCTGAGACCGACGTAGTTGTGGCCTGTGCGCAATGGTAACAACTGCTTATGGAAACAGTGAGTTGGTGACTTTGGTAGGTTGGGTTTGACTGGTCGAATTGACACCTGGAATAGTGGTGTCACTATTGCAGGCGGAGGGTAATCATGACTGGTGATTGCGTCATTGTGGCTGTTGGAAGCCGGGAATAGGAATGTGGTGCTCGTATGATGAGATAGGTACGATTGCATATGGAAGTTTGGGATGCTTGGAATGTCGAGAATTGAGGTAATGCATTAAAAAAGGTAATGTAAGTCGATCAGGCAAAAGCTCGGGCGGTGAAAGCGTGTGTGTCAATGGCAATGGGCGTGGCTGACCGAAAGGTATAAAGAGGAGGGGGAATGTGTTTGGTTTGGAGTCAAGGATCGTGAGGTGGTATTGATGCCTCTTTGGGCCTAATTATCGTGCACCTCGCGTATACCTTTTTTTAAACTCCACAAATTCTTCGGTTCTGTAACTGGTACAAGTTGTGGGTGCCCCATTATCCCCGGTACAGGGGGAAGCGCTGCCCAAAATTTGTACCTGTCACAGGGCCGGTGAATTTAAGGAGTTTAATCAGCTAGCCCCCACCCCCTCCTCCCAGACTACTATCCTCCCGAAACTGCTAGTGAAGAACGTCCCGCCCAGCCTCATGCTCTGGACATGTCGATTGACTCTAGCGAACTATTTGAACTCGGATTCTCCCCCCACGACTTCGACGTCCTTGCGGAGTTCCTCGGACATGGAGCACCAGGCCCGGATGGCCTCGCGGAGGGAGGGGCTGCGCAGGCACATCATGGCGTGCCGCATGGATTGGAGAGGCAAAGTCATGGCGTGCCGCATGGATTGGACAGTCAAAATCAAGGAATCGCAGGCGCTGGTCCACCATTCGTCCCCGCCGTCTCGGAGCATACCTTCCCACCCGCCTCGGCCGCAACGTCCGGACCCAATCAAAGACGTAACAAGCGGAAGCACGGCAGTTCCCCCTTGCACATCCCAAATTCTTTGCCGGTAAAGCGACAGCGCGGCAGGCCCCGTTTGATCAACGTCCCACGTCTTCCTCAAGCGGAATCGATCGTTCGGGACTCACTTCCAGCCGGGCCGTCAGCTCACTCCTCCCTATCAGACTATTTTCCAGCCCAAACTGCTGCTGCAGAACGTCCCACTGACTCTGGGCAGGACGTATCGTCTGACCCCGGCCAATTCTATGGAACCGAGTTCCGCAACATTCACGACCTTGATCACGACCTTCTAGCGCGCATCGGAGGCGGAAGACCAGGCCCGGATGACCTCGCGGCGTCACGAGCTGCGGAGACACATTCTAGTGTGCCGCATGTATTAGATACTAATGGACATATAATCGCAGGCCTGGGTCAGTCAGACGTACCCGCCCTCTCGAAGGATACCTTCCCGCTCCCCTCCGGCACCACCTCCCCACCAAAGCACAGCCTTGCTTATGAGCGGCAGCAAAGAGTCGAGGCTGTGGTGAAAAGCCTGGATCCTCAGCCTCGTCGTGCTAGCCCTGAGATACGCTGGCCCAAATTGCACATCCCACTTCCTTCGCCAGCGGACCCAGAGCTCTCTCAAAAGTTCCGTCGACATGGAGGACTAGTGTTTTATTCGACTGACTTTACACCCAATGAGCCATTGGATCCCGTGCAACTGAGGGAAATAGATCGGATCCGCACACGACTCGCAGCGACCCGGAGCCAACAACTCGTTATCCCCGAGAGTGAATTTCCAGACACTCATCGCTTGTATCTCGGATTTCTCAAGCCACCCGGTCCTGTCGTGCCACCTGGGTCTGTCAAGTCACCTGGGTCTGTCAAGTCACAACGTGGATCTGTCAAGTCACAACGTGGGTTTGTCAAGTCACAACGTGGGTCTGTCAAGTCACAACGTGGGTCTGTCAAGCCACGCTGGTCGACCAAGATAACTGCGCATTACAAGCCAGACAACAACGACCAAGTTGAAAACAATCGAGATCTAAGAAGGAGAAGATTGACGCTAAAACTAGCCGACTTTCTGCCTCATTACAAGCAATGGTATCAACGTTGGTTCGATGAGACTGAGATAGACTTCGAAAAAACTCTTCTTGAACCTTCCTTCATCAATGTAAAGCACGTTGGGCTCCTCTTCCCACTCTATCTCTTTCACGTTGAAATGATATGTTCGATTGTCCCAAGAAAAGAGGAACTCACCCTAAAAACTGAACTCTACCAGGCCCAAGAAGCCTTCAAATACTGGGTAACAATCTACCATGACCCATCTTCTTGCAGTAATCAACAGCTCAAATCGGCCCTCAAACCGCTGCTCCGCTGTGGGAGAGACAAGAGTAAAGCCCTGGCTATTCTTCCACTCCTCTGGAGTTTTTTGGAGTATTGGATTTTTGCTTACAGAAATGGAGTTTTCAAAAAGAAGAAGAAGGGTGTTCCAAAGACGGTCAAAGAATTCTTCAATAACATCTTCACTTATTCCTATTCAGCTCGTCATCGAAGTTACATTGCTAGGATAAAATTGGAACGGCCTGAACAAATAGGTATGTTGCATTGTGTGGATATAAAAACATCAGCATGCTAATTGTTACATTGTTTCTGAATGTATTTAACAGGCTTTATTGACAGCTTGATAAGATAATCAGCATGTTATTTTAATCGTTAAAGTTGCTGTATACTACAATCATCCACCAGGCACTCATTTTTACTTGCTTGTCTAGGCTAGTTGCACATTCTTCTTCATTTTGATTGCGCATCAAGTCTTGAGGAAGGGCATATTTCCTCCTGCCTTGTTTGATAATTCATCCCTTCCATTTTAAAAAAGTTGTTTTTGAATCACTATTTCATTTTATTTACTCATTCAGTTTCTGCATCTAGAACATTACCCAGTCTGTAATTCAACACAAGCTAACCATTATACTAGCCTTTATATGTTAATATTGTATTGGCCACAAGCTGCATTACTATCCCTTCTTAAGAGTACTGGTTCTAATTAAATCAACATGTCACTACTCAGAAAAAACAGTGTTGTATTTTTTACATTAGCAACCTTCCTGTTTCCACCCAAGCTCTGGGTTAGCAGCTTAAACTTACTTGAAGGCTGACAATTTCCCTTCATAATGATCCTACATTTGCTTTATTGGTCATTGAAAGTAAGGATCTTTCAGCAAAACAAGCTTTTCAAGCATACATCACCACAAGAAAAAGTTGCTCGACCTCCACCAGTTGACATATTATGAGATAAATCCCTGTGTGACTGCTGTTGTACCTTCACCCAAGCACAAAACAAATGGGGTTTTTGCAGTGATTGTGTATCGTCAATTCAATATAATAACCCGCATTTTCCCCTGAACAGACATTCTCCGATCCCAAACCAAGGAGGAGTGTGGTCCTGAACCGAGTAGATGACATCGGGAAGATCAGGTTTGTCTCTAAGACTAGGGGGCAAGCTCCAGTTACACCACCGATCCTCGCCGATATATATATATCTTCCTCCGAGTACTTTGTACCTTGCAGGTCACCAGCAAAAAGCGTAATACTTCACCCGTCGTTCTTGATCGCTTAAGTTCTCGGGGTCCAACTTGGAAAAAAGAAAACTATGAGGTGTATTTTCTCACAAGCTGATCCGTTGCCTCAAGGCGTTGAGGGGGAAGCTATGGGGATCAAGTCGACGCCCGAGGAAGAACATGCCTATTCTCAAAGGACTATGGGCTGTCCCTGCCCGGCAATGTCCGCCATGATCAACCATTCATATCTGCAAGTCGACCGCTCTCAGTGTCCCCTAGTATTTCTGTGGACGCCCAGAGAAGACTGACGTCCAAAGGTATCATTGATATAGGAAGCCGTGCGACGACGAGGACTCACTCCCGTTTTTTCAGGTCGTTCAGGCGTTGCGTAAATGCTACAACTTCAGCTTTCCCTTCGCTTTCATCTTCGTCCTGGCCACAAACGTGCGTCTGGGAACCATACTCACTTGGAGGTTCACACTCAAGCAGATCAAAAAACATGGGGTGATTGAGCATGACGCCAGCATCAGCAGGTATAATTCCAGGTAAATTTCTCGTCGATCTTGACGCGGGGGAAAACGCACTTGTGAGATTCTGATCCAGCCGGGGAGAATGTATTCTGTTTGATTGTTTGTTCGTTTTTTTAGCGAGGGCGACTACCTCAATCCACAGGGCGAGTTGGTGGACAATTTCATCGATGGGATCCATTATCCCCCAGGGCTGGAGTCGGCGGAGAAAATGATAACCCTGGAGGATTTTGCGAAGAAAAGAGTGGAGCTGGAAGACAGACTGACCTCTTTCCTCTTCCTACAACCCAAGTTCTGGATCCATCTGGTAAAGCAGCCTCCTGCACATAGATCCAAAATGTGAGAGCTCACAGGCTTTTCCTCAATCTTTTTAGTTAGGAATCGGAGAAGCGGCGATGACTCTCCGCGCATTTGCGGACAAGAGTTCGCCCTTGTATGCCCGAGATATGTGTGTAAGAGCTGACTGGCTCAGAATATGGTGCGCAAGTTACAAACAAAACAATGGTGTTTGGAAGAGGGAAATCATGTGCGCCCACACATTGGTTCGTCTGATTTTGTAGGTTGAAGGAGGAACGGTTCCCGTTGGAATTAGGCTGGGAAAACCGCCGGGATGGGTACAAGATTACCTTGTTTGGGATTTTCAGGACCATCTGGAAACTGTATAGGGCAACGAATGCGATCAAAAATGAAAAGTCAATCAATCAATAGTTGGAGGAGAAGGGAAAAAAGGAGGTTGCATATGCATGTCTACACACAACGGTGAAACCATTACATTTTAGTTGTTGTAATCAGTAAAGAATCACGTATTTTTGGAAATTTGTAGCGCATTGCTGTGCCAATGCGCTACTGCTGCAATAGGGGGGTTCAGAATTGAATATTACAAAACTTTGGGGCCAATTTTGAGGTGTTTATGACCAAAATAAATAAGTTTTGGGAATCTGTCCACATGGAAGTGCTTCTGATAAATCAGTGCATTTCATCAATTTTTATACAAGTTGTTCAGAAACACCTTAAAATCTGCTCTAAAGTTAAGCAAATTTCAATTGTGAACCCCCTTAATGGCTGTGTGCTAATGCCATATGGTTCATTCTGGGCCAACAGTATTCTGTATTTTATTTGTTTACATATTGGCATGTTGTACTGTATTTACTCAGTACTCATTTTACCGCCAATACATAAAAATGTAACAGCAATACAAAATAATTACGCTACATGTAGCGTAATGGTTTCAGTGTTGGTGCAATCAAGCAATCTGTCTGAGTTTCTCCCGTCTTGCGTATTCGTCTACCTCGTACCGCTTGCCTCGGATTCCCCAAATAGCATAGTTTGATTTGACAGCAACCCTCTAGATAGAAAGTAAAAAAATGCAGATGAAGATGAGTCAGGATAAGAGGAATGAGTTCCTTCCTCGGGGAAAACCGATCAAGAAAAGAGGGAGAAAATGACGGACGGGATCGAATTCGGCGACCTCCCATTTCTGACTAGCAAACACGTTTTCGCCGGGGTTGAGCAGCCAGTCGAACTGGTCCTTGATCTCCTCGACCGATTCGAGCGCGTCAACGTCGCGCTGGACGTCGGCGGGACTGAAGCCGGCGCCGAAGAGGGCGCATTTCTCTTCGAGGATGAGCTTGACGTCTTGGTTCCAATTAGTTTGCAGCTGGATCGACTGGCAGTCCAGTAATGCTTGCGACTCCCTCTTCTCTGCTGCCCCTCCTCCTGGTCCGGGGACTATAGGCACGGTGGGGAAGCCGAAGCCGGGCGAAAAGGCGAAATAGACGTCCGTGTACGGGTCGAACGGGCCCAAGGCCCCATGCACTTCCCGATACGCACCCTGGATCATATGCAACGTTAAGGTCGGAGAGACGGGAACGCTGAATGCGGGCACGCCAAAGGACATGTTCGGCCGGCCTCGTTTGTAGACATCCTGGCTCTCCGTCGGGCCCTCCGGTCCAGTGATCTGTTGCTGCGGAAGAATCACCTCCGGCCCGATAAAATACACCTGGAATGACACGTCCGGCGACGGGAATAGGTACGGTAGTTGCGACCATACCGCCGGTGGTAACGATGACTCCGCGCGCGCTCCTAGGATAAATATCCGGATTGGGTTGATCGTCCGGCCTAATACTTGCGCTGTGTTTGTTCCTAGAGGTGGATGTAGTGACTGGCGTAATGCTGTTGGTTATTTGCGAAATGGACTATCATTAGTTTTGATCAGTTACTCTAAACAGATCTCCAGAGTTCATCTCCTCTCTTCGAAAAAAAAACCCTCTGATGCAAAGCATGAAGAAGAAGCAGGAAATGGCATGTACCTGTTAGAGATCGATAACCTTCGAGAGTGAGTCGTTGATTGCGAGTAGAGTAAGGGCTAAATTCATGTAAGATAGCGCCGATCGTCATCGGGTAGGTCAGCAATTTAGAGACATGACGTCTCGAGCGATCCTCATCGATTGAGCGAAAACCACGGGTGTAGAGGAGCAAGTCCCAATTAGCGAGGGTGATAGTTTCTTCGTAGGGCTGGCAGTCGGGGAGGTCGAACTCGAGCATCGGACGCTGAGACCTGAGGTCGTGTTCGTCCTCGTTAGCCTCTCTGAGTCTTGGCCAATACTTCGCCTTCTCGCCGTCGCTCTCCCAGGCCTCTCGAGAAGAATGGGTGGGGTATCCACATTCGGGACAGTCGTAGCCCACCAACTGGTCGGGATAGACCGGACAGCGTGCGATCGCCCGGATCCGCGCCGCCTTCTCCCGCATCGCTGCGATCGGCGAGCTCGTCAGCGGGTGGAAGAGGTTGTCTGATTCGAGAAGCCGTGTCGGGGGGGATGGCGCATTCTTGCGGCCTGCCATAGCCTCGCCCGTCGGGGGCTTCTTCTTGCCCAGCGGCCATCCGAGGCCGAAGATCGATCGAGACGAGCTTGGCTGGTGGGGATGGTAGGATGATATCTGTCGTGTCAACCAGCGATGGTGCGTCCTTGTTGAGCTTTGCAGGAAAGACATCTTCTGCCCGGATTCCAGGGAATTGCGATGGCTGTCTGGGATATTTCTCGCCATCCTTGACTCGGGGGCTGGGACTGTCTGGTGACAGGCGATTGATTACATCATCACACTCTCAAATGGGGAGAAAATAAATGCGAGTGACACCTCTCCCTCAAAAAGAGTGACATGTTGCCAAGCTTGACCGCCGTGCAGATCAACAGAAGCTACAAGTTGACCGAGGACACTTCAGGACCGTGTGCTGACTACATACTGTGTTGCGAGGCGCGAGCAAGAGTCTTTATCTTT
This sequence comes from Puccinia triticina, assembly GCF_026914185.1. Classification (NCBI taxonomy): domain Eukaryota; kingdom Fungi; phylum Basidiomycota; class Pucciniomycetes; order Pucciniales; family Pucciniaceae; genus Puccinia; species Puccinia triticina. The sequence goes on along the minus strand of NC_070560.1, from coordinate 4,872,384 downwards.
CGTGCTCCTGGTGACTGAACAGGCCGGAAACGGTAGTTTAACTCGCTAGAGCAACAAGCAAGCTCCTCCGCATCGGAGCCACCGAACGAGGATCGGAGCTAGAGCCAGCCGGACATGGGCAGGCCAGCAGAGCACCGAGTGGTGTTTGTTGAACAGAAATCCGTATTTCGTTATGCAGGCACAAGGCGGGAACGACGGCCGGCCAGAGTTAGAAGCCCGGCTGTCTATCCTGGCTACGTAATAGCTTGCAAACATGGGTAAGGGCGAGTTTCCTCGTGGCCGAACTTGGGGAGCCTGGAAGCAAGAGAACAAGAGAGCTGGCCTATCGGATGCGGGTCGACGCGGTGGGTGTGCCATGACAAGCTCGGCCGACGCAGAGGGCTGTACCAGAGGCCCACTGCAGGCTACACCTAACCAGGTTTCAAAAAAAATTTTAGAAGGTCCAACCAGGGTCTTTGAACAAGTGAAATACAAAATCGGAAACCGAATGCGATGTCAGACATCAAGTTCGATGGCAGATACCGCTGGCGCCGGTCCACTGCTTCCGTAAGAATGGGAGTGGGGCACACGGATGCAGACTGTAGTTTCTTGGATCACGACGAGGTCGAAGAGGCTAGTAAATCAAGCGCATCAAAATGGCTCTGAATATCAACCCCGGCAGAGGCATCCGGTTGCCCACTCTTCTCCTGATAACCCTCCTCGTCGGCGGGTGCAAGCCGATAGATATTCTCGACCCGGAACCATGGACGAGGGGCTTTGGTTGGGACCCGCGCACGTCCGAGCTCGCCGCCATCCTCGCTCCCCCTGCTTCATCGACGGCTGCGGCGGCGCGACAAGCTGGTCCGGATGATCTCCACCCTATCGACTTTCCAGCCTGGCCATCAGCTAGCCACGACTCCCCCCTACCAGACTATCGCCCTGCCGAGACTTCGACCGGGGAACGTCCCGCTGACTCCCTGGCTCATGGGCAGGACATGTCGTCTGACCCCGGCGATTTTTTTGGAACCGGGTTCCGGAACATTGAGAACCTCGACGACCTTGTAGCGCGCCTCGCAGGCGGAACACCAGGCTCGAATGGCCTCGCGGCGGCAGGGGCTTCACAGGCACATTCTGATATCCCGCATGCACTGGATAGTCATAGTCTTCCAGACGCACCCGCCCTTTTAGAGCATAGCTTTCCGCCCTCTTCCGACATACACTCCGCAGCCGATGAAAGAGCTCCCCATAAGCGGCAGCGTGTCGGACCCAGCTTGCCCATCCCAAATCATTTGCCGCTCAAGCACAACTACCTCCTACCAGACTATCAGTATCATCCTGCCGAAACTTCTACTGAAGAACGTCCCGCTGACTCCCTGGCTCATGGGCAGGACATGCCGTCTGACCCCGGCGATTTTTTTGGAACCGGGTTCCGGAACATTGAGAACCTCGACGACCTTGTAGCGCGCCTCGCAGGCGGAACACCAGGCTCGAATGGCCTCGTGGTGGCAGGGGCTTCACAGGCACATTCTGATATCCCGCATGCGCTGGATAGTCATAGTCATACCATCGCGGGCGCTGGTCAGTCAGACGCACCCGCCCTGTCGGGCCATACCTTGCCGCCCCACTCTGACGTAACGTCCGGGCCCAAACAAAGACCTTCTCGTAAGCGGAATCGAAAACCCAATCTTTGGGTAAAAACCCTCCGATCACAGTCCGGTCGTGTTACAAGCCAGAAGCAACCACAACCCCCACGCAGCTTGTACGTTCCACGTCCTTCAAAAACGGACCCAGGGCTCTCTCGGAAGTTTCTTCCACAAGGAAGACTAGTGTTTCATTCAAATCTCTTTGCACCTGACAATTCATCGGATGGCGTCCAACGGCGGGAAATAGGTCCGATTCAGCTAGCGCTTCAACAACTCCGAAAGGACGTACTCGTTATCCCCGAGAGCGAATTCACCAAGACCTATCAGATGTATCTCGGGTCTATCGACGCGCGTGAGTCCACCAAGCGGGGCGAGCCCAAGATTGATCATACCGGAGCAGACCGATCGAAAAGATTGTTGGATACACTACACGAATTTGCGCCTCATTGTGAGCATTGGTATCAACGTTGGTTCGATGAAACTGGGATAGACTTCAAACATAATCTCCTCGAATCCCAATTTGACGGTTTGAAGGACGTCGGGTTCATCTTCCCCCTCTATCTATTTTATGTTGAGATGATACTTTCGATCGTCCCTAGGAAGAAGGAAGTCCCTCTTGACGTTGAACTTGTCCAGGCCCAAGAATCCTTTAACCGCTTGACAAAGATTTACAAAGACCCGAAATCCCGCAGTGATCCAAAGCTCAATGACATCGTCGAAACGCTCCGCATACGAAGAGCACGTCGTGGAGAAACTAAATATCATCCACTCCTCTGGAACTATTTAGATTTTTGGATAGTCACTTATAGGAATGGAATTTTCCCCACCCAGGGAGAGGATGTTTCATGTTTAGTTAAAGAATTCTTTAATAATGTCTTCTTTTATTCCTATTCAGCTCTTCATAAAAGATACGTCTCAAAGAGAACACTTCAACCACATGATAAAATAGGTATGATGGATTGATTTGTGGCGCGGCTATGATGATTTCAGCAAGCTAATTGACTCATTGTTTCTGAATGTGTTCAGCAGGCCATGTTACCAGCTTGGCGAGATAATCAACTTGTTCCTATATAATTCAAACAATTTTGCTTGCATTTTAATCATCCGCCAGGTATTCATCTTGACCAATTTGTCTATGGTAATTACATTCTCTTCTTCATTTCTGCGCATCAAGTATTGAATAAGGGTAGATTTCCTCTCACCTTGCCCTTTATTGCTTATCATCTTATAAGACTCGTTTTGAAATTTTCATGAATTAGCTTCTGCATCTGAAATAAATCTCCCTTTCTTCAACACTTGTCTTGTTTGTTGCTCTTGAAAGAGATGACCTCTCAGTAGCGGGAGTGTTTATTGCAGGGGATCGAGGAGGGAACCGACGAGTTCCCCCCTGTCCATGGAGGCGGCTAAGCGTAGGGCACCTGGGTGATCGAGCCGGAGCTTCGCGCTATGCGCATGCTTCGCCAGCAAGGCAGGATTCCCTATATGAACCCCGACAAGGGAGTAGCCATGGAGCACTCCGCTGCAGGCTCCTCCCCCCACCTCAGATCACCAGTGTGACGCTCGCTTCAGAGTTGCGAACTTTTAGACATCATAATCTGAACCGAGCTGCTTATTCACTCGTCTTTTCATAATCACTCGTCTCCAACAACACTTCACCACTCTTCCTTTATTTCCACTCCTCTCGCTTCCTTCCGACGACCCTCGCTTTCTTCTTAGCACTTACCCTCATAGCCCACTTACAATCGATTCACGCGCGTCAAAGGGTGATAGTCCCCATATCCGCAGATTGTCTGATTAACCATCCTTCAGATACATCGTCCGCGAGTCAAAGGGTCTTACTCCCCAAATCCGCAGGTGTCCCCAGGCGATTTGCCCCAAGACGAGCGACTCAAAAGAGTTCAATAAGACGATCAAGTCATAGATCAGAGCACCCCCAGGCATTTTAAGCCCCCAGGCAGCTATATTTTTGGTGAATTAGGCGTCTTTCGATTGACATGATAAAGAGCCAACCCACTTCGGGGTCGCTCTCGCATTTTTCGGACCGTCCAGATTATTCATTTGACAAACAAGTAAATTTCATAGCCTAACTTTCCTCGTACTATCAAACATTATTTACGCTCCCAGTCAGGTGTCGCATCAGACCCGAGACCATAAGCTAGATAGTTCTTATCCATTTACACGCTCCTAGTCCAGTGTCGTATTGGACCTGAGACCCAGAACCACATATTACGCTTCAAGTCAAGTACCATATCGGACTTGAGACCCTAAGCTTCTGTCTCCAGGTTGTTACCCCAAGAGACTTTAAACCCCACGTACATCTACTCTCCGTATTTTATTCTTTGTTCTACAAACACGTCCTACATCATCCATAACAAGTTGTGTTTTCAATCTTTTAGCTCCCAGTCAGGTGTCGCATCGGACCCAAGACCCAAAGCCACATACATCTTTGTGTGCTCCTAGTCAGGTGTTGTTTTAGACCCAATACCCAAAGCCAACAATGATTGTTTCACTCTAAATATCACATTTGCGCTTCCAGCCAAGTACCATATTGGACTTCAGACCCTAGGCATCAGCTCAAAGCACGTCCCTTGGTTTCTAACCCAAGATGAAGAGATTGATATACCAGCTGACAAGCTCGTATGTTTCCTTTGACCTTCGCTTCTTTTGCTTTGCTACATAATGAGCAAGCTGACATCAATGACACACATTTGCACGCTCTACTACATAATGAGCAAGGTGACACCAATGACACACATTTGCACGCTCTACCACGGGTTTGTTACGCAATCGCATCTACATGTCACATCATTTTTGGACACAGGGTCTCATTTAAGGAGTCATTGGCTGAACTCAGCATTTAGCTATCAAATTTCGAATCTCCTCGTGATAAAGCTCACAGTCAGGTGTCGTATCAGACCAGAGACCCCAAGCTATTCTACTCCGAGTCAGTTGCATCATAATTTTGGATTCAGTCGCATCAGACTAATTCAAACCCCAGACCGTACCAATATTGACCAGTATCATATTGTCTTTAGGCTCCCAATAGACCGATTACGTTTGATTATCAATCAAATTTGCTGCGATATATCGTGATTAGAATATGTTGTTAAACTTGATAAAAATGGTAGAAAATGAGCGTCACTAGAGCAGTTGCCGCGAGACGCAAAGAAACCACGCGCCGCAACGATAATGCAACACCAGAATCTTTTACCGCGGCATGGTAGCCAAATCAGGAGGTACCAATGTGCTGGTGAAGCAAAGTAAAACATGGCAGAAGAGTTTGTGTTGCCTGATGAGGGGGAATATTTGACTCAGCAAGGTGAGATTGAGAGTCAATGCCAAACTGTTCGTTTACTATCATTCTAGGTAATAGTAAATTATTCTTGGTTTTGTACCGTTACGGGGGTCAACCCAAAGACACTCTAGATTTAGAATCCTTTGTCTCGGTTGCAAAGCAGTCAAGAAACACGATTGATGAGGTTCTCAAGGTCACGAGCATACCACCACCGGTGATAGAAGCCTCTGACAATTTGTATGAAGAGAAAACACATGTCTAGAAAATAAAAGCGGCTCAAGTGGATTCTCATGAAGCACTTGACCAATGTGCTAGCGTCAATGGAATAGGCGGTTTCAAAACCCATCAGGCTGAGAACGGTTTTCAGCAACCCCGATACTCCCAAAGGTGGAACCAAATGTTTCTGGCTGTCTTCACAGGCCATTTCATGTTTCACATGATTTGACCTGTTGTTCCGTATATCTCTCTTGACCTCGTCCTTAATAAGAAGCCAGTGGACTATGCAGGTAACTTGTTGCCCTTCGCTGCCAATCTCCTAGTCTATCAGTGATTTCTTGTCGAAACGGGTCCAAACCCGGCAACTTGCTGCCCTTCGCTGCCAATCTCCTAGTCTATCAGTGATCTCTTGTCAAACGGGTCCAAACCCGGCACACCCTCCATACCCGACTTAGTGATGCTAGCGGCCTGGAAAATTAGCACTTTGCAAGGCTACAACTGTGCAGTCAATGGTTCTTAAAATTTTACGAACTCTTGGAAGAGAAAGTCGGCGCCCTCACCATCACGGGGCAAAGCCTCAAAGGGTTCTGCGTATGGGCTGGCCGCAATTCGTGCACAAAGAACGCCGGGAGGAGATACATATCAGGGCTCAGAGCATGGCATCACTTCCACTCGGCGACTTCCCCTGCGGGACATGATGTTTGCCTAGAGCTGATGCTATAATCGTCGGCAACAGTCAACGCGACCCTACCAAAGAAGTTGTCGAAACCTTTGGTCATTCGGTGGCAACTCATCGCCGTGATTAACATACATTTTGGGGGGGCCATATTTCAACCACACCGTGGCGGTCCTCGCGCTTGGGCGAACTCACATAACCCTTTTATCCGCTGCACTCTAACGACGCCTGCCGGAAGCTGGCTCTGAGAGGCCTTCCCTGTTCCCATAATGCTGAAAAATGCTTCCACCTCACAAAACGGGAGGGGGTTTCACGAATTCAAGCCGTCCTCACACAAACAGGTTACCCAAGCGTGCTCGGACACAGTTTTTGTGTGGCGCCTCGATGAGGGCCACTTTTAAGGGTGGAGACAGAAGATGCATATCTACACCTTGGGGAGGTGGACCTATCCATAGGACCGTATCAGCCACTCCGGTTCTCTTGACGGTAGAGTCAAGAATGTTTGTGAAGTCGGTTAAGGCCGAGAAAGAGCTAGGACTGGTCCACGCGATAGGCGCGGTTTCCGGCCATCACGATGTGGGACTTACTCCCTTTTTTGATGAGAACATAAAAGCTTTGAGGGCACCTTGCCTCTGACCAGATTTAATAATGAATGGGAGAAGAGAGCGATTTAGGTCAACCGAGTCAGAGGAGGCTTGGCGTACCCATCAGAGTGGACACAGACGCACTCCGATTGGACCAACAACCACCGTAACTTCTACTCGACGCTTTGAGACGTATATGGCATGGAGCTCTTCGCTGCCAGGTTGCTAGTTCATAAGGAGCATTGCGATGTGAAACACCAGACTTGCAGCTGTGAGCTAGAAGGGCCGATTATGGGAGGCCGAGACGATGAGAAAAGAGAATGGGACGACTTATGCACCTGTGAAACACCAGACTTGCAGCTGTGAGCTAGAAGGGCCGATTATGGGAGGCCGAGACGATGAGAAAAGAGAATGGGACGACTTATGCACCTATTGAGGTGCGTGAGGAGTGAGGCAAGAAAACGGATGAGTGAATGGATTGCATGGTGAGCACAGAAGGAAAAGAGACAGAGAAGGAAAACAATGAAAAGGAACGGAGAGATACCTGTGAAACACCAGACTTGCAGCTGTGAGCTAGAAGGGCCGATTATGGGAGGCCGAGACGATGAGAAAAGAGAATGGGACGACTTATGCACCTATTGAGGTGCGTGAGGAGTGAGGCAAGAAAACGGATGAGTGAATGAAGAAAAGAGAAGCGGAGCCGATACAACTGTAGAACTAAATACAACTGCTAAACCTAAACAGAAGATAAATACAGTTGACGGATCCGCATGCTCGCCCGCCTTGCCGCAGTAGCCCCTAAAACCCTTCTCTGGCCTGTACCGCCACAGCCCCCCCTGCTCACTAGGCACAGGAAGACTCGTTAGTTTTCATGTTCCCCAGAGTGACTTGAGAGATAGCTGCCCGGGTTTTCTTGGGATTTAACGCTTTGGTGAGGAAATCGGCGTAGTTGACACTGGTTGGCACATATTGAACCTCGAAATTCTTCGCCTTCTCGATGTGAAAACGCAGCCAATGATGCCGCACATTTACATGCCGAGTGCGGTGTTGATAGACAGAGTCCTGGAGGAGCGCCAGGGCGCCTTGGTTGTCACAGAAGAGCCGAACATTTGACGGAGTGACATTGATGAGCGGATAAACTTGCTTGAGGAGTTGTTGAGCCCAACGGATATCTTGTCCGGCGGAGGTACAGGCTCGGTATTCTGCCTCGATCGTGGAGAGGGATGGCGCGTCTTCATCTTCCTTTTGACACCGCCAGCCAAACACGCCGTTATGCTGCAGCAGACTCCCAGCGAACGAGGCGGCATTTAGACCAGAAGCGTAGCTGGCGTCTGCGTACCCTACAAGCTGATGTGACTTGCCCCCGACGTTCCCTAGCGTGAGTCCAAAGTCCTTCGAACGCTGGAGATACCTCATCGTACACATGAGCTGGCCTTGATGAGTCTTCTTCGGATTGTTCAGAAATTGGGACAGGTAACTAACTGCAAACGCCAAGTCCGGTCGAGTGCACTGCACAAGATATTGCAGCAGACCCACACCCCGGCGATAGTTGAAGCCCGGGTCGACCGGTTCATCCTTGACTGGACAGGTCAGAGCATTACCGGGTAATGGAGTGGAGGCCGGCTTGCATTTGAGCATACCGAATTCCTCCAGGATTTCTCGCGCATACCGGTCTTGACTCAGCGTGATCGTCCTGGCAGTCCGGTCCCTTGCAACCCGCATGCCGAGGACATACTTGCAGGCTCCCAGGTCCTCCATCTCGAAGCGCTCCTTGATTTTCTTCTTGAGAAAAGAGACGTCGGGTCCCATGATAACCAAATCGTCGACATGAACAAAAACAAAGCACGGCTTGGACGCGTCCTGATGGCAGAAAAGACAGGGATCCACCACAGCGGGTGTGAAGTTGATGGACTCAAAGAAGTCCTTGAGGGCCTTGTACCAACACCGGGGACTTTGCTTTAAACCGTAAAGCGACTTCTGGAGCTTTAGACCGTGACCCGGCGGAAGTTCAATTCCCAAGCCTTCTGGGACCTTGATGAAAATCTCCTCTTCCGGAATTCCGTTGAGAAACGCGCATTTTACGTCCATCTGTTGAACATCCCAGTCAAGAGTCGCCGCGATACCTAGCATGATTCTGAGAGTGGCCGTTCTTCCGGTCGGAGCAAAGGTTCGGTTATAATTTACACCCTCGACTTGGCGAAAACCGCGGACACAAAGGCGAGCCTTATATTTCAGGAGCTCGCCGTCCGCGTCAAACTTGCGCTTGAAGACCCACGTCGTGTCCAGTTCCCTACAGCCAGGAGTTTTGGGAACCACCACCCACACCTTGTGTCTTTTGATGTTGTTGAGTTCAACCTCAACTGCCATGAGCCACTCATTCTCGTCGATCCTACCAAGGATCTCCCCATAAGTCTTCGGGTCCGAAAGAGAGGACGGCTTGTCGACAATGACCAGGGCCCGGTGACGTCTGGACCCCAATATGATGTTGCCCTCGTCGATGTCTGAGGAGATGTTCTTTGGGGCCACATCATAATGAGGAACGTAGGCATAGCCCTTCACCGCAGGGGTCAGTCCAGGAGCCGCAGGTGGAGCCAGATCCTCCAATGGTTCAGGCGGCGTCGGAGGTCGTGAATTGGGGACTGGCGCCGGAGGAGGAGTGTGAGGTCGCTCGGGTTCAGAATCAGGACCAATTTGGGATCCTTCAGAGCCAACGACAGGTAAACCCAGAACTTCTTCAATCACATTGCCAAAGTCAAAGAGAACCGGTGGACACATAGGGGAATCGGAGGTCGAGAGGAGAGGGAAAGTCGATGGGAAGAGCCTCACGTGATGTGAGGTAATCAGCTTGTTTGTGCCTGGCACCCACACTCGAAACGACTGATGATGTCCGTTGTATCCCACAAAGACAGCCTCAACCCCGGATGGAGAGAACTTGGAGTCTCTCCATTTGCGCTCCTTGAATAACACGGCCCTGCAGCCAAACGGGACCAGAGTGCTCAAGTCCGGTTTCTTCCCGTGCCACATCTCATAGGGAGACAAGAAGTTGATGGAGCTGTCAGGGGACCGATTCTCAAGGAAAACCGACAGAGTTACGGCTTCCCCCCACCATTCCAGGGGTAGGCCACAAGTCATGAGAAGCGCTCGCGTCTTTTCGATCGTGGTCCGATTTCCCCGCTCAGCCATTGGATTTTGTTGAGGAGTGTACGGAGCCGTCGTGAGGTGCTGGATTCCGCGCTTGGCAAAAAGTGTGCCAAACTTGTGATTACAGAATTCGCCTCCATTATCGGAGACTACTAATTTTAATTTTCGGCTGAGATAGGTTTCGGCCTGATTAAGAAATATTTGAAAGAATTGAAAGGTATCAGACTTACACTTCATTGGGTAGATAAATCGATACTTGGTATAGCCATCGATAATCTTGAGGAAATAACGATTTCCTCCCCGAGAAGTGGGGGTGATAGGGCCGCACAGATCCATATGGATACAGTCCAGAGGGGCGGAAAAGGTGGGGAACGTGCCCCCAAACGGTTGTCAATGCATTTTGGCTCGGTCGCAAACGTCGCAATCCAGGGCCTTGAGATGAAGGTTTGGGTACGCTTTATTTAAATACGCCAAACTTGGATGTCCGAGCAATCGATGGAGATCGAGCGGGGTTGGCAATGAGATAGATAATGCTTTCAAGGGATTCATGTCGATTAATAGGACATTCTCCCCGGTGGAGCCCGTAAAAATAACCTCAGAACCCTTACGACACTTGAATCGAGTGCCCCGAGAAACCGGAACCAGGGAGTATCCGAGTCAAACATAGTGGGTGAGTGAGATGAGGGAGTTGGAGAGTTTGGGCGCGAAATACGCCAGAGGAAGATTGAGAGGACCGAGCGCAGTTTGGATGATTGCTGGCCCAAACCCAACGATAGGAATTGCTGCACCGTTGGCCCCAAAAACGGAGGTAGCGGTGCTGGAGAGGTTTGAGAAGTAGGAGCGGTCTTTGAGATAGTGTCCGGATGCCCCGCTGTCGAGTACAATGGCGTCCTGGAAACCAGACTTTGTCCCTAGATTGGCCTTTGGGAGTAGCTTGGTCATCCGGTCAATTGCCGCTTGGTGATAGGCAATGGCCTTGTCCTTGTGCAGATGGAAACACTCGGACTCGGGATGGGCGGCGTCGGGATTGTGCTTTCCCCCAGTGCACTGGACTTTCTTCTTCTTCTTGGAGGCCTCACTCGATTGCTGTTGTTGAGTGACAGCCAGAGCGGTAGCTGCCGAGATGAGTTCAAGTTCCGAGTCCTTATTTCGGCGAACCTCCATTTCCAGAGCGCTAAGGAAAGGTTCCATCTCAATGACCTCGTCTTCCTTAAACTCCTTAAACTGGAGCGTTTGAAAGGTGCTGAAGGACGGCGGAAGCTTTCGTAACGCAAAAACTACGGCCATTGCGGTGAGACCATCCTTTCCAAACTTCTTGGCCCCGATTTCACAGAGATGTCAATAAGCGTGTCTGATCTCGGATATTGACTTGTCCATGTCCGATTCATCAAAGTGTATATTGAAATACTTGTCCATGGCGCTGGCGGCGTTTTCCATAGTCTTGGCCATGAAATGAGCTTCAATGGCGTCCCACAGCTTCTTAGCATCATAGTCAGTGAAGCTGGTGACGAAACGTTCCAGGTTGGCAGTCGTCATATGCATCCGAATGAAGTTAGTTGTCATTTTGTTGTGGAGCTGATAGTCGGTCTTCTTCTTCATCTCATCGGTTTGTTCGAGCAGAATATAGTCATCTAGACCCTTATAACCGAGAGTGGTGATGATCGCCCAACGCCAACTTGTGAAGTTGTCTTTATCAAGCTTGTCAGTGACAAGCTTGATGTTCGATGTGTCAATAGAGCTCATGATTGGGAGAGATGGCTGAGAGAGTGGTTTGAGGGAGGATGACGAAGACGGGATTAGGAGATTGCTGATTTTGGATTCGGATTCAGAATCGGCGGATTTAAACGATTGGCGACTGGATGCAAGAGGAGTTTTCTCTTCCGACTCAGAGGAAGAGTCCGCCAGACGGGTGTTGAACGGATCCTGAACAACGGGATTGAAGTCTTCGTTGTCGGAGTCCGCCACGGTGCAAAGTGAGATAGTTCTCTATTCGTTATCGTTCGGATTTCCTACGGACCTAAGAGCTCTTTATGCTGGGCTCATAAGCGCCCTCCATGTTACTGTTCAAGTTTTGTGACTTCTTCACCAACGGCTCCGTGGCGCGCACACCCTCCTTGGCCGACCTCGTTTTGCTTGGGGGTTGGAAAGAATCCACCCTGCAAAGTTACAACTGTGCCGTGAAGAAATTTAAGTCTTTCTGCGCGCTCACGGGCGAGCCACTGACAGAGATGCCCGTGTCGTCTAACGCCCTCGAACGGTTCTGTGTTTGGGCCGGCCGCAACGCATACTCGGCGAGTAAAGGGCAAATCAACTCTTCGACGGTAAAGAAATACCTCTGCGGGCTAAAGGCGTGGCACACTTTCCACGCAGCAACCTTCCCCACTGGTTCTAGCGACAGGATCGACCTGATTCCGAAATCGTCCGCTCGCTTGGACGCCTCGCTGTCCAAGACTCCGCCCAAACCCGCGGTGATGTTGTGGCAACTCGTCGCGGTGGCGAATTTACGCCTCGGGGGCAACAATTTCGATAGAGCGGTGGCGGGTTTGGCCATTGTCGTGTTCTGGGGTCTGGCACGCTTGACAGAACTCACATACTCTGCGAGATCTGGTGCCCTCCCCTACGCCTCCTCCTTGTTGACTTCGGATGTGGCTTTCTCTACCGACCCCTCTCTGGGGGAGGTGGCGACGCTGACGGTCAGGTCGGCAAAGACAGCAGCGCCGGGTCACCCTCAATTGATCGTCTCGACCGCACAGAAGGGGATCCTATATCCGGTGAAGGCCATAAGACGACGCCTGCCGGAAGTCGGCACGGCCAGGACTTCCCTTTTCGGGTATCAGTCCGGCGGCTGCAGGTTTCACCTGACAAGGCGCGAGGTCGTCTCACGCATACAAGGAACGCTAACGACCAACGGGCACGCTAGCGGTTTGGGACACAGCTTCCGCGTGGGAGGGGGCCTCGCTCCGATTCGCCCTGGTAATGTCGACGGGTGACATCCGCATTTTGGGCCGTTGGTCTTCAGCGTGTTACAAGCTGTACATACGCCCATACAGTCCAGCCGACGTGCGGCGGTCCGAGGCAATTTTGCTAAACGCAGGGAAGGACAGGGAAGAGTTAGAATGAAGTGTTTCTGTGGTTTCCGGGTTTTTTCTTCGGTTTCCTTTTTTTTTTCTCCGGTTTTTCTGAGAGTGTAGGGTGTTCACGCGCGGCTCAGGCTCTCCCAAAACCCTGAGTTTGTGGGCTTGCGCCTGAACCCCCACTTTCTGATGTTTGCCGGGAATAGAAACCTTCAGACCTCTTTCTCTTCCCTGGTCGGGGTCAGCAAAGGAATCATCCTTGCTGGCTCACTTCCCACACTTGCTGCGGGAAACTGCCGCACAGTGGCCCGCAGCAAGTACCAGGTGAGAGCAACAGCCGAAGTGGATAGTGTAGAACTCCTTTCCTTTTGGGCACTCTTTTCAGTAAACCCCAACTCACAAGCCCTTGGCTACAACAAAGCAATGGAGAGATAAGCCTGTTGATTACACAAACATATGTACTGGATGATTTACAACCGAGATTTTCAGTGACAGTCACACACAGACATCAAGGCTACAAATACATTACAGTGCATCATTCTCCTTTCTTTGCCATGTTCCTGAGACAAAAAACTGGGATAACTGTGCGGGTTATAGGCCTGCTTGGAGGGACTTGAGTCAAGTTCCCCTAATCGTAGCACTGGAACTCGCAAAGGACCCGGCCACTTTGACCCATTCCGGCTCCTGCCCAGCGGTCTGAACTTCCAAACCCTCCCTGGGAGTATCCGGAATCCAGCCGGGTTTTACCGGATCCTTGCTGGAATCGACCTTTACCGGGAGGAGTCGGAGCTCACCCAGGGCCAGGGGAAGATGATTTGCAGTTACAGTAGTTTGCTAAAGTCCTGAAACGCAATTTTGTCTGTGGGGTGCATTGAGGAGATTTGTGAGAGTTTGCTTCAGAGGAACTTGGGCTGCTGACGAGTCCATACCGTCTTTGGTCCCCGATCAGTTTCTAGGAACACGACGAGGTTGAAGCGGCTAGTCATCCACATCGACCATGGCTCTGAAAATCCACTCTGGCAGAGGCATTCAGCTGCTCAGTCTTCTCGTGGCGATATTCTTCCTCAGCGGGTGCGAGCCGATGGAAGCACTAAACTCGGAAACACGCGGCGAGGGGGCCGAAGACTTGTTCGACCTCGGCCGTATCATCCCTGCCGCTGGTTCATCGACGGCCGGGGCGGCTAGACAAGCTGATCACTATCAACCATCCTCAGCCAATCTTTTACACCCGGTCGGCCTTCCAGCCGGCCCTTCAGCTAGCCACGACTCCCCCCTAACAAACTGTCACCTTGCCGAAACTGCTACTGAAGAACGTCCCGCTGAGTCCCTAGCTCATGGGCAGGGCATGCCGCCGTCTGACCCCGGCGATTTTTTTGGGACCGGGTTCCGGAACATTCTGAACCTCGACGACCTTGTAGCGCGCCTGGCAGGCGGAACAGCAGGCTGGAATGGCCTCGCGGCGGAAGGGGCTTCACAGGCACATTCTGGTGTGCCGCATGGACTGGATAGCCATAGTCATACCATCGCGGGCGCTGGTCAGTCAGACGCACCCGCCCTTTCAGAACATAGCTTTCCGCCCTCTTCCGACATAAACTCCGGAGCCGATCAAAGACATCATCATAAGCGGAAGCGTGTCGGACCCAGCTTGCTCATCCCAAATCCTTTGCCGCTCAAGCACAACTACCTCCTACCAGACTATCAGTACCATCCTGCCGAAACTGCTACTGAAGAACGTCCCGCTGAGTCCCTGGCTCATGGGCAGGACATGTCGTCTGACCCCGGCGATTTTTTTGGAACCGGGTTCCGGGACATTTGGAACCTCGACGACCTTGTAGAGCGCCTCGTAGGCGGAACACCAGGCTGGAATGGCCTCGCGGCGGCAGGGGCTTCACAGGCACATTCTGGTGTGCCACATGTATTGGAAAGTCATACTCATACCATCGCGGGCGCTGGTCAGTCATACGTACCCGCCGTCTCAGACCATAGCTTCCTGCCCTCCTCGGACATAACCTCCGCAGCCGATGAAAGAGCTCCTCATAAGCGGCAGCGCGTCGAACCCAGCTTACAACCCAGCCTACTCACCCCATCTCCTTTGTCGGTCAAGCCACAGCACGACAGAATCCGTTCGCACGTATTAAATCCTTTCCCGCTCGTTCGGAACTCCGTCATCCAACGACCACAGCTCTCTGAACCGTTACCTCCAACGGGAAGACTAGTGATTGATTGGACACTCTTTGCCCCTGTTGATCCAACAGATCTCATCCAACAGAATGAGATACATAAGCTCCTGGGAGAGCTCGCAAAGAAGACCCTCAACCTCCGGCTCGTCATCCCTCAGAAAGAATTCATCCATACCCATTCCATGTACCTCCTGGGTCGCAATGGCAGCGGCAAGGACCTTCGCAAGATAAGGAAAAAAAAGATTTTTAAACAAAAAGGATGAGTTTTCGGCTCGTCGTCAGTATTGGTATCAACGTTGGTTAGACGAAACTGGGATAGACTTCACAGAAGATCTCAATCAACTCCACTTTGCAGGTTTCAATCACATCAAGACCCTCTTCCCTCTCTACCTATTTTATGTTGAGATCATATGCTCGATTGTCCCGAGAGAGGAGGAAGTCACCCTGACAATTGAACTAGACAAGGCTCGCGAATGCTTCAACAAATTGACAAAGATGGTCAATGGCGAGAAGTTTGGAAGACATCCACAGTACAAAGAGTACAAAAAGATCTACGAACGGATCGTGGGACAGAGACTTCGTGGTCACGATACATTTCCTCAACTCCTCTGGAGCTATGTGGGGCATTGGATGGTCAAGTGTAGGGGAGGAATTTTCCACGATTCGTTTGATGTCAACACAGTGCCTTCAAGGACTGTCAAAGAATTATTCAATAATGTCTTTGCCTTTGCCTACTCAGCTCTTGATGAAAGATACATTTCTTGGAAGACACTTCCATCACATGACCAAATAGGTATGTTGTATTGATTGGTAGCGTGGGTACGATGATCCCAACAGACTGATTACCACATTGTTTCTTGACGTAGTTAGCAGGCCAGACTACCAGGTTGACAAGATAATCAGCTAATGCAGTTTCATGTAATCCAATCAATATTTCTTGTATTTCAATTATTGTCTAGGGGTCACGCATTATTCTCCTTTTCTCTTACCCATCAGGTATTTAGGATTGTAGATTTCATCTTGCCTTGTTGAATATGTAGTCCAAAGACTAAAGATTAATGACACACTTTTCAGTCATCATGAAGAGAGTATCTGAGAGGATCTTCCCGTAACAGGAGTGTTTAGAGTGTACATGTAGTTGCACATTGGGAAACTATTACCAAACTCACAAACCCTCCAGTATAACAAAGCGATGAAAAGGTAGGACTGTGGATTACATGAACATGCTTGGTGATTTACAACAAAGATTTTGAGTGGCAGACACACGCTTGCATCAAGGCTACAAACGCAGTGTTTCTTTTTTTTGCGAAGTTCTTACAAAAAACTGGGATAAATGTGCTGCATGGGAAAAGATGAAAAAATGACGTGCAAGACGGAGTGGAAAGACTGATGGATGGTATCGAAGTCCTCGACTGCTGAATCTTTGAAGTTGATTATGCGGCGGAGGTGGCCGCCGGAACTTGGCGCATCGGACCCGTGAGACCGGACGAGTGAGATTTGGCCCGGAATGCCACGGTGGTGATGTATATCAACGCAGCCGAGAAGAGGAGCCCTAATGGAGAAAAAAATAGAGTTGATTAGATTGGTGCTACGAGACACTCGTGACGCAGTGCGAATGACTCACATAGCATCCAGGCGAATGC
Source organism: Puccinia triticina (assembly GCF_026914185.1). Lineage (NCBI taxonomy): Eukaryota > Fungi > Basidiomycota > Pucciniomycetes > Pucciniales > Pucciniaceae > Puccinia > Puccinia triticina. The sequence goes on along the minus strand of NC_070560.1, from coordinate 4,855,953 downwards.
CTGAACAGCTCTCGAAGCCCCGCAGTACGGCACGCTGATGTCGATGACTTGATTGTTGAGGAACAGATCGCCGCATTGTACGGTGCCACCCAAGACGTCGGTCCAGGAGGCAGCAGCGCACAACCAAAAGAGCCAGGTTAACGCGATGAACCCGAGGTTGGAGGCGACGGACGAAAGGACATGGCCGAGAAGTCTCAAGTTGGCGAAAAGGTAGATCGGTAAGAAGAGCAAGGACCAGCACGAGGTGAACAGGAGGAAACGGAGCCTATGAAGACGAACAAGAAACAGTCAGCATGAGGGTCACGCACTGCAGCTGACCGTAGCTTGGAGAGTGGAAGTAGGGTTACCTGTCACGGTGGCTGCCGCTAGGATAGCCATGGTCGTCGTAATCATGGACGAGGACGGCAGTGATTATGAACTGGATGACCGAGAATAACAGCGCAAGCGAAAAGAGGATAGGAAGAATGATCCTGTGCAGAGTACTCTGGTGGTGAGCGGGGGTAGCAGTAGTAGACATGGTCAACAGGCTGTCGGGTGTCTGGAAAACTGGCGACTGCTTGGCAATGGGGAGGGAGGGGGATGCCGCTAAGTGGGCGGTATGGAGGCGGGATGGATTATTATTGTTTTGGTTGTTGATGGTTGGGGAGGGCGAGGGCGAGGGCAGCGGTGAAGAAAGAGGAGGGGAGACTTAAAGAGTAGTACAAAAAGGATCGGAGATCTGCTTGTGTTGATCAAGAGCAGACCACTTTATCATTTTCAGTCTTACTGTTCTCGATCGAATTTGGCTGACGTATGCTCCAACGATTGATTGGATATATGCATAGCCCTTCTGGGCAATTCAACACCGGCCAGCCGGAAAAGAGCAGAGATGCCCAGGAAAGTTCCCTGCGATTTGTGCCTTGGCCGTTTATGGAGTTCTCGATCAGGCGACCGGGCAGCTGCATGTGACGGAACCGGCGGGTTGCCCGGGTTGGACTTGCCAAAGCCGGGCGCGGCGGGAGAGCAAAGTCCTATGAATTCAACTTCACCATACTTTGTAACAACCTTTGCGGACACTCTCAGTGCTGTCCTGGTCCATAATGGACTTGCTTTGATACTATGTATTCGGCGCGAGTGACCGGGCGGAGTCACCCGCCGGGGCTTCGCTCGGAATAGTCATTTGGTATGAGTGATACAAACACCGCTCGGGGATTAAAGACCCAGAGTCCAGATCATGGGGCTGGAATCCTATCTGGTCAAGGCAGTTCTCAATGGGCAGCCGTCGACCTCGCCCTGCGGTCAGAGCAAGACTGCCTCTCCTGAACACCTCCTGATAGCTTCACCCCTCTCTTAAGGAACTGATAGGCGGAGCACACCCACTGAGATGAGCGATTAAAAAAAAGACCACATAGCCTGTCCTTTCGTGGGACTGAGAGGCGCTCTCTGAGGTTAGACCGGTACGGGAAACGAAGCTTGCCGACCCGCTCGCCCAAGAAGGCTGTTGGCCTGTTCGTGAACAGGAAATCCTCGCGGTAGAAAGGCTGTTGGCCTGCTTAGCGAGAGGGGATCCTCTGGCCGAGCAGGCCCGTGACTTGTTTGCCGGACTCGGGACTCGGCAGGCATTCCCCTGGCTGAGCCGGTCTGGCAGTTCTTCGGGAGCAATCCTCCCCGGAGAGCAGGTCCTGGCGCCTGAGCATAGGGCCATGCTGCAAAGTGTTGTCCTTCGGGGCTTGCTTTTTATTTCAGAAAATATGACCCACGCACGAGCCACGGTGTTTATTGCGGCGGGGATTTTTCCAGCCATTCATTTGTTTACACACAATTCATCTTTCCCATGTGCAGATTATCTAGCCATCTTAATCCACTCGAGAGGAGTATCTCATGTACACTCCTTGATGCTTCTGTTCACAGACGCATTCCTCCGGCTTGAGACTGAGGCCACTTTTTAACCTCATTGACAATGGACATGGCCTCGAAAATATTGACTTATCACACGTTCATTAATCAATGATCAGTTCAACAAAAGATTCTATGTACAATATCTAGGTAGTTTATTGATTTTCTTCAGTCTAAATAACAAAATGCGATGTATATTCTGAAAAACGAGTAAGGACCAAACTGTGTGTTTCTTCACGTTTGTTTTTGGACTTTTGTTATCTTTACAAAACGAGATGAGTCAGTTGTATTCAGTCAGTCCATTGACTATCACTCACAATAACTAGGCACAGTACAGAGATACTAAATCTTGATAAAGCTGCCGGATTCTATATATTTGAGGTAACTCTCTTTCTACGGATAGGATGATATTAACAGTGGCAACCATGATTAGGGTTTGGGCGTTCGCCAGTGTGGACGTCTAAGCTTCCTCGACGACTCCTGTGACTCGGTATGCTATTGTGATGGGGCTGTTGATTATAGATGCAAGAGGTTGAGCGCTGACCACTGGGGCGGGTTATGGAATCGTAAGCTTCGTCGAGATAGTAACCAATGCCTGTCGATGGGCGGGTGGGTGGTCGAGTAGGTGGCCCAACAATTGTGTTCGAGCAGGAGGAGACAGGCCTGATCGGCGTGGACGGCTTTAAGATTCCCTTCAGAGGTTGATCATTACCGCTACCTGAAAGAGAATTGCGACGACTGACGCCTCTAGAGCCGGGATTTGAGCGAGAAGACCGCGGGCGAGCTTCTTCGCAGACGTTCGAGGCCACGGAGAGAGGGCGCAAGGGATGGAGCACGTTTTGGGAGTGTGCTAGCTTTTGTTGTCGGTCGGCTAATCGCAAACGTTGAAGGAGCAAGGCTGGGTCGGGCGCACACGTCGCTGGGGGACCGGCACTGCTGAACGAAGGTCGGCGGGACATAGGTCGAGACATAGGCGGCGGAGCATGAGAAGCTGGAACGGCAAGGCTTGCTGAACTCGCGTTGCGAGAGTGACGTGATCGTGGCGAGAGTGAGCTAGGCGTGGTCGGTCCACCTGAGGAGGCCCATGGGTGAGAAGAACATGAAGAGCCAGAGCAGGTGGGTGAATTCGAGCTGAGCGAGTGAAGAGAATCTCGCAGGTCCGCATTTGGATGCGAGCGCGATCGGCTGAATGAAGGCCTTGAGGACTGTTAGGCAAATACAATAATGGGTAGAAGAAAAGCAATACTCGATCAGTTGGATTGGATAACAAGTTGAATGAAGGAGAGATCATCCACTGACGGGGTCTGCCCTTTTCGATTCTCCCATACCATGGACATTGGGCTGATGTTGTAAACAGAGCTCCCTCTCCAAGCGCAGGTTTTGAGCCACCAAAAACGCCTTTTCTTCTTTTAGCTCACGGGCTTCTTGTTTGATGAGGGCTAGCTGCATTTGATGACGGTGCTGCAACTCTTGAAGTTGTTTGGTAGTGATGACCCCTGGGGGTGCTCCGTGGGAGCCAATAGAGTTCGCAGGTCGATGGGTAGCATGGGCGCTGGAGGTGATTTGATCAAGATCGTCGATCAGCTATATTGATCACTTGAAACGAGATATCCCCTGGCAGAGAGGGGGCATACGCCAAGAGTTACTTACGAGGACCTGAGGGCGGGGTCATTCTGCGCCGGGGCCAGGGAGTTAAGACGTGGCATAGCTTTATTTTTTGAGGGTGCAGTTTCCATGGATAGTTTGTGCGGCAAAGTCGCTGGGCGGGAGTCCTGACGGATTCTGGGGGATGGCAGCATAACGGATGAGATAATTGAGGAGTTGCAGACGAGATGAAAGGCTAGTCAGCGTTAACTGTGTGGTTCAAGCGATGTAAATTGAACTGCTTGGATAAACTGAAACAGTGATTGGAAACCAGGAAGAGAGAGATACGATTACGAGCAGAGCCAAGAGGGGAGTGAAGATATCTGTTTTGAAAAGAGCCGTATGCCAAGATATCTATCTCGAGATTTCGAAGAGCTAAATCTTGCCAAGTTGCTCCAATAAAGTCCGACCAATCCACATCAATAGAATGCAAGTGCGTAAACGGGTGAGAACGAAGTTGAGAGACAAATGATGCTTTGGAAACAGAATATAACTGAGGTGAAAATCAGTAGAGAAACTATAACCACTTGGATCAGCCAGTTAAAAGATATTTGTGTCTTCAGTGGCATCCGAGTCGGCGAAAGGGCATCAAACTCAGCACTCGGCTTCAAACTCAGCAATCAATTGACTGGCGTGATTTCTCGAGGGCACTCGCACCGATCATGGAGTATTCTGGGGACCCTTGCCAGTGGCACATCAAAGTCTGAGAGGTTGCGGAAGTAGAATGGTCGGCCGGGTCCAAGTCAGATAAATGACACTGATACATACTCGAATCAAGATTACGAGAAGGCAATATCCATTCAAAGATTAAAAGAATGCAGCGTATTTGACCTAAAGCTGGGAGTGGTAGAGACTTTAACTGACAACCGGAACTCGACATACAAACCACGACCACGATGCTCAAGTTCACAAATCTGAGCCGGTTAATAAGAACGACAAGTCGAGGAAAGGGAAGGATTAATGGAACTCACGCAAGGTCGACCAAGTCAATCGCTGGTCCAGCTCGAGCTGTTAAAGGATGGATGAGGTGAGTCTTGGGGGTGACCAATCAGAGGGAGTTTGTTTCAGTTGCGGTCATTAACCACCTTTTTACGGCAAGCCAGGGTCTCGAATTTCCAGGGACCCCCAACTTCCAAGCTTTCAGAGCTCTCGGGAAATAAGGCCACCGAAAAATAGAAATGTCGAAACGGATGGACGCAAAGAAGGGGCCCCAGAAACGACACATAACGTCAAGGCGATACCCACACACATGAATAGCTTGTGCATAGCGATGAGGATGATAGACAAATTTGAACATGGTTTGTCTCAACAAGTACATAATATGCATTTGTGTCCAAGACTGGAAAGTAGAAAGTGAAGCTTCCATACAAACTCATTCTCCAGTCTCTCCCGAGTCCGGACCAACTGATGCCGATTGATCTGAAGGTTTTGTAGACAGCTCGGCTGATGGGTGTTTGTCTCAAAAGACGTGGGAGGATGCGGTAGGATGCGGTATTGTTCAAGAAGTTGAAAATTCGGTTGTCGACCCTTGAGTGAGTACATTCTACATAAATGCCGAAGCTGAGACTGAAGCAAGGTTGGTGTGATTTCTCAACAAATGGGCAACTCCTGGCAACCTCTCAGGCCAAAAGGGCTTTTTTTTTTTTTTTTAGTGCAGTATTCCAAAAGGGCTTCTGGGATGGACTCGCCAACCGATGTATGTATGTATGTATAACATAGACAGCCTACATACATAATTCATATGCTTTGGCAAGTCAAAGTACAAACTCGAGCCTTCTTAAGTCAAAAAGCCAATGGGATTTGCTCGGCGTGAGGAAAACCAAACATCGAAACCGCAAGTGAAGGAACACGCACAGTTATTTCAAATTTCAAACCCTTGGCTCCGAGCCTCGCAAACCCGAAGTCGATAACAAGGTCGCTCGAATCGCTGTCGCGAAGATGTAGAGATGTGTGAGGAGTGATGGCCCGGCTATGCTGGAGACTGTTGCGATAGGTCGTGATTTTTTGTTGATTCGCGACTTGATCCTTTGGGGCGACTTGTCTATCTTGCGGATTTCCGATTCAGCAGGTGTTTCGTGTGCATGTTTAAAGCTTGAAGCAGGCCAGGATGATCGGAGAGGCAAACACTGCGGGAGTAGATCTGGACAAAAAGGCAAAAACGATACAGAGTAGATGTTCGTCGCCAATGCTTTTAAGGAGTTCTGCTCCTGCAGACCTGCCAGGAGCTGCCTCAGAGCAGACTTGATCATTAGTAGCTGTAGCGAGATATGCTGCAGTCGATTCTGACGACGGATGTACCACACACCACTTGCTCGTGAGTCGTCAGGGTGCTACATACAAAACAAGTGGGCTAAGGGAAAGAGTATCCTCTTGGCGACCTGGTTGCTTGCGCTTGCTTGTGTTGATCGTTGACAGTAAGCTCCGCCCAACAGAGATCTATATGTACGCTGGACTCCGTGTACCCGTTGGACAATCAGGTTTGTTAACCCGGGTCCGGGACCAACGTGATTACCGGCTAGTTTAAGTTGCCCATGCTCGGCAGATTAACCCGACAAATGCGATTGCTCTCGACTAAGCCTCTTCGGGCCGAAGCGTCTCCTGCAGAGAAGATTAACAGCAAACTGCAGCAAATTGACACTGGTGGTCAGAGGCTGACGGGGCATTGTAGAGAAAACGATGAATTTTGGGCTTTGCATCTCTCGTGCAGCTTGTTCTCAATTCTTGCTTCAAATCCGAATAGTAGTCCTTGTTGCAGACCTCATTCTGATATGTAAGACAAACGGAGCAAAGTTGATACATTCCCAAAGTGATTGTGTATATTCTGTTTTCATTTTTTCAATTTTGCCATTTCAACTCCAACAAGAACGGAGGATGCCCTTCTTATGAATCTGCAAATCAGCGCAGTGGAGGGTCATATGGATGCATCCGACTAGCAGACTAGCCGATATTTAAAGGTGGAGGAGGTTCCTGGAAGGTGGTGTGATAGCATTCATCACAGTCTGCGAAGGTGCGACAAGACAACTTTAGCACAACAACCTTCCTATTGCTGATTATTTGAAGCTTGGACTCACATGGTCTGAAGTTGTTGTTTGACTCGGGTAAGCTCCATGTGCATCCATACCGACGTACTATTGGATCGTCGGAATCACTGTCCACACCTACGGCCACTACATGAAGCACAAAGGTTTCCAACCAGGGGGGATAAGCTTCATAGTTACTAATATAGCCAAAGAAAGAGCTACATGGAATACGCACCTAACAATCCATCGAGATTTTTGGCCCAGATTTGGAGTGGTCGCATGAATTTTACTGGTGTGAATCCCCCTGCCTCGCCAGGATTAGGGGCTCGTACGCAATCTACAAATTGTATAAGTTGGACTGATGGGTGAGGAGAGAAGGAAATTATCAAGAGGAGATGGTTGATAGTCTCAGTTAGTCACTGTCAACGATTTGACCAGGGTCTATTAAACAATCGAACTTGCGAGGTATTACTCCGTTTTTCTTCTTCGCTTTGCATGAGGACCAGACGCAATTGTAACCCTTCGCATCGTAGCCTCTGCACGCTGTAGGCAAAACCATTGTTATATTTCGAGAGTTAGAGCTTATACGGCTTCCTTTTACAATACGATCTCAGGATTGGTGAACTTACAGGCGCGCTGAAGATTAATCTCAACTTGTTTAGTAAATGCTCCTAACGGGACCCTCTGTTGAGTAGCCCAGCTGTCACCACATTCTATGGAACCCTTCACCCGGACTCCATCATCTGGCATCGGGGCTCTTCGGGAAAGGGCTTGTCGCTGGATTTCGGCAAGCTCAACGGCTGGTAGGCCGACCAGAGCAATCGCGGCAGAAACAAAGTATAGCTTCCAGATTGAACCGGCTGGAAACATATTGATGGTGGAGATTTCAAGGTAGTTAAATAAAGATGCCGGGTTGTAGAGGCCAAAGAAAACTGCGAACGGCGGTTATCTAGTCAAAATGTCTTGGTTTCGAGGCAGGAAGTGAGTAGTGGTGGGCAGGATGAAAGCCTGCTAAAATGTTCAGCTTTTATGCTCAAAAGGAAGTGCATTGCCCAATGCGGCGCGGGGAATTCAACAAGGGCGCATGCCAACTGAAGAACTCCGTCAACGCCACATGTTTGTGGCTCCACATGTATTTGCACCCCCCCGGACGCCCTTGTTTGTGCGAGCGCCTCGCCTGCGCCACAGGTCACAAGCTGTCACAAGGCAGCACAAGGCTGGTCCTTTTTTTTTTTTAAAAAAAAAAGTGCAGTTTGGCTCACCTATGAAACTGGAGAGCTGACATCTAATAGGCGGGCTCCCAGATGTCTGGGAAGGCGCCTTTTAGATGCCCTTCTCCGAATTGGCGGGCGGCTTAGAGCCGCTCGACTGCACGGAGCGCGCCTGCGAAATCCCGGCTGCCCCTCCAGACTCCATTCCTGCGCTAACTTAACACAAGTCCCCCCTGGTGGGAGGCTCGCTGTGGCTGGCCGCGAAGCGGCCCCTCCCGCAGGGAGGGACTTGCGCGTAATGTCAAAATTTTGGCTGGGAAAGAAATCACAAATGGCTGGAGGGAAAATATTAAGCCTCAGCCAGCCTCCCCCTCAGGTCCTGTGGACCTGCCCCAGAGCCAAAAGATACTTCTGGACCTCAGCTTTCATTTGGCACTGGTCTCATCTCCTCAATCCAAACCATTTGCACTGTACTAATGGTTTAAAAATAAAAAAACATGAAGAAATGTAAACTAAGGATGCGCAACCATCATGCCTGGTGGATCCTGGATCCGCAAACCCACAGATCCTACACATGTAGTGTTGCATTTTGTTGCATATAGGAAACTCAATTGTGCATATTATCAGAAAATCCGAAAATGGATCTTCAGAGCAATGAGATATCCTTCAGGGTTTCTTTGACCTTCAAAACGGATTCCTTCAATCAGTTTTGGAGCTTTTTGCTCAAAATTTTGGGTGAGGGTGCGCATCAGCACTGCCAATGTAACTGTCTATTCAGTTTTTTTTGTACATATTTTGCTGATTTTTAAATAATTATTTAGTGGTTTTGGGGTTGAATATCCTTCCTTTCCCTGCCAGACTTCAGACATTAGGCGTAAGCCTCTCCTGCGGAGAGCCCTCCGGGCGGGGTCCCCCGGACCCTCCGTTCGAGAGGCTTAGTTAAGCTAGATTCCTGCGCCACCAGCCCGAACTTAACGCAGTCCCTCCTGCGGAGGTCGCGCTGCGCGCGACCTCCGCAGGAGGGACTTGCCCGCAAGGGGTGAATGTTGGCACAGGAGGAACTTGATTTTTTGCCAAATTCCCAAAATTTTCAGTAATCTGCCGGTCCCTGCCTCAACTTAGCAAATTCTTTCCTTTTTTTTTGACCAAATGAAAGATCTCCATGTTGCGGAGAGGACTACATTTTCAAAAAATTTATTATCCAATTTCTTCAAACTGTAATTGGAGCAGTAAATCATCCAACTCCCTTCTTAGGTGGAGGGTTGAGTAAATCTATAAAGTGCCCTTGGATAGGCTTGAATCCTTTTTTTACCTTCAAGGTTATCCCTCCTGGGGAGGGCCCTTTGGGCCCCCCTTGGAGGGACTTTGATAAGTTTGCACCAGCCCCTTCCCCACCGGACACCTGACACTCCAAATCTAGTATTGTGTTTTGAAGAATCCTTGGACGGATTTGCAGGATTTTCCTGGATTTTCTCCCAAGGTTCAAAGGCTCTCCACAATTGCTGTCCTTTGGCTTTTACCTCTCCAAGGCCATGATGTTCTCATTGACAATCATCTTGGCCACAGCAGCCAGTAGACCATGCACCCGCAGAGCGCAGAGCGGTCAACTGGCATCCGCCCTCATCCGCCCCTCCACCACGGTCAAACAGACCATACCCTTGAAGACTCAGCGGAACACATGTCACGATTCAGAATTGATCTGTTTGGTAGGAAGGACCCACCCCCAGGGCACCTCTCTGCTAGTGAGCTCTGGCGCATTTGCCAAATTGGCCCGCCACCGGCTCAAATCACTGTAATTCCGGAGCAATCTAGCCTTTTCCGAATCATCCATGTGTATGGAGGCCCTGAGCCGCCATTCTGGCCAAAAAAACAAAAATTATGGTGAGATCACGCCAAAAAGGACAGCTCACCTGCCAAACTCGCCATGGTGGCGGCAAATGGCCACCCATACAGGCCAATGCTTTGTCCACGCCACCCATCAGCAAAATGGACACCTGGCTTGCATTGGAAGAACTGGGTGAGAAGCCATGTAATCTGTATCAGACCAGCTCTCTTGTATCACTATCATTGAGACAGCTTCAATGGGTCCGGTGATCATATGCATTTATGTTCAAGCCTTCCAAATTAGCGGTCATCCACGGTTGTTGAGAGGATCAACCTTGCAATGAATGGTTTGTACCGGTAGTTGAGTGGCCTCAACCCTCTTCAATGACCGGTACCACCCGGTCATTGAGTGGACTCAAACCCTCTTGATGACCGGTACAAGCCAATCATTGAGTCAACTCAACTCTCCCAATGACCGGTACAAACTGGTCATTGAGAGGGTTGAGTCCACCCGATGATTGGTTTGTACCGCTCATTGAGAGGACATACAACCTCTCAATGACCGGTCACACTTGATGACCGGTACAAACCGTTCATTGCAAGAGTTGATCCCTCTCAATCACCGGTTTGTACCGGTCATTGGGAGGACATAAAACCTCTTGATGGCCGGTCAGACCGTTCATCAAGAGGAAATTCAACCTCTTGATGACCGGTCAGACCGTTCATCGAGAGGACATACAACCTCTCTATGAACAGTCCAACCGGTCATTGAGAGGACTAGTACACTACTTAAGCCTCTCGATGACTGGTACATACCAGTCATCAAGAGGAATTGGCACTACTCAAGCACTCAATAACCGGTACATACTGGGCATTGAGAAGGATTAACCCTTGCAATGTGTTTTCTACCGGTCATCAAGTGTGATCCCTCTTGATGACCGGTGTGTACCGGTCATTGAATATTAAATATGCATTGGAAGTTTATCTGAGGCATTCTGTGGCACACATACAGCAGCTGTCACATAACTGCAGTATGGCTTGTATGGCGTAGGGATTCACCTATTTGCTCGGCCAATTCACCTAATCTGGCCTGTTTGGCGGAGGGATTCAATATCCGGAATTGTCAAAAATACCTGGCCAGACTGGCGGTTCAGGGCCTCCATACATGTGGATTTTAATTTTTATTCGTTTTTCTGCATGCAGAAGCAGGTAATCCACTACACCACGTCCTTTAAGCTGTTATTCTGCAAGCCGGATCAGAAGGACGCATGGAATACAATTCAGCCACGTTGAAAGTCTTTTGAGGTCACCGTTGTGATGAACAAAAGTGGTCACTGCGTAGAAATGTCAGGACCCCGCTGCTCCAAGATGATTCCCAGGTGAAGTCGGGTGATCTGGAGAAACTCCGCTCCAAAGCTCCGCCGCGTTGTAGGGCTCTGAGTGGGATAAATAAAGTAAAGCATGTAAAATAATCTAGCGCCGCAAAGTAAACAGTAAAGTAAAGCTCCGCAGCATAAAAAAAAGATAACTCCGCCACAAAAATCCGCAAGAACCGCAAGAAACAGCCGTAAAGCAAACACAAAACTCCGCAAAGCACAACCGTAACACATAAAGCAAGTCCGCAACGTAAAACTCCGCTCTGCAACGTACGCAAAGTAAAAGAAGCACAACAATCTACAAAGTAAAGTAAACCATAAAAAGAGAGTCTGTGGGGAGTATGATGATACAGAATCCTCCCTCCACCACTGTGGTTTTATAGAGAAAAGGAAGAGAACTAAAAAAATATCCTCCGCCCGCCTCCCACACACGCCATCCGCTAACTCCGTTCACACACAAGCACACTTGTCATCCGCCAAGCGCTATACACACGCACATCATCCGCCAACTCCTGTCGTCTCCGCCGCTCGCCTTTGAACGCCGTCAAACTCCTCTCTCTAGCTTCCACGCCCCTGTCTAGCCTATGATGTCAGGATCCCACACGCCGCCCTTCTGGCTGCCACGGCTTCCCCCAATCACCACCTCCTCTATCCAGTCCGCGCTGGCCTGCTTAGTCTGAGTCCAGTTCCACCTTTGAGCTCCACGCGCCGCCGCCTTCAGTTGTGCGCTCCGCTCTGCTCCGTTCCGCACTGTTTCCGCACTGTTTCCGCACCGTTTCCGCACCGCCTGTGCGCCCCACTGATTGCTCTGTGGAAAATTTGACACAAGTTCCAGAACTGATCACCACACCGTCTTGGCTGGATCGATGAGTTGCGAGGAATTTTGAACTCTTGTTGCAGTGGAGTGCAACACAGATTCTGCCGGCGCCGGTGTAAGACTCAAAAGGTGTCGTGAGACCCTTTTGCTGAATGGCGAAAGGTATGGATGAGGTGCAAGCTCTGCCTTTCTGTATATCAGAAAACAAGACCACCAAGGTAAGCTTGGCAATTTATTTTGTGATGGGATATGTTCAAAGATGAGATTGTTGTCAATGTCTGAGGTTGATTGAGTTTTGATGTATGAGATAGGTGACGGTGACTTGATGTCTTGAGTGGGGCTTGTACCTAGGTCCTTGGCCTGGGGGTATATAAGTTCAAAAAGGTGAGAGGTGATGAGGGTGAGAGGGAGCTACGCTCAACCAGGAGTGGAACCAGGGACTGGTTACTGGTGACAGGTGTGTGAACTGAGTAGTGATATAAATGTCAATAAAATTGTGAAAGGTATGTGAACTGAGTGGTGATATGTACTGATAACTGTGATATGGATAGAGGATAATATGAGTGGTGATAAGTGAGTAGAGAATATAGACTGCCGGATGGCATGATGATCTGAGGGGGAATGTCCCCTGATGGGATGAGGAGAAAACAACTGGCAGGCAGAGGCCTCCTTATATAGAAAATGATGAGGGAATTTAGCTCCAGGGGAGCAGCTTTGAGGGAATTTGGCTGGTGAGAAAGTACAACTGAGGGAATTTAGCTAGACTACCTACAATGCGTCCCTTTGATATGCAAACAGGATCATATATATATTATTCACACAAGGATTTTCCAAGACCATAGGTATGCAAATGAGAAACAAACATATGCAAAGAGAAAATAGGAGGTGAGGACTGATAAAACGAAGGAAGAAAAGTAATTCATGTGCCATATGCATTATGCCAAGTATGTTAGCCAAGAGTTGAGTCTGTGTGTGAACCCGCCCGGACTGGTGCGTGAAAGGGATGATTTGCATATCTTCTGATCCGGTAGAGATATGAGAGTGGTTTCAGTGGGTGACTAGGGGTTATTTTGGTCCTAAATTTCACTTCTGATGTCCATTTGGCTGTATCTTGAGGCGTTTTGTGAGTACACATAAAAGTTTGAATTTTTCTCCTACAAACACAGGAATAATGACCACACCGGGGATCTCATCCTCAATCCCGCAGCTTCAGGAGTTTTGGATTCAGAGGTTGATTGGAAAATATTTATGGGTCTGAAGGTCACCCCTGAATATAAAAAATTGGCTAAACAGACTCTGAACAACAATGAAAAGTTTGAAAAATGGATGAGGTATGTGGTGGACCTTGGCCTCGACCACACACCGGCAACATTGGAGATTGTTATGGAAAATCCGGGGACAAAAGCAAAACAAGAGAAGGTTGCTGTTGCTTTCCAAAATCATATTTTAACTCAGCGGGCTGCAATCAAGGCAAGTGGATCAAACCCACAAGGCTCGAGTGATGTCCCTCCGGTCCGAGATCTTGCACCAACCAATTTTCAAGCCCAAAATGTTGTGATGAACCAGATCTATGCAAGCCACCTGCCAACCAAAAAGTACAAAACCCGGATGCCTGTCTATATTGATCCAGTGGACCCGACTCGCTACATTCCATTGACCGGCGGGGTGGTCACAAAGTGGGCTCAAGCCATTGTGAGTATCTTCAAAGCTATTAGTTGATGTATCAACTCCGGAATTTAAATCTTGAATTGGTTTTAGATCCAAAAAGTTGAGGGAGTGAACATCCGTGCACCCCCAGCCGACATCAAGTTTGAGAAACTCTTATTGGCTAAAAAAAGAATGCTAAACAATCTTGAGGTCAACAATGATGGCCGTCGCCAACGCAGCCCATCAGCCGAATCTACCACTTCTGTCATTGAACCCAATGAACAGTTGCTCTGTGATTATGTCAAATTTGTGAAAATACATCCAATAAACAAGATCAAGTCCTGGCAGTCCTTGATGAAAAAGACATCACACATCCAAAGATGTTCCGTTCAAAGAGCATCACAGTGGAAAAGATGAGTCAATGGGGCTTAAGTGATGGGATCATTGCTCAATTACGCAACAATTTCTCCAAATTTTAACACCACTTAGCTGCTCAATAGTTTCCCCGGACTCTTATTCTATTCAATTTGATTTTTCCCATAAAGCATAATAATTATCCCCAGATGTAGGCCAACTGCCCAATTATTTTATAATCTTAACCTTTTCCACTCATTCCATTGTCCAATCTGATCACTGTAACCTCATATGTTGTAATATGACCATACCCAGCACCATTGTATTCTTACCTTCTTGATTCAATGCTGATTTGCAGCAGCTGTATTACCCAGATTTCTATGCACCTCTTGACACAATACTTAGCCTTAAAATTCATTGCAGATGTTTATTTTGCTGCCAAATGAGTATCTATCCTTTCTGGGGAAGCTATACTCAATCCATTGATCCAATCTGTCCCGCTCAGTCCGCATGTCTTTTTGAGAGGAGAAGAAATCAGCGACAGCATGCAAGATAGAAATCAGTAGAAATTTGTAGCGGTACTCAATGCCTGGATAAAAGGGCTCCAGTAGTTCGCCAGAAGCATATTCCGAGCGCGGCGGGTATTTGGCTGAGTCGTGGGGGCGGATAAAGATGTATATGACACATACATGCCGTGACAACTCCATCAGCAGGCCTGTCTTCCCACTCATTGATGCTCCAATGAGCAAAGTGTCAGGCGCAGAGTATTGGCCGGCTTCCAGTCGGAGGCGTATTGATTGAGAGTCTTGAGCATCGGATCCAATATATCATTGGACCTTAAATATGGATGTTTGTATCCTTCTGCCAAGGGTGAAAGCGCTGCGCTTCAAAAAGCGCAGCGCAGCGTGAAGCGCAGCGGTTTTGGTGGCCCTGCGCTGCGCTGAAAGTAGCGGCCCCGCCCGCTGCGCTACCGCTTTTTGGGTCTGGCAAGAAGCGGGGACCCGCTACTTTCAGCGGTAGCGCAGCGGAACCATTGCTGCGCTACCGCTTTTTGACCTGGCCGCGTAGCGCTCCCCCGCTGCCAGCCAAAAAAGCGCAGCGCAGCTGTTTTGGTGGCCGCTGCGCAGCGCTGAAAGGAGCGGCCCCGTCCGCTGCGCTACCGCTTTTTGGGTCGGGGAAAAAGCGGGCCCCCACTATTTTCAGCGGTAGCGCAGCGGGACTGGCGCTGCGCTACCGCTTTTTGGGCTGACCGCGCAGCGGTTCCCCGCTGCGCTGCGCTAAAAGACCGCTTTTTTGTAGCGCAGCGCAGCGTTTCAGCCTTGCTTCTGCAATGATTCTATCCCATCTAGGATTTCTGCCGTCTTCCAAAAGGGATTTGGCATGGTGGTGCCATCGGCAGTTGATGGTGTTGAATTTCTGCTCATGAGTGATCTTGAGATCTAGAGAGAGCTCTGGATGCTGGTGGGTAAACGTGATTCGGCAAAACTCCCTGACAGTCTCATCATTGTTGACGCCCAGAGCCGCTATTGCGAACGCAAAGGTCATTTGCCTATTGAGAAGAGTGCACCAAATCTCAATAAAATTTGTCTTGCTTCTACTCATGTTAGTATAGAGCTTGTCAAGGGCGTCAAGATACTCCTGGGCAGCTTTGACTATGGAATAGTCACATGAGTTAAGAATGGTATTGTGAATGCGCTTGAGTGCGTTAGAAATTTAATGATAAGGAATATGTTCAAGTTAGTACAGAATATTTCTAAAACTAAAAATTGATGTTAGAGTGTGGAATTTGGGACACAATATCCACAGTGCTTATTGAAAAGAATTCAGGAAACTAAGAGTTATGATTGCCGTTAGATATCTATTTTTAATCTAATTACAATCTCTTATTTAGAACTGAAAAGAACTGGAAAATGGGTTTTACCTAAGAGCAAGCAACAAGCTGCTTTCTACTTAAGTGAAGAGTTGAGATAAGAAAGAAAGAACCCAAAGCGGTCTTTTTCCTTCTTGATAGAGAATTCAAGTAGCTTGGTAGATCTGAGGACAACAGATTATATCTGTCAGTACTCTCGGCTTTCTTCCTCTTGAAACCTTTTAGGTTCTTACTTGAGTAGAGCGTTGCGTTCTCTTTCTCCAGTTTACTTTCTGAAACGGCGTAACAGTACGGCTACGTTGTCTGCTTTAACAAACAACTTGTAAGTCTTTTGCCTCTTGTTTCTGCTATAAGCTTTCGCCTAGCACTGAGTGCTTACCGATTTGGTTACCAGCAATTTGCTTGGAATCGGTTCCGTCCGAGTTATCCTTTTGGTTAACAACGTCTGATAGGTTCAAATGCAGCATTAGCTTTCATTCTGATCAACTCGACAGATTCAGACCCAGCCGCTTACCTTTGGCGCTTGCTGTGGTTATTCGATCTGCAAGAGACTTGTTGCTGAGGTTTTCCGCAACCTTAATCTTCCTGCTCGCGTGCGTGGCACCTGTTCGCATCAAAGAGATGTGATCAGTCTTTTCTGCCCCGCTGCGGCGGTTTTGGAGTGCGGTTCAAGGTTTGCTTTGCTCACCTATCTCCGCAGCTGATTGGGCTCCCGACCTCTTTCTCAATTTATGAGACTGAGGTCGTTCACTTAGGCATGTATCTTCACAGCCTCCTGTGCTTCAAGTTGAAAGATGCAAAGCAGCCGTTGAGACTTGGACCACGGACAGCTTAGCCAAGGATTTCCGGATGATTGTTCGCCCGGTTGGCTTGGTCAGGAAGTCGGCGGTGTTTTCTATTGTTCTGATGTAGTGAATCATGATCAGACCAACCGCAATGAGCTCGCGCACAAAATGCAATTGAATGGACATATGTTTTGTCCTGAAACCGTTCTGCAATGTTTCACTTTTAGCTAGATCAATTGCACCCCAATTGTCGATGAAAACCATGATGTTCCTCAAGTTTGGAAAGATTTCAGTTTCGTCCGCAAGATTGGCCACCCAAGCCAGATCCCTCCCCAAGTCTGAGAAGGCTTTGTATTCTGCTTCGGTTGTCAAGAGAGAAACAGTGGTTTGCTTGGTTGATTTCCAGTTGATTAAATGTTGGCCAACTTGCACCACGTACCCGGTCGTGGATCGCCTGGTATCTGGACAGTTTCCCCAATCTGAATCAACAAATGCTTGCACCCTGAGTGTTTCTTGTTTTCGATAAGTCAGGCCTATTTCCTTGGTTCCCTTCAAATATTGGAACACTTGAACCGCCGCTTGATACTGCTTGATGCCAGGCGTCTCTAGATATTGCAATAGCGTACTGACCGCAAAGGCAATGTCGGGCCTTGTCAGAATACTAAGGTAATTCAGAGAGCCCACTAAAGCCCTGTAATAACTCCCAGAGATTGAAATTCTTTTATTTCCGCTTGTGACACCTTTTTCAAATGTTCCCGAGGATTGAGCGGACATGAGGCCGGGTGCAGATCTTGCAGATGAAATTCATTCAGCTTTTGATCAATGTATTGAGTTTGATTAATCTGGAGACCATCCCCAAAGAGCTCGATGTTCATACCCAGCAGAAATTCCGCCTGTCCCATGTATTTGATTTCAAACTTGCGCTCCATTTCTTCCTTGAACACCTCAGGCTTATCACTGATGATAACTAGATCGTCGACGTGAGCAAAAATCCACGTAGCGGGCTTCCCACTCGAATCGGTTTGCCAAAATACACAAGGATCAGATATCGCCGTTTGGAAACCAAGCTTGTTCAGATATGAAGAAAGCTGCTTGTACCAGACCAGCGGAGCCTGTTTCAGGCCATATATGGCTTTGTTTAAGTCCAACACCAAATTGGGCGGACAGCCAAGACCGGGAGGAGGCAGAAGAGTAACCTTGTCCTTGGGTGGACAGGTCAAGAAGGCACTCCTCACATCTAGTTGATGTATCTTGAGCCCATTGTTGACCGCAAACGAGAGAAGAAACCGCAAAGATGCCGGTTTACCAGTTGGTGCGTACTTGGCTTCAAAGTTAAGGCCGTGCGTTTGACAAAAGCCTTGCGCACAAATGCGCGCTTTAAACTCCACTACTTGGTTTTCGGAGCCAAGCTTCTTCCTGTACGCCCAAGTTGCTGGAATTGGGTCGTCACTCTCTACCCGCACTCAAATTGTCCAGACTTTATGCTTGTTCATGTTGTCAATTTCCTTGAGCTCTGCTGCCTTCCAACTTTCACTTTCAGAACAAGCCATTGCTTGTTTGTGAGTTTTTGGTTCTATTGAGACTGTCACCATAAATACCTGCTTCCTTTCACGCTTCCCATCAACAATGTTTCGCACATCAATACCTCCTATGATTGCCTTTCCGGCTATTGGAGATTCGTCGCTGCCGGATTCAGGTTCTTGCGCATCCCTGCCCGAGCTGTTCGCCTTGATTTGATCCAGTATCCCTTCAATTTCGAGAATTTCATCTTGATTGTCCTCCTGCATCACCTCTTCACCACCTTCTGAGAGGGTTTCTTCTTCCTGGAATGGAAGCTCGGCCTCAGCATTGAAGTTCGGGAGACAATCACCACTCAAGCTGTTGTGACTTTGACAGAGCGCTCCTAATTGCGGGAAGGTGCTCTCATCGAAGTGAGCATGCTTCGCCGTAATCACTTGTTGATCTTCTAAACGGCAAATCTTGTACGAGGAGTAATCATTCTTGTAACCCAGAAGCACCCCTTCCCACGAGATTGGTACAAACTTATCCGTGCGGTTTGCCTTTGGTTTGACTACCCACACGCAACAGCCCAAAGGACGAAAGAATTGCATGTTTGGGGTTATCTTGAACAATAGTTCAACCGGGCTCTTCTTGCTTTTTGCCAACAACGGCAGGCAATTAGTTGTCGCAGTCGCTGTTCGTACGGCTTCACCCCACCACTCGGGGGCCAGATTAGCCTGCATGAGCATGCAACAAGTCATATCAATAATAGTCCGATTAGCACGCTCCGCCAGTCCATTATTCTGCGGATTACGGGGGCGCCACGTTGTGCTGGATTCCCGCGTCCTTGAGCAGTGCACCAAGAGCCTTATTGCAGAACTCTCCACCCCCGTCAGTGACGAGTTTCCTCAGCCTTTTTCCGGTTTGATTTTCAAAGAGCCGTATGAAGTCTTGAATGGCTGCAGCCGCTTGATTCTTTTCCTTGAGAATTACTGAGTGTATGTAGCCCGTGTGCTGGTCAACAAGAGTGAGAAAATATCTTGCGCCTCGGTTTGTGGTCGGCGAAATGGGGCCAACAAGATCTCCATGTACCACTTCTAGCGCATTGTTGACATTCTTGAAGTGACTGTTGCAAGGTGGTCAAGCAATTTTTCCTTGCATACATGCTCCACAGGCGCCGGTTTTTTTCAGATCTAAGGGTATTGGTAATGCTGTGGCAATTCGTTGCGCTGTGGTGCTCCATTCCAAACCATAAGTAGTATTTTATTGCTTCTTTTTACATATATTCATCATTACATAGCCCATCTCCCCTTCACCCTTCACAAATACCTCATTATTATTACATATTCAGGTTCTACATCAAATTTCACATATAGTCACTCATACATAGTACCCCCTTATCTTCAATGGTTCAGTAGTTATAGAGGATATAAGACTTACAGACAACCTACAGTCTTCATTAGTTACAATACTCAATTCATTAGTAACTTACTTGAATCATTACAGTACATTCCTTTTACATAATTAATTTCACATACTAAACCCTTTACATACATTTCTCATTATGTACTATGGCTATTGTATACATTACATCATTTGGATTTGTGCTTACCCTTTCCAGGAGTGCTCATCATTACAAGTTGTTACTATGTTCACATCACTTTTCCCTATTTGTACAACCTTTCTTCCCATAGCCAGAACTCTTCATTGTCTGTGCTCATCCTTCCTTCATATAAGAACTGTCTTTCCTCCCCTCACTTGTACCTTATGCAGAATTCTATATACAGAAATTATAAGTTAGAAATTACTCATCACCCATTGATATCAGTGCAGTTGCTCCTGAACCCATTGCTATTGAACCTTGCCATTGCATTCCCCACTCTCATCACTCCTCCAACTCTCTTACCCTCAGTAGTCAGTAGTTAAGCTCATAGTACTAGCTCCTAAGATCAAGCAGAAATCAGCCACACCTTTTCTTCTTTTTCTTAGTGTTACTCTCATCCCCTCAGCATTAGTCAGGAAGGCAGCCTCATCAGCACCCTTGCATAGCTTACATTAGTACTATTGTTGCTATCCATTTCCCTTCCAAGCTCTATTCTCCCCTTTGAGTAGTTCCACAGCGCACAGGCGTGTCCAAGTCTGTTGTGCCACTTCACAAAGTCAGATGGCGCAGTCGATGTTTCAGCTAGCAAGCTAACCTTGAGATTTACTGGGTCCAAAACTCCTTTGATCTCCAGCAGGTTGTTACTGACATCAACCGCAAAGGGCTTCCCGTCGTCTATTTTGACTGCGAAGCCATTGGCTCCTTCCTGGATGAGCGCTTTAGTTTTCAGCAGCTGCACAAAAGAAACTAGATTCCTAGTGAGTTTTGGTACGAATAGAGCATCCTTAAGGGTGAGCGTCCCTCCATTCTTGAGTGGCAACACAGCATTGCCTCTCGCCGTTGCTACTAGTTCTCCCGCCCCACTGCCTGTGACAATTCCAATGTTTACCGGCCATGTTTGTCGAAAATAGCCTAAGGAGTTCAGCATATGATTGCTGGCTCCCGAGTCCAGGATGGTTGTTTGCTGTTTGCCAACATCCGCGCTCGACAGATAGCTGAAGGAGGGTTGGATACTGCTTTGTGATCCGCTGTCAGACTGCTGGGTTTTCGTGTGGTAAGAGGATCCTTTTTCTTTCTCCTTCCTTTCCTTCTGCTTCTCTAGGTGTTCCTGGTAAAGCTTTGGATTTACCGTCCAGCAATTCTCCGCAGTGTGGTTAGATGCCGGATTGTGTTTGTTGTCATAACATCTTATTGGGTTGTACGGCTTTTTCTTCTTGTTCGGCACGTTGGTAATCAGAGCAGTGGTGGTTCCACTTCCAGAGCTTCCTTCGGTTGGTGCTTTTTGTTTGTTTGAGGCTTCAAATCGGCCCACTTCGCGCAGTCGGTTAATCACAAATTTTTGTTTTCCTAGAGAGTTCAGGTCACCAAATAGACTTTGCATAAGGAACGGTCACTTCTTAGTGATTCGACTGATAATGCTGCAACAAATAACGAAGTCGGGGACGATCATTCCAAGAGATTCAAACTTGGCTAGACATTCCTCAATTCCTACTATGTAGGTTGCCACGTTGTCATTGAATTGTGTGTCTTCCCATTTTGCCCACACTTCATAGCTCGCCAGTATTGAATCAGAGGCGTATACAGATTTTAACATGTTCCAGAGTTCGTAAGGGTTGTTGCAGTTATTTTTCTTGACTATGGTGTTGAACACCCCATTGGTAAGATTCACACATAATAGATTTGCTGCTCTCTGGGCTTTCCGTTTGACTCTGGCTGACATCTTGGGAAGAGGTGGATCATCGATAAAACGTTCAAGATTGTATTCGGAGAGGACCATTTGAATTTTCTTCTCCCAAATTTCGAAGTTTTCTCCGCTAAACTTGGGTACCTTCATCATAGGTCTTCCTCCGGCGCTAGAATCGCTTGATCCACTATCGTCAATTTTGGCCATGTTTTTGACTTGCTCCTAGTCTCGTGATTCTGAGGTAGCGGTTTAGCTTTGAGACTGTAAATCTGAAAAGAATTCAGGAAACTAAGAGTTATGATTGCCGTTAGATATCTATTTTTAATCTAATTACAATCTCTTATTTAGAACTGAAAAGAACTGGAAAATGGGTTTTACCTAAGAGCAAGCAACAAGCCGCTTTCTACTTAAGTGAAGAGTTGAGATAAGAAAGAAAGAACCCAAAGCGGTATTTTTCCTTCTTGATAGAGAATTCAAGTAGCTCGGTAGATCTGAGGACAACAGATTATATCTGTCAGTACTCTCGGCTTTCTTCCTCTTGAAACCTTTTAGGTTCTTACTTGAGTAGAGCGTTGCGCTCTCTTTCTCCAGTTTACTTTCTGAAACAGCGTAACAGTACGGCTACGTTGTCTGCTTTAACAAACAACTCGTAAGTATTTCGCCTCTTGTTTCTTCTATAATCTTTTGCCTAGCACTGAGTGCTTACCGATTTGGTTACCAGCAATTTGCTTGGAATTGGTTCTGTCCGAGTTATCCTTTTGGTTAACGACGTCTGATAGGTTCAAATGCAGCATTAGCTTTCATTCTGATCAACTCGACAGATTCAGACCCAGACCTTTGGCGCTTGCTGTGGTTATTCGATCTGCAAGAGACTTGTTGCTGAGGTTTTCCGCAACCTTAATCTTCCTGCTCGCGTGCGTGGCACCTGTTTGCATCAAAGAGATGTGATCAGTCTTTTCTGCCCTGCTGCGGCGGTTTTGGACTGCGGTTCAAGGTTTGCTTTGCTCACCTATCTCCGCAGCTGATTGGGCTCCCGACCTCTTTCTCAATTTATGAGACTGAGGTTGTTCACTTAGGCGTGTATCTTCACACTTATACCACTTATAGCAGTTCTGTGCATTCATTATTTCGGTGACAACTCAAACAATATCCCATTCTGGGCTGTCAGAGCGGGTCAAATCTGTGATGATTGCAGCTCTTGCTTGACTGCTCCAAATCCGAGCTCAATTGGATTCAACACCAGGAAGTATGTTGGCAGATACATCAGTCGGACTCCAGCGGCATCGCACAACGCTTGAACTCGATTGCCCCAATGGTACAAAGCATTATCGCATACAACAACAGAGTTCACGTTGGGGTAGCGGTTCATTCGAGGAAGCTGTAGATACGGAGATGGTCAGCGGACACCCAGATGACATTGGCAGCGGTGGGACTCACCAAGTCAAATTCCTAAAAATGCTCAAACCGGCGCCCTGTGAATGTCTCAAACGTTGTGGTAAGGGTCACCAGTCCTTCAATTGAGATCGCTGGCAGAAGGCTGAGCCGGTCTGCGTTCTGATTGATGAGGAATTGCTCCGAGGGGGTGCCTTGTGGCGACCTGGCAAGTGATTGGAGTAGATCCTTGTCGCAGAAGGCACTTTCATCTAGAAAGGATCCAACACTTTCAGCTTTGGGAGCAAAAAAAGACAGGCTGGGTGATATACACACCTGTAAACACCAAGAACTTGGCTGGATAAAATTCCATACGCTCGATGAATGAATACTTGGCAACCAGGCATTTGCAAATATTTTTTGTTTCCGGTTTTTTCAAAGTGATTGCCAAATGTTCAACAAGATTGCGGTGAACGCCTGCGGTACTGAGAAGGACTTCAGTGGAGTCGTAAAGCTTCTGTCAAATCTCATGCAGAAACAAGCCTGGTTCAAGTTGTACAAGCTTGATCATAAAGGCACATTTGTCTTGAGAGAGGGCTGCCAGTCGGCCGCGGGTTTTGTAAGAATCCAGGTCCCTGATCACACACCGAGTTTCTTGGTAAAGAGCCAGCCATCGAGCAAAAGACTGCCGCGAGATCGAACATCCAAGGAGTCGGCGAATTGCTGGAAAAGACAGGCCCTCAAGGTCCATTTGGACGGCATGAACCTTTGTGTTGGGAGCTTAGGGCCGGAACCCCATCGTGTGATTTGTATTTATGAGGCCGGTGTTGTTGAGAGAAGCAACCAAAGGCGCAGCGATGGTGGTCGGCGGTCATCAGATGGGATCGGACGCTTGCCGCTGCTTAATCACAGCAAGGCATATGATATCATGATTTGCCGCTGTGGGTGGCAAAAACCAAAGGAAAAAAATGCAGCTGTGCAGCATAAGCACATAACTCTAAGTAATTGGATGCCTCGGTTTGTCCAAGGATTTATCAAAACACAATACATGTAGAGCTATCCGCTCGGACAAGGTTGTCCGACAGGTTGTCGGACAGACTTTGTCCGATGAGTTCGGCAGCACAGGCCAAGCAGGTTGCTGGACTCATCAGACAAAATAAGTCGGACAGCTGCTCAGAAAAGGCTGTCCAAGCAGTTGTTGGACAGAGTTTTTCCGACAAGTTCCGCAATTTTCCAGGTCTGGCTTGCGGACCTCGTTGGACAGACTCTGTCCAACAACTGGTCACTGGTCGGGCAGTCTTGTCCAACCAGTTGGTTTATGCAGTGAGTGTAGCATATGGATGTAGCCTAAAAAAGCAATACCAAATCACAATTCAAAGAAACATGAAGCTAAGGATTAGATAGCAGCATACACCAGGGGAGATTTTGACGCACTCTCCAGAGAGTGCCATACTGTACCCTTTTTCCGCAACTGTGCTGGATGCCTTTGATGAAAGTAGTGCAAGAATTAATGAAAAATTCTGGAACTAATCCACAAATGATTTGAAACTGATCCTGGATTCAGGCATATACCATCCAGAAGTCATGCAGAAGTCAACTGGAAAACAACTGGAATGCGGTTGAAACCACTAAGACACAATGGCCACAATCAAAGCATAATTCCATTTGAAGTGTTTGGTAATTAAGATGAATGATTGGGTTTCAATTCATATTATTTATATGCGCATGAAGGTGGTAATTGTTTTCACTTTTCTAATGTAACTGTCATGTGCGCGTGTGTAAGTTTGTTAGAAATTACAGGTTGGGCCTCCTGCGGTTCAACAACATGTACATCCCTGTTAGAATGATGTGAAAGGCCCATCTGAATTTGCATATTTCCCTAAATAAGGCCAGTATGCTCTAGAATTGAGCCAAAAAAGGATGAAAGTAGGGTGAAAATATGAGTCAAGTCAAGCTTGGAGGTGTGTGGTCCCAGATTTCAGATAGACATCCTGGCTTCTTAACATACATAAGGTTGTGAGTTGTTTTTGTGTTTGTTTGTTTTCCAATGTCTCCATGCACATGCATGTGAGTTTTTTCCCACTTTGCCAATGTCACCTTCGTGTACGCGCGTACATTAGGGTGACAGATCACTGGAGGCGCCTTTCACAGCTCCATTACAAGTAAAAACTGGTCAGAAAGCCATGAAAGCTCCCGCAGGTCACCTTTACGTTGTTTGGAACCCCTTTGACATAGAGAAATTGATTGACAGAAATTCACCATAAATGAGTAATAGTTGGGCATTGATTAACTATGATTTCATGAAATATTGTAATTAAATTATACTTAGAAAATTAAGTGGTTCTATAAAACATTGCACAAGGTCCTGTGATAATTCCGCATCACTTCTGACACACTTCCCATTGACTTCTGGAGAATTTATCAATCATTTCCTAATCCACATCAGACTCACATCAGACCCAGAACAACATAAAATTAGACTCTGGCACTCCCTGGAGAGTGCGTCAAAGTCTCCCCTGGTGATATCATGCGGACAACACTTGAGGATGAGATGGCAGCATTGCAGATACTTAAAGTTGATGGTCTAACAAGCAGGGTGCAAAACCCAAGATCTGAATCTGCCCAATGTTTCTGAGTACTATCTGGCTACAGCTCATTCTAATTGGATGATGTAGAATAAATATTGATCAGTATCAGGAGACAGAACTGAGATAGCTTTGTGATGTCAGGGGTTGATTCTGATTCCCTGAGACCTTTTGGCATTTGGCACTTGGAATTTGTGGTCTTGGCCAATGTCAGGATTGGAAAATAATTTAGTTTATTTCTTTTTTAATAAAAATTGGGTTTCCTCAGCCTTTTTCAAGTTTTTGAATATGCATCATGTGAGATGTTGGTATAGATTTGTAGGCAAAATAAATATGTAGCACATGAAATAATATGAACCCATGTGTGGGAGTGATACAAATAGCTGAGAGATTAAAAAGCAATGAATTTTCATTTGTGTAGCTATAAAACATTCAAACATTATATTTCAAATGACTAATTCACTGTACTTGAATTGGCCTTATTTGACAGTGAACCAACAAAGATGAGAAATATAGAAGAGATTATTTATTAGGGGGGTTCACGATTGGATTTTAACAGCAACTTTTTATCACCTCACCAGTAGAGATGTGCACACTGCAAAATTAAATTTTTAGCCTCACGCCAGGAGGATTTTATGCTGGCTGAGCAAAGGAAATGTACTGGTGCTCATCACACCATGAACCTGGGTGGGTCAAGACTGTTGTCGCATAGACAAGGACCAGGTGCAAAAGCGTAATAGTATTGATGATTATTGCCCATACCTTGGACCTGAGTCCAAGGTATGGTTGGTACCGTGACTGCGGCGAGGCTCAGACTGTGTAGCCCCTCTGGGCTACAACACCCCCCCTCTCGCCGTAGACCCGGTACCGCCAGTACAACACTTAAGCAACAATCGTAGATAAAAAAAACAAGTTGAAAAGATAACAGTTGAAAAATTTATGGTTGCATAATTTTGTCCCTTAGGACACCAAAACTTTCCGGTCCCATACATTTTGTAAATATGTCTGCAAGTTGGTCCTTTGTTCCTATCCACTCTAGCAAAGTTTTCTTTTGAAATAGAGACTCATTAGTTATATAAAAGTCCCGATCAGTGTAGCGTGTCCTCTTATTGGACGCGTCATCGGTGGAGACTTTGATAGAGGACTGGTTATCACAGAACAGAAAACCTACGTAATTCTTTTTTAGCACGTCCCGAAGCAGATGTCTCACCCACAAAAGTTGCCTTGTTGCCACTCCTAGCGCCATATACTCCGCGTGGCACGTCGAGGACGCCACTGAAAGCTGTCTCCGTGAAACCCAGAGCACTGGACAATTCAGAAAAGTTATCAGTACTCCGTATGACGAGCGCGAGAACTCGCCCCCCCACGACGCATCTGTGAAACACTTCAGAGGTTTAATATCAGTGGTCGGGTACAGGGATAGTTTCCTGTTTCTGCTCCCTGCCAAATAGTTCACGAGATGCCGGACTCCCTTCCAGTGTGCTACACCAGGTTTCGCAGCAAAAAGGGCCAGATAATTAACCGCAAAACAGATATCTGGCCTGGTACCTACCGCCAGATAGCTAAACGACCCAATGACCGATAGGTATCGCCCTGAGTCTTCTGCCACACCATTTAAGTCTGTTGTTGCATTGAAACCCAAAGGTAGAGGTGTAGCAGCCGTCGTCACTCCGTCCCAGTGTTTGTCTAAAATGCCGTCCACCAGTTCCTTTTGGTATAGTCGGAACCCCTGCTTCAGACGCTCCACATTCAGACCAAAAATCAAGTCCAGGCCGCTTGACCACTTAATTTTCAGAATGTCTTTGAGGTCTGATTCCAGCTTCTTCAGCAGCGCCATACTCGACACGTAGTTACCACTCCATCATCGACGTGTAACCACACGACTCCCAACTCCTCCGGGTGCCTAAGAATGTATAAACTGTTATCATACTGGGAAGGTGAGTATCCGAAACGGTCAAGAACATTTTTTAGGTGTAACCACCAGCACCTTGCTGCCTGTTTGGTGCCGTACAGTGCTTTCTTCAGTAGCATCGCATGACCTGCCGGGACGTCCATCCCTTCTGGTGGTTTTACCCAAACCTCCTCATTGATAGGGGAGTTGAGGTAAGCAGCTACAAAATCAAAACTCTGTACCGGCCAGTCATAAGCGGCGGCTACGGTCAGTAGTAGTCTCAGTGAAAAAAATGTAGCCGTAGGCGCAAAGGTCGCATTGAAATCTTGTCCTTCAACTTGCGTGAATCCTTTCGCTACGTATCTCGCCTTGAAACGCACTCCTTCCCCGTTTACTGCCGGCTTGGTCGCAAACAACCATCGACCCCCTGAAGCCTTCTTGTTGTCCGGCTTCAGTCGCAGTACCCAGACACGCATTTGTTCCAGATTAGAAAGTTCCACAGCTATAGCTTTTGACCACGCTTCCTTGTAGGAGGAATTCATTGCCTGTCTGAAAGTTTTGGGAACTGTAATGGCATAGAACTGACAAAGGTCAATAATCTTGTCAACAATCAGCTCTTGGTTGGTAAACTCTATCTCATTTGAGAAATCCCCAAGCTGAAGTAGATTCATGACATAGTCAACCGACAGTTTTGACATAGCCGGCAACAATTCTGCCTGCTTTGCTGGTTGAGTAATCATATTGTTTTTCAGTGTCTTGAGTGTCATTGTATCATCAGGAAAACGGGCCATGGCTGATGACACGAAAGTCTTATCATCAGGTAGCCAAAAAAGCCAGCCTTTGCTGGATTCCAGATGCGCAATGGCATGACCTCTTACTGCACGATTGTCCAGCTTTTTTCGCTTCTCTTGTGGGATATGGACATACCCCAGACTGCCAAATACCCTGAAATGATCGTACTGCGGTTTTCTGCCAAACATGGCTTCATAAGGCGTCACTTCTCCACTTGCCTTGTTCGGTATCCTGTTGAGGACATGTCCCACCCACACAAAACTGTAGCTCCAAAACTCCTTTGGTAGAGGGCTATCAATCAGCATCGTCCGGCCCATGTCGGCCAACGTTTGGTTGAAACGCTCAATCACTCCGTTCTGGTAGTGATGATAAGGTAGCGACTTTTCTGCTGCAATGCCCTTGTGTGACAAGAAATCACTAAGGGTTTTGTTAGCAAATTCACCTCCATTGTCACTTCTCAGCGTACCCAGGCATTTTCTGGTTATCTGTTCCATTCTCGTGATTATGGAGATAATGTGATTGTTAGCCTCATTTTTTGCCTTAAGAACTTTCACAAAAGCATATCCCGTAGCCACATCCCTCATTGTTAGAAGGTACTTGCCGCCATCTATGGAGTTAACCTGAAAAGGACCCATCAAGTCTACTGCCATAACATCTAGGCGCTCCACTTTCCTCAGAGTTGATGCCAACGGATTTAGTTGTGTGCTCTTGCTGATTGCGCACACCGGGCAATGGATCTTTCCCACAGGAATCTCTGTCGGCAGTCCAAAACCCATTTGAAGTTTGACTATCCGCCAAATATGCCGTAGGCTGGCATGGCCAAACATCCTGTGTAAATGCAAAAGCTTTAACTCCTCCTTTGTCAGTGTTTCCGGCTTCCACACAAAACCCGACGCTTGGCACAATGGCTCCCTGAAAACTTCATCAGATTCGGTCAACTTGGATCTCAAAGCAAAAAAGGTTAACAAATTCATTTCATTTATGGAAGAAGATTTGAGAGTCACAGATTTAGAAACGCTGGAACAAGGAAGGGGAACAGGAGGTAGGGCAGGGATATCAGAGGAAACAAGCAAGGAAGAAGAGTTTTCGGTAATGGGTTTTTTGGCAGTCGATAGCAATATGCTGCAGGATGGTGAAGTTCGCATAGCTGAATCGGCTCTTATCATTGGATAAGGCATACACCATTGGTTCTTTATGGGTTCAAAAGGACAGGAAAACAGTCTGTCGCCGTTGGGGCCGGAGATGTGGAATGTATCTGTTACGTTATCATATGTAACCAAAGCTTTAGCTTTCCGCAGAGCAGCCATTGATATCAGGGTAGTTTTGGCATGCTCACAGTAAAGAACTTGTTGTAAGATAATGACATGCCCGTCAGGCGCTTGGAATTTCAAATTCCCCAGTCCGGTGATCTGCGCCCCTGCTCTGCTGGTAGCTACAGAAACCCCAATGGGTTTCGACAATAGACGGAAATCATGCAACAGATGCTTAGAACCCGTGAAGCCATGGGAAGCACCTGTGTCGAAAACAGCAACCTCACTCACTAGATCTTCTCCCAAAGCCATCGAATGGAAGTCCAGCTGGTCAAGATCATCAGGCAGATCGTTGACTTCCACGATGTGGGCTGACACCCCCCCTTTCTCTTGCACCGGTTGCATTGACTCGGTCTTCACGGGTTGGGATTTGATCTGTCGATTTGAGGTGGAGTATCTCGGGCGATAGTAGTCAGCTAGGCTCCTCGCATGTTCTTGGTTCCGCGTGGGGGGTGTCATTGGCTTGCGACCATTCATTCTTGGAAAACGACCCGAATGTACCAAAAGCCCGCTGGGAAGTTGTCCATAGATTGTGCCGACAAGTTCACCTATCGGTTGGCCATATTGATGATTGCTTGACTGCCCTTTTGGTTTGTTGGGACAGTTCCTGGCATAGTGCCCGCTCCCTCCACACTGCCAGCACGTCAAAGCAGTCAGTGCATAGAAATCAAGAGCGTTGACCCACTCTGACTGATTGATTTCCGACAAAAAGGCCGAGACGTCGAAAGTATCTTCAGTGATAGCCGTGGTGAGGAGTGCCAATGGGGCCTGCGACGATGCAAAAGCCGGTCCAGAGGTTTCCATCTCCCTGATGTTCCGGTGTTGTTCCTTACAGATGTCAAGTGCATTCATGACCGATTCAAAAGTCGGACAACCGCCCTTCTTGTCAGATTGCACAAGATCTTCAACACACCGTTCAAAAGCCGACCTGTACTGCGCCTCCGACTCCATGACTGCCGCCTGAACAATGAAACCTAGAAGAGCATCTGTGCCAAAATTTACGCCGACCAAGACCCATTCGCTGAGCAAGTCCTTCAGCCCCAACGAGATTCCGGCATTGTGTCCGTCGGGATTGATTTTAAAGTTGCGGAACTTGTACCATATATTCATCTGCGCAGCACGCGAGGCTGTCTTGAACTTGACAAAGAGCGCCTCAAACATCTCGTAGCAGGTGGTAAACTTTTGCATTTCTGCCACCAGGGACCTGTCGATGCTGCCAATCAAAACCGCCCAACCGATTTTTTCAAAGGTGGTGTTGTTGCACTTCTCAAAAAAGAAACGCCCACTCGTCAGACATGCTCGACCCACTTCGGATAGATTTCTGTACCAGTCCCCGAAGTTCTTGCCGTCGGGTCGCAGGACGTTTTCCAATCGAAAAAGGCTTTTTGCTGATTGTATTGACCCAGCAACGAGTTTGCTTTGTCGGAGGAGAAATTCTGCCTCTTCAAAACCTTGAAGCTCCTTACGTCGCTGCGATTCACAAGCCGAAATCCTGGGGTCTTCTGCTAGGGGGGGGGGTTCATACTGTCAGTTCTAAGTGTAGCACAAAAACTGGGTTTTGGCAGACGAGGATCCATATGAGTGGGAACCTCTTTGCCAGCTTGAACATCAAGCCGGTTGCTCTGCGGCCGTTTTCCTTTGTCCTGGATCGTATCCCCGCTCGACTCCGGGCTCGGTGGATGATTGTCGAGTTGCTGATTTAAGACTGCAATGTCTTCGGCCAGGCGATCTTGGTGAGATAGGTCTTCAAGCTGCCAGTTGGTCGCCGTCGAGGAGGTCGAGTCTCATTTCTGTTTAGATCCAGACATTTGACAAGGTGGACTGGTACGGGAAGAAAGTTTACGGAAAGGGAAAGAATTGAAAGGGAAAGATTCAAAGGGAAAGAATTGGAAGGGAAGGGGAAAGACTTAGAGTAGGGGTTGTGTCAGCCTTAGAGATACAACAAGTATCCAAAAGACTGCAATAACTTAGTAAATAATTATTATTATTAAATTATTATTGCAGAATCAGATTCCGCATCATAAATTAAGGGGGGTAACCCACTTAAAGTACCCCCTTATTCCTATTCCTTCATGTACTAATTATATAAATAAGAATTGGCCCCAGAAAGCGCCCAAAAATAGTATTACATACATCCAACTATCTTAAATACACAAAACCCTAGACATTTAGATCTAAGTTTTGGCGTGTTTAAGTCTCAAAAATAATTAACTAGCTACATTACAAAACAATTACACAAGCAAAAACACGTTGAAATATCCCCAAAGACCCAAAGGCCCTATGGATGACCCTCCAGCTGTGCCGGAGCAACAAGCAAAAAAGGGCCGGTTGGTAAACTTTCCAGGGAGGGCCTAACCAAGCAGTTAGGGGCCTCCCAGGGAGGGGGTAGGACGAAACCGGATCCCCTGCGGTTCACTCGACCCCACAACCCCCCCTTTAAATACCCCACAGTTGACCAGTAGCCACGCACTCACCACGCTGTCTTTGTTTGCCCCGCCCTCAGCGCCATGGCCGCCCCTGTTCCTACGCCAACAGTTCCCATCTCAGTGGTGCCACTGCTTACCTACTCTTTGAGCTCAATCCGCTTGGCACACCAACAACTGACCTCGCCTGCCAATACACACCTCAACTGCAGCTTGGTTACAATCACTCCTTCGGCAGTCACACTGGAAACGGGTTGACGCCACGCTCACAGACTAACCTTGCATTCCACCTGCTATCAGCCAAAACACGCTCCTGCCACTCCATCGGGCTTACCTGGTCAAACCATGCACATCCAACAGCCCAATCTAGCCCACCACTGCCCGGTCCTGACCAGGTACTCTTACGCAACCCGTCATCCTGACCTTATTGACTCCTGGCATGCACAGTTACTCGCTTTTGCGCTCGGAGGTAATCGCTATCCACTCCTTGGCCTTTAAACAGATGAAGTTCGCCGGTCACCAATCGCAAATGATAAAATGACCAGCAAATGCAGCAGCTTGCGGCTCGACGCTGGACTACGCTAAAACAGATGTCTCGGATCACCGGGCTAAGCTTCTTTTCCAGCGGCCTAAAACAGACCGTTCGCTGGAGCGCGGCAGTTTTGGCCGTTGTCCTGCCTCTACTTTGTCTGGTTGGGTATGTCAATATTTCTCTATCTCAACCTCTGTATCCTTTATGATATCTTATAGAGACCTCCATCTCACTTCATGAAGATCAAAGCTGATCTAACCAAAACTTAGGACCAGACTTTTGAAGAGCACCACAGCTGCTTATTGGAAGGCACACTTTGAGTTTTCTGGCGAAGATATTTTCTGACGGATTGCAAGAGCTCCCGCGGACTCTAGACACGAAGGACGGCGGTGATTTAGCTGAGGGGAACGAAGTTCTGGTCGGCAAGAGTGGACACCCCGCTGCCCGGGCCTCCTGGAAGGCGCTGTCCATCTTGCGTCACTGTCCTTCCACAGCACGCTGTCCAGCTGTTCAGGCTCTTACTCATTTTATCAAGATGAATTCTCAGGAGAAGCCGTTTGACAATCACATTGATGCACTGGTACTTCAGGTTTGTACAAGTCTCTCCTGACCTGGCTATCTTTGATTCATCTTTTTTCTCCCCTTTTTGTGTGGTTTGGATTAGGATGACAGGAGGGAGACAATCGGAGACGTGGATCTCATTCTTGTTGCGAAAGAGAGCTCAATAACCACTACTTCGTGGCAAATCCAGAGTCTAACAGGATCTGCTAGCCCACATAACGCCGTGACAGATCCGAGTTCCCATAAAACAAGTGCTGTACAAGAACCACTGGCGCCGACGAGCGCACGGAGCCGGGTCGGAAAGGGTGACCGGATGATGGTAAACCCGGCGGGGTGGCCGCTGGTTGAGCAACAAGACGATGGCCCCCATACATGATGTCGACAACAATGAAGGCCAACCAACACATCCTGCAGATTGCCTGGCTCTTGGATCAGGCCCCTCAGGCGGCCGGAATCTATGCTCGACGCAGGCGGGCATTGGCGCGGCGGTGTCGATTTTCTCGCTGAAGCCACTCGAGGAGCTGCCCCATCTCCACGTCCGCCAGTCACTTGAGGAGCTGCCCCATCTCCACGTCTCTCAGTCCAAGCCTGATGCCGACGAGGTGGTAGAAAGCCCGATCCTGGACAGCGCCGCAGAAGCCCGACGGTCAACCGGCAACATCCTCAGCCACGCTGTGGTGGAGCTCAACTACAAAATCAAGAAGAGTGTAACCAGCAAAGCACTCACCTGAAGGAGGCTTGCTTCCCGAGGTCAGGCCCGAAGTCTCAGTAGACTTTGTTAAATTAGAGGTCAAGCTGAACCTGGTCCACCTGCTCTCTGTGCTTGCGTATCTTTTCTTGTTAGCCTTTACTTCAGCATTGTTTCAGTTTTTTGTTTCATTAACTATTATTCCTTGTCAAGTCGAAATGAATGAGATCATATAAAA
Source organism: Puccinia triticina (assembly GCF_026914185.1). Lineage (NCBI taxonomy): Eukaryota > Fungi > Basidiomycota > Pucciniomycetes > Pucciniales > Pucciniaceae > Puccinia > Puccinia triticina. The sequence goes on along the minus strand of NC_070560.1, from coordinate 4,822,352 downwards.
AAGATGGAAAAGTGTAAGAATTTTTCTCTATTTGATCCATGCTTCCTATGCAACTTATGAGTGTTACATTCATGCTTTCCATGCTATTGTTAATTAGACATTGTTGAAATAAACAAGAGGGTGGAACTACACTTAAATTGAGTCCCAGCAAATAGCATGAAAGATTTACAAAACTATACCCTTAATAGTGCAGCGGTACAGCCGCCTTAAACTACAGGTGATGGCATTGGAAGCGGAAGATTGGTTGTTCAAGAGCGGCAAGCGCTGGCTTACCCTTGGTAGACCTTGGTAATCCAACTGGGATTGATTTTGGTCTCTCTTCTGTCCAACGCGGTACCTACTATTGAGACTCAAGGAAAGGAGAGCAAAAACTCTTAATTTTCATTGCTACCGCGGCTCCACCTCTTGAATCCCCTGGCACTCCAGGTTTGGAGTACAGTGCACCCACACACTCACATCTGCTTCCTCTCTCCCCCACTTGTCTATGAATAGATGGGTGACACTGAATCTGTCAGTTATCATAATAAACAAAATACAAGGAGCAAAGTATGATTAATCATTTGTAGTTTACATTTTGGCTTTCAGATCTTGCAAACAACTTGATTGGCGCAAATTCAATTGTTGCATTGAATTATGAAAAATGTCTTTGCAGTTGTAATATACTCTTGATTGGGCATATCATAGACATGCTAGGAAATCAAGCCATTTATAAAATAAACAATCCCCTTTGTATATAGGCATCTTCAACAAAATATTATTGATGTATGACTTAGGCATATTGAGCAGGGCTAGAATGACTGACAAGTGGATCAAAAGTAGTTGTAGAAAAACAGGGTCAGAGTCAGACCTATTTTTAAAAATCCACCATTTTCAAGGAAAACTGTTTTCTGGATGTCCCAAAAATCAGGTGCTGTGGTGTACTTTTTTTGGGGAAAACTGTTTTTTGCAGAAAAAATTGATTTCCACGGTTTTTCCGCCCGCTTTGGTACAGGCCCTATTAGCCTAACATAATTTTTTTCCAAAGACTTTGATCTTCCTGTTGATGTGACAGCAATTATTACCTGAAGCAACATTGTAACCACTGCGCTGCACTAAAAAAAGCGGTCATTTAGTGCAGCACAGCGGTCAAATTTAGCGGAAGCTGTTGAAAAAACCGCTGCGCTACTTGCTACGCTCAGCGTTTGAACGCTACCCACCCAGGGCAATTAGCAATAGCGCAGCGGAAGCGGAAATCTGCTATGCTATCCGCTAATTTAGCGGATTAGCGGATAGCGGCATTTTACTGTATGTTAAACCTCTTTTAACAGCATTTAAACCATTTTTCTTCTTCTTTTCCAAACCGCCGACGCGCAGCGGTTCAGCGCTACGTGAGCTCTTTTTTTAGCGAGCTAAAACCATCATTTTTTTCCAGGAAAAACAAAAAGCGGTTAGCACAGCGGCACAAAAGTCCGCTGCGCTAAACACAGCGGCACAAGAGTCTGCTGCGCTAAACACAGCGGCACAAAAGTCCGCTGCACTAAACACAGCGCAGCTGTTACAACATTGTGACTGAAGTTGCAGGACATGCTGCCCGAACTAATCAAATCATGTTTTCTGGGCTTGCAAACAGTGTTTTTGGGCCTGCACATGGGAGGAACTGGCATGGGCAGGCAAATTGTGGTCAAGGTGAGAATTACTGTTGATTGTGATGGGAGAATCACTGGCTGATTCAAATATTGTTGGAGGTGTGGTAGCGCGGCAGCAGCAAGGGTGGTCAAGAGCAGGTTGGCTTGCAACATTGTATTCAATAGAGGGTCATTACAAGGGATGTTGGACCAAAGAAGAGTTGTTTATGAAGAAGTGGGTTCTTGGAGTGGCTGGACTGCCTTTTGAGTCAGGGGTGAACTGGAGTAGTAGTTGTGCTGGCTTATGGCAGTTGGTTGTGGTGGCAAGTGTTATTGAGGTGGGAGGGCTGGCTGGGGTGAAGGACTGAGCATGCCCGGAGCGCAGTGCCATCACAACTGGGGAAATGGCGGGTATGCACGGTCGCAAGGATTGGGGGGGGGGGGGGGGGGGGACACAGGGGCAGGGGTTTCAACCCTGCAGCGGCGTAGCCGCTTTGGCCTCTAGTAAATTTAGTAAAACAAACAGTGTACATAAAATTAAACTGTAGTACATTAATGAGTAATATTACTCGTGTAAAAATACCCCGTGAAAGTATTATGTAGACTTCTACTGAAGCTCTTTCACATGACAATTGGTTATAAACATGTCATGTGACAGAGTCAGGGAAATTAGTCTATTAAAATACAATTAAATTACCCACAGCCAAGCCCTTTTCACGGCTATACCCCTGGATACTCCCAGAGGGAGAAAAGGACTCAGTGTTTACGCCCACTGAAGTCCCCTCTATAAATAGAGGCCTCTTTGGCCCTCAGGAAAAGATCCCCAGACCATTCACCGCCTACAAACTGTAAGTTACTGTGAATATTCTCCTCAGCTACTATTGTAGCCCCTTTTTCCTTTAAAACCATCCCCAGCACGTAAAATCCACTGGATTAAACCTTTAAATATCAAAACTCCCTTATTAGCATATTTACAAGCTCTATCCTTAAAAGTAGTTGCCGTAAGACCCCCGCCTCTGACAAGCAGCCAATCAGCTTAAGCACTTACCACCTACTTTTTACGCCAAATTTATTCCCTGTAATTAATAATTATATATTATTAATTACATAATAAATCTTCCTCTTTTTAAAAGAGTGTTTAAAACCCCTTTTAGTGGCCAAATTACCACAAAACAAGTTTAGTAATTTACATTACTAGTGTTTACATCAGCACAGTTATAGTGCTAGGGCCCAAAACCCTTAATTTGGACGGGTTTTTGCCCTAAGCTTCATAAACAGAGCTGTCATTTGGGGGCCTCATCGTGTTTTTTTACCCAGAGTACCTGTCAAGGATAAAACTGACTTTTTGCTGAGTTTTTTCCTTATTTTTAGCAATTATCCCCATAATTTTGCCGTCAGTACTTCAGTTTTTACATAAAAAACCATTAAAATCCACTAAACAAGTACGCATTATTTCCTTGTTTCTGACACATTGTGCAATAGAGATAAAAACAGTAAAATACATATAAAAATACATAAAACTAAACTATTAAAAACATATTTCTGCCATTTTATCTCATTACCCCGACTTTTAGTGTCTGCTCCCGTGCCAGCCGCTAAACTAGTTGATAACTACCCGGATACCACCAAATCCACCGATCCGAAAACCGCGGCCAAGAAGAAACAAGCCAAGCGCACCGAGTCTCTCCCGCCCGGCTTCTTCCTTAGCCCATACCAGGAGCGACGACGACCTCACCCGGCAACGTTGCCCGCTAGGATTAACGAAAAGCAATTCGACCCAAAAGCCGCGGCGCTCAAATTACTCAAAGGTAAACTCTTTCACTTACCAAACCGAGACATAAACTAAAAAGACAAAACCAATAACTAACTAAGTTCCCTCCCAATATGGTCGATACCAGATCAGGAAAAGACCACTCAGCAAACCCTCCCCCCACCAAAAGAGGTCGAGGAAGGCGAGGCCGAGGAGGACAAACTCGAGGTAGTAACCGAGGCACCCCCTCAAGGTTAGTCGATACACCATCTAAGTATACTAATGCCAAAGATTCAATACTAACATCGCTTGGTCCTAGTCCTCAACAAAGCGCAGGAGGACGCGATATCGATATTCAAAGCGGCAAAAGCCGCTTACTTGAACGCCAAGAACTACGACGAAATGGATCTCCTCAAGTCATACCTCGAGCAAGTCATCTCGTCGTTCAAGGTCGTCCAGAAATTTCTCCCGTGGAAGGAGATCCTAGCGAATCACTCGGACGGCTGGAACGCAAGCACATCAAAGTGCTTGAGAACAACAAACAGCCGACAAAGGAAAGCAAAGAGCGCGATCCAAAGAAACCTTACAAGATCCCGAAAATCGACCGATCCAAACCAGCGGCGTTGGGATCGAAGCCGAAAACCTACGAGCGAAAGCCGAAGAAGGGCAAGAACAAGTGGAAAGAGACCTTCCGCATGGCCCAAGTGCTCATGGAGGTCAAGGAAGCGATCGAGGAATAGGTAACAACCCTAATAACCCCATACCGGTACCCTCCACATCAGGATATAGTAAACCCGACACTATGCGTGACCAATCTCATCATATTTCCATTACCAAGCCTGTTCCTCCGTACTCTACATTATTGTCTAACACAGAAGTTTTTTCGTCATCCGCTAAAGATACCGTCTTACCTGTTAAAGAACCTGCCCTGTTGTCTGCTAAAGAAGCTGGTATTAACTCCGATCCACAAGTTCGAGAGAAACATAGTATTAATGTTAACAATCAAGAATCCAATGCTATAGCTCAAGAAATAAACAGTATGCCTAAACAAAAAAAGACTGTGAGACAGGAAGTCCAACGCTTAAACAAGCATGAACAAATTAGCAAACAACCAAAAGAGGTTAAAGAAATCAGTAAGAAAGACAAAACTGAGAAACTAGAAGAGCTGATTGACCCAAATGAGCCTCTAGCACGAGTGGAAGATTTTTTTAATCAAATCTTGATTAAAAACATAGAGCACATTGATAGTAAAATCAATGCAATCCACCAGAATCAACAGTGGGTCACTACTTTACGGTTATCGGTAAAGTAGCGTTATCGTAGCGATTTTTGGTCACTCTACGATAACCGGACTGGTCACCACTGTGAAATCTGGTGCGATATTGATAACGCACTCAGGGAGAGTTTTTTTTTCAAGGAAGCTACGATATCTATGTGCAGAGCAGCAGTTATCGAGCAAGATATTGAGCAATAAAAGGCCATATTAGGGCAAATTTGGCCTTTCATTGCTCATCAATGTGTTCATTTACCAGTAACAGCTGTATGAAAGGGCCATTCTAGGGCAAAATTGGCCTTTCATTACAATAACTCGTTAATTTACCAGTAACAGCCTTATGAAGAAAGGCCAGTTACGATAACCGTGACACTGCTATCTGCGCGCTAGCAATAACGATAACCGTGAAAAACATAACTGAAGGTCGCTCCTTTACTCTCCTGGCCTGGTTATCGTAGAGTAAAGTAGCGACCCACCGTTGCCAGAATGTACATGATAGTGCCTTTAAAATCAAAAATTTAACAGAACATGCGGTGGATAGCGCTAAAGACATTAAAATTATTGTACCAGAGGTTAAGAAAACCACAGGCATAATACAACAAATAAGCAACATAAAATTAGGACTTGTAGATTATAATAATAAATTACAAAAAGTTACAACAGAAATTCAGACAAATGCTAAGGAAGCTACAGTAATTGCCAAATTAAATGCAATACATACTGATATTAACAGATTGGATATTACCAGTAAATTGGACCAATTAAAAATAGATAGTGAGCATGAGTCAGAAAACCGTGAAACTCAAGATGAAAACATACTTGAAATAATGGACAAAGTTGATAAATTGGAACAACTTATTATACATAACAGTGACAGTATGGCAGATGAAATCATAAAAATTAACAATAAGTTTGATGAAATGCAGAGTAAACTTATGGCCAGCATGGACAACATAGCACAAAAAATTGGCAATAATATACAAGTGCAACTCCAAGTTCAGACACCATACAAACAAGGAATAAAAGATGTACCACCACATCAATCCAGTAATCCTTTCAGGAGAATGGCAGAGGAAGAGACACCTTTGAGAAAGGAGTACACAGTCCCACCAACACCATTCTTCAAAGAACAATCATACAATCCTAGTATCCAAACAATGAGAGACAACTCTAAAGATGTACCCAGAATTAAAGACTGGCCATCATTTAGAGGAGAAGGAGAATATGATCACTTGGACTTCATCAAAACAATTGATTTGTACCAAGAAGACTTTGAACTAAGTGATTCCTCAATTACTGGAAGACTTAACAGCCTCTTCAAAAGGTTGTGCCAAGCGCTGGTTCACAGACTTACGCTCAACCCATGGCAAACAATCTTGGGGATGGTGGAAAGAACAAATCAATAGCAAGTGGGGAAGCCCAGCATGGCGCTTCAAAATTGAGAATAAATTTGATGAGAGCACCTTTGATATTGAAAAAGACAATCCACTGAAATGGGTCATATCTCAGAAGGATAGATTGAAAGCCATTTGGCCCAATTTAACAGACAATGAAGTCCACGTGAGAATCCTCAAAAAATGTGGAGGAGATCTAGAGCATGCCATTAAAAGTAGGCTACCCTACAATGCAAGTACAGAAGATATTGTTAACACATTAGAAGATATAACTACACGTACACGCATTGGCAGAAGGTACAAGCCTAAATATCAAGGAGATAAAACTGAGAAAACAGAAGAGAAGAAACCTTCTACTTCAAAAGACCAGAGTTATCAGAAGGATAAGAAGTGCTATAACTGTGGTAAAATGGGCCACACTTCACCAAACTGCCCTCAAACAAAGAAAAACATTAACAATGTTGAAATAGAGGCAGAAGAAACAGATGAAGAGAAGACTCAATCTGACACAGAAGAAACACATGATGATGGGTCATCAGTCTCATCAGGGTCTTGTAATATGATCAACATAGACATAGAAATGGCTGAAGCTGAAACAGAGCACAATTTACCACAAGCATGGCATCCTGGACAACCTATAGGAAATATACAGGAAGCTAGACTGATGAAAACTAAACCTACAAGAGGAAAAGGCTACACAGCTGGTAAAACCAACATTACACATATACTGTTTAATGGTAGAGAAGCTGAAATGCTACTTGACAGTGGTGCATATTGCTCAGTAGTACCTGAGACATACTTGAGAAAATTATGCCCAGACTACAAAGATATTCTTCTACCACTAGGAAAAGTAAGAATAAACAGTGCCAGTAGTACCATGAAACCAATAGGAGTATTTGAATGCCCCATAATAATTCCTAACCCAACGGGATCAGTCAGAATGACAGTGGAATTCATTGTAATAGAGGATTCAGTAAGTAAACACTTCATCCTAGGAAATGACTACTTGAATATCTATGGATTTGACATAACCAATAGCAGAGAAAGATACTTCACTATTGGGAATGACAATAAAAAGAAGAAATTCCTATTTAAATCCAAAGAGCCTTTACCTGTAGAACAAATAGAAATACATGATGAGGAAAAAGAGAGATTTGGAAGAGAACAATTAGCAGAAGCTAATTTCAATGATAAACTGAGTGTAGATCAACTATTACAGTTATGCAATATGCTGTATAGGAACAAGACTGCATTTGCATCAGATAAAGAACCACTAGGAGCAGTTATAGGCCATGAAGTGGACATAACATTAAACATTGAGCGCCCCTACCCACCTTTAATAAGGAGACCAGCTTATCCAGCATGTCCCAGAGCAAGGGAAGAGCTTGCTAAACACCTGGATGAACTAGTAAGGCTCAATGTCCTCAGGAAGGTAGGGCATAATGAAGAAGTGGAAATAACCACACCAGTAATTATAACCTACCATAATGGTAAATCACGCATGGTAGGAGATTTCCGTGCACTGAACACCTACACAATCCCAGACAGATATCCTATACCAAGGATACAAGAGACACTGACAAATTTAGCCAAAGCAAAATACATTACAAGTATGGATGCTTTAAAAGGATTTCATCAGAATGTAGTAACAGAATGTGCAAGAAAATATCTGAGAATTATAACACACAAAGGTGTTTATGAATACCTAAGAATGCCCTTTGGAATCAAAAATGCCCCATCACATTTCCAAAGAATGATGAATACCATCTTCTGTGAAGAACTTGGACTAGGATGGCTAATTATATACATAGATGACATAATTATATGCTCTGAAACATGGGGAGACCATATGAGTAGAATAGAACGAGTTCTAACAAAAATAATTAATGTCAACATGAAAATTTCATTAAAGAAATGTGCATTTGGATTTGCAGAAATTAAAGCACTAGGACATGTAGTTTCAGGATTATCATTATGCATAGATCAGAATAAAGTAGCAGCAGTGTTACAGAAGCCAGCACCAACAAACAAGAAAGAAATGCAAAGCTTTCTTGGATTTGCCAGCTACTACAGACAACACCTAGAAGGCTATGCAGCTATGGCCAGAAGCTTGTATGAGATAGCTTCTAATGATACCGCCTTTGAAATGACCACAGAAAGACACATGGCATTTAATAAGATAAGAGAACACCTGACTAGAGCACCTCTACTATTAATGCCAGATTTCAAGAAACCTTTTGTGTTATATGTGGATGCCTCAATGGAAGGACTAGGAGCAGCCCTCCATCAATTACAAATCATCAATGATAAACCTGTATAAGGTCCCATTTGTTTCATATCCAGACAACTCAAGAAAACTGAAGCACGCTATGGAGCAAGTCAACTAGAGTGCCTATGTTTAGTTTGGGCACTAGAGAAACTTCACTACTATCTAGATGGAAGTGTGTTTGATGTCATTACAGACTGTATTGCACTAAAATCACTCATCAATATGAAAACCTCTAACAGACATATGCTTAGATGGCAGATATCTATTCAAGTGTACAGAGGTAACATGACAATAATTCATAAAGAAGGGAGATTGCATAAAAATGCAGATGGACTTTCTAGATGGTCATTACCAAATACACCAGATAATCCAGCCTGGGCACCTGAAGACCCAGAAGAATTACCAATCATGGGAATTAGCATTACTGAACTAGAAGATGAATTCTTTGAAGAAATCAGAAATAGTTACAAACAAGACAAGAACTGTACATTGTTAGTACAAATCTTATCCAAAACAGATTCAAAGGATGATGACCTGATTGCAGCACTAGATATAGCATGGAAGAAATCATACCAAGAAGGAAGATTTCACCTATTCAACGGAATCATCTACCACAGATCCAAACACACATGTGTACTAACAGTAATGGACAGAGTATTGATCAATACATTACTACATGAATGCCATGACAGTACATCATCTGGCCATCTATCTTCAGACAGAACAGAAGACAGAGTAAGGAACCTAGCATTGTGGCCAACATGGCAACAAGATGTAGAAACATACTGCACCACATGTGAAAGATGCCAGAGAGCAAACAAAGCAACAGGCAAAAGGTTTGGGCACATGATAAAAATAGAAGAACCCACTAGACCATGGGAAACAGTTAACATGGACTGGGTCACAGGATTACCACCTGGAGGAAAGAAAAACTATAATGCATGTCTAGTTATTGTAGACAGATTTAGTAAAACACCTATATTCTTACCATGTCACAAAGATGATACAGCTATGGACACAGCCATAATTATTTGGCAACAAGTGATTTCATGGACAGGTTTATTCAAAAACATCATCAGTGACAGGGATCCCAAATTTACATCAGATCTATGGAGAGGACTGTACCACCTATTTGGCACTAAACTCTCTTTCTCAACAGCATACCATCCACAAACAGATGGGCTAGCAGAGAGAATGATTCAAACTTTGGAAGACATGCTAAGGAGATTCTGTGCCTATGGATTAGAGTTCAAAGACTCTGATGGGTTTACTCATGACTGGGTCACACTATTACCAGCCCTAGAACTAGCCTACAGGACATCAACCCATGCATCAACAGGGAAAACACCAGCTATTCTAGAGAAAGGATGGAACCCCAGACTACCACAAGACAGCCTGAAAAAGGACTTGGTTGAAGTACACCCCACAGCAGCAAGCTTTAAGAACATGCTGGACAAAGCCAGAAAACACACCCAACAAAGCATGGATAATGCATTTGAATATAGCAAAGAAAAATGGGACAAAAAGCACAAAGTACCCAGCTTCAAAATAGGAGACTTAGTATTAATATCAACTACAAACTTTACTAATATTAAAGGACCTAAGAAGCTTAGGAATGCATTTGTAGGACCATTTGTAGTCAAAGCATTACATGGACCAAATGCAGTAGAAGTGGAACTATATGGAGAATTAGAAAAGAAACATCCCACATTCCCAGTAAGCTTACTCAAACACTATAATGAATCAGATGCTGAATTATTCCCTCTACGCAAGGAAATACCTGAAGCAGAAGTACCTCCACTTGAAGAGTCAGAGGAGAAGAAAATTCATAAGATCTTGAAAGACAAAAAGATTAGAGGAGAGAAAGATAAGTTATATCTTGTAAGATACAGGAACCCAATTCATGAAGATGAATGGCTAACAGAAAAGGACATTAAAGATGCGGATAAATATCTAAGAAGATTCAAGAACTCTAAACACAAAGATTAAATTATTTCAGAATTTAACCTTTTTAGAGGGGGCGAGTGTCAGCCTTAGAGATACAACAAGTATCCAAAAGACTGCAATAACTTAGTAAATAATTATTATTATTAAATTATTATTGCAGAATCAGATTCCTCATCATAAATTAAGGAGGGTCACCCACTTAAAGTACCCCCTTATTCCTATTCCTTCATGTACTAATTATATAAATAAGAATTGGCCCCAGAAAGCGCCCAAAAATAGTATTACATACATAAATTTAGTAAAACAAACAGTGTACATAAAATTAAACTGTAGTACATTAATGAGTAATATTACTCGTGTAAAAATACCCCGTGAAAGTATTATGTAGACTTCTACTGAAGCTCTTTCACATGACAATTGGTTATAAACATGTCATGTGACAGATTCAGGGAAATTAGTCTATTACAATACAATTAAATTACCCACAGCCAAGCCCTTTTCACGGCTATACCCCTGGATACTCCCAGAGGGAGAAAAGGACTCAGTGTTTACGCCCACTGAAGTCCCCTCTATAAATAGAGGCCTCTTTGGCCCTCAGGAAAAGATCCCCAGACCATTCACCGCCTACAAACTGTAAGTTACTGTGAATATTCTCCTCAGCTACTATTGTAGCCCCTTTTTCCTTTAAAACCATCCCCAGCACGTAAAATCCACTGGATTAAACCTTTAAATATCAAAACTCCCTTATTAGCATATTTATAAGCTCTATCCTTAAAAGTAGTTGCCGTAAGACCCCCGCCTCTGACAAGCAGCCAATCAGCTTAAGCACTTACCACCTACTTTTTACGCCAAATTTATTCCCTGTAATTAATAATTATATATTATTAATTACATAATAAATCTTCCTCTTTTTAAAAGAGTGTTTAAAACCCCTTGTAGTGGCCAAATTACCACGAAACAAGTTTAGTAATTTACATTACTAGTGTTTACATCAGCACAGTTATAGTGCTAGGGCCCAAAACCCTTAATTTGGACGGGTTTTTGCCCTAAGCTTCATAAACAGAGCTGTCAGGTTGATTGGAGACAAACGAGGTGTTGGAGGAAAAAAAATATCAATGTGAATTTTATGGTTTTTATTTTGTTAAGAGAAGAAGAAGAATAGGAGGAGTGCAATAGGGTTGGAAGGAAAAAAGGAACGAGAAAAGGAAGTTGTCGGGTGGGGTTTTCGAGAAATTGAGGAAAAAGGTGAAGGATTGGTTGAGTAGATTGGTCGGAAGGCGGTTACTAAAGTTGTAGGTCTACAACTACTTCTCAGCGGACAAGACTGGGCCACAGTCTTGCTTTCAAAAGGTGGCTAGCCCTTCTAGCCAATAATAGCTTTGAACTTTCCAACAATAGCCGGTGCCGTTGAGTCGTCCAAACGGAGAGTGATTAGTTCCCCAGATAAAAAAGATTGTTGATCTTGATGAACAATGTTTCCGGATATGCAAGGTGTGTCGGAGAGGGAGTGAGAGCCGTAAGGTTTAAAAACGGTGAGTGTTGTAACTAAGGTTAGTAGTATACAATGAGAATGATCTGAGTTTGAGCAATGATTAGGCGTCAAGGGCTCATAACCTGTTGTCGCATAGACAAGGACCAGGTGCAAAAGCGTAATAGTATTGATGATTATTGCCCATACCTCGGACCTGAGTCCAAGGTATGGTCGGTACCGTGACTGCGGCGAGGCTCAGACTGTGTAGCCCCTCTGGGCTACAACAAAGACCGGCCATTGATCTCACACACCTCAACCTATGAAAGGCCAATCATGGGGTCAACAAACACCCATACATGCACCCCACTCAATGACCAACCTGGTCTTCAGGTGGATACATACTCCACTTGATGACTTTGGGTCATTGAGTGGATCACCACTACCAGGTCATCGAGTGGGTACACACTCCACTGGATGACCGGACCGGTTCATTGAGTGGAGTAGTTATCCACTCAATGAGCAAGCCGGTCATTGAGTGGAGTAGTTATCCACTCAATGACCAAGCCGGTCATCAAGTGGGGTGTGTATCCACTCAATGGCCGGACCGGCTTATCAGTGTGGATCCCGGACCGGGTCATTGAGTGGATACACACTCCACTCGATGACCGGACCGGCTCATCGGTGTGGATCCCGGACCGGGTCATTGAGTGGATACACACTCCACTCAATGACCAGCTTGGTCATTGAGTGCACACACCCCACTTACTCCACTCAATGACCCGGTCCGGCCATTGAGTGGATACACACCCCACTCAATGACCGGCTTGGTCATCGAGTGGATAACTACTCCACTCAATGACCCAATCCGGTCCCCACTCAATGACCCAATCCGGTCCCCACTCAATGACCGGCTCAGTCATTGAGTGGATAACTACTCCACTCAATGGCCCGGTCTGGCTATCAAGTGGATACACACTCCACTCAATGGCCGGACCAGGACATCAAGTCAAGTAGTTATCCACTCAATGGCCAATCCAGTCATCAGGTGGATATACACTCCACTCAATTTCCCGTTTGGTTCATCGAGTGGAGCGGGTAGCCCACTTGATGACCAACCCGGTCATTGGTGGAGTAGTTACCCACTCAATGACCAACTTGGTCATTGGTGGAGTGTGTATCCACTGGATGACCTGGTCCGGCCATTGAGTGGAGTGTATGTGTCCACTTGATGACCTGGTCCGGCCATTGAGTCAGTATGGATGACCCAATCGGGTCATCAAGTGGAGTGTGTACCCACTCAATGACCCGGTCCAGTTATCAAGTCGAGTATGTAGTTACCCACTCGATGACCGGCTAGGTCATCAAGTGGAGTGTGTGCAGTTGATGGCCAACCCGGGTCATCGAGTGGAGTGTGTATCCACTCGATGACCAGGTTAGGGGTGTGTGCGTGTGTCCGATCACCGGTGTTGGGGAAGAGTTGAGTGTGTACCCAACCCAATGACCCGTGTTGACCAGCCATCAGATGGAGTTATGCATTCCAGGTGATGACTGGTATTGACTGGTCATCAGAAGGGGTGCCGTAAAATTTTGCTGGTCCCTGTTGGATGACCAGCAAAGTTTTACCATTTCTGGTGGTAATTTTATGGCCCAAATGTGCACCAGCAAGGAAGATTTTATGGGGTCACCAGGAGCCAAAAATCCAATTGTGAACCCCCCTATTGTAAAAATCAATATCCCCGAATTTTTCTAATGACACCAAAGTTCAAACCCCCATGAATTAGGAAATTCAGCAAAAGAATAGACTAACTTCAATGTTATGACTGCTTAATTCCAGTCCGAAAAATGAAACAAAAACAACAATGATTTATAATGATAAAAATATTGAAACTTGAAAAACAGGGTTTGTGGTAAGTCTGGACAGATAGAGAATGCTCAGATAGGTTATAGCTTTCTCAAATAGCATACATAATCATGTTTGCATGTCGTTATATTTTAGTGAAATAGCATTATTACAATTGATGAGTAGTCCTACATTGATGGAAGTTGATCATTAGAGTTAATTTATAAGTTCATACCAGATTAAGTTATAAGTTCCTACTGGGTCCTTGATAAGAGATAATAAAATGAGAAAACGATTTTGAAGACTGAGCTAATTGCTAGTGTGGTGCGGTGAGCTGGCCAAAGAACGGAGTGGGCATTCAGATATTGCGGGCTGTGACTGGAGGGTGACCAATCTCTGGCAAACAGGTTCTAATAGAATATTGAAAGCACCGAAGTGAAGAGTCAAACTCCGGACTCAATCAAGAATCCTTCGAAATATTTTTCGACTGCCATCCACCCTGGCTCGCTAAGGCTTACGACCGAGCCGACGTATCCGTCCGGTCTAACGATGATTATGCCACCGCCGGCTTCGTTCTCATCGAAACCTATGATGAGCAACCGAGGATTTGATGGATTCTCGTTTCTCGTTGGGAGTAAGGTAGGTCGAGCAGAAAACCAGATATTGACTCACCATACTTGGAATGCAAAGAGCACGTTCTTGGAGATCCATTCTCAACCACGGTATTGGCGATATCATCAACATAGACCTGTGAGGAATAAGGGCCGGAGAACAACGGCGGCAAATCTGCGATGTCCCATTCGTCTCGTGAGCGGGAAGTGACGAGCAAGAGGGTGAAGAAGGGATTCGCGGCTGAAGGTTGTGGATCGAAGATGGAACAGCGCTGGCCATTGGTAGCCCGAAACCTGTTCAGGAAGCACCCGCTCCCACCGAGGTGGTCCAAGCGGTTACCGGCGGGAAAAGCGCCGAGGAAGACATAGATTCGGAATGCGCCATCCATCCTAATTTCTTGCTCGATCCTCACTGGGTTCCCATCGATTACCCGGATCGCATCCCCCGGTAGCAGTCTTTCTCCCGCTCTCAAGCGGCCGTCAATCTGACACTCGATTTGACTTTTGAATCCCTCCGAATTGGCCTGGGAGTTGAACACGTTCGGAGGATAGACAGCGCCACAGCCCGAAGTAAAATAAGCATCTATTCATTCAAGATTCGTCGTTGCACCCCCAGATTGATCAGATTGCTATGTATCCCACATGTTGTTGATAGAAGTTAGCTTACTCTGCTTGAATAGCTCAATAAATCGCTGAGGATCAACTTCGAACCCATTTGCTGCCTGAGTCTTGTCTAAACCTTTGACTGAGGCACCCCGACCGGAAAATAGTTTACTATACTCAGCGTCAAATGCCATCAATTCTTGGGCAACCCCTCGACGTTCTTGCTCGTAAGTCTCCATGATAGTCTCCCTCTTCCCAAGGCCCTTTTCGACTAAGTTAATCTTCCATGCTAATGAAAACATGTCGAGCATCGAAATGTTCATCTGTGTATCGATGCAAGCGGGTAGGGGTACAAGTGCAGAAGAAAAAATCGGCCCGAGATGGCTCATCTGAGTGCTTCAATCGTCATTTTTTACTGTAAACCGATACTCGTGGAGATCTTACACCTTGACCAGCTTTAGGACTGTGAGTATGTACCGCATCGCCGCCAAGTATTATTCGACCATCCAAAGTATCTAGATTTATCACCATTGACAACGGATGTCGGCATATACCATTCTTAGTGACGAGTAGATTTTTTGAGATAATTGAGGAGGATTGCGTACAGGTGTTGGCTAATCGTTGCCCAATTTGATAGATGCTAAACCAATCTGTATCCCCAAACTTCAAGGTGTACGGATAAAAGATTTTTTTAGCTTGTTCTTGACAGGTAGCAAGAGTGGCCGTGTATTTGGCTGCATGTTAATGAATCAAAGTAAGGTATTAGTGACTAAAACCCAAGAGAAATAAAGAAGGATGAAAACAGAGAGCAAAGTGAGGCAGCTTTTGAAAAACTGGGAATTTAAGAACCTTACCGCATTGTGAATCTTCGTTGAGTAGTTGGACATAGAATCTAACAAGATTATTTTCCCTAGGTATGACCATAATCGAGCCGTCGTGTCTTGAATGAATTAAACACTTCAGTTTCAAGTCGGCTGTTGTTCAATCGAAGAGCAGCAGTAAATCAGCTGCGGAGAATTCTGAGGAGGATAAACATTTTCAGAGATTGACTTACGGAAGTCAGATTGTACCCAACAATCCATGACGCCCCAAACAATGTGAGTCCCCTCTCCCTCTAACCTGATAGCCCCGCCCAAAGACTTTCGAACATCACTCTTAGCACCATCGCAGCCTAGAAGATATTTTGTCCGGATCGACTTTTCTGTGCCATCTTCCGCCCTGACAATTGCTTCAATCGGGTAGTCTGTGGGTTCCTCACTGCTTGTTTTGTGGCTGCAGCTGATAAATTCAAGTGGCCTTAAGACGCGCGAATTCGGTGCCCGGGCTGAGATCTCTGCCAGGAATTCCCGCTCTATGATTCCTTGGTGTAGCAATAGCGTATAGCGATCCCGAACATCAATGAAATCCGGACAGGACCTTGCTCGCGAGGTTCTTGCTAACGGTGTATTAGGAGTTGGGTCCTGTTTTTACGTTCAGATTATAGCATTATGAGTGAAAGGGGGCGAGCTGGCTCGGTCGTGAAAGTCACTGACCCAAAAAGATACCTCGTAGACTCTAACGCCACGTGCAATCAGATTCTTTGCGATCCCAAGGGTAGAATTCCTAGGCGTTTGAGCGGCGGGAGGAGGCTCGGAAGAAGAAGGTATTTTCGGAGGGATCCAAGGACCGATATTTCTGAGAACCTAAACTGATTCAGATTGCGTGTCAGAAGAGCGCTCACAAACTGAGATTTAAGTGCTGGAGATAAAGGGGAATTATGGAGGGCGTAATGATGGATGACCTCTAAAGTCCGTGGCTGGATTCCATCGGCCCTTCCGGCGCTTGTAGGTTCTGGCCGATTATCAATGTGGAGCACCGAAAGACCAAAGGTGTGCAGGCACAGCGAGGCCATCAGTCCGGCTGGCCCAGCCCCGACGATGAGCACGTCGGTAGTATCTACCGATGGCGAGAATTCCTTGCCCATCCAAGCGGGAGGAAAGTAACAAATATGCTCGAACTAGGTAATCCAAATCAAGCCAATCGGCTTCAAACGACGAAGGATGCTGACAATAAGAATTTTTGGAGATTTTCTTTTAAATAAATATGTAGGATGTACGAACCCTACAGCCACAGTTCACTTCGAGTGTGGATAAGCCGAGGCTCCGAGCCGAAGAATCAACTTGAAAGCTTGAAAGTTATCTGACAGAAAACACTGGCTGACAAAATGAACTGAGTTGAATGAGATCAAGCTCAATGGTTGTTAGACGCGTGTAAATCTATCTAGGAGATGAGGAAGATAGGGAGGATGAAAGGAGGATGAAGATGCTTTATGCACGAGGTACAAGGCAATGAACACTGGAGCGGATGGTCGAGAGGTGCTGAGAGCTGTGCATCTGGCAAAATCACGGGGGCTCCTGGTCTGGGCGCCTCGAACTGGACTAGCAAGGCTCGATACATCATCCACCGCCGACTCGGAATGAGTGACTCGGGACAGACTGGCGGGGACGAGAGAGTGCCTAAGGAAAACATTTTTCCGGATACACATTTTCAGTTTCGCCCGGGGTGCGCTCATGCACTCCCACATTTCCGTCAACATGTGACTGTATGTATGTGTATGTATGCACCTGATCTGACAAAACTGCTCCAGTTGCGAGTTGTCCAAGGTTAACATACCGGCCTTCGGCATAACAGCCCCCAAAACGATATTATGTAACTATCATCATAAATTATAAGGGTGAATAAATATCCACTCGGTTACAATATGAGGGATGGGACTTCTGATCGGAATCGGCTGCAGTGAGCTATGTGGAGGGCGCATAAGAGATCGGCTATTGCTGCCTATGTATTGTGATTCGGGCACCTGTCCAGAGAAATCTGTCGCAGATTGACTGCCATTCCAGCATCAAAGGGCGACCAACTTTCCATTTTCTCTACCTCGCCGCTGCTGCCGGGTTAACAATTTGCCGACGAATGTTTTGCAAAATTTGCTCTGCATAAGCAACCTCCTGCCGCGTCCCCAATGAAGGTACGTTCTAACACGTGGGTAACCGAATTTGGTGATTTGAGTTAAAATATCCACCATACATATTCATGTTTTGTCCATTCCATGCCAATGTATTCTAGAACCTGGGTTGCGTTTACTCAATGGGCTTCACCAGGGGCGTGGCTCCTGGTGGCTTCCCCAGTCACGCAAGAAACCATCTGAATCCGGGGAAACAAAGGTTTGAACACAATACATACCACGTTACGCAATGCAAGGACTTCAAGCAGCCTCAGGTCTGACCGCTGTGATGTAGCCTGTGGCGGCTGCCCGCGGAAAACTGCTCAGGTGGAACCAGTCAGCTGCTGGCAAGCCTTCGTTCTCTCCCCAAGCCTCCGGGCACACGTAAGACGCCCAAGAGACAAAACAGTTACATATCGGCGTACTCGGTAATATGCATACAACATCAGTCTCGTTCAATCAACTTTTTTGCGGGTGTTTCTGAATCTTGGTCACATGCGCGGATTGATTTTTATTCTACTTGCTGCTTGTTATTGATTTACTATCTCGATCTTTCCCAATTGCTGGTCAAGTATTTAACCTGGAAAGAACTTCAAGTTCCAAGTTGCCCATGAGATGGAGCAGCCATAAGCCTTTAGAGAAGAATGGACTTCGGTCGCCAGTTGCAACCAATAGATGCTGTGGAATCAAGTATTTCATCACACTTGACGATCAGTTGAAATTCAAGCTGAAGACGCGGTCATGAAAAACACTAAAATTGCTCAATTGCTGATATGGAACGGCTATCTGAACCTTGGAGGTTCTGACATTACAAATAGTAAAGAAGTGTTTTTTTACATTAGGAAATGAGAACAAGCAGAAGTTCAGCGTTAACATATACACGAGATGCTTTGGCTACGAAGAGGAATAACTACGTGATGCGACGTGTGGCTGAGCCCAGATTGGAAGCAACATGCGACACCCGGCCCGCCAAACTATTTTCGGTAGTGGATCCGTTTGAGCGTAAAATGCAGCTGAAGAACCTGTGACGATAAGAGAGAGAAAAAAAAGGCCACGATTGGGTGAGATAGGTGTTAACCAGTCAGGTAATACGTCACAGTCACTCACCCCTCGATCAAAAGAGCTCCTAAAGCCGCGTTTGTGACTATGCTCCCAATCTTTGTTGACGATCGTAAAGGCGATGTCTTCATAAGGTGGACCAGCTTTAAACAACAGAGTGGCCACATCCTCATTCTCCTTATTTTTGATAATTTTATAAGTTGGAGCTCGACTTTTGTCGATCAGATCCGGGTAGAATATGTTGAATTCTAGGAGCAAAAAGCTCAATAAAATATTAATGCCCGCAAGTCATCAGAATCGGAGATAATATGGGAAAGTGACATACTGTAGCCTTGGACGACCTTTGGCGGTGGGTTATCTGTATTATAGTGGGTCTGATTGTATTTATTCCATTCGTAGCCGGTATGAACCTTGTTGAAGTATCTTGGTTTACGTGGTCGATATTTGTCTTCCCAGTTATAACTTTGTCGGCCCATCTCAGCTTCCAGCTCGAACATTTCTTCCTCTTCGCCCAGACCTTTCTCAGCCTCTTGGGCATATAGTTTTTCAGCCAGCGCGTCCCGATCCAGTATATCCTGGTCTTTCGAATCTGAGCCATGTTTAGTCTTGGGCACGAATCGAGTGCTAAGTACCATCTGACGGGCATTGATGATTTGAGTCCAGTCTTCAATGGGTGAGATCATATCGAGTTTCTGGTCCTCAAGCGAGAGGTGTTGGATCAACTGAGGCTCCATGTCGGTCTCGAACTCCTCTGCCACTTCTTCGACCACGAGTTGTGCCTCGTCTTCTTCAGCTTCGTGGCTATCATGATGTGGATGAGTCGCAAGACTGGCACTTGGTTGATTCAGCAAACTGCTAGCAAGCTCAGCTTGCACTTTAACGGCCTCGTCACGTTGACGACGACGGAGATACTCCAATCGGTTACGAAGTACGACCTCGTGCATCGCCTTCAATTTCGCCTTGGCCTTCCAGACTTTCAACTGAGCAAGAAGGCCTTCCCAATATTCTGGATCGACCGGTTCATTTCCAGCAAGCTTGGTCTTGATATTCGACTCCAGCGCGATCAGTTGCTCGTAATTCTTTCCTTCCAGCAACCGGGTTACCTGATCCCGGATCGCTGCTGCAGCCCGGAGAGCATCGTGTGCCAAGTTTCGTTCAGACGTCAGTTGAGCGAGCGCATCATCACAGACACATTGTAAGCATCGCCAAAACTCAAGCTTGGATTCCGATTTTTCTAGAGCGATGTGCATCTTGATGTCTTCAGCCAGTCCTTGAGTTTCCTCCAAGGTCAGGTTATCAAAGATTGTGTAGGGTTCATCCAGATCGACTTCCATGCCTGCCCCATCATCCTCTTCTTCACTAGCTTCGTTGATGAGCCCTTGGAGGGTATTTTTCTTCAAATCCTCTTCGGCCTCGAAATCGCGGTGACCCCACTTGAGGTTGAGGGCAAGAAGATCGATCGGCTTGGCTCTCTTCTCCCGTACTCGAATCTCTGCTCGCTTCTGGGCCTGTTCGAGTTGGAAGTCATCTTCCTTGGCAATCCATTCGGCCATCTGTGCACTTTCGGCCATCTGAGCCATCCGGTTGCTTTCGGCCTCTCGGAGCTCGAGCTCCTTCTCTCTCTCCGCTCGACGACGCGCGAGTCGTTCAAGCTCTTCAGCAGCCTCTGCCCGTCGTTCAGCATCCCGTCTGCTTGCTTCCTCAGCACTAAGCCCCATCTTTCTTTCTCGTTCCCGCTTCTTAGACCAGTCGAACTGAGTCGATAGATTCGCATCGTGAAATGGATTGTCGATCGCTGAATACATGGAAAGCTCGGCAGCTGCCCGGCGATCGGCCTCTTCTCGCATACTTTTTCGTTCCGATCGACGCTCAAGTTTTCGCGCAGCTTTCTCTGCCGTTTTGCGTGCCCGTCGCTCCTTGGAAGATTCACGTTTACTCCTGCAGGATTAGGAGGATACTTAATGCAATTGCTCCTGTACATTGGGAAGTTTCATGATAGATGAACTTACTTGTGAGATCGATGTCGATGCTTGCTGGAATGGCGCTCGCTTTTCTCCGAGGTGACTGATTCATCCCGCCGGGTACGCCGACCTCTTTCGGAGTCAGAAGAGATAGGTGAGCGGGTCCGACTTCTTTTGCGGGACTTGTGATGGCGGTCATCATCGCGGTGTCGACTGGGCGATCGTCGCCCGCGCTGCCGGTCCCTTGAGGAATCTCTTGGTGGTGATCGCCGGGACCGAGCGTATGAAGAGTCCCTGCCGGGCGATGGTTCTCGTCCCATGGAGCCCTAGAAAGTTGGTGAGGATGGAAAGTGTTGGATTCTTGAGGATTGTGTAGCGAGCAATGGCGAGGCGATTATTGACAAACAGCTCCTGCTCAACCCACATCGTCAGTTTGACATGTCACAAGGACTGTCGACCAAGTGTCCACTGTCGGGTGAAAACTTCTGGGACTGCACAGTGCATGTCACCCGCCGTGGGACATCCAGTCTTCAATCTTGGTCAACAGAAACACTGTCATCCATAGCATCAACACCGTCATGAACAAGTCACCCCCAGGAGCCTCTTCGAAAGATGGAATCACACCCGTCGGAGGCTCGACAATAGTCATCAAACTAGGTGGGTATATTTTGCTGTGACTGCGAAATAAATATGTTTGGATAGCTAATTGGTATGATCGATAGGAACTTCGTCTATCCTCTCTGAACAAAACCTTCAACCACGGTTAGGCCTGCTAGCAAATTTGGTAGAAACATGCGTGGATCTGAGAGCTATTGGACACAAGGTCGTGCTAGTCTCGTCAGGGGCTATCGGGATGGGAATGAGACGAATGTCGTTACTGGATGGTGGCTTGGAGGGAAGGTGGGGCAAGAAACCAAAATCGCTGAACGAGAAACAGGTGGGTTGGAATACTCAGAATATCTATACAAATGTCTGAAAAATTGACATGTCTGTCATGCTTGACCTAGGCGCTGGCTGCGATCGGACAGGGACATTTGATTGCACTCTGGGATAGCCTGTTCAGTCGTCTCAACCAACCAATTGCTCAGATTCTGTTGACACGGGGAGATTTGGCAGATGTGAGCCTACTCAACAGTATTCCCAACACGTGAGGAAACCCCAGTAACATATCTTAATCAATCAATCTACGCTTGGACCATGAACGAAAACTATCATTCAACAAGAGATCGAGATACTTGAATGCCTCATCCACATTGAGTACCTTGTTGAATAGTGGTGTGATCCCGATCATCAACGAAAACGATACCATTTCAGTTTCCGAAATCAAGTTTGGAGATAACGATACCCTCTCAGCCGTCACTGGGGCTATGTGTCACGCCGACTTCCTGTTCCTCATGACCGATGTCGACTGCTTATTCACGGCCAATCCTCGATCCAACCCATCTGCTCAAATGGTCAAGGTCGTCTACGACATCGAAGGGGTACGAAAGATGGGTCAGTAAGCATTTCTGGTCGGAAGAGTCATTTGGAAAAACTAATAGTCAAAGAAAGCGGAAGTTGCTGAATTTGGTGTCCCACCTCTATCTAGTATCGACCTCTACCTTGGGATCCTCACTGGGAACAGGCGGGATGGAAACCAAGCTCATCGCGGCGGAACTCGCCACTGCGGCCGGCGTGGCCACGATAATCTGCAACGGCACGAAACCACAGAGCATTGCAGCGGTCATATCAGAGTTGCAATCCAAGCCAATCAGTTCACCCGAGTCAACCCCAGCCTTGCTGGTGCCTCCACGAGTCGAAGACGGGGTGCATTCCGAGTTGATCTACACAGTGTTTCTTCCACGTCCTACCCCACTGACCAGTCGAAAGTTTTGGGTTGCCCATGGACTGGCACCCAGGGGCAAGGTGGTGATCGACAGGGGTGCCTACGAGGCAATCAGTGATGATGCCAATGGCGGGAGGCTGCTCCCTGCCGGTCTTGTCAGAGTTTGCGGTACCTTCGCAGTCGCCCAAGCTGTCTCTATTCTCGTCCCAAAAAGCTTTCTGATTCAGCCCTCAGCTCAAGGCTCCTCTTCCGATCAAGAGCAGCCGTCAGCCAAACTGGCCAGTCTTCCTATCCCGACTTCTTCAAGCCCCCCGGCAAATGAAACATCCGATGAATTGATCGAAGTAGGGCGTGGACTAGTGAACTATAACTCTTCAGACATGAACAAACTGAAAGGTCTTCACAGGTCAGTGCAGTCACCTTTTTTCAACAGAGATTCAATGAATTTGTTTTTTTTTTGCGGTTGGTTGCACATCTGACTCTTGGATCCGCCGTATCAATCACGGTAATCATAGCTCTGAGATCGAATCAGCCCTCGGACATATTGATTCGGAACATGTGATCGAGTCGATTGTCTTGTTCAAGCCATCATCACCCGCTCATTCCTCCACAAACCATAATCCTAAAGAAACGTGAAACTGACCAAGAGGAGAAGCGGTGATCCTTTGACCTCTGTGTTGAATGGTTTCTTGGGTATGTTTTTAATATCATTGGTTGACAGCCATGCGGGCAAAATTCCACAGATGCTGAGATTTTGAGACCATACAGAAAAAAACTCAAGAAACCACTACCAGTTGACATGCAACATACTCCAGTTAATACTCAATTAGAACCAAGTTCATACAAGAATCCCAGGCAGGAACATCCTGGAATATTTGGAAGTTGCTTGACATCTTTCTAATGCACAGTACACTACACAAGACTGAGCTCTGAGGCAATTGCTCAGCTGGGATCCATGGTCTCTGAGGCAAATGCTCAGCTGGGATCCACTGCTTGCCAACCTACATAGTGGGCTTATCTGCCAGCATCAGCCCCTCCAGCCTGGTCAACAACACCAGACACCCTTGTCAACCGGGCAGAATCCCTCCTGCTTGATAAGCATGCGTGCTCAACATGACACATACAATTGTGTCAACCCCAGGAGGAATCCCTCCTAGGAAACAACTATATGCAGCCATGTTGACCCAGAGCAGTCCCTCCTGGTTGACAACAACATACAAGAGTGTCAACTGGGAGCAGTCCCTCCCAGTTGTCAAGGTATTTGATTGTGACACATCGTGGTACATACTAATGGAATAAGTGCTTTGTTACATGTTCCAGAAGCACAAAAATTTGATGTTACAGAGAATTGTGCATATTATCTGTGCCCTGGAATTTGTGTAAATATGTTAACCTCAGAACATGGGACACAAAGTCCATGTTATGAGCTGTGGCGTGGGCTCTGCAGTGCAGGCTTCCATGTACATAGATTACACGTACATGTCACAGACGGCGCTCTCAAGGGTCAAGAGCCTGGACATCCCAGACTGCTTCCTCATCCTGCAATCAACCATATAGAATCCAGAAACCTCAGACTTCATCTTTCTCTCCACAGAACAGACCATGACATATTGCAGGATCTAATTCACAGAGATGAAGACAACAAACCAAACAGAACAGCGGAAACCAGATTGCTCCTCCTCCAAAACCTTGAATATCCCAAATCCGCTCTTAGAAACCTTGAATATCCCATATCTGCTCTTAGAAACCTTGAATATTCCGCTCCAACATCACACCCAACCCTTGGCCCTAACTACACAATGGAAGCTTCCAAAGCCGCCAAACTCCAACAACAACTGACCAATGTTACTAAGAAGGCCAATGACAAGGAAGAAAAACACCACCAGGCCAAGGCCAAGTTAGCGGATGCTCTCAGAACTCAGAGCCCACCTGAATTAGAATGGACCCTGGAAAAGTGAAGGCAGTGACATACTGACCCCCGCCCCGGAACATCACGGAACTGCAGCGGTTTATTGGATTCACAAACTTCTACCGCTGCTTTATTGATCACTTTTCTGGAACGACTAGACCACTCCACAGCCTGACTAAGGCCAAGAATCCCTTTGTGTGGGATGCAAGATGCAACTTTGCCTTTGAATCCCTCAAGATTGCCTTCACCTCTGCTCCAATACTCAAAATTGTGGACCAGTATAAGCCATTCATCCTTGGATGCAACTGCTCCAACTTTGTGCTTGGAGCAGTGCTATCTCATATTTTTGAAAAGAAAAATGACCTTCACCCCATTGCGTACCTATCCCAATCTTTGGTACAGGCGGAAAAGAACAAAAAAATCTTTGACACGGAGTTATTGGCTATTGTTGCCACTTTCAAAAAGTGGAGGCAGTACCTTGAAGGAAACCCGCACCGCCTGACCGCAATTTTTTGCGCAGACCACCGGTATCTAGATAGCTGCATTACCACAAAGGAACTCACCAGGAGACATGCGCGCTGGGCGGAGACTGTTGGATTTCTGTCTTTCCACTCATCCCTAAAACCCCTTCTCTTTCTCCTCACACCATCTCCATCTACTTTATCCTCCTCTATGGGCTTGTTTTCAGATCAAAGCTATCCAACACTTATGTTCCCCCTTTTCTATGTGGTCTGTCTTTTATTCATGGTCATGCTTCTTTCTTACTGATCTTGTAGACTTTGATCCCTGCTCAGATTAGACTGTTAACTTTCCTTGCTTACTGCTTATCCTCTAGATTGTGCGCATCTCATGGGGATATCAATGTACCTTTTGACATGTTACACTGAGTTGAGAAGTTTCAAATTCATTATTGTTTTATTCATTATTACTCTCAAACCACAAGTTGATGCCATGTACATAGTCTATTTAAACATAGCCTAGTCCAAAGCAATCAACTCATTGGTTCTCTCCCTCTTTTTCCGCCCTTGAGCCGTTCCAGTGAGAAAATCCTCCTCTCACTGTCCAGTATATCCTTGCTGCTTCTCTGCCCCTTTTTGGGCCCTCTGGTTGAAAACCTAACAGAGACCTTGGGGTGATTTGACTTCAAAATTATATTCCACCCTGGCTGCCAATCCACCAAACCTGATGCCCTTTCCTGCAGACCCAATCTAGCCCCAGCTCCTGGAGATAAGCTGACTTTTGGACAACTGCTAAAACCAAGCAACATCACAGAGAGGACATTTGCAGAAGTGTTATGAGCCGTAGCGCGGGATCCACAGCGCAGACTCACATGTACATGTCACAGACCATACTCAAGGTTTGAGAGGCTGGAGATCCAGGCCTCTTCCTCATCCTGCAATCTACCATATTGGATCCAGAACCCCCAGAACCCCAGACCCCAGACTCCATCTTCCTCTCCCCAGAACAGACAATAACAGGAAGTGGTGGAGTACAGCTGGTTCAAGAATGAGACAATTGGCTTGGAGGACACGGAACACTGGTTTGAGATTGATTTACTTGGAGCTGGGTTGGCGGAGGCGTAGGGGGAGGACCAGGCCATGTTGGATGCAGAAATGATTGCTAAGATCAGAAATTTGACTCTGCTAGACCCCAAACTATTAGAATTCTAAGAATTATATGATTTATAACAGAACCAGAACTATAGAAAACAAGTTAGAAAGAATAGAACATGTGACAATAAGAAAAGAAACCGTACCAGCTGAGACAATAATGTATGTAAATAGGTCAGGCTTAAAGACAAGCTATAAGGAAATGAACAAGGCTAAAGACGATGAGAGTCAGCAACAGGAAGCGCAACGAGAAGAGATTGATGTTCTTTTTCTCACCAAAGAACTCAGAAATGATGGCGACAGAGTTCAAGAAGGGGAGGACTTGCGGCGATGGATTGAAGCCGTACAAGTCAGAATTGAGTTAGAAGATTGAAGTTGAGTTCGAATCGATTGAGTCAAAGATTGGATATCGCCGATCAAGGTCAATGGACAACGGAGGAAAACGAAATAGAGCTGGGTGAGAAAGAGACAACGGAAGGAGTGGAGGAATTTTTGAGGTTTAGATTTTTTAAGATCGACAATCAAGATGATGGAGTATTTAGTACAAAGTTGATAAGTAGCCTTCACTTGAGGATGACATTCAAGTGAAGGAAAGAAAGTTGATGTGATGAAAGGTGTGAGATGGAGGTGGAGTACAAATTTGTTGACGGAAGAAGAGAACGGAGATGGATGAATGATGCGATGGGAGGAAGGAGATCGGAGTCGATGACGTGATGGATAAACTGACGTCATGAATTGACGATCCGGGGAAAACCGCATACAGAAGATGAATAAAGCTGAGGTTATGCAAAAGCAAGCAGCGCAAGCTGCTTGTCTAGGTTGTTGGAGCCGGAATTCCAACACAAACTAACCAGATGGATTGAATTGCTACGCGCACCGGCAGGGGAAAACAACAGATACGCGGAGGCAGACAGAATAATCTACAACAAAGGACCACGGCGGACATGGCTTTGCCAACAGAAATTCTGAAGAGCAGACACAACACCAAAGCTGCAGGCCACCCAGAACTCAGGGTGTAAACAGGTTGGGGTGGGTTGAAAAACAGTGCCCAAGCCCAACCCAACGTTTAGCCTGGGTTGGGTTGTGTTGGGGCAGATTTTAAAATATGCTGCCCAAACCCAACCCAATGTCATACCTTTTTGGGTTGGATTGGTTTGGGTATTGGGTCAACCCAACCTATTAGGAGCCAAAAACCCCCAACCTGACTGTTGTAGGTGCCATATTTGGGCTGCAGGCTGACCCAATTAGGAAATAGGCTGCCCAAACCCAACCAAATGATTTTACAAGTTGGGTTGGGTTGGGTTTGGGTCATGCCATTTTCTTTAACAACGTGCGCAAACCCAACGGGTCTTGGGTTGGTTTTGGGTTGGCCCAACCCATTTACACCTTGAACCAGGATGCTCCTGCACATTGGCCCTGGTCTGGCGGAGTTTTGTGTGGAATGGGATGAAGAAATTTCTCAACCAGTATGTTGATGGATGTGACTCTTGCCAACGGGTCAAGCCCACCACCTAGTCGCCATTTGGAACCTTAGAAACTCTTCCAATCCCAGCGGGTCCCTGGACAGAAATTAGCTACAATTTAGCCACTGATCTACCTGAATCACATTCCCACAACAGTATACTAACGGTTGTGTACCGCCTGACAAAGATGGCACATTTTATCCCATGCAGGAAGTCCATGAACAAGGAGCAACTGGTGGACCTGATGGTGGAGCACGTTTGGAAAATCCAAGGCACCCCCAAGACTATTGTTGCTGACCACGGCAGTGTATTCATCTCTCAAATCATCCGCAAATTGTGCTTCAGGCATCTGCCTCCACCCCTCAACAGTGTACCACCCCAGGACCAACGGACAATCAGAAATTGCAAACAAAGTGGTGGAGCAGTACCTCCACCACTTTGTGTGGTACCAAAAAGATGACTGGGCACCGCTCCTAGCAATGGCGGAGTTTGTGTACAACAACAATGACCATACATCTACGGGAGTTTCCTCTTTCAAGGCAAATTATGGTTTCAACCCTTTGTAGAGCGGGATCCCATTGGCGGAGCACTGTGAACCAGAAGTAGCGGAACACCTCCGCCAGCTATAAGAGGTGCAGGCAGAGCTCAAATACTGCCTAGAAGCAGCGCAAGAGGTGTCAGCATTAGAGCCAACATAGTTAGCCTAAATTCTGCCTTTTCTACTCTTTTACACCTAAATCCCCTTATATTTTTTTTCATCTTACAAGTTATCTTTGTTTTCACTTCAGATTCTGTTTCCTCATTCAATTTTAACCCTAGTTACAACTCACCACTTCTTTTTAACTCTACTCCTTCCCTGAGTTCTTGAGCTATGGCGCGCATGCACAGTTGTGATGTGGCAGCACTACCAGGAACGCCAACCACTTGTACATATGTAATTATGTAAGCAAACTCTGAAAATTTTTGAATTCAGGATCCCCCTTGCCTGAGGAGGATCTGCAGACTTCAGCACACCAGAACCACACCCCAGATAACCCCAGGATCACCATCAAAGAGATTACCAGGCTCCCAGTTGTGTTGGATTTTGCCTTCTGGCGCGGAAACTCTTAAGAGGAAATACCCAGGTGAGCTGTACGATGTGTACATACTCACAAGGTTAGAAAGAACTGAAATGGTTCTTTCACAATTGGTTCGGCAGGTTCTGATGTAGAACAGCCGGAAGCCAAGCAATTTGCTTGTGTGCCAAAGAGTAACATGATGATCAATGTTATCTCGGATGAGAAAGACTGTAGATCTTTGAACTTGAGGTGAGTCAATGATTCTACATGGTCAGGAGTGATCATAACTGATCATCTTCATCTTCTCATCGAATCGAGAACAGTTTGTCATCATCACTCAACGCATTGCTCAATTGTAAACTCATTGATCATATTACTTCACCAAAGATTGTGAGTAATACAAGAATGTTTGTTATTGTTCTTTTGAAAAGAAAGAACACAATACTAACAATCAATTAAGTTAACGATTGTTCAGGCGCAGCAAGAACAACGTTGAATCACTAGACAAGTGATCTTAAGGTTGTCTAAAAATTAGTAAAGTAAAAATCTTTACTGTAGATTGATCAATCAGTTTATTGAATGATAAAATAAGACTAACTAATATTTATTCTTTTCTTATTTTATCATTAAGTTAACACAAATCATCAATCATCTCTTAGCCGAAATACTTTATATTATTTTTTATCTTTAAATCTTTAAGCAGAACATATCTGCCTTTAAGGTATAACATCTTTTTCTTTTGTTATTAATAAATATTGTATTTAGAATTTATAACTTACGAGTAATCTACCTTTAAGTTATCCAAATTCTTACACCTTGCTTATTTAGAGTGAAACTCTGTTGCTCTTGACTGCTTCTTCATTTATTCAACTCTTTCAATCTTAAAAGATCAAAAGGTTGTCTGTGGTTAAGACCTATAAAACCAGAGCAGAGTAATAACCCTACTTCTGAATCCCACCAACGTTTCCTTGTTGTGAGTGGAGGCTGTTTCACTCTTTTGGCCTGGCACAGCTGGCATCCAAATTTTCCAGGTTGAGAATAGCCCAGATCAATTGATAAAGACTTAAAGTCTAGGCCTGATCTTCTCTTTCTCTTGCTTTCTCTCTCTCTCCTTGTTTGTATTTCTTTATCCCAAGAAATCCAGACATTCCCCCCTTAATCCTTTTCCTTGTGTCCTGTTTTCACATAAGAGACACGGGCTCACAAGAGGCAATGAAGAGCTGTTGGAATTAAATGCAACTTCAGCCCGTGCGGCGCGCACTCCTCTTCCGCTCTCTGCTCCCTTTTCCTTCTTCTCAAACTCTTCTCATCTCCGGTATCACTCTTTCTCAAACAACTCCTCTCCAATTCTCTCCGATCCGTTCCGACTCATGAAACTCCTCAAGACCTTTCTCCCTGAAACTACAAAGCCTCAACCACAACTCGGCCGCTCAACCATCAACCATAAAAGCAGGCCGCTTTCTCCTCCTCAAGCTCTTCCCTCAGCAGTCTCATCGATCTTGTCGACCAGCCCACTCGATCACTTTTCAACTGCCCAGCTCTCCCTAACACTCCTCAACAATTCCGATCCTAAAAATCTCCCTCCAACTACGGTTCTTTCCGTCTCTACTCCTCTATCTCCTATCCCTCATTTCCCTTCTTGTCCAATCTCGGTATCGACCTCACTCTGATTACCCCTCAGCTTCGACCAACATCATACTTGTCGCACCGACCTTCTCGCTTCAATACATCAATTGGTTCTTTCCAATTTGGTGAGAAAACATCAAGTCACCCACTCTTCAACCTCGCTTTTGACATTAACCCTCAGCTTTCTTTTTTGTAGTGTCTACTACATATCATTGTTTGACCTTGTCTACTTTAGTCTCTGTGTTCTGATTCCCTTCAACATTCCTACTCCTCGCGGTATGCTTCTTTTGTTATCTCATCAAAACATCAAAAAATATCAACCCTGTGTCTAATTTCTTTTATTGTTTCTCAAAAAAGTTCTGGTTCTAGTTTCTGCAATCAAACCTGTTTTCTCTCAAGAGCCAATTTAACAGGACCGTGTGGGACACTCCAGAGTGGAAGAGTGGAGACAAACTTTGGATGGATAGATGCAATATCTCAACCACCGCCCCATCCCCAAACTAGAACACCGCTGTGTAAGGACTGGAATTACTTCACTGAGAGGATCAGTGGAGCAGAGGGCCAAATTCCTGAAGTTCTATGAAAAGATTGTCATTTCAAAAGAATGAATGAGAAAAGGAAACCATGGTGAAGTCCAGCTTGAGGAAAAAGAGAGAGAAGTCCTTTGAATGGGAGTACAAGATATATTGGGCAACAATATAATGTATAAAAATAAGTAAATATGTGTCTAATGAGTTCAGTTTGAGTAAGTGTGAAACATGAGTGAAACTCTTACATGCTGGCTTGGAACATTCCCAATAGCTAGCCAAATCTCTAAGTACACTTACAAACTGACCCTTCTGCTCTCTAGACTCTATGCAGGGTTTCCATCCGGTTTTCCACGTCTCTGTTCTCTGCAAGCACAAACCCAATGAAGTGGTGGAGCAGGGGAGAAGGACTCCGGAGCCAGTAATAGTGGATGACAGAGATGAATGGGAAGTGGCAGAGTTACTCAACTGTTGGCAGAGAGGACAGACACTTCAATACTTTGTCAGTTGGAAGGGATTTGGACCAGAAAAGAACTTGTGGGAGCCGGCGGAGTAGGGAATAACGATTTGGAACCGTTGCTAGGTACCCGGCACCCACCGCGCACCCACCGGGCGGTGCCGGGTGCCTGTTTTTTTGTGAAAAGTGGGGGGGGTACCCGGGTACCGCTTGAGGTACCTGCTCAAGTGCCTCCCAATGCGGCAGGGGCTGGATCCCGTGCCTAATACATTGCACCCGGCAAGCCGGAATTTGACCATCTCGCCAAGAGAAATTCACACCTCTCCGCTAGATGGATTTGTACCAGCTCGCCAAGAGGAATGCGTCCCTCCCGGCGAGCTGGACTTTGACCAGCTTGGCAAGAGAAATCTACAACTCTGGGCAAGAAATCCATCTTGCCATGGGGTGTGTCTCTTGGCGAGCTGGTCAAAGTCCAGCTCGCCAAGGGGTGTGTCTCTTGGAGAGCTGGTCAAAGTCCAGCTCGCCAAGAGGAATACACACTTCCTGGCGAGCTGAATTTTTACACCAGCTCGCCAAGGGTTTTCTTCCTGGTGAGCTGGTCAAAGCCCAGTCCGCCAAGAGGTGTGTATTCATCTAGGCGAGCTGGACTTGACCAGCTCGCCAAGAGACATACCTCTTGGCAAGCTGGACTTTGGGGAATTGGTGTCCCCAGTCCCGTACACCAAGTATGTGAAAAAAGGCACAAAGTACCGCCGGTACCCGCCCCAAGTACCGCTGGTACCCGTCAGGTGGTGCCGGGTGCAGTACTTGGTGCCTGCTTTGGGAAAAAAAACCCACCTGGTACCCGGGTGCCAACCATACCCGGTCCAAATTGTTATTCCCGACGGCAGAGAACCTGAAAAACTGCAGATATCTATTAGTGGACTTCAACATCAAATTCCTGGAGGCGGCGGTCAAACACCAACGGAATCCAAGAAGAAAGTGAGAGGGCAAGCTTTTTCCCACTGGGTTTTTTAATGCTGCCTGGGGACAGAATGTAGTGCCAAAAGAGTGTTAGATTTCACACAACTAAGAGTGTATCATTTCTTATGAGTTATGGTCTATCCAACAATCTTGGAGACAGAGAAATGAAAGTGAGAAAACAATGTGTACCTAAGAGCAGATCCGCTCGGTACTGAGAGATAAAAGGGTAAGAAGAAATCTTCAAGGACTGCTATGCAGCTAAGAGAATCCACGGATTCTGTAGGCTAACAAGACTGGAAGCTGCATTAGCTATTGCGCTCCTTGAGACGCACTCAGTAGAGAAAGGATTTCTTCTTACTTTGGCTCGGGGATCTTGCAGGTCAAGATTCACCAATACGAGCTGATAGGGAGGAACTGCCGTTGTCTGTTGCAGTGCGCATGAGCAACGGTCAGTCTGGAGCCATTTATGGCTAGGGCTTAACAGCGATGGACTCACCTCCACAGTTGGGACTAGAGATCCTATTGCTGAGGCTTGAACCGATTCGGTCTGGTCTGGCGTCGGATATCAATGAGCTGTACAAGCATACAGAGGCTTCAGTCAGCTACAACGATCCTAGCTAGGGCTATCCCAACAGACGCACTCACCTTGAAGGTTGTTTGTCTTGTTTGGGTTGCTTGGGCGCTTCGTTGGTTGCTGACGTGGCTAGAAGGTTTGGAGCGGAGGAATAAGCTTTAGCACATTCCATCCGCCTGAGGGCGGCATGCATATTGCATGCGCCTGGAGGTCGCGCCGGCTCACCTTGGTCCCTGGTAGGGTTAGGTTTAGCTGCCTTGCGCTTCCTCTGATTTGGGGTTGTACCCGAATCCTGACATCCCGCCATGCTTCAAGCCGGTAGGCTGGAAGCAGATTGCAATGATGATTTGATGCCGATGAGTTCCAGCGCTCTGCAGATGATGACTCGACCAACTGGCTTGGTGAGAAAGTCAGCCGTGTTGGCTTCGGACCGAATGTAACTGAGCTGAATAAGCTTCCTGATGACTAATTCTCGAACAAAGTGTAGGCGAATCGACATGTGCTTGGTTCTGAAGCTATTCTGTGAAGTTTCGCTTTTCGCCAGTTCGATCGCCACTTTGTTATCAACTAGGACCTGAATTTGATGTACTTCTGGTCAAACTTTGACTTCAGAGATTAAATTCGAGAGCCAAGCTAGTTCACGACCGAGGTCAGAGAGCGCTTTGTACTCGGCCTCTGTCGTTGACAAAGAGACGGTAGATTGCTTGGACAACTTCCAGGCCAGCAGATGAGTACCCGACATGATCGCGAAGCCAGTATAAGAGCGACAAGTGTTGGGGCAATTCCCCCAGTCTGCGTCAACGTAGGCCTTCAGTGCGTTGTCCTTGTTCTTGACGTAGGTGAGGCCTAAGTCCCGAGTGCCAGAGAGGTACCGATACACCTGGACAGCTGCTTGGTAGTGCAACATCCCCGGCGATTCCAGGTACTGAGACAACGAGCTTACCGCGTAGGCAATGTCTGGGCGAGTCAGCACGCTCAGTTAGTTGAGCGATCCAATGAGAGCGCGGTAGTTGACTCCGGTCTTGCAGAAGTCAGCGATTTCTTGCAGGGTTGCTTTCCTGAGATATGCTTTTGGGTTGAGAGGACAGGTGGCTGGGTGTAGCTTATCAAAACCAAACTCTTCTAACTTCCGATCTATGAATTGGGATTGATTGATTTGAATACCGTCGGCAGTTCGCTTGATGTTCATGCCCAGCAAGAATTCAGCTTCTCCCATGTATTTGATCTTGAATTCCGCCTCCATCTCTTCCTTGAATTTCAGAGGATTCTTGCTGACAAAGACCAGATCGTCAACATGCGCAAAGACATATGTGTCTTCTCGACCGGGAACTCCGCGCCGATAAAAGACACAGGGATCAGCAATTGAAATCGTGAAGCCGATAGTCTTCAGATAGTTCGACAGACAATTGTACCAGACCAAAGGCGCTTGTCAAAGACCGTAGATAGCCTTCTTCAATTCCAGAACAGTATTCGGTGGAAAATCAAGGCCTGGAGGTGGCAATAAAGTCACCTTGTCTTCAAGGGGGAACGTGAGAAATGCGCTCCGCACATTGAGTTGGTGTATTGCGAGGTCATTGTCCACCGCAAAGGATATGAACAGCCAAAGCGCACATGGGCGGCCAGTCGGTGCAAACCGTGATTCAAAGTTCACACCATGGGTCTGTCAAAAACCCTGCGCACAGATTCGCGCCTTAAACTCCGTGACTTGATTGTCCGGACCGAGTTTCTTTCAAAAAGCCCATGTGGCTGGGATGGGGTTGTCGGCAGGCTCCCGAAGTTGCTGCAACCAGACGTCATTTTGAATCATGTTGGCGGCCTCTTTCAATTCCGCCTCCTTCCAGTTGAGTGATTCTTCAGAGCGCATGGCTTGCTTATGATTAGCTGGATCGGTTGACACTGTAGTATGGAAGAGTTGTCGGCGGCTGTAGTCTTGAATATTAGCTGGATCAATGTCGCTCAAGATTTGCGTGGGATGTCTAGGGCCAATGACTTTGATGGTCCTGGCTTGCTGAGTCGGAATGGGAGGATGCTCATGTTGAGGACTTGCAAACTCTTCATCGTCAGTGAGTCCATCTTGCTCTTCCAGACGAGGGCCTGGAACGAGTCCGTCCAGAATGCCATTGATGTCGTCGACCTCCTCCTGCTCATGGTCTTCGGCTTGCAGCTGTTCCGCCAATTCTTGCTCCTCTGAAAAGGGTAAAGGTTCGGATGCGATGAAGGATGGTAGCTTGTTGATGCGGTAGGCGTTATGGCTTTTGCTCAGAGCTGCACATTCCGGAAAGGTTGATTCATTGAAATGGACTTGCTTTGAGGTGACAATGGATCTATCTTCTGGTTGATATATCCGGTAGGCAGAGAAGTCATTATCGTAGCCTAGCATTACCCCGTCCCACGCTATGGGACCAAATTTTTGCCCTCTGTTTTGTTTAGGCTTAACAATCCAGGCGCGGCAACCAAACGGTCTGAAGAACTTGAGATTTGGCTTCAATCTGAACATAAGTTCAATCAGCGAAGCTCGGCTTTTAGACAGAGAGGGCAGGCTATTGGTCGTTGCAGTAGCCGCTTTTACTGCCTCGCCCCACCATTCCGGGGCCATGTTGGCCTGCATCATCTGAGTTCGCGTCATTTCGATGACCGTGCGGTTGGCCCTTTCGGCGAATCCGTTGTGCTGGGGAGTATAGGGTGGCGAAACGTGATGTTGTATGCCAGCCTCTTTCAGAATCTCGCTAAGGTTCTTGCTCACAAACTCGCCTCCACCATTGGTGATCAGTCTCTTGACTGACTTTGCGGTTTGATTCTCGAAGAACTGTTTGAATTCTAGAATAGCAGCCATCGCACCAATCTTTTCCTTCAAGACCTCCGTATGTATGTAGCCGGAATATTGATCAACTATGGTCAGGAAGTAACGAGCGCCGCTGTTAGTGGCCGGAGAAATTGGTCTCACCAGATCGGCGTGGACGGTATCGAGGGGAGCAGGAGCTGCCTTAAAGTGGCTATTGAAAGGCAATCGTGTGATTTTTCCTTTCATGCAGGCATCGCATGCCTTGGTCTCCTCGACGGGTAAAGCCTTGCCGAGCATCGTTTCGATTCGCTTTCTGCTGGCATGCCCCATACAACGGTGCCAGAGTTCAAACTCGCTCATCTTTGAGTCGGATTTAACCTCAGTGAGATTCGCCATTGGCTGCTCTTGAAGATCACAAAGACCGACTATTTCAAAGATGGAGTTTGAGGTATCAACCGTAAGGGAGCTTAGATTGTCAATTTTGACTTCGAATCCGTTCGGTGAAGGCGTGATTGAGGCTTGATTCTCCAACAGCTGCGCGAAGGATATAAGGCTTCGCGTCAGATTCGGGACGTAAAGAGCATCCTTCAGCACAATGGTTGCTCCATTAGTGAAGCGCAGAGTCGCATTCCCCTTTGCAACGGCAAAAAGCTCCTTCTGGTCCCACTTGTTGCCCGTGGCAATACTGACTCGGACCGGTGTTGACGTGTCGAAGAGATCATAGGAGTTGAGCATGTGGTGGCTGGCTCCAGAATCAAGAACCATCCGAAGTAGCTCGCCGTCACCTTCTGCTCCAGTCAGATAGCCGAACGCAGGTCGCACGATGTTTGCAGACGAGCCTGCGTCAGTTGTCGCCGTCGTCACTAGAC
This sequence comes from Puccinia triticina, assembly GCF_026914185.1. Classification (NCBI taxonomy): domain Eukaryota; kingdom Fungi; phylum Basidiomycota; class Pucciniomycetes; order Pucciniales; family Pucciniaceae; genus Puccinia; species Puccinia triticina. Next base: position 4,785,927 of record NC_070560.1, on the reverse strand, counting down.
CCGTTGGAGGATTTTGGCGAGCCTTCTTGTACAACCCAGGGTGCAGGGTCCAACACTCCTCCTCCAGGTGCCCCGACAATGGATTGTGCTTGTGATCACGACAAGCATTTGGGTTCGGACGGCGCTTTCTTGAGTTGTTGCCTCAATTTGCAAATTGGGAGGCCTGCGTAGCTAAGGCAGTAGTCGCACCTCCAAAGCTCGTCTCGCCTCGATCCATGGTTGCCGTGACTGCATCGTGATGCGCTATATCCCTTAGCTTGGCAATGATGTGCTTCGGGTTGGCCAGAAGTTCAGCGTTGCTGATGAGAGTTTCCATTAACGAAGGCCGCTTTCTCGAGATTCGAGCAATAATGGTGCAGCTGAGTATGGTAGCTGGCACGTCAAGGCCCATGGCGGCGAATTCGGCGAGCATGGCTTCAAGACGAGTTATGTATTGATTGATATCATTGTCGTATTGGATATCCTCCCATTTTCGCCAGGCATGGTAGATGGCAAGGACCGAGGAGGAAGCATACTCGTTCTTGAGTTCTTTCCAGATGGCGAATGCATCGTGTATGTTCGCATCTGTGATGATATGATTGTAAATATCATCCTCAACGTGACCACTGAGAATAGCCGCAGCTCGAATATACTCCTGCTTCTGTTCTTGCGTCGCATTCGCAGGTAGCGGCTGCTTGATGCATTTCATTAGACTTTTGACCGCTAGATAAGTCTTCACCTTCCTCTGCCAGATCGGGAAGTTATTGCCGTCAAACGTTGGACATTTAAACAAATCCCGTTCTTCGCTTGTGCTAGTGTTGTTAGCGGAGGAAGGGGCGTTGGATGAAGAAGCGGCTGGAGTTTGTCGAGTGCCTGCCATAGCGGTCTGCTCCTAGTTGCGATAGAGATCGTTGATTCGAGCGATCGAGACTGTAAATCTGTTAGATTTCACACAACTAAGAGTGTATCATTTCTTATGAGTTATGGTCTATCCAACAATCTTGGAGACAGAGAAATGAAAGTGAGAAAACAATGTGTACCTAAGAGCAGATCCGCTCGGTACTGAGAGATAAAAGGGTAAGAAGAAATCTTCAAGGACTGCTATGCAGCTAAGAGAATCCACGGATTCTGTAGGCTAACAAGACTGGAAGCTGCATTAGCTATTGCGCTCCTTGAGACGCACTCAGTAGAGAAAGGATTTCTTCTTACTTTGGCTCGGGGATCTTGCAGGTCAAGATTCACCAATACGAGCTGATAGGGAGGAACTGCCGTTGTCTTTCGCAGTGCGCATGAGCAATGGTCAGTCTGGAGCCATTTATGGCTAGGGCTTAACAGCGATGGACTCACCTCCACAGTTGGGACTAGAGATCCTATTGCTGAGGCTTGAACCGATTCGGTCTGGTCTGGCGTCGGATATCAATGAGCTGTACGAGCATACAGAGGCTTCAGTCAGCTACAACAATCCTAGCTAGGGCTATCCCAACAGACGCACTCACCTTGAAGGTTGTTTGTCTTGTTTGGGTCGCTTGGGCGCTTCGTCGGTTGCTGACGTGGCTAGAAGGTTTGGAGCGGAGGAATAAGCTTTAGCACATTCCATCCGCCTGAGGGCGGCATGCATATTGCATGCGCCTGGAGGTCGCGCCGGCTCACCTTGGTCCCTGGTAGGGTTAGGTTTAGCTGCCTTGCGCTTCCTCTGATTCGGGGTTGTACCCGAATCCTGACAAAGAGGAGGAACTTTTTTCTTTATTTTCTCATCAGTTTAAACAGAAAATGGGGAGGCTTAGGAATTAAGGGTGTTGATAAACGCACACCCCTCTCCCGGGGGCACACCCACACCCACACCCTTCAAAAAGGGTGTGCGGGGCCACACGCCCACCCGCACACCCTATTTCAGCCCTTGGTGTGGGACCTGAAGGGTGTGCACAGCCCTGCAGGGGTGTGCAAGGGCGTGCACAGCCCTGCAGGGGTGTGCTAGGGTGTGCAAAGCCTTGCATGGGTGTGTACCTGCACGCCCATGTCTATGTACATAATGTATATAGTAAATTATGTACATAGACCAGCCCCTCCCGGCTGAAGAGGGCCAAGAGGGGCAAGCTCTCTGCCCCTTTGACTGGCGGGGAGTGGGGGCCTGGGGGGGGAGGCAGGATGGGGGGAGGGGAGGGGGGGAGGACTCCCAAGTCCCCACCTCCCTCTACCTCCCTTCAATCGGAGAGCAAGCCAATCAAAGATGGTCACCAGTCTGACTCTGTCTGACTGGGGGGGGGGGGGGGGGGCTTACATAAGCCAACCTGGAATCCAGGTTGGCTTATGTGAGCCTATTTCTATGTGTCTCTCTTTTATTGGCTTGCTTGCCAATTGAAAGGAGGGCGAGGGAGGTGGGGACTTGGGAGTCCTCCTCCCCTCCCCTTGTCCCGCCTCCCCTCCCCTTTTCCTGCCTCCCCTCCCCTTTTCCCGCCTCCCCTCCCCTTGTCCCGCCTCCCCTCCCCTTGTCCCGCCTCCCCTCCCCTTGTCCCGCCTCCCCTCCCCTTGTCCCGCCTCCCCTCCCCTTGTCCCGCCTCCCCTCCCCTTGTCCCGCCTCCCCTCCCCTTGTCCCGCCTCCCCTCCCCTTGTCCCGCCTCCCCTCCCCTTGTCCCGCCTCCCCTCCCCTTGTCCCGCCTCCCCTCCCCTTGTCCCGCCTCCCCTCCCCTTGTCCCGCCTCCCCTCCCCTTGTCCCGCCTCCCCTCCCCTTGTCCCGCCTCCCCTCCCCTTGTCCCGCCTCCCCTCCCCTTGTCCCGCCTCCCCTCCCCTTGTCCCGCCTCCACTCCCCTTTTCCCGCCTCCCCTCCCCTTGTCCCGCCTCCCCTCCCCTTGTCCCGCCTCCTCTCCCCTCCCCTCCCCCCCCCCCCCCCCCCCCAGGCCCCCACTCCCCGCCGTTCAAATGGGAAGGAGGGCTGAAGTGGCAGAGGGCTTGCCCCTCCCGGCCCTCTTTGTCCCGGAGGGGCTGGTCTATGTACATAATGTACAAAGTATATAATGTACTATGTACATAATGTACAAATTATATAATTTACTATGTAAATTATGTACATAGACATGGGAATGTGGTTGCTTGCCCATGCAAGGCTTTGCACGCCCATGCAGGGGCATGCACGTCCTTTGGGCCCATGCCGAGGGCTAAAATAGGGCGTGGGGGTGGTTGTGTAGCCCTGCACGCCCTTTTTCAAAGGGCCTGCCCCCGGGAGAGGAGTGTGCACTTGGGAATTAAAGGGGGCATGATGTTATGAGCCGTGGTGCAGGCTTCCATGTAGAGTGGGTGATCTGATATTTTCACCCTCAAACTTTTCATTGCAGAACCTCAGGCAAGTGACCTGAAGCTGTGGGGTTGGCTACAGGGGTGGAGAATAATTCACCAAGAATGATTATGAAAGAAAAAAAATGAACAGTGTGAAAATTTAATGCCGGGTACTCTCCTTTCCTATGACAGATGGCGGTGGAGATATTGTCAGCCTTAGAGTCAGCGCAGCTGACCTAATGTCTGCCTTTGTCATTATTTCTACCTCAACTCTCTTATATCTTTTTAAGTTTAAGGTTTAACCTTGTTTTGACTTCAGATTCTGTTTTCCCATGCAATTTCAACCCTAGTGTCCACTGGCCACTTTCCAACAGCTCAACTCCTTCATAGAGTTCCTTGTTTGTGATGAGCATGCGCAGCAGCGCCCTGTAGGCGCAACAGAGCTCTCCAACCACATGTACATATGTGATTATGTCAGCCAACCTTGAAAATTTTCGAAGTCAGGATCCCCCATGCAGCTGGAGGATACACAGACTTCAGCACACCAGAACCACCACCCAGATAACCCCAGGATCACCACCAAAGAGCCTACTCTACTCCCAGTATACCTACCGTCACAGGCGCCTAGGATATTGACAGTAAGTAACCTCTTTCACTGAACCTTGATTATCTCAGAGGTACAACTCTGTGTCTTGCTTGATCTGCCTTTTCTTCTTGCTTTGCCTCCTCCTTGATCACAGGGCTGTCCCTCCAATTCTACAGGCCTTTGCCTCTATCTTGATCACAGGGCTGTCCCTTCAATTCTACAGGCCTTTGCCTCTATCTTGATCACAGGGCTGTCCCTTATAATCACTTGGCCTTTGCCTCAAAATCTAGGTTGCAGGGCTGTCCCTCAGGTTTCCCATTAAGAACCTTGACTGTCCAGAGAGAAGTCTAAAAAACTGTGGCTGGATTAAACTTATCTAATCCAGATACCCTCCTGAGAGGAAGCTGTAGCACTTCTAGCACAGATTAGCAGCACTCTTCTGAAGAGTAGCATTGCCAGTGGACGTGCATTCCCACTAGAATAACCTAGTACTTCTCTTCTATCTTAGCCTGCTTGGTTTCTTTCTCTCTCTTTCTCTCTTTTTCTTTTATAGTTGTAATTTCTTTATCCCAAGAAATCCAACTATTGCCCCCCCATTTCTTGTGTCCTGCTGTCACTATAGAGACTCAGGCTCACAATTGGGGGCCTCATCGGGAAAATTACTCACCTTTTCATAATTCTAGACTGCTTAAAAGCCAAAGGACTGATCATCCTGATTAAATCAAACAAAAAACTCTTAAAAATTTCGAAAATTCACTAAACAAATCTTTCTACATATCCTACTAATGTCAAAATTCTTCAAAAACATCCTAAAATTGATTCTATATTGATAAATTTCCTAACTGAACCCTTGAAAAAAAAATTTACGCCCTGTGTACTTGTGAAAGTGCAGAATTGCGACTCCTCCGCACCGCTATTTACCCTTTTGTCGGACTTATTCCCCATTGCATCGTCTATATCTTCGAAACAAGAAGAGATAAAAAAATCTAAATACGCTCGAAAGATTCCTCGGCTTCTTATCTGTAATTGCCGATATAGACCGTAAAAAGTTGTCAAACGCCGCAGGACAGCGCAGAGGAAGAAAACATCTGAGCTGATCGATATACCTCCGCTCCTCTACTCCGCCTGATTCCGCAGAACTAGAAGTTCTTCCGCCAGACTCCGCTGAGCTAGAAAATCCCGACGACTTCCGCTCCGCTGCTCCGCCTGATTCCGAAGATCTAGGACCTGTCTCGCCAGACTCCGCCATGCTTGAAAACTCCAACGACCATCGCATCGGCCTAAAGGAAGAACCTTGATCGATAACTTAGAGTTGGATTCCTATTGCTACGTCGACGGACCCGAAACCGAGTAGCCGAAAGAAAAAGAAAGCGGTGCCCGTCCGTTATCCCGAGTGGACTCCAGCGCATTCCGCGACTCAGCCAAAGAGAGCTTCTAGACGAAAGAAAACAGCAGAGACCGATCAGACTATTGGAATGCAAGGGACCTCTCAGTTCAGCAAAGGCTCCGCTACCGCCTTAGCCCCGCAGCAGAATAGCAGCTTCGAAGGCTTAGGATCTTTGCTACCGCCGATCTCCTTCGATATGTTGTTCCTCCAGCCTGCCGCTAGACATGGATGTCACTCTGCCCCTCATCAACTCGAGAGCAACGTCCTTGGTGTTGGTCTCAAACAGATAGAATCCTATCCACCGTCCTATTGATCTGGAGACGTTGCTCACAGCGCCAAATCTGAACGCGATCGCCCAGCGTCCGTTCATGACTACAAACCTAGCGAACCAAGAACGCCTACGGTCGACGGTGTCACCGTCCTTCCTGCTCCTTTCCCCCATTCGGAACCTTCCACCGTCCATTCCGAGCCCAATGCCGGCGCCCATCTCCAGAGCAACGGATCTTGTCCACGACGAGCCGAGACAACCCAAGACCTACCGCTAATGGCTATTCCCACCTCCCAGCATACATCTTTTCAACGCCGGGCTCAAGAGATAGACTACCCGTTTCATGCCCAAGCCTACAGCCATGTCCAGCCCCCGCCTCCGTGTACCCAGGAGCGTATGAAAACTCTTAACTAAAGCCTTTAGATGATAATGTGTCTACCGCCGTAGCAGCCTGTGAGACCCCCGAAGCTTCCACACTGCGATATAGAATCCTGACAGCCCCTCATTCTTATTTCCAACTGTCTGGTGCATACCACTGGGACTCCACTCTCTTATTTAGATATAGTGCACCAAGTTAAAAATGTGCTGCACCAAACCACTTGGAGAGGTTGGAGAGGATCAGGGAAGAGTTAGAATTTCCCCAGGTACTCAACAGAGAGGCTCCTCAAGTCGGAGATTATCTCATGAGAGTGACACAAAGAACAGGGAGCAACACCTGGCGCGGTCAGGGAAGGAGAAGAGCTCACCCTCAATATCATCCCCTAGGAAGAACCTAATAAACTAGGAAGAGTGTGGTGGAATCCCCACCAGCGTCTTCAGACCTTTCGTGAATCTCTTCCGATTCCGCTGAGCTAGAGCTCCTCGACCAAAGCAGCCTTGAGCGGCCAAAAGAAGGAAATTCTATCAATAAAGACAAGTGGCCTCCTATTGCCACTTCGAAGGTGCCCAGATCTTGCCGTCAAAAGAAAAGGGAGGCTATCCCGTTTGTCTACCCGGATTGGAAGCCTGAGGATTCGAAAATTCAGTCTAAGAGACCAGCACAACACTGTAAAGCACCTATCGCCGACTAAGCAGCCGGAATGGACGAAACCTCTCCGCCGAGCAAAAGCTCCAATACCATCTCTGCCCCGCTGCCAAAGAGCGGCTTCTACAGCTTAGAGTCGGCATTGCCTCCAGTCAACAAAGACTTTCCGTGTTTCCCGCAGGAGGAACCTCTCTCGCCGGATATGTGTATTCCACGAGTGCTAATTAACTCAAGGGCTACGTCCCCAGTGCTGGAGTAGAACAGATCCGCGCCATTTCCGCGTCCGGTAGATCAGAAGATCTTGAATCTAATGAGCTGCTACCTGGGTACAGCTCAAGAGGTGCTGTTCTTGTGTCCCTTCATGACCAACAGCCTAGAAAAGGTGCACGCCACAAAGTCTTACTGCTGGATGCGTCACCATCTCTAGCCCTCCATCCATTTGCTCAGACCCCACGCCTGGAGATATCCTCCGAACCGATGGAGGTCATCCAAGCTTGCAAGCTTTGTCAACCTGTTCAACAAGCTGCTCAATCTCTCCGTCAGGGCTCGAGAGGCTCAGAACAAAAAATCTCTTAGGCTGCTTCTCTCCCAAGCCGCTACAACTAAACATATGATGATGGAATTAGTCGGGTGGGACAAGACCCTCAGACTATGTTGAGGATGGGCTCCACCGGACAAGCTTGACAGCCTCAAGTGGTCCTTATACCACTGGACCAACAACACACCATTGAGTGCACCGGCGCCAATAGTGCAGACCAATACGAGCTTGCCCTCAGCTCGACACCCCTCCTACCTACCTCAGATGGCTACGCCGACCCGCGAGCCTACAGCTTTCCAACACCGAGCCTTAGCGCCGGCTTACCAGTGTCATACACATCACCACAACCAGGGAAGCAGCCCTCTGCCGCCGACGCCGCCACCGCAACAGCTTGCGAGACCCTTGCTAGCTTCCATAAAGCAAGGTGGGAACTCAATGATCCAGCACCATCCCTCTCAACCATTTGGAGGATAGCCCCAACAACATCAACACCACTATCAGTCTATGGAGCCCCCTTACACAATTCGACAGTCCTAACCCCCTCAAGAATGTTCTGCAATTGTACTTAGCTTGGATATTGACAACATCTCTAGCCCCTCAACTAGAGAATTTTTGAATAATTTTAATAATGATTTGTCTAAGGATTTTCCCTTGTTATTAGAAGAAAAAATTACAAGTCCCTTTCTCTGAATTTCTATCAGAATTGTCTACCACTGTTGGAAAATTCCTGATACCTTGCTGGAGTCTTGTGTGAACAAATTCAAAGAAGTATTGAATAGTTCCATTTTAGACATTTTTAAAGAATAATTCATGCCATCTTTACTTGATAACATCATTTCCTATGTAGGATAAACTGCCAAAGAGAGAACCATTTTGAGTTTTGATGAACTGGACCAAATTGAAAAGACACATTGATGAGAAATTAGAAAGTTTGCAAGAACTTATTTTGGTAAATGAGTCTCATGCCTTAGTAACCAGATCAATTCACTTCATGCAAAGGAAAACAGTAGATTCAAAAGAATCTAAGAGAATATTGAATGACATCTCTTCCATTGTAAATGCTGTCAATTCTGAATTGGAATCTTTATTGGAAACAACTGATAGAGATTAACCTCCTCATTTGAACCATAATAATCCACTCATGAATTTCCAACAAGAACAGCAACTGCACAAGATAATTATGCTCTTGTTCCTGTTCTTGATCCTGAGAACCATCAGAAGATGAATGAAGTCAATCTTTCAACCATTGAGATGAAAATCCCTCCACAAGGTGAATTCCCTTTGATTGATCATGGAGTCTGGACCAATGGATCTAGACAGGACTGTAACAAAGTACCCCAAAGAACACTAATTGGGATAAATTCTCTGGTGAACTTCCATATAACCATGAGGTTTGGATCAAGAACCCAGAGCTTTTTATGAGAGACTATAAGATGTTAGACAGTATGATAATCAGCTGACTTACCATTCTACTGACTGAAACTGCAAGGTGGTGCATTGGAATCAGATATCAGTATGGAGATACCAATGATTGAACTAGCAGGCCATATCCCATTAAAGTTGTAGCAATTAATCAAAATCTTTAGGAAAAGCTGACAACCTGAACGAAAAAAGGGAGAATATGTTGTCTGCAATGATGCAAATTATTGACTTGGCAATAATGATTATACAATATTTGAGCAAACTAAGAGAAGCTGCTGTATTCTTTCAGGTGATCATTAGATAATTTCTAGTTTATATTCATTGATGGAAACCAATCAGAGTCCCCCTAACCTGAGTAAAAACAATCCCTTGCTTCATTTGCAATAAGAAACAAAAAATGAGAAAGACTGAAGAGACTGAAGAGAAAGAAAATATTCCTGTGCAGCCAATTGTTAAGAAAGTTCAACTGCCAGTTCTTCAATCAAGTTACTAACCTCTCCAGAGACTTTCCTGAAGAAAGGAACATGAAAATCAATGTTTAAATCAATCCTCATTATGATTTGACATGTAAAAAAAAAAGGATATAAAATCAATGAGACCCCTGAAAACAAATATTGAGCTGATTTAAATTAAAGAAGGAAACACCCACTGGGTGAATACTATGTAGCAGGATGGTACTTCAGATCCCCTGATTGATTTTGATCTAGAAATAGCTAATTATCCAAATTACTCTTGACCCCAATCTGAGTGAACTAACCCATCAGTTTTTTGGTTTAATTTGAAAAATCAAACCACTTTTGGTGGTAGGGAATGTCAGCCTTAGAGTCAGCGCAGCTGACCTAATGTCTGCCTTTGTCATTATTTCTACCTCAACTCTCTTATATCTTTTTAAGTTTAAGGTTTAACCTTGTTTTGACTTCAGATTCTGTTTTCCCATGCAATTTCAACCCTAGTGTCCACTGGCCACTTTCCAACAGCTCAACTCCTTCATAGAGTTCCTTGTTTGTGATGAGCATGCGCAGCAGCGCCCTGTAGGCGCAACAGAGCTCTCCAACCACATGTACATATGTGATTATGTCAGCCAACCTTGAAAATTTTCGAAGTCAGGATCCCCCATGCAGCTGGAGGATACACAGACTTCAGCACACCAGAACCACCACCCAGATAACCCCAGGATCACCACCAAAGAGCCTACTCTACTCCCAGTATACCTACCGTCACAGGCGCCTAGGATATTGACAGTAAGTAACCTCTTTCACTGAACCTTGATTATCTCAGAGGTACAACTCTGTGTCTTGCTTGATCTGCCTTTTCTTCTTGCTTTGCCTCCTCCTTGATCACAGGGCTGTCCCTCCAATTCTACAGGCCTTTGCCTCTATCTTGATCACAGGGCTGTCCCTTCAATTCTACAGGCCTTTGCCTCTATCTTGATCACAGGGCTGTCCCTTATAATCACTTGGCCTTTGCCTCAAAATCTAGGTTGCAGGGCTGTCCCTCAGGTTTCCCATTAAGAACCTTGACTGTCCAGAGAGAAGTCTAAAAAACTGTGGCTGGATTAAACTTATCTAATCCAGATACCCTCCTGAGAGGAAGCTGTAGCACTTCTAGCACAGATTAGCAGCACTCTTCTGAAGAGTAGCATTGCCAGTGGACGTGCATTCCCACTAGAATAACCTAGTACTTCTCTTCTATCTTAGCCTGCTTGGTTTCTTTCTCTCTCTTTCTCTCTTTTTCTTTTATAGTTGTAATTTCTTTATCCCAAGAAATCCAACTATTGCCCCCCCATTTCTTGTGTCCTGCTGTCACTATAGAGACTCAGGCTCACAGATATGACCAGTGATCTGATCAATGAAGATGGCAATGTCCGCTATTCAAGCCGTGCCACGGGCTGAGACTTGCAGAGTAATATCGTGGAACGGTTGGAGGACCTCAATGAGGTCGCAAGATAAGCTGATATTGTCACTGTTGATGTGTTTATCTCAAGAAAGGCCGTGTTGTCTATCTTTCTGCCACTCAAGGCTTCAAATTTCAAACAGAAGCTGGTTAATGCTTTGGGTGAGCATTATAAGCATCATTAAATGACTCACATTGCTGATGAGCATTGCACAATGCTTGTCAATTGCACCAGATTTAAATTCCACCTAGTACGGGCATCACGTCCAATGTTATGCGGCCTTGAGCACTCCAGATTGCAACAGATGCCCACAAAGTGAGCCCTAGCAATCACACAAAACTTTTTTTGTATGTTAGTTATCATTGTCTGTCAATATCTGTTTATTAAAAAGAGGAGGGATGTGAGTTTCTACTTTGGCTAGTGTTGCCTTGCATGAGTAGGATGTGTATTTATCATATTCATCTTCATCACTTAGGTCATTGATATTGTCATCCTTGAGTTCTACCTTGTGATCTCCGATCATCTCGGCTGCCAGCACCAAATCATTGATAGATGATGGATCATTGCCGTCATCTGCTCCATCTTCAGAATCATCAGAGACCCTATAAAACAATTTTTAGTTGGATCAGTTGAGAATTAGGCAAGTTCAAATTATTTTGCAACCAAATTACAATTGAATCTGATCATCTGGATCCTCCAGCTCATCTTGATCTGAGTCCTTGTCATCAGAATCAAGGGATTTGTAGTCATTTGAGGTGGAATTTTTCTTCTTGTGGCTTCCAAAAGGTTGCAAAATGACCTGCGCAATCAAATTTAAAATTTGAGCAAAGGCCATTGGTAGCCCTTGATCTCCTTGATCATTTTCTGATTGTTTGTAGCGCTGTCTGTGACAATACTGCAGATCTAAACTTGCAAAATACTCCAGTAATTGAATGGGAGAAACAAATCAGAGATGGAAGAGCACAAGTGCAAGCTTACCTTTTCCTTCAATCCAAATTTTTCAACAATAAGATTCACAGTTTTGGCCAGATAAAAACCAGTGTGGCTTTTCTGCAACTGGACAAAGTCCAGAGGCATGGCCTCCAATTTAAAGTCGCCTTTGCCATCTTCAACCAAACAACAAATGACTGTTCCTAAGATATCAAAGCCATTTGGGAACTGCCAAGCGTCAAGCCCCAAGTACATGGCATCTTTGTGATTCTAAAAAAGTAAGAAAAGTTGGTTTGAAACAATGGAAAAGGAAATGAGGCAAAAAAATGAATGAGACAAAAAAAGAAAAGAGGCTCTACCTTGAACAATTCAATGAGTGACTCTTGCACAGATGTATATAGTTGAGCAATGCCATTAGAAGCAGCTTTCCTTTTGGGTAGATTCTTGAGAACAATTGGATGTATGATTCCTTGATGCGACTGTTTGCTAATAGAAGAAAACTGTTGGCCTCCTTGTGCACAATAAACAGCACACAGCTGGGTAACCTAACAGATAATGGATGTAATCTTCTGAGATGGGAAGAATGAGAAAGACAGGCATTGTATTCACCTCTTGCGGCCCCGGGTCAATATCACCGGTTCCCAATACCCCAAGTGCGGCTAATTTTTGAGTCCCTTTTGACTCATGTTCTTTTGTGAGGCAATTGGTCATGTGCTTTGAAAGATTAGTTGGAGAATTCTTGTAAATTGGTTGATTGATTTTGTTGCCACAGCTAAGAAATAAAAATACAATAGTTTTAAATACAAGCAAAATACAATTTTATGTACTCTTTGCGCCTTTTCTGGAAGATGAATACCAATTTTAAAGTCAGAATTCTATTCAAGTCATCAAAAAATTTTAACTAATTGAGTGGACTTACTTAGCTCTTCCTCATCCAAAAGCTCATGATTTTGAGTGCTTCCAGGAGTTGTGGTGTTGAAAATTTTTTTGCCTTCCAAATCGGCATCCACATTGATTACTTGGCGGGTTTGTTTCTTGCCAGGAGGTTTTTTGGATGTGGGAGGGGAGCTGGTTACCAAGGATGTTGGCGATATGTTCCCTTTGTGCCGCTTTTTCCTTTTGCCATTGAAGAGGGGGTGGGTAGTGGGTGAGTGATGTCTCTGGACATCAATATCTGCGGCCAAGAGTCAAGCGTAAGTGAGCGCGCCGCAGTTGTACTGTCAGACCACACACAACTGCAGTGCTGTGAAATGAGTTTGACAGGCTGCGGGATGCAACAAGCTTCTGGTGATGTGGGCGGGTATATGGTGGGTACCCATTCCACAGAATGGTGGACACCTGCACCCGCACCCATATCCGCTGGCAGGTACCTGCTAGCCTCCAACAGGTACCTGCTGACGGACACCAGGTACCCACAAAGGGGTACCTGGTGCCATCTCTACTTTAGGTCACTTGCCTGAGGTTCTGCAATGAAAGGTTTGAGGGTGAAAATATCAGCTCACCCACTGTACATACATTAAATGTACATGTCACAGACAGCACTCTCAAGGTTTGAGAGCCTGGAGATCCCGGACTGCTTCCTCATCCTGCAATCAACCATATAGGATCCAGAAACCCCAAACCCCAGACCTCAGACTTCATCTTCCTCTCCAAAGAACAGAGCATACCAGTGCACATGGGGGGCTTAATGGATAAATCCATGCTAACTGTATAACCTTTCTGTTACATGTCCCAGCAGTCTAGAAACTTGAGAGAATTTTCCATTGTAAATATTATTTGTGCCCTGAAAATTATAGGAATGGTGTGGAATTGTAACATGAGATGTAAGTGATGTGCACTAGTAGGTATTATTACAACCCTTATCTCTCATGTTCTGATGCTGACCCATTGCTTTAAATTGCAGGTCAAAGAGAATATGTGTAATTATAAAGCTTGTTACACTTCTGGGAAATGCAGAAAATCTCAAAATACTTATCATTTTCCTCTGGATCTGCAGGCCTGGATCTCCCATTATGTGTGCATTCAAAGTCAACATTGTTTCATTCATCATCTGCGTATGAAAAATACCTAAAAAAACAGAATGATCAACCTGTTGAGTTTTCTGGTTGTTTTTTTCAGTTTATTTTGACCTCCAATCTGTCTCTTTGATCCAATTTTGACCCCTTCCACAAGGTTTAATATTGGAAAATCTGGCTGGAGCACCCGGCTTGCCTGATTGTTTTCAGCCAGACTGCAGGAGCAGTACTAGTGTTTGATGGGTGGGTGGGCTTCCAGGTCTGAATATACATTCATTGTTGGAGTGAGTGCTCAAGGAATCAATATAGTTCATTACATGTATGTGGAATGAACTAAATAGTAACTACAATAACATGTGACAGTCCATGTAGTGGAGGACTATGTACATGTCACCTACCTGTTGATGTACATACATTCATCAGCATGCACCAGAATTTGACTTTGGATGCACACACTAGAATGGCAAAGCAAGTCAAATTTCTTTCCTGAAAATCCAATGGATATAACAAGCATTTTTGGCATGATATAATTGAAACCTTTTCATAGTTTACCTTAAGCTTACCTAAGATTTAATGCATAACCACTTTCCATTTTGCACAGTGATGGTGCAAAGAAACGCCATTATTTAATTGGGTGGAAGTACAACAGCCAGCATGCTGGAGTATCTTGTAGTAAAATTTACAGCAGTTGAATTTTTCTCTTGTAGTGCCCACATTTACTTTTCTCATCACCAAAACCATACACATCAAACCAAAGCCTTCCAAAGAGACCTTCAATGATCTTTTCTGAATCTTGAATGCACTACAAATAATTCCAGCTTTCCTTGATTGCCATAAATAGATACATTGTCAGTGAATGGACCCAATCCTTATTCTGTCTGGTCTCATGGATTCATAATTTGAACTTGATTTTATGAATTTGCAGTATGGTTGTTGGCGCCAGGGGTCCTTGCACCCAGGCGCGCCCTTTTTCCCAAAAAAGAAAAAGGGGGGGGGGGGGGGGGGTGGCGCGCACTTTGTAGCCCTAAATTGTACAGGGACACCTGCCCTGACCCAGTGCAGAGGCCAGAGCACTTTAGCTTGAGAATTCATATGTAGATGCCCCTGGGATTGTTCATATTCATTCAACCAATTATTTTTTGAGTTCAAATTCAAAGTCTTTGGTTATTGATTACTTGTGTTGATCCAATTCATCCAAGTTTATTGAATTCACACAATCCTGGTGCCTCAGATCTAAGTTTTGGTGTGTGTTCTTTAGCAAAAAACCCTCCAAAACACCTCCTCAGACCACATTGTAAGTCAATGATCTCACAAAACCCAAAAAACCGTTGAAAATATTCCCCAAACACTTCATGAGAAGCACCTTGGAATGACCCTCCAGCCTGTGCCGCAGCAACACGCAAAAAAGTGTTGGTCAAATTTCAAATCAAGGAGGGGCCTAATCAAATGATTTAGGGGGCCTCCAGGGAGGGGGTAGGACGAAACCGGATCCCCTGGGGGGAAACAGCTCCAGCATCCACCTCTTTAAGTACTCGGCCCACCTCATGTATGTACCTTGAAAATTTTTGGCTTCACTATGGCAATCACCATATCGACTGTTGTCTGAGCCGTAGACGGTGATAAACACTGCCCTCCGTACAGGTTTTTGCAAGCCTCAGCCGCCTCGCCATTCAGAATATCCCTCACAATTGCCCCGCAACTGTTGCCGCTACCTCGACGCGTGCACCGCCCTCATTCCTTCCTCTTGCACTGGACCCGAGCACCAGTGCGCCCTGGACATGCACAATCTCATTGGCAATTCAGTCAGATCCATCGTCCTTGACCATACCTCTGTCACTGACCTCGGCATCGCCCATCTTGCTCGCTCGCTCTCAACCGCTCTGCAAGAGTCCTCAGACCGGCCCAGCGAACTTCCCTCCGACGAGCCGTTTAGAGAGCTCAGGTCAATTAGTTTGAGGGGCTTGCATTGTGTGACTGACCGCTCCGCGAAACACCTGAGTCGGTATCAAACCTGTTATCCATAGGTGAGTTTGGCGGATTTCGCGGTTGGCGTGACTATCTCTTGTTCTACTAATCATCAGGTGCTGCACGCACTGGTCCATCAGACCTCACCGGCACATCGTGTACAGATGCAACACCGCTCATCTTGAACAGACCGCAGGCGGCCCATCACACGCAGTCCCCCTTCCGGCCTGCGCAATCAGAAGACGAGCTCGAGCTGTTCTCGCGGACCTTGGAGCCACCCGAGCGATTGAATAAGCTGCTGAGCCAGCATAAGCATGACAACATCCCAGCCGGCGGGCCGTTCTTTTTCCAAATCAACCGATCCGATTGCGCTTATTCCAAGAAATATGGAGCCTGCTTGGAGTCCTTGGCTTTCGCCAAACACTTCCCACCTCTCTGCCTCCTGCCCTGTCCCCCCTATCCACCGTTAAACCCCCAAATCTTCATCCTCCATCCACGCTTCAGTCAGCCACTCCCCACGCTCATGTCTCCAGTCAATCTTCTTCTCTCCCCTTGATCAAACGCAAAAAAATCAACCCTTCTATCCTAGACGACTTTCTCAAAGTCCAAAAGTCTCGCAGGAAGTAGACCACCCCCACAATTGTTCTTTGTATGTATCAACACAAAAGTCAGTTGGCCCCTGTAATAATTGTGTCATTGTGGCCATAAATATTGCATACACTGCTAATCTCGTTGATTTGTCCAACATGGCATCAAACAGAATAGTAATTTGAATGTATTGTCTTTGCCAAGTACGTTGGACCGTTTCAACTTTTTGTTTTTTTGTTTTATGGATTTATTCTAACTTACCAGATTGATTTCTGGCCAACGTATCCCACGACCTTCATGTTCCCTGCAGCTTGTGCAAGGGTTGGGTGCTTGATCTCTGTTAGGGCAGAGGGCTCACATAATTAGAGGGCTTTTGATTTTTTTGAAAGAAAGATTTGTGCAATAGGAAATGTTTTCACTGGTGACATTGCAGATAGCAAAAAAATTACTGTGGAGGTAAGTAATTCAGGTACAAATGAGAAAAGACTATTGACTGGGGATTTTATTCCAGGGAGTTGGCAGAGTGGAAGAGTTGGCATCAAGCTTGGTACCTAGGTGCAAGGCTGAAACGCTGCGCTGCGCTACAAAAAAGCGGTCTTTTAGCGCAGCGCAGCGGGGAACCGCTGCGCGGTCAGCCCAAAAAGCGGTAGCGCAGCGCCAGTCCCGCTGCGCTACCGCTGAAAATAGCGGGGGCCCGCTTTTTCCCCGACCCAAAAAGCGGCAGCGCAGCGAACGTGGCCGCTCCTTTCAGGGCCGCGCAGCGGCCACCAAAACAGCTGCGCTTTGCCCTGCGCTGCGCTTTTTTGGCTGGCAGCGGGGGAGCGCTACGCGGCCAGGTCAAAAAGCGGTAGCGCAGCGATGGTTCCGCTGCGCTATCGCTGAAAGTAGCGGGTCCCCGCTTCTTGCCAGACCCAAAAAGCGGTAGCGCAGCGGGCGGGGCCGCTACTTTCAGCGCAGCGCAGCGGCCACCAAAACCGCTGCGCTTCACGCTGCGCTGCGCTTTTTGAAGCGCAGCGCTTTCACCCTTGCTAGGTGAATTAATGATTTCTGGAGCTCAAAATCAACCGGACTGACTTAGACTTCAACTGGACTGACTTAGGATTATTTCTTCACAGGATGTATGTAACATTCTAAATACCAAATTAAATGTTGATTTGTATGGCTCCATGGAGGATCCCTGAAATTTTTGATTGAAGTACGTTTTGGAGTTGATGTAGGGCTGAAGGACCACCCTGAGTCGGAAATTGTAGTTGCTTAATGGAGGACCTTCTGAGATTTCCCACTGTAACATCAAGTGAATTATATATGTAAATATGTGACAAGCTGGTCTCACCTTTTTTATGATAAATTATTGTTTGTGGATTATTCACAATATAAAGCAAGATTTTTTGGAGGGGGCGGGCTCTTTTCTTTTTGGAAATCTATTCACAATTTTGAATATTTATTTACTGAACTCATTCTTGTCAGACTTACCATTTCCTAATGAATATCATGAGAGGAAGGCGCTAAAACTTGTCTGCTGGTGAAAACTTGATCTTGATAAGTTTCAACAAGGCAGTCAGATTTAGCTATTCCCTCTAGATTAAGAATTTTAGCCAACCAGAAGTCCTCCAATCAAAATTTATGAATGTGTATGAGATAATCTTAAGCCTAATTTGGGGGCGCCTGGAAGGGAATGACTATGCCAAGGGAGAAATGGTGGGTGGGCCCTTGGGAAGTTGAAACAGGGTTTTGGGCCCTGCAGCGGCGAAGCCGCCTTGGCCTCTAGTTGGTTTTAAACCAAAGATAAATTTTCCATTATCTTTGGTTTGGAGCCAATGGGAGGGCGGAGCAGGATGGAGCTGAGAAGAGCTGGCCTGGGTAATAAAATCTCCCAAACAGCTCTTTGGAGAAAATGTTCCATAGCCTAGTGGTTTGTAGCTCTGCTGCAAACCAGCTAACAGGCAGGTTGCCAGATCAATCCCCCCACCCCCCATCCCCCATTAGGCAGTTAGGTGGCAGGCTTTTAGGGTTTAGTGGTTAGTGAAGAAACTAAAGCCAGAGGTGAGCGGAGTGGGTGGAGCAAAAAAAAAATGGTAAGTTGGCTTAGCCAAAAGCAGATGCAAATTCTGAAGAAGAGACCATTTTTACTCACTCTTAGGGGCTAAAATACCTAAGCAGAGAGTCTTGAGATGGGGCTAAAGTGCCACTTTAGGATTCAGTTGAGTCAGGACTGATGTTGATTTCAATAAAATCAGACCTCTCTTAAGTAGTCTACTTACAATATGCTTGAGTTGTGGTCAGGCTCAGAGGACATAATGAATAAGAAACAATAGAGACATGCATAACTAAAATGGGGACTTAGTGACATGGAAGTGAAACAAGAGAAGGGGAAGAGCAAGAAAAAGTGAAATTCTAACAGTTAGTGGTTAGGGATTAGGGATTAAGGATTAGGGGGGATATGAAAAAAAAAAAAAAAAAAACTTGGGCAAAACTGGTCAGAAGCATGTGGTAACCTTGTTTTTCACAGTTCTGACACAGCTCCTCCCAGCTCCATCCATCTACTCCCTCCCATTGTATCCAAACCAAAGATAATGGTGAATTTATCTTTGGTTTAGAGCCAATGGATCAAATAGCCATGTCTCTTATTGAGCAGTATAACAGTTTCCGGATGGTGTTAGTATTGGATGGATAGTGGGGATTGGATGGGGGCAGGTATGGAATGTGACAGCACCAGCTTTAGCCATTCTAGAAAAAGGAGGTCATGTTTTAAACTCCCCCAACAATGGCAAGCAACGGGAGAGGGATTTTAGGATTTTAAGATTTTTCCAGGAGGGATGTAGATTGAAAGGCAAGTCCTTGACTACTGACAGGGGGGATTCAAGAATCAATGAGGGTATCAAAAAGACTCTGCAGTTTGCTGTTCACATCAACACTTGGCCCTACTCAGCTGGTCCACTGTGATTGGTGTCAAGAGATCTTGAGTACCTGATCTGGATCTTTCAGCTAGCTACCTACTCAGAGCTAACTGAACTAGATAAATAGTGCAAATAGAAGCTCTGAGAAATCATCTTTTTTATTGACACACTCAGCATAAACCCCAGTTATCCAAAACCTCTCTTTGACTCCATGTTGACAACTAGCTCCTCTTAACTGTTCTGTTTTGCTCCACCTTCCTCAAAGATCTTGCTTCTGTAGGTTCTTCTTACTCAAAGCCCCTACAAGCCTACCCCAGAAAACAATCTTGAAATCCCACTTCTGCATTTCAAAGAGTATTCACACTCTTCAACCTCCAGTAGAGATGGCATATGGCACCCGGGTACCTGTGGCGGGTGCGGGTACCCCCCTGTTTTTTCACAAATTCCTCACACCCGCACCCACACCTGGCACCCACCATTGGAGGTACCCGGGTGCAGAGGGGGAGGTACCCGGGTGCCAGGCACAGGTACCCGAGTATCACCTTTGATGGCCGGCTGACTGGTCATTGAGAGGTTGTATTGCCTTCGATGACCAACTGACCGGTCATTGAGAGGTTTTATCCTCTTTGATGGCTGGCTGATCGGTCATTGAGAGCCTTTATCCTTTTTGATGACCTGCGGTCAGCCGGTCATTGAGAGGTTGTATCCCTTTTGATGACCGGTCAGCCAGTCATCAAGAGTGTAGCCTCTTTGATGACCGGTCAGCCGGTCATCAAGAGTGTAGCCTCTTTGATGACCGGTCAGCCGTAGGGATGAAAGTGGGTCGGGTCGACCCGGCGGGTACCCGACCCGTGTTGGGTCTGGGCACGGGTTTGGGTCAGCTTTTGCCTCAAAAACCAGTTTTCGACCCGGCCCGCCACAGACCCGCTAGATTTTTGGGTGGGGTTCAGGCAGCCCTTTTGGCTGTCGGGTCGACCCGCCGACCCGATTACAGACCCGCGACATTTGGCAGGTGCCCGCCGGCAACGGTGGGTAGTTACGTTGCCAATAACAGTAACGTAACGGTAATGTAACAATTTTTCAGCCGTTATTGTTACCGTTATTTGTAACGGCAGTGCGTTACGGTACCGCTGGAACGTGACAGAAAAATATTGGTGTTTGTTACGTTACTGGCGCCTGCGGAGCGCCATATAACGCCCAATAACGGCCAATTTTGGACCGTTACGCGTTATCTGGTGGATAACGCGCAGTAACAACCTCAAAAAAAGATCCTGTTACATTACGCGCGAGGCATGCAAAGACCCCGTTACAAATAACGTGACGGGCAGCTGCGGGTAACAAGGGTAGTTACGTTACCCAAATTACGTGAATAACGTAACGTAACGTAACGTAACTACCCATTGCTGCCGCCGGCGGGTGCAGGCCGCGGGCGCGACAAAAATACTGCGGTGCTGCGAATTTGATTAACCCCCGCGGGAGGCCAACACTCTAGTCCACAGGGGCATCAGCACTGAATTCACTCAGAAAAGGCAGTGGCTTACCAGTACCGGACAACTCACCATGCCCAGGACGCGCGCCCAATTGCAAAAAGCACCGGAAAGGCCCCTCAAGCGCAAGAAGCAGGTTGACGCTATCTCTGGACAATGATTCCGAGTCCAATGATCCGCCAATCAATCAAGGACAAGAAGAAGAGGACAAGTCAGATGATTCTGGATCCAAAACCGACGACCAAGACGATATCCAGGTGACCAGTCAACCAAATGAAAAAGAAAACCGTAGATCTGCAACTCAAGAGAAGCCTACAGCCTCCACAATCGATTCCACCCAAACCACGTCGGCCGGGGAAACCACTTTGACTCAAGGCCAAAAAAAGCGAAAAACAACCAGCAAGATTTGGAATCACTTTAAGCCTAGTGGTGAAGGTTTGTTGTTACTTTTTCATTCATCTGATATATTATATATTTATGTTGTTTCTTTTGTTTGAACGTTGACACAGTCAAAGACAAAAAAGCGCATTGTTGATATTACCAAACTACGCTGTCTGCAAAAAGCTTGTACGGAACAAAACACTTGTGGAGACACCTCGAATGATGCAGCGGTTATCATTCCCGAAGCAAGCAGACTTTGCTGAAAGTTTCAAAGATTTCCACTCCAACCAACTGGTTTTTTTCTCAACAGAAGTCGCACGAACTCCTTGTAAAGATGGTTATTACGGACAAACGGTCATTCAAGTCGGTTGAAAGTAAGCTGTTCAAGCAATTTGTTGCTTCGTTACAACCTCAATTCAAGCTGTATAGTCGCATAACTGTCAAGAAAGACATCATTGAGATGTATCACTCAACAAAAGCACATATTGCCCTTGAGATTGCCAAAGCCGATCAAATTGCTTTAACAACAGACCTCTGGACAACTTCAAACCAAATCCCGTTCATGGTGATCTCGGCCCACTTCCTCTTGTCCAACTGGACTCTTAAAAAACAAACCATCTCTTTCAAGGAGCTTCCACCACCCCACACGGGATTAGTCATTGCGGAGCAGCTCTTCTCGGCCATTGTTGAATGGAAGACTATTGATAAAGTCTCTTTTGTTACTGTCAATAACGCCGCTGCCAATGATGTTGCTGTTGCTTGAGTCAACCAATTACTTCAAGACAAAAGCCGATCCCCGCCGCTGATGGAAGGGAAGTTCTTCCATGTGTGATGTGCCGCACACATAATCAACTTGATTGTGAAAGATGGTTTGCAAAAACTTTCAACAGCCATCACCAAGATCCGAAACAGTGTCCAATATATCAGAAGCACCCCTTCACAAAAGCGACAATTCCAAGAAGCTCTTGAGTTGACCAACATTGGAAAACTAGCGCAACCAATACTTGACGTTCCCACACGCTGGAACTCAACCTTTCACATGCTCAACTTGTCCATACCGTACCGAGAAGCGTTTGAAAATCTGGTGTTGCAAGATGCAAATTATAACAACTGTCCTTATCGCAGCGAGTGGGAGGAGATCTCAATGATGAAAGAATTTCTTTCTATATTCAACACTGGTAGATCCATTCCTTTTCTTCATCCCTATGCATTTCATTCTTACTGATGTTGAATCCTTTGGTCTCAACTATTCTGCTTCAGCCACATTGAAGCTATGCAAGACTCGTTATCCAACAGCCCACATGCTCTATGTTAACATAGTTAGAATCAACAGGAAGCTCAACAAAAGTCTCAATTCTGGTCCAAAACAAATGTACAATCTAGTTAAACCAATGCAAGTGAAGTACAATAAATACTGGAACAACCCTGAAGAGTCGGCTGCAGTTTTTCTTGTCTTTGACCCACGCTATAAACTATCTCTCATTGAGGTCCTTCTCCTCGAACAATGCAAATCTGACTTCGACAAAACAGAAGTTCAAATAAAGATCAATCACATATCAAAAATCCTGTACAACTTGTTCAACGAGCTAGCTCCAAGCTTGAAACAAGCATCTAAAGCTTTAGCAGCATCTCCAGCGTCTTGCAATGTCCTATCAAACACCAATGACCGTACAAGGTTGGATTCTCAAAAGAAAACCTTTGATGATCTAGAGAAAAGCCGATTCAAGGAGTACCTTGCCGGTAAAATGACAAAGACTGTTCAATCAGTAACAGCGACAGCAGAACTTGATCTCTACTTGCAAGAAGAAACTCTCCCAGTTGATACTCCATTGTTCGATATCCTTGATTGGTGGAAGTTCAACTCAGTCCGATTCCCAACACTTTCAAAACTGGCCAAGTACTTCTTAGTAGCCCCAATGACTTTGATTGCATCCGAGTCAGCTTTTTCAACTGGGGGTGGAGTGCTCAGCCCTTCTAGAAACCAACTGAACCCCGAAACGCTTGAAGCCCTTGTCTGTGGGCAAGACTGGATTGCATCCGACGAAGGCCTGTGTGACCAAGAGCAATCTGATGATTCTGAGTTTGACTCCAAATGATGTTTCCTTTCTTTTTTTATGAATAGGCGCTTTATTTTCCATTAAAAAAACATACAAGAAGCTATTGAGTAGATAAGATTTTACAGAAATGCATATTATGGATTGACCCGTTATCTGACCCGAGACCCGACCCGGCCCGACCCGAACCCGAATTGATCAAAAGCAGGGTCGGGTTCGGGCAGTGTTAACCAAAATGTGACCCGACCCGCCCCGACCCGCAATTATTTGCGGGTTGGGTTTGGGCACTGTTTTCTGACCCGAACCCAACCCGTTTTCATCCCTAGTCAGCCGGTCATCAAGAGTGTAGTCTCCTCAATTACCAGCCAACCGGTCATCAAGAGTGTAGCCTCCTTGATGACCGGCCAACCGGTCATCAAGAGGTTGTAGGCTCTTCAATGATTGGCTGAACGGTCATCGAGAGCTTTTATCCTCTTTGATGACCGGTTCAGTCGGTCATTGAGAGGTTGTATCCACTGCAAAAAAAACTGTGTCAACTGTGAGCAGTTGACATGTGGTAACTCTGAGGAAGCTTGTGGTGTTACACCAGCCTTACTCAAGGTTTGACTCAACCCAAGCTTCAATGCACAGTCACTGTGCACCTTGCACAGTGACTGTGCCAACAAAGACACTTATGCATTCATGTGGAGTTACAATGGCAGCTTGGCTTGAGTATCCTGCATGTCAACTGCAAGCAGTTGTCCAAGTTTTTTTTGCAGTGATCCCTTTCGATGACCGGTCAGCCGGTCATTGAGAGGTTGTAGGCTCTTCGATGGCCGGCTGACCGGTCATCAAGAGGTTGTAGGCTCTTCGATGACCGGCTGAACGGTCATCAAGAGCTTTTATCCTCTTCGATGACCGGTTCAGTCGGTCATTGAGAGGTATCCTCTTCGATGACCGGCTGACCGGCGGGTACTGGACGGGTACCCGCCGTCCTTCCCATCAGAATTCTGGACACCCGCACCCGGCACCCGCCGGCGGGTACCTGCCAACGAGTACCCCTTTGCCATCTCTAACCTCCAGTGAGTACCTTTCGCGCATTCTCTGTGATGTCTACCGGGGTTTTCTTAGCAAATCAAACCTGAGATCCAGGCCCCTGCTACTCAGACACTCTAATACCCCTGCTCTGCAGGCCCTGAAACTCTACTGAGGGCACCAGAACCACCCCTAGTGATTCTAGGCCCCTCCGTATTTTTTGTCTGTTATTCTTTCATTGCAGGGGATCAAGAAGGGAACCAACAAGTTCCCCCCTGTCCATGGAGGCGGCTAAGCATGTGGCACCTGAGTGATCGGGCCGAAGCTTTGCGCTATGCGCATGGTGCGGAGGTCCATATTATTATATGAACCCCAAAAGGAGAGGAGCCATGGAGCACTCCGCTACAGACTCCTTCCCCCCACCATAGATCACAAGTGCCACTCGCTGCAGAGTTGCAAGCACTTTTTCAGACACCACCCACCCGCCCGTCAGAAAGGAGCTGTGAGGCTTGCGCCTGAAACCTCACTTTCTGATGTCTGCCCGGAATAGAAACCATTAGACTTCCTTCTCTTCCCTGGTTGAGGTCAGTAAAGGAATCTCCTTTACTACCTCTCTTCCCGCACTTGCTGCAGGGGACCGTTACGCGGTAACTCGCAGCAATTACCAGGTGAGAGCAACAGCCCAAGTGGACCGCCTATTAGAGCGGTGATTACCTGTATTTTGCAGCTTGTGCCTCTAGAAGATGTTGGTCTTGGCAACACACCCGCTGACAGGATCCCAGTTCTGCTTGCCTCCATTTTTTTCTTATTATCTGTCATTATGCCACCAAATAGAGCATTGTCTGGTCCACAGGAATGGATGAATTCTTCTAAATCCCACATTCGGCAATGGGAAGGATTCTTAATGTCAAATTTGCAGAACAATGAATCCAGGCAATGGTGTGCTAATTGTACTTATTTTCAAAATAAATTCAACCACATCAAAAAAAAAACTGCCTGACTTTGGCTGAGCACAATTCCACTTACTTGAGTAAAACTGTAACAGCATGAATGACATCAATGGAATTGAAGACAACAAAGCTGATGAATCCCACTGGGATCCACAAGATCCCTAGTATTTTTTCTCCCTTTCATTCCCTAGTATTGTTTCTCCCTTTTGTTGCATGTACCCAATTAGAATAATGTTGTAAAATGAAATGCATAACATCAACGGCTTTGATTGAATGAATAATAAAAATGCACATTTTATCAGGATGGTATGATAATGTAATATAGCCTGTTAAATAAATCAATGCCAAAGGCAATTTAGGAAGTGAAGAGGGGGAAGAAGGTTTGCTTAGCCAGCAGCAGACGGGTCTTAAAAATGGCCAGTTATTAACTCAAAGAGGCCTGTCAAACTGAGTCTCAGGGGAGGCTTAAGTGTCCTCCATGGATGCAGTTATGGTCAGGACTCATGATTTCTGTGCATCTGGCTCATTTATATAGAATATAAGTTGTTGGATCAAAAACAAGATGTATAATGAATAACAATGACGCTATAGATACCCAAGCAGCAGCCGCTGCGGAAGAGATGAGACGGAAAAGTGTGCAGATTATGAATGAATAGAGAAGGCTTGGATAAAACGAGTGACAAGGAGTTTGGCAAGGAGTGTAACATGTGAGAGAAGAAGGAAAGACGGAGAGCAATGCAATTGAAATTCCAAGATCTGTTAAATGCATCAAGAAAAATTAGTGTGATATTATTACAATTAGGCCACAGATCAATACATCATACCTTTTTTCCCGGTTTGCTCAATTTTTACTCCGTAGAAAAGTAGCTTTGATGAAGAGATGAATAGCCAAAATAGAAGACATTGTTGAAGAATTCTTTGATCTTACTGTGGATATCCTTGTCAATTTCATCCGCTTTCTGAAAAACTCCACGCCTGCAAGTGAGCATCCAAACCCTCACATAACGCCAGAGGAGCGGATGAAGCCTGATGACTTTCTTCCTCTTTATCTGCTTCTTGATTAGTCTGATTTGTTTGTCCATGCTTGGTTTATTACCGCGCTTGTAGTCCTCTGTCAATGTGTTGAAGGATGTTTGGGCCTGCTCGAGTTCAGTGGCTAGGGACATATTCGGCTCTTCCTTTTCCCGTGGGACAATCGAACTGATCATCTCAACATAAAATAGATAGATGGGGAAGATGCGCCGGGCCCAATCGAAATCGTCAAGGTGGGGATTTTGTGAGAAGTCTTTCCCAGTTACATGGAACCAGCGTTGATACCAATGCTTCTCATGACCCTCAAACTCGGGTAGTTTGAGCGCCAATCTACGCTGTCTTTCATTTCCATCGTACACGCGTCCGTCGCTGGGGCGGTGCTTAGAACGCCGGAGACAATCGGGATAGTATTCTAAGAATTTGCTCTCTAGGATGACGAGTTTGCCGTTTGGGAGCCGTCTGGCGCCTCCCTGCAGTGACTCGTTTTCCCTGAATTGGATGGGGTCCGACGGCGTATTAGGTGCAAAGAGACGCCAATCAAACTCTAGTCTTCCCAGCCGAAGTGACGTTATTCCCTGCCGAGGTGACATCATTTCCTCACGAAGTGACATTGGAGGGAGCACTAGCCGTTGGTCTTCTGATTCCCGAACGACCGAGTCCGCTTGAGCCGTGAGTGGGGTGAGTGAGCTGGTCAGAACGTCATTTAGCTTCCTATGGGGGACAGGACGACGATTCCGAGGTTTGACAATTCTCCCTGTGTGCATCGACTTATAAGAAGGTTTTCGCTTGTGTCGGGAGGTTGTGCCCGGGGAGGGCGAGGATGTATAATCCGACACGGTGGGCTCGTAAGAAGAACTAGTGGCTGAGATCGTAGGACTACGGCTTGGTGTGTACAAGCTGGGTGGGCCGGAGCTTGCGCCCGGGGAGGGCGAGGAGGTATAATCCGACACGGCGGGCTCGTGAGAAGGACGAGTGCCTGAGATCGTAGGACTATGAGGAGGTGCCTGTGGACTATGAGAAGGTGCCTGTGGACTATGAGAAGGTGCCTGTGGACTATGAGAAGGTGCCTGTGGACTACGAGAAGGTGCCTGTGGACTATAAAAAGGTGTCTGTGGACTATGAGAAGGTGCCTGGGGACTATGAGAAGGTGCCTGTGGACTATAAAAAGGTGTCTGTGGACTATGAGAAGGTGTCTGTGGACTATGAGCCGGTGTATGTGAAGCCCTTGCCGCCGCGAGGCCATCTGGGTCTGCTGTTCCATCTCTGAGAAACTGTTGAAGGTAATCGATGTCCTCTTTGCCCCCAAACTCGGGTCGAAGTACTTTTCCGGAGCCAAACGGCATGTCCAGCCTATGAACCTGGGAGTGAGGGAGAAGTTTTTTATTGGCAGTTTGGACATGATGATAATCTGTTAGGTGGTTGTGACTAGCTGACGGCACGGCTGGAAGGCCGACAGGGAGTAAATGATTGGCCGAGATATGATCCGATGCGACGGGCACGTGAGAAGGCACATGTGATTCTGAAGTCCTTGGCGCCACGAGGCTATCCGGGCCTGGTATTCCGTCGCTGAGAAACTGGTCAAGGTAATCGATGTCCTCTTTGCCCCCAAACTCGGGTCGAAATGCTTTTTCGGAGGCAAACGACAGGTCCAGCCCATGAGCCTGGGGGTGAGGCCCGGGACGTTCTTCATCGGCAGTTTGGACATGATGATAATCTGGTAGGAGGTGGTTGTGGCTAGCTGCCGGCACGGCTGGAAGGCCGACAGGGTGTAAACGATTGGCCGAGATATAATCCGAGGCAACGGGTAGGCGAGAAAGATCAGTGTCTGCGATTGTATAACTATGAGAAGGCGCCTGTAAAGTTCTTGGCGTCACGAGGCGACTCGGGCCTGGGATTCCGTCTGCGAGAAACTGAGCAAGGTAATCGAGGTCCTGTGTGCCCCCGAACTCGGGTTGAAATAGTTGGTGGGAGACAAACGGCATGGCCGGCCCATGCTGGTCGAAGCCGGGTGGACCAAAGCCGTGGGGGCCATACGGCATGGCCGGCCCATGCTGGTCGAAGC
The DNA here is from genome assembly GCF_026914185.1 of Puccinia triticina. Lineage (NCBI taxonomy): Eukaryota > Fungi > Basidiomycota > Pucciniomycetes > Pucciniales > Pucciniaceae > Puccinia > Puccinia triticina. Next base: position 4,758,184 of record NC_070560.1, on the reverse strand, counting down.
CGGGTGGACCAAAGCCGTGGGGGTCATACGGCATGGCCAGCCCCTGAGCCGGGAAGTCAGTGGGATGTTCCTCATCAGCAGTTTGATAGATGTAGCTAGCTGGTGCCCCGGTTGGAAGACCGACGGGGTGTAAAGGATCAGCCGAGATATACTCCGAGCCTTGTGTCCCATCTCTGAGAAGCTCTAGAAGACGAGCGATGTTCATTGTGCCCCCGAACTCGGGTCGAGATAGTTCGTCGAAGACAAACGACATGTCCAGCCCATGCGCCTGGGAGTGGGCAGGGTGATTGTAGGGTAGGGGGAAGTCGTGGCTCGCTGATGGCCCAGCTGGAAGGCCGATAGGGTGGATATTATTGGCCGAGAATGGTTGATAGTGATGATCAGCTTGTCCAGCCGCCCTGGCCACCGATGGACCACCGGAAGGGAAGATACGATCGTGATCGAGCACGGCTGGGTCCGAAGGAAACCACTCCGCGGCTGGTTCCGAGTGTCGGAAGTACATCGGCTTGCACCCGCTGACGAGGATGATTACCACGAGAAGACATAGCAACAGAATGCCTCTGCCGAAGTAATTCAGAGCCATTGTCGATGCTCTTTCCTGGCTTCTTCAGCCTGTTCGTGTTCCGAGAAAATAGATGGCGACAAGTGGAGCACCGTCCCGCCAACCCAAGCTTCTCCAAACCTGATATTTGCCTAAAAATCTTGTCATTGGACGTTCACACAAAAAGGTGTGTTGCATACAGCGCTTCAGTTGCTGTAAAAAGGAACGAGAGAGTCTTCCCCTGAATCGGAGTATACATACGATCGAGAAGGTGTTCCACCCGGATGAGCTGCGACACCGTCGATGCGCATCAGCTGGACGGCAGAGAAGGCGAGGGTCGGGTGAAGTTGGAGCCGGTGTCCGGGTGTCACTGGCACGGCTTGAGGGGCAGAATCAAGAAACCATACTGCTTGTGCAGCCAGGTGCAGCCAGGTCTAGCCAGGTGCAGCCTCTCTGTTGAACACACAAATTCCTGTCGCAATTTGCAAAGCAGCCCCTCAGAACTCTCGGAACTGCCCGCCCTGCCCCCCTCCAGGAGCTGGGACTTGTTGCCGAGGAGCAGGCAGCTTGATAGTACTGGTGTGTCAAGAAATCAACAAGCGGAAGTCCAATAGAATTGGCATTGTACCTCTTTCGACACCCCCCTATTAGGGCCGGGCTTACCGGGGTCCTGCACCCACCGGCTGTAGCAACAAACGGAAGTGAATGAAACTTGACAGCTGGATCAATATCAATGTCTTCGATGGCAAAGTTTTTGCTGGCCTAGCCCATCTAGATATAGCACCTCACGACCAGCATCGTCGGGTTCAACCTTCAGCGCGACAGCACCGAGATTTGAACCCATTGAGTGTAGCATCTGCTTCATCTGATCCGGCGCGAAAGCTGCGGGGTCATCATCCGACGCATTATTCGGCTGGTACTTTTCCTGCCCTGAATTGAGCTCCTGAAACTTGTTCTGCAAGTCGGGAGTCCGTCATTTACAACAGCTGAAGCCCGCCGATGGCCCAATGAGAAGTTTTTTACGCGGCCTGATAAGCTCTGGAGAAACCTCAGCCGGGCAGTCTTTGCACCTCATAGTCTCCAATTTGGTTCGCGGAACACGGCGAGGTATATAGTTAACTGGATCGACAATGGCCCTGAATCGCTCCGGCAGAGGCATCCGGTTGCCCGGTCTTCTCCTGATAATCCTCCTCTTCGGCGGGTGCAAGCCGATGCATTTTCCATTTCCAGGCCCGGAACCGTGGCCGACGCACTTTGGTTGGGAACCACGCAGGTCCGAGCTCGACGCCATCTTCGGCCCCCCTGCTTCATCGGCGGCCACGGCGACTGAACACGCTGATCACCATCAGTCATTCTTGGGCGATGATTTCCACCCCATCGACCTTCCAGCCGGGCCACCAGCCAATAGCTATTCCCAGGCTCATGGGCTGGACATGTCGTTTGCCCCCGGCGAGCTATCGCAACCCGATTTCGGGCGCACACGCGGCAACGACCACCTGGAACACCTTCTCAGAGACGGAACACCGCGCCCGGATAGCCTCCTGGCAGCATGGGCTTCACAGGTACCTTCTCATAGCCATGCAATCGCAGGCCCTGGTCCTTCAGACGCGCCCTTCGTCTCGAACTATATCTCGGCCAACCATTTACACCCTTACGGCCTTCCAGCCTGGCCATCGACTAGCCACATCTATCCTTCACCAGATTATCCTGCTCCAACTGCTGCTGGAACACGTCCCGCTCACTCTCAGGCTCATGGGCTGGACATGTCGTTTGCCCCCGACGAGCTATCTCGACCCGATTTCGGGCGCACACACGGCAACGATTACCTGGAACACCTTCTCAGAGACGGAACACCACGCCCGGATAGCCTCGTGGCAGCATGGGCTTCACAGGTACCTTCCCATAGCCATGCAATCGCAGGCGCTGGTCCTTCAGACGCGCCCTTCGTCTCGAACTATATCTCGGCCAACCATTTACACCCTTACGGCCTTCCAGCCGGGCCATCGACTAGCCACAACTATCCCCTACAAGATCATCACCCTGCCCCAACTGCTGCTGGAACACGTCCCGCGCACTCTCAGGCTCATGGGCTGGACATGTCGTTTGCCTCCGAAAATGTATATCAACCCGAGTTTGGGGGCACAGAGCACAATGATTTCTTCGAACAGCTTCTCACAGATGAAACAGCAGATCCAGATGGCTTCGCAGCGGCAAGGGCTTCACAGGCAACTTCTCATAGTCCACAGGCACCTTCTCATAGCCCTACGATCGCAGACACTGATCCTTCTCACGAGCCCGCCGCGTCGGATTATACCTCCTCGCTCTCCCCGGGCACAACCTCCGGACGGAAGCGAAGACCTTTTTATGAGCTCATGCAAACAGGGAGAATTGTCAAAGCTCAGACTCGTCGTCCTGTCCCCCAGAGGAACCTACAGGACGCCCTGATCAGCTTGTTTTCCTCAACCACGGCCCACGCGGACTCGGTCGTTCGGGAACCAGAAGGCCAACTGACATCACTTCCGCAGGAAATAACATTGGCTCAGCCGGGAAGACTAGTGTTTGATTCGACTCTCTTTGCCCCTAATGAACCTTCGGACCCCTTCGAACAGAGGGAAAACGATCCACTGCAGGAAGGGGCCAGAAAGCTCCCAAAATGCCTACTGGTCATCCATGAGGATCAATTCTCAACGTCCTATCACAACTTTCTCCAGCGTTATAAGAACCGCCGCGGGGACCTAATCGTGTACGATCCAAATGCCAGAAGGGATAAATTGGCAATCAAACTACGCGAGTTTAGGGATCATGAGGAGCATTGGTATCGACGCTGGTTTCAGGAAAGTGGGATAGACTTCTTGGAAAATCCCTACCTTAACTATTACGATGGCGCTCGGCTCGTCTTCCCGCTCTATCTATTTTATGTCGAGATGATAAGTTCGATTGTCCCAAGAGGGGAAGAGAAGAAGATGTCCCTACGCACTGAACTCGCCGCGGCCCAAACCTTCTTCAACTCACTGACAGAGTCCTACAAGCACGGTGATCATCCAGAGTTGGAAGAAGCAATCAAAAAACTCAAGAAAAAGCTGGCAAAGCCCGATGCTGCCATCAAGTATCATGCGCTCCTATGGATTTATTTGGGCGATTGGATGGACACTCAGAGGCCTGGAATTTTCCGAAAGCCGGAGGATCTGACCGAGCAGGGTGTCCACACGAAGGTCAAAGAACTCTTCAATAACGTCTTCTATTACGGCTATTCGTCCCTTCATCAAAAATACTTCCCTACGATTACGATACGAAGAAGTCAACAAACCTGAAGGATAGGTATGTATGATGGATTGATTTGTGGCCCGCTTACAATGACATCAGCTTGCTAATTGTCACATTGTTTCTTGACCATTCACCAGACTAGATTACCTACCAACTTGAGAAAATCAGCAAGTTTTCATTTAAATTGAATCAAAGTTGTTAATCTTTTGCATTTCAATCATCCACCGGGGACTCATTTCTATTTATTTTTCTAGGGCAGTTGCACATTCTCCTTCCTTTCCTTTGCCCAAAAAGTGTTAAGCAAGCATAGATCCCATAAAGCGTTGAGCAAGCATAGATTTCCTCTCGCCTTGTTGAACAGTTCATCCATCCCTGCATTGATTGATGAGAAAGAAACTCGACGAAAAAAATCTGTCCCCTTTTGAATTTCCGCTGTGCGCGAAGTTCTTTTGACGGGCGCTGTCCCTCACATGAATGCACAAAGGGCATCCAAAAAGGATTTATTTCATGTTTTATGTGCACGTGGAGGATAGGCATGACGAGTAAATTAAGCAGAGATACAAATACACCTCACAAGAGCAAGCTAAGATAGAAACAATTAAAAAAACGAAAACACGGGGATGAGACAACAAAAAAATATAGAAAATGGTAATCATTTTTAGGAGGCGGTATATATAACATGTGGGTGTACGTTATAGCGGTGACGATCTCAAAGATATATGCGCAGATTAAAGAGGCCACAACAGGCCACAAGACTCAGGCTAGGTATATATATAGAATACAAAGACGTGATGAAAAAAGGAGAAATTAATCGACCCAAGAATACGAAAGACGCATCACACTTTTGTGTCGGTGGAGAACACCTTGAGTTTCCCGTTCCCATCGGCAATAGAGATTATCGTGCGATATCTATCGAAAGCACCCAAGAAAAAAAAAGACAAAGGTCAATAAGATGGGTGAGATAAGTATCGAGGGAGGGAGGGGGGCTCACGGATGAAGACACAAGCCGGTGATCGGCGAGATACTGGACAACGCATCGCGCGAAGGATGGCTGGTGACTGGAGCCTTCCCTTTTTGGCCATAGTCACCGAACAAGGGGGAGGGGGTCGACGTGCTCGTATTCGACGGGGGCAGATCTGGATAGTCGTACAAGCTTCCGAGACTGAAAAGGAGCCGGGGCACCTGTTCGTCAGCGGCCTCATGGTCATCCTCATCCAAGTCCCATATCTTAACACATCCATTCATCGAGCCCCTATTTTTTTCAAGCCAAAAAACGAAATGTTAGGGATTGCATGATTGTTTGTGAAGTCTGAGGAAGAAAGAGAAGACTAACGTGGCTAATATCGGGGAATGGTCGTGGAGATCGAGGGCGGGCATGCCTTCATCATGGGCCAGGAAGGTCCGTAGGGGAGAATCCAAGCGGACGTCCCAGTGAGAGACCAAGCCGGTGGAGTCGCCGGAGAAGAGTTCTCTGCGATGTCCTGCCTGGAACTTGATTTTAGAGCACCAGGAGGAATGGACGGCTCTGAAGACTTTGACCATCGAGTTTTTCGAGGGCTTGCGTCGGTCGAAGATCCGCACCGAGCCGTCGCCAAACCCGGCGGCGATTAGCCAGCCCGAGTGGTGGTCCGAGCTCACACTCGTCAAGCAACTGTTCGACCGCGTCTTGATGTCCTCCACACATCTCTCCCGCCGAGAGTTCCACACTTTGATGTCCCGTGAATTTCCGCCGACAATCAATAGGCCCGTGCTTTGTTGCCAATCCGTCACACTACCCGATTCTCCTAGACTGCTCGGCTCGTTGTTCGGCAACCCCTTGAACGCAGTCACCACTTCCAACTTCCCTGGGTCCTCGTAGTCTCGGAATATCCTCACATTTCCGTCCGCTAATCATTCCGCGAAAAGGGACAACAACCGCCGGGTCAGTTGTTCGGCCTACATGATATGGTCCAATTGGGGGGATAGAAATGAGCTCAAAAGAAAACTTACGAGTACTGGCCAGTAACAACGCCACACTATCCTGATTGATCAACTGCATACTAGTAATACGCCCAAGCCGATCATGAGACGGCTGAAACCGGTTGAGAATCGATTTCGATCGCCAATCGTATACTCTGAAAAAGAAGCAAACACGTCGGTCAATCGTGATGTTGTTGGTCAAGAAAAAGAAGCAAGGACTGACGTGATGTGACCACTTGAATCCGAAGAAATCAATTGATCTTCGAACTGATGCATCAAGATGTTATTGATCGGCATGGGATGATCGAAGGAGCAAACCAGATGATCCCACTCGTTCGGAGCTGAGACGGAATAACAATTAAGTAAGTTTTTTGTTTTTTTCCGACGTGCAAACGGCAAGAGGAAAGTGAGGAGGATGACTAACCAGGATGAGATTTCAGAGTAGGACTATCGAGGATGATTTTCAGGTTTCGTTGTTTCCTCCATGTGTCTTTAATATTCTCAAGACTGCCGCCGTCGAGTCTCTCGAAATGCTGCTGTTGATGCAGATGTTGCTGTTGAGATATATGCTGCTGTTGATGAGGTGGACGCTGCTGTTGAGAAGGATGCTGCAGTGGGGGCGACTGATGCTGTGGGACTGGATAATAGGGGGGAGGATGAGTGTGGTCCTCGTCCTGTTCCCTCGCACGGTTAGTGACGAGAGGCTGAATAACCTGATAATCATACGGGCGCTGATTGGTAAACTCCGTTGGTTCAGTTGTTTGTCGCGGCTGATCATTCTCATGTTCCTCATTGTTATCCGAGTCCGACGATTCCGATTCCGAGTCACCCACGGAGCTGGTCATCTTCGGCTTCAGAAAAATGTGCGAGCTCAATCGGTAATAATCGGACAGCAACGGGAGCATTGATTGTCGCTCGCTCGGCTCTTGTCGATTGTTCAGTTCAGCTTGAAGTTTCTCGAGGTTGTGTAAGCCCAGGTAGTAGAGATAATGATCTTCGTCTTCTTCGTCCTGTTGGGAAGGGTTGACTACGGATGGGGCGGTTGAAGAGCTAGCGTCATTTGTGCCGGATCGATTGGTCGGACTGGTTGGCGAAGGGAAGGCGGGTTGGAGAGGATAAGAGCGATTAGCTTGCCGACGGATATGATCAGAGGCGCGGGTGTGAGCGATGATTGACTCGATTGGCTGGTTAGTCGAGAGCCCCTGGAGGCGTCGATCTCCCACCGTGCTGCACTGAGTCTGAGACGAGGAGTTAGACGAGGCATGAGGGAAACCGTTGTTCATTTTGTATGGTTGGCTTGACTGGGGACTGTCGGGTCCAACCTGAATGATCGGGTTCAGCGAGGCTGACTTGCGTAAAGCACTAGCAGTCTTGCCGGAATCTTGCGGTGACTGTGATGACGTCGAAGCCACCGGCTCGTTTGGATTGAAGATCGCCTGCTCAGGCGACCGACTGAGGGTATTAAAGGGTGTTTTCCAACCTGATGTCCTAACGAAATTGGGGACGAGGTTGTTGACTGTGCTCAGTGAGTGAAACACAGAGGTAGAAGAGCGATTAGCCACACTGTGATTGCTATTTGCTGGGCGTTTCGACTCTCGGCTGACTGGGTTAGTAGAACTGGTCAAAGCAAAAGAAGACGCGATGAGATTTGAATGGCTATGATTGCCAAGCCTTCCAAGCGACCTCTCCGACGGTTGCTCCGTGCCATCTACGCCAGCCCGAAGGGCTTCTTCTTGGTTCACGACCCCCATTTCTAGCAATTGTCCTAATACGCTGTCTAGCAACCTAGAATGAATGTAATCGACTACTACCTTGGCTGGCCTTGCAACCTGCTCAGAAGGATCCAAGCTCAAATCGAGTAAAACGATGTAGATACTAGTATACTCCATCCATAAATACGCTCGTAAGGACTCCTTGGGATGAACTTCTTCATCTGCTTTCAACTTGTTGATCAACTTTTCCAGCTTTGCAGTCCGATCAGTCATCATGTTTTCAGCTTTATCGCTTTCATCAGGTCCCAATGGCGAGCGTTTCCCCAATGATTTTTGTTGCCGCTCGGTTTGATATTTTTGAATGAGCTTACTGATCGTGGTTGACTTTTCCCGCTCCTGTTGCTTGATGAACTCGAAAGCTGCCACAATAAAGTGGCCGAGATGCTGATCGACTAGTGCGCTCAGTACAACAACCAACTCTTGCCGGAACATGGGTGATCCATCGGTTGAACAATGACAACAAGCCATTGCGCTACCAACCTCAATAGAAACTTGCTCTTGATATCCCAGCAGGGTGAGTTCCGGATTGCTGGAGCTCAGACTGCTCAGCTTGTTGGTCTGGTAAACCATCGCAGCCGATGTATTCTGAGATCGACTCGAGAACGTGCCGTTCGGTCTCGGAGCAGAATCCTCTGTTCGGCCGGGTGTGGGGGGGAACTGGTCTTCAATGGCGACTCGCTTTGGGTTTGTCGAGACACCAATCAGAGTTCCAAATGCATACAGTGCCGCCGTCCTGACCTCGGGGACTTTGTCTGTCAGCAAGTCACTGAGTATTGTATTGATTCCCATCTTGATCGCACGTCCTTTGACAGCGTCCGACTCCTCCCACATGTGTGCCAGAAGGATTAAATACCACTGTCTCTGCCATGGTACTAGCTCCTTGATTCGATGGGTGATGATCTCCAAAACGCCGAATTGCATCATGGCATGTGAGTTGGCTCGCGAATTCTTGCAGGTGATCGAAAGGATAAAAGCGCACATCGCCTTGTGGTCAACAACATTGACGATTGGCAGTTCCATACTGTTCGGAGCCATGATCTTGATAAAATATTCAATTGGTCCTTCTGGACGAGCGAGGGGTCGCGAAGCACATTTCATCAAATCTTGCCTTCCCTCCGGATAAACGGTCAAGATCCTCGCCCATATGAAAATTAGTACCGGCTTCAAGTCAGCGGCTGGAGCTTGCAGAAGCTTCAAAACGTATTGAAAAATGCCGATCGATAGAGAGAGGTGAACAGCCCAGGGCCCCAAATCCATCAATCTGCATAGTAAAATTAGGGCTCGCAGTCGGTGAAGGGGAGATAAAAGGACTTGGAGCACGATTGGTAGCTGGGGTGGTGATGGTGGGTAGAGGTCATCTCCCTTGCGCGAGTTGAGAGGAAACCGCTTGATGTCAGTCGGCAGTTTATATCGGATTGGTCTTTCAGCTGGTTGCTCAGGAGTCTGGGCGGTTTGGGAGGAGCCGTAAGCCGATGAAACGTGCGGGCCAGACTTGCCAGCCAAATGAGGAGTTTTGCCGTTGACTCTGGCCGAAGAGCGTCTATCCTGGGGACTAGTCTGTGAGTTTGGATTTGAGCAGGAAAAATCAGTCATCTCAACTTGGTTGATATTCACACCAGACCAGTCGTTACAGCTCCACTGAAGGGATTCCCTTCTCTTCAAAAGATCCTTATCCCTCTCGCCATTCTCATCCTGATTTTCAGCAACGACAAATTTGAGCCAGACTTCGAATGCAGTAAGCTGCTGAGAAAAGAATGTCGACGGCTTGTAGGCGAGAATTTGAGGGGTCAGTGCGTTTGGGGGGTAATGATGCCTGTTCTTCTCAAAGTCTGCTCGGGCTGCTTCCGACTTCCAAATTGCAGTCAGTTGTGATAAACACATGTCAACTTCAAGATCCCACGTGTGCCATAATTCAGATTGGTGAGTTGCGGGTAGCTTTGGAGTTGACATGGGGGTACAGCCATAGGCTTTCATGACTCTTTCAGCCAACAGAAATCCTCGGAAGGTACCAGCAAGCACCAGATCACCGCGAAAGATTTTGGTGAAGTTTTGGCGATCGAGATGGTTCCACGCGATGGCATCGGCGATCGAGGTGAAGATCCAAGTGAGTTCACCCAGTGGTGTCCGGCGCATCTCCATCCGGCCCGGAACTTTGTCAAGTTTGCTCAGGTCCTCAAAAAATTCAGCAGTGGAAGTCCAGCTGGAGCGTTGGGAATTATTCCGGAGCACATAGAACCTCAGCGCCATTTCGATCGGGGACGTCAAACAAGACGTAAAAAGATCTGCTGGTAAATTGGGATCACGTGGTAGCATCTCGTCAGGCTGACATGCAGCAAGCTGAATTGTTTCCGACGTGAACGGCACATATCTTGGTGATGGGACATTCCCTGTCTCCTGAAGGATGTTTGCTGAGGGCTTCTTTGACACACACGGAGAGTTTGAGGCATTGGTGGTCGGCGGGAGCTGGCTGCTCGAAGCAGGGAGCGGATAGGCTGGGTCGGAGGATTGCGGATGCTGTGGATTGGCATCCGCTGAGGCCAGGGCTTGATTGAGGGCGTTGGGGTTGAGCCTTTGGCGCTCATGGTTGGCATGTTCTTCGTCCTTCTCTATAGCAGCCGACGTGAGGTGACAGAGGATCTGGCCGGCGTTATTGCAATCCCATATGAAGACGGCCGGAGCTCCGACCCAAGTAAGGATATCGAACAGGCGGATGGGGATATACTGAGTATAAGCTTTGTTGAAGACCCAGAGCTCGCCGGTGGGGGTTGGTTTAGGAACACCATGACCGTTGTAATAGATCAGACAGCGTTCATGTCTCGAATATTTGCGAAGGCCGAGCAAGGTTTTCTTGAACTCTTCTGCGTAGACATCTCCGTAAGGCTTAAACTTGACGCGTGCATGGGCGGGAGCTAGGGACTCAAACTGGGTCTGGAGTCGCTTGCTGATCGTATCTAGGACGTTCTCCTTTGGTAGCTGCCTGGGATCGGTCCAAGCTTCTAGCTTGGGAGCAGGGGAAGCCTTGACGATATCAGGAGGATCGAAACCTAAACGGAGGCACAGGAATAGGGCAGCGCATGCGGTCCGAAGCTTTGGAGGTTGGCTCCAGTGTGGGATCTGGTATGAAAGAGAGGGACGATGAATGCAGGAATCAAATTAGTGAATGAATGTATGTATTTATTGATCGACGACTGAGGCGCGTTTGAAAAAAAATAGAGATGTGAAGTAAATTACTTGAACAAGATCGGAGGGCGTGATATTTTTGTAGGGCGATTGATCCCAGTAAGATTGATAAGGCTTGGAGACCGAGTCTAGATAGTCAGGGTTTTCTGACGGGTCATCCAATCCATGCCTGATAACCGATTGAGAGTTGAACTCGGTTAGCCTGAGATGGGCTAACGGGTTGGCGGAATAGATGAGTTGCTCGAAGGAGTCATCGGGGGAGTTTGAGTGCTTGGAGTAGGCGGAAGACGAGGCGAGTGAGTGTGCACGAGAGCGGCGGTGATGGCGGCCGTGGTGGTGGTGATGGCGATGGGAGTGCTGGGGGGTGGAATGAGAATCGGAGTCTGAGTCGGTTGAGGAAGAAGATGAGGAGGAAGGGGCTGAGGAGGCTGAACGCGGCCGAGTGAGCCTGCTAGCTGCTGTGCTGGGGTTGTTGATGTTATTAGTATTGCTGATATTAGCAGGCCTTCGGATGTGGGTGGTTGTGCTGATGGGTGCTGGGTATGATCGATAGTCCCGTTGGATGGATAGCTCCATGTTTCTGCCGATCGAAGCGGGCCCAAGTGCTGGTTATTATGATATGGGGTTTTTGTTCATCAGCTTCTCTGCTTCTTGTGTTGGTTTGCGGCTGAGTTCACAGCAGGCAGGCATCCCGGAGCTGAATACATGCGCTGGTGTCTGGTGCGGCCGGAGGGTAGCCCAGCAACTGGGTTACAGTACAATCACTCCTAACCTCGCCGCGTTCGCTGGCTGAGGACCAGCTGCTTGTTTTATAGGATGAAGGTGTTTTGGGCTTACGGCTTCGCGTGTGACGTAAATATGTTTACTGGATAACCCGTGTTCCCTGACCCAGGGTGATATTAATGGACCCTGTCTCTCGGAGTCTGGGCAATCGAGGATCCCAAACAGAATGGTTCAATACGGAATCTAGACGAATTGCTCGTGGTCAGTTTGGGATCGAGGGCGCAAGCAGGGAGAGCGAAGAAGCAAAGAAGGGGTTTGCAAAGAAACCATACAGTCGTGTGTTGCGTGCCGCTCACACTTGTGTTGCTGGGAGGAGGCGGAAGAAGGCAGCCACCGGCGCCAGACGGGGTACTAGCATCAGTCGAGCAGGCATAAAATATCTCAATACCGGGTTCCTAACTCTGGACACGCAAACGGATGGGCTGCAGAGTCCAACAAAACATTAACCAGCAGCAACCCGCCATACACTGCTGTGACCACTTGCGACCCGAGCGCCCATTGCAATCCATGCTATCCATGGGCTCCCAGCCATTCTTCCGCGTCCATTGCCGATACAGCCTCCCCAAACTGCTAGAAATACTCAAACATGGGCTTTTCTGCGGTGTACTGGGTAGTTGGGCATCAAAGAGTTCAGACGAACGCCAAATATCGACACATGGGGGTGCTCTGTGAGCCGAAGGATTCTACACTCGAGCAAGGTTTTTTGTAAATAGAAACGATCCTTATCAGAAAGTTGCTATCTACAACCTCAAGCGAGCTTCCTTTGCTTAATATTGGTTTTTACTGTAAGTACGCGTTAGAAAAGATCTCCCTTCGGCGCTTACAGCGATAGGAGGTCTCGCAGGCTTGGTACTTCCTGGTGCGTCGGATGCGCAGTTCCAGTTCGAAATGCAGTGCCACAAACCAAAGCCACGCTTCGAGGAAAAACAATGCTGTGGAGGTGATCCTAAACAGATATGTAGCCTCGACAGCCAGCACCCCATGAGCCCGCTCTCAAAAAGTGGGCTGCGTGCGATGGTTGTGGAGTGGAAAGCTCCGGACACATCTCCAGTCCCAAAGGTCATATCTCCTTCTGGACAGGCACACAACGGAACCAGCGGCCAGTGGCTATCCCTTGTGTGGCTATGGAGTCTACCTGCATCTGCTGCGAATGCACAAACCAGTGAATAAAACTGGATTAAATGACTCGGCTAAGAAAGAATTCCAAATGATCAGGCAAATCTCAACACATAAGGGGGAGTTGTGCATCAAATATCACTACGGTGCAGCTTACATATCTACCCCGGGTAATCCTCATCCTTTTAGCAGATGCGCATCTCGGGCTAGTCATTTGGAGAAAGCTTTGAGATAAAAAGAGGCCTTAACTCATTCAGGAGAGATCCTTACCAACTCCGACTTTACCAATAATGTTGCTCCTTCGACCTTCCTTTCACTTCGGCTCGTGTCGGGCTCGGCACAGCTCCTTTTTCACCGGCTCTTTCCTTCGCCACTCTCGGTGCTCCCCACCCGGCCACAGTAAACACTCCCACTTGCGGACTTTCTGAATCAGGTGAGTAAGAGGTGGTATCGATCCAGCCGGTCCTTTCTCCTTCCTTATCAGTTCAAGGGAGACTTGGCTGCCCCGGTAGACCCATCGTCACAGTTATCGGGTGAACTTCGAATGACCCGGTGGCAGATTCCGTGGTATCCGAGGACAGCACCAACGCGTCCTCACGGCCAGGATGCAGATGCCTTTTGAGGACTGTATGGACGATTCATGTCCTTTCACTGCGTTTCGCGTGAGGAAATGAATCATCCAGTTCGATTACATGATCTGGGGACTTGGCTGTGCGCTTAAACGATGGGAATGGCTTGTAACGAGAAATGAAGCTCTGGGTAACTTTGTGGCTATTAAACCCTCAGGTCGCCTGAGTGATATACGGCTCAAACCCTTGTTGCACCCAGCCAGAACATTTTCCTCTGGTTCGCCGCGCTCAACATCATTCGAATCCCACTTCCGGATGATCGTTCTTCACGCTCATCAACCTCTTGCTGCACTCCGTTGACCTCGACTCGTGAGTTGAACATACCGCCAAGGGCTTTGAATGAGCTCTAGTTCCTATATGGCAGCATTGGTTTGTGTCTTTCGTAGTAGGAACCTATAGCGCTTTGAATCTCCTCGCATGTCTCTAGATCGGAAGACTTCCTGTTTCCTCAGTCGACCTCCCTTTGGCGCTTTGTGCTTACCCCGCAAAGCAATCATCGCAAAAGCTAGTTTAGATCACCCTAGGTCACGAGTCAGTCCCCGAGTAGCAATTGACCCTGCCACCTTGGCCCACAACCTTCTGAAGCCCTGGCGGCCTAAAGAGGTCAATTTTGTCGAGCAAACCCTAGCTACTGTCACAGTGGGCTACCAAACGGCCCTTCACAGACACCGCTGTGATCCTGATTTTTGGAATAACAAGCTGTTGAAGCCGTGCTACTACCCACATGACCAACCACCCTCGTCGAATATGACGCAGACGCGGAGACCACATCAAACCAGATGGCGGATACACACTTTTGGTGGCGGGTGTGTTGTAAATGGCAGATTCTCACGCTTCACATGTCCCTGGGAAACTGCATGGGAGTTATCTCCCCGGCCCAATTGTCAATTTTACCCGTACATACGCCAGCCAAGTGCTCATTTTGGCCCACATCGTTTGCTCCGGCTCGCTCTCATCTTCTCTGCAACATAATAGGCGAAAGATTCCTGATCGGACAGTGTTCACCTCCATCAGTCTTTCACATCTCAATCTCCCTCCTTGATAGTCGTTCTCTTCTCTGGTCGATTTGAATAAATAATTGACGCAAGCCGTGGCCTACCTTCTCTAGTCAAAGATCTAACTTTTTTCTTACATTCATAGTTGAACAAAATAAAAGCAGGAAGCTTGGCTCCATCGATATCAAAGGACAATGCGTTACCTCCATGGAATCGTCGGACTCGCCTTAATCTCTGTTTCTGCAAAGGCTGCGTCTCTTAAGGCCCCGTCCTTGGATACGCGCAACATTCAAGAGTTGACGGAGGCAGCGTGTGCGGCAATGAAAAATCTGATGTCCTACTTCACCCCTAACCCCGTATGTCAATGCACCCCAACTTATTGGTGTTCCCGGCCAAAATACCTAATTGCATCAAACTCATCAACTTTTCATTTCAGAGAGGAACCTTTGACGAAACTGTTACACCATGGCACGAATCCGGAATGATCTGGGGCTTGCACTTTGACTATGCCAGGTGGACCGGAGACGACAAGTACTTGGACATTGTGGCCCAAGCCTTGTTCCACCAATCGAATGATGATTTGCAGTAAGTCGTTTCTCTATCTGAAATGCGAGCGATGACCTGACTTATGCTTGTCTAGTGATTTTATCGCCCCTGGGGCCACCGAGCAATGGAACGATGACATTCTGTGGCCCAGCCAGGTAAGAAATCTTCAGATATTTTTTGTTTCCTCAGACAAGTCCGCAATTGAACGCTGAAACAAACATTTTTTCACTTGCCTAGGCAGGTGAGATGAGGCGCTTGACGTCTTGATACTGATGAAGAGAGGCACTGATTCGACATGCTCACCCCCCTCTGCATTCAGCTGTCGCTGCTGCCGAATTTTATGGTCCGGATTCTACACTACCTAACAGCAATGAGACTTGGATTAATCTTGCCGACAAGACCTATCGACAAGTCTACGCTCAGAAGGACGACAAGTGCGGAGGCGGAGTCTACTGGGTACACATTTGTTCCGTGTTTTCTATATGCGAGTGTGATGCATAATTTCAGCACTGATGTAAGCTTTGTTTCTATCGCTTTAGTACCGAGACAGATCTGTTCCCCGAGGATCCTACAAAGCATTGATCACCCACTCCGAGTTCATTTCACAAGGCGCGCGAAACTACATGATCAATAAAGATCCCGACACCCTCGAACAGGCGAAATGCATGATTGATTGGGTGGTATCCTCAGGCCTGGCGAATCCTCACACTGGATTATTAATGGACGGGGTCTCGGTGAAGAACTGCACCGATTTTACGACGTTCCAATGGAGCTATAACTATGGACAATGGTTAGGCTCTCTCGCTTGGATGCATAGAGCAACTGGTGATCAAAAGTATCTCGATATGGCCGGCCCCTACTTCGACTACGCACAACGAACCTTTGCCGCTTCCAATACTTCGGGAATCATTGCAGAGCTCTGTGAGCCTGATGCATCATGTAATCGTGACCAACAGGGCTTCAAGGCGATCTACGCACGAAATCTCGCATACCTGCACCGGGAGACCAATGATCAGGCGATGAAGCAAGCAATTGAGAAAATCATCGATACCACCGTCAACGCCATGGTCCGCTCTTGTGATTCGGACTGGAACTGCGCTGGAAATTGGACAACAGAAACTGCTCCGATTAAATTTGTACGCGCTCAACATGTCAGCACTGCTCTATTGGTAGCGGCTGTAGGTATCCATGGTGGTAGCGGCCTCGACTCCAACATACGCACCCACCATGCTCATGTTGAGGCTAGGTGGTAGTGTTCAAATAAGTTATTTATTGGTCCGCTCCAAGATCAAGACCCCCTCCACCCAACATCCTCTGACACCATTCCTTCATATCTCACATCTCAAATCAGGCCTTTGTTTCTTTCGTTGTTTCTCGGATGTTTTGTTGGTCTCCTTTAGAGTCCAGGTTTTGTCAGAGTTCGCCTGATGACGCTGAGGCTCTCGTTACCTCTGGTGAGTAACCAGACCCTGAGCAAGCCACCTCACTCCAATGAGCGGCATAAAAAACTAACCTGGCTTGTTACCGTGTCTACAGACAACGATGTTCGAACTGCCACTTCCTACTACCCTGGTTTCAACCAGGATGTCTCCATGAGACATGAACCCCTAGACGGTACAGGACCATTCTGACTGGGCTAGCCGTCGCCTTACCGTAAGAGTTTTTCTACGAGATTGAGCTAAAAAGACTATAAAAGGAGGTCTTGTTGAGACCGATGGCTAACTTGGCTCTTCCATCCTCTTTGTCTTTCTCAGCTCACCATCATCTCTCTTACACATCTTTCAATCAACAGTTTCTCATAAAACTTCCTTTTCTCATCGTTCTGCCGCTGCTGTCCAGTTTAGCTATTTCATCATCATCCCGCTATCAAAGTCCTCGCCGCGCTTCTCGCTATCCCCGTCCTACTTCTTCTTTTTCTTTCTTGTTCAAAAACTTAGACCGCTTTTCCTTGTCAGATCTTTCTTAAGCGATTTAGCTTTCTTTCTTCACTTGTTTCTTTTTCTTTACTCTTTTGCGCCAGCGTTCCTGCTCTCAGGTAAGAGCACAACTCACTTCATCTCGCTCTTCTAAAAGGCACTTCTTGCTTTCTTCATTGTACATATAACCTGACTTAGAAATAAAATTCTCTCAGTTTGTGAATTCTTACAGATTTACAGTCTCGACATACAGCTCACACGAATCACCCAAAATCACAACCAACGGAGCAGGAATTAGAAATGGCGACAACCAGCACCAAAGATGAACTCAACAACCTGCCCATGCTCTTAGGAACCAGTAACTATCCCCTCTGGATCAAGCGCATGGAAGGATACCTTGCACACAAGAAACTCAACTCTGTTCTCGCGAATGACCCAGGTCTTGACCCCGCTGCTCGCATCAGGGAGCAACTCCGAGAATCTGCGTACATCATTGGAACCAAGCTCAGTGACCGCATTTACAACGGAATTGTCAGAGGAACTGCAAACACAAACGGATACAAACTCTGGACCAAAATCAAGCGCATGTATGGCCGAGGAACCACTCACAACAATCAGCGAGCCATAGCCAGGTGGAACTACCTTCGCTACGACGGGGACTTGACTATCTTCATTGAACAAGTTGAATCCTGCTTGGCTCAGTTTGACGCCATAAGCTTTGACCTCCCGGAGAAAACCATCTGCGGTACAATCATCGCAAAGATTGCTGAGAAAAGAAAAGGGATAACCGACCCCCTTATATCCAACATTGAACTCATGGAGAACTCGGATCTTCTGCTTGAAACGCTCCGCGACATTGCCAACCACGACGACGCCACCCATCACAAACCTAATCATGCAGAAAAACAAGCGACTGCACTTTTGAGCAACGGCCGAACTAGACCGCCTCCCAGATGCAAGAACCGCGTGCACAATCCCGAAGCCAATCACACAGAAGAAAACTGCTGGGCCTTGCACCCTGAAAAGAGACCAGTTCGCAATCCCAAAGCAACCGCCAACAACACTGCACCTACCCAACCGTCCTCATCCTCCTATGAGAGACCAGCTTTTGCCAACTGAACCGTCGTTGGTCTTCTAACAACCTCTCAGAAGCTTTGGCCAGTCCTAGACTCCGGGGCGTCACACCACATGTTTAATGACATGGATTTCTTTTCTGACGTTGAAACGTGTAGCATCCCCATCAGCACTGGAAAAGGAGAGGCCGAGCTAGTCGCGGTCAGGCGTGGAACCGCCACTATCTACCAGGCTACCGGAAAAACCCTGAAGCTTCCGGACTCGCTTTTTGTTCCAGGACTGGCTAGAAACCTCATCTCAATGGTCAAACTGATGAACAACAACATCTCAATCAAACAAACGGCCGGATCTGCTCAGGAAGTCACGATTGACGGCTCTATCATCTTCATGTGCAAGCGTGCCAACAATGTGCTCGAGTTTGGTCACTTCATTGGACCAGTCTCCACTATCATAACTGCACTAGCCGCCAGCTCTCACTCCGGTAAAACCACTCCTTTCGAAACCTGGCACAACCGCCTTGGTCACTCCAGCATAGCTCGAATCAAGAACGCTCTGCCCGGTGTGGACCTAGAAAATTCGGTCACTTGCAATACCTGCATGAAAGGCAAGATCACAAAGCTTCCCTTCAAAGGGCACTTTGATAAAACTCAACACCCTCTTGAAGTTGTCCACGGTGACTTAGTTGGACCGATTACTCCTTCAACGAACGCCGGCGCCAAATACTTCCTGACCCTGGTTGATCAACACACTGGCTTTATCAGCGTAACCCTCCTCAAAGAGAAGAAACATGCCGCCGAAGCAATCATCGATTTTCAAGTGTTCTTTGAAAAACAAACCAGATACCCGCTCAAGAAACTTATCACCGACGGTGGAGGCGAGTTCTGCAACAAGCAACTCTCAACGTACCTCAAAGAGTGTGGAATTCAGCACAACGTCGCGCCGCCTTACACCCCTCAGCACAACGGCGTTGCTGAAAGAGCCAACAGAACAATAATCAATATGACTCAATGCCTCATGGTCCAATCCAACCTCGCAAAAGAATGGTGGGGGGAGGCAGTCAAAACGGCTATGTTGACAACCAACTGCCTTGCCTCCCTCAGTAAATCCAGAATCTCGCCGGTTGAACAAATGTTCAAGAAAATTCCAACCTTATCATTCTTCAGGCCGTTCGGCTGCAAAGCCTGGATGGTCAAGCCGAAAAACTTCCGAGGTAGCAAGTTTGACCCAATAGCATGGGAAGGAATACTCGTTGGATACTCAAACGACTATTCATCCTACAGAATCATCCGTCTAGACGATAAGAAAATCATTGAGACTCGACATGCATTATTCGACGAATCCGTATTCCCGTCTTTATCCGCGCTTCATTCAAGCTACGGCCCGTTTTCCAACTCACCCTTTCCAACCATCACTGACGAAGAGCCGCTTCCATTTGAAGACGAAGACCTGGAATTCGCTACTCATGAGCAGGAAGAGGCCTCTCGAATTCCACAACCAATGGACCTGGATGAGCAAGATGTGCAGGACTCACAATCATCAGAGTCCGACCGCAACGAGCCTCATTCTGACAAACCACTCGCTATCAAAAGGATCAAAGTCATTGGTCCTTGCCATCCAACTCTAATCAACAGCAGCATTGATCAAAGCAACATTCGGAACTTCCCTCGTCGAGCGCCGGCCGCTTTCACCGCAGCGACTGTTGAACCTCGCAATCACCATCAAGCTATGACCTGTGACGACAGCGCCTCTTGGTTCGCTGCTGAGGCAAAGGAGATCGAAAACATGAAATCTCACGGTGTTTGGATCGAGAGGACAAGGCAGCCTGGCATTCATGCTATCCCTTCGACGTGGGCCTACCGCAAGAAGCTTGGGGCAGACAATCAGGTCACAGAATACAAAGCTCGTATCTGTGCTCAAGGCTTCCGTCAAACTTACGGACTCAATTTTGAACTCAAGTACGCTCCTACCGGTAAACCTGCTTCACTCCGGATGCTTCTCTCATTCGCCGTCGTCAACAATCTTCTTATTCATCAACTCGACGTCAAATCAGCCTTTCTCACATGCGATCTCAAAGAAGAAGTCTACATGTTGCCACCTCCTGGCTACAAATCAGACCAGAACATTGTCCTCGAGCTAAAAAAGGCAATCTACGGGCTCAAACAGGCCTCACTAGCCTGGTACAACAGATTAAGCTCATTCTTGGTCCGCATTGGATTCTCTATCTCCGTCGCCGACCCTTGTGTATTCTGGAAGACATCAGAATCTCCCACCTGGATTTTTGCACATGTTGATGATCTCGTAATCGTCAGCAAAGATCCCGAATCCTTTCGCAAACAAATGGCCAGCAAATTCCAAATCAAATACCTAGGGGAGGCGACCTTTCTCTTAGGCATGAAGCTTGACAGGGTACCGGGCGGAATCATCCTCAACCAATTGCAGTACATAGAACGCAAGCTAGTTGAATTCGGCGCGTCAGAACTCCCCAAATCTTCGTGTCCTCTCGACCCAAAAACTCACCTTGGAAAGGCTAATCAAACCGACATCAACAAACTCAAATCAATGAACGTGAACTACCGGGCTCTCATCGGCTCGCTCAACTACTTGAGTATCCTGACCCGCCCTGACATCTCCTATGCAGTCAGTAAACTATCGCAGTTCCTCGAGTCTCCGGGTTTATCACACTACAAATCGGCAATGCAGGTTTTTCGATATCTATCAGGCACTAAGCACATCGGACTCTCGTTTCTCAACAATCAACCAGCACCCCTCGTCGCTTCCATTGATGCAGACTGGGCCAACTGTCCAGACACTCGACGATCACATACCGGGTACATGATCACTCACAATCAGCATCTTATCTCGTGGAAATCTTGCAAGCAACAGACAGTATCACTCTCATCCACGGAGGCTGAGTACAAGGCTCTGTCCGACGCATGCAAGGAGATCGCCTGGCTCATCAACCTAATCAAAGAGGTACTTCCAGATGAAGTTCAACGTCTCGCTACCGTTCTAGTGGACAACAGAGGAGCGATCGACCTCGCTCTCAGTCAAACCAGCCAAAACGGTTTTCGCACGAAACACATGGATCTCCGCCTTCACTTTGTACGGGAAATGATCAGCTCCGCTACGTCGCTTCTCAAGAAAACATCTCGGACTTTCTCACCAAGCCCGTCGGACGAAGCAAGATTCTGCGAGCCATCTCAACTGTGACCAACAGCGCCTTGCTCACTGCTGCTCCCAGCATCGCTGCTGGGAGCAAGGCAGCCTGTCAGAGTTCGCCTGATGACGCTGAGGCTCTCGTTACCTCTGGTGAGTAACCAGACCCTGAGCAAGCCACCTCACTCCAATGAGCGGCATAAAAAACTAACCTGGCTTGTTACCGTGTCTACAGACAACGATGTTCGAACTGCCACTTCCTACTACCCTGGTTTCAACCAGGATGTCTCCATGAGACATGAACCCCTAGACGGTACAGGACCATTCTGACTGGGCTAGCCGTCGCCTTACCGTAAGAGTTTTTCTACGAGATTGAGCTAAAAAGACTATAAAAGGAGGTCTTGTTGAGACCGATGGCTAACTTGGCTCTTCCATCCTCTTTGTCTTTCTCAGCTCACCATCATCTCTCTTACACATCTTTCAATCAACAGTTTCTCATAAAACTTCCTTTTCTCATCGTTCTGCCGCTGCTGTCCAGTTTAGCTATTTCATCATCATCCCGCTATCAAAGTCCTCGCCGCGCTTCTCGCTATCCCCGTCCTACTTCTTCTTTTTCTTTCTTGTTCAAAAACTTAGACCGCTTTTCCTTGTCAGATCTTTCTTAAGCGATTTAGCTTTCTTTCTTCACTTGTTTCTTTTTCTTTACTCTTTTGCGCCAGCGTTCCTGCTCTCAGGTAAGAGCACAACTCACTTCATCTCGCTCTTCTAAAAGGCACTTCTTGCTTTCTTCATTGTACATATAACCTGACTTAGAAATAAAATTCTCTCAGTTTGTGAATTCTTACAGGTTTGTTTTTCTTTTTCAGTCAACGGACAAATTTGTGTGAACTGGTTTGCTGTGCATAACAAACTGCTGCGGATGTAATTCTATGGCTATCAGTCTATCAGTACATGACGCTTTAGTAACACTTAAAATTCCTCTCAACTTGTGCTTTTTTACTTAATGATTTCGTATCTATTGGAAGCTATAAAATTATGATTTGCACCTACTCACAAGGCGTTTGTTTCCTTTTGACTATCTTTTTGGAAAAAATTCCTTAAACGTTTTTGTCTGGAAATCAACTTTACCTTCAAAGCTTGAAAATTTGGAGCCATGCAGGCCCATTTTCCGTCAGTGAAAACAGCTGTTTTCTTTGAGAGCATCAACTTGAGCCTTGTAGTCTGATGTTATGTCACCCTGCCCTCCATTTCTCTGCAATGCAAATGAAAACTGCTGCAGGGAGATGGTTCAAACACCTTTGTATGGGATGAAAGTTGGGTTAGTTGATTTCACTGGCTCTTGAACGGCCATCTACCGAAATTTTCATAGTTTTCTGTTCCATTGATTTTCGTTAGATAGACGGGAGTGCTCGAAATAGCGCTCAAAAACCCCATAGCTGCTTAGGTTTGTACAAAAGATCTGATTTGAATCGCAAACAGATGTCCGGACACTGTTTGCATGAATGTGCGACAAACGAGACAATCTTTTATCACACAAATGTCTGGTATTGTCTCTGTACCATTCGGGGAGATCCCAGAACGGTAAACCTGTATTAGTCGTTTTGGCCTGCTCCTTTGAAAAAGTTTTCGTCGTCTTGCACAACCAGCAAGAAAAAAATTGCTTGTTGTCGATTGCATGCAAGTGAGGAGATTTCACTCAAACAGCGGATGCCGACGCCTCGTAGCATAGCTTGATGATATCATGTCAGTGCACTGCAGACAGAATCAGGTGTTATGTACCCATTAAGCTTGTCTTGCGAGTGAGAGTGTGATCTCTTCCTGACGAGTTGTGCATCATATTCCACTAGTGATCTCATCGAATGCCCAGAAGTAGTCACCGATAATCCAGAGCAACAGTGGTAACATGTAACAATCAACAATACCGGATCCGAAGTTTCAGCCTGTGAATGCCGTTGCTTCAAATCCATCCTTCCCAATATGTATCTTTTCAGCTAATCAAGTCGAGGTGTATATAGCCTTGACTCGTACGCCCATTTCCTGCCACTCCAAGCGCATACATACACCAATTCTCCTGACTTTCTCCGTGTTTAAAGTTCATCTCTCTCAATTTTTCCGGGCCTTTTTGATTACTCCTCAAGTTCCTTCTTTCCCACCTTTCTCCTCAGTAGTTGCGAGTCGACTCTTTCCGGTGAAAGTACTTCGACTTGAGCTTTTTTTATCTTCTTTTCGTGCTGCCGTCGTGAAGTGTTGTATTCATACCAGTGACAAAAGGCAGGATGTATTTTTTAAATGGGCTCATTAGGGCCGGCCTGTTCTCGATCTCCTTAGTCGAGGCATCTTCCAACGGACCTTATCTCAATACCAACAACTACGAGCAGCTAAGAGCAGCGGCAGAGATGGCGATGAAGAATCTCATGTCTTACTACACCCCCAACTCGGTATGCCAAAATCATGTCACCTCTTTACGGTGCAGTCAAACCTGCGAAAGATGAGCTAACTGACTTGTGTTTTCCGACACTATTTAGCAAGGTATTTTCAATGAGGCACAAATGCCTTGGCACGAATCGGGCATGGTCTGGGATTTGAATTTTGATTATGCCAAATGGACCGGAGATACCCAGTTTTTGAGCATGGTTACCGAAGCTCTTTTCCATCAGTCCCGCGATGATGCACAGTAAGTCTCTTTTCCATGTCATATTTATCATTGTATTCTCAAGCTGATCATTTGCCTCCATGGATGTAGTGATTTCCTTGGGCCTGGTGAACAGACGGATGGAGCGTGGAATGATGACATACTATGGCCAAGTCAAGTATGTGGATTTGTCTAACTTCCTCTTTCTAATAACCAATTACTTGGAAGCTAAAGCATACTCTTTCTTTCTTTTAGGCAGGTAAACAAGCCAAAACAAATTCTAATTTACATTAATGAAACTCCTACTGAACCTTGACACTTGACCGTTCTCTAGCGGCGGCAGCTGCAGAATTCTACGGAGCTGCGGCCACGATACCAGGAGGAAAAGCCACGTGGATAGAGCTTGCCGAGAAGACTTATCGCGAAGCCGGTTCTCAAATGGACAACAAGTGTGGTGGTGGGATCTACTGGGTAATTGTCTTGGCTTGCAACGTGAAGCTGTGAATGAAATACTAACCAGTCTCACCTTAACTTGGGCTTCTAGTACCGAGACCGAAAATCCCCCAAAGGCAAATTCAAGTCCTTGATCACTCAGCTGGAATTCATTTCTCAAGGCGCACGAAATTATCTGATCAACAAGGATTCCAGAACATTGAATCAGGCGAAGGTCATTCTTAATTGGGTTTTATCATCTGGCCTTGGAAACCAGCGGACCGGCGTATTGTTTGACGGTGTTGGAGTCGACAATTGCTCGAAGTTGAAGGACCAACAATGGAGTTACAACTACGGCCAGCTTCTAGGCGCTCTCTCTAGGATGTATAAGGCCACCGGAGAGCAAGAATATCTCGACTTGGCAACCCCCTTCTTCGATTATTCCCGCCGAACTTTTGCTGCCTACAACACTTCTGGTATCATCACCGAGCCGTGCGAGCCAACAAGAACTTGCAACCGTGACCAACAGGGCTTTAAGTCTATCTACGTACGAGGTATTGCTCAGTTATATCTCGCAACCAATAATCAGAAAGTGAAAGGCGAGATTCGAGGGATGATCGATACTTCGGTTAAGGCCATGGTAGCCCGCTCTTGTGATAGGTATTATAACTGCGGTGGGAACTGGACTCTCGACACGCAGCCTGTGAAATATGTCCGCTCTCAACATGTGAGCACCGCTTTGCTGGTAGCAGCTGTGGGTATTCACGGAGGTAACAGGCCCAAAAAGGCAGGATGGATTCTTCCTTATTCAGCCACCAAGCCCCTTAAAGGATCTTATTAAGTTTTACAAAACAAAAATGTTGTATATATTTGTCAAAGCCCAAAGCTCCTTCTGTCGTAGTCGGTCCTATCACACTCCTTTTGAACTAGTTTTTGATTGCTTCATAAATAAAGAATTGGAGCATGCCGAATGATTGATTGTAAAAATTAAAACGATGGTGATTGTGAAAATTAACATGATGGATCTGTCGGATTCTTCCAATCATGATCCCACACCTTGTCGGGGTTTGGTAGAGATTCCACCGGCAGCTTGAGTTGCCTAGGAAATAGCCCAGTCAATTTGCCCGTCGAGTTCAGATTGATTTGATCTTTCTGACTGGTTTGAACGATGTTTTGTAACCGGTGAGTTGATCCATTTTCGTCTTTGATGACCTTCAAATACAGCTTCAAATCGGTCAATCGAAGTTCTTCTAATGCGTTATTCATCGATTGATACTGTTTTTCAAGTTCTTCTGCTTGCTTTTCTCTTTGGTGTCTTTCGTTTAGTTTCCATGCTCTGTCAATCGTTTCGTGTATCTCGAATTCGGGTACGGCCTTTTGCAATCGAGCCAAACGGGCTGAGTCGTCCATTTTAGGGTCCTGCTCGTACATCATCTGTAAAGTTACTATCCGTTAGTTTGATGACGATTAAAAAAGATAGCTCAAGGCTGATTTGGAGCGATGAACGATGTCCATTACAAACCTGTCTGATCACCTCATAACGGTCCGATTTCCCGTCTGTGTTACTGTTTGCATCCTTCGATTTCTTGAGATACCCTTTGGTCTGAGCGGATCGATTCTCGCTTGGCTTTCCAGCTTTTGATTTGCCACCGCCAGTCTGACGCGATGAAACTTTGGTCCGTATTTGATTGATAGTTGAGGTCCGATTGAACTCGTTTGGATGGCTCAGTAGGACGTTGAACAGAGTTCTACCAGCGCTCGATTTTATCCGGAGTTGGTTGCTGGTGAATTGAACTAGTCGTGACATGGTAGGCGAGTCCTCTTGGCCTGCGTCGTTTGAGTTCGTTTGGGACTCTTGCGTTGTTTGATGATGTGTTTATGTAGAACGGTCGGTTTTGTTGGAAAACTTTGCGGCGCTGTTGACAGCTTGCGAGATGTCACAGGTGCAGGTGTGACATGCACTGGAGACGGTCAGACCAGCATCAGCTGCATTCGAATCGCCAGGAGGGACTTGTTGAGTTCGAGCTGCATTGCATCGTACCACCTGCTCCTTTTACACCGGCCCTGCGCCCACGATGACTGAATATTGGGTTTCAAAGCAGTCTTATTTCTGCAAGTACTGCGACATCTTTATTCGAGTAAGTGACATTCGCACATCCACTCTTTGCCTAACCGCCGTACATTGTTCTCAAAACCGATGATGATTTCCCTCGTCACAAATAATGTAGGATGACAAACCCTCGAGAGCTCAGCACGAAAATGGATTGCGACACAAGGGGAACCTAGAAAGATACATCCGGGACATTTATAAGAAAGAAGACCGAGCCCAGAAAGAACGAGCCGATGAAGCTAGCCAGGTTTCCAAAATAGAAAAAGCCGCACGATTATCACATCAACAGAAGGACTTGGCTGATACGCAGACGGGAAAAGAAGCGCAAGACGAATCGGAGGAAGCAGGCGAACCACGCAAGCGTACGAAATATGAAAAGGCAGATTGGAAAGGAGCCGAAAATGTTCAGAACTATAGCGATGCTCGCAGTCTGGGATTTGTTGTGGAGACAGAGTTGGAAGAGGCTGCGAGAGCTACAGAAGAAGAAGAAGCGCGATCCAAAGAAGGTCTGATGGGTAAATGGGAAGCTGTGGTCAAGATTCAGTCCGTCAATAGAGGAGCATCGAGTTCCAAGACGATCAATCGCGAAAAGATTGCCTCTCAGTTGACCAATGATCGTGATCCGGACAACAAGCCGATTCGGAAATTATTCACTGAACGAAACTTGGAAACAGAGACGGAGACGCTTGAGAATATGGAAGTCAAAGTCAAGGTCGACCGTCGTTCGAGAGCTCAAAAATGTGAAGATGGGTCAGGAATCCATGGATCATTACAACCCATTCGACTCGATGGGCTTCAATCTGACGATATCGGCCATATCAAAGCAGAGGACCCCTCACCATCAGCTCCCCATCCCTTGGCCAGTAATGTCACTCAAGAAGAAGACGTCAAACCCAACGTTGATGAAGTCAAGGCACCAGTAGTCGAACCACCCGTGTTTTTCAAAAAACGAAAGGCAACGCAAGCACAACCGCGGCAGAGGACTTAGCTAGATTCAAGATTCCCTGTTGTCTTCCTTGAGCTATAACTATGCCGAAAACGAAGAATCACTCCTTGTGTGTTTTCTTATTTCTTATCTTTCCCGCCGTCGCCAGATTTTTTATATATGTGTATGTAACTGGACAAGATTGATCAAAAAAGTCACTTTAATGTGCATTTCTTTGTGCAGGTATCCCTGAAGTATAACTGCAGTAAGGTGCTAGCAAACAAACTGGATCCCTTACAGCCCCGTCGTTTCCATGTGTTCTCCCAAGCCAAATTTTAAACACGCAGCGCACAAAGCGCTCTGCAGGTAAAGCACATCAACAATCAAAGTAAATAAATGTGTATTCCTTCAGAATTGCGTTATATGATCTTGGCTTGCCTCCACGCCCCATGCATACAAATCGAGTCCCCATGTAACATTTTCGTACATCTGTTGAGCGGTAATACCAAGCATTTGGAGTAGATGTGCTAGAGAACAGACATTTCAATGCTCTGCCACTCGGTGGGAAAGCCGTGCCGGGTCAATTGTTTGCTCTCCCCGGTGCACCGAGCCAGAACCTAAAACGTCCGCCCGGGACATCTCCGAGCTAGGCTGCAGAGATTCTTCTTCGAAGGGGTTCCTTCACGGCCAGGAGGGACTGTTAGGTCTTGTTAAGCTCATCTCTCATCCAAGATTTACTGTATGTCGGAAATCATGAGAGTAACACAGAGTATATTTCAGTGGCAGCTCGAAGCTACTTGATAACGAAAGACAAGAAGACCTTGGAATTTGCAAAAGCCATTCTTGAATGGGTGATTGGCCGCTCACGCCTAGCAGATGTCAAGACTGGAACGTTACAGGATGGAATGCAGGCCTCAGAAACGTCCTGCGATTACACTACCTTAGAATGGACCTATAACTATGGGCAGTGGCTTGGTTCCCTGGCATGGATGCATAGGGCAACAGGAGATCAAAAGTACCTCGACATGTCATCAACATTCTTTTATCATTCTTTGAAGGTTTTTGCCCCGGGCCGCAACGGTGTTCTCGCAGAGATTTGTGAATCAAAAGGTGATCCATGCAAGCGTGACCAGAAAGGTTTTAAGGCCATTTACGTACGAAATTTGGTCTATCTGTACAAAGCTACCAATAATCAAGCGTTGAAGAAAGACATACAGGGGATCATCGATAGTTCTCTTGAAGCCATGCTCAAAACTTCTTGCGATGCAAATTTCAACTGTGCTCGCGAATGGGCTAAAGGTGCTCGACCAGAAAGAGATGTGCGGTCGCAGCATGTGAGTGCAGCTTTGCTGGTGGCAGCTGTAGGCATTCGTAGCACTCCCGCCAAAGCTGCCGGGGGACGGCAATAAGCTCCTGTCACTAGTGTTGGCGACTAAAAAAACTGCTCCTCCGCTCCGGACCGTGGCCACAAACCTCAGCTCAACTTGAAAACAGGTTAAAACTCGCACATATCCTCTCTTTCTCAGAGCCATTCTTCCCTCAGTCTCCTGAAATTCAGCTAAAATATTTGTAGATCTATATAAACACCTTTTAAAATTTTCGAAAACTGATTATGAATTGAAGGTCCCAATATCTCGTTGGTTGTATACACTTTGCTATGAATTTTCTTTTATACATGAATACATGTTCCAATCTTTGCAAAGTGGGCATGTTTCATTACGGACCCGATAGAGTGTAGCTGTAGATGTGAAATAGAGCTGCTACCTTTTCCTCAACTTAATACAAATTCCGGACAGTGATTCCAACGAAGTATCTTGGCATTTTTAATGATGAAAGTCTCCTGGGGAAAGCTGAAAACTTGTGAGGAGGATGTTAGGAAGGCGCTTATGTTTCAAACACAAGATTTTATCTTGAGCGGAAATATGATAAAAAGCGCACTGTAATCTGTCAAAGATGTGTATCACCAATGGCCGCAACCAAACACTACCACTATTGGGGTAGGGGAGTGCCCATTAAAAAACCACTGCTTCTTTCACCATGATCGATCCTCATTCTGCTATTTGAGAATGATTATGCTCGAATTTCCAAAATGATTGGGTCACAAAACCGTCCACCACTTTCAAGGCAATTCACAATCAAGATGACACGAGTCCGACTGTCCCGGTATTGTCAGAGAAAAGCCCATGGGCGACTGTACTCTCCTCTTGCAGTGGTCACAGCACCAAACCATTCCGAATTTTTCAAAACGCAGGGAGTGTGACATCGGTCGCCAGGTGGTAAATACTTGTCTGTGCTCTTCGGTAGTTTCGTTGTATCAGTTACTTCGACTTGACTCAGCAAATAGCCAGGAACCAAGCTTGCCTATCGATCTCGGCCTCACTCATAAGGCTCAAGTCAACGAGTTACTCACTTCGAGTTACTCACTTTCCCTGTTTATCACCATGGACTCTGGTGTCGGTTGCTATTTCAGCGCATTTGTCTTCCGTTCGAACGGAATCGGTTGTTATACTCCCACTTGGGTGTATCCGTCACTTCCCCTAACTTTCGGCAATGTGACCATCAAACGATGTAAAAATTTCGGGAATAAAAGGCACCGCTTCGCTTTTTCACTGAGTTCAATACCCTCCATCCCTCCTTAACTTCTAGACATCGCTGTCAACACTAGAAACTACACCTTCTTTCTCGCATACACTCGTCCAAATTTCATTTTTTCAGATTCTATCATTTGCCATCATCATTAATTTTTTTCGTGTCATCATGCTATTCTACAAGAATGTCGTATCACTGTGGGTCGTAGTGTCGTATGCAGCAGCTGCCGCACACCAAAAACGAAGTTGTTCGGCGGGGGAAGCCCTTACCTGTTTGCTTGGAGGTCAGATTGACGGGAAGGATTATAAGGAATGTAAGTGTTTAGATGTTAATTGTCAGCGAGATAAAAATGAGTCAAGTGCTAATCTAAGCTTACCTGCTACTTTATATCTTTTTAATGAAGTTGCAAGCCCCTTCGTAAAACCAATTGAAAAAGGAGGCTTTGGACCAGGAGGGATCTGCTGGAATAGGTTTATGGAAAAGAAATGCTGTCCTAACGAAATATTAAGCGCACCTGCTGTGAGTACACGACCAAAGCAGCGCCAGAGAAATTTGCTTTGGATCCAATCCTAGGGCTAATTGTTTTCAAAGCGCTTGTTAGGTCACCGATGCAGATGGTCATAAATACATAACTCCAGAACAGGCTGATAAATGTAAAAGCCCTGGGAGTCGGAACTGAATTATCACAAGAAAATTTAACACTGAGCCAGATCTGTTACACTAACACTATGAAAAAAAAACTCAAGAAACTGCTGCCAGTTGACATCCAGAATACTCAAGTTCATGAATCCCAAAATATTTCTACCCTGGAATACTTGCCTAATCTCTGCAATACTGAGTCTGAGGTACAAAAAACTCAGTACAAGTTTCAAAACACTGAGTTGAGACCTGTGCAAGTTCCCTTTCAAATACCCCTTTCATGTGCACATACCCCTTGCATGTGCACATATCCCTTTCATGTGTAAATACTCCTTTCATCATGTGTGCATAACCATTTCATGTTTACACACCCCTTTGATGTGTACAGTGGGTCATCTAATGTTTTTGGCACCACATTTTTGAATGCAGAAGCTCAGGCCACAGCCGTTAAGTCATGAGATCGGCTACAGGGGTGGAAAATAAGTTCCTAAGAATGATTATGAAATAAAAAAACAGACTTACTTCGCGCACTGCGAAAAGCTCTTCGCGCACTGTGCAGTGCGCGAAGTTTGCAAACACTTTGCGCACTGCGCGTGAAGGGCGCAACTTTTTCAAATAATTTTTTGACCAATCAATAGAAAAGCTTATTATTTTCCTCTGTGAATTTCTTTGGAGTTTTTTGAAGCTTCTCTGTATGCTTAAAAATTCCACCATTAAAATGAACAAGTACAGTCACTTGGGGACCTGGAATCCATATTCCCACCAGTCAAAAATTCCAAATAATTTAGTGAATCAAGATACATATAAATCCAAACTTTTTAGAATTTTTTGGCCACTTTGTGCAAGAATAAGGCTTTCAAAAATTAGGAAAGTTCACCACTTGCTGGCGCATTTTGGCATATCTTGAGAAAAAGTTACTGGTTTTTGAAAGCCTTGTCCTTGTACAAAGCGGCCAAAAAGTTCTAAAACTTTCAAATACATATTTAATATGATTCACTAAATTATTTGGATTTTTGGGCCTGTGGGAATATGAATTCCAGGTTCCCAAATGGCTGTACTTGTTTTTTTTATTGGTGGGATTTTTAAGCATACAAGGAAGCTTCCAAAAACTCCAAATAAATTCACAGAGGACAATAATAAGCTTGTCTATTGATTGGTCAAAAAATAATTTGAAAAAGTTGCGCCCTTCACGCGCAGTGCGCGAAGTGTTTGCAAACTTCGCGCACTGCACAGTGCGCAAAGAGCTTTTTGCAGTGCGCGAAGTAAGTCCGTTTTTTTATTTTTACTTTTTTTTTATTTCATAATCATTCTTAGGAACTTATTTTCCAC
This sequence comes from Puccinia triticina, assembly GCF_026914185.1. NCBI lineage: Eukaryota > Fungi > Basidiomycota > Pucciniomycetes > Pucciniales > Pucciniaceae > Puccinia > Puccinia triticina. Next base: position 4,726,597 of record NC_070560.1, on the reverse strand, counting down.
CCCTGTAGCCGATCTCATGACTTAACAGCTGTGACCTGAGCTTCTGCATTCAAAAATGTGGTGCCAAAAACATTAGATGACCCACTGTACATATCCTTTTCATGTGTAAATACCCCTTTCATGCATGAATACCCCTTTCATCATGTGGACATATCCCTTTGATGTTTTAATAAACCTTTTCACATTTCCCTTTCATCCACACATATACCTTTCATGTGTGCATACCCTTTTGATGATACTCCTTTCATGTGTAAATACCCCTTTCATGTGAAAATACCCCTTTCATATGAAAATACCCCTTTCATATGAAAATACCCCTTTCATATGAAAATACCCCTTTCATATGAAAATACCCCTTTCATGTGAATTTACCTGTTTCAACTGAAAATACCCATTTCAAGTGAAAATAACACTTTCATGTGAACATACCCCTTTCATGTGTGCATGCACTACATCTGTAGATTCTGGCATGAACCTGGAAAAACCTTGGTAAGGGCCAAAATATGAACCTTGATGAACTTGGGTATAGGTCAAAGTATGAACCTGGTTCTTGCATGTCAACTGACAGCAGTTTCTCAATTTTTTTTTCATAGTGTAACAAGCTCAACTCCAGATGATTTTGGTCTGGATTGTTAACATTCACAAAAAATTTTGAGCCCGCAGCAGCAAGTATCTATTTACCATTGATATTTCTAGCTCCCCATACTTTCAGAAGCACGGTTTCAGCTATTGTTTTTCACCATCTTTTACATAACATTTTGTATATGCACCTGTACATTTCCAGATTGAAATTCCACATTCACTAATTCTCATAGATCAAGGGAAGACATATTCATTTCCCTGAAGTTTCCAGGATAATCTCTGGATAGATTTATAATCTTGCCTAAGAGTATGAAAATTACAGGATCATTCCCCAAACCTTTCCCAAGAGAATATGAGAAACAAAGCAATCCTAACTTAATTAAGCCCCTATATTTTTGGAGAGGAGAAAATTTTACACAATATTGGAAACCAAAACCTCTCTTGCCCATCTTCTCTGCACAAGAAGGGGAGGTCTTAGGAAAGTTAGAGCACAATCATGGCTTTGTCATCAAAAGAAAAAAAAACTTAAACACAAGGAGAATAAAAATGGATTCACATCTGAGTTTATTAAAACCACAGTTTTGCCAAAAGAAAATTCAAGGGTTTCCCCTATATATACAAGTAATCACAAAAAAAAAAAAAAAATACAAACTGAAACAATAAACAAGTACAAAAAAGCAAAGGATTTAACGAACTCCCAGCCTGTGACATGCCACAGGTGAAAAGAGACCGGCGTTAACCTGCTCAGCCTGGCGCAAGTGCGTGGGGCAAAAGTCGGGGCTGGAAACCCCTCAGCCAATTGCAAGTGCAACCGGGGAGGGGGAGGATCACCTCCAGTGCTCTGCAAATGCAAGAGCAGGGTGGATCACCTGGGGCAAAAAAAATGGTGCAGGAGATGCCCCCTTATATATTCAAGAGGTCAAGATTTCACAGCGCTTCGGGCTGAAAGCCACAAAGATTTTTGTCACACCAATGTGCAACCGTTGCCAGGAACGGTACATACAGCAATTAAAATTGTTGGCTTGCTTGTACGTACAGCCACTACCTCTGAAGCCTACCAACACCAACACAAGCACTGCCATGGCAATGTACAAGGAGCCAACAAAGGCCAGCTCGGCCAGTTGAGAAGTTACAGCTGACCAAACAGTTGAGCGCTTTGGCAGTCTTGCTGACATTCTCATCTAAGGATGCCTTTCACCACCTCTCCGATGGAGTCTGCAACCGCGACAAATTGATGGTCAGTGGCGAATAGACTGGAACTCATGGGCTACTTGGAGATTCCTCGCAGGGGGGCACAAAGAGATCCCTCCGCGCTGGAATCTCGCCGCCCCAGACGATCCATTTCTCTGTCCCGATATTGAAACTGGCTAACTCCATCCAAGGAAGCCGCCCGGCTTGTGACTCGAGACATCTTTTAAACCGTGCGTCTGCGTGCAGGATACATGTCCAGGTAATCAGCCCTAACTTACGTCGCCCAGCTTGTAAGTCTGATTAAACCCTTTCCAGGTACATAATAAACCCCAACCATCGTTGCCCAGCCTGCCATTCTGAAGTGCATTTTGCAAATGGTTTGATTTGTTTCAGGCTGACTATTATCCTCTGGACTTATTGGGCAAGCCTGCCTCAAGTTCCTCTATTTTTTTGCTGGCAAGCCGGCCAAGAAAATCATTGTGAGCTTAAACAACTTGGCCGAGACCGCGGTGCCGCTGATCAAGTCTTCTCTCTATGCAAGCACGTCGGCCGGATTCTTCTCAGCAGTCATCTTCCCTGCTCCACCTAAATCAGATCCACCCATTCCCCGCTTGTGTCCACCCAATACAAACTCTTGCCCACCCCAGCACTCCTCGTCGTCAAGGTTTTCTCCGGACAGCTTTCCTCAGCCACGGCCGAGACAATCCTTGCAACCTTAAACAACCTAGCCGAGACTTTGGCGCCGCCGATTAAGTCTTTTAAGCAAACACGGCTGCTGGATTGCCTTCAGGAGACCTCTTGCTTGCTCCTCCTGAATCAGACCAAACCGTGCCCCGTGTGCTAAGTTGAGCTTCTTAATATGTGTCAAGCCATAACAAAAACTTGCACTCCAACCAATCCATCTCATCTATCCCCCCCCATCCAATGTCTCCATCCACCACTATTCAATTGTCAAAAACCTCCATCTTGACATCAAAAATCATGCCCACCAGGAACAAAAGCTCATCTAGCAAGAATTTGTGCAAGATGGTCTGCTTGCTTTTGAATCAGCTTTGGGGTGTGTCCATAGAAGAATTGAGCCCCAGCCAGATCTTGTGACCCAAGTGGGGAAAAAAGATCTGTGAGTTTCACCCAATGAGCTAGCCCTGTAAAAAATATCTGCGTTTGATGTTCACAGATGAATTTTTAGGGACAGTTGACTCACAATACAATCATTATTCAGCTTCTTAATCAAGGGAGGAAACCAAAAATGCCTGTTTACTCAGGAATTTATGGAAACATGTGATTATAGACCTTCAAAATCAGCATGTGAGGATGTACTGAACCAGTTTGGAAAGTAGGAGGTATGCTATGGGTTTCTCTTGATGGCCAACAATACATGCTTACCCAGGTTGGCAATATGGAAACATTGAAATAAATCTTTCAGCTTGATTGTGAGAATCTCATTATCAGTTTTGGCTTGATCCTATCTCTATACTTATTAATAAACACTTTGGTGAAACCAAACTCATTTTTTTGTGCATTTTGTCCTCTCTTCAATACCATCACATGTTTTTTCTGTTAAGTTTGATACTCTGATTTATGGATGGCCATTGGCACCCATTGGTTTGTACTTTTCAACCTTCAACAGGTAACTGTCTGCCCTTGCCATGGCAGGTACAAAGCTACCTGCTTAAATTTTTACTCAAATTGAACACCCCACCTGTCAGCACGCACCTGCAAGGGCTGAAAGATACCTGCTTAAGGGTGACGGGCACTGCAAGAAAGACTGGGTCCACTGTTTGCAGTTGAAATTCAGGGTGCTCCAACCAAGCTGCCATTGTAACCCCACTTGTAGTTAAATAATTAACTTTTAGTCACATTCAAGGTGCAATGTGCACAGTCTGGGAATTGAAGCTTGCTTTAGTAAAACCTTTGAGGAATGTTGGAGTAACACCACACTCCTCTTTCAAGTTCCTGAATCTCAAGTTGACCCAGTTATTTTTTCAGTGAGGTGCCAATGGCAACTTTTAGGAATTGGATTGTTTTCAGAGGTTCATGAATAAAACTATTTGGCATCTGTATATAGTGCTTTTTTGAAACACTTTGACTGGAAATGACTGCACTTTATTCATTCATATTGCAGGATTCTATGCCCTGGAAGTGCTGCGGCGTAGCCGCTTTGGACTCTAGTTTGACATAAATAATATGAGCACTGGTCTCTTGTAATTATGACCCAGAATTGATAGTTTGTTTGATATTTTACTCATGTTGTATGTAGAACACTAGAGGCCAAGGCGGCTGCGCCGCTGCACATTCTAGGGCCAGATGAGTCATGACTTTTCCTGCTCCTATCCCTCAAAACATTTGCCACATGGCAGATTTATCCCTTCCACCCCCCCTTACAAAATTTCTAATATACCATCAGGCAAATGAATTTTTGGGAAATTGGAGAAATCATGTAGTGCATTGCATGATTTCCCCAACTGCCCCAAAAAGTTGCATGAGTTCCAAATAAGTAGATTGAAATCCTGTAAATCATAGAATAAAACTTCAAGGATCCCTCCTACAAAAGTATCAAAATCACAAAAAACTCATCATGGGTTTGCCCTTTTCAAAAGCCCCAAGTAACAAAAGGGATTTCCCCATATAAATGTACAAACATAGAGAAGATTAAGATGTTGCTCTTCAGACGTCCACCCTTTGGATTTTAATCAATTGCCATTTTGCAGTGACAATCTTCTTATTTAGCTCAAAAAACCAAGTAAATATGCTCACTCAATTATTTTAGTTTGATCTTAGTTTACCCAAAATTTACAAGAATTAGTTGATGTTTGACCAGATTATCAATTAAATCAAATTGAACTATCTCATTGTTTAGATAAGTGGATCATTTTGTCTTTAGTAAACTTATCCTTGATGTTTTCTTTTTCACCTATCAAATCATAAGAGGGTCTTCTCCAGGGTTCAATGCAAAGAGTTCACCTTAGAATTGCATGTCAGATAAAAATACACATGGAAACAATGACAAAAGTTCTCAAAACCAAAGAAAAGTCATCCTTACAGATCACCAACGGCTTCCGCGAAACCCCACCAGAACCAGTAGCGGATGGGGGGCGAGAGACTGAGAGTGGCAGCGGAGCGTGGTGGGCCGTTTCTTGTGGTGCGGCGGGAGCGTCTGTTGGGTGGTGGGCACAGCCACGCGCACGTGCTGTTTGCGGGGCTTGGGGCGCCCCTTATTTTCCTGTTCTTTGTCGGGCTCAAAATTTCGTTTCACATCTTCTTCTTAGCTCTTATGCGCTCAAACGAATAGCCAAGTCTTGGCTAGTCGTTTGAGCGCATAAGAGCCCTTGGCCACGCTCCAAAACAGCTCGCCCAGGCCCGGGATCAGCGCCCGGTCGTCTAGGATAGAAGGCCGAGTAGGACAGCGAGGAGGCGGGTGCAGCTTTGGGGGCGGAAGAAGATCTTGGCAACCTGGTTGAAGATCTTTTTCTCCTCCCCATCCCCCTCCAACAAGGAGAAGGAGGCTGCTGCTGCGCCTTCATGCTTGGCGGTCAAGGCTTAATGCAGCAGCATCGGCGCATGTTCCGAGCTCCATTTGCCATCCCCCATTGTCAACGTCGTCTCCTCCTCTAGAGCCAATCAACCAAACCAAGCCTGAGATGAAAATGGGCTGGCAAAAGAGGATCAGCCAATGGGACTCAACGGTGATCGAGAGCAGGGTGAGGCATTATTTTTCTTGATACAAGCATTGGGCACTGACAGCTTTGAGGAAGGTAGCTAGCAAGGTCTCTAGGCGTGTCCAAGCAGAGCTTGAGCCTGCAAGTTCTGGCAAGAATTGAGTCGGGGAGGGGATGCATGTTGTGCTGGAAGAGGAGGACAAGGGCAGCGGCGACATGGTAGGCAAAGAAGCGCTGGACGAAGTCGATGGAGACGATGGGCGGGAGGGCAAGGATGTCGACTTTGGCGATGAGTTTGACAAAGGTGGTGGCGGGAGTCGCGGCGGTTTTGGAGGTCCAGGCGGCGGACCTGGAGGACCAGAAGGCCAGGTTCCCCTTGATTTCACTTGGCTCGTCTTCGTCCGCTCTCCCCTGCGCGTGACGATGGTCAGTAGTGGATGGCTCTTGCAAAGATCGGGCGAGCGGGCTGGAGTGAGCTGGCTTTGGGCGAAGGTACCATTGTTGAAGAGCAGCCGGGAGATCGCGGTGAGCTGGCGTCGGGCGGAGGTACAATGAATCAAGCTTGGCACAAAGACGGCGACGAGGGAGGTGATCCATTTGATCAGGACAATCTACAAGCTCTGTTGGTCCTACTTGACCACCGCCTCTTCCTCCAACCCGGACCGGGGACGGACTATTAATGAGGCGGGGAGGTGAAAAGGTCAAGTCTCCAGGTCAGTGGATGAGCAAAGAATCAGCCTTGGAATGCCTCGTACCTGGATTGTGTGGTTGAACCTGAAACATAGTATTACACGCAGAGTCAGTGTTAGGGTCTTCTCAAAGCACTACGTACTGTGAAAGTCAGACATACCTGAGGCTGTGGTGGTGGCGTCAAAGGGGCATGGTGTTGACACCACTGTTAACGCCATGCAACATCTGGAGCGGTGGTGGTCTGGTTGATCTTGATGCGGTGGCTGAGCATAGGGATATGTGAGGGCTTGTTTGGTAGCTGTGAGTGATTTCCAAGACAACCAGTCGTGGAGCGGTAGATCAGTTGATAGCGCCGCAGAAGGGTTCTCGAGGAGTGCAAACTTGAGGCGATGGTGCGGCTGCGTCTATAAATACTGATCCTGAGTCAACGTTATTTCCTCAGGCAACTCCTCGGGCTGGTTTCCAGCCGGGGGGTCGTCTCACCCCCGTCCGCTGTTGCATTTGCGCAGTCCGGCGGGGGATACTCGTGGACCCCCCTGTGCTTACGGGCTGGGGGTCTTCCTCTCACCACTTTTTAACCCTGCTAGACAGGGATGGGTGTTGGGCCATGATACATCAGCTTGCTGATGTTAGGTGGCGGGGTGCAGGCTTGTTTTATCATGTTGTATTCTAGTCTTTTTTTTTGGTGTTTTGCTTAATTTGTGAGCTGAATCTCAGCCTGTGGATGCTTGTTTTGTAAAAGGGGAAACCTTTGATTTTTTTTTTGTATTTTGGTCATTTGTAGGGGAAACCCTTGATTTTTTTTTCCACGAAACTGAGGCTTTAATATACTTGGATAGTGAAATGATCCTCTTCTTGTTGTTTTCAATCTGATCATCTAGCCCCCTTACTGAGTTCAGGGGACACAGAAAATAATAAAAGACCAGCGCTGAGCTTGGAGAAAGGCAGAAGCAGATATGAAATAGCTGTGCAACACATTCCCTATGAAATATCTTTTCTATGTGTAGCACAGTGGTTGAAATGTTAGGCTGATTGTGAAAATAATATCTGGGGGAAGGATATTTCTACAAAGGGAAGAGCATTCCCATTATGCATTGCAGGGCAGTATGATCATTACTTGAGAACTGAATGAATAAATAGCTGGGTTGAACCTGATTTTATCCTAATCCAAGGGAGGGCAAAGGTGAAATGGCTTTGCTGCAAACAGTGCAGCAAAGCGGTCAGCACATCATTTTTCGGGACCTCTGATCTCACCAGAAAAGAAATGGTGAAATTCAGTGCACTGAATCAGCAGCAAATTAGTGGAAAAATGATGATCCAAGTACAAGCAAGACTGAAGAGAAATGCCATCCTAACCCTAAAATTCTTGATGATCAAGAGTGTCCATTTCTTCTTTTTTGTGTTTTGTTTGTACCATAATAGCCAGACAGTTATGTGCCAACTTTGTATCAAGTTCAGAAATAAACACATAAAGTCAAGAAAAGGCCAAAAGCTGTTCAATACTGTTTGATTAGAAATTCTAAGGTTCATGGGTGGGATCCTTGGGATTTGACAATTTTACACCTCTGAACTGTGAGAAATTGAGTCATCACCCAAATATGTGCGAGAAATTGAGTCATAAGGCAAATATGGCAAACCAGGGCTACCAGATCCTCTATTTTACAGTCATAAAAAAATTGAAACACAGAAAAACTTATACCTCAGGGATTTTCTGGGGTCTGGGGTTTCTGCTGATTACAGTGTAGTGAACCTACTACTAGTTCACAAAAGCTTGTTGATATTCTCAACCTTTCTACTCTCATTTTCTCCCTGTGTGCTCCGAAGACTACCACAGGGTTGTTGTGAGTAGCTTGCTGTTCCAGAAGGTGACCATTGTGCATTGTGCAATGCATGAAATTCCAAGCCATTTTTGCACTAGGGGGGGTTCAAAATTGAAACCCAGGTCTCCAGGAGGTTGCGCAGGTCCCAAATTCCAGGAAAAAAAATCCCCTGCCAAAAATGTGTTTCTGGCAATTGAATTTTGAATGCCCAAAGTTGTCCAAATGCTCCTGGACTTGGATTCCTGCGCCCCACATCTGGCATCCAATGGGCTTAAGGAAGTCCCCCTCCCACAATTGGGGGCCCAAGGGTGCTCCATATATCACCTAGTGTTGGAATTCTGGTGCGCTCTAGTAGCGCTGCTCGCTTCACCCTTGCTCCGCGCCTTTTTACCGATCTGGTGCGCTCCAGTGGCGCTGCACGCTCCGCCTCATTCTCCGCTCTCCGCTGTTCCGATTCTAGAGTATGACATCATAGATGACATCATTCAGTCATGCAATGATCGTCAGCTTGATTGTTTGGGATTCCCTTCCTTCTTCGACTCGCTCCTCCCTCCCTTCCTGCTCACTATCGACAAAACACATTCTTCACACTCTTACTCACATCTCCGAGTACCCTGTCAATCCTGATAGACTTGAATGTCATCCTCAAGTCTATTAATCTTAAGCTAATAACAACTCTAGTTATTCTTCCAAAAAACGCTCAACTGCTCTCTACTCCTTTCCCTTTCCGTCGTCACTTTCTCACCCGTTTGTATTTCTTTTGTTCTCTTCCCTCTTCAAAATTCGGTTGATCTCAACTCCTCATAATCTTCAACATTCTTTGCTTCCGATTCCTCAACAGCTCAATCAACTCTTGTCGACTTCATCAGCATACTTTTGATCAACTTCCTTCTGATTCTCATGTCCCAGAATCCTGATCATTCGGTGAGAAAAAGAACACAATCTTTTTGGACCGATTCATAATATACTAATTCTTTCCATGTTTAGCGATCCTACAGTCCTCTTTCTAAATCCTTGTCTAGCTCTCTATTTTATTACATATAAAATCTTCTTGACTGGTATGACTATTCCTTATTTCTTGTTGTTGTTCCAATTTGTTCTAACACTTGTTATTAGTTCTGGTTCTATTTTTGGCAATCTAAATCTATAGTTCTATTACCTAGGCACACCCTGTCACAGCTTTCAACCACAAGCAGGCCCCATTCCAAACATCCGAGAAGATTCATTGTTGTCAGACTGGAGTCCCGACGACAAGGAGGAAGCCTTGGACAACAACGTCAATGGCAATGGACAAAAAGCTCAATAAGCTGTACTTGCTAGAGAACCTGTCGGTTGTCTGGGCCCGCTTGGTTGGTGTCAAGGTCCTCAACAAGCTACCAAGCCTTAACTAAGTTGGCCATGATGAGCAGCACCGGCGGCTCTGCGGAGGGTGCTACACAGGCTGGGCCCTGGAGGCAAGAGTCATTGCTGAAGGCCTTGGGACCCTTGCAGCCTCCAATACTTTGCATTGAATTGTGTTGTCTTGGAAGGCTGATGTGATATGCATTGCTTGAGCATTGCAATACAGGCTGTTCCTTGGATGTGAATTGGTTTAACCGACGCAATGCCAATAGATGCAATACCAATCTTTATCGGTCTATCTGCGCATATATTGGTTGTGCAATACGATTCAACTTGAATCGTATTGCATCGTCTCTACAATGCTATGCAAGCTTTTCTCACCCGCTGTATTGATAGAGTGATGCCATGCATTGACTTTTCAATCCAATACAGCAGATGAGCAATCCCCAACGATGCAATACTGCTAAATGTGTGATATTGCATTTTATAGCACCTGTTTCACTGTTGATGGTGGATTGGATGGTGGATGTGGAGGTGGCCAATGCGGGATATGTATGTATGTTTATTTGGGGGGCACAGTTGAGGATACAGCCGGGAGGGGTTGGGGGTGCAAAAACATGTTGATGCAAGTTGTTTCCTGTCATTTTGGCCTGATTCCTGGACCTGGAACAACCCTCCTGGAGCCTCTTGCTAATAAGGCCCCCAGGTCCACAGGAGAGCTTCCAGGTCCAATTTTTTTCCTGGATTTTTGAACCTGGACAGCTTCCTGGATCAATTTTGAACCCCCCTACTGCAGGTGAAGGAAGCACATGTTTCAGGTTTTTTTAGGAATCAATAGAAAGGCCTTTTATTGCAGATGCCTGGGATGCCAGTGATAAGAGAGTAAAAGAAAGTTCACTAGCATCACAGAAAGGAGTCTTTGAGAGAAGAAGAGAAACACAATATAAACCTGCACCAGGGAAAAATAGAGGTCACCTGAGGTCAGGTGATGTGAAGAAGACTCTTGTTCAGTCTCCAATCATACTCCAAAACCCATTGAGTGGTACTCCCCAATGACCACAAAGGGGCCATTGTTTTGATAGTGGAGTCTTGCCACAGTAGCTCAAAGACTAGCACGGTGGTATTCGACGTGTTTTTTGGGACTGTTGAATACTGATTCGTCGAATACTGGAGTATTCGGAGATATTTGACTCAAATTGTACCAAAAACACCAAAAACGGTATTTTTGGTTATTTTGTCAACACAAGAAAGCAATATATTTCTTTTTTTCACTCAAGTAATAGCTATTTCATGTTTATCTATACTGTACTATTAATTTTTAAAAGCAAATAGAGAAAAAAAGGTAAAACTACTGCTCAGTTTTAATTGAATTATAAGCAATCCAAGTATATTAAAGTCTCAGGTTTGTAGAAAAAAAATTCAAGGGTTTCCCCTACAATTTGCCAAAATACAAAAACAAGGTCAAAGGTTTTCCCTCTTACAAAACAGGGAGCCAAAAGACCGCATACACCCACAAACAGACTAATTACAAGAGAAAGCGGCACATGCTGCTCAAATACAAAAAAAAATATGCACAACATGTGGCAAAAAAACCTGCACCCAGCCACCTAGCGCAGCAAGCTGACGCACCGTGGCCCAACACCCATCCCTGTCTAGCAGGGTTAAAAAGTGTTGGGAGGAAGGCCCCCAGCCCTAAAGCACAAGGGGGGCCCACGAATATCCCCCGCCAAACTGCGCAAATGCAACAGCGGACGGGGGTGAGACGACTCTCCAGCTGGAATTACAGCCTTCGAGTCGCCTGAGGAAATAACACCTCCAATCCGACCCGACTTTATAGTCAATCCAATCTGCTGTGATACTCCCAGAGATACCACCCAACAACCACCTCCCCTCCAGCCACAACCATACACCACCCGCCACCACCGTTCCCACTGAGACGACCGCGGCCTCACCAACGGACACAATGCCCCAACCCTCAACCCTTCGTCGTCGAGATCCCGCTCATGTCCGAGGCCCTCGCCGCGCTCTGCAAGCTCGACCGCCACTTTGTTGACACCACCCTGCTTGAGAAGTGTCTCTCCAGGAACAGCTTCGTGCCCTTACAGGTCGCCTTCATCAAGGCCTGCCACAAGCTCAGCTCTCCAGCAACACCAACAAGCCCGATGGAACGCCCGCCAACAAGGACAACCCTGCCAACATGGCCAACTGGAACGTCAAGCTCAAAGAACTCTACCCTGCCGTTGCCTCCCCCCTACGTCACGTCTTCACGAGTGCTGTGATTGAGTCCAACCAGTTCCACATCCTCATGTGCTCCGACTCCAAATTGATGGCCGGCGAGGATAATACACAGAAGACGGAACTGGTCCGGGCGCTCCTGAACCTGTGGACGCAGGACAGCAAGCTGGCCTTCTTCGTGCCATTCGGGCGAGGCCCGCCGGTACAGCACACGGGGCGCTCGTTGCATGAGCTCAACTCGCGACTGGCCTCCGCGGCAGAGATCAACCCGGACGACCTGGAGATGTTTGTGTACCTGACCACGCTGCTGCTGAACAACTTGACCACGCTGCTGCTGAACAACCAGAACCCCCGGCCGATCCGACAGGCGGCGATGACCGTCCCGCGCGCCTAATACCAGCCAAGCAGCGCCCCCACCCGCCCTCCCGGCGACCCCTCCTGCACCTCGAGCTCCCCCTCGGCCTCAGACAGACCCGCGCCATCGTCGGATCCGCCTTCCTGAAGGCCCTCCTCGACTCCTGGCTCTATCGCGAGGAAGGGATAGAGGTGCTCCAGCTGCTCAAGGCCTTTCTGGATCGGCTCCAGGACGCGGTCGAATGGAGCGAACGCGGCTACAGCGTACGTCCTCTCCTCATCTTGCCTTGCCCGACGCTCAGCCTGGGGTCCTGTGTTGTTTAGCCGGGCTTCCCCTTTGCAAGCAAGTCAAGCCCGGGCGACTGGCACATCTTTGGCAACTTCCTGCGCCTTGCCGTCCCGCTCGGCCTCTGCACCGTTGACCAATAAACCCTCCTTTTGGACTCGCTGGAAAACTGTGTGATGCAGAGCCCATCCCTCCCTTCCTTTTGCTCTCGCCTCAGCCCTATCTTTCTTTTCCTGGACGTTCTCAGCAACCTGGGAAGCTGACGACTAGGGTCCAGTCAAGTCATCTTGGTCAATAATAAAATCAAGTTTCATGCTGTCACGTTCAGCAAAGACCGCTGCAACGCTACCGTTGGTAAGCACCCAACAATACTTTCCTTGTTTTTATCACTGGAAAAACTGAAGAATATTATCTACCCATGATGCTAAAAAACAAGATCTTACAGAGACTCTCGAGGCTAGATTTGTCCCCTGTATTGAATCCAAGCTCCACTTTATCACAAGGGTTGACATTCGCCAGGAGAGAGATGGTAAATATGCATATGTATGCCCGTCCGTTTTTTGTACTTGAACAGATTATTCTCTTTCTACGTTACATTCAGTTGGATAGACAGTGACTTGAAAAAGATAGCTGATTAAATTTCAGTTTGTCAGGGTTTGGTTTCACTTTTCAAATGGGGCTCATTACAATCAAGAAGATAACTATCAAAACAACCTCAAAATAAGTTAGAGGACTGGTCTGGTTTCCTATTGAACTCAAGAGGAGGAAACATGACAGGATGTATCTGATGATTATTGAGTTCAGACTCTACCACCCTCCCACAATCATTAACCCTCAATGGTTCCATCTCAATTTTTTGTTGACCATTATCTACCCTACTTCCTTTTTACTTTTCCTCTGACTGTGTTTTTGAAGTTTTTGAATAACACACAGAAAACTAACCCAAAGTAAGGAAATAGGATTCCCTCAAGTAATATAAACATATGGTTTGGTAGAAGAAAACATAACCTGTTGAGCTCTCACCATGTTGAAGTGCAAAATTTATGAAATGGATAGAGCCCCTGGGTGTGAGATTTGGGTTCACTGGAATTCAAACCATGAGGACTGGATGACAAGAAGGTGCATTTCAATCTGAGTGCAATGAAATTGGGCTGCAAGCTTTGTTGCTGGCTGTGACCTGTCCAACCATGGCAGCACTCCACAATTTGAGTTGACCTGTTGGAACATTATTGGCCTGCATTTGCACCTGAAAATTTCAATTTATCTTGAAATTGGTCAAAAAGAAAAATCAACTTAGTTGGAAATGTGGGGTGAGTAAGACTTTGAAGTAAGCAATTTAATACTGTGAGCAATACTTTGTTGGATTTTGGTATCCAAAATTTTTACATGGAATGACTACACATTTGATGTAGAATATAAAATTATTGTGTGTAATACTGGAACACTGAATGGCATGAACTTATTGCATGAGAGGGGACAACTTTGATCCCCGCAGCGGCGGAGCCGCCTTGGCCTCTAGTATCAACTAAATTTCCCAGGAGCCAAGACCTCATGCACATGTTAGATTCAACTGAGTCACCTGTGAGATTAAATCTTTTTACCGCAACTAGATTACCTGACTGAGAGAAGACCCGTTCACTTGCCGCTGAACTGGCCGGAATCGCAAGGTAGTCCTTTGCCATCATTGAAAGTGTTGGAAGTACATACTGATTCTCCTTCCACCATTCAATGATGTCTTTATCAAAATCTGGCTTGGGCATTTTCAGGTAGGTCTTGATTTCGTTGTTTGAACTTGGCTTGGATATCTTCTTATATTTTTGTAACGGGTGGAACTGGATTTTATTGTTGACCTTCTTGGAAACTGACTCGGATTCAGAGGTGGATTTCTTCTTGAATGAATACTTTGTTGAGTAATCTTTGAAAGCCAATCGTAAAATCGACATCGCTTCATCTCAGAACTGAATCTGGGTCTCAGTATCAACATTTATATCGGGTCTCTCGTCATTGGGGTTGATCGATTGTTCTTCGAAAAGAGCAAGCTTGAATCGGGGATCCAAAACAACTGCAAGGACAGAGTGGTGGGTGTGGACCGAGTAGTAGCCTTGGAGTTTCTCGAGAGCAGCATTAGCTGCTTCAATCATCACTGATCTCGATGGTCGACGAGATTTGGTGAACTTGTTGATGGTTTTGTTGCAGTGATCCATAAGCGCCTTGTACCACGGGATAACGATTGTGAGAGTTGCGTAGAATTTGCCTTGGGTGTCGATCAACACCTGTTGGAACTTCTCCAAGAATGTGTGAAACCATTCAAATAGATTCCATTCGTCATTGGTTATCACTTCCTGTTATATGAAAAATGTCTTATGTTAGCAATGCAAAACCGAGCTGAGTGACAACAAATACAACTAAAATCTGCAAGGATTTCTGACAATCTCACAAGTTTTCCTTTCATTTGCCCCCTGCACCGCATTGATAATCTGAGATGTGCCCGAGCTATTTTTCCCTTTCTTCTTTGATCCAGATTTCTTCTTTTTTGCCTTTTGACTAGCTCGGTTAGATTTCATGTATGAAGAGATAAGGTCGTTGATCGCTGGTCGTTGAACAAGAGCGGAATCAAGCATATCGAAGGTGGAATTCCAGCGTGTGGCAATGTTGATGACCGGTCTAGATGGTTTAACATCATTATCCTTACAGAGTTGCTGAAATGCACTGAAGACCTGATCGGAATGTTGGACATGTAAAACAAACGCTCGAAGTTTTGTTAAGGAATTCTCAATGACATTGAGAACTTCGTTCGCCGCAAGGTTGAGGATATGTCCAAAACATCTGATATGAGCTTCTGGGGAGATCAGCATTTTGGTGGTGAGGGCGGTCTCAATAAATTTGTCGTTGTTTGAAGCGTTGTCCAGGGTGATTGATAGTATTCGCTTGCCCAGATACGAGAGATCCATTTCGTTATTCTCAATAGATTCTTTAGATTTACTATTTTCATCATCATTGGGGGTATTGGATGAGCTGGATTCCTCATCAGAAGAATCATCAATGTGGATCAATTTTTGCTTTTTGGAAGTCGAGCCGAGTTCGTGATGACAAAAAAAATCTTCAAAGATCTCAAGGATCTTGTCGTGGATATTGATGCCCGTGTGCTTTTCTTGGAAGGGTTTGAAGCCGATTGTTGCTGAAGTTGATTTCCAAGCTTTCGATATAAAATGACAAGTAAGTGAAATATAAGGGGTTCCGCCAGCTGAGGACCAGATATCGGTTGTGAAAGAGAATCGGTCGGATTCATTTTTCAAGAAGGTAAACACAACGGGCTTACTATCCGCATACAGGGCCTTTATTCGGCGAGATACTGTATGTTCACTCATGATCGAGATCCCCGGGTCTAGTCCTTGGATCATCTTGATGAAATTGGGACTTTTGACTTTCGCGTAAGGGAGTTGGTCGGAAATGATCCAGTCGATAAGATTGGTTTCAAAATTAGCCTGTCAAGACTTGAGCATCAGCTGTTGGAGAGGTCCTTTAGCTTTAGACGTTTGGGGAGCGGCCGGGGCGGGGGTACCAGAGCTTTGCGGAGTTTCAATGCCTTCTTCGGCATTTTCGGCAGCTTCAAGTGCAAGCTTCCATTCTCCAGGATGCTTACGAGCTATGTGGTTGACGAAATTGGCCTTATTTGTTTTGTTTGCCACTAGTGTATTGCCGCACTCCTTGAACAAGCATGTCCGTTTTCCTTCAGAATCAGGAGGTCCAAAAAACAATATTGCCGTCTCCGATTGGTTGACACCAAGCGATTTACGTCTCTTCAGAAGGTTTTTGGATGACGGCAGTGGATCAGATTGCAAAATTGTTTTGGTTTGTGGTGGGGGATCGTTGGCTGTCACCATGGTCGGCGGTTGTCGCTGGTTGTAGTCACTGGTATAGTCAGTGTCAGTGGTCCACTGGTCATATCTGCAGCCCCGGCGGTCTCTGGGGGCCCCCGGGATCAGCAGAGGGCCTATGTATGCTCCTCCGGGGCCAAAAAGGCCCCGGGTGGCAATATGAGCAAATATTTGAATTCACTCTAATATTCGAGCCAAAATAGGACCCAGCATTATTCGAATCGAATTGAATACGAATACGAATACTCAAATTGATTCAATTCGATGTGCTAGTCTTTGCAGTAGCTCAGGTGTCTTAACATGTTTTACTCAATGTCACCTGCCACCAGCTGTCATCACATTTTCCCTGGTGCTGTTACCTATCTAATGTTCATATGCTAATGGTGGGACTTAATCCTATGCCACAACAGAAATCAGTTTGGAATTTTCTCTTCTGTTGCTCTCTCCTTCCGCAATGAGTGTTGCATAAAGAGTGCCACCTGTACGGCAACAAGCTTCAGTGCTTTCCTGATACCCTCTCATGCTTAATCTTTGAATACACTGGGACAAATTTTGTGCTCTGGCAGGCATCCTCCAAGAACAAGCTGATATTGGTGTTCATCTCATTGAGTGTGACAAGGGTTTTCCGGACCATTACACTACAAGAAAAAGTCAAGCAAGTGCCACCGGTTAAGGAATCTGGTGATAGAAATTAACCTTTGTAATAGGTTGCCTTTGGCCAAGCTAAAAAAACCGGTTGTTTGCTTGAGCAGAGCTAGGCTAGAATTGAATTTACACAGAAGTATGTTGCTAACTTGACACAAGCCCCCCCCCCTGGTGGCTGGGAACAAAGCTGCCCCACCCAAAGGGAAGGACTTGTGTATTATCACAGATTTTACATGGGAGCAGAAAGTTTGTTTGGCTGGGAGGTTTTTTAATTTTTTATAGCTACTCCCCCAGCATCTCCAAAGGTCTGTCCCAACTGTACCTTATGCTACATCACTGCTTCTAAAATTTGGACTACTCAGATTTTCTTGATCACTAACCATTGAAATTTAATATTGATTTCAAAAATGAACAATGTGCAAGTTTTCCAAATTATGCTACATTGGCTTGTTACTCCAGGAATCATTTTTCCTGCTACAAGACTGGTGAGCACCACAAAGTCTTCACAAGGACAAAGTATACAATTCTGTCTATTCAAGTTTTTTTATCATTTTTTCCTTTTTGTGTAGAAGACACTTTCTACTCCTGCTTAAATTGAGAGATAACTCATAAGCCTCTCCTACAGAAAGCACTCCACACTGGTACCCTGGACCCTCTGTTTAAGTGGCTTTGTTCAACTAGAGTATGCTGCATGTCAACTGGTGGCACTTGCTTGACTTTTTCTTGTAGTGTAATGGTCCGGAAAACCCTTGTCACACTCAATGAAATGAACACCAATGTCAGCTTGTTCTTGGAGGATGCCTTCCAGAGCACAAACTTTGTCACAGTGTATTCAAAGACACAGTGTATTCAAAGAGTAAGCATGAGAGGGTATCAGGAAAGCACCAAAGCTTGTTGCCGTACAGGTGGCGCTCTTTGTGCAACACTCATTGCGGAAGGAGAGAGCAACAGAAGAGAAAATTCCAAACTGATTTCTGTTGTGGCATAGGATTAAGTCCCACCATTAGCATATGAACATTAGATAGGTAACAGGTTTATATTGTGTTTCTCTTCTTCTCTCAAAGACTCCTTCCTGTGATGCCAGTGAAATTTCTTTTCCTCTCTTATCACTGGCATCCCAGGCATCTGCAATAAAAGGTCCTTCTATTGATTCCTAAAAAACCTGAAACATTTGCTTCCTTCACCTGCAGTGCACAAATGGTTTGGAATTTCATGCACTGCACAATGCATGGAGTTTGCAGTGCACAAATTATGTCTGTTAAAAAATGAAAAATCTAGAAACAATTTTCAATGATTTTTATGGGATTGAATAAGTAGGGTCAAATTGCTGGTGATTTGGCCTACAGTCTCTAAGTTCCAATTGAAATTGGTGGATAACCCATCCAGCCAAAAAATATTGACAATGGTTTTGAGGAGGATCCTTTTTTGATCATTCTTGTTACATGCCATACTATGCTCTCTTATCCACTTTTCTTCCCTTGTTTTGAACAGTAATAAAGGTTCTGAGAAATTTGTCATAAATTAGGCAATTCTCACATTTTTCAAATTTTCAATTCTTGTAATCATTCTGGGGACCCTATCTTTCACCCTCATAGCCAATGCCATGACTTGATAAAATGTCATTGATCAAGGCCAAAGTTGGCTCCAAAGCTTTGTAAATATCTATCTAGAAAACTCCTATGAGGTGAATTAAGATTTTGACACCTGCACAGCATCTGCAATCATGTGACCCCTTGTCCATCACCAAGTTTGAACTTTGGACCCTTGGCACACAATTAGGATCTCACCATCTTGAGCTTCAACCCTGCCATCATCTTAGACTTGAGGATGGTACACGAGAAAGCTACATGATAATTAGTCATCCTTGTCGAAGATACAGTGTAAAATATTGGCAATGGTAGGGTAGACATTGCACTGGGTGGTTGAAGAAGCGGCCAAGTATTATGTAGATACAATTGTTAGAACAATGCAAAAGTCTGCGAAGTGGTGTTAAAAGAAAAGAAAACGTCTACATGTCCTCCCAGTAGGGGCGACTTGATGGATGCGTGGAGATTCCATCGAACGGTTGTCACACATAATCCAAGCCTGCGATTCAAGGTTTAGGTAATCGATCGATTGATGCGGCTTCATTGGTAGTGGCTTCGATACCACAAATCTCCTTGTGCTTGGGATGCAAAAGCCTAGATAACGTTCAAGCAATTGGCACGATGAGTGATCAAGTTTCGCATCAATCATCATGAGGTAGCTAGGCATGGATGCGAGAAGAGTTGGTGAACTTGCCTGTATGCAATTTTGATCGTGGTTTCGCTGACGCCAGCAACACCAGCGATATCCTTCGCACTCTTCGGGCATCCATAGAGATGACTAGCAAAGTAAATACAAGCGCTTGCGACACTGATGGGACTTCGGCCAGCAAGTATACCGAGGTCTCGCTGTAGGATTGCGATTCTCTTGGCGCCGCTTTGGACGTAGAACGGAAGCCCTAGGTGACTGCAGAAACGCGCCGTGAGATCTTCCGCGCCGGCACCACTGCTTTCGCCTGTGGCTGTATTCAAGGCGCCACCACCCCCGACCGCGGAGGTCTCGAACGCAGCGGAAAGAGCCTTGAAACATTGCCCAATTTGCTTCTTGGGCACTCGGGTAAGCGCGACGACTTCTTTGAACGATCGTCCGACCTTCGATTGACGGCATGCGATGAAGATGCAAGCGGCAATGACTGCATCGGCTTGTTTGCCCCTGAGCAGTTTCTCTGTTCAGTATCCGGGAAACGGATAGCAGAATCTTAAGCCTGGTTCGCACAAACACTGTTATGCCCGGGAGGAGGTTAGTATGGTTGGAGTTTACCTTCATCCGCCCTTCTGTACAGTTGCTTCGCAATGTCGGTCACAGTCCGTGGGAGACTGATGGTGTCACACATGTCTTGAATCGAAATGAAAGCGGCGGCAATGCTTTTCTCTCCACTCTTGACCGCAGCGCGGGTGGCAGCACGATTGAGATCACGAGCCACGCCGGTGTTGCCATCCTTGAAGGAGATGACGGTTTCGAAGGTCTCTACGCCGTTCAAGAGTGGGTTGCTTGGTCCTCCGACACGAGAGGGGTCGTCACCTTCATCACCTGCGAATGTTCTCCCTGGAATAGATAAAATGCTAAATCAAGTCAGCTACCGAGATTCGATTCATAACAATCCTGATGAAAACGTTAGAATGATGATGTAATCTATGGAATGGGTAGGTAGCAAACATTCAGAGCGAGTGTCGACGATTCGCTGAGCAACAAAAAACGAAAAATACAGGAGCAGTAAGTAACGAGGTGTGGTGTGATTTCAACCGGAAAGAGAGCAGCAAAAGTATCCCACATCACCAACGACTAAACCACAGCTACCACAGACAAGATCACCAGACGAAAACTCCTCGACCAATCTTGCACATTTACAATCAGGGCAGATTAGACGAACGTTCTACGGAGCCAAGTTTCCCAGAGGGCCGATTAGTAGGGGACGGATGAAGTTCGGTCGAGACGGGAACAAAGAACCAACCAAATCTTGTCGGAAGGCTGCTTCCTTCGGAGCCTGAGGGTTTCGGGAGGGGAATGCGATGGTTGCCATTTCTGTTGAGGGGGATTGGCTAGATAGAGGGTAAGATGAGACGGTGGTTCGGTTTGTAGGCTCGAGGTAGCAAGCGGTTGCTGTGGATCGTGATGAGGGCGGGGGATGGAGTTGTTGCCGCCCAAAGGGCGGGTAAAATACATGCAGCTTCGGGGCTCGGGGACATCACGGGTACCCTGCATTTTTGACTTCAAGTTTCGAGCTTAAACAGAGCCTCAGTAAAAGTCCCAATTGGCAGCCCCGCACCCCTGCCCGGCAAGCGAGTGCTCAGGGACTTGTGTAATATGTTTGGTAAAGTTTGCATTTTATCAGAAAAACATATTTAAATCAGATTGAAACCATCTACAAACATTGGTATTTAGGTACTATATCATAGAGGAACAAAAGATAGCATGCTACTGGAGGACTTCCCTTTGGTTCTGTAGCCCCCTACAGAGCCAGATCTACAGACTATAATGCAGATTTTTTTAGGGGAAATCTAGTCCCAGAGGCTGCACATCTGACTTTGTAGCCCCTGCAGATTCACCGGGAAGTCTTCCCCTGTCTTCTGGAATTAGAGTTCTAAAGTTTTAAATCTTGTGGCCACATTCACATGATACCAAAAAATATTCCAGCAGATCCCATGTCTTGCCGCAAAATTTGGTCTTTTGGATTTTACTTTTGACAAATGTATGATATCATGTTGACTCAAGTCCAAACCCAACTCTTAAGGCTACACTTCACCTTAATTTCTTCTTGAAGAAAGCTAGGAAGAAGTGGAGCTAATTGGACTGGGAGCTCAGATTTAACACCTACATGGCCCAAAGCTCACCCCATTATCCAATTGTGGCCCTGCTGAAGCCAAGGGCATGGATGAATTTACTTTTAACCACTGCTGGCCAAGAGCCATGTTGCACTAGAAACAGGACAGAAAAAAGCCAAGTGTGGGTTACTTTGAAACAAATTATACCTCACATGCAAATTGAAAAATATCTATATGATTTATCTATCATTTGTACATGAAAAAAAGAATAAAAATGCAGAGGGATCCAAGCTTCTTCAAGAGGAGAATAAAAATTTTGTTGCATATGTCACAATTATGAAATTAGGAGAATGATTTTAAGAATGGGAAGGTATTTGTGAAAATAGGAGTGTTCAAATTTACATTCAACAGAAAATATATTATCCTGCAAAAACAGAAGCATATTTTACATGTTGCAGCACATGATAAGCTTTCAAGCTTAGAAATTTGAACAAATTTAACTATACAATAAGACTTAAAAAAGTGGCTCCAAATTCCAACTCTACAGTCTCAAGTCTATGAACTCTCTTGTTCCCCTTCATTGCACACTCAATAATGACAACTGAACCAATTCCATTACATTTTTGCTACATTACTGTTACTGTTAACATAACTTCTCATTGTTGCTTGCAAAGTGTTCTAGTATTTTGAGCAAATCCCCTATAAAACCAAGATTTTGCCAGGGGATGACTTCCCGGCCGCTGTCATTTAGAGAGCTCTAGATGCCCCTCTAAATCCTAAATTAAGACACCTATCAAAAACTCAACCAGTGCACATGAAATTAATGAGATGTAGGGTTAGGAAAAAATTTCCCTTTTTGTCAAAATTTGGGTGTGTAAATTGAGATCTGGGAGGCTCCGGCCAGAATTGACGGGAATTCCTCCAGTGAACCTTTCTAAAATTGTTCCTGAGTGTGGTTAGGGTTGAAAAATGACTGTGGGTTGGATGGAACGTAATCTACTTCAATGAAAGTGTACTAATTTACCAATCAGTCAATCTACACAGGAAATTAAGAATTGTGATGGTCCAGAAAGGCCAAGGCACAAAGTGGGAAGATCATTTGAGGCAACTCCGCAGTCCGGGTTTATATGGAGCAACTGCCTGAGCAAGTTTCTCATTGTAATCCGCAGCGGGGAAAGCATCTTCTGAGAGTTTTGAGAATTCAGCTCGGTACCAATGGCCCAAAAGATCGAGTGCAACCAAGCCAGCATTCAACCGGCTTACTCTCTCTGGGTCAATCAAGAAATTATATAAACGCTTCTGGGCCTCATTGAATATCTTTTCCCCACTAATCTCTTGAGGTTCCGGGTGGTGGGGGTGATATATAGTATTGTGGGCCTTACTGAAGGTCCTCTGCGCACTATTTTCTTCCAGTACAGCTTTAGCTGTGGCTATGAGCGGGGGGTGATCGGCAGTATTGGTGAATAACTGTTCATAAAACCATTGTAGTAGCCTTGCATGATTAGAGACCTCTCTTCGCAAAATGTTTATATCCATTCCATTCAGAAGCACCAAGTTGTGATATGAATTCAGGGCTTTTAGGACTGAATCGACCCTGATGAAGACCGAATCATAATTGTGAAATCGGCTTTTTGATTGGAGAGGTATTCGGATGTCGATATTGACAAGAGAACGTTCTCCATGATTCTCTGGAATTGCCAGCTTGCGTACGCACATTTGCGAACCACCTTGAGTTCTTGTAACCGTCTCCGATGAAGATTTTTTTCTAGAATTTCTGTACAAATCGTTTAGCTCCCTGTGTTTTTCATCGATCTTTTTTGTGAACAACTTGAACTCCTCTTTTGCGGAAGGGCTCTGGTGTTTAAGGGCTTTATTCACCCGACGTTCAAGATCAAGCATTGTAGGTCCATCTCTTCCAAAGTACCGTGCATTGCATGCCTTCGTAACTTTCTTTGGTATCTCGTTGCCTCCATGTGTTATGTCTTGCTGATTTGTTGGGTCTGACTGGGAGATAGAGCCTTTCGAATGCGTACCAGATATCGCAGGTGTCTGGGTCACTTGGGCGAAAGGCGTTTCAAACTGTTGATCAGCTCTCAACCTTTTGGTGGGTACTACTTGTTTGCCAACATAGGGTTCGGCTTCGGTCTGGGAGGTCTCAAAAGGGGCCTCGATTTGCATGGGAGTGTTGGTTTGGTGGGTAAGTGGTTGATGAGGTTGAGAAACTTGCAATGTTTCACTCGATGCGACTGGTTGCCCATCATGCGGCCAAAGGGTTTCGGTACTCAGAAAAGGGGCATGCAGTGCTTGCAGGTGGGTAAGTGGTTGGATTTCTTCGGCAGCTCTCTTCGATCCTAATAGCTGATTTCTCCCAGATGGCTCGCTTTCCCGAGCGTCTTTAGAGCTCTTGGGATGCGCCACGGTTTTCTCTGGGGGCTGGATCAATCCGTTTTCCGATTGCACTCCTTTTCTGTAATAGGCTCCGGGATCGTTATTAGCACGATTTTCATCTAGATTTATGGTTCCAAATCGAAAGAGCGGGCCAGTTTGTGAGCAGCGCGTCATTGACAAACTAATTTTCCAAGCTGACCGAGCAGCCCTCCAGCTAACCTTTCTCCTCAGATGGCCTGAACTCCATCGGCATAAAGTGATCTACCAGGTTAGCAGACTCATCAGCCATCCGTGGCTGCCGGTCTAACAAGATGGGGCTCACCAGATCCATCGGAATGGGGATCATATGGCCAATCGAACACCCCCTCAAACCTGCTTAGTGCCTCGAAAGCCGAATCAAGATTTTTGAAAACATCTGAATGATCATCCCCGGGGTTGATGGAATCGCTCGGAGTCGTGCGCATTAGTTCTTCAAGTCCAACAGGAGGAGCGGCGGTCACCCACTTCAGGTAGCAAGAAATCATGTTGAGCCAAATTGCGAGCCGCGCCATGCCTTTGGTAAAATCCAACCTTGAGAATGTGACTCAGATCTCAATGGGTATTGAGGAATTGACTTGGATGAGTGAAGGGAGAAGCTGGGAGAAGCAGACCGGCCTAACCCATTTGAATTAGTTAAAATACATTTAGCGTGTCGTGCTTCCTGAAACCATGTCTGAGAGAACGGCCGGGCCGGTGCTTTCAGGGGAGCTTGATAATCTGTGATAGACTGTATCTAGCTATTCGTCCGTCAAATAATATTGAAACCCCTTATTATTCTATAAGCTCGCAAGGATCCCGTCCAGCAAGCAGCTTGCACATACCGACAACCAGCTCGTATTGTTGGGAGGAAACCCTCCCGCCGAGCTGGTTTTATCTTCCCGGCAAGTCGATCATGAAGCCAAAGCCAACTCATCAGGTGGGTTTCCTCACGGCAAGCTGGTTGTCTAGAATTTAGAAAGCCAACTCATTCGTAGGGCTTAATCTGGCTAGCTGGCTACAAAACTAATTGGTCGGAAGGAAAACCTCCCAATGCCGGGAGGATCCCGCTCGTTGAGGAAGAACTGATTACATTGAAGCCGACTCATCGAGAGGATTTCCTAGTGAAAAGCTGGCTTAAAGCCCAACTTATCGGGTGGATTCTGCTTGCCGAGGATTGACCCTGAATTCTCCACGCTGAATGCCACTGTGGCTCTGATGCAGGCATGTATGAGTTCGATGGCCTCCTCAAAGCACTCATCCTCTGAGGCCTTCTGTCATCCATGCACCACAGGTGCAACCAAGGTGTGCTTGGGCTACTACGGCGGGAGGATTTGCCTGATCTGGTCTCTTTGGAGGAGGGATTCAATCCTTTTTTTTATATAAAAACAATGCAAAAGCCCCGAGTTGTCAAAAATATGGACCAGACTGGCGCTTCAACTAGGATGATGTCAATTATGATATTTGTTTACAAAGACGCGAGTTGATCAGCACCTGCGAATTCATTTGAGAGAGGGAATCATGAATTGTCAGTTATTTGGAGAGCTTAGCAAGTTTGAATGCGAGAGAAAGTCAGTGCAGAGGTAAAGGAAGCGACACATATGATCACCGACCTTTCAAAGACCTTGTACAGTTCAGGCAGGGAAGTAACTTGCTTCAAGTCGTCTCTGAGATCGGACGGTGGCGCAAGGTACCTCTTCATGGCGGGAAAGAGTACCTGTTTGAGTTGCTCCTTTTCGTCCTCATCAATGCTCTCAATCTGCGCCTCGCTCATCGATCCCAAAGGTAACCCACTAGGCGTGTAAAAAAACGCCAACTCGCGCAAGAAGCTCGAGAAACAGCTCAATTCATCCGTCCAGTCGCATTCCACGGCGGCCCGAACAAGGACTAAGGTCGCGCGACTGTCAGGCGGACTGTGCAACTCAGCTGATGAACTGGTTTGACATACACAATGGCAACTTCTCCATATTCGGTACATGTTCAGGCAAGATGACCGGAAGAGTAACCAGATTGCCACTGGCACAATCAATCTGGAACGAGAAATATTCGTCCAACATTTCTGCTTTGGAATACAGCATTTCGCATATTTTCTATAGACTCGAAGAGTTCGTATTCAGCAGTGGTGTTTCAGCGGTAAGAAGACAATTTTCGGGGAATGAGACCCGGCTCTCACAGATGCTCACTTACTTGTACGGCGCGAGTCCTGCCAATCTTATCAAGGTACTCGCTTGGTTCACTTTCAACAGCCAATGTGACCAATGTTTTCACAGGCACAGTCGGCTTGAGTTGGATCCGGTCGAATGATCCGAATTGTCGGACACCTAATTGATAAAATAACTCCTCGCTTCATAGTTTCCGCCATCGACCGTTGGACAAGTTCAATTCATGTAAACAGGAGCTAAGGCGAGCATGCAAAAGAAGTCACTTGGCGATCGCTGGACTCACCAGAGAGAAAAGTGGTAGATGAGATAAAGGCGAGTCTCGTGTTGGATACATGAATAACCTTTCTGAGTATCGACAACGCCGACGAAAGTGTGATGCCTAATCAAATTTTCTAGATCTACAAAGCAAGACAATCAAATCCCTGACATCAGCATTCAAGTCCATCATCATGATTGTTCGCAGAAGGACATAAACCTGCAAACCATTGTCACTCTTCGACTTGATCTCCTGTCTTAGATCCTGCACGCTTTTGAGAAGACAGACACTCTCTTCGATTTTAACCGTATGACTTGTGGGCTGGGGAGCTTGAGAGCTGGAGTTACTAGTGAGTGCAGGGGTCTGTGAACCGAGTTGGTCCTCGTTCGGATTGGAGTCTCCCGGAGTCAAATCATCCCCACTCGCGCCAGTAGCCCGGCGTAACATTGAGTGAAGTGTTCGGCTACGATGATCGGTGCGAACCATCTTTTGAGGTAACGTTTTCGTGGACTTGCAAGTCTTGGGTTGACTAGGATCAGCTTGTGAATTATTCGGATCGGCAGTAGCCATGGGTAAGAGCGTCTTTTGTGAATATAACAGAAACATTAATCAATTGTAGTCCGATGTCCTGAAGTCTGAAAGAGAAGGCCTTACCTGAACGTGGTAGGATCGACTGGAGTTTGATCCGGCTAGGAAAACGTTCAGTTTGTCACAGATTCTTTCAACGATTTCATCCTGATCCAGAAAATGGACTTCCTTCTTGTTAGGGTGGACATTGGGATCTACTCGATCGGGCGCAATTTCCAAGGAGATGTATATAAAAGGGAAACTGCCTTTTGGGAGGATTGATAGATACGTAATTTCAAGCGACTTTCGCAATGGACTACAGTCTACCAGACGGTCTGCAGCAAAGCAAGTTAGCATTGTTATGCTCCTTGGGGTGAGGCAGCACGGCAATACTCGGGACTCACTGTTGATAAATATCATCGTAGTTGCTTTTTTCGCATTGTAATTCGCAGTCGAGAAATAACCAACCACCTTAAAGCCAAGCTTCTTGTCTGTAAATTCCAGATGCATCAACTCTTTCTTGAGAGTTTCGGAAAATAGTCGACCGATCGTTTCCAGGATGGTAGCACTTGCTGTAGTGTTGACGTCGGGGGAAGCAGAGCCAGCCTATGGGATTCAAAGAATGTCGTGTCAATATTATAGCAATTGACCAGAGAAGCAGTAGGAGGAAATACTTTTTTGCAAGAAATAGCAACACCCTGGTTGTGTATGGCATACCTAGTCACTACATCCAGAATTTTCCGGTATTCATCTGATGCACTTTGTAATGCTTTTCTGCGTTGAGGTACATTGTAGAACATATCTTCAACCTGAATGGCAATTCATCAGAATAAGAACCCGGGTTGCACCAACTTCGGTTTTGATTGTCACGTGCGACTATGAATTGTGCGAAGAAGATGTGCAGACCGTGATCACAGTACCATCGTTTCCCGCACAAGGTTGTGGGGCTGGTGATCCGCCGGCTTTCAATGGCACGAGCTTTCCATCGGAGTATTGGGCCCTGGGTGAAATTGAAGATGGGTTTGTGGTTGAATTGAGCTAGGTGACCAGTGTCGAGTAGATGTTGATACCCAGCTACTCACTTCCAACCTACTCCTTCCGAACGCGTTTTCGTTGCGATTGTGAGATGAGCAATATGTGAGATTGAAGCTAAGGCCTCGCCTCGAAATCCGTAAGTACGCAGGGAGCTCAAGTCATCGAACTTGCGAATCTTGGAGGTCGTGAACCTTTCGCAAAGAATGGCCAAGTCGACTTTCTGTGGAATGGGCAAAACTAAATCAGCAAGTTGAAGTGGAAATTAGTCTCATGAAAAACACCTGGACTCGCTCTGATGCCAGACCCGTTGTCTTGAATCTGCAGCATCTTTGCACCGCCATCCTTGACATTGATTTTTACACTGGTCGCCCCAGCGTCGATACAGTTTTCGAGCAATTCTTTGATAGCATTGGCGGGCCTAATAATAATCTGACAGAATTAAAAGAAGGATAGCATGCCCTCAGCGATACATGCTGACCACAGCTGAAGTAACGCAATCGATGTCGCTTTCAATTTGAGACAGAGAAACGAAAGCTCCCTACCTCGCCAGCCGCAATTCGATTGACAACGGATTCCTCAAGCGCAACAATGGGCCTTGGTGTCAGATCTGGGCGGGGTTTCGAGGCTCCATTAGTGAACAAGCCTTCTTCTGCCGACTCTACTGGCATGAAACCTCCTCGAGTATCTGGGTCAAGACGATAGTAACGATTTTCATTCAGTATGTAAAACAATCGTTTCTTGAGTAAAAAACCCGACAGTCGGCTTACCGTTTTGCGTGCTCCCTTCTCCCATGTTTGGGCCTTGAACCAGGGTCTGCAAAGTATTCCCATTATCCGTCCTATCTGTATTGCATACTTGCGAACTTAACGCAACCCCGCGAGCACCCTCCCGCCAGCACAAGTCCCTCCGGTGCTCGCGGGGTGCGAGCACCCGAACTTACACAACCTCCTGTAAAAACCCCGGGGAAGGAAGAAAAGGTACCACCCGACTATGTACATAAGAAGATCACCACTGTGCTTCCCTCTGGCCAAATGCGGATCCACACATGGATCTTCCAAACTAAAGACATGGTTTGGAATTTTGTTTTGCTGCCTTGACCTAGATTCCTGGACACTTTTGCCACTAGGAGTAGTGATTTCAGTCTTTGGATTGAGAGGCTGGAACAGGTGTCAAAATTTGCGCATTTATCAAGGCTACAATCCTGTTTATTCAGTTTTCTTGTATTTTTTTTATTACAATTTATAGGGCTGTATTTTCACTTTTTGCATTGAATATCCCTTCTGCTCCTTCCAAAATTGAGGGATAGCAAGTAAGCCTCTCTAACGGAGAGATCTCCGCGTGGGCCCCCCGGACATCCATTTGAGTGGCTTTGTTAAGCTAGCTTGTTCCTAATGTCCAACATTTGGCTTGAGGCTGCCCAGCCAAATGTTAAAAAATGCCTTCTAACCCACATATCACCACGTATCCCTCTGATTTCTTCACAGCCTCCGGTACCATTAGGATCCTCTTTCATTTCTACATAATCTCATCTATTCAAACCAACACCTATCAACATCCCCTGAAAAATAAATTGATGTGAAAATTCCATCTGAGAGCCTATCCAGCCTGATGTAAGCCAGATAGTCAGTCTGGCCTAAATTCATGGAAATAAGGTTAGATGTCATATGTCAAAACCCTGTGGGACTCCAGCCTATGCATTCAAGAGACCTGCCATTCTCAATTTAATACTGAAAAAACCTGTGAGAGTGTGTCTGACCTTGACCTTTGGATGAGTGGCCAGTTTTTGAGGGATTTAATTAGGAAAAATATGTACAACACAGCTCAGATTGGGGGCTACAACCTGCTACATGGGGATTTAAATTGAAATTTGAGAGATAGAGGAAATATGGATGTAAATACAAAAGTTTTGATTTTCTGCATAAAAGCCCGTCAGCCTCAGGCAAAGAATGTGACTTTAGTCATAAGCCTCTCCTTTGGAGACGCTTTGCGCCTCCTTGGAGTGGCTTAGTTAAGCTTGGCGAGCACCCTCCTGCCAGGGAGGGACTTGCACGGTGAGCAGTACCACCCAAATGGCTGGAAAGACCATAAAACCCCCCAGATGACCCCCAAAAAGTCTGAAATTTGAGAAGCAGAGGGCACCATTGGAATCCTCAGGACTTCCTACATGTTCTGAACTGTTGAAATCTTAAAAAAAAGCTTCCGTTGTGTTTGAAACCATTTGTAAAGCTGGCCAGCAGCCAATCATCTGTCACAGGAATTACAGATTGGTTGCTGGGGCAAAACACTATCACACCCCTTTCACACCCCTCAAAGCCCTTAAAATGGATTTCTTGAAACACATGTAGAAAACTCAACAATGTCACTTTTGACATATAGGCAAGAAGGTAGGCTCCACTTCCCTCAGTTTGATTCTTTGTTGAGATGCTCAGTTGTAGGTGCTACAGGATCTTGAAACCAAAATACAACAAAATAGCGCAAAAAACCCAGTCTTCTCAGGCCACAACCCCCACTTTAAACGTAAGCCTCCTTTGTAGACAAGGCTTAACACCAGGGGAGATATGTTCCCACTCCCCAGGGAGTGCCAGAGCTGAATTTGATGTGAGTTTTGGTCAGATGTGAGCCTGATGTGCATCAGTAACTCATCCCTAAATGAATTGAAGTGGATGCAGAAGTGAGTCAAAAGTCAGTCAGAATTGATTTGGGAGTCAACACAATGTTGTGTAGAATTCTTTTGTTTTCTAGGTACAACTAGAGGAAAAAATATGATGAAATGATATTTCACCCAAGTCCAACTCATCAATTTCTCCTGTTTGATGATGTCAAAGGATAGGAAAGCAAAATTGCCATTCTTGAATGTAATTCCTGTAAAAAAAAAGAGTTTCTTGTAATTCACATTATATGCCCTCATGTACAAAATTAAAGTAAAAGTCAACCTGGTATTATTGGGTTTAGAATTTCTGAATGTGGTCATGTTGCAGTAAAATTAGTGAAACCCATTTTCTTGGAAATGCTGTAATTAATTTGAATTTGGCTAAAAAAATGGTGATAAACTATTGTATTGGGGTGAAAGTCTGAGGTAAGTCAAGGTTGGATTGCAGTGCCACCCCAGTTTGGCCACATATCCTGGCCTCTTCACAAAAATGATTGTGTGATTTTTTGTTTTTTTTTGCTTTTCAAAATCCACATGTGCACATGCAAGTGAACTTTTTTGCACTTTGCTAATAGTCACCCTAATGTACGCGCGTACATTGAGGTGGAAATATCACAGGATGGGCCTTTCACAGCCACATGAAAAGTGAAACTTTGTGTTGAGACACCAATTGTCCCCCTGATGTACGCGAGTACATGAGGGGGACAATAGGACATACTGCGCCATTCACATCCCCATGAAAAGGACACACTGGTCATGGAGCCAAGAAAGGCCTATATTTTGGATGAGTTCTGGATGAATTCCAGATGAGTTCTGGATTATTCCTTGGCAAGTTATGGTTTATTTCAGGATGATTTCCAACTGATTTCAAGCTGACTTCCAGTCTTGTTCATGCCTATTCAATATTTCTTTACCAAAGGCCTCCAGCACAGTTATGGAAAAAAGTTACGGTAAGGCACTCCCTGGGGAGTGGGAACATATCTCCCCTGGTGTAAGCTTGTATTACTTGCCGCCTTCATATTTGGCAAGAGCTCTAGTCACGCTGGTATCTGGGAGCATTGGACAAAGAATGAAGCGTGATGGTAGGATCAGCCTTTGTGAAAACAATGTTTGAGGAGTGAATAATATAAAACCTTTTTACTGCCCCATGGGTTCCAGCAAAAATGCGTTGGTTCAACATGGACCTAACTTGACACAAGTCCCCCCTGGTGGGAGGCTCGCTGTGGCTGGCCGCGAAGCGGCCCCTCCCGCAGGGAGGGACTTGTGCACAAAGTCAAAATTTTGGCTGAGAAAGAAATCACCAATGGCTGGAGGAAAAATACTTAGCATCACCCAGCCTCCCCCTCAGCTCCTGTGGACCTGCCCCAGAGCCAAATTACACTTCTCAATCTCAGCTTTCAAATGGCGCTGGTCTCATCTCCCCAATCCTTATCATTTTTGCTGTACTAATGTTTTAAAAATAAAAAAACACAAAGGAATGTAAACCAAGGAATTACAACCATCATGCCTTGTGGATATTGGATTCACAAGCCTGCAGATATCTGCAGATCCTACACCTGTAGCCACCCAATTGATGCAGATAGGATATTCAATTGTGCATATTATCAGAAAATCCAAAATTGGATCTTCAGTGCAATGGAATATCCTCCAGGATTCCTTTGACCTCCAAAACGGATTCCTTCAATCAGTTTTGGAGTTCATGCCTCAAAAACTTGGGGGAGGGTGCCCATCAGTACTGCCAAGAAAACTGTCTATTCAGTTTTTCTTGTACATATTTTGGTGAATTTTAAATTTTGTTTTCGTGTTTTTAGGATTGAAAATCCTTCCTTTGTCTGCCAGCCTGCAGACATTATTCATAAGCCTCTCCTACGGAGAGCCCTCCGGGCGGGGTCCCCCGGACCCTCCGTTCGAGAGGCTTAGTTAAGCTAGGACATGGACGGTTTGGGAGCGAGCCTAACTAGGCAGCAAATTTAATCAAGAGAAAATTGTGGAAGCAAGTAATTATACACATCTGAAAATTCCTTCCACCCAAATTTAGAATCTAGCCCCTGCAAAAAGGGGTGATAGGGCGCAAGTCCCTCCTGCCGAGGGCTGTCGGAGGCTTGCTTTGCAAGTCACACGCCCGCAGCAGCAAGGGACTTGGTTAAGTTTGAGTTCTGGCTCACGCCCATGAAATGATGATGTCTCGGTGCATTTTTCAATTGTTCAAGATTCACGCATCACACGTTTTGCTCAGAATCGTATGTATCATGGAGGCAGTCAGTATGTAAATCACAAGATATAATTCCATACTGTTCAAATAACAAAAGGATAATTTGTGGATGATGAATGCTTTTCATTCAAGTTATACGAAACAAAAGACTACGGGTATTATTTGAACGTTGAGATCCAAAAATATCAAAACTGTGATTTTAATGATATACTAGAAAGCTAAAAGGGAGGAATGAAAGGAATCACAGGAAGCCACCAAGAAAACATGAGGTAAGAAAGATCTGATGAACGAGTGATTGAGGAATAGACATGGTGTTTGTTGTGTCTTTGAGTCTTGGGATTGGGCGCTTCAGATCGCAAGGCCGGCTCCAATTCGACAGGCTTTGACAGTACCTTTCTTCTTCTTGCGCAAGCGTTTGACCTCTGAAGTCCAGTTATCAATGGTATGGCGTCAATAACAATCTTCCAGGGTTGAAGAATGAAAAAGAGCAAAACAAGGTGGCGGGATAAAGACTCACCGGGAAGGGTACAATCACACACGGGGATGGAGAATATACAGTCGGAATGCATGCTTGTTGGTGGTGGGAAGCTGGGAAACAAAAAAAAATTGGTTCAGGAAAGAGTTCTTGAAGCTGGAGATTTGATCCATGCAATATCTTTCCCTCTTATCATAACATGATTACTTCAAAAGTATTATCATTCATGATGATCCTTCCACTCACTTCGACTCGCCCTCCTTCTGGACACCATATTTCTTCTGACAATCCCAGGCCAAGTTAGCAAGATATTGGACCGAATACCCATACTTGGATTGGAGAAGTCGAGCGTTAGGGGTCTTGTTAACTACTTTATCGCCTTCCGCCCGAACAATGTTCATCATGCTTTGAGAAAAAAAAATCAGCAATCATTTTTCATGCATAGCGTCATCCTTCTGGGGAATTTTAAAACAAATAAACAAAATATTAGGTTACTTACAGGCCATCTTTAGTGCATGAGGATAAGTCTTGCTCATGGTTCTTGGCCCCATTTGGACCTTTGAATCTACAGTCATCCTATCTCAAGAAATACTCACATAATAAGCCTGTTGATGGGCAACCAAACCAAAAAAAGGCACTTACGCTTCCAATGGTAACAAACATTTTCTGCAAGATTAAGGAATGTCTCGCGATTAACAGTGAGTTGAATTCGAGGCACAAATACGAGACTTACAATAGATTTGAAGAACTCAGATAATGCGCTGATTTGGGCCAAATCTTTAACACTATCAGCCATAAAGGTTTGTGTAGGATTCTTGTACAAGAAGGAGCCTTCGCGTAGGATCTCGGCGATTCCTCCTTGAGCGAGAAGGGGCTGGAGAGTGGCCACTTCAACGGTAGCTGCGACGATACCTTGTAGGTCATTTTGAAGCACAGTCAAGTGGGATGCCATCCGGGACCATCGAGTCTGTATGGGGCGCGAGGGTTAATAATTTTGAAACGTGCCCCTGGCTGGGGGAAGTCAAAAAATCGAAATTGAGATGCTTACAAAAGCGTAGGGAGCTGGGTGTCTCTTCTTGGGCATTTCATCAGGGGTGAGACTTCGCTTCTGAAGATCACGAGCCGGGCTTTGATCGGGAGCTGGACCGGCTGGGCGAGGCGAAGAAGGGGGTGAAGAATGGGGAGTCGGATTGGGGGAGTGGTGGTCGGATTGTGCTGGAGTTTTACGTCTGTCGTTGTAGAAATCACTGAGGACCTTCGAGTCATGACTAGACCAAACGTTTGCAGGCTGTTCACCGTCAGCTTGGGCATGTGCTGCTTGCAACTCGGCGAGGAACTTCTCATTTTCTTTGGCTCGTCCGACCTGCGGGAGTTCTAATCCTCCCAGCAAGCCTGCACCGGCTCCTATTGCAGTCGCATCGACTACCATCTGCATCGCATTTGCGGGCAGCACCGCAGGCACGATCAAGGCTGTAAAGGTACCCAAGACTCCAACTACAACGCTGGCGACCGACCATCCGAAAAGATCGGACTCCGGTTTAACGCGAGGAATGCTTTTTTCAAGATACAATTGGAATAGTTAGCTTTGGTATCTTTCAATCATCTTCGAATATTGACACTTTCTCTGGAGAACGTACAAGTCAGAGGCGATGTCGGCAGAAGCATCTGAGATAGACCATTAACAAGCAGAATTCATTAGGGCTGGCAGTGAGACATGAGAAGTGTGGCAGACTTACCCCTCATGAGGGAGACCGCGTCCTCAATCGCGGTGTAAAAGCTGTTCATGTATGCATTCCATTCTTGAATGGCGTAGAGGATAAGCCAGTTCACACCAGCAGCTGGATGACAAAGCTGGTAAAAATAAAAATAGATGTTTAGCTGATCGAGCGCTATTTTGGAATGGTGACTCAGAAGGTGAGAAAAAGTACTCAACCTGGCCTGCCGAGCATTGCATCCCGATACCACAAAAAAAGTTGGGCATGTTGAGCTCAGCGGCGAATTGCTAAAAAAGGCCCACACCCAAAGCAAGATGCATAGATCATCAGATATATTTCAAGACAATAAAGGCACCCAAGGATTGAGAAGCCCCACCTGAATGGTCAGCTGGTCAGCATTCGGATAACTGGCGATGTAATCGTCTATTCCAAGGTCTACCCAAGTCTGTGGGGATAACTCCATGGGTGCACAAGGGTTAGGTGCAACGGCCCCATTGGGGGCTAAACCGGTTGAGCTTTGCGACGAGGCATCCGGAGTGAATAGGCGACGGACAAGATGGGGAGTTGAGGGTGCTTGATCAGAAGGACCTGTGGAACCGAGACATTGGTATGCTATCGCCCCGAGTACAGCTATCCTGTACGTGTTCCGCCAGTTTGTGCATGTCGCGGAGAGCATCATTAGGAAGTAGTAGTTCTTGAATTAACCGGTGTAAGTTGAGAAATAATAAGTGCCTGGTGGCCCTGGGCGGGGAATTGCTATTGTTCTGGGATACCGATAGCGGCGTGTACTAGGACTTGCTTTTTGAGGTCTACGCTTGACATGGTAGGGGAAGCTTTCCTAAACATATGAAACACCGTTTCACCATCATGTAGTCCTGAATGTGGTGAAGATGGGTGCTCCGCTGACATGCCCGGCCATCCACTCCACGGTGATTGGAAACATTTCATACGCAGGTTTGGGATACATATTCATTTGGAGGTTTGGGACTAAAGATGTCCCTGATACCCGTACATCTTCCTGCAACTTCTAAGAGTTTTCGATTTGAATTGTACCCGAGCTTAACAAAGCCTCTCCGAGGAGGCGCGAAGCGTCTCCGAACTCGCACCCTGCAAGCATCCTATAAGTCCCTCCTCCTCGGGGGAGCGAACTGCGGGACAGCGTCCCCCCTCCACATAAAGAGGGGCTTAGTTAAGTTAGCAAGCATCTGACTTATCACAAGTCCCTCGCTTCGGAGGGCCCTGGTAACCTGGGCTGGCGCGAAGCGCCACCGCGCGAAGCGCGACCTCTGAAGGAGGGACTTGCAGGTAATCACAAAATTTTGGCGTGAGGGCTTTTGCCCTTTTAGGGGGAGATTTTTCCTGCCCCCCTTTCCGGTGTCTTCCCCTGACAATTACTTCACGCCTGTGGTACAAAATACCTGAAATTTCTCTTCCTTTTGGTGCCAATCAGAACATTATACCTCCTCACACTGTCCTCCCTTTCCCCTTTGAAAGTTCAGTTTCCTTCTGCCCTTATAGCACTAGCACATTTGTAGTGGTGTTTGATTCAGTTATGTGTTTTTGTTGTCTCACAAGTTGTTACTCAGATTCATAGTATGCAATACCATAGGCCAAATTACACTTAAAAAAAGGGTCATGCTGCACGCACTACCAAAAATGACCACATGCACTCCAAAAAGTAGTACACAAAGCGCACTCCAAGGATCTTGGAGTGCATGGTCACGCACTCCAATTAATTTGGAGTACATAACATTCCACTTCAAAATAGAAATATCTTGGAGTGGAGAATCATGTACTCCAAAATTGTTGGAGTGCATGACCATGCACTCCTTCTTTTGGACCCCCAGTCATATGAAGATTGGAGTGCATGAGGTGCACTACTAATAATTTGGAGTACACCCCTCACACACTCCAATCCGCATTGTGCTCCCCAACACCCAAGTACCCCTTCCACACTCACCACCGCGCAAACCATCCACAAACCAACCACGCAACTGTCCAAACCTACAACCTTCCCCAGAACACGCCATGTCAAATCATCAGCAGACAAATGGCGTGACCGTCACACCTGAGATGTGGAATCAAATGCAACAAATGTTTGCATTCTTTCAGACATCACAACAGAACGTAATGGCCCCTCATACCCAACAACCAACTCCAACAAACCCTCAGACCGCCCCTCAGGCACCGCTACCAACACCGCTACTGACGGGATTGGCCCCTGCACACTTGCATCAGGATCTTGTTACCCCAACCCAGAACGTTCCAGAAGAAAATCCTTGAGATCCTTCGCACCAACGGTGAAACTGATACTTTACAAGTATCAGTATTGTGTGTGTATTGTATCGAAATAGATGTATTTTGGATGTATTGGTTATCAGATACAATACATGGTTTTCCAAAACTGTGTATTTGGGTGCCCAATACAATACAATACTGCATGTATCAGGGGAAATACATGCTGTATCGTATTGAAATACATGTATTTGTGATGTATCTGATATCAGATACAATACACACTTTTCA
Source organism: Puccinia triticina (assembly GCF_026914185.1). NCBI lineage: Eukaryota > Fungi > Basidiomycota > Pucciniomycetes > Pucciniales > Pucciniaceae > Puccinia > Puccinia triticina. The sequence goes on along the minus strand of NC_070560.1, from coordinate 4,689,569 downwards.
AAACTATGTATCACCAATACAGATACAAATACACATATTGTATCAGTTTCACTGTTGTTCACACCAACCACCCTCACCACTCATTTCCAACTTTGGTACCCCTGCAGATGTTGCATCCAAACCCGAAAGTCCCAGCAAAGATCCTCTTTTGACTCCAATCCCAAAAAGCCCAGCAAAGGTCCTCTTTTGATCACTGATCCAAGCAGCTTCAATTATTTGAGCGGTGGTAAGATTTGATGTTTGAATTGACTCATTTGTTTTCAAAACTTTCTGAATTATTGCCTCTGGTATGTAGAACCACTTGATCCCCCTCCGGAGGCTCAATTTTTATCTGTCAACAACTTGTTCAATTTCTGTCAAACATGGTCCAGACACCATGGATATGCAGTGGCTAAAGCAAACTCGGCTCCCGGAAAAAACTTATATATTCACTGTGATTGATCTGGAACATATTGCGGAACCAAGGTGCACGATTCAGCACAAGCAAGATTGAGTGTCCCTTCAAACTCTATGGTTCAATCCCAACTAGCAGAAAAATTTTGGACAAAAAATGGACCCTTCAAATTTGTGATGCGACACATAACCATGATCCGTCACCTGGAGCCTTGTTGCAAACTGCTCACAGAGCACTTCTTCCTGAACAAATTGAAGAGATCCGCAAACTTTTGAAATCAAATCTCAAGCCCGCACAAATCTTACTACAACTGAGAACGTCCAATAACGGCACATTAGCAACCAACCGGACGATTTCAAATGCCCTGCAGAGGATGTGAGGATACACAAATCACTCTTTGTTTAGAATCTTTGATTTGTATTCAGCCAGTAGTAGTAGTTAAGCAGACTACACAAGATAAGCAAATGATAACAAAAGATGATAAGTTGAGAATCACACAATCAATAAGGAAAAGAAACAAAAAAATAACACACTGAGTAAAGATGCTATCTATACTGGAAACTGAACAACGTAACAACATTTCAAATAAAAACAAGATTAGAACAGAACACACTAAAGAGAAAACAAGTTTTAGTAGTTACTCTAATCAAAAACACTAAGATAATACACAAACACAATGTGAACCTAGAGTATGTTGCTGAGTAGCTCCTCCTGAACGAGTTGACCTTTTGGTGACTTGACTAGATGATTGAATATCGATGATAGGTGTAAGTTAATTGTCACGTTTACTTTATTGATAGTTGATCTTTTACCTTGTGATTTTCTTCTGATGTTGCTTGACTTGATGCCTTGAAGTATTGATTGCCCATGATCCCAACGACTTGAGAGCGGTACCAAAAAAAGTGAAGAAAAATTTTTAGAGATGAAACTTAGAAGTGCCTGTACGTTCCCGCGCGAACACAACAATGCATATTCAACATGCACTAGCCCTGAATTATACTCAACACTCCTCCTTAATTTGATGAGACTAGTTGTAGTTGCTTTATCGCCACAGACACCTTGATGAAACCTAGCAATATAGTCAAAATGTCGGCAATCATGTCATTTGTTGAGATATCTTCAATAATCAACTGATTCTTAGCAACCACATCTCTCAAATACTGATAGCAAATTTCAATGTGCTTTGAATTATCTGATAATCAAAGTTCCTTGCTAATGATTACAGCCCCAGAATTGTCGTTCTTGATGACCGGAACTCCAACCGGAACCTTCATATCAACAAGTAAATTCTTCATCCATCGGATTTGCTTATCACACACGTTGATCACAATGAACTCGGCCTCAGTCTTTGATTGCACCACAATTGTTTGCTTCTTTGATTTCCAGCAAATTAAATTTCCTTGAAACATAACAACAAAACCTGTAGTCAATTTTTTATCCGACGTAGACATTGCAAAATCTGCATCCACATATCCAATCAATTCACAAGGTGCTCTGCCAGCTTTTATTTCAATACCAAGATTCTTTGTGCCTTTGATGTACCAAAGAAGATGTTTCGCCAGAGACCAATGATGCTGAGTAGGTTTTGACGAATAGCGCAACAGAAGATTAGTAGCAAACACAATGTCTGGCCAAGTATGCATCGCCAGATAATTGATTTACCCCATTGCCTTCTGCATCACAGCAGCTTCAAACGGCGTGGATTCCAGTTCAACTTGATGAAGCGCATTAGTTGGCAATGGAGTCTTCATCGCGTTTGCACCTTCCATATTAAACGCCTTCAAGATCTTCTCAGCGTACGCCTGATGATGCAAAGTAACCGAGTAAGCTTTCCACTCCAGAGTGAACCCAAGATTCTGACTTGGATTTTCTTTTACTTTGATTTTGTAAGCCTTCAACAGTTCAGAAAGAAAAGAAGTTATTAGGGATGTGCTTTGACCTACAATCAGGCCATCATCCACATATATATGCAAAAACAACGTGCGGTTGGCATTGTAGAACAGTGCATCATCCATAATCAACGGTGTGAGACCCAAGGACTTCAAAGTGTTGGTAAGGTAATTTTTCCACATACAAGGAGCTTGCTTCATACTGTACAACAATTTGTTCAGCTTCCACACCCAATTTTCTTTGCCTTTGACCTCAAACCCCAAAACCTGAAAAACATACACATTGGCGTCCATTTCCCCATGCAAGAAAGCTGTTTCCACATCAAATTGATACACCTTCCATTTGAATGTGACCACAATTGAGAGAAGAATCTTGAACGTCTCAACTCGACCAACTGAGGCATAAGTGAGAAAGTAATGTTTATTTGGTTCTTGATGATTCCCAAACCCAACCCAACAAGCCTTGTAGTGGATAACTTCATTAGCCTTGTTAAGTTTTCAACACAATACCCACATCCCACCAATGATCTTCTCACTTTCCGGAGGCGGGACCAAATCACCAGTTATATGAGCTAGCTGTGACACATGCTCATTTGTCATGTCCTCAATCCACAGCAGTTTCTCCTTTGGGCTGCTCAGTGCTTCAGCCATTGTTACTTCTTGGACTAGATTTACAACTTCTGGTTGTTCATCAATTTTTGCCGAGCTTGCCGCAATACCCCGTCGCCTCTTCGTCGACAAGGTGTTAGATGAATCAATATCCCCACGAATTTCATTCGACGGCTTGAAGTTTGAATTCCATTCCCAGCTTGGCTTCAGACGACCCAATACGTTTTTGGACAAAGTAAAATGCCGTCCTTGGTTTGGACGAGATTGAGAAGATTCACCAATACAATTCGGGCAAACAGTTTCACCAGTTTGAATCTCTTGTCTTGCTTTTTCATCACAAATTTGCTGACACCGTTGTAGCCATGCTGTTTTTGTCTTCACAGAAACGTCAGAGTCTTCATCACTTTCTGAAGTGTGATTTAAATTGCGTGCACTGTTGGAGCTTCTGCGATCGACCTCCTCATGACTAATATGCAAAAAATAATTAATTGATTAAAAAATGTTTTTTTTGAAGTTCTGATTGCATGTATGTTCATAATTTTAGATGAATTTTGATATTATTTGGGTCGCGTAGAAATGAGTAGAAAAAACTGGGTACGTACGCGGAAAAGGGGGTACACAAAAACCGGGTACAGACGGGGAAAAACCGGGTACGTTTATTAACCCCCTATTTTTATTATTCTTCCTGGGAGGGTTTGGGAGTCGTTCACCCAAAACAAGCGCCCCCATGCGTTAATTTGGGAGTCGGCCGGGGGGGCCAATGGGAAACCCCAGGGGGTCGTGACAACTCCCCACCCATCACACACATCACACACCCCAACCGCCACCCAATCGATCAAACCGCACGCCGTCTGTGACCATGATTAACTCAGCCGCCCCCGCTGCCGCCCAGGACTCTCTGGCCCCTGTTGCCGCCATTGAGCACGCCAAGCCCCCTGTCGCCGCCATCAAGCACGCCAAGCCCCCATTTCCTGGCGAGCACACCGAGCCCCCAGTCGCTGGGAGCACGCCAAGGAAACCCCAGCTGCTGGCAATAAATCTGTAGCTGCTGGCAAGGGTCTGGTGGCTGTCAAAATGCCAGGTAAGCCCCCTCCCCTGCCGACTACCTCCCATCCAAAATGCACAACAGGAGGCACTGAGCCCCCAACACCCTTGTTTCCGCCCTCAATCCAGCTGCCAATCAAGCCGCCGCTGAAGGTCCCGCAAACGGGTCTGGCATTGACGCTGACTCCCTTGCCATTGCAGCCCCAGAGTCTCTTACAGCCGTTGACTCCCACGCAGCCACCAACTCCCCAGGAGCGGCCATTCTAGACCCCCAAGGAGCAGTTCTAGCCCCTGCCTACGCTGCCAACTCCTGTGACCCCGCCGACTCCCAAGCTCCTGCAGCCACCAACTCCCAAAAGCCTGCCCTAGCCCCCGCCTACGCTGCCTACTCACGTGACCCTGCCAAATCTCAACCTCCTACAGCCGCTGACTTCCAAACGCCTGCCCTAGCCCCTGCCTACGTGACCCTGCCGCCTCCCAAATAGCAGGATCCACCGACTCCCAAACAGCAGCCGCCAACTCCCAGGCCATTGCTGCTGTCAAAGCCTGCATTCAGACCACTGAATCCCTTAAAGACATCACTCTAGACCCCCTCCTCCTTCAAATTACTCAAGAAATTGCCAAAAGAAATCTCGAAAACCAAATACATGAAGAAAATGAAGAATAAATTGAAGATTATAGCTTAGATCAGAATCCAGACAAGCAGAAGATACTTGAGAAGTATGTAGAGCTAGCTAGAGAAGATAAAACCATAGAAGATTTTATAGTAATGTTAGAATTAGACAAATATAATATCAACAATGATCCAAACTCTGAAATTATTCCAACTCAAAAAAACCCAGAAGAAATCAAAAAAATATTTGAGAAAATTGCTGAAGAGAGAACTGAGAAGGAGCTTGAAGAAATGGAACTTGAGAACAAGAATCAACCGGATGATGATGACTCAGTAAATGAAGAAGGAGAAAGGACAATCTAAGACAACATTCCTGCACCGCCAGCTGGAATTTTTGACAACGTTGAAGCGGTTAAGGGGCCCATCAAAGAATTTGCTTGTGCGCATGGCTATGGGATATTGGTGAAACACTCTGTTCCTGGAAAGAGTGTCAATTTTAAATGTTTCAGGTCTGTTATTTCTCACTTCTTTTTCATTCTTCTGTTACTATTGGAATATCCCATACTGACATAAAATCCACATTGAAATGATCCAGAGGGGGCAATCCTGCAAAAAAAAAAAAACGTAAAGGCAATACTTGTGAAAATATATCATCTCAATTGATTGGCTGTCCATTTGCTGCGGCCGTATACCACCAGAAGAAGAAGGGCCACTGGAAATTCTCAGTCTCCAACTCAACTCATAATCACCGCCCCACCGCCGCCGTTTCCCACACTGTTCACTTTAAGCTCAGCGACACCCTCTACGAAGAAATGAAAAGACTTGGAAAGGCTGGATTGCAACCGGCACAAATACTTGTGTCAGCCGGGCTACTATAATAAGTTAGAGCCCGGCTAACTATTGTAGCATTACAAAAATTGTATGTAATAATAGCGGCACAGAGCGCCGCGTACAAAACAGACTTCTTTCTTGTAAAAAGACCTAGCTGCGGCGCGGAGTGCCGCACACATAATAATAAAAAAGATTCCTTAGACGAGTAAGGAAAATAAAGCTCCGGCCAAAGAATCAGCAGGAGAAAAAATATTAGTTCAAACCCGTTCTCAAGCCAAGAGAACGGGTCGTCAGACACTCTCAAGAGACTACTAAACAGAGAGTAGTCTCTACGAGAAATAGAAGCATTTCGGTCGGGGAGGAGAGAAACAGAATTATACTACTCCTCCTCCCCCGGCCAATGATGGAATACAAACCACGCTATTCCTTGAGCCGAGGAATAGCAAAAGGATCGAATAACAAATAAAGTGAACGGGAGCGAAGGGACTAGTAGAATCCCCCTTCACTCCCGTCACCCTTGAAAGAAGCACTACTTCCTCCGGCCGAGAAACCGAGGAAGTATTTACAATAAGAGCTACAACCCTACCGGTTGTAGCTCGAATATATAATTGAGGGCCTTCAGGCGAAGGAAGGCCCCTCAGATACCTATTATAACCAGCTCGACACCTCGCTAGTCTCGCCACTCGTCTTTTCGACCAGTTTGCCAGCCTGACATCGCCTTGACTTCGGTTTTTTTCGGATCGATTGTGTTTTTTTTGTCGCAGACTTCTTTTTACAAGTAAGTCTGCGTTTTTTTCCTTTCTACCGGGATTTCTATCCCTTTATATCCCCTGGGAGCGAGTCATCGCGCAATCACCCCCTTCCTGAGGGCCCCAAACGTCACAGGTCACAAAAACTCCTGCACATCTCGTGCGCAGGCCCTGTAAGAACTGCGGAGGGCACTAAAACACCCCAGGCGCCCCTGGCCCCTCCGTTAACCCCTTTTTTGGGTTCATTAGAAATAGCTTCTTTAGCTATTTCGCACTTTTTACCGCGCTTTTGCTGCGCGCGCTACTGTACCGTGCTCTGTCGCCAGCGTAGCTAGAAGAGCACTTGTGCTCTTGGCATCACCGAGCCTGACAACTTGAATGCCTCAAGAAGCTGCACCCTGACAAGACAATCTTGGCCACAATTGATATGATTTACTTGGCACAAAAGTGGGCTGCGCAAGAGATGTTGCAAGGAATCAGTCCCATCATTCACCTGAATGAAACTCTGGCTGGAAAGGATTTCACAACAATGACAAAGGTTGACAAATCTGGCAAGCTCAAGGGCCTTTTTTTCTGTCATTCCCTCTCTGTTAAGCTTCTCCATCAGTACCATGCAATCCTTTTCCTTGACTGTACATACAAGACAAATAAGTATTTGATGCCTCTCCTCCACATCACTGGTGTCACCGGAGCCAACAAGACTTTCAGTTTGGCATTCTTCTTCCTTGCCAAAGAGACACAAGATTATTACAACTGGGCCCTCAAATCCCTCCTGACAGTTTTCACTTCCAACAAGATTCCCCTTCCTGCTGTTGTTCTGACTGACCAAGAAGAAGCTCTCATCTCCTCTCTCCAGTCCAATTTTCCGAATTTGACCCACATGCTGTGCACTGGGCACATACAGAAGAACTTGGTCTCCAATGGCGCGAAAAACATCAAGGACAAGGCTAAGGAGTTTGAAATGCTTCAACACTGGAGCAACTTGATGAAGATGACTAGTCCAGGTGATTTCAGCTCAAGCTTCAGTCAGTTTTGCGCGAAATACGGTGAAGGTTTTGGAGATTATAGGATGGAAACATGGCTTCCAGTGTGTGAAAAGTATGCTAACGCTTGGACAAAGGATATACCACATTTCAACCATTGGACAACGTCTCAAATCAAATCATTGCATGCTTTCATTAAATCTTATCTCCTGGGCCCAACACTGCAAGAGCTACGCTTCGCTACAAAAAGCGGCGCTTTTGCGTAGCGAAGCGGAAACACGCTACTCTGGATCCAGAATAGCGTTAGCGCTAGCGGAAATCGCTACTTTGAGCGGTAGCGAAGCGCCAGAACCGCTACTGCAGTTTTGGCCTGCGCGTAGCGAAGTGCTTTTTTTGCCGCTTCGCTACAGTATAGCGCAGCGGAAAAATTGACGCTTTTTGGCGCTAATAGCGCTTTTTAGCGCCAAAAGCGTAGCGAACCGGGTCGCTTCTGTGTCAAAAGTGTAGCGGGCATCTCTGCCTTTTGGTGGAAAATGCCAGAAATAGTACACAAACATCAATCCTCCATCATTTTATGATGTGCAGTATTGATGTTTGACTGGTGCTATGGTAGCGCAGCAAAATCGCTACAGTAGCGTTTTTTCCGCTACTATAGCGAGAAGCGTAGCGAATTGCCGCTACTCTGCGCTAAAAAAAGCGTGCTATTTTCTTTAATTTTTTCCCCTTAAAAAATGTAGCGAATAGCGAAGCGCCAAGTCCGCTACAAAAAGCTTAGCGAAGCAAGGCTAAAACCGCTACGCTTTTGCTACGCTGCCGCTTTTTGTAGCGTAGCTCTTGCACTGTTGCTGGGCCACAAAGTTTCTTTTGCTGCCATCATCAAGTTAATCAAGAATGCGCTTGAAGCTCAATCCCACAAAATCCCCCGGCGCATCACAAGGAGAAGATTAGAAGCCTTTTATCAATAGGGAAGATTTCTTGCTCTGTCACGGCCGGATCACCCACTTTGCTCTCCGGAAGGCGCAGGATAATCTGAGAGCAAGTGTCAACCTGGAGAATTGGCACAGGTGCAACGGGTGTTACAAAAACCGCATGGGAATTCCTTGTAAACATACACTCTGGCAGCACACAATGGATGGCGATAGGATAATCCCCGAGGATTTTCATGTTCAGTGGCACATGAAGGTAAGATTTGGGCTTTTGTTTTCTCTTTTTGTCATGTGGGGGGGCCTTGTATGGCCGGTTTTTGTGGACAACTCCCGTTTTTCCCTTGACAACTCCTGTTTTTCCGTGGACAACTCCCATTTTTCTCCAACAACTCCTGTTTTCCCCCGCGCGCTCCAGGGAATGGAAAGACTCCCATATTCCGCCATTGCGGCATGCCAATTAGGATAAAAACTCCCGCCAACTCCCAAATCATCAAAGCACACGGCCTCAATTTGATGAACAACTACAGCCAACTCCCATTTGTCCGGCCATTGCCACCCCTCCCTCCGATTTTCAACCTCCCCTGCCTCATTCCCTTACTGACTGGAGTCTTTTCATTCCCCACAGGATCTTCACGCACTTGACACCCGGGCTGATCTCACCCAAATAGAGCAAGTCAACTGGATCCGCAAAAGGCTCCTGCAGATGGCGGTCCATTTACAGGCTATCAACAGCCTATTGGAAGGCTCTGGAACCGTCGTGACTATCCAGGAATCAACACAAGCTCAGGCCACCCATGGACGTCCAAAAGGCGCGCTAAACAAACCAAAATCAACAAAAAGGGACCCCTCTGCCTTCAAACACATTGAAAATAAAAGGAAGAGTGAAGAAGGAGCAACAATGAAGTCCAAGAAACAGAAACCAGAAAAGTGGAGAAGGAAGAAATGAGACAAATGAAGGAAGAAAGAAGAGGAGAAGAAGAAGAAGAAGGAACCAGCGCCCAAGAAGAGGAAACTCCTGGCCCAAAAGTCAAATACCACCAAGAACGTTGCTCCGTCTCCTTCTCCGTTGCCATCTCCATCGCCATCACCCTCCTCACCTGCGCTTCCTCCTCTTCCGCCACCAAAAGCCCAAGTCCCGACAAAGCACTTCAAACCAATCCGCGTCGCCCCTAAGAAGCCAGATCCACCTTCCCCTTCCCCTCCTGTGAAATCAGCCTTGTCTGCCGCCGCCCCTCCACAACAACGTCTGTCCCGCGCTGCTGGGAAGAAGCAAGCTCCAACTTCCCCTTCCCCTCCTGCTCAATCAACGTCATCTGCCCCCGCCCCTCCGCCAAAATCCAGCCAGGTACCCCCTCCGCAAGCCTTGCGAGCCACCCGAGTCCCTTCACCGCCAACAGCTCCAGTCCCTCCACTGCCAACAGCTACAGTCCCCTCACCACCATCCAAGGAACCAGTCAACCAACCCAATTGGCTCAATCAACTCCCATTCATCATCAGAACCTTGGTCAAGCGGATACTTGACGTTGATTCTGATGTCCATTGTGGATTCCGCACGGTGGCATGGTGCTTGGGGAATGGTAAGGGTGCTTGGGGTGCAGCCCAAGACGCTCTATCCAACAAAATCAACAACCAAAGCAAGTGGTACGTGAAGATGTGACATTTCCACAAAATTGAATCAACTCTGGCCAGAATAAACTTTTCCAGTACCAAAGGTTGCGGCATCACTGCAAAAAAAACTGTGTCAACTGTGAGCAGTTGACATGTGGTAACTCTGAGGAAGCTTGTGGTGTTACACCAGCCTTACTCAAGGTTTGACTCAACCCAAGCTTTAATGCACAGTCACTGTGCACCTTGCACAGTGACTGTGCCAAAAAAGACACTTGTGCATTCAGGTGGAGTTACAATGGCAGCTTGGCTTGAGTATCCTGCATGTCAACTGAAAGCAGTTGACCAAGTTTTTTTTGCAGTGCATGGCTCATTGGATGGCAATGCCCTCTTCTGGCAAAGCAATGGCCAAAACTTTCCAAAGGCCAGTTTTTCATTTCACTGAAGAGTGGTCTCAAACTTTCCTTCCCTCCTTCTGCCCTCCTAACAAAAACCCCCCAATCTTCTTGAATTTCAGCTGGCAACTTGATCACTTTGTGGCCTTAAAACTATCCTCCCCTGAAGTCTTCCCTGCTCCTTCCCTACAAAAGAGCTGGAAGTTAAATGCCAACCCAGAGGCACTTGGTTGGGAGGCAAGATACTCCCATTGTTTTGCCCAAACAGGTGGAAGAAAGCTCCTCTTTCCTGATAAGAGTGGCAAATATTACTAATATTTCCTTTTGTAGTTTTCATGTATTGGTGATTGTTCTAGTCTTTTTTGAATAAATATTGTGTTTATTTCTCTCTAGTATTTTTTGAATAAAGACTGTTTTTATTTTCTTGTCCTTATTATTTCTGACAGCTCTGAGATTTTGTGTCATCAAACATGAGGTACATATTGTGCCCATGAGGTACAAATTGTGCCCATGAGGTACAAATTGTGCCCATGAGGTACAAATTGTGCGCTGGTAGGGAGAATGTCTATTGTGGACCTGCACCCCTCATATCTCATGTTCTGATGGCACACTAATGCCACAAACTTTATAGCGCAGAGGAGATGCAGTCTTGAAATATCCCTGAAAACTTTTGACTGTTTGGGTGTGTAACACAAAAGTTACACAGTTAGCAGTCATTATATCACAGAGTTTATGCAGTCTTAAGATATCCCTGATATTTTTGGACATTTTGGGTGTGTGACGCAAAAGTTACACAGTCAGCAGTTATTTTCCTACTACTTTTGGGACACATCCCTTATATCTCATTTCCTGATGGGACAATACTGCTAAAACCTTCAGTATTGTCTTTTTATGTGTATTTCTCTGTCCTCTCAAATTTTTATGCATGCGGTAGATGGGAGGAAGAAGTTATGGTTTTTCATAAATAATAAAAATAATAATAAAAATTAGTTGGGACAACTCACAAATTCAAAATAATTTAGGTCGACGACTCCCAAAAAACCCGTACCCAAAAAAAGGGTCTAGGTCAATGTCAAGTGCTAGTCAAGAAATGGTCGCACCAACATATGGGAGTTCTTTTCCCAAAAGTTGGGAGTTGTTTTTCCAAGTCCATATTTAAAAGACTTAAAGTCTAGGCCTGATCTTCTATCTTTCTCTCTCTTTCTCTCTATCTCATTGTTTGTATTTCTTTATCCCAAGCAATCCAGACGATTCCCCCTCCTTTTCCTTGTGTCCTGTTGTCACACAAGAGACTCAGACTCACAGTGCCTGTGTAATCATAACCTAGTTTTTCCTAGATTCTGAATTTCAATCAGGAGGTCTGTGCATCTGCTCCTCAGTCATCATTATCCTCTGATCCACTAATAAACAACCTTCCCCTTCCTTTTCTTCCTAAGTTCCTATCTTCTGACTCACCTCATCAAACAACCCAGTTCAATCTGTGAACTTGTATTGATCAAGATATTGCCTAATTTTTTATCCTCTTTTTGATTGAATTAATATCTAGAATGGGTGTTTGGTCCTGTTCTCCACTTGGTGAGAAGTGAACCCATCAATTATCTCTTCTTTGGCAGTCTTTCCACCATTTGTTTTTATCAAACTAATTCTTTGTTATTTTACCTTCAGTCCTGTGTTTCTCTTTTCCTGTCTCAAACTCTCTTTGGGTATGCCTATATTTCTTAAAACCTTGTCATTTTGACAATATCTTGTTTTGTTACCATTAAACTTTGTCTATTTAGATCTGGTCTTAGTTTCATAGCAATTGAAATTTAGGTTCTTTAACCAGAAATCTGGAGCCAGGTTTGTGGCAAAAAGTTACAAACACAGGAGATGCTTTGACTCCAAGAATGATATTTTCATCAAAATCTGATGTTGTATGTTTTCATTCATGTTCCTAGCTACAGGATGATGCCTTACCAATGATTCTCAACTCAGAGAAAACTAAAGCAAGTTCCAACATTCAACTAGTTATGTTTCAGCAGGCTTTTCTTGGTTATAGCAGTAAGCAGGGCGCCAAAAACAACACCCTTGATCACATCAGCCATTGGAGGACTTCTTGTCAATCTGGGAACCCCTTCCAGACCTAGATCCAAGCCAAATTTCGCAGGGAAATCTAGGCTTTGGGACTCTCAGAGCCCTCCAGATTGCAATGGGAATTCCTCCATTGCTGGACCACAAACTATCAGCAAATATTCATGTATCCTAGGTGAGTATGCACCTTCATCAGGGGAAAAGTGGTCAGTCAAACATTTTTGGTTTCCTGGGTCCTGCTTCCTTGAGGTCTACCAAGGCAAACATGTCTACAGCAACCCAGCAACCTAACTCAAGGAGTCAGAACCACCCTGCCTCCGGCTCTAATTGGTGTGTCAAAGAACTGCTTGTTGTCCATGGGACGTCCTTGTCTCTTTTTTTGCTCAACAGACATAGGAGCATTGGGCTGCCGCTTGTTGAAGCTTCGCTGGCTTTGTGCAATGATAGAGGATGTTTTTCTATGGAAATGCGCGTGTTGCTGAGAAAGCCCAATCATACACCTCACCTGGTGCGATATGTGCTACTGCTAGGGTAAGGACAAGGTGCACTATCCTCATCAGGTCTCTTCCGATGCCTGGGTCAGCTGCCAGCATACGCCCTTGACAACAGGACGTTTTGGCGACATGGGCAAAACAAGTGAAATGTATTGCATCAATGACTTTTCGCGAGGTGCGTGACGTGACCACTAATGTGTGAATGTACATACACCGTGATCCTCTGGGGACGAGGGCATGATTGCGTTCAACCAATCAACCAATTGCAGCGGCGGATGGAAAAAAGGTGTTATATGATGCAACGGATCGCATTTTGAGCGACAATTGCCCAACTGATGTATACACATTTGAATATCTGTTTAATCTGTATTTCTGCCCATTCCCTTCGCTTGGGTGGTAGGATTCTCTACTTCAGCTGATAAATAAGGATAAATACATGTGTGTTGCAGTAGTCCACCTGCTTCCCCACGGGTTTGAGCTTGGAATTGGATCACGGAAGCGCCAGGAAGCACTCACTCGGACTTACTCACCCTCCAGTTGCCAGGCTGTCATCAGCAAGCTTACACGACAAGTCATTCTAAACCGTACGATAACCAGGACCCCTTTGAACCCTTTTGTTCCGGATGACCTAGGCCTAATCCGTGATCTGTTTGCTTGCAGTTTTGTTCCCATGCCTGATGGGAAATTTTGTGTGTCGGGTGAATGCGCGAGACTCCTTGCTGCCGCTCATGCCCCGCGAGTCATTGCTCCTAATCTCAAGTTTCCTTGGTCTTATCCCTCTTCCGATTGTATCTCGAAGCCTTTGTCCTCGCGTTGCCGTACACCAGTTTCATTATTGCTCTCCCCTCCAGGTTTGATATCTTTGCTACCATCTTCTTGATCTACTACTCGTCTGGGTTGTCAGTGTCTGGCCCACTCGCCAACCTGTGCTGTCGGCTTCATCATGTTTTCTCACATCACCGCCCTCGCCAAATCTCCGAAACTCTCCAAGGCTACCAGTCTGAGCTCCCACAGTGCACCCTATGGCGCTCGATCAGGAGACCAGCTGACAAGCGATTCCTCCTTTGCTTCGATAGATGGCGAGGCTCGTCATAAGGCTCGCCACGCCGAAAGCCATTTCAACAGTGAGCTCGAAACTTTGCGTCAGCACAACGCGGAGGAACCATCAACAGCCCGTTACTCGGGCCGGTTACGTGCCAACTCGGCTCAGACCATCAACTCGATCCTCACCAGCTCGACTCACACCACCAACACCAACTCCGCAACTTCCCCAGGCGTCTTCCAGCCGGGCTTTGGCATCCCAGCCAACACTCGACCAGACTCCATGGCTAGTCAGAGCTCATCCATCAGCTATCTACCCAAGTCAGGCACGCGGGTATTAATATCCCCCTTTTCGCAATCCAATCATTCCAAAGACTCCTCGGGTCTACTATCCAAAGGCCGTTCCACACCCCCTCCTGCGCGACGCCGATTCCGGACTCTCTCCAATGCCTCTTTTTCCATGCGACGAGAGCGATCGGCCCAACAGCCACAGCAGCTAGAAGTTCAGCTTCATCGGCAGCATGAGCAGCGGCAACGGCAGCAGCAGCAGCAGCAGCAGCAGCAACAACAACGACATCGCCGAGCACACACAGATCAAATATCTACTGACAACTCTGGCCAGCAGCAGCTGGAAGAGCACCTGCTTTCAAGGCCAACATCGGCTTCAAACTATCAAGATGTCCCCCGAAAGGCTCATCTTCCCGGCCGGAGTACATCCCAGAATCACGACAGCCGGCCACCACCTTCGGCTGAAAGAGGCCCTCGGAACGAGCGGCGTCATAGCTCTATTCCGCGCCCTGTTCCCACCCCTCTGAAGATTACCAGCCACTCCTTTACCACCAGTCTCCCGGAATCCGCTCACACATCTCGATCAACTCCTAACTCTCGACCTCGCGGTAGTGATCTGTTCTCTGCATCAGGACCGCTGCCCTCAGAGCTTTCATCCTTTGGTTCCGCCCAATCACAGCCCCAGAAGCGTTGGTCGATAGTTGATACCCACATTGGCAGTCACCAAGCTCCGTTGGCTCCTACCGACGCTCGACCAAATCCTGGAAGAGCAGCCCATTCCTTGACCCGTGTCGCGACTACTTCCTTGGCAGTCCCAACAGGTAGAAGACATATCAAGCAGAAGGCATCGTCCCCGGAACGTCCTCATCCATCTCGCCGCCAATCAACCACTCCGATTGCATCTCAAGAGGTTCGAGTGCGACCAGAGTCTCTTATAAACCCGAGCAACTTTCCGACTGAGGCACCAGCGGGCTTCAAATTCAATCCAACGATGATTGATGAACACACGCACGCAAGCCAACAACCCCAAATCCCCATACGCCAGGAGTCCCCTGAGGAATTGATCCAATACCTCGAGCGGCTGATAGGATATGATGAACTTCGGTTGCTCACGCATGTTGACAAACTACTCCACCAGTGCATGTATACTTTTCTCGAAAGTGAATCAACCAAGCAAGTGCCTCAAGATAGTACTCATCCGAACCGGAGGTCGATTGGTAACGGAATATTGGGACGTCTGGGATGGAAAAACAAGAAAGGGACATCCACTCCGGAGCCTCTATCCCGAAGTAAATCGAATCCGCGAGCCGAATACCTCGCTGAAGATAGGAGAGCTACGTTCGGTTTATGGGCCGGCGCCCCGACGCGCCCTGTCAAGGGCGGCGTATTTGGGTCTTCCTTGGAAGACGGTGATACTTTCAGCTGCGTGACGGTCATTGGAGGTCACAAGCATCTCATACCAATTGTAATATTCTCGCTGGTTGAGGAGATCTATGCTCGTGGTAGGTCCCTTTTCCTTACGCGCTCGAGCTGCGCGACAAAAGAAAAGCTGACTCTTCTGATAATTATTCAATCGACGTATGTAGGGATGGAAACACCTGGTTTTATGCGGATTGCCGGGAAGGCAGAGAAAATTGACGCCCTTGCTGATGCGTTCGAACATGCGCCATTGAATAGAGACGGGGTAGACCTTGCCTCGGAGGATATTCACGTTCTTTGCAGCTTGTTCAAGCGTTATTTGAGGGCCTTGCCTGAACCCCTCATGTCTAGAGAGCTCTTTCACATTCTTTGGTCATTTTGTGTAAGGCAACGCAAGTCAACAAACCCGGGACACCTCAAGAGCACGATAGCGGCTGCACAATGTATCATGCGACTGATGCCTCCCCGGTCGTTTAGCCTCCTCATCTACGTTGTCGCCTTCCTATCGCAAATCCCTCTGTTCCCGCAATGCAAATTCAGCTCTACCGGGATAGCGAAGATTTTCGGCCCGGCGCTCTTTGCAAGCAGGACCCAAAGGAACCCGGCCTCGGATGAACGGCCGATCCAGGCTTTAAAATGGGTGTTGGAAAACTGGAATATGCTTACTGACGGCTTGTTAAACGAGCATTTCACTGTGAACTTCTCTGAATCGCCACCTCCAATGGCAGCTTCGACCCAAACCACTTGCGTCTCAGAACCCAGCTCTCCAGAGCCCTCCTACCCATCCCCGATAGGAACCCCCATGGCCGGTCAAGATGTCACCCCCCCTGAACTCCAATCCCCGGAAGAGCTGGCAACAGACGATGCTCTCGAGCCGACATCTGCTAATTCGAGAAGACTTCTCGAATGGCGCTCCCATTCTCAGCTCAGGAAATCCAACAGCTCTGCCCAACACATAGTTGATCGCTACGAAGCTCATGAGAAGAATTTCCCTATGACAGACGACCAGGTTAGACATCTCAAACAAGAGACTTTGGACTCACTGGATGAGATTACTGTTAGCAAACGCCCGCAAGAAGTTGTCTCACATAGTCCTATCATCGAATTCGAGGTGTTGCGTGAGTGAATACTTTGTCTGGACTGAGCTGTTGGGAGACAAAGACGTGCTAACAATCATGAACTGTGCCCACAAGCCAATATCGCCGAAGTCACTACTGAGACGCAGGTGACCTTTAGTAGCGGCGATGATCATCCACATCCCGAACAACCTACCCCGGACATTGTTGGTCAGTATTCTCAATTAGCCCATTTCCCAATAACAAAAGCATAGTGTAGTTGTTCATCTGTTTGATTTCTTTGATATGTATAGGCGAAACCTTCAGTCGCCAAAGTTTAATCGAAGGAGAAGACAAACCAGGGTCGAAGTCGACGCGAACACAGATACTAGTGCTCAATGAACCATTTGGTCAGTAGCTTTACAGAATGCGTAACCCACCAGCTTGACCTAGCTGTAACTGCAATGATTTAACCCGATTCTGCCGAGGAACTTATCAAACCCGTCTTTCGAATCTCACGCAGAACCCACTTCAGGAATGACGAAGCCGATAGCTGACAGCTTGACAGTGCCCGAATATAAGCCAGATATCCGTGCGGTGAAAGGCCAGTCAGGTGAGTCCTGCGTTTGTTCGATAGCCCCCTCCTCCCAAATTACAACTCTAGATACTGACCTCATGATCGGTATAGCCGTCTCCGGTTGTCCAACTCTGAAAAGCCTTGATACGGCTGAAGTCGATAACTTGATCATTCAAGGCCTTCAGCTCCGAGAAACCATGTCAAGGGAAAAACTGTGCGATTGTCAGTCGAAAACTTTTCTTCTTTTTTTTTTTTTTTTTTTGGGGGGGGGGGGAGGGGGGGGGGGGGGGCGGTTTTGGATGGTATGACGGATACTGATTCCCTGAATTTGAATTCAGGTCACACTGAGGATAGGGACCGAGCGGAAAGGATGCTCAAAGAATCGATTGCACTTATCCAGACCCACCAAGACATGCTGTCCCGAATGAAATCACAGTTAATTGGATTACTAAACCAGGAAGGCGAAAACTGAAATCGCTGACATCCAAATTATTCAAGACTCAGATTATGTGGATTAGAAAGGCCGTTTTTTTATACACAACTCTAGGGTCTCAATCATTTTTTATCTCGTCATTCATTTGCCTGTTTCCTTCGTCCAATCAATTACTTTAAGTAAGTTGGTACCAGCTCGTTTCAAAATATTAATCAGATAGCACCAGTCACTCCATATAACCTTGTAATATTTTTTTTCGAAACCCCTTTGCTATTTTATCGTTGATGTTACCCGGACATATGTATTATGCTATATGCTGAGGATTTTTATTTTTGTCTATCGTTGTACATGTTATAGTAAACTTGGTATATACAGTCAAACTTTGTCCAGATGGTTACACACGGTATGTAACAAATCTTGTACCTAGTCTCACTCCGTTGCTTCCTGACTGAATCAAAGCCATTTCATTTGTACTCAACTCTCAACTATCATAAGTTTGTTATCTGTGACTATCAGTCTCAACCTGTCAGCCCCCCCCCCCGTCTTTGCTCTGACAGACCACTATGTTGAGGAGCACCAGGGACTGAAGTTAAGAGGGCTACCAAGTGACACAAGCAGGGGTTTGACGGGAGAAAATATTTCTAGTTTCATATAAGGAAAGAGAGAAGAGAGATGGCTGGTAAAGTCATAGAAATGATAATACTAGATATAAGCATTGCTAAATACTAGCATATGAGATCTAACATGCAGATCATCTCAGCAGAATATGCATGAGTTTCAGGACCATTTGGTAAAGGAACAAGCCTTCTGTGGCAAGCTATTGATCAGAAAAAAGACAAAATACATATTGAGAGAAATGAATTGAAAATGGTGCAGTCAAGTCCAATCAAGCAATAAAAGAAGGCTGAAGGGGTGGAGGGACTAATGAAGCCATTGATCTTTCCCATCAATTTGTAGATGTGATTTGAGGATCCCCAGGTTTTGGTGTTCTGAGAGCTATTTTTTGTTATAAACTAGAGGCCAAGGCGGCTTCGCCGCTGCAAACCTTCAGCTTAAGCTCCAGTGAAGTTTTGCCACATCCTTCAGCCTGCTCTTTCAGATAAGACCCAAACTTGAAAACCCTCCTGGAAATTATAAAGGAACCCTCCAGCTGAGCGCCCAGCATCAGCATTCTTGTGCTCAAGAGGGAAATTTATTTGTAAATAACTGAGGATTTTTGAAACAGGAGAAAGTCTAGAAAGCTTTGCCTAGTGATGTGTGGGCAAAGAAAACAATGGAAAACTTTCTGGTGCCATCAGGAGGTCCTGATGGGAGCATCAGACAGGACCTTTCCACCTGCAGCTGCTTACCTTACTCTGCAAGATGGGTGGTCTTTACCCCAAGGAATCAAGGCTGGAGGCCAGCTCTCCTCTTGTCAATGGGTGACAACATACACCAATCTCCAATGAACAGTGGCCAAGACTCCAGCTCTCCATCTATTCTTCTTTATGGGATTTATTTGTGATGCCCCACCAATGCTTTCCCTCCCTGCATGATGTATCCCCACTCAGTTATATTCCTCCTTTTTACATCTTTTTCTGTGAGGCCATTTTTTAATCTCCCTGTCACTCTTTATTACCAAAACCACAAATATTCTTAATCTTTGTTTAGAGTTTTGTCAGAAAGGAAGGAATATTCACAACTTAATTCTTCAACTCTAATCAATAAATCCTCCCAGCAGATTGTCTCACTTGCCCATTGACTTCATCCACCAGATGAGACCTGAACTATACAGCCAACAATGGCCATTCCAGTAAATTAAACCTGTTTTAATACCATACTTTCATTGAATGGTTACAGTAAAGAGACCTTAGCAATGGGCCTGCATAGTAAAGAGCCCTATTTGACATGTTTTGAATCCATTCATTTCAATAAACAGGCATAAAAACGAGTAGAAGTTTCCTTTAACACATGGTGATCAAGATAAAAAGGGTTAAAACAGAGTGTAAATGGCTGACTGTGGTGATAAACAGTCTTTGGCAAGCTCTCCCCAATAGTAAAACATAAATTACTTTACTTGATACTGTACCCGTGAAAAACACAAAAAATTGGGGGAGTGTTTTATAGTAGAGAAATATTAGGGGGTCTAAAATATGACCAAATCCACCATTATGTAATTGACTGGTTTGAGAAAACACACCATTTGGTCCTTCTTCTACCCCATTTTGGGATCCACTGGTGAACAATTTCATTTTTGGCTGATTGACTGGTTTCTAATTGTGGATTTCTCATATTTGATACCCCCTGTTCTTTACTGATCCTGGAACTATTGGTCATAGTATTTACCCAAAAAAATCTACAATATCTTTACTTTAACAATAAAGGTAAAGTGTATGAATTCCCTTCACATCTGAGACACTTGCAGTTGTGGATATAGACCCAATATTTTTGGGGAAATCTAGCTTTTGGGGCTCCAGATAACTACTGGGAGGCCCTCAGGTCTTCACAGGAAGTCACTCAGTAAATGCTCATTGTTGATACAGCTCATGACCATCCATCTGGGAAGGTTTCAAAGGTCCTCCATTGAGTCATCATAGGTCGATGAGATAACAGTCAGCAGCTGGATTTACTGTCAGTGACCAGACAGCCCTTAAATTTGGGACTGTCTATGGGTGGACCAACAAGACATTTAAGGTAGGCATAGCAGACGGTCTGATATGTAGACCTTTGATTCATTCAGCTAAACTTGAATGCATCATGCAAGTGTGTCAACCCAGCTATATTTGAATTTCACGGTGGATCTGACATTGATTATTTTTCACATGTATATTGATGAAAACATAGATATATATCTGAGCCAACAACTTTTTTAACAAAAAAACAGGACCAATCAATTTTCCGGCCTTCTGTAAGAAGCTCACTGCACTCAAACCTTGCGGACTATATGACTTTCAAACTAAAGAATAAAGAAAAATTTGTTGGTTAATTTCAATGGGAGGCAGTAATATATCTGGAAATCAAATTGGTAATATCTGTGGGAATCAGGAGAACCCAGAGGTTTATTTCATCTTAGAACGCGAACATAAGTCGATGAGCTTTAGATGAAATGAAAGACAGTCTGTTTCTCTTACCTAAGGCTCCAAAAGAGCAAGGGTAGCTGTAATGGAAATGGAAATATAGCAAAAGATCAAGACAACAGTAGGGCAGTCGAGATTGATAGGTTTCAGAATGAAAGAAGGTGAAAAGAGAGCCAAGTTGGAGGTTTGGAGAACGGCCGAGTGTTAGAGCACGTAGGAAAATGCTAGGATAATTATGAACTAAAGGATAAGATTATGACAGGCAGTGGCCAAGAGCGGCGGTGAGATTATGCAAGAAAGTTTGTGAATTGAGAGAACTGGACAAGAGATTGTGAACTGGAGGACTTGAGATCAAGTGAGCAAACAAAGCTGAGTTAGACAGCTCCTTGAGTAGCGAAGGCTTTCTTTTATAGACACAAGTCGCTGTGCGGACTGGTTAGAGAGCTCGAGAGCCCGACGAATTGGGATTCCTTTCTCACTGAGGCGTTCAGGGTTCAGGGAGTATTTGCGCTGCACCTGACTGTCAGGGTTGAAGGCTGAGACATCGCCTGCCAAAGCTGCGGTAAAAGGGTTTGTTTTCATACACGAGGTTAGTTTCGGAACAGAGCTGGTTTCATCATCCAACAACAGCGCGAGTCCGCTTAAGAAGGTCACTTACAGTTGAAGAAGTGTTCTGTGTTCTGTTCACAACCTGATAATATCTGGAAGTCAAAAGAATCAAGATAAATTTTGAGTACCACAGATTTACCTATTGGATACAATCCAGAAAGCTGGAGAGAAAATCATGACCTGTCTGAATCTTGATGTCAATCCGAGTGGATGTTATTTTCATGCGCGATCAACAGGTTGTGAGTAAGGGGAGAGAGGGGATGTTATGTACATTGACATCACAGACGAGGACGTCAGCGCTAAGAAGCTTAAGAGGGAGCGGTCAATGAGCCATCCTGAATATTTATAGCGGATCAGGTGATATTAGCAAGGAGACAGGAGCGGGGAGTGGGCTGATGAGCGCGTAGGATGGCATTGTCGAGTTCGAGTTTAGCGGGAAGATGACCTGAACAAATGGAGAGAACAAGACGCTGCTTGAGTTCATTCATTGGCCATCCAAAAACCTCAGACGCTTTCGAGAGCTGCGCTGATGAGAACGAGCAAAAGTATTTTCCAATTGCCCGTTCCTGAATCATCATCATTAACGGAACTTGCAGCTTTCCTTTTTGACCAAGTCCAGTTTGTACTTCATCTAATATCAATCGAATGATGTGTAATAAAGCCCTAAAATTTGTGAGGTGAACAAAAACCCTGGAATACGAAACCAGGCAAGGAGAATTCCAATTATTAAGATTTTTCCAACAGAATTACCGGCTTGGTGGTGTTCACCATTGCTTACCCTGCTTCAGGTTAAATAGGCTTGAGTAAAACCGCGGTAGTATTTTTTCTTTGCGCTTGTAGGGAACGCTCAATATCAAGTTACTGTTGTGACTTTTGCGGTCGCGGGTTGGCAGCCAGACTCTTTTGTGGCTGCTGGAACGGTAGGCCCAAATACTGCTGGCGGCCCAGGGAGGGCGTGGTGGAGTAGGACACGGTGGGTGAGGTCTCGAGGGTGGGCGTGTTGCTTTCCCAACTTGCCCTATCTAGCAACGAGCTCAAGTTGGTTTCTGTGCCCAAACTGGGCGGCACCGGTTGGTCGAGCTGGCTGAGTGGGTGTCTGGACGATGGGTGACCTGGCCGAGTTGACATTGGCATGCTGCAGGTTGGCGAGGGCGAAGAGGGTCTGAAGGGGGGGGGGGGGGGGGGAGTCGGTGTATTCACAGGTTGCCTATAAAATGGAGGCACTCTTCATGCTTTTAATCCCCAGGCTGTCCCCCGCGCTGTAATTCCAGCCGGTGGTCAGTCTCAACACCCTCCGCTGTTGCACTTGCGCAGTCTGAGGGGCAATATTTGTTGGCCCCCCTTTGCATAATGCCTTCAATGCGGCGCGCTGGGGGCCATCCACCCACCTTTTTTTAACCCTGCTAGACAGGGATGGAAGGTGGGCCCGGGTGCATCAGCTTGCTGATGCTAGCGGGCTGAGTGTGGTTTATTCTTTTGTCAGAGTTTTTTGTAATTTTTGCAGATTTTGTTTGTGGATTTCAGCTGTTGTAAAGGGGAAAACCTTGATTTTTTTTTGTGATTTTGTGTATTTTTAGGGGGAACCCTTGATCTTTCATTCTATGTTTCACTGACTTTAATATACTTGGATTTATGGGCCTAACTAAAAAAATGTGAGTTTTCTGCAAAATAAGGTGGGTTGACAACCCCGCAATGTCAAAACTGCTCCAGAAAACACATGGTTTTCCACATTTACAGAGGGTTTTCAGATGATTTGTCTGGGTGTGTCTGCAAGTCTTTTTCAAATTTTTAAATTTATTTCCTACACTTTGAAGGACCTCAGAACTTAGTGCTATAAACCATTTTTCATAAAAACTCCCTGTTTAAAATCTGAATTTTGAGCTCATTGAGTTTTCTGATCAAATCAATGTGGGCTGTAATTCCCATGTTGAGGGTAACTGAGGTGACACAAGACTAAGAGAGATTTGACAAGGTGTCGAGGACAAAGTCCGAGCACAGTAAGTCAAAGTAAAATCATCATTCAGTGAGGAAGGATAACAGTAAGAAGAACAACTAGACTATATACATGTATAATATAGGCTAAGTTGTGGGTGTATAGGTTAGAAGCATACTACATAGGGAAATGCTAATACACTATCTCAACATCCCAGTGGTTGTTGGGACATTTAAAGATGGTCTCCTACACAAGACAATGTGTAAATTGTTATGGTAACTAGAGGCCAAGGCAGCTGCACCGCTGGAGGGCAAAAAACAACCGGGTACTTGCTGCAGGTACCTGGCACCCATTTGGTGGGTACCCCCCACACCCGCCAAACACCTGCCAGGCAGTGTCAAGTACAGGTCAAACTTAACTAAGCCTCTTCAAGGAGGCGCAAAGCGTCTCCAAAGGAGATTGTTAGGACTAAAGTGCCAATCTTTGCCTGAGGCTGAGAGACATTTCCACAGAAACGTTGTGGTCATTATTCCTGTGTTTGTAGGAGGAAAATTCAAACTTTTATGTGTACTCACAAAACGCCTCAAGATACAGCCAACTGGAAAGCAGAAATGGAATCTAGGACCAAAATAGCCCCTAGTCACCCACTGAAACCACCCTCATATCTCTACCGGATCAGAAGATACGCAAATCACCCCTTTCACGCACCAGTCCGAGTGGGTTCACACACAGACTCAACTCTTGGCTACCATACTTGGCATAATGCATACGGCACATGAATTACTTTTCTTCCTTCCTTTTATCAGGCCTCACCTCCTATTTCCCCTTGCATATGTTTGTTTCCCATTTGCATATCTTTGATCTTGGAAAATCCTTGTATGAATATATATGATCCTGTTTGCATATCAAAGGGACGCATTGTAAATAGTCTAGCTAAATTCCCTCAGTTGTACTTTCTCACCAGCCAAATTCCCTCAAAGCTGTTCCCCTGGAGCTAAATTCCCTCATCATAATTGTCTATATAAGGAGGCCTCTGCCTGCCAGTTGTTTTCTCCTCATCCCATCAGGGGACATTACCCCTCAGATCCTCATGCCATCCAGCGGTCTATATTCTCTACTCACTTATCACTCATATTATCTATCCATATCACAGTTATCAGCTCACATCACCACTCAGTTTCACATACCTTTCACACTTTATTTGAAATTCATATCACCGCTCAGTCACACACCTTTCACCAGTAACCAGTCCCCGGTTCCACTCCTGGTTGAGCTTAGCTCCCTCTCACCCTCATCACTCCTCCCTTTCTGAACTTATATACCCCCAGGCCAAGGACCTAGGTTCAAGCCCCACTCGAGACATCAAGTCGCCGTCACCTATCACATACATCAGTAACCCCATCAACCTCGGACATCGACAACAATCCTCTTATATATCTCATCTTCGAACATATCCTATCACAAAATAAATTGCCAAGCTTACCTTGGTGGTCTTGTTTTCTGATATACAGAAAGGCAGAGCTTGCACCTCACCCATACCTTTCGCCATTCAGCAAAAGGGTCTAACGACACCTTTTGAGTCTTACAACGTGTGATTTTTGTGTTTACTACTCATTTCTCTCAGCATACAATTTGAAGCCTTGTTAGAGTCGTCCTGTGAGAGGGGAGGGGGTTCTGGTTCTGGTGCGCGGGTCCTCCTAGCTAGATTGTAAATTGCTAGATGGGGAAACTCTAAGTCTCTCCCCTCGGCGCCTCTAAGCGGTAGAGGCGCGTGACATGTAAGTACAAGTGAATGACATGTCCTCCCAGGGCGGCGCACGGCGCGTGAACGCAGCTCATAACACTACCCCGCCCTTAACGCCCAAGCCCCCGGCTCTGCGTCCTCGTCCCCGGGCGGCATTAAAAAACCCCTTGGGGAAAAAGCCAACCCTCATCACATCCTCCTCAACCTCTTGTGCCTTCGCGCCGCGTCGGGGAATTTTTTGTTGAAATCGCCGAGTAATTCTTGACAATTTTGAAGGTTTGTGGCTGGTTCCCACGAGTTGGCCTCCGGTCCGTAACCCTTCCATCCAATGAGGTATTCTATCCGCTTCCCTCTCTGTCGGCAATCCAAAACTTCCGCCACCTCCCATTCCATCTCTCCTTCCACTTCCACCGGTTCCGGTGGTTTTGCCCCTCGATCCTGGATTGTGTCTTCTTGAGCTTTCCTAAGTAATGAAACATGGAAGTGCGGGTGCACCCCCTTCATAGAATCAGGGAGGGTCAGCGCGTATACTGAAGGTGAGATTTTGTTTGATATAAGGAAAGGTCCCAGCCATTGGTGGGACAACTTAGGGCTGGGTCTTGTCGTGGAAATATTCTTTCCATTGAGCCACACCGCGTCCCCGATGTTCCAATTGGGAGCTTCATTGACGGCCAGTTAAAACTCCGCCTTATCAAAGACAGGGTCTTGGCTCTCCCGAGGTGTCCAGCCGGTCTGCTGTCGTGGCGACTCTTTGCTATTTCTGTCTTGATGCGCTCATCCGCCGGTACTTCTATGCGTCCCTCGTGGTGTACCACGCCATCAACATAGGAGTAGTTCGAGTCGTTGCCTTGGATACTTTGTATCAGCGTTGTCAATCTCTTGTCATTACAAGTGGCGTCCCGGATAAGACTTATCAATTGGGTGTCCGACAGGATCGGGTCCTCTCGCTCGAATTGGGCCTCCTCCATCCCTAGGACATTGATCTTGAACCACCTTTCGGCCTCCTCCAAATCCACCGTCTCGTCCACAAACCATTCGTCAATTTCGCTTCCCTCCAGTTCAGATACCGCCGCAAAAGTCTCCGGAGTGATGTTGCACGGTTTCAGTAACTGCCCAAATGTCAACTTATCTCTGCCGTCTGGGGCTAAGTCCGGTCGTCTAGATAGTGCATCAGGTTTCGTGGCTTGTCTCCCGGGTCGGAAAATAATTTTGAAGTCGAAGTTCCCCAACGTTTCAGCCCATCTGGCTTGGCGGCGTGTTAAGCTTTTAGTAGTCATAAAGCTTTCCAAATTCCTGTGGTCAGTATAGACTACCGCCTTCAATCGATTCGGGTTCCCTTCAAGATATTGGCGCCACTCCTTGAACGCCGCGACAATTGCTAACAGTTCTTTATTGAATATTTCGTAGTTTCTTTCAGCCTGTATCAAGGATCGTGACAAGTAAGCTATTGGATGTAGCAAGTTGTCCTTTGGGCAGACTTGGGACAGCACCGCGCCTAGTGCGAAATCGGAGCAGTCACACTCCAAAAGGAAAGGTCGGTAAGGGTCCGCTATCTTTAGTACTGGCGCCGTCGTGAAGGCCGTCTTCAAGTGCTCAAAAGCTTCATTGCAGCGTGTATCCCATAAGAACTTTGTACCCGCTTTAGTCAGATTGTGCAGCGGTCTGGTCGTCCTGGAGAATTGATCGATAAACCTCCGGTAAAAGTTGGCGAATCCGATAAATCTTTGCAATTCCGTAATGTTTACCGGTGCAGGCCAGTCCAATACTGCTTTCACTTTTGTTGGATCCATACGGACCCTATTGCATGAGATAAGGAGGCCTAGGTATTCGACTTCGCTCCTCGAAAATTCGCACTTCTCGGGCTTAAGCCACAACTGATGCTTGCTGAGTGTGTCCAAAATGCTCATCACTGCCTCCTCATGGTTGTTATTTGGCTGAGTATATATCATCATGTCGTCCAAATATGCCGCAGTATCCTTCCCGATCCGGCCCAATAGGATGTCCTGGATAAAAAATTGAAAAAATCCCGGTGCGCCTGTTGGCCCGAACGGCATAGTCAACGGCGCAAATTGTCCGGCTCGGCAAACAAAAGCTAGTTTGTCTTCGTCGCCTTCCGCCACGCGTAGGTTGCCGTATGCGTTCCTGAGGTCAAGTTTGGTGAACTGGTCGGCATCGAGTAGACTGTCAACTAAATCCATCGTCAATGGTAGCGGGTATTTATTTTTGACCGTGACCGCGTTGAGCTTTTGGTAGTCGAAACAAGGTCGTAGGTTACCATCCTTCTTCCCTGTGAAGAGAACCGGGGCGGCCCAAGGCGAAGTGGTCCGCCTTATCGTGCCATTCTCTAGACCTTCTCTAACAAGCTTGTCCAGTGCCTCATTCTCGGCTGGGGACAAAGGAATGATTCGGCTGGCCTGCGGGAGTGCTCCGGGGATCAGTTCAACCCTGAAGTCGTATTTGCGTCTTGGAGGTAGCCGCTGTGCCTCTGTCTTGCGGAACATCTCAATGTGCGCGTGGTACCTCTTCGGTACAAGTTCCTCCGCCGTCTTTGCCGGGGTCTGACCCTTGGCGTCCGCCGCCAGTTTGGCTGATGTCGACCAGGAGGTCTTAGCCGCGTCGACGACCACTGCGGTCGGCAATTCCTGTGGAGGGGGTTTTACAAAGCATGTCCGCTTGCCAGTTGTCCTCATAACTGTGCCATCTTGGGATGACTGGAAGATGGTTGGGGACTCACATCGCGGGGGTGTTGATCGGCATAAAGCGCGCACCCCCTCGTCAGTTTTCCTAGCTGGCCTCACTACGGGCTCCTCCCCGTCCTGTGAGGTTTTTTTCGGATCTGACGACACCGCCTCAGCGGTGGCGGTCTCCTTCCCGGCGGTCGTGGTTCCAGTGGATCCTGGCGAGGCGGTGGTGAGCGGTACCTGTTCCAAATGTCCTAGAAAAGGTACCCGATTGCCAGATGTTCCTATGCTATCTGAGGAATTCGGAATTGAGGATACGGGAGATAACTCACATCGCGGGGGTGTTGATCGGCATAAAGCGCGCACCCCCTCGTCAGTTTTCCTAGCGTGCCTCACTACGGGCTCCTCCCCGTCCTGTGAGGTGTTTTTCGGATCTGACGACACCGCTTTGGCGATGGCGATCTCTTCTAGTCCCAGGCGAAAACTTCGCGTGCGCCAGTCAATTCGGTTGCCGTGCTTTCTGATCCATGGCATGCCGAGTATCCCGTCGTATGTATCCTTCAGTCGCGCGATCATGAATGTTGAGGGTTCGGTATCCTTGTCCAGTAGTAAAGTCACCTCGAACAATGACTGGCTTTTGGACCCGTCAAATCCTGAGATGGTCTTAATCGTCTTCGCCGGCGTCAGCCTTAGGCCGGCTTCTGCCGCGAATGTTTCACTCACGACATCGTGGGTGGCCCCAGAGTCTACAAGGAATCTCGCTAGGGTCGGGGTGGTTGTGGCACGGGAGGGTAGTAGAGGATAGAAAGGGGTGCTGATAAACAGCCGGTTATCCATTTCATTTAAACTAATGGAATGACAAGCCCCAAGTTTGACTACTACATCGTCCTCCTTGCTCGGGTGAGGCAACACTGGGTTGCTACGCTACGCTACGCTATTTCAGCGCTACGCGTTAGCGTAGCGGCAAAAAGCGCCCGGCTATTTTGAATAGCGTTAGCGCGCTGTTAGCGCCGCTACGCTACGCTAATTTTCAGCGGCGCTAACAGCGCGCCAATTCTTTGTTAGCGTTAGCGCGCCGCTACAGTCGCTACGCTGCGCTGCGCTGCGCTGCAGCGCTTTTAGCGGAAAAAAAGCCCTTTTTTCCCGCTAAAGGCGCTGTAGCGCAGCGTAGCGCGCGCTCTTTTGCGCCCTGCATGTTTAGCGTTAGCGCAATTGCGCGCATCTGCGCTAACGCTACGCTATCAGCTAAAATAGCTGCGCACCGCGTGCGCGTAGCGTTAGCGCATATGCGTGCAATTGCGCTAACACTACGCTAAAAAATAGCGCATATGCGCTGCGCTACGCTACGCTAACCGCTATGGTTAGCGTAGCGACCCAGTGTTGGGTGAGGCACAACCCTCACACCCGAGCGTCGCCATTTTTTGACTGCTCCGCTCGTCCAGCATCGTCCGGTCCTCCCCTGTCCGCCTTGAGACGCCTGATCTCCTCCTCCAACGCGGTGATTCTAATCGCCTCCTTTCCCTTCCCTTTCTTCGACTTCTCCGGACACTCCCTCGAAATGTGCCCCTTTTCGCCGCATCGGAAGCACAAGCCGTTCCTCATCATGTGGGTCTTCTCGTTTGTCGACAATTGACCTCGCAGAGCAGATAAGTCCATAGCATTCGGGTCAGCCGCCGGGGCGGGATCAGAGTGGGTTGTCTCCGCGCCGTTGATCTCGTTGTCGATTTTCAGCGCTAGATTGCAGAGGTCGGTGAGTTCCGTGAACTGGGTACGCGCAAGGACTAGCGCTAAGCGGACTTCCTTCTTCAGGCCCTGGTGATATTGGCTCATTAAGGTCGCCTTCTCCCACCCGGAATCCGTCGCGTGCTGATTAAACTGGAATGTATATTGAGCGACAGATTTCGTTTGTTTCAACTGACGGAGCGCCTTCTCGGCGCGGGACTTCTTCTCAGTATCGTAGTACATCATTTGAAATGCCGTGGAGAACTCGACGTAGGGGACCGGCATCCCAGCAAATAGTCTAGTCGTGTACGGTTGCGCCCAAGCACTCGCCTGACCGGTGAGGTAAGAGATTGAGAAGATGACCTTGCTGCGGTCGTCCGGAAACATTCGGGGGTTCGAAATGACATACAGGCCGACTTGAGTCACGTAAACTTCCGCTTTCGCTCCCCGAGTCCCGTCGTACTTGTCCGGCACGCTGATCTTGGGGCCTTTTGCCTGGTCTGCTCCACCTTCCGCCGGTTGGTTCTGTGGTTGGTTAACGACGGGGACGATGGCAGGGGCGACCATCCCTGCTCTGGCAGCCGCTAGTTGGGCTTCTGCTCTTTCCCTCAGTGCTCGCTCTTCGTCGACCTTATTCGCCAGCTCTTCGACTCGTTGTCGTAGCGTATTCATATCGTCGGCCATGGCTGTTGGGTTTTTTTTTTTTTTTTTTTTTTTTTTCAAGGTTGGGTTCTGTTCTATTTCTCGTAGCCCGCGCGTTCGGTGTTTGAGATCTGATCTGTCTGTCTGGTTCTTGTTCGGCCCTCGTCCCTCTTGATAGTAGATCTAGCAATATGTTAGAGTCGTCCTGTGAGGGGGGAGGGGGTTCTGGTTCTGGTGCGCAGGTTCTCCTAGCTAGATTGTAAATTGCTAGATGGGGAAACTCTAAGTCTCTCCCCTCGGCGCCTCTAAGTGGTAGAGGCGCGTGACATGTAAGTACAAGTGAATGACATGTCCTCCCAGGGCGGCGCACGGCGCGTGAACGCAGCTCATAACAAGCCTCCTATATCATATTGTAGCCCTGATTCTCAGCTTTCTTGCACAAATGTTTTCAGAAAAATTTGTCACAAACTCATCCCTCAGCGGCCATTCCTGTGAGGGTTTGCCTTGAGCAATACAATCAACGGTGGGCCAATACACTGATGTTATTTGTTAGTGTAGTGTAGTGTAGCCAAAACCAGCTAACAATAACAATGTTTTCTGTTATCTCTTTTTTGGTGTTACTAAAAATACAGGAACTTTCCCAGGAAATAGTGATTGATAACACTAATAACTGTTATTTTACCCTTTCAATAGCAATAAAAGGCCTTTTATTGTTTTTATTGTTTTTATTGTTTTTATTGTTTTTATTGTTTTTATTGCTGTTATTTCCTGTTATTTTTAGTATGGATACTTGTATCTGAGATAACAAATAACATGAAATTTGGATTCAATAAAATGGCTACACTAACAGTTATTGTCCAATAACCTTACTGTAGTCCAGTGGCCCATTGCTGATGCAATGAAGCCATTGGATCATCCAAAGGTCAAGGTCAGACACACTCTCATAGGTTTCTTCAGTACTGAATTAAGAATGACAGGTCTCTTTTCAATACAGAATTAGCACTGGAGGTATGACAAATCTTATTTTCATGTGTTTAGGTTGGGCAGGATATCCCGGGAACATTGGGCCAGATATAGAATCTCAGGTGGATTTTTTCCAAGGGATGGGGGTAGCTGTTATTTTCAAAACATGATAATATTTAGAAGCAAATTCTGATTCTAAAGGTTCCAGAGGCTGTGAAAAAATCAGAGGCGTACAGGTGATACATGGGTTCAAAAGGAAATTGGGACAATTGGCTGGGCAGCCTCAATCCAAATCTGGGATGTTGGGCACAAGTCCCTCCGTCAGAGGTTGCTGCGCTTCCCCAAGGAGGGAATTGCTTTAAGTTTGGTACAGGTGCAGGTCCTTGAATTTTCAGAAAAAGGTGGTTGGACCTGGATAACTGCCCCAAGCCCTCTATTCCTTTGGGGGCCTTAGGTGGCCCAGTGGGTGTACATCTGTCCAAGACGGCCATGAATAAATTTTTGAGGAGGTCATCCGTCAAAAATATCATGGTGCCAAAGACGCTTACAATATTGCCGGAGGCATATCTCATAATGGCAGACGCACTATTCAGAGTGCCGGACACACTTTTGATAGTGGCGGACGCACTTTTGATAGTGGCGGACACACTTTTGATAGTGACGGACACACTTTTGATAGTGGTGGACGCACTTTTGATAGTGGCGGACACAGCGTAGCGCGCGCTCTTTTGCGCCCTGCGTGCTTAGCATTAGCGCAATTGCGCGTATCTGTGCTAATGCTACGCTAAAATCTAAAATGTATCTGTGCTAACGCTATGCTAAAAGCTAAAATAGCTTTTCCCCCTGTGCGCGTAGCGTCAGCGCAGATGTGCGCATAGCGTCAGCGCAGATGCGCACAATTGTGATAACGCTACACTAAAAAAGAGCGCATTTGCGCTGCGCTACACTACACTAAAAGCTATGGTTAGCGTAGCTGACCCACTTTTGGGCCTTTTCAAACTCACCTGTGGCCTTTGGGCCCCAGAAAAGCTTGCATTGGCCCTCTACGCGCCCCTTTGAGCCATTATTCAAATTTATTAGAATATTCGAGCTTAAATTTGCCCAGGCATTATTCGACTCGAATTGAATACAAATACAAATACTCGAATCAATTCTATTTGATGTGCTAGTCTTTTTTCATGCACAATATTCTCAGGGGTTCTTTCAAAAAAAGATAGAGAAAGAACATACCTTGACCACTGAGGACATCCAGTGCCATCTGGAGCAGACCTCTGTGAGTATTTCCTGCACACCCTCGGTTAATCCACCATTTTAGAGGGTTCACTGGCTGCCCTTCATCATACAAAGTTAACCTCCCAGCAAGCCATATATTGAGTGGATCACTCAATGCAGTTCCTGTGCGTGCTTCAGAACAACGGTGGGTAGTTACGTTATGTTGTGTTATTTGTGCTATTTGCGTAACATAACTACCTACGTTATCCACCGCGCCCCGTTACTCTACAAGTAACCTGCCGTTTAAGTGGCATATGGTTAGCGTGACAGGTCTTCTTCTGACGCTGTTACGCCACCTTATCGCTTGGATAACGTGATAACGAGCCCTCAAGGGCCGTATTGGCGCTGAATTCAGCTCGTTATCTGGCGCGCCGCGGGTCCCAATAACGTAAAGAGCAGGAAAAAATGGTACAAGCAGTGGCGCAATAACGTAGCACACCACCATTACAAGTAACTTTAACAATAACGGCTTAAAAACCGTTACATTACCGTTATTCGTAACATAGCTACCCACCACTGTTCAGAAGCACCACTCAGACCGGCAAGAACACCTGTCTGAGGTTGGCGGGCAGAGATTAGCTTTCTTGCAGAATAATTAAGATTCAAAAGAGAAAAGGATATCACTTTAGTTTCACTCATCATTGGATGGGGATTGAGTATAGTTTTTAGTTGCTGAGTTGGAGGTTATTACTGATTTTCCCACATATCTCTGGCAAGTCTTATGGCCTTAAAAAAAATTCAGGTTCCCACTTGGGTACTAGGACACGTCTGCGGGTACCAGGGGCCATCCATAAACTGAGCATTCTCAGCACCACCCCAAAATTTGCCAGACTGAATAAAAATCCATTCTGCTCAGTTTGTGAAAACTAGAGGCCAAGGCGGCTTTGCTGCTGCAAGGGCCAAGGCACTGAACCTCTGCAAGGGCCAAGGCACTGAACCTCTGCAAGGGCCAAGGCACTGAACCTCTGCAAGGGCCAAGGCACTGAACCTCTGCAAGGTCCAAGGCACTGAGCCTCTGCTAGCTCACATTTGGGACACATTCTTTGCCAGCACCAGCACACCCCCCAAAATGCCAGGTGTTCCAACCACCAATTCAAATGTGCAATCCTCCCTGCTTTTTTGTGTTATTTGTTGATATTCCTGTGACATCCCTCTAGGACTCTAGCGGTCTCACTTCTTCTGATGACATCATTGATAAGCTCTGTCCTCAATGACATCACACTCAACGCTCGGATCTCTTAAAATACTCCAGCAAGATTCTCCGCTCGAACCTCTCCGCCTTCAACCCTCAAATATATAAACCCTTCTTTCCGTCACCATTGCTTCCTTCCCTCGGGGAACCTGCAGCATCACATTCTGCCTATTATCATAAAGCTTATTCTTTCTTATATAAGCTGTTCCTCCACTTTTGACATCATCATTGGTCGACATCATCATCACTTTATCTCCTGCGTTATTGCATCGCGCTATCTCCTGTCCGCTCAAGACTTTCTCTCGGCTATCCCTTCCATCGCGCTATCTCCTGTCCGCTCAAGTCTTTCTCTCGGCTATCCCTTCTTTTCGACAATCCGCCGATCTTCATTTGCCGATCTCCATTTGCGCTCGTACGACTTTTTGTTGTCCTCCTGTGTCCTGTGTCTTTTTTCTTCTCGTGTCTATTTATATTGTCCTCTTTGCCTTTAGTTTGTTGATTAACAGATTTACAGTCTCGTTTGGCTCAACTTCCTCCGACTCAAACACTTCACATCACACTCTAAGGCAAAGGCGACATGTCTGGCACCGACAAGAATGACACTCCTGCTTCCAATGGCATTCCCGTTTTGGATGGATCAAATTACACAAATTGGAGTTCAAGAATGTTCATCTATCTTCGCGGAAAGGACCTCTGGGACTGCTGCACCATTCCGATTGCGAATACAGCCACCGATGCGGAAAGGACAGCTTACTTAAAGGCAGGACACAAGGCCATCTCTCTGATAACATCTCGTATCAACCCTCGATGCTACAACGAAGTCGTCAACAACATCACAACTTCTGACCCCATCCTTTTGTGGAAGAAGATTGGTTCTCAGTATGCTTCTCACTCGGTCATCAATTGAGGACGAGTGTTCATGAGCTGGTCGGCAGAAGTTTACATGGGTAACCTTCAGGACTACATTGACAAGACACGTGCACATCTTCTGGATATTGACGCCGTCGGAATTGCTCTTCCCCAAGATATCATCTCCTATCTTGTTCTCGGTAAACTAATGCATGACGATAAACTCAATAAAATCATAGACAATTGCGCTTTATCTGAAGATTGCACCTCATCGCCATATCTTGTTCTGGACGCATTACAGACCTGGTTGACTCACAAAAGCACCAAGACCGACAAAGAAGCGACTGCTCTCATTTCAACCTCAGCTCCTCCGATCAGCAAGTTTCCGTTTAAAGTCATTCACTATTGTGCAAACTCCGTTCACAATCCCAAATGCACGTCTCATGTCGAATCCAAGTGCTATGAGAAATATCCCCATCTCCGTCCTCCTCCAAAAGCAAGAAATGCAAGTGCAAGTTTTGCTCACGCATCCGTTTTCGTTTCTTTCATTTCGGGGCAACCAACTGAAGACATCGTCATCGACTCAGCTGCGTCTCACCACATGCTTCGTAATTGGAATCTTTTCTCGTCCTTCACTCAGGAAAAGATTATTATCAAGACAGGCAATCCTGATTCTCCGCTCGTTGCTTGCGGATATGGAACGGCTGAGATATTCACTAACGGCCGAGTCATAAGATTGGTGGATTGTTTGCTTGTACCCACGATTTCGCAACAATTAATTTCCCTTGTCAGACTTATTGGATTGTCTATCAAGATCACAAAAAACGAGCAGTTCTTCGACATCTCTGATGATACCGGATCACTCTTCTCCGGTGACATTGTCGACAATCTTCTCCATGCCGAGTACATTCGGTGTCCCGCTGCCCTCATTCATTCAAAAGAATCAGATCATGATCTTTGGCACCATCGCCTTGGACATCCCGGCGATCAAGTCATGAAGGCCATGGGTCTTCCAATTTCAAAAGTTAACTCGTTGTGCGAGGTATGTAACTGTTCCAAGATGACTCTTGTTTCATTCCCAAGTCACTTTTCGCCTGTTCAATTTCCTCTTCAACGTCTACATATGGATCTTGTTGGACCCATTAATCCTTCTTCAATCTCTGGCTTCAAATACTTTTTAACCTTGGTGGATCAATACTCATCTTTCAAATTTGTTCGATTTTTGAAGGCGAAATCAGATGCTTTTGAAGAATTCAAGCGATTTGCAAATCTTGTTGAAAATCTTCAAAATCACAAAATCAAGGAGGTTGTTTCGGATCAAGGAGGCGAATTTGTCAATGATTGATTTAATGAATTTTTTGCTGAGAAAGGAATCCTTCAAACTTTCTCGCCTGCCGAAACCCCTGAGCTCAATGGCTTTGCTGAACGTGCGAATCGCACCATCTTGGACAAAGCAAGATGCCTCCTCCTGACCAGCAGCCTTCCGAAAACTTACTGGGCTGAAGCCGTGAATGCCGCAACTTTCATCTCAAATATGTTAGCGACCCCATCTCGTCCCTCTACTCCATATGAAATGTGGACTAAATCCCCTGCTCCTTGTCATTGGCTTAGGTCATTCGGTTGTAAAGCTTTCATCGCAGTGCCGAAGAACCACCGGTCTTGGAAATTAGGGCAGACGGGCGAAGTGGGTATTCTGATTGGTTTCAAGAATGAAGGCTCAGTGTATCGGATTCTCCGCCTGCGTGACAAGAAGCTCATCAAGACTCGTCATGTGAAGTTTGATGAATTGGTTTTTCCTAAGATCTCCAACGACTCGGTCCCTTTTTCGATGAGTGAGGAGTTGGAGGAGGGAGAATGGGCTCAAGATTCTTTCGAGGCCGAGTCGGACGATTCTTCTGTCACCGACCCTTCTGACTTGAATACTAGGAATTCTGAAGATGACGACTCTGCTCATGAGCCGCCTTCTTCTGTCATCATGCCAAGTATTGGAGCCCCATCGTCAAGTTTAATTATTGGTGATGTCTCGGCCGAAAATATTCTTTCTTCTCGAAGAGAGCGCCGTCCTCGAGTTTTTGTCACGGTTCTGGATGACAACATTCCAAATCACTATGATCAGGCGGTGAATGGAAGGGAATCGGGGGGGTGGATTGAAGCGGTTAAGACGGAGTTGGAGGCGATGCGACGTCTGAAGGTGTGGGATGTAGTTGATTTACTCCCTTCTGTGAAGACTGTGGGCACGACTTGGGTGTTTCGAAAGAAGGTTGATGGCGGTGGTGTAATCTTTAAAGCACAATTGTGTGCGCAGGGATTCTCTCAAATTCACGGGGTTG
This sequence comes from Puccinia triticina, assembly GCF_026914185.1. NCBI lineage: Eukaryota > Fungi > Basidiomycota > Pucciniomycetes > Pucciniales > Pucciniaceae > Puccinia > Puccinia triticina. Next base: position 4,653,161 of record NC_070560.1, on the reverse strand, counting down.
ATTTTTCAAAAACGTTTGCGCCGACTGGTCGACTTAACTCTCTCAGAGCGCTGATTTCTCACGCGGCGGCTCATGGACTTCAGTTTCATCAGCTGGATGTCAAGACAGCCTTCTTGAATGCTGATCTCGATGAGGAAGTCTTCTTGGCCATTCCGCAAGGTGTTGACTTAGACAAGAAAAACAAATGCCTCAAACTCAACAAAGCTATTTACGGTCTGAAGCAAGCTCCTTTGGCTTGGTACAATCGGCTGTCTTGCTGGCTCGTCTCTGTTGGATTCAAGATTGCTGTCTCGGACCCGTGTGTGTTCTACAGGTTGGGCAATGAGCCTGTCTGGGTATTCGTTCATGTGGATGATCTCGCAGTTTTTGGGAAGAATGTAGTTCCCTTCAAAGATCAAATAAAAGGAGAATTCGATATGAAAGATATGGGCCAAGCCGACTTGATGCTTGGTATAAAAATTCTTCATGAACCCGAGGCGATTGTTCTCTCTCAGCTTCACTACGTTAATTCGGTTCTTGATCTTTATGGCATGGCAAACTGTCGAACTGTTTCGACTCCTCTGGTTCCGAATCTTCACCTGGACAAGGCTTCGACTGAAGAGCAAGACAGATTCAAGTCGCTTGGTGTGAACTATCGCAGCGCGGTTGGTGCGCTCAGCTACTTGTCAACAGCGACTCGCCCGGACATTTCATACGCGGTCAGCTCGTTGGCACAGTTCCTGGAGGCTCCTGGCATCACTCATTGGGAGGCCTTCACTCATGTGTTGTGCTATCTTTCTGGTACGGCGGACAATGCTCTAGTCTACCAACGTAATGCTCCGGACCCGCTGAAAGGCTATACCGATGCTGATTGGGGGAATTGTCTAGTCACTCGAAGGTCAATTACCGGGTACTTGTCTCAGCTAAATGGTAATCTTGTTTCTTGGCAAACGAAGAAACAGCCGGTGGTCTCCCTTTCATCCTGCGAAGCGGAGTATAGGGCTCTCACCGATTTCTCCTGCGAGCTTCTTTGGCTTCGGCAGTTCCTTGATGAAGTAAAAATCGCATCCTCGGCTGATCCGACTGTCGTCCATGAGGACAACCAAGGTTGCATTGCGGTGGCGAATTTTGAGGCGAATACCAATGCAAAAAGAATGAAACATGTCGAAATTCAGTTACATTTCATTCGCGATGTGATTAAAGACGCGAAAATTTTTCTCAAGTACACGCCTACCAATCTGATGCTTGCCGACTTCCTCACTAAATCAGTTCCCCGACCAGCGCTAGTCAAGTCTCTTGAGAAATTAGGCCTCTTTCGTCTAGAGGGAAGGGGGGGTGTTGATATTCCTGTGACATCCCTCTAGGACTCTAGCGGTCTCACTTCTTCTGATGACATCATTGATAAGCTCGGTCCTCAATGACATCACACTCGACGCTCGGATCTCTTAAAATACTCCAGCAAGATTCTCCGCTCGAACCTCTCCGCCTTCGACCCTCAAATATATAAACCCTTCTTTCCGTCACCATTGCTTCCTTCCCTCGGGGAACCTGCAGCATCACATTCTGCCTATTATCATAAAGCTTATTCTTTCTTATATAAGCTGTTCCTCCACTTTCAACATCATCATTGGTCGACATCATCATCACTTTATCTCCTGCGTTATTGCATTGCGCTATCTCCTGTCCGCTCAAGACTTTCTCTCGGCTATCCCTTCCATCGCGCTATCTCCTGTCCGCTCAAGTCTTTCTCTCGGCTATCCCTTCTTTTCGACAATCCGCCGATCTTCATTTGCCGATCTCCATTTGCGCTCGTACGACTTTTTGTTGTCCTCCTGTGTCCTGTGTCTTTTTTCTTCTCGTGTCTATTTATATTGTCCTCTTTGCCTTTAGTTTGTTAATTGATTAACATTATTGTGAAGCCAACCCTACCAGGAACATGTGGAATGGCTGATTTTTCATCAACCTTCTCTCAATAGGGGCCTTCAATATTGAATTTGAAAAAAAATTGAAGGTAAATTTGAGCTTTATCAACAAAATTGTAAAATTTTGGTAAGATGCCCATGAGGAGGTGTTTTAGGTCAATCAGTGCAAGCAATCAATTTTACAAAAATGTTCATAAAGACCTTAAATAAAGAACTTAAAATTTATCCTAAAGTTTTGCAAATTTCAATTGTGAACCCCCCTAATTGCTCATCTGGTTCAAATTTGAAAAAAAAAAATTAACACAATGCTCAAAGAGCAGAGAAAAACTTCCTCTTGCATATGCATCTCTTGCAGATTGCCATTCACACCCCTTAAATCAGCCCAGGATTTATTACTTTCAAGTTTTTAGTGTTGTTGTTTAAGATTCAGAGCTTCGCAGCAGTAATTCCTCCAGAGTCTACTGTGAGTTTCTTCCACAGGCGGATGATTAGAATAGCTTGCCATGTGGTAAGCCAAATGATCTTTCTGTCTGTGTAATCCCATTGCTGATTATCATTTATCTGAACAGCAAGGAACAAAAATTGCAAATGAGAAGGGAGACATCACCAATACAACAAGTTTTTTTGTTTGGAACCAAATCAGCTGTGTTTTTTATGTTGCAGTTGTGAGCTAATTAGACCATTGATTTTGGTTAGTTTGTTTGGGACAAGGGGCATGCACCCAGACTATCACCTCATTCTTGGCCCCAATATCAAGGGTGGAGGTGGCCTTATCAAAGATGAGCTGCTTAGGCGAGCATTTGTAGACCGGGGGGGAGAGCAGGACATATGTTGTTCCGGAGATGGGCAGGTTGCTTGGGTTTGTGTTGAATTTCTGTCTTTCCACTCATCCCTAAAACCCCTTCACTTTCTCCTCACACCATCTCCACCTATTATATCCTCCTCTATGTGCATGTTTTCAGATCAAAGATATCCAACACTTATGAGTCCACATATTATGGTCTGCTTGTATTTAGTGGTCATGTTTGCCCACCGTACTAGCCTTGTTGACTTTGTTCCTTGCCTAGATTAGTTTGTCAAACTTTCCCAAATCCCTCTTATCCTCTTGTGTGCGCACTCTCTGCTGGGGATATTGATGTACCTTTTAACATGCTACAATGAGTTGAGAAGTTTCTTATTCATTATCATTTTTTATTCATTTTATTCTCACCCACAAGTTGATGTCATGTACATAGTCTATATAACCATAGCCTAGTCCAGAGCAATCAAATCATCGGTTCTCTCCCTCTTTTTCCGCCCTTGAGCCGATCCAGTGAGAAAATCCTCTTCTCACTGTCCAGCATATTCTTGCCGCATCTCAGCCCCCTTTTTGGGTTCTCCAGTCCAAAACTTAACAGTTTGCGTCCACTTTGCTCACGGGCTTGTGGCAACATCAATACTTTTGCTTATACAAATTTGCAGTTTTTCACGTTAGATAGATGAAGGTTGGATAGGTACCCCAGTGGTCAGTCAAAGGGATATTGTATCCAGCAGCTTGTTTGAGCTTGGCGGTGTTGTGGAGCGTGTCCAGAAACTGTCTCCCACTGCCAGCCCTTGACCATTTCAGGTGCGGTTGGGTAATTTTTTGCGGCCGCAGATGCGACCAGCCAGCTCCCACCACTCAGACTAGTAATATATGTTGACAAATTACAATGAATAAACACCCCGGAGGCTAGAGCTGGACCTGGAATCACTGAAATGGAGAAAAGAAAAATGAGCGCAAGGAACTATGGATGTTTTTGTGAAGTACGCGTAGCATGATACCCACAACGCTTGCAAGACTCCCGCAGTGTATAGCAAAGCGCGTAGCGCACCGCCAGAATGAGCAATTTCAAATACAGGCCAAGCTTGCTGATTTTTGGATAGCAAAGAAGTGAACTGGTAGCGGGTCCCTTTTGGCTGACGAGGGCAGAAACAGGGGGTGGCAGATGTGACGACGGAGTGTCCACCAGGGGAGAATTTGACGCACTCTCCAGAGAGTGCCAGAGTTTAATTTTATGTTTTTCTGGGTTTGATGTGAGTCTGTTGTGGATTAGGAAATGATTGATAAATTCTTCAGAAGTCAATGGGAAGTGTGTCAGAAGTAATGCCAAATTATCACAGGACCTTGTTCAATGTTGTATAGAACCACTTAATTTTCTAAGTATAACTTAATTACAATCTGTCATGAAATCATAGTTAATCAATGCCCAACTATTACTCATTTATGGTGAATTTCTGTTGATCAATTTCTCTATGTCAAAGGGGTTCCAAACAACGTAAATGTGACCTGCGGGGGCTTTCATGGCTTTCTGACCAGTTTTTACTTGTAATGGAGTTGTGAAAGGCGCCTCCAGTGATCTGTCACCCTAATTTACGCGTGTACACGAAGGTGACATTGGCAAAGTGGAAAACAACTCACATGCAAGTGCATGGAGACATTGGAAAACAAACAAACACAAAAACAACTCACAAGCTTATATATGTTAAGAAGCCAGGATGTCTATCTGAAATCTGTGACCACGCACCTCCAAGCTTGACTTGACTCATATTTTCACCCTACTTTCATCCTTTTTTGGCTCAATTCTAGATGATACCGGCCTTCTTTAGGGAAATATGCCAATTCAGATGGGCCTTTCACATCATTCTAACAGGGATGTACATGTTGTTGATCTGCGGGAGGCCCAACCTGCAATTTGTAACAAACTTACACACGCGCACATGACAGTTACATTAGAAAAGTGAAAAAAATTACCACCTTCATGCACATATAAATAATATGAATTGAAACCCAATCATTCATCTTAATTACCAAACACTTCAAATGGAATTATGCTTTGATTGTGGCCATTGTGTCTTAGTGTTTTCATTGGCATTCCAGTTTTTTTCCAGTTGATTTCTGCATGACTTCTGGATGGTTTATGCCTGAATACAGGATCAGTTTCAAATCATTTGTGGATTAGTTCCAGAATTTTTCATTAATTCCTGCACTACTTTCATCAAAGGCATCCAGCACAGTTGCGGAAAAAGGGTACAGTATGGCACTCTCTGGAGAGTGCGTCAAAATCTCCCCTGGTGGTCTTGGCATGCTTGCAACTGGTTCAGGTTACATAGCTGGTGGTATGTAGAGGGAGGTGTGGGGTTTTTTTGAAGTGGTGGTAGAAACCAAAGGCGCTGAAAGATGACAAGTTGTGGAGGATGCAACAGTGGTCGCCAGGCTAGTGTGGTAGAGTTGCATAGAAAGCACAACCAGATGAAGCGTTGCGGATGATGTAGCAGTGGTTGCCAGGCTGGAGCAGTTGTGTAGATACATAGGCCGCGGCTGTGGTGTTGGTCATTGTTGAGATGATGGTGAGCGCAGCAAGCTTCAGGTGATGGCCACTGGCAGTCTATAAATAGGGGCACCTGATGAACGGTTGTTTCCTCAAGGCAAATCTCCAGGCTGGCTTCCAGCTGGGGGGTTGTCTCACCCCTGTCTGCTGTTGCACTTGCGCAGTTTGGCGGGGTGCTACTCGTGGACCCCCCTGTGCTTGCGGGCTGGGGGTTTTGCTCTCACGGATATTTTAACCCTGCTAGACAGGGATGGGCTGGCCACGGTATACCAGCTTGCTGGTGTTGGGTGGCAGGCGCTGCGGGGATTTTTCTGTTGAAATACAACTGTTGTTTGAGTTTTTTGTAATCTAATGTGGGTTCTCTTCGTTTTTTTTGCTGGTTTTTCAAAGGGGGAAACCCTTGAAAAGATAATTGACAATTATCAAAATTAATTGTTAAATAAGATAAAAGGCAGCCTTTTGGACATACAGTTATGTCTCTAAGGCTGACACAGCCAGATTGCCTTCATGTTTTTCCCCACAGCATTCAAAAAGCAAGCCTATATGCTTGTGGCTGGTCACAACTTCAGATTGCTGGCGGTGAAACTCTGCCCACCCAAAATGACCTGGATTAATTCAAAATGCCAGGACTTTTTGGACTGTAGACTATGTAGTATAGCTTTCCAGTTGTCAATGGTCAAAGTTCTTTGAAAGATGCCACACCCAGGCCGCAGTCAGACGTCACAGAGATCCTGCGCGGCAGCTCGTGAGTTTTTGGTCAAGTTTTTCCGAGCCTACTGTATTTAGATTGTTGGATGACTCACTGTAGTGCAAGGACTGCCCAAACAATGCGGGACAATTTTCCTGAAAGTCCCCGCACCACTGAGGCTGCTGCTGCCAATCGGCCAGAGCTCTGCAGGCCGTCTGTCTGTGTCACGCAGAGTAGTACGTACACTACAAGGCCTGGCTGTGACAATGTCCACATGGCACGCAGTATGGGATGTTAAAAATTGTCAGTCTTGATCAAAGGCTTTGCATAAACAAAACCTTCTCCAAGACACCAACTGGCACCCTTCCAGCTTACATAAAAAGCCCAGATAGCTTGAGGAAATTTCAGCACTTAAATGCATTGTGGTCCACAAACATTGCAAATATTGATTATTTCACAAATTGTGTCCTGGACAATCCGTTCTGGTTGCTTCTGTTTGATACTGTTGCCAGGCTAGCATTCTAGAGATGCTCTGCTCCAAGAAACTGAGCTCCATCTCGGCCATTCTTCTTCTTCAAGGCTTGTTCTGTAGGCCAATGCAAAAGGCTCAGAGCCTTTTGAGCAAACTGGAGACAGGGAGCAATGCAAATTATGGTAAGTTTTCAATCTCCATAAAAAATGTGGGACTGCCCACAGATTTGGGTATAATGACCAACCTTTAATATTTCTTTCAGAGTTGATGCAGGACAGTTACCACGGGCTATCTGGCATACCTTTAGGCAAGTCTGGCTGTCTGGTCATGATTTTATGATGAATTCTTGACAGTGAGCTGAATATCCCATCTGGGTTTTCTAGACCCAAAAAAAAGGGCCTGGGACTCAATGATTAAGTCTGTTGACCATCTGAAGAAAGACTATGGGAGGGTAAATGCAGAGGAATTTCAAGATGAATACAAGGATGTAATAGAAGTGATAGAGAAGACAATTCAACAATTATCAGACCTTCACAAGAGGATGGAGAAAATGTTTGGAAAACCAGGTATGGAAATTGGAAGTTCTCTGGACAAGCCACAAGAATTGGAAGGCTACCAGGAATCAATATTGGAGATGTTGGATAACCTTATGAGCTTCTTGAGATATCCAAAGCCAATCCATCATCTCCTGGTATTTGGAAAGAACAGTATATTGGAAACCATCAATTACATCTGCAGATACAAACTTGCCAAACCTGATATTTTGGAGAAAGTTCAGGGGAGATTTTCAAGTAAAAGGGGTTTGCTGTGGATGGCCCATACCATTGCATGTATATCTAGAACAGGAACTAAGCTCTGGACTCAACATCTTGAGTTTCCATTGGAGGAAGATCAATTGAAGCATTATCTTCATATGGATCCTATTTACAATGTATACAAAAGTTGGTATACCAATTTTTTTTCAGGAAAAAAAACACCCAATGTCAAATTTAACTGATTGAAAATGCATTGTGGAATGGAACTCATGCCTTTCTAGATCTGAAGAAAAACCAGCAAGATTTTCTTTTATTTGCTCTGCTTGTTGAGGAACACGGAATCCAAAAAGGTGATAACTTTTGGAAGGACAAACCCATCACAAAACCACTTCACAAACCAGTGTTTGAGCAGCTTCCCTTGTTGCGAAAAATCAGAAAACGTGTTGAGAGGCAATTAGAAAGTGAAGAATTGGATGAGGCAGCAAGAGACAAGTTCTTTCTAGAAGTGAAAGATGATTTGATGAAAATAATGCAGTTTTACTTCACACCAGGATACTCTTATGATGAGTATTCAAAGGAAGAATTTAGTCTGCTTTTCAAATACCGAGCTTCTACCTTACAGTTCATTAATGAAAGGATTGGTGTGAATTACATGAGCAAGTTTGAGAGAGAACTCAAGGGATACAAAGAAGGTGCTGCTAGTTTTGCAGTAAGATATCAATTCCACAACCTTCTCAAGAATAGTGTCCAATGGAAAAATAGTTTCTCTCATTTTATTCATCATGCATCAAAGTTCATGAAAAAGGGTCAAGATCATGAGGCACCTCCTCATGTGCTTGAAGAAATAGGAACAACCTATCTGACAAAGATCCGGGAAAATTATCAAGCTCAGGAACAGTTGATGACTGAGCTGGGCAGCCCAAGGCTGGAAGAACTTTTGAAGATGGAATCTTACAGATGTTTGACTAATATACATAAACAGGTTATCAATAGTTTACCAGAGATGGAAGATGGGTTGAAATTCCTGCTTAGTGATTCTAAGGGAAAGTGGTGAAGTTTTTTAATTACAGGCCTGGCACAGGTTGTTTTCTGAAGCCATTCTGAGCTACTTTAAGATGGTGTCTATCTTGAATGGTTGCTGATATATAACTTCTGAACCTTTTCCCTTGATCTTCCCCAATGCCCAGTCATCATCTTTTCTCTGATTTCTGGATGTGATGATTATATGGTGTTCTATGTTTGTATTTGAGGTTCCCACTTCCAGTCCATCTGATTGTGAGATGATCAGCTGTTGAAATAGGTAGTCCCACACCAGGATTCCCTTTGCTTCTCAGTAGAAGGAGATAGAACAAATTAGTTTTATTTGGCTCTTTCAACCTCTCTTCTTCCTTGGTTTTTTTTCCCAAACTTTATCAGGGGGTTTGGAAGTTTTTCCAGGTGTGAGTTGGATGCATTTTTGCAAGTTAGAATTGAAGTTTGTTCTTGAGCGCGAATTAGTTGCAAAAGTGGGCATTTGGTGTAATCATCATCCACAGTAACCCTGTGCGGTGTCAGTTTTAGGTGACTATTGTACCCCCTGCAAAGTATCTTACCACTGGCTGAGTTCTTAGGTTATCTGGCTTCCCCCAAGGCTTGCTTGAATGGGTTTGGTTTTGCAAGGTGTTTTTTGTTTGCCAGGCCAACTTTGAATCCCTCGGCTGATCTGGAAAATGATTTCGAAGTTGTCCTTTGAGCAGTGAGTGCTGTATGTCTAAGCAGAATGTTGTTTGTTCGAGTCTTGTGATTGAGTGTGATCAATGTGGCCAAGTCAACATTCACTCCTGCTGAAAGGAAGTTCCGTTGTCGCGGTGGCTTTGAGTGGAAAGGGGTCCCCCGGTCGGGAGTAGCGCGATATCCGAGCTCCACTCTGCACAGTCCGCCCACCACCAACTGCCACTGCCCGGCCTCAAAAGAAAATGGCAGCCCAAGAACCGCCGGCCTCGACCCCGCAAGTTCAACACGGCCCCGCCCCGGGCTCGCCGCCCCCGGCCGACCGCCGGCAGATCCGACGGCGCAAGAAGGCCAACCATCCCTCGCCCGAGCCGGCCGGCGGCAGCCCAGCGGACACCGACCCGCCGACGGCCATCCTGCTCCCGCCCGACATCCCCCTGCCGATCACCATCCAGCACCTCTTCGTCCCCCCGCAGCGGCCTCCGGGCGCATATGCCCACCAGCGCCAGGCCCACGCCGCGATATCGAAGACCACGCCGCTGTTCAGCTACTACGCCGGCGACACCGCCAGAAGGGACTCATCGCCCTCCTCCTCCGCCCCGGGCCCGGCCCCGGAGGCAGCACCCGCCGGCCTGCACCGCCCGCCAGCCGCCGTCGCGCCGGAGAGCGCCGCCGCCGACCTCAAGACCTACGAGAGCCCCGTGACGGGCGAGCTGGTCGAGTGGGCCATCGCCGAAGGCCAGGTGCTCCACGCACGCGACGGGTGGCGCACCCGGCCGATCGTCCGGGTCAAGGAGCCCTGCACGCATGCCGTCCAGTGGCACGGCCAGTGCGCCCTCTGCGGCAGCGACCTCACCATGTCCGTCCAGCCCCCTCAAACAGGAAAGACCGCAGCCTGCTGACCCTCTGCACTCCAGTGGCGACTACACCGGCATCTCAGAGACCTCCCGCGCAAGCATCCCCATGTCCCACGGCCCATCCACCCTCACCGTCTCCGTCTCGGAGGCCCAGCGACTCGAGTCGGAGACCCGGACGCGCCTGCTCAAGGCCCAGAAACTCTCGCTGATCGTCGATCTCGACCAGACCATCGTCCATGCCACCGTCGACCCCACCGTCGGCGAGTGGATGGCCGACCCCTCCAACCCGAACTGGCCCGCGCTCCAGGGCGTCAGCAGGTTCCAGCTCAACGATCCGCCCAGCCTGTCCAACGAGGGCTGCTACTACTACCTCAAACAACGGTCAGTCCCCCCGAGCCCTACAGACACCATATCCATTTCCTCCATGAAATACTAAGACGTTGAGCAATGCCCTAGTCCTGGTTTGGCAGACTTCCTACATTCCCTGGCGGATAAGTATGAGATGCACGTCTATACCATGGGGACCAGGGCATATGCGGATGCTGTCTGTAAGATTATTGATCCGACAGGCGAGATCTTCAGCGACCGGATCCTCAGTCGGGACGAAAGCGGCAGTACGTCTCCTCATCAGCATTCCCGCCCTCCCATTATTCAACTCACATTCCGCCCCCATCCACCTCAGGTATGACGCAGAAATCGATCACCAGACTCTTTCCTGTCGACACCAGCATGGTCGTCATCATCGACGACCGGGGCGACGTGTGGGAATACAGCCCCAACCTGGTCTCCGTTCTTCCCTGTAAGCCTCTGGAGCTGCATTACCACGACCAAAAACCACAGCACGACTGAATCTTGATGATCGTACTTTAGACAATTTCTTTGTGGGCATCGGGGACATCAACGGCGCCTTCCTGCCCCCCGCCCGGCCCCTCGAGCCTCCTCCCCCGACCCAGCCCGAAGCCGCGGCGCCAGCATCTGCGCCGAAGGACCCGATAGCCGTGCTGCCGGTGATGACGGTGACGGACGACGCGGGGGCCACGAGTGCGTTAGCGAAGGGCGAGCAGCCCGGCGGGGCCTCGGAAGGCGCCGCGGGTGGCGCAGGCCCGACGAGGGAGACGATCGCGGCTGTCCACGCCGGCGAGACCTCTGCAGCGCCCCCGCCATCCACCGTGCAAGCCCCGGACACCGCGAGCGCGCCGCTGCCGGCGGAGACGACGACCTCCGAAGAGCTGGCCAAGTCCGCCCGCTCCAAGCTCATCGCCGACCAGGTCTTGAGCCGGCCGCTCAAGCAGAAACAGATCGCGTTGACCCAGCACGAGCAGGCCAAGCGCAAGGCCGGCGCGGCCCATCGCCGGCGGAGCCAGCCGAGCAGCGTCGCCACCCGCGGCTCCCAGACCGGCGCCGAGTCCACCACGTCTTCCAGGGCCGTCACTCCTGTCCCCCCGATCCTCCCTTCCTCCTCCCCATCATCATCGTCGTCGTCGTCTGCCGCCTCCTCGTCGGCCGTCTGTCCCCCAGAGGACGCCGCGCCCCCCCACCTGACCTCTTCCCCTGACCCCGGCCCCCCCTCCTCCCTCCCCCTCAAACCCGCCGCCCTCGACTCAGACTCCGCCGACGACTCCGACACTAATACCGACCTCAGCTTGGACGAGTTCGACGACAATCAGCTGCTCCGCGGCCCCGAACGCCCCGTGCTCGTCGACCACGATACCGAACTCAGCAGGCTCCAGACCGTGCGCCACCTCCCTTCCTCTCTTTCTCGCCCCCTCCTTGACGCACTCTTCGCTTTTTTTTTGCATTTAGATCCTGGGCGATATCCATAGCGGGTTTTATTCCCAAGACTCGATCGAAGAGGCTGATGCTAGAGTTGAGTCTGATCTTCCGCTCTCCCTCCAAGCCCCCGCTCATGGTTATCCCCGAGATATAAAGAGAAAGAGATCTGACTGGGGGTGTGTGTTTGGGTGAACAGATGGTCATCTCGGCCATCAAGCACGACGTCTTGCACGGTACCCATCTCGCTTTCTCGAGTCTTTGGCCCATGGAAGCCGTCTCCCAACAGTTCGTCCCCCCTCCCCTTCTGTCTTCTCCCGCTACTCTTTGACATTTTTGTTCTTGATATTTTGTAGACAATATGCCTGGAAATTGGCCGAGCAGTTCGGCGCTTGCTGTTACACCCATCTGTCGCCCAAAGTCACCCATTTAGTTGCCGCCAAAGTCAGTCGGATTTCCTTTATGTCTGATCCCCTTCTCGACCCGACCAACATTAGCGGAGAAAAGTGTTGATTTGTTTAATGAGATTCTTTGTATAGCTGGGTACCTCGAAAGTTAACCAAGCATTAAGCCGACCGAACGTGGCGATAGTGGGGCCGAAATGGCTATACGACGCGGCACTACTATGGACGCGGCCAGCGGAGGCGAGGTATACGTGGCGCGTGGGGCCGCATGCGGCTTCATCGGAGCCGTCAGAACCGGGCGCAGGAGGAGGAGGAGGGGGAGGAGAGGGCGAGGGGGAGGAAGAGGGCGAGGGGGGGATACAGGAGGAGTGGGGAATGGGGGCGGCGGACTGGCAAGAAGCGACGGCGGAAGTGATGGCAGCCCTGGATGAGTCAGACGACGACGAAGACAGCCTCGACGACCGCTCCTCGGCCTCCTCCGATCTCCATCGCCCGCCCCGCAAACGCTCGCGCACGCCCTCGAACCGCGACCCCTCCAGACCGCCATCGCGGCCCTCCGACGACCCCCTCCTGCGGACGCATGGGCAGCCCGACGCCCCCGCCGCCGACTCTCCGCTCTCCAAGCGCAAACGCATCGCGCGCTCCAGATCCTCCAAACTCAAGCTCGTCGTCCCCCTCATCGACAACCCCTCCGACCCGCCCGAACAGTCTGTCCTCAACCCCGCGTCGGCTGGCTCCTGCGACCAGCCCCGCCAGGCTAACAGCCCCGACGGGCTGCTCGTCAAGCCCCTCGACCTCTCCTCCGTCGACCAACTCAGCCCCGAAGACGACGAGTTCTTGTCCGCCTTGGCGGCCGAAATGGAAGGCAACATGAACTCTTAACCTCGTCCTTTCTCATCTACCCCTCTTGCTTCTTTCTTTTGGCTTTCTTTTTTCTTCCTTAACTTATCAAATTACGTTCAGTGAATCAAATTAACCTCCAAAAACAAACATATCACACGGGTGGATGTGTGGAAGTGCTATTATATATAGACGAGAAAAAAAAACTGGAAGGCGTGCAACAGGTGGTGAGAGGAGGAATAAGTAGCAGATGGGGCTCGTTGATATGCGAGCTTCTTGGGGGACGTTTAGAGGTTCTGTCAGTGCCTATAAAAGTCCAGGAATGGACTGCTGCTGTAGATTTCAAAATGGTGCCCACGCAAGACAAGAAAGCCAAGAACGGCTATCGCCGATTCAAATCTCGCTAAAAAGCTCCTCATAGGAAGGAAGTCGGTGATCAATTGGATGGGAAAGGTTGTGCTTGGAAGCTGTTTCCTCATACCAAGATTTAAAAACTAAAGTTGAGGTTAAGAATCCCACAACGTCTGATTGATTGCCTGGGTGATTCAACCTCACTGACAAGTATTTTTGCAACGGGCTGAACAAGCGTTCTGGCGACTGCAGAGCAGGGCCCAGAATCGTTGTCCAGCCGAAGATGGGCACGGCACCGGGGCCCTTTGGGTCGAACAACAGAGTCATCAACCAGCTCATAGGCTCGCCGTATCTTTCCAGAACTTGCCTGCCCACACGCTCACATGCAACGCTGTATATGCCGGTCAGATACCCGAGGATGTGGGTGATTCTGCGGTTGAGGTACTTGGCTTTGTGTTTCTTGGAGTCGTGCCTTCCTTCAAGGCCCCGCAAGCCAACAAAACACTCCTGCAAGCCGACGCCAGAACGCGTGGCTTGGGCGTGCGCAAGCCGGACGAGGTAGTTGGGCAGCCCATCCAGAGTGATCTTCTCTCCATGATACAAATTGCAGCGGCTTGTAAAGATATATCGTTGCACTTTGTTGCCAACGTCTGTTCTGATTTCTTCAGGGATACCAAGACTTTCGCCTTTGAACCTTGATTTGATCAGATCGAACAACGATTGTCTGAGTTCTTCCATGTTGTGAGTGATCGAGGTTAGTTTGGTTTTGTCCTTAAAAACGGCGCCACTTTCCCTGTCCAACTGCCGTTTTTGAATACAAAACATCTCATAGATTGAGTTCCAGTAACTCTGAGGGTGATTGATGATGTCCAGCCCGCCCTTCTTCACATCAGAATTCTTCTGATACCAAGAGCACAGTAATGAAAGTGCCAATTCAGCCTTGTGCGTCGACTTGGTCCTGCTCCAATGCCATTCATGCAACACTAAGGACACCACTTTCTTGACACCGCCGAATTGCTTGTCGATATTTATTGCATCTTCCCATGTTCCCTCAAACCAGCCAAATAACGGAGGACCATCTTCAGTGTATTCTAAGAAAATACGCTCAAACCATTTCAACAAGTCCTCCAGCTTATCTTCTGTCTGACGGCCCAGAATCTTTTGGCTGGCCCCAGACGAAATAGAAATCCCATGAAACAAAATCAAGTTTTCCAAAATTTCTGCTATTTTAATCTTCTTGTAGCCGAGGTGTCTTGAATAGTTTATTTGCCCGCCTCTCACACCTGTTGGTTGAATCAAGAAGGTACAACATTGAGGGTTTTTGTTTTTTTTGTTCTGCCAAGTTTGGAACAGCTCAATGGATGGGCTTTTCAATTCTATCTGCTGGCAAGCCTTGGGAATCGGTAGTGTTTGCCTGTTTTTCTGTAATCCATCTTGAAATCCCAGCATAAAATGATGGATGGCTGGTGAACTACCAGTATCCCCCAGGTATGTTGATGCCCAAGCAAGCAAGTGATCCCACTTTTCATCCAAACGTTTGACTTCAAAGTCCCCCAGCTTATGATCATATGCACGTCTCAATGGTTCCAGACTTGCAGAGCTTAAAAGCTGCTGAAATGTATTTCTAGCCGGTTGGGTTTCCTTCATCAATTGGAATTCCTGAGAAAATTTTGGTGTGTTGGTCTGATCTGGTTTCTTGCGTTTCTTAGAAATCAAGAGATCTGTGACCTTTGCAGAATTATCCACTGATGATTTGCACTGAGATTCGTTAGATTGTTCTCTGTCTGCTAGTGTTTGTCAACCCCAACCAATCGATGCATTTCAGCTCATGGGATGGTGGATGCAGTTCACTTGAGTGCTGTCTTATGACTCACTGTTTAGCTCCACTTGACCTGGAAATAATGTGCTTGTCCTTGCACTGTCTTCTGGTGCATCGACTAAGGCTGAGTGGGGTGAATTTCCTTCCAATCTCCCATAATTATAATATAAGAACCCATGGCCTGTGTTCACAGACGTAAATGATCAGTTTGAATTTATAGATACTAGACCTTGAGTCAAAAGCTTTTTGCTCACCTTCTGGATGCAACTTGTTATACCATGTATCAACTTCATCTATTATACCAGAGAATAGGTTGGTTTCTGTCCTTTCAGGTTGACCCAAAAGTGGAACATCTTGTATTTCAAGACCTCCAAATTCATAAACGTTTGTCTCTGGTGGGCCAACAAACGCACTTGTTGATGGCACCAGTCTAGTGTGATATGGTGAGGGAAAGGTTCCAATGGATAAATCTAAAGAGTAAATTAGAGAAAAAGCTGTGGCAAGCAAGAAAGAATGACAAGCTGTATTCATTGTGAACACTTTGGAGGAGATTTTGTTTTTGAAGAACAATTTTTAGAGCTTTCAAGTTGGGATACACACTCCTTGGTGTCATCCAAATAATAAATATGACATGGTGTATAATGTATGAGTCATATTGCTACCTCTCTGAAAAATGTTTCAAAAAAGTAATTGCAGTTTGATGTCTTGATAAATGATATCATCAATCTATTGTTTCATGTTACAAATCTATGTATTGTTTCACACCAGACCTCCATTTTTTGATGATACACCATTTCATGTATTACTAGAGCTCAGAGTGGGTTTGATTGTGATGTCACTAAATTTGAAAAAGTGTGCAACAACAGGCGCCTCCAAGCAGAGGGATGTTTTGTTCCGCAAAAAAGTCCTCACATATAGAATTGGAAAAGGGAAAATTGTGTTGTATTGTTTTGCATTCCAACCCACACCCAATACTAAAAAGACTTGTTTTTTGTGTAAGATCAAAAAAGGAGAAAAATGACTGTAGTTGATGATGATCTTACCAGGGGCTGTTGACTCCAATGAAGTCCCCCTTGATTATGGGGTTTCACACAAAAAATCACAGTTTTAAGTGGGCACCACACAGAAGAGTACTTATCCTCAAGTCCACTGCTTCCCTAGTCCAACTGAGAGCTTCTTCCCACTCTCCCCTGTCTATATTTGAATCAAAACCCCCACAGCTTGGACCTAGAATCCTCAATGGATCCACAAATTGCACCTCATGTTCCCTTGTCCAGTCCTCATCAGTGAGGGTCTACTGGACCCTTACACCCTTACACTCTGCTCTAGCCCTGTGAGTCTCTGACCCTTGTTGACACTCAATCTTCTTCCTCTGGTATGATTTGCCCTTTGTGGTGGATGTTTGAGCATATTGCCTTCTATGATTGGAGTTTTATGGTTGATTTCTTGGGATGATTAGTCAATCACCAGGGAAGCTTGGGGGGAACTCCCCAGGGAGTGCCTTACCTTGATTGTTTTTTCATAACTTGGTGCAATGTCTACTACATCATATGTATAATCAAACATGAAATGATATCCAACTATATATGAAGTATCCATAACTCAGCTGGAACTCATATATCTGTAACTCAGTAGTAACTAAACTGGACCACAGAACACAAAGTGTCTGTAACCAAAGTTCAACTAAAGTTTAAAGCACCACTCACACACTGTTTTTACTGGAGGGTGACGTCAATCTGAATGCTGTTGGAATTATTCCAGCCTCCTGTACCCGTTGCTGTGGCCTCAACAGAATATTGGTGTGTGATTTGTCACCATATTTTCTGCTCGTACAATAGGGTGACAAATCAGACACTTTTCATACCAGAGGGGGTTTTCTGAAAAGTAAATGAGGGTAAAATTTAAGAAAAATTTAGCTGTAACTTCCCTGATGGACTATGACTTGTCACCCTATTGTACGCGCGTATGACAGGGTGACAAATCACACACCAATCACACATTTTTCAGACCAGAGTGACATTTTCAGCTGAGAAATTTATGAACTGTCTCACCCTCATGTACCCAGGCAAAATACAGTTCTCCTGCTCTTGTGAAAATACTAAACATTTTTGCACTTCTGATATTTTCTTTATCCAATTCTAGGCCGTTGCGTTTCAGGCGTGATGTATATGTGAAGAAGGCAGTTCACCCCAATGTAAAAAATATTGGAGATGCAAGAGCTACCTAATTTTGAAATGTAGAACTTAAATTAGGATTGACATGAACTTGACTTCAAGATGAATTCAACAGAGTTGAATTATAGTTCACTTCCAATGGTTACATATCACTCCAAATTAGATTGGTCTATAGTTCTTGCCCAGTAATTGAAATATTCACCCACACATTGTAAAGAATTCTGCCCCAGTTCAGACAAAATCTAACCCCAAATTCAACTGTGGCACTCCCTGGGGAGTGCCCCGAAAGCTTCCCTGGTGAATTGAATTCCTTGAAATCAAGCAATATTTTAGCGTAGTGAAGCTTAATTCCGCTAAAACTAACAGGGTTCCCTGTTAGCTGTTAGCGGAATTAAGCTAGCGCTAACCACCACAAAGCATAAACTACGCCCGCTATGCTGCGTTATGCCACTATTTAGCGGGGTTATCCGCTAAAAGGAGCATAAGTTAGCATAGTAGAAGCGTAGTGCTGCTGACAATCTGATAACGCAGTTTAGTTTAATTTAGCGTAGCAGCCCACTGTTGGCACAGGTCTTCCAACAATTTCATTGCACCCTTTTGTTGAAGAATGAAACACCAGGCAAGAGGATGCACCTTCCAACAAGTTGTACCACTTTCCTGAAATATTTGCATTGCTAAAACTCAAGAGAAGTTGCCACCGTGTTGGCGAGTTAACCCAACCCAGCCTGATTGCCCACCCGCATTGATGCCGGGCTAGCATCAGGTTAAAAAACCAAAGGTTTTATTTCAGGTTAGAAGTGGCTAAATTTAGCGACCACTAACCTGAAATCAAACCTCTGGTGGGCCAATAGCCCTCTCGGGTTTGTTGAAACAGAAGTTAACCTGGACAAATGTGTTTGTCACTAGGAGCTTAGCTAACCCCCTGACCTGAATTTTAACAGAACCAATGTGAATGATCTCATAAGGGGTATCTTGGGTTCTGATTCTTCCAATTTTCCTTCGGCTGATGAACTGAAATTGATAGAAAATCTATCAGTGTACCTACTGGGGGGCAAGGGGTGTTTGCCATGATTTAGGCTTTTGGATCAATTGCTGGGCTTTCTTGCTGGCAAAGCTATGTACCTAGCAATAGGGATGTTTAAAGTTGACTTGCATAAATACACCATAAAATCATAAAATTTTAATCCGACAAAAAGGCATCCAATCACTCAAAACAGAAATGATTCTAAAATGGTACATAAAAAACACTCAAGTGTTTTTCAAAGAATCACCTGTTTTCGCTATCATGATTGGTTTTCAATATTAAATCCATCGCGTCCTAAGGTTGGGCAGGAGGAAAAGAAATAAAGCGGGTAGAAGATAGCCAAGCTTCTGCCTCTTGGGGTAGCTTCCCTGTGCTGTGCTGTTGTCCTGGGCAGTAACTCTTTGCCTTCTCATACAAAGTACAGAAGGACTGGCTGACAGCTGCAATGATGAGACATGTAATATAGTCCTTCCTATGTTTGTTAACGTAATATCTATAACCGCACCTGAGCTTCCAAAGATCACCAGAAGAAAGAAAGAGGTAAAATTTAGAAAGCAAAATGGCTTTGATCGAGCTGATAATTTATCTATTACATGATTCACATTAATTATCCAAAATTTGTAGAAAAAACAAAACAACATAACGCGTAAAGACGCCGAAGATTTTTTTTTTTTTGCAATTTGATCAGCTCGTGAATCTACCTAGGCGAAAAATTATCTAGGATGGGCACAGCAGGCGATCGGATGGTATCTTGACCGTTGTTACCAGGGCGAACTTTTGTAAACCTCGGTGACACAAGGATATCTTCGTCGAAATCTGTGAAAACAACCTGGTCCACCTGAATGCTGACACCTTCACCAGGACCAGGCCACTCCCTAGTTTTTGATTTGAGAAAGTTCTGTAAATGGAAATACCCGTTTGCATTAGTTGCGAGTTGGGTGGATATGAAAACGGGTGGGCAATTGATCTGAAGGTTGAATGCCTCGAGCTACGCGGCATCCCGGCAAATCACTGACCATTCGGAATGATCTTGAAAGACTCTTGTTAGCATCCTCGGCGAAAGCTTTGGCGAAGTCAAAACGCGAATTCAAGGTTACCAGCTTTATTGAGGAAGAATAAGACAAGCTCAATTTAACGACGATTGATTGAATGTTTTAATGTTCGAATCAGTTGACCCACGATTGAAAGAAGATAAAGTTGCGCCGAGATAAGCCTGAGGTGGCGTAGAATGATAGGCCTGTCTACCATCAGAACCACTTGATCATAGAATTGGGAGCAGGCAAAACGGTCCGTACGTCAAGCAATATAGAATTCCCAGTTCCCTCTGGGCTCCTAGAAGGCCGATCGATACAATAGCTAACGCCGTGGTCAAAAAACTGGATGGCCATGTCAGGTATATGTATGAGAGAGCGTGAAAAAAGTGAATACTTACCTAGTTTGGAAAGACAAAAGCATAATCCGTTTGATTATGCTGTTTAACACGGAATGTATTGTCAGTTTGAACCTCTGGAGGGGATCTTGATTCAAAAACACTCAACGATTTGGTCTTGATATAATGAGTCTTTTGCTTTCCCAAAAAGTATAACAGGGAACCGGTGATGAGGATATCGCCAGAAATCTGTTGAATCAGAAAATAATGCGCGGGTTGAATGATTGAGCCTCATGAGTAATATAATGCCTTCACAATGTGTGCCTACCGTTGTACTATAGAGACTGTAGGATAGGCGGTGTGAGGACGTGGCGAACTAGTCAATAATTGATGGTCTTCCTAGCTTAGGGAAATGAAGACTGAAGTGATCGATCAACTCACAACCCCAGAGGAAGCAATACAAACAGCTCCGAATAGTACTTTGCTCGGACGAACTGTATCATCGTACCGATTGCGGATGCTACATGTCCAAGAGTAAGCAGGATAGCAAGACCCGTGCCCCGCCAGTCTCGGCTTGAAAAAACATACAGTCGATAGCAGAAAAAAAGCTGAGCTAAGTTGATATTTGAGGTCAGCCGTCGAGGCGCAACGAAAATTCTGTAAAATAGAGATGAACTCGCATGTTGTGACCAGAACTCGGGACAAAAATACGTGAGCCCTATGAAATCGAAAAATCAAGTCAACTAGACAGCAAGTTGGAGGACGCGTTCATTCCGGGAGTAGCGGAGTTTTTCCCATGGATCAAGGTTGGCGTACCCAAGATGAGGGGTCACTGTGTTGAGTTTCCTCACATCATGAAATCCATCAACCGCGTAATGATAGGCGATGTACTCAAACCAGCTGTGGAATGGATGTATCAGTGACGGATGACAATGAGTCGATGAGTTGCAGACATGATAAAACTTGACGTAAATATAACTACGGACCTCGTGTGCAGCAATGAACATCCCATCACCCACAGAACCATCACTCGCATGATTGTCGAGTCCTGTGGAAATCGATATAAAACCCGGATTCCCTCACTGATAACCATTCCACCAAAGCAGGCGCTGGCATAAACCCCGGTCCTACACTCAACCGTTTCAGTCAGATGGCCACTCTTTGAAAAATGCCGATGTCTGAACTAGATAGGGCAGAAGAAGCATTCGATTGAAGCTGAGGGACGCACACAAAGCCAGGTAGTATGTACTGTACATAGCTATATCGATCGTGGATTAAGGGTATTCCTTGCTGAACCGACATTGTAGCGAAAAGGTGATGGCTTCCGGAACCTTGCTGTTGAGGAAGATTCCTGGATGTGTGAAAATTATGCGCAAAGCAAACGCTGAGTCACAAAATCCGGCCCAACATGCTGATCTTCGCAAATTCTGGATTCTTTCGCCACATAGCCTCGGGCCTCGGTACATATTTACATGAACCCAGATGTGTATCTATTTGAACGGGTTTGTACAATGTGAAGTGTGACGTACATGTCGTTTGTGTTGCATTCAACGCCTCTTGACGTTTATTGTGCAGTGACTTCTCAGTCAGTACGGAGCATAAAGTTGCAGTGCTTGCTTTCCAAGTGCCGAACCATTTTGCCTTGTGGTACTTTTCGGCGGAGAAACTTCGGCATGGGTTCTGGTAGATCCTGGCGTCCTTCTGGGTCAGCCGCGGCCCGCCACTGGCCAGGGTGACTGTACAACAGTGAAGCGCCATCGACCCGACTGCATATCCGAGACTCAAGCAGTGCCTTTGGCCACCGCTGAGTCGACACTTGTCGTCTCTCGGTTTCTTTGGCAAGAAACCTCAAGTTGTAGCGTCACGGCTGCTGCACGAGTTTGCTCAATGCATCGACCGCTGGGGCTTGCTGATGGTCCCGAACCTGAAGTGTGACGGCTCCCTGTGTACACTGCACTGGCCGCCCTCCCAATAGTCGGTGAAAAATGTGATATCTAGTCGGTGAAAAATGTGCATACTCTGCATTACTCCAAAATGTACAATAGGGTTCAACTAGGTTCAACTCTTTCACTGTTTTAGGTTTTCCCGGTGAACTAGTGGGAACTATGACTTAGCTTTGACAGTTCTGAACTTCTGCCCAAGCCACGTCACACTGACCGGCCGCCGCCCATGTTGGCTTTGGCTGGGAGGCCCGTGGCGAACGGCCAGAGCCAGCGATTACCGCACGGTACCATGAACTAAGTCAGGGGCTGCCACCGCACACTGCTCCTAAATCTGATCGGGGCTCACCTCCGCACACTGCTCCCAAATCTGGTGGGGGGTCATTTTCCACGATGAAAGCTCGAGAAAAGTTGTTTTAAAAAAAAATCAAACAGGGAGAGCTCAATCGGAGCAGCTTTGGAGCTACAACCAAGGCTGCAGGTGATCATTTACTCTGAAGTAGCTATTTTGTCTTTCCTGGTGGAACTGGTTGAAAGGATTGTAACTCATAAAACATTTCTGGGAGAGACTAGAGTAAAAGCCAAAGACCCACAACCTCTCAACAAGACGTCACACAGTGTCTGAAAGTGAGTGATGTATTGTTTGTTTCTGTCAGTATATTAGGGTTAGTAACTTCAGAACGACAAGTCTTCTACTGTGTTTGATGATGTGGGTCATCTGCAATTATACAAAGAACAAATGATGAACCCCTCTCAACCATGTTTACAAGACTTCAAAAGGCTTCTCATGAGTCGGTGGTTTGGCTTCTGTTTCCTGGATCTGGTTGTAAGCAGAACAGGTCCATTTGTATCAAAGAAAAGTTCATTCTCGAAAGCCGCTCGTAATGTGAATAAAGGAAGATTAACTCACTGTTTCTGGATCCACCTCTTCGCAATCTTCCAAGTGGCTCGTATCGTAAACACTAGGCGAGTCAGGCTTCTGCGTACTCTCATCCTCAGCGTCCTCCATAATCACGGGGTCAAAGCTATCTGCTAGTCGTTCGAGCGACGCGTCTTCAGATAAGTGACTTTCAATAAATTCACCAAGCCACGTTTTGAATGATGGAGACAGCTGCGACATCTGTATGGTGTTCGGAGTAGAAATGATGATGCGGGCTACTCCAAATGAAGACCTCCGTTGTTTGGACTTGCCTTTGTCGTCATTGCTTCTCCGGTGGATGAAGTCTAGAGGCTTGAAAAGAAATGACTTTAAGACTTCATGGATATGACTCATGAGCCTTTCCAAAGTTGTGAAACGTACCTCATCAAAACGTAATGCGTCAAGCCTGGAAGAAAGACACTTCGCATAGTACTCTGGTTCTGAAGATTCTGAATAGCGTGATGAACGACTCGCGTGATCGAAGGAGGATTCGATGACTGAGACCGAGAGTCGAATTGACATTCTGGAAGCGAGGTCAAATTCAATGCATTTTTCCTGTGACGCAGACAAATTCCCACTCGAGCGGAAGGCCGAGAAGGCGCCCGGCGCAAACGAAGGATCGGGTTCTTCGCATCGCGGCGGTGGACAAAAAAGTCTCGGCAGTGGTTGTTCAAGTTTATTATTACTGCCCAGTTGTGCCGGAGAGGAGGTGGACAGTGGGCACCGAGGTAGCGGTGGTGGTATCTGGCGAACATGAATACATTCCTCGTCGTGCTCCCGTGGATTATCGCGAAAGTTATCATCGACAAATGCTGTGGACTTGGAAGTCGTTGCACAAGGAGCATTGTATTCTTGATCTTTTGTGTCTGGATGGGAGCTTGAGTTTGGGGCCTATGAAGTCGCGTATCATCAGCCAGGTCGAAGGGAGCAAGGATGGGGAAATTCATGTGTAGGTTAGAATGTTTATCTTACTGTGCGATAAAATCCTGGTAGAACCTCGAATTCGAACAACATTGCAGCGCGCTTCGGCCAGCATCCTTGAGCATGGTTACCTCTAGAGTTCCCGTTAAAATTAATATCCAAAATGTTTTCTGACAGAAAAGGTTCGATGCCCAAAAAATTGTCATCTGCGGGCCGGCCTTTAATGTTACGAACTTTCCGCTTGATGGAGCGTACTGCAGAGACTAATCGCTGCGATGGTTTTCGAGAAAGGCTGGAATTTGACGACATGCTGAAGCTGTAGTCTACTTCTCCGAAGGCAGAACTTGAAGGAATGGGGTTGAAATTAGAAACTGGCCAGCAATGTCAAGGGGAAAAGCTCGTCGAGAGCGGTGTCAGTACGTTAGCTTGATTGAGGAAAAAAATAAATTGAAGTTTAACTCTGGGGGTCATCAAGATACGATGATTAACCGGACAGCTAAACGACCATTCCCAGCTGAACCCGCCTATCCCAAGTTGGTACATATTTATGCAGCAGGCATCCTCTTGGAGTCAGACTGTCAGTGCACTTTGCAAAGAAGGATTAGATCTGCTTGCTTGGATCATGTTGTCTCACCCCAGCCCAGCATGAGCGTTCGAGGAAACAAATGCACTCTCAATCAGGGCAAGATTGGAGGGCTGAGGCGAATCATGCTAATGATCACGGGTGTAAATAGCTTGCATTTGTGAGTCCCTTGACGCGTTAGTTCTACATAATACCCCAAGCTGTGGGTTGTTCTAGCTTGCCCAGTCTCTCCCGCAAGGCTCGTGTCAAATCAGAACACGCGGTTTCATAATCGGGGGTTGGGTGTGTTTTTTTGCGCTAAATAGTAAATCACATTTTCAAGCCTCAAGAGAAAAAAGAGCCGACAGTGTGCCCAAGACGGAGAAGCAGGGAAAAACACTGACTTATCACACGTTCGGAGGCCCCTGGAAGTCTGGAAGCGCGCGAGCCTCCCAAGGCTTGCGGTGGAGATGCTCTTATTTATGGAGGTACTGGCCCACCAATTTTGCCAGATAAATTTGATTTCCGCCCCTGGACTGCCAAGTTGGCCAGTCTTCTGCCAAAGTTGCCCAAGTTGTGGCACTGAACTGCCATCCATGCCAAGGAACATCGGAAACAGACCCCTCCCCGAGTAGATCACCGCAGCGGTGCCCGGGCTGTGAGCCCGAACCGGTACATCCGTCTCAACAGGCAACCTGAGGTACATATACCCTTGATGACCGGTATTGTTCCGGTCATCAATACTTGATAAAAAGTGAGGTACACACCCCCTTGACTGGTACGGTCCCAGTCATTGAGGTACACACCTTAATATCCAATATCGTATTGGTCATTGAGGTATACACCTCACTGACCGGCTCAATATTAGTCATTGAGGTACACACTTCAGTGACCAGAATCTATGTATTGCCATTGGTCATTGTGGTCAGTATAATGCCAGTCATCTTGATACATGCCTTGATTACTGCCCTGACACCAGTCATCCAGCTGCAACAACAGTCGTTGAGGTACCTTGCTGACCGGTATCACATTGGTCTTTGAGCTACACACACACCTCACTGACTGAGGCCGTATTGGTCTTTGAGGTGTACACCTCACTGACCGATGTTATATCGGCCATTGAGGTATACACCTCACTGACCAATGTCGTATCGGTCATTGAGGTATACACCTCACTGACCGATGTTGTATCGGTCATTGAGGTATACACCTCACTGACCGATGTCGTATCGGTCATTGAGGTATACACCTCACTGACCGATGTCGTATCGGTCATTGAGATGGGTATATGTCCCTCCGGTTGCCTGTTGAGACAGATGTACCGGTTCGGGCTCACAGCCCGGGCACCGCTGCGGTGATCTACCCGGGGAGGGGTCTGTTTCCGATGTTCCTTGGCATGGATGGCAGTTCAGTGCCACAACTTGGGCAACTTTGGCAGAAAACTGGCCAACTTGGCAGGCCAGGGGCGGAAATTAAATTTTTCTGGCAAAATTGGCGGGCCAGTACCTCCATACTTATTGATGTCAACATGGCCCAGGAGCAGTGGTTGGTGGGCAATGTTGCTTCTTCCCCGAAGTTTTTCTGTGTGTCTGGTCACTCTGTGAAATGGCCCCAGGCGGCAGGCCCCCATGGAACCTTCAGCTTTGCGTACAGTGAGATGAAGGACACTGGCGCTCACTGCTCACTGGCGTCAATTTCTCCATGTTCACATCTTGGATCACGATCTACATGACTGTAAAGGCACGATATACATATTATATAAATAAGTCCATGCAGTGACTGTATTGCCTGGCTGATGAATACAGTTTTGGAGTTACATATGGCAAGACCGGGTGATAGAGGCTTGGAAGTTGGGGGTAACGAGTAGCAACAGAAATTGATATGGAAAAATGAGTGCGACAAGAGGCTTGGAACTGTCCAGCACAATGATCTCTGTTCAATAACCACACCTTCATATCTTTACACCAGTGCCCCATCTTCAAAAGTTTGATTGGGCCATACTCAAAAAAACACGCGGCAATCAGTATGGACACGCTCTCAGACACAGACATCCTCTATTCTGTGCTAGGCGGATTGCAACCTGGCGGGACATGTCTTTCCTGGATCGCCGGTTTGATCACATGTGAAGCTCTACGATTGACTCAGCGTTTCGACGACAACACATCATGGGATAAGCGGTTTTTTGTTTACTTCAGCTTGCTTATGTCGGTTACGTTGGCCGGGTATGTATGATTCCCCTTTCATGAATCAAACAAATTGGGATCTAAGTAATTCCGGCTGAGATTCTGCCCACTGTTCGACATATCCGCAACCTTTCGTCTCAACGCTCGCAACTGTGTTAGACTTTTTGCGGCGATGTTATACCATTACTGCATCGAAAGCTATGGCAATTACCAGAGTCTCCTGAAGCTCACTACTGTTGTTCGGTGAGCTCCAAAATCCAGGTATTTTTGCTGAAACTGACGATTCTTTTCATGAACATAAGATGTCATTACATTTTCGGCAGGGTTGTAAGCTCCCGGCCACTGCTTTTTTTATTTCTACCGTAAACTTCATGCGCCGGATTTACTTGTCCTCCGATCTGATTCTCATCTTCAGGCTACTTGTGGAGGTGAGAGAGAAATCTATTTCAAACCCTTGTTTCACTGCAGCTGTAGCTAATTATTCTAGCACTACATTAGGATACTCATTTTACGCACATTCTGTGTGGGCGTCTGGACTCGGGAAAGTCAAAGTTTGCAAAGTACCGGTCGTCAAAATCCTCACTGCATTACTGCTGGCGGGCCTATGCGTCGTAGTTATCCTCGGAATCCCTCGGGCATTCACCGTACCAACCTTCGAAACAGTTGCGGATCATGGGTCTTCAGGGCTATGGTAAGCAGGGCTTTTTCATACATTCCACTATCGCCAACTCAAGGAAAGGCCTTCGAATGAAGGTTGAATCATGTTTATTTAACAC
Organism: Puccinia triticina; assembly: GCF_026914185.1. Lineage (NCBI taxonomy): Eukaryota > Fungi > Basidiomycota > Pucciniomycetes > Pucciniales > Pucciniaceae > Puccinia > Puccinia triticina. The sequence continues at coordinate 4,626,376 of NC_070560.1, read as the reverse complement.
AGGGGTCGTGTTGTTCAGGTTTGGTGCCAATCCCTTAATTTGGACCAGACCAGTCTCCTTCCCAGCAAATGAAGTCGCAAGTGGCTGATGTTTGGATGGAACTTGATTTCATTGGAAGTTGATTTGCGGAAGTCTATTGACCTTGCTCAGGGCTTACGATCTTGCAAAATCCAAAGCAGTTCGAAACATGCTCGCGGGCAACAACGATCCGTCTGTTTTTGCTCTTCTAGTGATGGCTTGCGAGTTGTGGATGAAGTTTTCTGACTGATTCTGATTAGACAGGCTTCGATTCGCTTCCAGTATCCTCTGTCTAGCTTGCCAAACAGCAATTTTCACAACAATTTTTGACGGTATCTCGCTTTGTCTACGCAACACAAAGGGGGCGGGAATCGGCTACACCATGATGTGAGGATTGGTTAATAATTCGTGTGTACCAAATATCCTTGTCGGGCTAACATCTTTCGAGCATCTGAAATCAGGTCTCTGAGCGCCGAATTACATCTATTTGGTCCCGTAAGCCTCGATCTGTCGATGTTGAACACCTGCAAGAGTATGCGCTGACAACAAAAGCGTGTCCCATCCAGATCATGTCCATCAGTGCTACGCTGCAAGAAGACTGTCTGGTTGATCAAGCGTCGACATGTTCAATGGCAAAGACTGAATGTAAGGCAGCAGCCCCTGCAAGCACCAAGAAACTCACTTTCCAGACACAAGAGAAAAGGGTGAGCGATTTATGATCCTACTTTCCCAAAATATAAATGATTAATGAAATGGCGGTTTATGTCTCTTCCTTCAGTTGATGAAGGGATATTAAGTTACCTCAAGTCCGGACGTGAAAGACTTTAACAACTTGTACTTTCAAATGGTCATCAACGACCGTCAGGCAGTTTTTGTTAGATCTTGAGCTGTTATAAAATTGGTATCAAGTGCTGAACACTCCTGACCTTTTAAGCCTAAATACAGCCATAGAGAATATTCAATAGAGCAAAGGAAACAATATGACAGATATTTTCATATGACTTAGAAGCAACATACAGTACATAGCTTGCATTACAAAGCCATCATCATCATAACGTGTGCTGCCTCCCCCTTGACGGTTTACCCCAAGTTAGATAGTGACTCCATATGGATATGTACATTTATGGTTCATGCTAGCACTAATGGCGAAGTGTCTCTGGTAAAAAGTGTTCATATAGTGCATGCAACTTCTCTAGGACGTACAAGGTATCTTCTGATTTCTCTTCGAACTTAGCACGCCTGCCGGGGAGCGCGGTGCGAAGCGCCTCGCACGTCTCCCAGTGCGGGTGCATTGCCGGCACTCCGCATTTTCATCCATTTGGCCAGCTTGACGTGGGCCTGTTTGGCGGCGTAGTCGGCCTTGGCCAGGTCCTTAGTGATCACAAGTTGGGAGAGGTCAATGCGGTTCTGGAGGAGGTCGGAGATGGCCGCTTGGCGTAGCCATTGACGTTAGTATACTTGCTCGACGTAGCTGACGTTAGAATACTTGCTCGACTTCCTAACAAACGAAAAACGTGGACAAACGGGTGCAACAAGGTGACTACGCTGATCAAGGGTATTAAAGTGAAGGAGGGAAATTTTCAGTGATCTGGATTATCTCTCTTCCAAACGCAGTGACGCTCTTGGAGATAGGCAAACAAGGTAATTGCTGTCGTACCGATGGCCGGCACAGCCCGGTCATTGAGTGGAGTCTACACACTCCCCCGATGACCGGCCAGCACCGAACTTAGCTAAGTCCCTCGATCGGAGGCGCGCGAGCGTTGTCGCGAAGCGACCCTCCGAAGGAGGGACTTATGCCCTACCTCGCAAAAGAGTAGGCAGCAGATGTCTGTTTTCAGCTTTTTTTTGCTTGTCCCTCCGTTGAGGCTACGCAAGGACAGCTGGGGCCAAGTCAGCTGCTTCAAGAGATAGCCAAGAAGCATGGCTCTCTGCTGGTATCTTTCTTTTATCTGTAACACATGAGCTTGATTTTTTTGAAAAAAAAATAAGAGCTGCTAGGTTTTGACAGGTGTCAAAAGTATGGCTTTGACCCAGGCCTGTTTGAACAATGCCCTCCCAAAACCCATGAACTCCTTTTTGTTTCATTTGGGATTCAAGAGTGTTTTTGGAGGGATCCGACCTCAGGAAGGTGGAAAGTGAAAGGGCAGATGTAGGCGGACAAATCTGTCTGCTCAGATTCTTGATGGCTTTTACTTGAGTCAAGATATCAAGAGTTGAAAATTCTGAAAATTTTCCCCAGCCAAATGGGATTTCTGCTGCCTACTGTTTTGCGAGGTAGGGCGTAAGTCCCTTCTTCGGAGGGTCGCTTCGCGACAGCGCTGGCGCGCCTCCGATCGAGGGACTTAGCTAAGTTCGGGCCAGCACACACATGAAGTGCAGATTAACGGTCACCAAGAAGACTATGTACTCCTCTCGATGACCGGGTCGCTCCGGTCATCGAGAGGAGCACATACTTTGCTCGATGACCGGGTCCGCTCCGGTCATGGAGGGGAGTAAACACTTGCCTCGATGATCGGGTCCGTTCCGGTCATTGAGAGGAGAAAAACACTCCTCTCGATGACCAGGACAAACTTATGCACTCCCTCTTGATGATGAAAAGAATATGTAGCCCCTCGATGAACGGATCCGCTCTGGTCAACGAGAGGGGTAAACACTCCCCTCGATGACCAGAACAAACATGTCATCGACGGCAGTGCGCACTCCCTCCCGATGAGGACCGGACCCGGTCATCAAGGGCAGTGGTTACTCCTCGATGACCGCAGGGAACCGGTGAGGGGAGCATGTTATACTCTCAATAACCGGAAGGGACCCGGTCATCAAGGGGAGTTTGTACTCCGCTCAAAGACCGGGTCCGTTCAGGTCAAGTCATTAATCTCAATGACCGGAACGGACCCGCTCATCGAGAGGAGTACATAGTCTTCTTGGTGACTTATGGTATTGTGTTTTCAAGAATGCTTGGACAAATGAGGCATCCAATTACTTAGAGTTATGTGCTTACGCTGCACAGCAGCCTATTTTGACTTTGGTTTTTGCCACCCACAGCGGCAATTGATATCACTTTTTTTATTTTATTTTATTTTTTAAGTGTAATTTGGCCTATGGCATTGCCAACAAAGGGTAGTTACGTTACGTTGCGTTATCCGCGCGATTTTGGTAACATAACTACCCCCGTTATCCGGGCCCCCCCGTTACTTTACTAGTAACGGGGACATTTCAGGCCTTGCGCGTAACGCAATGGGCCTCATTTTTGAGGCCCGTTATCGCGTTATCCCCCGGATAACGCGATAACGGACCATTTAAGGCTTTTTTAGCCTCATTTTTTGCCCGTTCTCAGGGGCTCTGCGCGCCCGGATAACGCAACAAGCATAAAAAAAAAGGGCTTAATATGGTGGGCTAACGTAATCGCACCGCCGTTACGCGTAACACGTAGATAACGGCAAAAATTCTGTTACGTTACTGTTATCTACGCGTTACGCGTAGCGTAACTACCCTTTGTTGGCATTGCACACTATGAATCTGAGTAACAACAATGTGAGAAGACAAAACACATGATAAAATCAAACACCACTACAAATATGCTAGTGCTATAAGGGCGGAAGGATATTGAGAGTAGATTTTAAAGATTTGAGGAAAACAAAATAAGAAAAGAAAAAGCAAATGTGGAAAACAAAGGGAATCGGAGGGGGGAGTAGTTATTTGGGAAAATGATCCAAGAATTGTCTTGAGTCTTGAAGAAATCTTGGCAAGGCCGCTTCAGCCTTCCAGTTGCCGAGGACCAAATCAAGCCGTTCCGCTTTGAAGCAAATCCAAAGAGATCATAAGTGCCTCCTAAGAGACACCCTGGGGCACCTGGCCTGTGGGCAAAAGTTCATGAAATGAACTACCGTTTCCCTAGCCCTGCAATTGGGGCAGAGGGGGTCGGGTGTCCTGTGGATGCGAAACAAATGGTAATTCAGTGCGCAATGACCTGAAGCAAGCTGGTTTATAAGGGAGCTAAAGGCAATGTGGAGACCCGAGGATTGCAATTTCTTGGCGGGAGGGCCACGATATCACTTGCCTTGCTGTGATCAAGCATTGGCAAGTGTCCCACCCCATCCAATCACCACCACAACAACCAACACTGCAGCCTTCAGTCCGCTTCTCTCAACAACGGTGGCCTCACAAATACGCATCACGCAATGGGTTTCCGGCCCTACGCTCTGGATACAAAGGTTCATGCCGTCCGAATGGCCCTCAAGGGCCTGTCTTTTCCAGAAATTCGCCGGCTTCTTGGATGTTCAATTTCGCAGCAGTTGTTTGCTTGATGGCTGGATCTTTACCAAGAAACTTGGTGTGTGATCAGGGACCCAGATTCTTACAAAACCTGTGCCCAACCAGGGGCCCTCTCTCAAGATGAATGTGCCTTTATGATTGAGCTTGTACAACTCAAACCAGGTGTGTTTCTGCATGAGATTCAAGAGAAACTGTACGACTCAACCTAAGTACTTCTCAGCACCACAGGTGCTCACTGTAACCTTGTCAAATGTTTGACAATCACCCTGAAAAAACCTGAAACCAAAGTCATTTGGAAATGTCTGGTTGCTAAATAAGCGTTCATGGAGCGGATGTTTTATCCAGCCGAGTTCTTATTGTCAACAGGTGTTTATATCCAACCAAACTGTCTTCATTTGCTCCCAAAGCTGATGGTTTTTGGTTGGTTGGCTTATGGTGTTCAAAATTGCATAAGATTTTTTTACATAAAATCATAAACTGCAATTTTGGCTGGGAGATGTTATTTTAAGTTTCATGCACACTGACATCTCCCAGCCAAAATTGGCTTTATGATTTTATGTAAACAGTGACATATTCACTGTAAAAAAAACTCAAGAAACTGCTGCCAGTTCATATGCAATATTACACAGGCGCCTTTGTAATATTGCATGTCAACTGGCAGTAGTTTCTTGAGTTTTTTTTCACAGTGATTGTGTTTTGCAGAAAGCTTGGACGGATGGTCCTGCTTGCTGTGCAAAAATCATGGCATTCCATGATTTGTATTTATTGGTTTTTTCCTTGTGTTGTGAAATACAGATCATCTTGATCATTTCCACTTTGGCCCTGGAAGCCAGGAAGGCTGTTCCCAGTCCTAGCATTCAGGATGCTGTAGCCTGTCCCACCATTCAGAAGGATCCTGCCTAACAATCCAGTCATTCAAAGTCATCCTTCAATTGACTTGAGTGTTTTCCTTTTTTTATTGCTAAAAAAATGTCCCAGATTGGACTTGACCTTTTCAATAGGGAAAATCCTCCTGCAGGTTACTTTTCAGCCTCTGAATTATGGTGGATTTGCGGGCTTGGTCCCCAACCGGCACAATTAACTGTAAGTTTTTTTTGTCTCTAGATTATAGTGATACTGAAACACCTTTCTGGTCTTCAGCCTCAGGTGATCAACTGCAACACTAGTTTCAGGTTGTTCTACAAAAAGTTTTTGTCAACAAATAAACCAACGTGGGTGATGCTTAAATCTGAGAAGCCAAATCTTTTCCCAATAAAATTCCCGCTTCCTTGACCCTTGAGGATTTCCAAGAGTTTGTTGCAAGCAAGTGCAATGATCAGTTTGATGACACTGGCAATCTTATTTGAAACACCATTGTCAAAGGATTGCCACAGATTGAGTGGAAAGTCTCGATGAATCCAAGTTCATTAAAGACACAGATTTTCCAGAACCCTCCAAAAAAAGATCAAGGGTTCTCCCTGTAAATACACAAAATGAGAAAAAAAAATCAAGGGTTTCCCCATTGTACAAAAAACAAATGCAAAAACCGCAACTTTTCCTCAAAAAAACACTCTGAATTCTCAAACTAGCCCTCCAGCATCGGCAGAAGTGCTGCGTCCACAGGCTCAACCCCCAGCCCGCGTCAAGCACGTGGGTCAAAAAGGTTGCACTTGAAGGCCCCCTGCCCACAGTAAAGGCTTCTGACCAGTGGGGGGCCCACTCTTTGCCCCTCAAACTGTGCACGTGCAACAGCGGAGGGGTTGAGGACAATGGATAGTTGGAAGTGCAGAATTTTCAATTGCCTGGGGAAACCACACTCCAAGGGGAGTCAACCTTTTATCTTCTTTATCAAATCAACTCTTTTTGTCAGATTGTTACTGTCACTTCCGCCACTGCCACTTGAATCCACGCCAACTGTTGCAACAAACTTAATTTTCATTGTGGCTACAGCATTCACCCAACCAGGGTTCAGGACCGTTGCTCCTTGGCATTCAGATTGACTCAACCAGTATGGCCCCCTTTAGTATGATTAAATCACAGATTGCTGCCCATTTGACCTGACGTCACTGTCTGGTTGCCCACCCCTGAAATCTAATCAGCATGCAACATCTTCCACCCAGGGATTGGTTGCTACGGCCTTGGGATACCTAAAATAAAGCCATTGCCCATCACGGTCCTGATGAACCAGCAAGACAAAGTGCACATTGATAAGCATATTGCCCGCTCAAAGATGGCAATGCTGAACGTACGCAAAACAATGAAGGAGCAGGCCGGGGCGGATAGGCCCTGGACGCGGGTGGTGTGGACCTTCCTGGTACACTCTTTTCCTCTTCCTGGCACGCCCTTTGCCTCTTCCTGGCACGCCCTTTGCCTCTTCCTGGCACAACCTTTGCCTCTTCCCATCTGCGGCCCATCCAACAACAACAACAACATCCGCACATCCCTCTCCACCCCCATATCCTCATCCAAGCTGTTTGTTTCCCAGCTTCCCCAGACCACTCAGACTCTCCCTCATGCCCTCTTTCTGATTGCTTCATCCCCCTGCTCCTGCGCCGGCTGGCCTTGGTGGCCCGCGGTTGATCTCTATCTCTCTCATCAGCAGCGCGAGTGGGAGCAGCAAGAACAACAGCAGCGGCAGAGGGGGCAGCAGCAGCAGCAGCAGCATTGGGAGTGAGGAACAGCAGAATCAACATTGACAACAAAAGCGCAAGCTACAGCACCACTACTGGGACCAGGAGCAGCAGCAGTATCAACAGTTTTACTTTGGACCAGATCGTGTACACCGCCGCCCTGGAGATGGCCAGCTCTCCCAAGCCCGCTGTGCCGGATGTTTCCTCATCTATTGTGCTGCTGCAGGATCCCACCCCGCCAATGGCACTGAGCCCAACATTTGAGGAGTTGTTGAGCACCCAGACCCGCAAGCCGTTAGACAAGGAGCTTGGGTTGAGTGTGGCAGACGTCGTGACCACCAACCGGCTCAACAGTACATTCCACAACAACAATGCTGAAGCAGTCCTGCACAAAGTCACCCACCCATGTGGTGCCTCCCTGCCCCCGCATTACCCTCAATCAACAACCCACCAGCTCCAGCCTTTGCTGATGTCATCCCTGCAAACCTCTCCAAAAGTCCTGTTGTTGTCCCTGTGAACCTTGCCAACAGTCCTTTATTTTTTTCCATCCCCACCCTCTCCTCTGTTTATCCTACATCGCCCCCAGGGAACAGAAGCCTTGCTCCGCAACGCAAGCGGCACTTCTTGATGATCATCATTTGGAAAAAGCAACATAGAATTTTTACCTTCTGGTTGTATCATTTAAACCAAAGCCAGACAGGACAACTTATTTTCCAATTGTTCAAGGTTGATTTGACTAGTATTCTTGAATTTCAGGTGAAAAGCCACAATTATGGTCTGCAAGGAGATTTGCTTCTGGCTTTTCTTTGGTGTTTTAATTGCAATCTGTGTAAAACAGATGTTGTTTTTTAATTGGAAGGATTGAGAACTCAGAGGCTTTATGAGACATTGGCAAAGATAAGAATTCAACAACTGAGATGCGCAATAATCATTGACAATTCTGCCCTGATTAATCTGGGAAGAATTTTCAATGAATGATAATTAATGGATTAAAATGAAAAAGTATTGCTGGTTGTTTCACTGGGAATGAAGGAGAATTTTCCTGGTGTACATTTGCTACATATTGTTCCCTTGATGAGAAGTTGAGATGGGGGTTCAGTAAAGAATGTCAATTGGTACCCATTTGGCAGTACCCGGCACTGCTTGGCGGGTACCACCTGCGCCTGCATAGTACCCGCCAGGCGGTGCCGGGTGCCTTCTTTTTGGGGGAAAGGCGGTGTGGTACCCGGGTACCCCTGCAAGTACTGCTCAGCACATATCATGGTCCCGCAGCCATTGTGGAACTCCAACCGGTGCTGGGCCGTCGGCAGTTACTGGAACAAAACAGACAAAAAGAAGGGAAAGAGGGGGGGGGGAGGAGATCCTGAAACACCTTGGGGATGTGCCGCGCTGCACCATTGAACTTGAGAAGGCCTTGAGGGCTGAGAGCTTCGCCATAACTTTGATTGAGTAGCGGGACCCAATCAGATTACCTAATCATAATTCATTGAGTCGCGGGACCCAATCAGATTACCTAATCATAATTAATTGAGTTGCGGGACCTAATGACAGCCGCTGGCGCGCGCCATGCACAACAAAACTTGATCCCACGCGTGTACCAGTCTGTTCACCACACCGTGGGTCAGGGGAATCACAGGCAGGTCATATAAATTGTGTGACAATGATAAATAAATAGCTAGAAATTATAAAAAATTTAAGTGTGCGGAGCCAGATTGAAAAAAGGCACTGGTGGTACCTGCCTTAAGTACCGCTGGTACCCGCCAGGCGGTGCCAGGTACCAGTTTTTGGGAAAAAACACGCGGGTACCGGCGGTCCAACCGGTACCCGGGTCCAATTTGACATTCTTTAGGGTTCAGTGTCTATCAGAAAAATCTGATTGTGAAAAAGAAAAAATCTGAATGGCCTATTAAAAAAGATCCATGTAGTCTGTAGATATAAGCTTGGGCTGATGAGTATACATTTGATTCAATTGTTGTTCTTACCATCAAGGAAATATGACCTTACCAGAGAAGATCATTTGTGTTAGAGGGTGTGCCAATATTCATTTGCCCAGGATTCCTTTTTGGGCAAGGTTAGAGTCAACCAAAAGTTTGAATGTGTCAAATGCTTGGATATGTTATTTGAAGGCTGAAGATGTATGAAAGTGTGATCTACTGCCATGAAGAAGGACAAACCAGCAAATCTGAACCCCGCAGCGGTGCAGCCGCTTCGGCCTCTATTATTACTGATGGCAAAGAGTTCAAGAAGTCCTCTGACTACCAAATCACGGATGAGTCTTCATTCAATCACTGGACTGCTGCCGTCATTTTGACTGGCCCAGACCGCACAAAGGCGTCATTGGAACTTCTCATGATTAACCCCAAGACCGCCAAGAAGCAAGCTAAGGCCGCCATTGACGTCAAGAAGCATGTCTTGACCTAAAAGGCTGTGATATCAGTCTCATTGTCAAAGGCAATCAATCCATCTGATCCTTCAGCAATCACCGTGGCAGGTGATTTCAAGGTGATCAATCTTTATACAACTCAGATACTTCGCCCAACGTGAAGTACAAACCAAGAATGCCTGTGCATATCAAACCAACCAATCCCACTCAATATATACCTCTGACTACTGCTATGGTCCAACAATGGGCCCATGCCATTGTCTGTATTTTCTCTCTTTTTTTCCATCAATTTTCATAACACTGACAGGTGGTTGCTTTTGTAGGTTGAAGGGAAGGCGGGAGAAGACATTCACACCCCCCCTGCTGATTTGAAATTCAAGAAGTTGTCTGCGTCAAAAAAACGTGTTGGAATTTCACTCGTTTCAGCTCTCCTAACCATTTCTTTTTTTTTTCAATGATTGAAACTTGTTTCATGTCTCCTTTATTCCGGTGAAATTTTTCTTATTCATTATGCTTGAGTTATTCACACCCACAAGTCAAACACATTGTATCTAGTCTATTTAAACCACCTTAGACTAGAAGAAAACAAATGATCAGTCTTGACCATCTGTTCCTGTGTGCGCACTTGAGCCCGCCCACTGTCTTATCTGCGAAGGCACATTAGCCCCTTTGAGTAAGTTATTTGGTCCTTTTTTTCAGACTATTTGTCTGCTATCGGCTAAGCCAATCTTTTTCTCCGCCCGCTCCGCTCGCCTCCGGTTATAATTTCTTCAAAACGCAAACTCCAGAATCTGTCTACCCACTGGAGCCCCTGCCCCAAGTCCAATTCTGACAGCGCGTCCGTAATCAATCTTGAATTGAACCTCCTTGACAAGTATCTTCCATTTGTCAAGATACTGACGGCTGATATAGAAGGTATCATTGCCATTCTTACCCAGAACAAGGCGAAAAATCCCAAGGTTTTCCAATCAAAAGATATAACTAGAGAGATAATGAGACAATGGGGCTTACCCAACGTCTTTGTTGCACAGTTGCACAACAATGTCCACAAGTTTGAAAAATTTAAATCTTCTGAGAAGATTTCTATCACTTTTTCTTCCTTATTCAAAGAATCATCCAGCATTTAACCTAAAAAAATAGCCCATTGTAGCCTTAAATTTCCTAAAATAAAAACCCATTGTAGCCTTAAAGTTCCAAAAGATAACCCATTGTAGCCTTACAGTTACCCAGTCTTACTTCTACAATCACTTCTATTATGAATTGAAGCCTTAAAGTAAACTTTAACTTGATTTTATCATCTTTTTCTCATGAAAATAACCATTTTTGATTACCTCCGCCAACGAAGGGTAGTTACGTTACGTTGCGTTATCCACGCAATTTTGGTAACGTAACTACCCTTGTTACTTTACTAGTAACGGGGTCATTTCAGGCCCCGCGCGTAATGTAACGGGCCTGATTTTTGAGGCCCGTTATCGCGTTATCCCCCGGATAACGCGATAACGGACCATTTAAGGCTTTTTAGCCTCATTTTTTGCCTGTTCTCAAGGGCTCTGCGCGCCCGGATAGCGCAACGAGTATAAAAAACCCCGGCTCAACGTGTTGCAGTAACGTAATTGCACTGCCGTTACGCGTAACGCGTAGATAACGACGAAAATTTCGTTACGTTACCGTTATCTACGTGTTAGCGTAACTACCCTTCGTTGCCTCCGCTGCAACTGGCCACTTTATACCACGTGAAATCAAGACCAAGTGTTCACAGTTTAGTCAAAAAAACTGGAATTTGATGAAAAGACACTCTTTATTTTGAGACCTAACAAAGCATGGGCACTGAAATATGGTGGAAGAACTGCCTAGCAAGCAAAATAACTGTTCAAACTTGGCATGGGCCATGGTTATTGAAAATAAACCACACGACTGGGTTGTGATGACACTATAGGCTCTCCATACGCCATAAATTGCTAGAAGTCTGCTCTCCATTGTTGCTGCTCTCAGAAAAGGTGAGGAAGGACGGTTGGGCACTGGTGACTATGACATTAAATCAACTCATGGAGCTTGGAAGATTGAAGGATCTCATTTTCTCCCATTTTCTTGTACCCACATCCAAGAGATCAGTTCTTTTTTGATATAAGTTTCCTTAGTGGAAATTCATTTCATGATACAAGCTATTCTTTGAGCAAAGTAAATGCACATCAGATTTAAGAATCTTGGAAAGAGGAAATGATAAGATTGTACACATAAGACAGTTAATATATTACCCTACCTGGCTTTTTTTAACAAATTGGAGATAAGACACCTCACTAGTAAGCAGCACGGGAGCAGATTGATGAAGGTGAGAGCAGAGATTCTTCAGTTCGGACTGGGGGGAACACAGTAGCCAGCCTGTTGAAAGACTTTGTAGCTGAACTCAGTAGTCAGGAGTTTGACAGTTACCTTTTGTATTTCCCATTTGGGGTTGATGGCATTGTTAAGGACCTGAGATGCTTGTAAATTGTTCTTTATTGCTGCAAATCCAAGCTCAATCAGATTTAACTCCGGGCAATATGGCGGAAGGAAAAAAAGCCGTACCCCAGCTGCCTCCCAAAGGTCCCAAACTTGTTTGCCTTGGTGGATAGTCCCATTTTTGCATACAAGAACAGAATTATAATACGGGTAGCGCTTCATGTGAGGGAGCTGAAGTCCAGATTCAGCTAGACAGACTAAGAAAAGTAAGATCATTTTGTACAACTTACCAAGTCGTACTCAAGGAAATTTTCAAATTTATGCCCATTGAATGTTTTGGGGGTTGTTGTGAGTTCTGCAAGTCCGTCCATTGAGATTGCGGCAAGTAGACTGAGACAGAGGGGATTTTGATTGATGAAAAACCTAGCGGCGGGCGTCCCTTGTGTTGACCTGGCATATAATTGGAGCAGGTCATTATTGCAGAATGAGCTTTCATCTGCCCAGAGAAATAAAATTCAATCAGTTATTTTCAGAGAAATATGATTACTTGCCTGTGAAGACCAAGAAGTCCACAGGGAAGAATTCCATCTTCTCCATAAAGGTATACTTGCAAAGAAGTGATTTACGGATGTTTTGGGTTTTGGGTTCCTTCAAGGTGATTTACAGTCGCTGGAAGAGGTTTTGGTGGACTGTCTCAACGCATACAAGGGTTCCGCTGGAGTCATAGAGTCGTTCTTGGATTTTGGTCAAAAACAAGCCGGGCTCCAATCAAACAAGTTCAACAATGAACTTGTTGGTCAGTGTGCTTGGTCGGCCCCGGGCCTCGTACTTGTCTGGATCCTTTACGACACAGAAATTTTCTTTGAATAAGTGCAGCCAGTGAGAGAACAACTGCCATGAGACCAAAAGACTCAGCAACCTACAGATCTCCGCCAAGCTGATCTCCTGGAGAGCCATCTGGACCACAGCAATCTTGGTTGCCAGTGCATACGGTCATAAAGCCATTGGATTGTTTGTGGAGGCTGTGTTGTTGAGTCAAAAACGTGAGGCGGAAGCCGGAACGGTAGGGGGAAGGGGGATCAGGCTGTTAACCAAACTGGATATCGCCATCCACACAGCTAAGTATTGATGACGTCACAATCCCTATGCTGTGGGCGGAATGGGCAGATTTCTTCAGCTTAAACTTGTGCTGTGCCCAATAACAACATAACTTTACTGCTTGGAATTCTTCAAAGTCCAAGCAATAAGCAAAAGACAATATGCTATTTTGAATACCATAACTTTTAATCTGCACTTCATGTGTGTTCTGGCTGGTCATTGGGGGAGTGTGTAGACTCCACTCAATGACCGGGCTGTGCCGGCCATTGGCAGCCAAAGCTTCTGCCCCTCAAAATTTGTTTTCAAATGTACCCAAAACGTGAGTATTTGGCAGGTTGAAAGCCCCAGAGGAGCGGGAGCCTGCGCTCAGAATATTTTTTGTATTTATTTTTCATCCTTTTTTTGTGTCAAGCTGAGGGCCCCAAATACTCCAAGAATTTGGAGGAGGGGCAAGCAAAATCCCCTTTGCTGGCTGACAGAACAAAATTTGGGAATTTCATAGTTTTGCGTTTGCAGTGCGCAAAGCGTTTTGAGCAACCACACAACACCGCACATATTACCCTAAATTACATTAGCTTTGCTAAAAATTAAATGTAGCTGATAGTTTTCAAGCTTTCAGCCTGTTAGCTTTAGCTTTAATATTAAACTGCTAAACTCCGCTAATGCTAAATTACAGCTAATGAGCTGTGATTTGCAGCTAAACATGCACATTTTTCTCAAACAATTTGTAGCTGAGTTTGTACTACAATGTAATATTAGCTTAGCGGCCGCAAAAACCGCTAAATTACAAAGCTACAAAGCTAACTGTAGCGTAATATGTGCGGCCTTGAACCATGCACTGTGGCTGGGACATCAAGTCACCAACCCCTACAGTGCACAACGAGTTTTTTGCAGTGCGCAAAGTGTTTACATCCGTAAAAAAAAAGTAGGGAAATATGCACTACTTCTTTTCTGTGTACAAAGTCGTTTTTAGCTTGCGCGCACAGCGATTGTCGACATCAGGAGACAGTTGATTCTGTGGCAAGGGTGTAACCGCTGCGCTGCGCTGACAAAAGCGGCACTTTTAGCGCAGCGCAGCGGTCCAGCGCTGACACCCAAGCCCAATCAGCATTAGCGCAGCGCCCTGGCCGCTGCGCTACTGCTGAATTCAGTAATCTAGCGCTGATTCCTTCCGCCAAACAGCGTTAGTGCAGCACTGTAAAGAGCGCTAAGGCTGACAATTAGCGCAGCACAGCGGAAAAACTGCTGAATGGCCGCTGACCGCTTTTTTGGCATTAGCGCCCCAGTAGTAGCGCTGACTATTGTTGGAGCGGTAGCAGGGAGGGACACGTAAAACAACCCCTCTGCATCCCATTTCACCTCAAATTTTCCTTATCACCATGTTGGGGCGCAGCAAAATCAGTGCGCTGAAGATGAAAAAGTGGTCAGCGGCCATTCAGCGGGTTTTCCGCTGCGCTCATTGGCCGCTGTTTTAGCGCACTGCAATACAGGTTTTTTTCCAGTGAGATCACAAAGTGTTAGCGCAGCGACCCAGCCACTGATTATCAGCGCAGTAAAGCGGTCCCAAAAACTCCTGCGCTGCGCTTTTTGCAGTGCAGCGGTTACACCCTTGTCTGTGCGCAAAGACTTTTCCTCTACTATGAATAATGAGTAGCAACAACTCAAATGTTTTAGCAAAACAACTCCCGAAAAAATCTTTAGCCCAAAAAAGGGGCTAAGTCAACCTCCAGACCTGGTTGGGATTTGGTCCTGGCAACAAAGGGTAGTTACGCTACGCGTAACGCGTAGATAACGGTAACATAACAGAATTTTTGTCGTCATCTACGCGTTACGCGTAATGGCGGTGCAATTACGTTAGCGCACCACATTAAGCCCTTTTTTTTATGCTCGTTGCGTTATCCGGGCGCGCGGAGCCGCTGAGAACGGGCAAAAAATGAGGCTAAAAAAGCCTTAAATGGTCCGTTATCGCGTTATCCGGGGGATAACGCGATAACGGGCCTCAAAAATGAGGCCCATTGCGTTACGCGCAAGGCCTGAAATGTCCCCGTTACTAGTAAAGTAACGGGGGGGCACGGATAACGGGGGTAGTTATGTTACCAAAATCGCGCGGATAACGCAACGTAACGTAACTACCCTTTGTTGGTCCCGGCAACATATGGGAGTTGTTTTCCCAAAATATGGGAATCATTTTTCCAACCCTCTACAAATAATGAGCAGTGATAAAAAATACTACACACCGGGGGTACTTCTTGCCGTGCAGCCGTGTGGATCTGGCAGGTTGCATCAAATTTGTGAAACCCACGTGGAATTCAGTAATTGTGGGCACCCCGTTTGAAAAGGACAGAGCTGTGAATTCCTCATCCATCCAATGGGAAAAATGCATGGATTCCACACCAGGTCATGGACGCCCAGTGGAGTCCATGAGCACACAGTTCTGTGATTGTGAAAACCATTTACCACACTTTCACTCATTTGCTATGTGCTTTCCAGCTGATCTGATTGGGCAGGATAATACTTCTAAACATGCTTGTATGCAGTCATGACTGTTGATTTCTGGTCTCATCATGCCCCGCCTGGTGTTGAATAAAAAGCGGTACATATAGGTAAAGTTGAGTGTCCGCCTTCCTTTTAGAATAGTTCCGGGCTTGTTTGGTAGTTGGCACTGAAACTCCACAATGTGTGAATCCCTTCAGCACTCCTCTGTGAGTCTGATGAGATCCGCCTAGTCTAAAAATGGTTCAACTGCTCCGCTCCCGTATGCAAGAACTCTGCAAAGGTAAGATTTTAGGGTAGGTAAAAACTCTCCACACACTTGTAATCTGTAAAGTAACACACAAACCGCTACTACAATGTTGGTACCGTAAGAGTAGTAAGTAGAATGCCAGAATAGTGAGAGAAAAGCCGTCCCCTAAAGTCCCCCCCCCCACTCTCTCTGCCCTGAAGTACTCCATTCCCAGCTGGCGTTGTCCGCATTCCCCTTTTCCCGCACTAACAAACTCCGCCTGCATTGCCTCCCAGCCTAGCACATATCCGACGCCTGTTCTTCCACACCCCAGGACTAGCCTCTGGAGTTAGTCTCTACCCAGCACTTCCACCCCAACATCATCCGCTTCCGCTGCCCCGGTTCACCCAACTCTGCACCACTACCAGTCTGTCTGTGCGCTTGATACTCTGCAGTCCTACTCAGACTCTCAGCTAAATCTCTGTCTAGGTTGTGGCTCAAACACCGGCCCCCCAGTCCGCGCCCGCCTCCACCCATTGACTTTCCGTGTGCTTTTGTTTGGTCGTACATTCAAGGTTCCCTCTGCAGCATATAAGCACGCATGCATTTTTCCTCTCTCAGGAATGCACAAGCTTTCCAATGAGCTCAGCCGCCCGTGCTTTCCGGCCATGCTGCATTGTGGATGTTCTCTGACGGCCCGCCTATTTATACCACCACACCGGTTAGGTTTTCTTTGACTTCATATCCACGGTGGGCCAGCTATGCTAACATTAGCGCTAGTGCAGCGTAGTGTCAGCTTTTTTAAGCTACTCTACAGTGGCGCTAGTGTTAGTGGCCGGATTTTCCTGCTAACACTACTAGGATAGAAGAAATTGCTTGTGTAGCGCTAGTGTAGCATTAATTAATGGTTGTTTTTTTACAGCCGCTAACGCTGCAATTTTGTCTGGATAGTGTTAGCGTAGCAGTGTTAGCTTAGAAGAAAGCTACACTAACTTTTAACGTAGATTTTGTGTACGCTAGCGCCGCCTGAGGAAAAAACTGGGCAGAAACAGCCCAATTTTGTCCCCGGGCAACTACAGAGATGAAACTGGGCAGAAATAACACCCCATTTTTTTCCTGCAGTCACGCAAATACAGGAAAAAAAACTAGCATGTCATTTCTGCCCAGTTTCTGCTGCCCTAGCGTAGCGGGAATTCATTGCGCTACGCTACCGGGAGAGCAAATATCTGTTAGTGCCTATCCCGTTACGCTAACCGTTAGCGTAGCGGATTTGTTTTTGCGCTAACGCTAAAAAAAGCGTTAGCACAGAAAAAAGTGTTAGCGGCGTAAAATCTCGCTCACACTACAGGAAAATTGGCCTCCTGTTAGCGCCGCTACGCTAACGCTAAGTGGCCCTGTAGCGTAGCGGCCCAGCTTTGTTCATATCCATCCAAAAGGGCAAGGTCCTCAATTTGCCTCCGGTAATTATAATGCCAGCTCCTCCAAGCCTGCACTACCCTCCTCCAAACTCCTCCAAACTCCTCCGAACTCCTCCAAACTCCCTCCTCCTTCTCCTGTCCAGTCTCTGGTCAACTCCTCCATGCCTGATCAGAAAACAACCGCTGAGCCCGCCACCCCAAACCAACACCCTCCTCTCAACCCGCTGCAAGCCCTCTTTGAACTTCCTCAACCACCTGACTATGGACCCGGCAAGTTGTGCTCAGAGCCCTGGCTCTCTCCATAGAGCTCAAGAAAAACCAGGCAGCAATTGATCATGTGCATGCTTTACTCTCCAACAGTCTTGAAAAACAAGGTACATGTCTCTCTCTATCTCTCTTTGGACACATTTTTGGAGCTTACAAACCCAGGAAAGTGTGTTTATGTTGATGTCCAGTTCCTCAACCAGTTTGTCTCCCAACAAGATATTGAGAACCAGCGCCATGAGCATCCATTGGGCATCCTTTTGAGCAGCTTGAGTGCCAAGAACCTTGGCGGCATTGTCAGACTGCCCTCTCTAAAGATAACCCAGCAGTGCAAGAAGCAGAAGCAGCAGTCAAATGGTTGGGCAAAGGATGCGGCCAATGGGGAGACTCCTCTATCTAATCGCCATCCTAGCCCTCGTTGTTTTCCCCTGGAAGTGGAACCCATCCAGAGCTTCCCTTGATCACATCTTGATCCGTCCAACACTTTAATCTTTCATCTCATCCCCCCTCTTCTTGTTTTTTTTTTTTTTTCTCTTTTTTTCTGGTTGTAAAAGGGTGTTTTTTGCTACTCTCATCTGTTTTTTTTTATCCATGATAATGCAGCATCTGCTACCATGTGGTTCGCAGCTTTCAGTTCAGCTACATAGTACCAGTTGACCCAAGATTGTCGAGGAGTGACCCAATGCTCCAGTCAGAAGCCGGGCCAGCCACAGCCCATCTAGTGTTGTTTGTAAGACAAGGAGAGATTGCTGCCTCCACGGAATGCCTGTGGCTTGCGTGGAATCCAAAAGATGATTTTGGAGAGGCCACCCTCACATTTCTTGGTGTGGCCCACGTGGGTTTGTGGACTGACAGCCGCTGGTCCGCCCCCTGCAAGGGTCAGCCATGGAATCCTCACCAATTCCAAGTCAGTCCTGTGTGTCCTTTGTTTTCTGTGAAGAAAATGGGGTGGATGTGAACATCAAAGCAGCTACAACAGGGTGAGAGAGGCAAAATAGAGGGTTTTCAGTCCAAACCGAAGAACTCATCATGCAGCAATTTTGACATAAGGCATAGGCTTCCACTGGTGTGGACAGCTCTGCTTCTTCCTCCTGCTTCCCCCATGTGCAGGCCCATTTAAGCTTGGGGTCGTGGGTCTGTTGGGTTGGGCTGACATTGCAAATTTTCCCCAACAGCCAACCCAAACCTGGCCTGAAGCTGGCCAGGTTTGGGAAACCCATTGGCAGGCCCACCCAATTACCATCCCCAATGTTTTACACCACCACTTGAATCCAGATTTGGATTTGCGTGGGCTGAACCACAAGGTTGCAGAAAGGTTAGTGCAAGCCGGGACCAACCCTGTCTTTCCTCAACATCCTCAAAGTCCATGTCCCCACTGTGGCTGGGGGGCACCCGTTTGGCCTGGTCCAGATGCATAGCATTGATATCTCACGCACAGGGAGAGGACTTAGAACTAATCAGGACATTTGGCCTGAGAGAATATGCAAAGATTGGTGGTAGAAAATGTCATCACCACCTGTAGAACTCAATTTTTGACTACTTTTTTGTTTTTTCTTGATGGTTTGAAGCTTCTATTTTTCTGAACCAAACTATTGTAAGGGTGTAGTCCCTTCACTGATGATATAATAAAGGAGGAAATGGAACCATGGCACGGATTGATTTTCTAGGACCAAACTCAAGGGGAGACTTGATTGCTGGTTCAGAGATACTTCTGGTCAGTTCTCTACTGTAAGACATGAAGATCAAGAAACAATAATGAGGAAAGAGAAATAAGCTTACCTGGTTCAGAGAGAATGCTAATCAGTTCTCTACTGGACCAGGGAAGGAAAAGAACCGGACTATGATTGAGTGTGTAGCATGTCAGGTTCACTATGACTCCTTGTGAACCCCAAGGGAGGAGGGGGGTTTACAACTATCCATTCAAAATTTTAGGAATCCATTGCCTTTGCACCCAAAAAAACATCCAAAGTTGAGATGCTTGGCCAATTATTGGCAAAGGAGGTGCGTTTTGAATTAAGATTTATTTAAGGTGGGAGATAAAACCGTAAAAGTTGGACATGTCTTCAAGAAATCACTATTTTCAAAAAAAAGATAGAAAAAAAAATGAGAAAACTTGGTGGGAAGCCACCTATATACAATTAAAGCTGAGATGCTAGCGCTCAGCTGGGATAAAGTAAGGACTGCGGAAAGTGAATTGAATATTTTACAAGTGACAAAGAAAAAATACTACAGGTATTTTTGAGATTCTCTCACACAAGAATCTTGTTGTTAGTCACAAGCCCCCCCTTGCACCTATGGTGTGGTGATTGAGTTTGGCGCGGGGCGCCAAAGTGACCAACAGAGTTTCCTGGCGCGCAGTGCTGCGGGGCACAAGGGCTCTGCAGGAAGCTGGGGCGGCGCAGGATCTTCAAACAGCGCAGGCAGAGCGTGCGGTCAAAGGCAGCAGAGCTGCGGCATGCGGAGCGGAGCAGACTTGCTGAGTCCAGGAAGTTCAGCCCGGACTATCTAGAGCGGCGCGGCAATTGGGGGAAGCTGTGGCAGCTGAAGCGGGCTATGTCAGTGGACATAGCTGGGGCGGAGGCGGCGAGTGGGATCCCAACACCAGAGGCTAGACAGGGGCTTGGATGATGGATGATCAGGAGTTGGTGGAGGCGCAGATGACAACATGGGAGCGGAGGCAGGCGGTGTGTGTGGGATGGGAGGAGGATTTCTATTTGTTATTTTCTTTTCTATGGGGTTATGACATGCGGCGGAGCTTCCTCTTAGTTCATTTCACTATCTACAGAGGGGCAGTGGAGATTTTTCTATATATAGGGGGGGTGTTCCTCCCTGGAGGGGAGATCTTATCATACTATCTTTTACGGATCATACCAGGGGAGAAAGTGTGGCACTCTCTAGAGAGTGCCAGACCATAACTTTATCTTTGAATTGGTCAGAAGTCAGTTCAATGTGGGTGGGTAAATTGTGTTCAACTTTGCCGGCAAACTTATTAGCAGCTATCTTATAAGAGTATGATGAGTAGAGAATAACGATTTGGACCCGGGTACGGTTGGCACCCGGGTACCGGGTCTATTTTTTGCCCAAATCAGGGAGCAAGTACCGCACCCGGCACCGCCTGGCGGGTACCAGCGGTACTTATGGCGGGTACCGGCGGTACTTTGTGCCTTTTTCTCACGGGCTTGGCGTAAGGGACTGGGGACACCAATTCCCCACAGTCCAGCTCGCCAAGAGGTATGTCTCTTGGCGAGCTGGTTAATCTCCAGCTCGCCAAGAGGTCTGTCTCTTGGCGAGCTGGTTAATGTCCAGCTCGCCGAGAGGTCTGTCTCTTGGCGAGCTGGTCAAAGTCCAGCGCGCCGAGAGGATTACACACCTCACGGTGAGCTGGGCTTTGACCAGCTCGCCGAGAGGATTACACACCTCTCGGTGGGCTGGGCTTTGACCAGCTCACCGGGAAGAATACCCTTGGCGAGCTGGTGTAAAAATTCAGCTCGCCAGGAGTTGTGTATTCCTCTCGGCGAGCTGGACTTTGACCAGCTCGCCAAGAGACATACCTCTCGGCGCGTTGAATTTTTACCAGCTCGCCGAGAGGAATACATCCCTTGCGCCGAGCTGGACTTTGACCAGCTCGCCGAGAGGTGTGTATTCCTCTCGGGAGCTGGTCAAAGTCCAGCTCTCCGGGAGGGATGTATTCCTCTCGGCGAGCTGGTACAGATCCATCTCGCCGAGAGGTGTGTATTACTCTCGGCGAGCTGGTTCCAGCTCGCCGGATGTATGTATTATAATTTGGCACAGGGGGGAGGCACTTGGACGGGTACCGCTTGGGGTACCCGGGTACCGCCCCACTTTTCTTGAAAAAACAGGCACCCGGCACCGCACCCGGCACCGCCCGGCGGGTGCGCAGCGGGTGCCGGTAGTACCCGCCAGGCGGTGCCGGGTACCTAGCAACGGGTCCAAATTGTTATTCTCTAATGATGAGTTCAGTGCAATTCATCTGTACCTCCTGATAGTATCAGTTTGGATTTTATTATATCCTTTGGGCATCTGGATTTGAAGATAAGTCATGATGACTGCCAGATACTTACCCAAACTTGTCTGATGCTGTCCTAATTACAGGCCTTTTGTGTGATTTGTGAAGATGTTGTTTTGGCTTCCTCATGAACCATATTCAGCCACCTTATTCACATGAGCTATTTGGATAAAGATGTGAATTATCTGGTTTATCCCTATGACCCATATTGTTTGTCTCCTAGTGGTTTCCTGCAGCTTTTGCTTGACCATGATGACCTGGAGAGTTGGTGATGGTTAGAGATGGCCCCGGCAAACACGGGTAACTGTTTGTGTTTGGGTACCCGTACCCGTTTTCATTGAAAAACGGATACCTGAATTGGGACACACACCCGCTGGACCAGCTGGAGAAGGTACCCGCGGGTACCTGCGGGTAATTGTCACTCAATCGCGCTAGAGAGATCAAATTCTTATCATTTCACTGCAGTTCATTTAATTGCTCTCAGTCCAAGCTGAGTACAGTCATGCATTATTTTTCTGTGCCCCTTTTTTCCTTTGCCCGTAATTTGGATTCATCTCTCTTTTTGTTCATGTAGTTGTGGAGCGCAAGCGGTCTGATCATTTTGTTCTTTGAAAAGAATGATAGTGCCATACCTTGGCTGACTGACTTTGGGTTCAGTTTGTGTCTCCTGATGGCGACATAGTCTTGGCCAAAGTTGAACGTCCGTTCCACATCAACTGTGGTGGCTGTATATAGAAAATCATTAGATTAGAAGGTCAAAAAAGATTTTAATAGACAGTAATCAAGATTGACATGACTCACCTGGGCAGCACATGACATCAAGGGCCATTTGAAAAAGCCCGTGGTGAATATTTCCAGAATGTTTCTGATCAATCCACCAACCAAGTCCATTTACTGGTGCGCCACCATCCAAAACAAGGCCACCCAAAAGCCATATACCAATTGGGTCTGACAATGTGTTGGCTGACCTTGCCACTGCAGCTGCTTCCAGCCCTGCAAGCACGCCAGTTTGCTTCTGGTAGTTTTGGTTGTTCAGGTTTGCAGTTACATCAATTATAGTTAAACAATTTGGTTTTGAATTAATTTCATAGGGGCTTTTTTTGCGGCTATTGGGTCTGAAGTGGGCTGCTTGGGCCTATACCATTTATCATACATCTCACGGTTTAGATCAATGGCCTCCACAATCCACGACTTTGGCCATTTGGCCAGCATGAAGTATTCATCCTTAAACAATGGATGGAGCACTTAATGATCAAAAGAGAGGTTACAAATGGATAGGTTTAAGTTATATAATTGGTAGCATGACATGTGTCAAAGAAGAGGCTCACCCATTGCTATCCTGTAAATAGGCAAACAATCAGTGAGAGTGTAATATTTGTTGGTGATAAGGAGCCCAGCTCGGCAAGTGTTTCATAAAGCAGCTGGGTAACTATCATTCTCATCAGCGATCACACTAGAGAGGCTTGCTGTGATTTGGTCAATCATAACAACCACCTCAGCAACTTGAGCTGAGGCCTTTTTGGATAGCTGAAGGAGTACAAACTCCTGTCAATGGCCAAGTTGTACCAGCCATCAAAGTAAGTGTGTACTGCCTTAGATGATTGGTACAATCCTGCCATAAAAATGATTGTCAACTCCTCTTGATGGCTGGTAGAGCACGGCTATTGGAGGCAGACTCCCTTCAGTGGCTTTGTTATACCAGCCATTGAATGGAGTACACACTCTTTTCAATGGCTGGTTCAATTTGGCCATTGAAGCCCTCTGAATTCCAATGACCAAGTTTCACCAGTCATCAAACAGAGTGTGTACTCCCTTCAATGGCCAGGCTGTACTGGCCATTGAAAGGAGTCTGCCTCCAAAGGCCAAAGTGTACCATCCATTTCAAGGAGTTTAGACTTGTAAACCCCCACCCCTTGTGTGGTTTCACAAGATCTGTCATGACATTACACAAGCTGCTGAGTAATTAGTCTGAATTCCTTCCTTCTCCTAGGCAGTAGAGATCCTGGCCCCTTCATCTTCTCTCTACCATGCTAGGTAAGTCTCATCCTCTTTTCCTCTCTTCTCCTTTCTCCCCTTTCCCATGATTGTACATACTGAGGGATCCTGGCCCCTTCATCTTCTCTCTACCGTGCTAGCTTCCTTCCTCATCTGAAAAGAACAGCCGTGAACTAGAATTTGGTCTCTGAGACCCGTGCCACTCTCTTCAACATCCAGTGAAGGACTCAATCTTGAGCCCTTACAAGACTTCCTTTGATGGCTGAGTATTACCCGCCATTGAAGGAGGTGCACACTAAGGTTCCGATCCAGTGCCCCGGAGCCGGATAGCACCCATCCCACACCCTGATCCTGGTCTTATCCGGAATCCGGCCAGATTTTCCCGGATCTGAAAGCAAGGGGCATTTCCCAAAAAAAGTGCCAATTTGATTGGGTATGCTGGGGATTCCCCGGTAGAGTTCACGATTCATGCGGGTTTGACGGGTATTCCCTGAGAAAAGACCCTATTTTTGGGTGTTTTCTGAGGTTTACCCGCATAAATCTCGCTTTTGGAGCGCTTTTCACTATCTGACCGGATTCCAGATCTCTTGAGCTCAATCCCAAACCCTGATCCGGCCTGTGGGGCTTCTGGATTTCTCCGGATCTGCGGGGTCTGGATCAGAACCTTAGTGCACACTCCCTTCAATGGCTGACACATCTTGGCCATCAAAGTGAGATTTCCTATGATGGCCGGGTGGCACTGGCCATCAAGGAGTGTGTGTACTCGCCTTGGTGGCGGGTACAACCTGGAAATCAAGGGGAGTGTACATTCCCTTTGATGGCTATATCAACTGGTCATCAAAGGGAGTATACAGTCCCTTTGATAGCCAAGTTGCACAAGAAAAAGGGAATGTGTACTTGCTCTGATAGCTGGGATATAACAACCATTGAATTGAGTACACACTCCCTTGGATGATTGGCATGACTTGGCCATCAAAGGGAATGTCAGGCTTGGTGATGCCAAGAGCACGAGTGCTCTTCTAGCTACGCCGGCGACAGAGCACGGTACAGTAGCGCGCGCAGCAAAAGCGCGGTAAAAAGTGCGAAATAGCTTAGAAAGCTATTTCTAATGAACCAAAAAATAGGTTTAACGGAGGGGCCAGGGGCGCCTGGGGTGTTTTAGTGCCCTCCGCAGCTCTTACAGGGCCTGCGCACGAAATGCGCAGGGGTTTTTGTGACCTGTGGCGTCTGGGGCCCTTGAAAAGGGGGTGATTGCGCGATAGTTCGCTCCCAGGATAATGATAGGGATATAGATCCCAGTAGAAAGACAAAAAAACGCAAACTTACTTTTTAAGGTATGTTTGCGGGAAAAAAAAGACTGTCAATTCCTTGAGAAACCGTAATCGGAGCTGGGTCAGAAGGCGCGCTGGTCGGATAGGACGAGGGCGGGTCTGGCGAAGCGGCGAGTTGGTTATGAAGGTATCTGAGGGGCCTTCCTTTGCCCGAAGGCCCTCAATTATATATTCGAGCTACAACCGGTAGGGTTGTAGCTCTTATTGCAAATACTTCCTCGGTTTCTCGGCCGGAGGAAGTAGTGGTTCTTTCAAGGGTGACGGGAGTGAAGGGGGATTCTACTAGTCCCTTCGCTCCCGTTCACTTTATTTGTTATTCAATCCTTTTGCTATTCCTTGGCTCGAGGAATAGCGTGGTTTGTGTTCCATCATCGGCCGGGGGAGGAGGAGTAGTATAATTCTGTTTCTCTCCTCCCCGACCGAAATGCTTCTATTTCTCGTAGAGACTACTCTCTGTTTAGTAGTCTCTTGAGAGTGTCTGATGACCCTTTCTCTTGGCTTGAGAACGGGTTTGAACTAATATTCTTTCTCCTGCCGATTCTTTGGCCGGAGCTTTATTTTCCTTACTCGTCTAAGGAATCTTTTTTATTATTATGTGCGCGGCGCTCCGCGCCGCAGCTAGGTCTTTTTACAAGAAAGAAGTATATTTCGTACGCGGCTCTCTGCGCCGCTATTATTACATACAATTTTTGTAATGCTACAATAGTTAGCCGGGCTCTAACTTATTATAGTAGCCCGGCTGACATTCCCTCTCACCAAGATAAGTTACTCGTAACTTAGCTGAGCTTATTTACGTTTAGAAACTCTGTAGTTATGTAGGTGAATTGCTCCATCCGGAATATTATTCTCAGGTAGCCATTCATCTTTATCTGCTGACCGGTTTCTGTATCTTACTAGGTATAATCTTGTATCTTTACCTAAAACTCTCTCTTTTTTATCTTTGAGGATTTTATGTACTTTAAGTTGCTCTTTTGTAGGTGGCTCCTCTATTGGTATGGGCAGAGGTTTGGGGGCTGGTTCATTTTCTCTGTGAACATATCTTTTTATGAGGCTCACCGGAAACACAGGATGTTTCCTGCTGAATTCCTCTGTAAGGATTACCTCCACTGCATTTTTACCGTGTAAGTTTTTGATTACAAATGGTCCTACAAAGGCGGGTTTGAGTTTTCTACAACCGCCCAGATTGTTAAAATTTACCGTTGAAAGAAGGACTTTCTCTCCTATGCGGAATTCTGGTTCTTTGTGACTCTTGTCCCACCGCATCTTACTGTACTCAGCCGCTTCTTGAACGCATTTAGCAGCATGTTTATTTGCAGCTTCCAGCATCTGTTTAAAGTCTAAAGCTTTAGGATGTGCTAGTGGCAATTTGTCATTAAGAGTATCTTTAGGTAGTCTGGGAATCCAACCCCTTTCTAAGATATACGGCGCTTCTTTAGTAGTAGAGTGTTTACTACTATTGTAGGCCATTTCTAGGGCAGGGAGTAAATTAACCCAGTCATGTGTATACCCGTCACTATTTTTAAATTCTAGCCCAAAGGCGCAAAACCTTTGTAGAAGATCTTCTAGTGTCTGGATCATTCTTTCTGCTAGTCCGTCCGTTTGTGGATGATACGCGGTTGAGAAGGCTAATTTGGTACCCAACATATCATGAAGATTTCTCCAGAATTCTGACGTAAATTTTGGATCTCTATTGCTGATAATAATTTTTGGGATACCCACATCAGCCATGATTCTGTTCCAGAATAACATAGCTACCTCCATAGCGGTATCATCTTTGTGATGTGGTATAAACCTAGCTCTCCTAGAAAATCTATCCACTACCACCAGGACGGAGTTATAAGAGAAGGCTCCTCCCGGTGGTAGTCCTGTCACAAAGTCCATGTTAATGATTTCCCACCTAGTCTTGGGTTCTGCTATTGTCTGCAATAATCCAAATCTTTTTCCAGTCTGGTTATTGGCTTTTTGGCATTTTTCACAGGATTTGACATATGCTTTAGTTTGATTTTTCCAATCAACCCACCAGGCTGTCTGTTTAATCCGTTCCAAGGTTCTATCCTCGGAGAAGTGACCTGCGCCAGCATTGTCATGGCATTCATGCAGCATATTCTTAATTTGATTTTCTTTACTCAGGACTATCACACTGGAATGTCTATGTCTAAAGTATATTATGCCATCTAACAGAGTAAACTGTCCTGCCTTGTATGGGGTCAACAAGTATTCTGGCAAGCTAGCAATCAATTCTGGAGCACTGTTTTCATTATCCAAAATATTGATCAACTTGAGAAGTTCCAAATCTTCACTGTAGCTGATTCTGACTTCTTCAAAGAATGTGTCATCAATTTCACATACATGGATACCTAAAATGGGGAATACATCCTCATCTTCTGGATCATAGGCAGGATTGTCTGGCGTATTAGGCAAAGCCCACCTACTTAATCCATTGGCATTGGTATGCTTGGCGCCAGCCCTATGGATAATGGTCATATGTCCTCTGTACTGTTGTATTGCAATCTGCCATCTGAGCATGTGACGGTTAGGCGTCTTCATGTTCATTAAAGTCCGTACTGCTATACAATCCGTAACTACAATAATCTTACAACCTTCCAGGTAATAGTGTAGTTTTTCCAAGGCCCATACAAGACATAAACATTCCATTTGACTGGCTCCATATCTCATTTCTGTTTTCCTGACTTGTCTAGAAATAAACAGAACTGGTTTTTCCACTGGAATTCCATCAATTACAAATTCCTGATGTAAAGCCGCTCCTATGCCTTCAAAGCAAGCATCTATATACAGTATAAATGGCAAAGAGTAGTCTGGTTGCGCTAGTACAGGGGCTGTAGTAATGAGCCTTTTTAATTGTTCATATTGCTCTACTCTTCCGTACGTCATTTCAAAGAAGACGTCTTTGCTACATAACTCATATAGGCTTTTTGAGATGTTTGCGAATTTAGGTATATGCTGTCTGTAATAACTACAAAATCCTAGAAATGACTGCATTTCTGTCATTGTCTGCGGCATAGGTTTAAGCAGGACTGCGACCACTCTGTTCTGATCTATGGCTAGAGATAATCCTGAAACTATATGACCTAAAGCCTTGAGTTCTTGAAAACCAAAATTACATTTCTTGATTGAAATTTTCAAGCCAGCTGTGATAGCTGTACGGAGGACCAGACTTATTTTTTCTGAATGATCCTCCCAGTTGGTAGAATATATGATAATGTCATCTATGTATATCATCATCCAACTTTGTCTAATAAAGGATCCAAATATTGTGTCCATCATACGTTGGAAGTGCAAAGGAGCATTTTTGATACCAAATGGCATTCTCAAATATTCATCAACTCCTAGGTGACAGATTATATGCATAAATTGTCTGCTTTCCTCTTTAATGGGTATTTGATGGAATCCTTTGAGTACATCCATTGTGGTAATGTATTTAGCTTTCGCCAAATTATGGAGTGAATGATCTATCCTAGGGATAGGATAATTATCTGCCTTGGTGTAATTATTTAGGGCTTGGAAGTCTCCTACCATACGGGACTTTTCGTTATGCCATGCTATAATTACTGGCGTAGTTATTTCCACTTGTTCATTGTGGCCTACTTTTCTCAGGACTTTAAGCTCTAATAGTTCTTTGATGTGAATTTCTAGAGCTTCACAAGACTTAGGGCTCAAAGGATAAGCTGCTCTCCGTAACGCAGGAGGGTAAGGGGGTTGACACGTAAGTTCTATCTCAATATTGTGTCCTGAGATATTCCCTATGGGTTCTTCTTTTGTACAGAAAGCTTCTTCATGCTCAAAGCAGACTTTTAACACAGCTGATTGTTGCTCCGCGGTCAGGTTACTACTAATGGCAGCTTGAGACATATAATCTTGTCGGAACTTCCTCAATTCTTTTTCTTCATGGTCTTGTCTTGGAGAATTCTGAAAGCTGATGTTACATATCTCAAACTTTCGTTTCCAATCACCACCTATTGTGTAGTATCTGCTTTTACTTTGGATTACATCTATTCCGTACAAGCAGAATGTATCATTTCCAATGATGATGTACTCACACACAGCATCTTCTAGGACTACAAATTCAACGTGTAGTCTCAAAGATCCTTTTGTGTGCGGGAAAATAAGAGGTAAATTAACTATCCCTATTGGTTTGAGGGCTGAGTTACAACTGCTAAATTTAGCTTTGGGCGTGGGTAGAAGGTTCTTCCTCCAGTCAGGGTAACAAGAGTCTAGTAAATTGGTACTAGTACAAGAACAAAATGCTCCGATGTCTAAAAGAGCTCTAACTTCTTTCCCATCAAAGATAACTGTTGTATAGCTAGTTTTTCCTAGAGTATAACTCATGCCTTCCTCTGGCTTATTTGTCATCAGTTTTGCATCTGATACGTGACCAATTCCTAGCGAGGAGTTCCATTTCTGTGGCAAATTGGAATCTCCTTGGATTACAGTGATATGCAATGGATCACCCAGATCAGCTTGTATCACATTGCATTTGACATTAATTTCAGGTTCATCCAAGCAATCTCCGATTTCAGGTTCCATACTGACAATGTCGAATTGGGAGCCAGTATTGGATAAATCATCTTCTTCCGACTCCACTTCAATATTGTTGATTCGTTTACGGGGTTTAGGGCAATCAGGTCTCTTATGGCCTTTCTCTCCGCAATTATAGCACTCAATACCAGCTGTTTTCCTGGGAGGCATTTCTGTATTCTTTTTGTCTGTGGCCATGTTCTCTTTAGGAGCTAGATTACGCCTTTCTTTGTACGTTTTGGGTTTCCTGTCTAATTTCTTGGCCACAATAATTATTTCTATTGTGGCTACTAATTCAGACAAGTCAACGTCTGCATCTTTTAACCTGCACATTACATCATGTTCTAAGTGATTAGGGCACTTTTTCAAGATTTTCTTAGTGACAAATTTCTGAGCTGGTTGATTATAGATACAATCAATCCTTTTCTTCTGACTCAGACACCATTTGTATGGATCATCTTTAGTAGGGTCAAAGAAATCATTCTCATATGCGGCTAGCATTTTATGCTCCCAGACATCTGTACCAAACTGTTTGTGGATCAATTTTTTCCATGCTTCCCAGCTTACTTTTCCAACAGATTTCTTTTTTCTGAAGAGCCAGTCTAAAGCTACGCCTTCAAACAACCTTGGCAATCTGGAGGTTACTACTTCATCAGTAGCTTCGTAACATTCAAGGAGATGATCTGCATAATCCATGAAGTAGATATGATCATATTCCCCTTCTCCGGAGAACTTAGGCCATTCTTTCATTGGCGGCATTAGTTTGCATTTAGTTACTGCATCCAAACTATTCAGAAAAGAAGTGGTCTGTCTTGGTTGTTCTTGATACGGTTGAGAATTGCTAGCAGCATTTTGCCTGGGCGGAGCAGTGGGTTCCTCTTCTTTGGGAGGTAAAGATCTCTCTTGGTGTTGAAACACTCTACTTCTGGTATTTAACAGAGGATTGTTGAAGATGACCTCCTCCGTCTGAGAAGTTTCAGGGTCACGAGTCAGGTGCGGGGGAGTTTGTATTCCCGCAACATTTTGTCTAAGAGTTTTTATCTCTTGTTTCAGAGAGCTAATTTGCTCCGCAGTAGAGATATTGATTTTATCCATCATCTCTTTCATGTTATCCTCTTGATGACTTACTAAATCTATCAAGATTTGTAACTGGGCGGATTGGTGGTCTCCACGCTCTCTGTTTTCTTTGATAACCTCAGTTTTCAAAGTGGTTAACAATTGACTTTTAAAGTCCGCCATACCAATATCAATATCAGTAATTTTGTCTTGAAGACTCTGATTACTCTCAGCCTGATTTTCTAGGTTTGTTGTTACATTACTGAGGTTATTCTTAAGTTCTCCAATGTCTTGGCGAAACTCAGGAATTTTAACAAAGTATTCTTGAGACATTTTTATTGCACGACTCACAGCAGATTCAAGGGTGTTAATAACAGAAGTATGACATTCCACAATTTTAGAGTTTGTAAATTTATATTGGTTACTAGAGTTACTATGCAAAGTAGACAAGTTTCCATACAAATTGTCAAACATGTGGAAAATGAAATCTCTATCTACATCTGATTGTAGGCTTGTTCCAAGGTGTTCGCTGCCTTCATGACTTGAGCCCATCTGCCGCGGTCTTTGCGGAGATTGTTGGATTGATGGGTGGGAGGATTCTTTTGTTTTTTTGAATTCTTCGCCGGAGGGTTGATTTGCTTCATCACCGTCCAGGGATTCCACCCGTCAACCAAGGATTCTAGCTCTGGTCGAGTTAGATATCTCTGAGCCGCTTTTTGAGTCTCTTGCGCTTTGCGCAGTGCGGCTAGGAGCTCCTCTTTCGGAACC
This sequence comes from Puccinia triticina, assembly GCF_026914185.1. NCBI lineage: Eukaryota > Fungi > Basidiomycota > Pucciniomycetes > Pucciniales > Pucciniaceae > Puccinia > Puccinia triticina. The sequence goes on along the minus strand of NC_070560.1, from coordinate 4,595,440 downwards.
CCGCGCGCTTGGAGGGCTACGCAATTTCTCCAGTTCACCCGGTGAGCGTACACCAGATCCTTGATGAGTTGGATCTGTTCCTCCTCCAGCTCTTCTGGAGTCTTTTTCGGAGCTCGTGCTTTTGAGGTGCTCAGAGCGGGGGTCTTCTTCTTGAACCGAAGAGGGATGGTTACCTCCGCTTTGGTCGGATCCTCCGCCAATTGGTCCTCTGAGGACAGGGCTTCTGAGGGCGGACCCTTTGCGGCTGGCTCTTTTTGGAGTAGGGAGAGGACCTTCAAGGTTGGGTTTGGAAGATCTAGTAGACATGTTTTGTAAGTCTATTATAGGTTTTGATAAAGAAGGAAAAACGTTGACTAACCGCCGGTTTCCGGTTTGGAGTCACTTATGTCAATGTCCGCAAGGTTCTTGGCTGGAGCGGTTTCTACTTCAGCTACCAAGTATACAAAAAATTTTGTTTTAGTAAAAAAAAAGGTTTTCTGCAAGTTTTTTCCGCAAAAGAGCGTTACTTACGCGTGTCTCTGGGGTGACGGATAGTACCCGCAATGTAGTTTGCCTTAGAAGCCGGCACTAGTTACAAGGGTGCGGCTTATTAGCTCTATAGAGGTTTTAGCTACAAGATAAAAGAAAGATAGAGCTTACTGGTTGGTTTCTTTAGTGGGGCGTCTATCTCGGGTTTCGGCGCGGTAGAGGTCGACAAGTTCCTCTCGGACTGCGTCTTTCAAACCACTGTAGATAGAAAGGAAACAATCTTTATTTGAGCTTGTCAACAATATGTTAGAAAGAGTAACACACTCTCTCTTTCTCGGCAAGCCTGCGCTTTCCGGGTGTAGTGTTTGCGTAAGAAAAGTTGAAATCGGATTTGGGCTTCTAGGCTCGCTTTCTGTTTGCGCTTGATTTGATTGGTGGCAATTTTGAGTTGCTCTTCGTAAGAAAGCAGCTCCCACGCGGTAGGGACGTAGTTTCGGGCTTGTTCTTCTTTTTCATCCTTAAGGTAACAAAGGTAATATTCAATCAGCTCGGTGTTTTTCTGTAGCTCCACTGAAAAAAAACAAAACAAGAAAAAGAAAACGTCAGAAAAGTTCGAGGTTTTTCTGAGGTCAAGTTTTTTTATGCAGAAGGATTGTGGCTTCTGAAGATACGCGCGAAAAGGCGGTTTCGGTGGCGCTATGGAGAGCGCGGGGTTAGTTTGCGCAAGGTAGCGCAGGAGGTACGCTACAGAGAGCAGGTAAAGAGCGCGTAAGTGCGCAGGATGGGTTGCGCTAAGTAGCGGCTTTTTAGTTCGAGCTAGGTAGCGTGGGTGGTGCGCTGTGAGGAGCGGGTAATGCGCTATAGAAAGCGGGTAGGAAGCTGAGTTAAACTTAATATGTTAAGTTTAACAGAGATAAGTATCTTGCCGTGCTCGGAGCGCAGGGATTCAACCTGATGGTTACGGTAGCTTTAAATAAGCTTAAGGTAGGGTTTGGTTTGGTTTATTTTGTTGGATAAACGAAAAAAACTATGTAGATTATGGGATTATGGGTTAAAAATGGGTTAGTTCCCGGCCAGACCCCCAATTGTCAGGCTTGGTGATGCCAAGAGCACGAGTGCTCTTCTAGCTACGCCGGCGACAGAGCACGGTACAGTAGCGCGCGCAGCAAAAGCGCGGTAAAAAGTGCGAAATAGCTTAGAAAGCTATTTCTAATGAACCAAAAAATAGGTTTAACGGAGGGGCCAGGGGCGCCTGGGGTGGTTTAGTGCCCTCCGCAGCTCTTACAGGGCCTGCGCACGAAATGCACAGGGGTTTTTGTGACCTGTGGCGTCTGCGGCCCTTGAAAAGGGGGTGATTGCGCGATAGTTCGCTCCCAGGATAATGATAGGGATATAGATCCCGGTAGAAAGACAAAAAAACGCAAACTTACTTTTTAAGGTATGTTTGCGGGGAAAAAAAGACTGTAGATACCTTCATAACCGACTCGCCGCTTCGCCAGACCCGCCCTCGTCCTATCCGACCAGCGCGCCTTCTGACCCAGCTCCGATTACGGTTTCTCAAGGAATCAACAGTCTTTTTTTTCCCGCAAACATACCTTAAAAAGTAAGTTTGCGTTTTTTTGTCTTTCTACTGGGATCTATATCCCTATCATTATCCTGGGAGCGAACTATCGCGCAATCACCCCCTTTTCAAGGGCCCCAGACGCCACAGGTCACAAAAACCCCTGTGCATTTCGTGCGCAGGCCCTGTAAGAGCTGCGGAGGGCACTAAAACACCCCAGGCGCCCCTGGCCCCTCCGTTAAACCTATTTTTTGGTTCATTAGAAATAGCTTTCTAAGCTATTTCGCACTTTTTACCGTGCTTTTGCTGCGCGCGCTACTGTACCGTGCTCTGTCGCCGGCGTAGCTAGAAGAGCACTCGTGCTCTTGGCATCACCAAGCCTGACAGGGAAATTTACTTTGACAACCAAGTTGTACCAGCTACATATTGAGTAAGAATCCCTGAAAGGGAAAATTCACCATTCCGTCTCAAAACTTTTTCATCTGGTTTCCTTCCCATCTTGCCTCACTCATGAACTTGGAGTTGTAACAGGGAGTGCATTGGGCCAAAATCTCAATTTAAACAATATTGAACTGTTTTTTGGTCAATAAAAAATAAATATTTGTTCACTTCAATTTGCAAAACATTTCACACAAAGTATCTGTTGTGAGTGTAAGGTTCCCCATCAACACAAGTCTGGCAGGTGCTTGCAACACCCAAAATTAGTCAGAATGAGGAAGGCAAAATCAATAAGAACTGGAGGACTTCCCGTCACTTTTGAACAGATCTGGAATTTCAGATTTTGCAGGGAAATCTGGAATCTGGAACTCTGGATCACTTCGGGGATCTTTGGGGACCCAGATTTCCCTGCAAAATTTGATATCTGGTGGCTCAGATCTGACTTTCCAGATTGACAGGAAGTCCTCCACTACCACAGAAATTTGTTTACAATCAAATGTGACTAAAAGATGGCAAACTGAATAGTGTTTCTTTCAAGATATTTTCTGTATTACAATAATGGGACTTGGCTATTTTTTGGGTAAAATTATCAAAAAGAGTAATTAGTTTGAGTTATTTCCAAATAATTACATATCACACAACAAACAGCAAGTAATTAGATGATAACTATAATTATGTGGGTATCAAAGGTTGATAGAGTCTTGCTTGAGCTTGGCTTGGAGTGAATTAAATACCACAATCCTTCAAAAAGATCAAGGACTGGAGAAAAGTGGCTTGAATTGTGGTTTACTTTGGGGAAATGGATGACCATGTAATAGAGATGGCAAACAGGTACCCGCTCACACCCATTTGGGACCGCCTGGCGTGTCCAGGTATAGGTATGGGTCCCTGATTTTCTGGTGCCAGCGGGTATGTGCCTGGGTACCCCACACCCACCCCCCCCACCTACCCCCACAGGGGGTGCCAGCATATTTGGCTGGGTTAAAGTCATCCCAGTTTAACTGGGATGCACTGAACAATTTAAACTTGGTTGATCTCAACCAATTCAAGGACCTTGGATTTATATTTCATCAGTTGAGATCACCCAAGTTTAAATTGGTTGAGTGCATCCCAGTTTAACTGGGATAACCTCAACCCAGCCAATTATGCTGGCAGTGCAGGTTTACTTCATATGGAGCGGCCTTGCCAAGTGGCAATTCAGCACGTGCAGCCTTGCCGGCTGGCGGTGTGGAGTGTGCAGCATTGCCAGTTAAGTGATTTTTGGGGCGGGTCCCAGCGGTATACACGCGGGTACACCGCCCAAGTACTGCTGGCACCCGCCTGACAGGTACGAGTACAGGTACGGGTATCTGATATGGCAAAAAAAGGTTGGCAGTACGGGTACCCGGGTCCTGATTGCCATCTTTACCATGTAAGTTTAGCACTTTTGTGTTCAGCTTTGCTACAGGCTCATCTATGGTCACATTCAGATTGATCAGAACTCCCCATAAAATTAAGATGTACTAAGGGTAAAACTTAGAGATGGTCCCGGCGAAACCGTTGCAGGTACCCGCTATCCGCTGGCGGGTCCCGCCAGCGAGTGCGGATGCCTTAGATTCCGGGAAAACGCCGGCGGGTACCCGGGTAATTCAATCCACACCCGCCCGCACCCGCCCACCTCTTTGACCGGAAGGCTTGATCCCTTCCGGTTGCGCCAAGGTTTTACAGCCTTGGCAGCCAGAAAAACTCACCTGGTCGCCAAATAAACACAACCTCACCAACCGGGAGGGATTCCTTCCGGTCGCGGGGCTTTATCTCAGCGGCCAGAAGGAAAAAATCTTCCCGGTCGCAGAGGTTAAAAAACCTCGGCGACCAAGAGGAGATTATCCTGGTCATGATAGTTATGAAGCCTCGGCGACCAAGAGGAAATCATCCTGGTTGCAGAGGTTAAATAACCTCAGCGCGCAACCAGCAGTTAGCCTCCGGGCTGCAGAGGTTACCTTGGTGCCCAGAATACAACCTCCTTGTTGCTGAATTTACCTCGGCGACCAGAAGGAAACCTCCTTGTCGCTGAAGTTACCTCGGCGGCTGAATATCCGCCCATATCTGCAGGTTTTGGATCCTCGGGTCTCGGATATCCGGTGTGATCCGCGTTTCCCTGCCAGATATCCCGGATTATCTACCGGATATCCCGCCCGGGATACTGAGCCCTGGCTAAGGGTTGTAGTGAAATGCGAACGAAGAACGAACGAACAGCGGGCCGTGAACAGCGGGCCATAAGAACGAACGAACAGCGGGCCATAAACTACGATGGGAAAATCACAGAGCAAGCTGTCACCCGACCAACTCACTGAGCTTCAAAAATCAACTTATTGTCGGTAATCTTCTCAACTTTCGTCACCATTTCTATGACAAGTACGAACACTGAAACATGAACACGCACCTGTTGCATCGCTCTGGGTCCAAAAAAAAACTGACGACTTCTCAACATCAGTTGACAAAAAGGAACTACAACAATGGTGAGAATCGGCTTATTCAATTTTCAGCTTCTGTCTTGATATTTCACCTCCCAATCTTGAAGACTTTTCACGATAGAATAAATAAGGAACAAAGCTGGCTGAAGAACAATTTCTGTCTGTACCAATTGAAATAGGTACAAAGGTTTTTTGAAAGACTGTCCAAGTGGAGTACTGGATAAACAAGAATTTGCTAGAATCTATAAGCAGTTTTTCCCATTTGGCGATCCCGGACAATTTGCTGATTTTGTATTCAATGTGTGAGTACTTTTGTCCTGAATGTTTTAACTCTGGGAAACCCGCATTTCTGCATCTCATGTTTTCAAATAGCAGGTATTTTCATCATCAGTCGCTAATGTTGTATAAACTTCATGCTGCCACATTGCTTTAGGTTTGATGAGAACAAGAACGGAACGATTGATTTCAAGGAATTCATTTGCGCTCTTTCTGTAACTTCTCGGGGGCAGTTGGACGAAAAGTTAAAATGCAAGCCCCAGGTTGACACAAATCAAAATGAACGGATACTTAGATAAACGAAGAAAGTAGCGGGAAGACTAATAAAGATCGCTTGTCGCCACTTCCTACAGGGGCGTTTCAACTATATGATATTGACGGGGACGGTTTTATCACTTACGAGGAGATGTTACAGATTGTGCGATCAATTTACAAAGTCAGCATTCATCAAATGTTTCCCATAAGACACCATAGACTCTGCTTGAAGACAGCATCAGCAAGTGAATTGATCTTTTTGTATCTTATTTTAGATGACCGGGCAGATGGTCAAACTACCACCCGACGAGGACACTCCAGAGAAAAGAGTAGATAAGATCTTTCGGATGATGGACCACAATAAAGACCATAAGTTAACGTGCGTTTTGATTCGATTTTCTCATTCCCTGTCAAACTTGGTAGTCTCACCTTGAACAATTTTATCTTCCATCGATAGATTTGATGAATTCAAAGAAGGTAGCAAACAGGATCCAACCATCGTTCAGGCTTTGTCGTTATATGATGGCTGTTAGTTCGATATTTCCTCTGACTTTTTTGGTTGACTACTGATCTCTTTGAAGAAACTCTTTTCCATGGTGAAATTAACTTCGCTTCTTTTCTTTCTTCTCGTCACATTGACAGTGGTATAGTGACCCATTCGGTTCCTATTTTCTTGGATGGTTTCCTCCTTGCTCATGATCCCGCGGTATCTACTTCCTCCACCTCGTTGCAACAGAAAAAGAAAAACGCAAAACTCAAAACATGTAAATACAAACAATCGTGGCACATTCCTATGCGCATGATACGTATCTGGCAAGTACTACATCATGCTGTCACTATGGAGGCACAGATTAAACCAAATAAATACACGGACCAGATAACTATTATCCGAATCAATCAACTAACATTTTAAACTGGGTATTGCTGTGATAATATCGTCCATGCTATTTCCTAACCGCTCTTTCCTTCCTCCCTTATTGTCTGAGTTGTTTGCCTGAAAAAGTAGATCCCCTCGATGATATCTTTTTCTCTTTCTCTGTCACATACATGGAAGTGTCTTTTTTCCCTCGGGAGTTCCTCCCCGAGTCGTTTAGCTTACTCGTTTCTGTTTCTTCACTTTGTTCAACTGCAGTCAAGTGTACTATTTTCCAGAAATATACAGATAACAAAACCCCAATCATCAAGAGCAAGTCTTTAGGTGGAGATAGACCAGATGCCCATCAAAACTTTTGTGCCGTTGCCCTCTGCTACAATGTGTGAAGTGCAGTAGGGCAACATCTATAGTGTTTGGAATGGCACAAGTAAATTTTTCACACACAATCAAGCAAATTAGAGGGCATCTTGCAACCCGAAGGGCCCCTTCTGGTCGCCCAGGTTACACAGCCTTTTCAACCGGAAGAGGAGGGAAGGGGACCCTTGCGCCGCTGTCAGTCCTAAATCACCGATACCGCATAAGTGCCTCCGGTCGCACTTAGATAAGTTAGGTCTCCTCTACGCTGAGGAGAATCACAGCGCATTCAAAAACGGCTGCACTGCGCTTTTGGCAGCGAAGCAGTTTCAACATTGTATGTAGCACAAAAAGCCCTCCTATTTTACATGACAATTGAAAACTCCGATGAATGGATATGCAAGTGTTCACATCTTGATAAAAGCGAAAGCTGAATAGATGCCTAGATAGATCCAAGGCGACGGAGAGAAGCAAAGTAAGCAGAAGATGTGTATAGGAGAAGAAAAGGGGGGAAGACGAACCAGTGGCATCCCATTGATCACTGGAAATCATCAGATTACCCTCCGAATTGATCACCTTCATTTTAAACAGCAGACTCTTATAGCTAGGATTAGCTTTCTCGGTCTGAAAAAGCTCATGAAACCCCTTCTTGTAAACTAATTTGAGACCGAATTCTTGGGCCAACCTGGGTCGAAAAAGACAGAGATAAGACGTGAGTACCTGGGAAACATGCAAGAAGCTGGTACGACAGGCGGGCGATGAGAAAGGAAAGTCTCACCGAACAAAGGGTTCCCAGAGAACCAGATATTCAGGGACATCTTCTACTGCGTCTTCTAAGTAAAACGAATATCTGTTTCCGTAGACTTGATCAAGCTCGCGCCGTTGAGGAGTGAGTGGATAGGGAAACCTAATCTCGTAGACCGAGTTGCCAAAGCTAGGCTTCTCCGCATTTGATTCGCGTGAACATCTTTCCCACCTTTGTCTGATAAGATGAAAAACAAAGCATTAAAATCGGAGCGGAGATAAGGTCAAGTCTAAAAGAAATTCTCACATTAGCAGATCGGGGTCAGGGATCGTGCCGATCATGACCCCACCAGAAACCAAGTACTTGGAGACATTTTCCATCATGGTCCGAGCCTTGGCTTCGCTTTCGAACGCATAATGCATGCAGAATTGTAAGGAGACCGCGTGGAATGGCTCCCTAAGCTCTTCTGGACTCAAAACTGAATCAATTGGCAGCTAGATCACACCCAACTCCAACAAACGTTAAAAAAGAGCCGATCATAGGGAAAAACAAATTGATTTGTACGCTTTACTTTCCTGCGATCCGTCGTTGTGACAAAGGACGTGGAATGAACAGGGAAAGAAGGAGAATGGGCACAAACTCACCGAAAAACAGTCTAAAGCTACAAACTTGGCGTAAAATCTTTGACTGCAATTTTCTTGATATCTCGATTGAGCCTGTTCAATTGAGACCGCAGCAATATCTGTTGTTTTTTTTTGAAGAGAAAGATATGAATGAATAAAAATGGGAATGTATCTCAAAGTGATTATGGAATCAAGCTCAACCAAATCCGTAGAGTTCCCTAACACCAGCGTTTTGCCACTTAGCCAAATCGCCTCCTTTTCCACACCCTAATTCAAGTATTTTAGTTCCGCTATATTTCGAATGAGAATTGGAGTGATGCTGTTGTTGACGATGTGTATTGCGGGATAACAGAGGGCTCATGAAGGGCGACTCGATCGAGGCGAATTTGCCGATCGTCACTGACTTCACCCAGTTGTTGAATTTCCTCAAGCCAAATATCGGCGATTCCGTGCGTGCTCCTTTCGTCAAGTTAGGCCTCATGTTGTCTATTATTTTCCAATTGGAATCACAACAAAAAGGCAATGATCAGTCTGAAATTTTAGCTCTTTATTTGCCATGATACACGTATGAGAGCTCGCACAATGTTGGGCCACTGTGTCACTGATCGAGCTCTGCGAATCAGGATGAGCTAGATGACGGGTGCGCTTGGGAAAGTGAGGCATGTTCGGCGGAGCGTCGGTAGAATCGTCGTTCTCGGCACCGATGCTTTGGTAAGACCGCTTATTTGTTACGGGACGCTGAGAAGGCTGTGAGTCGTCGGCGTGATGTGGAGCAGGGCAGGATGAAAGTGGGATTGAGAGTGGCGACGGGGTTGTGTAGCCTACTGGGGATCCAACATCGGGCTCGACATGGCTAGGGAGATGACCAGCGAGGAGCGTGTCATCGGTATTATTTATATGAGAGTCGGGCTGCTGGTCGCTCTGTCCAGGCTTGCCGTCAGAAGATGCGAATACCCTGAGCGTGTTGAGACATTCTGTCTGGTAAACCTTTAGTTCCTGCTGCGACAGGGGTAAAAACAGTGAGGCGTGGGGAGATACTCGTATTGGATGATAGGCGATTCTGTCCATGCTCCAGATATTGTACACTCGGAAGTATTTCTTCAGTCTGCCTTTAGCCTGGTGAACGATGGCCAGCTGCAGGATGTCACAGCCTGCCCCACGCGAGACACATCGGAAGAGGCTCGATGTCACAGACTGGTTGTCAGTCATCTGTACTTGATAAAGTTATTCCAATTGACAAGGAGACCATCTGAGCTCCTGGAAAATGAATCCAGGGTGAGCATTGCTGAGGCAGTATGAGTGTCTGTAATTATTAAGCAGTGGGCACTCGCCCCAATCGGATCCCATGTCCGAATTGCGCTATGGGAGTGATACAGCTGCCCATGAAGTGAATGAGAATGAGAGCACATTTTTGTGCTCATGACGGTTTCGTTACTCTCCAACTTGAAGCATTGTTCAGAAAAACAAAAAATGACATGTGTGTGATGTACAATGTGGTTTTAGTGAAGTGCAGCTTGAAAGCAGATGTACCCTGTCACTTCGCCAAAGTGTTTGGAAATTATTGAATGGAAAAAACATGTGTATATCAGAATGAGTCAGAGGCAGTACAGGATACTAATGAGACTCAACCTCAAGAATTCCCCACAATTACAATGCTACAATACATCACATCCCTTCTCAACACATGTTAGGGTTTCTGTTGCTCTGATCAGATGTAGATGCAAATATGATGTGGCATTTCAAGAACTGGACTTGCTAATTTTGACCTGCTGATAGGTGGTGAGAGGACTTTTTTTGATTACTACTTGGACCCACTAGATTTCAAAAAATGTAAATATATATGGAAGTGAGTCAGTTTTATATGCACACATAGATATATGAAACTCCATTTAATAACAGCTGTTATGGCATTTAACTTCATTGTCTTCAGAGCTTGAACACTTAATATTTTGTGCTTTTGTTATCCTCAACCAGTTCTCTTTCATTTATGGTGTTCAAAGTTGGTTTGCATAATTTTATGCATGCATAAATCATAAAATCATAAAAATATTTTGGTGAGGAAATTTTGTATTACATAATCAGACAGTCATATCCCCTGCAAAAAAGATTTTATGATTTTATGATTTATGCATGCATAAAATTATGCAAACCAACTTTGAACACCATAATTGCTTGTTTCTTGTTCTTGTGTTCAGTCCAAAAGAAGACAGGTTTCACTGCAAAAAAAACTGTGTCAAATGTGAGCAGTTGACATGGGGCAACTCTGAGGAAGCTTGTGGTGTTACACCAGCCTTGCTCAAGGTTTGACTCAACCCAACCTTCAATGCACAGTCACTGTGCACCTTGTGACTGTGCCAACAAAGGCACTTCTGCATTCATGTGGAGTTACAATGGCAGCTTGGCTTGAGTATCCTGCATGTCAACTGCAAGCAGTTGACCAAGTTATTTTTGCAGTGTTTAACATCTCACTGTTGGTATCTTGGTTTCTAGATCATTGTGTCTCTTACTTAGGGCCTGTACCATAGGGCATGAAAATTGAAATTTTCCAAATTTATTTGCCTCAAAATTTCTTGGGACAAAAACTGAGCCTGGCCAAAATGTAGGCTTGAGCCCAAATGTGAAGAATTTCAACATTTGAACCCTCCGCTAGTTTTCCATTTTTGTGTACAGGGCAAAAAAAGTTGAAATTTCTCAAAATTGAGGCCCATGGTATTGGCCCTTAATGGTTCTTTATTCTATTTAACTCATGATTGGTTTGGTTTGACTACTGGCTTCTTATTAAGTTTTACAATAAAGAGAACTCAACCCTATCATCACATGACACAAAGGGTAACAGGTATCCACCGGTGGTTGCCAATTGTCATCATCCCTGCTATGGCTCACAGCACTTCCTCCAAGCTCAAGTACTATATTAAATTTGCACCCAATTATAACAGTTTAGGCATGGTGATTATTATTTATGTGGCCCACTAACTTCTGAATTGTTGGTCCAGAAGGAAAGGCTGATCAGTAGTTCATTATAATTTATAGCATCCATCTAGCCATAATGTTTCTCTCCATAGCAACAATTGAAGGTCTCTTGACACTTCCATAAGACTAAGACAAAGTTGGTGATACACATTTTGAGTGCAACTCAACAGAGCCTGACGGGAGAAGAGAAACAGATACCATACTAATACTCATCATCAATTTGTCCATCTACTTGATAACCTGCTCTGGGCAATTAGATAACAGAGGCGTCCAGGATGGAATTGACACTAGAACTCGCCAGTTCGCCGGAGTGGCCAAACAATCTCGCAGCTTGTTGCTCGCTCATCAACGCTCATCGCGATAGCACGCAATGAAAAACAGAAGTTTTGGTAGACAAATCTTCCGTCGAGAGTGCTGAAGACTCGAGGGATCGAATGGTTAGCTTGCATGGAGAATAAATAATCTGGTTTCGGAAATGCACGTAGCAACATAACAGGACGTGACTGATACAGAGCAGCAATGACAACGAGGATGGGGTATAGCATGTATGTGGCGGTAAGGTTTTCGGAATGTCGTGAAGGAATGATAAAAAACGGACGGCGAGCTACGAGCTACTTCGAATCTATCTATAGATATATAAATATATATACATCGTTGTAGATTGATAATAAGCCAGGCTCATAAGCAAACAAACAAATAAATAGAAGATACGGGGAATTGGGGATGATATTTATATACAACAGAAAGGGGATATAATATTAGTTGGGGCATGAAAGGTGGATGATGAATGCGATATTGCAACAGAGTGAGTCAGGAAGGGAATGAAGAATGACCCAAATAGTCGAAACGCGTCGAGTTACAAGCATGGGCTTGGAGAAACAGAAGGGAAGTACAACGACCCATCGTCTAAGGGGCACGCAAAAAAATGAGGGCAAAAGTGTTAGGATGGAGAACGATAGGAGGGAGAGGAGGAGTGGACGACTGACGGAGGGACTAAGTGAAGGACACGTCAGCAAGGATAGATTCGATGGATTTTAGTTTACGAATGAGGTTGGAGTTGATCGACTTGAGTCTGGAGATTTCGGAGTGGAGGGAGGCGGTATTGGAGTGGTCGGAGTCGTAGTCGTCGAAGTTGATGAGGTCGTCGTGGGGCTTGCCGGCGAGGACCTCGGTTGGCTCGGCGAGCTTGCGCCACGAGTGCGGGGGCCCGACCAGCTTGCTGGTGCGGCGGATCCGCTTCGGCGAGTCGGCCGAGTATTTGCTCGAGGGCGAGGTGCCCAGACGCAGCTCCTCCACCGCCTCTTCTTCGCCACGCTCTTCAGTCACGTCGAAGAGACGACTCTTGCTCAGACGATGTGCATGCGGCAAACGGTCTGAGGTCGGGAAATCCAAGCCTGTTGGAGTGGGTTCTGGTTGCGCTTCTGGCACTGCCTTCTCTGGTCCCGAGGAAGAGACTTCGGGTAGTTCGACAGTGCTCTCATTCGGACTGAGAGCCAAGAAGTTAAACATTTGTTCGTGGTAGTCGATGTACTCGTTTTGTTTATCTGGGACGGTGTGCGATGTTTGGGCAGTCAAGGTCGAGTCTAGTTCGAAGTCCTCTTGGTCGAGTAAACCGCGCGATTTGACTTCGTCGCCGACAGGAAGCCCGATGTGGGTCTGCTTAAGCAGCTTTTCCCGCATCAGCGCGTCTCGTTCCTCGACCGTGTGCAGTCTGCCGATCTCCTCAACTAGACTTTCGATCAAGGACTCTTGCTTGACAATCTTTTCCTCTCTTCCTTCAATGTAATGCGTCAGCAAGCCAATCACTTTTTCCGAATTTCTTCGGTCTCTCTTCTCGACTTCTTCGGTGGTTTGTTTGGAGAAGGCGCCTTTAGAAAGAAATGAGAAAGCAAACAAAGAGTCAGTTCAATACTTGACATGCTGTGACCAAATCGTCTTGTTGTTAAACTTAGCTCGTATGAAAATTAATTGAAATTCTGCTTACCAATAACAGCACCCATTGAATGGCTGAGTCGGTTGGCTACTTTCCCTCTGTATTGTTCTACCGTGTCGATGCATTGCGCCTCAGATTGATCGCCTAGCCGAGCCGGGAAATCTAATTTCATCCCGGGTCGGGGAGTCCTGTCGGAGATCTCGGCAGGATCAATTTCGAAGTCTTTGGCTTCGATGCTTCCGTATCCAAACTCGGAGAGCTGGTTCATTTCACTCAGCAGAAGCTTCTGGGAATGAAGCGAGCTCGAGGGCGAGACCTGGGGCGACTCTTCATGGATCGTTGATGGCTGCGAGACCGTCAAGCCGGAAGAATAAGTTAGGATTGAGGTCCCTGGAGATTGTGGAGGTGATTGGACCAGTTGCTCTGAATGGGTGGTGCCGGTTAGCTGGCTGGAGAGGGGTGGGGGGGACGTGGCTTCTTGATGGTCCTGTAGCGATGATGAGACGGACTCTCGAGGCGTTGTTTCAAGATTGAAGTCGGACGGCACTCCAGTTCTCCTGCGATCAGCATCGGTCGCGACGCCGAAGATGGACTTCGAGTGATTCATCAACCACAAGGTGCTGTCAGCCGCCCGTTGGCTCAGGGCGCTTTTGTCGACCTCTTCGATGAAACTGGCTGTGTACGATGGAGAGGGCCAAGGGACCGATGGGGCAATCGTCGAGGAAGCTTGCTTGTTGTGTCCCCGGGGATGCAGGCCGAGGCCGGGCAAGCCGATGTCGCGCGGGACGAAGATGGCGGGACCAAGCATGACCGCAAGCGAGTCGTGTTGGACCCGGTTCTCGGCGAAGGTGGGGATCTGTGCCAGGAATCGGATGACATAGGTCAACAGACTCAGCGCCCGACTGGGAAGGAGCTGGAGGAGGTAGCGGGCAACATGCAGCTGCTGCGAATGCTCGTCCTCCGTCGGGTCGGCCTGTCTGGTCTGGCTCGGCTCAACACACAGCTTCCAAAACATGTGGCTCAAAATCGGGTGGAAAAGAGGCTCCGATAGCGTGCGCAGGTAGTGTTTGAGGAGCCCGCAGAGCGTGTGGATGTCTTCCGTGGAAACGTCCACCCCATTCTTGGGACAAAATTCAAACTTCTTCACTAATTCATCGATTCGGTCAAGGTCGCCTGAGATGCGCAAGATACCTGGGATTCGCATTCCTGAGTGAGACATAGAAGGCGTGGTTAGCTTGGGGTTTCTATGCTGCTGTAACATAGATGCCTGAGGGAGACGATGGAGCTTACCTCTGCGATAAATTTCTTCAATCACGGTGAAGGGAAGGATAGGCAAAACCTGAAATCGTTCGCCCATCAAGACCACACAAGTCGAGCAGTTCATTGTCTCCAATCTGGCGCCCAGGATTTGGGAGAATCTGTGTGCTTCAGACATGGATGTCTTTCCAGACGCAGCATATTGACCCGACAGTTTCGCCTTTTGGGAGCCGGGAACCAGGATAAACGACGATGGCCTCAAGGCCTTGCTTATGCTTTTGGATGTACCGTGCTTGCTGCTTTGAGCATGAGAGGATTTCGATTTCCACCCCAACTTCTCCAGAAGGATGTTGCCGACATGGCTGGATTTCCTCGGGCCCGCACTAGGCCCCGCCGATGAGACTTCGGTGGGTGCAAAGGGGGCGGTTTCAAAAGGCAAAGGTTCGGTGGATGCCGGGGTGTGGTGCGGGGCGGCGTCGAGGGTGGCATGAGGAACAGTCGCTGTGAATCCTGTGGTCGGGATGTCGAAGCCGAGCTGGGTGTGCGCAAAGCCGTGTGACTTTTGGCCGTCGGTGGCAACCGTCGTGTTCCGGGGTACATACACCTGGAAGGCACGCTCCTGGATCTCCAGCTGGGTTTCGTAGAGTGCAGGCTGGCTGATCAGCCGGTACAGCGCGTCGGAGTCGACCAGGCTCTGAAACTCATCCAATCCGACCAGCGACTGTAGCCTCTCTAAGGTATAGGCTCTCGATTGGAACTCTTGCGGCTCTGGATGCTCTGAGCTAGCCACAGTGGACGGCACTGCTTGTGGGGGGATGAAAAGATCGGCAGGACGGCTATCACGATCCGAGCTCAGATCAGGTGAAGACGCTTCCGACATCGGGCCGGCAATAGAGGAAATGGATGGATTATGAGAGTATTCAAGCTTAGTCCGAACGCTTGCGCCATCATCCGTCAGGGTGCTTTTGGATTGAAGGCTTTCGGGGGAAGCGTTGATTTTGCTTGGATGGGGGCTTTGTCGTTTGCTGGCGCTTAGAACAGCTGCCGATGAGACTTTTTTCAATTCTTGGTAGCTTTTGGTCTTACGGGTCTGCTGCAAGGCTATTGGACTTGGCTGAAGAGGGGGAGGCTGGCGAAATGCCAGTGAGAGTGGCAGGGCACTTGACGTTGTTGGGTGTCGCGACCCAGGCTTGATTGGCGTGGTGAGTGACGTGGGAAGCGGATAGGCTCTGTCAACGGTGATGCTAACAGTTGAGATCCGGGGTATTCTGCGGAGGGTATGGTTGAAGCTCTTGGAGAGATTTCTGAAATGGTCGCTTTGTTCATCGTTCGCCTTATCAGCTGGTTTCTTCAGCCCTGCCGAAGCCCCGGTGGCCAATTTGCTAACGGATGATGGCGATGCAGTTACTCTGGAGAATGAACTAGGCGATGAGGTGGGAAGTGAGATGGGAGATGCCGAGGTAGCTTTAAGTGGACTTTGGTTGGCAGAGAAGGAAGGCTGGCGGCTGGGAAGTCTGGTTGGGGTCCTGATGCTGCCCGCCGGGTATTGGACGGAAGGCGAGTGCGGTTTGTGAGCACTGGCGGGGCTTCTGGTCTTAGCCGCACTGGGACTTTGAGCAGCTGAGGATCCCCTAAGGGATGAGCTCAAGGATGTGCTACTTCTGGTAGGCACGGGAAGCAGCGAAGAGGTCCTCCCGCGAGGAGGCATTGGTGATCTTGGTGCGCTCGGCACAGGGTCGTTGTTAATGAGCGAAGGAGGCATTCTTGGAGGACTGGTCGAGCAGGGCCCCGAGGAATGAATGTTGGAAGGGCTGAAGTGAGTGAGGCCGGGGGGTGGGAGTTCTGAAGTCTGATGGAGGCTGGTACCATTTACTTTAACAAGCGATAAGAAGATTGAAGGGAGCCTCCCACCTAACGCAAGCGCATATGACGACCGGAAGTCGGCTGGAAGTGTATGTATCCAGAGGCTAAGAAATTCAAGGTGAGGCTAGAAGAAAACTTTGTTTAGACAGGATCTAAGGCAGAGGCTCTAATGGGACGGCATGGATAATCAACCAAACAATATGCGCCAAAAGACAATTGGTCGTGCAAAAAAATAGGAATCTGATGGGGCGGGGAGGAAGGAGGATGGTGTGGACGGATAGTATGGTTTAGCAGCTTGGACAGTATCGACTGAGCTGGTCGTTGGTGAAAGTTAGAGCAGTATGGTACGAGCGAGCCTCGGGGAGTGGGTGTGGGTGGTTGCGTATGAATGTGTGCTATCTGCCCATTCCGGATGACGAGGATGAGCCAGCCGGGATGAGAAGGTTGGGATGGATATGGGGATGATTAAAAGAGGCCTAATAGTGCGACTGGCGGAGTGCTCGGATCGGATGACCCTCTCGAGCGCTGGCCCGAGGTCGGCCGCCCTGAGTCTTCTCCTTGGGAAAGGGTCTCCGATTCATTCGTCCACAAGCGCACCTGGCTTGACTCGAGAATGCCTATCCCGCTTTGGCCAGGCTTGAGCCTGGTTGCTGGAACTTGGAAGTGGATGGGAAAAACAGCTTCCAAGCAGAATGTACGCTGCACAGAGGGAAGATGGTCAAGCGAACCGCTGAGCTTATCAGCAGCTACAGAACCTTCTATCCCTCCGATCTCATCTCGAGCGAAATCGAGTCATCGACGCGTCCTGACGTCGGCTGAAGTGGAAGATTAATACGAGCAAGGAAGCTGGAAGCCAACTTATCAATCCACGTCATCATGGCATGTATTTACGTAGCATGGATGGCAACATTTTTGACTCCAATCCCAATCACAAGTACCGCATCTTGCACATCCTTTTACTGTATGTACTCTCCTAATGTTATTGTATACCTCCACAACAGCCTTTCCTGTAAGATGGCCAGTGTACTCCTGGGAGCTTGTGAGGTCAGATGCGAAGGTGAGGTTTCACATGACCCAAGAAGAACTGAGAAGATCACATCAATCCAGCCCATTTCTCTTCCAAAGACTTCCTTATGAAAGGCTTGTTACATAAATGTGTATGGTCTGACGGGTGTACGGGATCTATCATTTAGCGAAGATCGCCACTGGCTATTTATGTACACAAAGGGAAACTGACTGACGCGCCAGGCTGAGCCGACTCGCGCTCTTCTTTTGCCTTCTCGGACATCAACTGAGTACAAACAAGGGTCGCCGCCTGTCGCCGCTGGTCACCGGGACCCGGGCAAAGTTAGTTGACGGAGGTATGCTGCTTCCTGGAGCTGATGAGAGGAGCGGGCTGATGGCAAAACTTGCTTAGTCCGACCGAGCTTGACATCATTGATTGACATGTAGGTCAAGCCAACTCAGCAAACTCCTATCGGCAGGTTTGCTTCACCTTCAAGTCAATCAAGCCAAGGCAGTTCACCTCGCCAACTGACTGCGGCCCTGATGGGCCAGCAGATGAGGAACTGGTTGGGCTTCTGTTGGAAATAGTCATGATGGCCGCTTTGATCCACAGAAGCAGCAACGGAGTTAACTCATGTTCGCTAGACCATGTTTTAATTTGTCCCATCGGCTCATCAAATATAGCACGCGTTGACCGTTAAAATTTTGAATCCCACCGGCAGAGCAGTGCTAATATTCTGCCCCAGTGGGTTCTTTAAAAGGTTCAAAATGAAAAATGAGTGCCATCCTTTTTTAGAACTGCTGAAGTCAGTAGTAGAACAACTCCAAGGAGACCAAAATGTAGAGAAGATGCTATAGTTTCAGAAGCCTGTGGTTCAGATCCAAGACGGGGCTGGAATCTATCAAAAATTTAAATAAGCTCACAACCACATGGTACTTTCTAGAGCAGTTCCTCCCTGTGGGAACGGCATTTCTGCCAGCGCCAGTGCCACTGGCAGCAAGGCCCAACAGGCAAGTTTAGGAAAGGTTAGAAAATTTCATTTCGTTGTATCTTGCCAATGCCAGAAGAAATTTTTTAGGTCAGTAACACTCTTTCAAAAGGAGGAGTTCCTGTCACCTAAATGGCTTGATTGAGAAGGAGCTGCTAGAATTTGCGACGTTATATATATATCACCTTCGTACAAACCTAACTTATCACCAGTCCTTTGCTCAGGATAGGCTGGCGGGAAGCGCAACCCTCCTCTCATATCAAGAATCCCTGAGGGGGGGGGGGGGTGGCAGGCCGCGAAGCGCCTAGCACAAAGTACGAGCTCAGACCCTGCGGGGCCTCTCACTGGAAGGCTTTGTTTTAAGCTCTTGAGGGACGTGGTGCCCAACCTCCGTAACCGTTCCAGAGGCTAGTTAAGCCACCGCCGCGGCCCGCTTCCCCCGACTTCAAAAAACTGTGGGTACCGGAGCACCGGTCGTGCATAAACGTAGTTTGACAGATGCCCTCCATGCTACGTTGTACCCAACCTTGTATCATTAGCCAGGTTGAGATGTATTCACCCGTTGCTTCATTGAAACCAGTGCTACTTGAGATTGGACTCATTAAGAACTGATCAATTAGGTTCTCTGAGTGACATCCGGGGCCCTTGTGTGTCGTTCAATCACGGTTGATGGGGCACCCTGTTTCAAGTCTACGAGTTGCACTGAAGAAAACTCAGCTTTTGTGACATGTCTCCATTGAAGCATTTTGGGCAAAACAAATGCCACACTGTGACGGATAATTGATTGGATGTTTATAAGGATGCAAGTCTGTCTGACTAGAACAATGCGAGTGATCTCCCCAGCACAAGCAACCCACCTCCATCACATTCAGAAAATGGTCAAATCAAGCTCATCATTGTCAATCTTTTTGCTATGTTTGCTATCTGCACACTGCATGGTGACCCATCCTTCAGTCACAAGGTATCAAGATGGTACGGGCAACTTTATTTTGATGAATCTTTTCCCTCTTAAAATAATAAAACCCGGGCCCAACAGTACTTCTCTCGAAGTTACCCCCAAAAGGGGTCCAGCGGGCTTCCAGGTAGGAACTTTAATAACCTTCAGGTACCAATAATCAATGCTTTACAGGTGACACAATAGTGGGCCAGGATGGATCAGGGCGCACAATTTATGAGTCGTCAGAAATAGGCCAGGAAATTCAGCAAAAACGTAAGTTGGACAATCATAGTCATATCATGTCAGCAAAGAATGATGGATACAAATTGAAGCAATTTCACTTCCCTTATTTAAATTACTTTCCTCTGTGGTGATTGCTGTTAGAAAACCTGTCCCCACAGAGCAGGATGACAAGTAGCATGGCTGAAGAGGCTAAGAAACTACCAACAATCAATGCAAAAGATAAAAAAAGTTTCACTTCATTTCATGATACAAGTGAGTCTGAAAATCAGCTTTTACTAATTGGCAGACATGAATAAAAACACAGTGTTGGCCTATGACATGTACTAAATCTCTGAAAATTCTCATTTCCGCTTCCAGGCTTGTTGACAAGAAAGGATAATAAAATCTTTCAAGGCAAGTGGTGTTCCTCTATCATAACTAGCTACAACCTGAACAAAATTTTGACACAATCCCAACCAGGCCAAACTAATCCAAGGCAGGAGAAAGGTATCTCAATCATCCCACATACCAACATAAAAAGTCTGAAAGAACTGTCAGACATGATTTTCAGACGGTTTAACAAGGCGTTTGAATCAGTCCCAGGCTCTCAATCAATCCGAAAATTCACATCCACATGGGGCTTATACTTTCTTACCTTATATATATTCACCCGGGACCAACCTTTCTTCACACTGAGTAAACAGCAAAAAAAGATGGCAATGTTATTATTTGAAAGAGCTAGAAGAAGATTAAATGCATGAACTACTGGCACTCTGAATAGTGCCGGGGCACTATTCATAGTGCCAGAGGCATACACTGAAAAGTT
Organism: Puccinia triticina; assembly: GCF_026914185.1. Lineage (NCBI taxonomy): Eukaryota > Fungi > Basidiomycota > Pucciniomycetes > Pucciniales > Pucciniaceae > Puccinia > Puccinia triticina. Next base: position 4,575,391 of record NC_070560.1, on the reverse strand, counting down.
ATCATATCTAGTTCTCAGATCTCATGACAGTGCCTGATTAGCCTTGCTGGTTATAATTTCATGAATACAGACAACACTGGGTAATTGAATTGCTCTAAATTATCCAGCCTATCTCAATAAATGTCATTTTTTAACCAGCTAAATTATCACTATCAGTAGTGAGCAGATTTTTTCCTGAACCCATATTATAATTTCAGCATTTTATTTTGTTTTCCCAAGGATCAATAATGGAATGTGATTTACACCTGGATAATGCATTATCAGAAATAGATACCATAAAGAGACTCACCTGATGGATAATGAGAAGAATTTCTCATGGTTAAACCATCCCTTATATGATGAGAATAATCAAAAACCCTGACCACACAAAATTTGTACCAGTACATGTGCTAAAGATAAACTGGTTTCCTAGCCCTCTCCTTGAAAGAATCACAAGAAATAAGATACAGATCTCAGTTTAATTCTATTTATCAAGCTACAACTTCTGAGATAGGTAGTAAAGACATAAAGTGAAATTCAAATAATCAAAACATCTAATTTACCTAAGAGTAAGAGCAAGCTTTAAGACATTTGCTATTAGATAGAATAGAAAGAAATGGAACTTTTTTCTGAATTTCTATACAGTGATCTGGAAGATGATGTGATCATTCATCAGCTTGTATGCCTTCTAAATCTTGACAAGATTGTGTCTTTCTTACTTTGTCATGGGTTTGTCTCCTCTCTTTGACCTACAAACATTTTAGATGAAATGAAGGAGGACTTCAACTTGATCTGTTTACAGATGAAAACTTTCAGTGTCTTTTCCTGTCTTTTTATTCTTTATTCCAGCCTTTCAACTAAACACATACATCAATCTTTTCCATTTGGGTTAGTAGCAGTAGTGTTATTGGTCTTTTCATTTATGACAGTGTCTCACCAGGGGAGATATGTTCCCACTCCCCAGGGAGTGCCAGAGCTGAATTTTATGTGAGTTTTGGTAGGATGTGAGCCTGATGTGGATTAGTAACTCATCCCCAAAATAGTAAATTGGATGGAGAAGTTAGTGAAAAGTCAGTCACAGTTGATTTGGAAGTCAACACAATGTTGTGTAGAATTCTTTTGTTTTCTATGTGCAACTGTAGGAAGAAATATGATGAAATGATATTTCACCAAAGTCCAACTCATCAAATGCTCCTGTTTACTGATTTATAAGGATAGCAAAGCAAAATTCCCATTCTCAAAAGTAATTCCTCCAAAAAAATTGGTTTCTTGTAATTCACATTATATGCCCTGATGTACAAAATTAAACTAAAAGTTGACTTGGTATTATTGGGTTTAGATTTTTGGAATGTGGTAATGTTGCAGTCATTGAAATTGAAACCCATTTTCTTGGAAATGCGGGAATTAATTTGAATTTGGCTGATAAAAATGACAAAAAACTGTTTTAATAGGGTGAAAGTCTGAGTTAAGTCAAGGTTGGATTGCGGTGCCAAATCACTTTGGCCATATATCCTGTCCTCCTCACAAAAATGATCTAGTGAATTTTGTATTTTTTTGCTTTTCAAAATTCACATGTGCACATGCAAGTTAACCTTTTTGCACTTTGCTAATAGTCACCCTGATGTACGCGCGTACATTGAGGTGGAAATATCACAGGATGGGCCTTTCACAGCCACATGAAAAGTGAAAAATTTGTTTTGAGAGACCAATTGTCCCCCTGATGTACGCGAGTACATGAGGGGGAAAAATCACAGGCTGGGCCTTTCACATCTCCATGGAAAGGACACACTGGTCATGGAGCCAAGAAAGGACTATATTCTGGATGAGTTCTGGATGAATTTTAGATGAGTTCTGGATGATTTTTTGGCAAGTTATGGTTTATTTCAGGATGATTTCCAACTGATTTCCACGCTGACTTCCAGTCTTGTTCATACCTATTTGCTATTGCTTTACCAAAGGCCTCCAGCACAGTTATGGAAAAAATTTACGGTAAGGCACTCCCTGGGGAGTGGGAACATATCTCCCCTGGTGTCTGTAGGAGATCTTCATGAGATTAAGTCAAGAATATCTTTTATCACTCAGATTTGGTGGTTGAAAATATTCTTTCCTATAGAAACAATTGTTTGGGTTGAACCACAAATCTTGTTTTGCTCCCAAGATTTGCACCTGCATTCACCATTAAGGTGTAATCAGTTTTATCAGTATTGGAGCAGGGATGCAGAAGTGGTTTTCTTTGCTTAGCACTTTCCACAGCTCACAGAATCTTTTTCAATTTGTGATTCCAAATCTTCCCTTGTTGGTCTGCAATCTCACACTCCTCAATCGCACTTGGTGTAAATCTAATCAATGCAAGGAATTTTGTATAATTTTTGATGCTCCAAATACTTTTTGTTTTTTTATATTCATTCTTCTGAATTCATTTTGCACACTCATTCTTGAATCCCATGAATTCAAGTTTGTGGGTTGGCCTTCTGGAATGAGCTTTTGGGTGTACAAATGTATCTGTCCAGTGACTGTACATAGCTATCACTTACATGTCACAGACCACAAATTCATGGTTTGAGAAGTTGGAGTCTTCATCTTACATTCTACCATATAGGATCCAGAACCCCTCCAGAACCCCAGATCCCAGAAACATCTTCCTCTCTGTAGATCTGACCCTAACCCTCTGTGCCTTGGCCATGTTAGTGCTCAATGGGTTCACCAGCCACCAACATTGTGGGGTTTTTCTCAGCCCAGTAGGATTTCTCTTCCCTTCCACTGTATCCTAATCTTGTTGGATGAACCAAGACAAAGGTATGTGTATTGGAAATAAAGAATGCAGTTGGTCAAGGGAAAAGAATGCCTTCTCCTTTTTCATATCTATCTCTCCATGATACCTTTGTCAAAAGCATTGCCCTATGTTGAGGGTACATTGACTAAGGTAGATAGATGCTGTTGAGATGAGCAAGGACAACATCCAAGTATAACCATAATTCAGTTTAGCAAGTGATCAGTAGGTACACAACAATCAGACCAGAAGTTGGTGAGAACTTGGATAAGTTGCATGTGCATAGAGAGAATAGCTACAGGGGTACAATCAGCATACAACAACTGAATGGCAGGTTAGATTCCTTGCAGTCTCTCATTGGAATGGCCAAGACCAAGGACAGTGCTAGACATGGCTGAAGCATCACAAAGGCACCACACTCCCTGAAGCTGAGGGCACACATGGTCAGCAGCACCCCCATCATGTCATCCATCAACATTTATAAACTTTTAAGATTTTTTCAGATTTTTGGAACCCTCAGCTACCGTGTAAGCAAATGCGAAGAAGCAAAAGAAAAAGAGAAAGGAAGAAAGTGTATGTACATTACATGTCTGATCAATCAAAAAAGACGGCCGTAACAAAAAAAAAGTGTGTACATACAAACATAAGTATGTGTATATATGTATATCTGAATGTAAAAGATGTAAGTTCTAGGGCAGAAGTATACATTATATACTTCTTTTTTTGGGTGGAAAAGACATTAAAAAATGAAGGAAAACCCCTGTAATTTTTTTATGGTTGTTTTGTGCTTTTTTTCGGATGGCTGGGTGGATGGATGGATGGAGGAGTGGGAACGGAGGGGGGTGCGTCGGGTGGGGTCTATTTGGAGAACAAAAAGAGCTAAAGATGTGTCCCCCGAAAAAAAGAGAGAGAAAAGTGAGCAAGCCAAGCAAGGCACGCAGAATGATGAGAGGGGTTTCACTGACGTTGTTGGTAGCGGCGATAGCGATAGTATCTTCTCTAGGATGCCACGAAGCGTGCATGATCCGTTTACTGAAATCGATGTTCTCAGTTTCCTGGACAGACTTATTGGCTCCCCCAGGGTGTTGTTGGGCCCCAGAGGCAGAGCCGGGCAGGCCGGGTCGGGCGCCGGCCGCGCCGATCTTCTTGGCCTTGAAGGCCGACTTGTCCGCTTGGAGCACGATGTCCGTCGTCACTTCTTTATCGTAGATATGGAAATAGTTGTTATACGAGCCGGACAAGATATGGCTTCCAGCGTCCCACAAACAACACAATATCAACTGGGTTTTTTTGGGTGGAATGGGAAGGGGAAGGGGGGGACGTACTTGCCGTCGCCGGAGAAGGTGCCCTCGAACTTATCGAAGATACAGTCGTTCTCATAGAGGTCGCATAACTTGCCCTTAAGATGGTCGTGGACGGAGATGGTCTTGAGCGGGGCCTTGTCCATGTTGATGTCCCAGATCCGCAGATAGAGATAGTCGCGCGAGAGGATGTATCGGCCGTCTTTAGAGAACTTGACGTCGGCGACGGAGGAGATGATCTCGGAGAAGAAGGACTTATTCGACGGGTCTTCTTCTTCCTCATACACTTCACACACACACACACACCACAAATCAGTTTCGAAATTATCCTCTGTTGACTAAATAAACAAGAGAATGAAAATGAGGAAGAGACTGAACGTTTCGCATGCGTGTCGCACAGTGCTGAGCTCCGCATGTCCGCCAACTTAACGGTGCCTTTTGAGCTCGAATAGCAGAACAAGTTGCACGACAGAGGATGGAAGTCCGCGGCGGTGATGACCTCGGTGAGCTCCTCCATATTAGCGGGTTTGATATCCAAGATATCTGTATGGGAAGGTCCGGACCAGGAAAATCAGCGGGTACTGCTGCAGGGAAAAGGCCGGAGGAGAAGACGGACTGAAGCTCTGATCGGAGATGGACAGGTTCCACAAGTTGATGCGCAGGTCGTCGGCGCTCAGATAGGTCTCCCCGTCCGAGTTGATGCTGATCGAGTTGATGTGGTAGGCGTGCGCGTTGGCATAGACCTTGCGGGGGACGGCGGCGATGATGGTGTCGTGGAAGGCCATCCGGGGCAGCTTGAGCGTCGTCACCGGTTGCGGCTGGAAGCCCGCGGGCATGTGGTTGTTCTCGGCTACGACTTTCAACGACTTCTCGAAGACCTTCCATAACTTGATCGTCTTATCTGTGTGTTCCTTCATCATCAGTCAGTCATCTCGGTCGTTTGGCGTTCTCAGTGGGGAAAAAAGAACAAAAAAAAACTCTTTTCATTATGTACCATTTGTCGAGAGTAGGAAATGGGCCGAGTTTTGCCGTTTACACCATCGGATCTTGTTGATCTTCTCCTCGATCTCCAATGATTTTAAGTAATCAAACTCGGGTTCGTGGGATTGAAACTCGGTATAAAATTTATATTCGCATCCTTTTTTTCCTGACTGTAGGTAGAGGAAGATAAGCAAGTTTCTCAGAGGGGGGAGGGATTGAGTAATAATCAGAGGGGATGGATGGCTGACCTCGTTTCGTTCGAATAGCACGACCCTTCCGCCTTTGTCGCCCGTTGCTAGATAGTCGCCGGTATGATCGAACTCGACCGTCGAGATGATATCTGCCTCGGTGATGTCCTCCACTTCGCCCTTGTCGCCTGTTTCGATCAACACCGCCAGGCCAAATCGCAATCCAGCACAACATAACACACCCTCAATCTTAGCGTCACTCAGACTCCAGGCAAAAAAACAACAACAGGACGATTGACTGACCAAAACATTGTGCGAACCTCCAGCCTGACGAGTCGCCATCCAAGACATGTTGCGGAGGGGTAGCCGCCATACTAGGGGGGGGAGATGTCTTGTTCTTCTTGCGGTCGTGTGTGTTTCAATCTCCGGTCAATTTGAGGTCAGGTTGGGTGTTCTTCTTGGGCGTTCTTTTGCTGAGTGTCCAGTCTTCCTTCTTGAGATGGCGATAGTGGTCTGTGTTGGTAGCTGGTAGTGTTGGTGATGGTGTGAGCTCTGCTGTTTCCCGTGTCAGTTGTGAGTCTTCCCCCTGTTTTCTGATGATGTCAGCCTGAGGATATTAGGGAACTCACTTTTGCTCGCTCGGGCTGTTTCAGCAGGGGCAGTAACAGGGCAGGGCGGGGAGCTCGACAGACTACCACGGGGGAAAATCACAAAACACACATCTTCATTTTCACGATGATTCATACAGTGCCCCCCACGACTCTCAACTACCCCACACCTGCAAAAAAAAATTGAACTTTGAACAATGTGTTCAAAGTCACCAGACATGTATCACATGTAAACTATACATTTTTGAGCCCTAAAGACGTAGGAGAGCTCAAAAATATAACTTTGAAGTCTGTGCAATGCCTCAAAAAAAAGTTTCATTTTTTTCAGATGCAAAATTTGGAACAGCTGGTTTTAAGACCATAGTATGTGGTTACAGACATGTACTATGGACTTATAGAATATTTATTATGTATTTAGAGACTAAATTATCTATGTACATACATACTACAGGTGTAGGTATTTATGTAAACATGTACCTCCTTAGTTATTGTTGATTGCCATATCCATCAGTACACTCTTTGGAATGTGGCAATGTGAAGAATATTTCTTCATTGCTCTCTTGGCAGCGGGTCCAGTGAAATTTCAATGACTTTGGACTATTATCATGCATGTTACCAGGTCTGGTTGGTGAAATGTGACATTTGCATCAAAAAATGGGCCAAAAAGAGCCCAGCATCAGCCCACTTTTAAAAGAGTTTTTGGAAAAAAAATCTCCAAAATTTGGAACCCCCCTGTAGGGGTAGTTGAGAAGTCGTGGGGGGCACTGTATTCAGATTAGATTGACCCTTCTTCTTAACAGCAACACCTATTCTATTGTTGGTTCTCTATGTATCCCTGAGAAGCTCTAGTACGTCATGCACGTCATGCCAATCATTTTTTTGCTGTGTGACAAAACACTCCCACCGGCAGAAAGACGATCTTGCAAGTTCTTGCAGGACATGGCAGGAAAAAAGCTCTCCTTGGACTTGTGTGTCTGTTTCCACTGCGTACATATCCTCAACCACCCACCATACAACAGAAAAAACAAATTAGGGCAAACAGGAGACCAGCATCCATCCAACTGACCACAGCATTTATATAACACTGAGAAATAATATTGACAGCAATGAGACACAAAACCTGTTTGGCATTTGCTTTACTCAAAAAAGAAGAAGTGTTTTATAGGATATCTGACAAGAAGAAAGTGGAACAAAAAGATAAAACAAGAGAGATTTAGCACACTCCTCTAAAAGAGTGTGCTTTGGCACACTCCAACACTAGAGATTGCACCAATTACTTCTTGGAAAGTACTTGGCACCCATGGGGGATTACTTCCAGGATAACAAAAAGTACTTGCCTACAGGCAACAATGGGTAGCTACCTTATGTTGTGTTATCTGCGCGATTTTGGTAACATAAATACCCTTATTAACCGCGGCTCCCCAATACATTATCTGTAACAAGGTCTTTGCAGGCCTCATGTGTAAGGTAACAGCATCTTTTTTTAAGGTTTTTACTGTGTATAACAAAGTAATGGGCACAAATAGGCTCTTTGCAGCCCAAAATTGATCATTCATCTTGCACCCCGCAGGCGCCAATAACATAACAAACATAAGTATTTTTCTCTTGGATTTTGGTGGTACCATAGCACACTGCCATTACAAGTAACTGTAACAATAATTCCTAAAATACTGTTACGTTGTGGCGCTCCATTGGGGTGACAATGCCAAAATCACATTGTAGAGGTATTGGGACAGCATATAAATATCTATCATTCATTATAAGAGGAGAAGTAATATATTATATAAGAAGTGTATGTGTACATGGGAGGGATGGACTCATGGAGTCATTTTAAAAAATGGAACGGAAGACCAGGCTTACATAGGATGGATGATGGATGGTGTTAACACAGATGGAATGGAAGAATAGGATTATGTAGGATGGATGGCGTGAGCAGGGATGGAATGGAGGACCATGACTAGGGAGGATGGCAGAGAGGTGAAGTGACAGAATTAACATTACATTACTGTTATTGGTAACATAACTACCCATTTTTGCTACAGGTTCCTGGTGCAGGTGCTGAGATTTTCAGCTGAAAAACAGGCAAGTATTTGCTCTTGCTATATACTTGCAGCTGCTAACCAGGGGGGAAAGTGTGGCAATCTCTGGATAGTGCCAGGCCTTAATTCTGTCAGTCAAATGGTCTGATGTGAGTTAGATGTTAGTTGCAAATCTTTGTTTAACTTTCTTCCTGTAGGAATACCAGACCAGACCACCTGCAGCTCCCGTCAGGGAAGACAGCGCGGTTAAGCCCAGACTACCCGCAGCAACCGCAAAGGAAGCTCGCGCGGTTAACTAAAGCCTCAAACCCAGCTGTGCAAAGAGGTAAGACCACTCGAGCAGTCCAGACCCAGACCTAACCCAATCTCAAGCTGACAAGCCCCGCTTGATCTCTTGCAGATACAGAAACCGCAACGGCAACTGCACCGGGGAAAGGAAGATTAAACTCAGCCTCCGAGTACGTGCTTGAGGAGAGATAGAGTTAGAGTTCAGAAAAAGCTGACCAACCTCTTTCTCACAGATCCCTCACAGACCTTCTTGGCAATCAGACCCCAGCCACCCTACTCAATAGGATCACGGCCAGCACCACAATTGGTGAGTAGCCCATTCCTTGAGACCAAGGAAAGAACAGACAGCTGACTGGATTCAAACTACGTTTGATAAGCAGATCAAAAATCCGCGCACCCATACAGAAAGGATAAGACCAGGTTATTTGATTAACTGGCTCCTGCGTTGGTAAGCTCAGAAACCAAACCTAGACTAGAACCATAGAGTGAGAGGAGAAGCTAACAAAGGCGCACTACACAGGCAACACTGGGTCGCTATGCTACGCTACACTACGCTATTTCAGCGCTACGCGTTAGCGTAGCGGCAAAAAGCGCCCGGCTATTTTGCATAGCGTTAGCGCGCTGTTAGCGCCGCTACGCTACGCTAATTTTCAGCGGCGCTAACAGCGCGCCAATTCTTTGTTAGCGTTAGCGCGCCGCTACAGTCGCTACGCTACGCTGCGCTGCGCTACAGCGCTTTTAGCGGAAAAAAAGCCCTTTTTTCCCGCTAAAGGCGCTGTAGCGCAGCGTAGCGCGCGCTCTTTTGCGCCCTGCATGTTTAGCGTTAGCGCAATTGCGCGCATCTGCGCTAACGCTACGCTATCAGCTAAAATAGCTGCGCACCGCGTGCGCGTAGCGTTAGCGCATATGCGTGCAATTGCGCTAACACTACGCTAAAAAATAGCGCATTTGCGCTGCGCTACGCTACGCTAACCGCTATGGTTAGCGTAGCGACCCAGTGTTGACACAGGCCCGCCTTCTCATCTCACATCTCATCATAAGCTCAGCAGCTCAGACCAATCAACTCAGGAGAAATAACCCTAAAAGCAAAGCACCCACTCGTGCTGCTTTCAGGTAAATAGCACAAACAAATTCCTTTTTCTTCATCTTAATAAAATATATGTAAATACAGATTATTAAGATAAAGAAAAACATTTTCAGTTGCTCCAATTTTTTCACTTCCCAACAGATATTTGACTGTAGGTGAAGTGGTTGTGGGATGATCTGTAACTCAATTCCAACACCTGGAAATATCTTAGTTGGAATTTTCTGTTTGGTTCATATCAAACAAAATCCTGGATGTGAGCTTCAATTCACAACATGTTTTGCCAAGAATGTAACTATCCTGATGCTCAAAGATATCCTTGACCAAGTGACAAGGAAGATTTTTCAGGGCTGATTTTTTTCAATCAAAACCCACATAAAATCACATAATGAAAGATAGCTGTAAAATATAGCAACCACAAAGGAGATAACTGGTAGATTAATGCTTGTGGGATATTTCTGCCATGCCTTTTCCCTTCATCAATTGGGAGGAAAGTTATGTAAAATTAAATTTATCTTTTTTGAGTATCACACAGTGTCAAATCTGGGAAATCCTCTGTAACCTGGCTTCCCTCCCTGTAATATGAAATGTGAACAATCAAAGAGGCCTTTTAACCAACCATGTTTACCAAGTGATGGTCCGCTTATGCAGGCTAAAGTTTGCCATGTCGTCAGCTGTTCATTTGGGACCATGCACCTTTTGTATGTGAATACACATTGCACAATTTTCCCTCACTTGACCTCCATCTGACTGAAAAATGCAGCGGCTCAAGGTTAAAATCATTAAGCTTCACAGGGGGAAGAGGGAAGATTGGTGGATATCAACAGGTGCATCAATATTTTGATGATCCTGGAACCAGTAAAAGAAAGATTTCAATAGCTAGTCTGAGAACTTTGAGGTGAAAATTCAATTCTGAAATTTCCACACACATCTCAGCATGGGTCATACCGTTTGTCTTCTAGATTTATCATCTTCACAACTTTTTGCTGCCTGTTTTGGGCAATTTTTTCCTCCAGGTAGCATGCCTTCATCACAACTACCATAATGCCCATGTCCATTGTGCAACAAAATGGGGTTGATTGCTCTTATTGTGATGATACACAAATCACTCTTTGTTTGGAATATTTGATTTATTTTCAGCCAGTAGTAGTAGACAAATGGACTAAACAAAATAATGAAAGAAAAAAATTTGATAAGTTGAGAACCATGCAATCAAGAAGGAAAATAAGAAAAGAAATAACACACAGAGCAAAGATGCTATCTATACTGGAAACTGAACAACGTAAACAACACTTGATATAAAACAAGGCTATAACACAATACACTAAAGAGAGAAACAACAGCAGTTCCTGAAAGGGATGAGTGCGCTGTGTGCTGCCTTCGCGGTGCTCTGGAAAAGAGATGAGGAGTCAAGTGATAGTAGAAGTTGGGGGGGGCGGGGATTCTTTGAGAGACAACAGGGTCTGGATTCCCATTGGAAGTAGTTTGTTGTTGAGGATCTGGAAAAGAAAGGAGTCCAGCAAAAAAAGGGCAGAAGATGTGATCATCAAGGGATTCAGAAAGGGACAAAAAGCCGGCGGAGAGGCTTGGAAAACTCAGAAGCGCGTAGGGTAGAATCAGTAAGGTTTGGATCTTGATGAGTGATCTGAGAAGGTTCAGAAAAAGTCCCATTCTTCCCCATCATCTGAGTTTGATCTGAAATCAGACTTCTGCGTTTGTGAAATGCTGCAGACAGGTCATGATACACCCGCGCGCCTCAGCACGCAAAAAAAAACAAAACCAAGAAGACAAAACAAAATAAAAAACCAGGAAAAGAACCCGAATAAACCAACCCTCCTGATGCAAACCCATCCAACACGCACATACTAGAGAAATCGCGGCGGCGCCGCGGAATAGATTCAAGTCCAAGCACCAGGACATGGTCTGGAAAATTCAGAACCAAGCTATAATCTACAACAACACCCATTAAATAGTGTAATGTATGCCTCACGGAACCTAGAGCTTTGATCTGCAGAACATTGAAGTGATTCCATTTCAAGTCCAAATAGATGTTTGTCATATTGCTTTTATGAACGTTATGAAGAGATTATGGTGTGGCTGGCAATGATCCTTTGACACATCAAAAACAACAGAAGAAAAACGGAGTTGACGGAAGAACAGAGACTATAATGCAATGGTGTGTCTTCTAAGGAAATGAAAAAAAAAAAAAACGCAAGAGTAGGACATTTGATTGAAAGTCAGGAATCGGACTCGGTATGTGTCAGATCAGGAACAGCAAATGACCAGGACAGAATCCTGCAGCAAAGGGCAAGGTAAGTTGTGATGTACATGTAGTGGAGCCGCACAAAACAATGGACATTATTGAACACAGGATCAAGGCTGATTATAATGGAGGAGACTATCTAATAGCTAAGGCTCAAGGAACTGGGTCTGAGCAGTTCATTGGAGGGATGGGCATTGCATCTGACGGTGCAAAAAGCTCTTTTTTGGCCCGTTTAGCATCAGCAAGAATATCTTTTTGGCTTCTTTTCTTGGAACCTGTGCTTGCAATCGTATTGTAGTAATTTTCAGATTTGACATTGCTATGTTCAGGTCCTTCGTCAGTCGTAGGCGAGACCTGTGAGCCCTTGGCCGTCTCGTCATCAATTTGAATTGCTTTAGAAGCGGAGCTTCTGGCGTCCTCCAGAGATATCCTGTTGAATTGTGGCATATTAACAAGAGCAAAAACTTAAGGGTTGATGTTAGGAAACCTACAATCCAGGGCGTCGGCGCATAGCAGCATTGTTGTTGGACTTGATGTTCGAGCTCAGGGTATTGGTCTGATGACCTGAGGCGATGGAAACTGATAAAGCCTGTTCCAATACACCAAAATATCAGAGAAAGAGGCGACGGGCTATGCAAATCGTCGACGTACATTCACAATCCACATAAATGCTTCTTGGTCGTATCCACAAATATTGCCGGAAATAAGAACTTCGTAACCAATTTGGAATAGACCAAAGGTGTTCGCCAAATTTTTTTGTCCACCAATCTTATATTGGGTCTTGAACTGAACCTGTTGTTTGGTCTATGATTGGCGAGTTAGAGGTGTCTTTGATCAGGTTTAAAACAGCGTATAAGAGCACTTACCAAGGGATCATAATCAGTGTGCTGGACAGTGACCATTAAGTTCCGAACGGATCCGTTTGGGAGCTCTTCCCGGGTTTCGTGTTTTGCGGTGACAATCCCAAAACCAACAACTGAGCTCTTGTCAGCGAACTTGATAGGAGACGTGTCGGATTCGCCAATATCCAAGATCAAGTCAGCATCATAATGAAACACAGGAGTAACATTAGAGTTTGCGGGGTGGAGATATGTGTCGGTGTTGCGAGTGAGTTTTATTTTGAACAGCATGTCAGAAATTTGTGTTGAGGTAGAGGGTGTTGCCGATGTTGAAGAGGAATACAGGAAGATGAGAAACAAAGATTGAGAAGGTACATATCAAATTTTTGATAGAGGAATAGTGGCGGTAATGTGCGGGGTGTAGTTTTGCATTGCGAGTTGCAATATCTATACGGCAGGAGTGTCGAGTCTAAAGAGACGGAAAGTTTATTTTTCTGAGATGACTTGAGCGGCGAGAGTCTGAGGATGCTGGAGAGGTGAGGATGTGTAAAGTGATGAGTTGAAGAAGAATAGGCGTGAAGTGGTTTACATTGGATTAGGAAATGAGAAATGGGTTTTGATTAATCCATTTGCGGTGAGGTGAGATGTAGTTTAGGGTAAATAACTGGTTCTGGAAATGCTTAGCAAGGTTGGAATTTGTGGAGTAAAACTTAGCATCAATTGATGCGGATGGGGAGGAATTGGATTCGGTGAATGCTAAGTGTCAGCCCTTGGCTAGTCCAGACAGCGCCAAAGCTGACACTGCACGCGCAGCAGAAGAGCTGTGCGCGCATAGTGCCGCTCCAGGCACAGTACGCGCCGAGGACAGCGAGTGCGCGAGCAAGCGCAACTAAGTAGAGCTCCACAACGCTCACGGGTTGTCGAGCTCGAGTGAGCACATTCCACGCGAGTGTTCTACGCGTGGGCATGGTATGTCAAACTCGAGTGAGAACAATCCACGCGAAGTTGTCACGCGTGGGTCTAGTAGAACGTTGTGGAGGCCTGACTCCTAAGTGTGGCCATCACAGTCGAGTATAAAATACCTGGGGCCTCTCCGCTCCACAAAGGGTTCCTCAGATTATTCTTTAGATTACCAAGCCCGTCATCCTTGTTTGATACAAAACGACCGGGGCTTTCATCTAGTTACATCTCATCCTTTCTTATATCTTCGAATACTCCTTACTCCTCGACTCCGCCTCCGCCTCCAAATCCCTGTCACCGCCTTCACCCCTCCGCAGTTCACACTTCCTCGTCTTAACGGTTCTTTCCGCTCGCTACCCTACTAGGTAAGCTTGAGCTTGTGAACCTTCTTAGGTTCTGGTACGACTTAGCTCTACCAGCCCCTCCAACGGAGGCGCGGCTTTCTCCTCCCGTATCCCGGTTGAGTCAAGCGTGTTTTCCTATTTAGGAACTCACAACCTGTTCATTTCTATTCAGGGTGTCGCCACTTTAGAGACGCGCCCTGACACTAAGGGAGGAGGAACTTCTTGTTTGCTGGAAATAGTATGTGGACTGTGTGAGGATTGGTAATAGGAAATGGCTGAATATTGGGAATATAATTGGAAATTGTTTGAGGGGATGGAAAGGAATTTCGGAATTGGGAGTTGGGTACATTGTACCGTTTGGTTTTGATTTGAAGCTATCAAGGTTGTGGGAAAGGCAAATTAGAATTGGATTGTTTGGCTCAGGAAAAAATTTGAGTTGAGGTCGAGTGATACGGTGTGGAACTACTTAAAGGGGAGAATAGAGCTTGGAAGGTAAATGGATAGCAACACTAGTACTAATGTAAGCTATGCAAGGGTGCTGATGAGGCTGCCTTCCTGACTAATGCTGAGGGGATGAGAGTAACACTAAGAAAAAAGAAGAAAAGGTGTGGCTGATTTCTGCTTGATCTTAGGAGCTAGTACTATGAGCTTTAACTACTGACTACTGAGGGTAAGAGAGATGGAGGATTGATGAGAGTGGGGAACTTATAATTTCTGTATCCAAAATTATCTATAAATTCTGTATATATTTCTCTGCATCAGGTACAAGTGAGGGGGGGGAAGACAATTCTTATAGTAAGGAGGGATGAGCACAGACAATGAAGAGTTCTGGCTATGAGAATGAAGGTTGTACAAATGAGGAAGAGTGATGTGAACATAGTAACAGTATGTAATGATGAGCAATGCTGAAAAGGGAATGCTGGTTATGGGAATAAAAGAATGTACTAATGGGGAAAAGTGATGAGAACATAGTAACAACTTGTAATGATGAGCACTACTGAAAGAGGTAAGCACAGATCTAATGATGTAATGTGTACAATAGCCATAGTACATAATGAGGAATGTATGTAAAGGGTTTAGTATGTGAAAGTAATTATGTAAAAGGGATGTACTGTAATGATTCCAGTAAGTTACTAATGAATTGAGTATTGTAACTAATGAAGACTGTAGATTATCTGTAAGTCTTATATCCTCTATAACTATTGAACCATTGAAGATAAGGGTATACTATGTATGAGGGACTATATGTGAAATTTGATGTAGAATCTGAATATGCAATAATAATGAGGTATTTGTGAAGGGTTATGGGGAAATGTTCAATGTAATGATGAATATATGTAAAAGAAAGCAATAAAATACTACTTATGGTTTGGAATGGAGCACCACATCCTCCCCCAACTTATTGTCTGTCCCCAGGCAATGCACCAAAGAGAAGAGTGATCCAGAAAGAGTTGAAGAATGTTGAGTCCAAGAGTCCAAAGTCCAAAGTCCAGTGTTCTTCCTCCAAAAGGTGAAATCCAAAGTCCTGAGTAGTAATCCAAATCCAAAGAGTCCAGCGTCCAAAGCCAATTAGAATCCAAGTATAATCCAAGTCCAGTATATCTGAGTCCAAGGTATCCAAGTCCAATCCAAAGTCCAATAGTCCTATGTATCCAGAGTATCCATAGTCCAGTATCCAATCCAAAGAGTCCAGTATCCAAAAGAAGGTCCAATTATCAATGAGGGGTGAATGTTTAAGAAGATCTAACTCTGCTGAAGGCAATATCCTTGAGACAGACACATATTAGACTAATTTCCACTCTGGAGAATACAATAATTTTCCCGCCTAACTGAGGCTAAGGAAGAATGCAATGATTGATGATGATTGATTGATGGGATTGATAATTGTAGTTTCTGAAGGTTGTGAATGATTTGGAGTTGAATGACTGAATTTCTGAGTATCTGAGTATATAATGTAAAGTTCAGTGAAGAGAATTTGAAGTCCAGAGAAGTTGATAAGCTGTCCAAAGAATATTCTTGCTCAAGTTGGGTGGTTTCTGAGCTGCAATGTGCTGGAAGAAATTGGTTATAATGGTGAATGAATGAGTGATTGATTTGTTGGTTGAATAATTCCTAGAATACAGGGTGAAGATGATGAAGAAAATTCCAATATTGTGGTGGTTGGTTGTCCAGTAATTGCTATGAGATGGTAAGAAATAATTATGGATGGATGGATTCATTGATGGATTGAATTCATTGATGATCCATCATTCTCTTCTCCATGATGATGATTTTTTTCTTTCCCTTCCTTTCCTTCCATTATTCTTGAGTACTTGACTCCTTTTAATTTCCCCATGTCCACTACAAAAAAAAGCGTTAATTTTTGTACAGATGAGGAATGGAACATGTGTCCATGCGCGCGTGCTGTCGAAAGAGGGGACCAGTTGTCTGAGCGGGGGCTCCAAGCGGGAGGCGCGCGTGCGGAATGACGAAAAGAAAAATAGAAATTGATCGACCTGTATCTCCGGAACGGCTCGATGAAAATTCTTGAAACCAAGTTCATTCGAAAGAGGCGATTCTGCAGATTAAAATGGTATATACTGGTT